>NC_090438.1:727371105-728621105 GCF_031143425.1 Pleurodeles waltl
ACAGGCACTCGGGGATACAGAAGGAAAAAAAGGGGAGCGCGAACGCAGACACACGGCAACACAGACACTCGGGGCACAGGCAGCGATGCAGGCAAAAGAGAAGGCAGAACAGGGGATCTGGATCTGGTGGCGCTGTGAGGACAGGGGAGCGACCTACCCTGGGGTCAAGGGTCGCTACTACTGCCTCGCAGCGGCTGCCATTTAAGGGGTAGCCGGGGAGGCGGGGTCAGCTGGGAGGCGGGAGGAGGGCGGGTAGGGCGAAAAAAGCGGCAAAAAAGCGGCGGGAAAAAGGCTCCGAAGGCGAGGAGGCCTAGAAAAATGGCGAAGTGCCGAAAGGCGCAGAAAAACAGGAAAAGCAAGGGGGAGACGGCGGGAGGGCAAGGGGGACGGCACTCAGAAGATGCAGGCACTCGGGGATACAGAAGAAAACCAGGGGAGCGCGATCACACAACACAGGCACTCGGGGATACAGAAGGAAAAAAGGGGAGCGCGATCACACAGCACAGGCACTCGGGGATACAGAAGGAAAAAAAGGGGAGCGCGAACGCAGACACACGGCAACACAGACACTCGGGGCACAGGCAGCGATGCAGGCAAAAGAGAAGGCAGAACAGGGGATCTGGATCTGGTGGCGCTGTGAGGACAGGGGAGCGACCTACCCTGGGGTCAAGGGTCGCTACTACTGCCTCGCAGCGGCCGCCTTTTAAGGGGTAGCCGGGGAGGCGGGGTCAGCTGGGAGGCGGGAGGAGGGCGGGTAGGGCGAAAAAAGCGGCAAAAAAGCGGCGGGAAAAAGGCTCCGAAGGCGAGGAGGCCTAGAAAAATGGCGAAGTGCCGAAAGGCGCAGAAAAACAGGAAAAACAAGGGGGAGACGGCGGGAGGGCAAGGGGGACGGCACTCAGAAGATGCAGGCACTCGAGGATACAGAAGAAAACCAGGGGAGCGCGATCACACAACACAGGTACTCGGGGATACAGAAGGAAAAAAGGGGAGCGCGATCACACAGCACAGGCACTCGGAGATACAGAAGGAAAAAAAGGGGAGCGCGAACGCAGACACACGGCAACACAGACACTCGGGGCACAGGTAGCGATGCAGGCAAAAGAGAAGGCAGAACAGGGTATCTGGATCTGGTGGCGCTGTGAGGACAGGGGAGCGACCTACCCTGGGGTCAAGGGTCGCTACTACTGCCTCGCAGCGGCCGCCATTTAAGGGGTAGCCGGGGAGGCGGGGTCAGCTGGGAGGCGGGAGGAGGGCGGGTAGGGCGAAAAAAGCGGCAAAAAAGCGGCGGGAAAAAGGCTCCGAAGGCGAGGAGGCCTAGAAAAATGGCGAAGTGCCGAAAGGCGCAGAAAAACAGGAAAAACAAGGGGGAGACGGCGGGAGGGCAAGGGGGACGGCACTCAGAAGATGCAGGCACTCGGGGATACAGAAGAAAACCAGGGGAGCGCGATCACACAACACAGGCACTCGGGGATACAGAAGGAAAAAAGGGGAGCGCGATCACACAGCACAGGCACTCGGGGATACAGAAGGAAAAAAAGGGGAGCGCGAACGCAGACACGGCAACACAGACACTCGGGGCACAGGCAGCGATGCAGGCAAAAGAGAAGGCAGAACAGGGGATCTGGATCTGGTGGCGCTGTGAGGACAGGGGAGCGACCTACCCTGGGGTCAAGGGTCGCTACTACTGCCTCGCAGCGGCTGCCATTTAAGGGGTAGCCGGGGAGGCGGGGTCAGCTGGGAGGCGGGAGGAGGGCGGGTAGGGTGAAAAAAGCGGCAAAAAAGCGGCGGGAAAAAGGCTCCGAAGGCGAGGAGGCCTAGAAAAATGGCGAAGTGCCGAAAGGCGCAGAAAAACAGGAAAAACAAGGGGGAGACGGCGGGAGGGCAAGGGGGACGGCACTCAGAAGATGCAGGCACTCGGGGATACAGAAGAAAACCAGGGGAGCGCGATCACACAACACAGGCACTCGGGGATACAGAAGGAAAAAAGGGGAGCGCGATCACACAGCACAGGCACTCGGGGATACAGAAGGAAAAAAAGGGGAGCGCGAACGCAGACACACGGCAACACAGACACTCGGGGCACAGGCAGCGATGCAGGCAAAAGAGAAGGCAGAACAGGGGATCTGGATCTGGTGGCGCTGTGAGGACAGGGGAGCGACCTACCCTGGGGTCAAGGGTCGCTACTACTGCCTCGCAGCGGCCGCCTTTTAAGGGGTAGCCGGGGAGGCGGGGTCAGCTGGGAGGCGGGAGGAGGGCGGGTAGGGCGAAAAAAGCGGCAAAAAAGCGGCGGGAAAAAGGCTCCGAAGGCGAGGAGGCCTAGAAAAATGGCGAAGTGCCGAAAGGCGCAGAAAAACAGGAAAAACAAGGGGGAGACGGCGGGAGGGCAAGGGGGACGGCACTCAGAAGATGCAGGCACTCGGGGATACAGAAGAAAACCAGGGGAGCGCGATCACACAACACAGGCACTCGGGGATACAGAAGGAAAAAAGGGGAGCGCGATCACACAGCACAGGCACTCGGGGATACAGAAGGAAAAAAAGGGGAGCGCGAACGCAGACACACGGCAACACAGACACTCGGGGCACAGGCAGCGATGCAGGCAAAAGAGAAGGCAGAACAGGGGATCTGGATCTGGTGGCGCTGTGAGGACAAGGGAGCGACCTACCCTGGGGTCAAGGGTCGCTACTACTGCCTCGCAGCGGCCGCCATTTAAGGGGTAGCCGGGGAGGCGGGGTCAGCTGGGAGGAGGGCGGGTAGGGCGAAAAAAGCGGCAAAAAAGCAGCGGGAAAAAGGCTCCGAAGGCGAGGAGGCCTAGAAAAATGGCGAAGTGCCGAAAGGCGCAGAAAAACAGGAAAAACAAGGGGGAGACGGCGGGAGGGCAAGGGGGACGGCACTCAGAAGATGCAGGCACTCGGGGATACAGAAGAAAACCAGGGGAGCGCGATCACACAACACAGGCACTCGGGGATACAGAAGGAAAAAAGGGGAGCGCGATCACACAGCACAGGCACTCGGGGATACAGAAGGAAAAAAAGGGGAGCGCGAACGCAGACACACGGCAACACAGACACTCGGGGCACAGGCAAAAGAGAAGGCAGAACAGGGGATCTGGATCTGGTGGCGCTGTGAGGACAGGGGAGCGACCTACCCTGGGGTCAAGGGTCGCTACTACTGCCTCGCAGCGGCCGCCATTTAAGGGGTAGCCGGGGAGGCGGGGTCAGCTGGGAGGCGGGAGGAGGGCGGGTAGGGCGAAAAAAGCGGCAAAAAAGCGGCGGGAAAAAGGCTCCGAAGGCGAGGAGGCCTAGAAAAATGGCGAAGTGCCGAAAGGCACAGAAAAACAGGAAAAACAAGGGGGAGACGGCGGGAGGGCAAGGGGGACGGCACTCAGAAGATGCAGGCACTCGGGGATACAGAAGAAAACCAGGGGAGCGCGATCACACAACACAGGCACTCGGGGATACAGAAGGAAAAAAGGGGAGCGCGATCACACAGCACAGGCACTCGGGGATACAGAAGGAAAAAAAGGGGAGCGCGAACGCAGACACACGGCAACACAGACACTCGGGGCACAGGCAGCGATGCAGGCAAAAGAGAAGGCAGAACAGGGGATCTGGAGGCGCTGTGAGGACAGGGGAGCGACCTACCCTGGGGTCAAGAGTCGCTCCTCACTATTTTATAAACGCATAGTGTAACAAAACATGGTTTGCCTAGAATCATAATTTGTGCGATTCACAAGCTGGGTTATAAGTGTATTTAAAAGGCACTAAGACGGCCAGGGGCTCATCAAAAAGTCACTACAATGTTGCTCCAATTTTGCTGTTGTGGCTCACAATTCTACTTTTTGTGGATTTGGCAGAAGAGTAAAAGTTAAATGAGTCACTGGTTGCAATTAATGGCTTAGGTACACCCAGGCTTATAACTGTGTGGTGTCTGTATGTTCTAGGATTTATTTTTGCCCTCAGCATTTTTTAGTTCACTTGTGTGCACCGACGTCTATACTCTATTTGCAGTGTGCATGTGGCTGACTTTATTTTGTTGTCATTTTTTTCCTCTAGCGCTATGGTTCTTCTTTTAGCTGTATGTTGTGAGGATCTCTGTGCTGATGTTAGTGATCTTAAATTCCAGGTTTCTTCCAGTTAGTGTCAGAGGAGCTCACCATTCGTACATACAAGGAGAGTAGTATCCTCCTGATCAGAGATCAGCAGGCACTGATGTTAGGACTCTACAGATTCTTTTTTCATTGAGTAAACATTTTCAGGACTTACTGTATTCCGTAGCTTTATTTTACATGATGTTTTGGTTTCAGGACCTGCTATATAATGGTGTGCGCCATGAATATAGACAGCAGAATATCAATGACACACGATATTGAGAGCAAAATATTTAAAAAAATAAAAAAATGCCAGGCAAGTAAATATAGATCTTCCATACCCAACTTCACATATATGTACCGTGGTGATATTTAGATTTTCAAGTTACATAAATATGGAGTTAGGAATAGTAAACTTATACCTCCTATATGCACTTACCTTTCGATATTTTGTCCCTCTGTAATCTGTCCTTGATATTCTTGTACCACAATATTCTTGGGGGTGATATTCAGTAGTACAATCCTGTATAATACAGCCCTGGTATATCTTGAGAGGTTTGTCTTATATTTCAATTGTTCATGATTTTCATGTTTCACTGCACATCAGGGACCTCTGATCGATACCTAGAGGCTGTTCCTGTATAAGTTACAGGGTTCCCGCCCAGAGTTCCTGTTCTTTGTGGCATCTGAAGATTGTGGTGGTCCACCAGATGTTATTGTCTGGCTCATGCAGAAGAAAATATTTTAGTTTGCTGTTTCTGCCACGCCACTAAACACACTACTGGTTGTGTTGAAGAGTTACTCTTTAGGCTAGGTGCACTGCAATGGTATACTACCAGTTTATGTGTTTTACAAATGTATGCTTTTCTCAATGACTAAATGTGTGCATTGTTCTGTGGAGTTCTTTGCTGAGAATTAGTTTCAGTCTGTAGGCCGTACTTCAGTGGATGGCTCCCTAGCTCCTGCAAGGCCTGTTTAACAGTGTAATCAGTTGGCTTGTCTCTTGGGATTACTTTGGGCATATTTCCAGAAACTGTCACTATAGAAGATTAGAGGATGTTCTGCCTCTTTAGGAATTTGTATTCTCAAGGCAGTTTGTCCTCCCATGTGGGATCAAAGTGGCATTGCAGAGTTACAGTGGTAGTGTGCTTGAACTGGTGCTTGCACAAGGGACTTGGTTGGTGAAAGACTCACGTTAACTGCGGAGGGTATTGAACAAAGGTGTGACACTGACATATGCTCATAATGTTATAATTGACAAGTAAGAGGAAGTAGTTATACTGATTGTCTATCTACTCTTTTCTGTCATAGTCCTCAGATTCCTCCCACCCTTCTGCATTTTCACTATAGTTTTGTTGAGTTTGAACAGTCCTCCCTTCAGAAGAGAACAAGCTATGCCCATTTTTGAACCCCTGTACATTTAGTTTAATAAACTGCTACAATGTAGTGATATATATCATCTTAATTTGGGTTTGTTGCTATTGATGTTATCCAGCACATGTGCAAAAACTTGATCCACTTCACTTTCAAGAGTACGATTCCTTGTGCCCAAAACATATAACAAAATAAACATCCTTAACAAGTGATGTTCATACCATTTTACAAAGATGCCCCTTGAGAGGAGTTGGCAGTTGAGCTACTGGGTGCATAACAGGTCTTTGGCCCTTTCTTATGACTACCTTGCAGTGGTTTGGTAACCCAGTGACGTTCATTAAATTTAAAGCTCCTGTACACACTGCCTGTGGCCAGAATTCGGGTAAAAGGTATAACATTTGACCCCTTTCCGGCTCTTACAAAAGTGTCACGTGCACAGGGAGTCCACCTTCCTACGGGATGCGTAATGTATTCCATGTACATCAATGATGTCTTCATCTTTGTTCAAAACCGGACTCAGAACTTTCAGCCACTTGTTCATAAATTTATAAAACAAAATTTGCAGAAGTGTCAGGGGTAAACAAACTGCGAAAAGAGTGAGATATTTGACGTTACCCACAGTACATGCAGGCCCTCATTAGAAGTTCTGGTGTGCTGAAGGGAGGATTCGATCAGATACTTGATGGGTACTCAACTCAGAAACTTGGGGGGGGGGGGAGGGCAGGGGGGAGAGAACTGAGACTCAACTGTGGCCCAGCAGCTGAGATATTATCACAGCAAGCAGAGTCCCGGATCAAGCTCCCACTCTCAAAGGCAGGCCGGACAGCTCTTAATAAAGTGACTGCACGTACCAGATTCTTGTATTTGTTCACCACCATTCATATTCCGTTAAATAAAGTGTTTTTCCTTACTCTCAAAATGCACCTGATGAGACTGATCAGGGCAGACAGTCACCGGAGAATCAGCTTTGACACACTGACATTACCTCATGGACGGGGTGGTTTTGAGGTCTCTGATCTTGAGATTTGCTATTTGGTGGTGCAGTGTCACTATAGTTGACATTGGTACCACCCACACAGACGCATTCATACCTAATACCAGAGTCGAAGAGGGCAGAATCAATACCACTGGAGTCATTACTGCAGGCTGAGCTGGTATGTCATGGTCAGAGATCAGCCCAATCGCCATGGCAAGCTGGGCCTTGAAACATACAGGAGAGCAGCTTAGTACACAATTCTTGAACACGCCTGCTGCACATTTGGCGAACAACCCCATCCTGCAACTTACAAATTAAAACAAGGATATATATCTACTCCACAGTGTAAATATACTGGAGATGGGACAGTTCTTTGCCAAAGGCTAATTTCTCACACTAGCTCAGAAGCAGGAAATATGTTGCATTTCTCCTCTGGGTATTTTAACCTACTACAGGCTTGGGCACAAATACCAGGGTTCTCTGCATAGCCACTGAAGTTTACATCCCTGATGCAGCAAATTCACTCCCCTGACACAACAAGGTGGATGGTAAGCTAGCAGAGGAACAAAGACATAAGCAAGCCTGGGAGTATGATTTGTGGGTCAGAACAACAGGCACGGTCTGGAGATACTGTTGCCTTCATAAGTCTATATCCATAAACCACAGGCACAAACTACTTCTCTACAGATTTCTGTGTGACACATACTACTCTCTAGAGAGGAACCACAGAATCCACCCAGGTAGATCCGACTCTATTAGGTCCAGCAATTAGGAATTGTATACATGGCTTGGGCCTGCACACCAATACTCAGATACTAGGAAGATGTATGTGACCATATAGGGCAAATGACTAACCACAGAATTAACTAAGACCTGGGGCGGCGCATCCATTAGAGCATGGGGGCATTGACCCCCTGCTGTGAGCCCCTACACCCCAGATAAATTGCATATTCTGATGTATTTGCTTACTGTAGGGTAGGGGCAGGGCTACAGAGCAATGTATTGGTGATTCACTCAGGCAGTGTGAATGAACTGCGCATGTCAGATTAGCTGTATTTTTTTGCTGTGGCTAGCCTGACATGCGCAGTTTTGGCTTCCATACTCAACGCTGCATGGGAGCTGGAAGAGCTTCGACACAGCCCCATCAGTCTCTGACAGAGCATTGTGTTTTCCCGACCCAGCCAATCCTGGTACAGCTCTTATGCGGTTTTGTATTAAAAGCAGCATGTCAGCAGTGCTTGGATGGCTGGGATACTATTGCCCAGCATGAGCATTTTTGTCTGGCAGCGCAAGTCCATAGGATTAGCTCACGAGGGTAAGGATATTTTTTGTTATGTGTATTTATTTTAATTAAAGTTAAATTTGCATTGCAAAGGTGATCGGTACACATTCTATATAAATAAACATACCTATAAATAGAATGTTCCCCTATGCTCTCTGCAATACAAATTTTAGTATGTCGGTTCTTTTGAACATGATTTCACTTTTATGTGCTGCAAGTGCCCGACCACTTTTAGAGTAGCCAGCCGCCGCTGCCTCTGACTCACTGACCGCACTACTGAGCTACTTCAAACCATTCCCAAATGCAGAGTAGCTTTACACTGGCATGGGGGAACAGTACACCCACGACAGAAAGCTGGCTCAGGGAGATGGCAGTGTGCAGAGAATGCAGGGGTCTATGCTATGTTACAGCCCCTCAACTACAGACCTCAGAGCACATGGGGCCTGCTACACTTCTCTCTGGCAAAAATAGAAGCCCTTATAGATGCAACCCTAGCCCACATAGCACCCTATGACCCAGTGCTCCCTAGAACTGAATAAGACACACATAACATGCCATGCATCATACTCACAGGACAGTAGAAGCCCAACACCTCGCAAGCGTTCTTGAAAGGGGGGCCACTAGAGCACCTTCACACACCCCACAAACCTGTCATGGACTTCAATTGTATTTTTCGCACTGCTTGCTGTGGATATATTGTGTATGTCGTGGCTCAAAGCTGTGGTAATATCACAGTGAAATGCTGTATTGTTGATTTTTACACTGATTTTTTTTTTAAAGAATTAAAAAAAAAAATTCACATAGGAATTACATTTTTGAAATAATTATCATCGTAGTTTGAAAAAATTAAAGTTTATTTATTCCATTCTCTTTCCTTCTAAGGGAGGATACACATCATCTGAACTATCTAAGGTGAAACAATGCATCCAAGCAAAGTAACAACAAGGGCTTCCACAACACCCGTCGATGGGTAAAAACCCTAAGGTGTGGTATACAAGCGTGTGCACTCGCTCAATGCTTCACTCCTACCAACCTGAAACCTATGAATATTAAGGAACGTCAAACTTCCATAAGGACTTCCTACACCAATAAAATACTTATGGTAACACTAGGTTACATGCAAAACCATACATTTTATGGGTCTTTAAAAGAAGTTGAAATGCGAAAGAGCAGATATGCAACAAGCCAAGAAATAAAAACTCACCTCCTTTCCTGTACTGATGCAGCCATTTATCTCCGATATTATACCTCTTGTTAGCATCTTAAATAAGATCATTCGAGTTCTTGGGTCCAATACCTTGATGAAAGGTAATAAATATATAATACAGTTTCAGAGGGTCCAATCTGTCATCAGACTTGAGACCAAGAATAAAGAATATTAGAGTTATGAAATTACTACGTCAGACCTTAACACTGCTGTAAAAAAATATTTCTACCAATAAATAATACAGAAACAAAACAGAACATACACATTTCATTTTCAGGTTTTTGTTATCCGAGGGCAATAAAGCCCTTGGTATTTGAAAAATGAGCCAACAAGCTGGGATTCAACTGAAATGAGTAAATAACTGTTCTGCTTGTTAGCGGTTCTAGTCCTAGTTAAATGTGGCTACTGCTTCCTCTTACATTGCTACAGAAACACTGGAAAGATGATGATTCTATTGCATAAGCACAGGAGTCCAGAAAGGGAAGAGGCCTGTCACCTGCAGAATCCTTCACATCTCCTAATAACAGATCTTTGCTTCGCCTAACCCCAAGGTGTGCAGTATTTTGTATACCAACATTTTTAATGACTAAAAGGAAGATCATGTGCAAAGTGAAAGGTGTCATACAGAGGACAGAGTTAGAGCCTACAAAAATTAGAAATATCCCTTCAGGGTATCTTTGTCCACACTATGGACATTACAACTTGCACTGAACTGTTCCTGAGGCTTCCCCATGACATGTCATAGAGGTCTGTTGTGCTGTACGAATGTACAAGCAGTCCCTCCCATCACATATTTCCCCTTCTATTGCTCCTGTTCCTCTCCAAATTTGTGTAGTGCTAGAATTTGCATCACAATTATTCATGTACTTACGTTAGCATATAAAATAATAAATTATATACTTGGTGGCAGGTTTCCAATACCATTTCTTCAATACAAAATATGAAAATGTGGGTTTGCGGTACCTTTAAAAAGCATGCACCAGTCACCATCATTTTCATCATAACATTCTCACAATTAGTAACAAACTGAACTCACTCATAAGGGCTCAGACCTTATAAAAAGTTAATACAAGAGATAAAGCATGTCACATTTGAAATACGAGGCTACTTCAAAATTCTAAAAGCAAGTGGATCACATAATACCTCCAGTGCAAGCTTTACTCTAACCTCAATAAATAGTGTGCATTTAGAGATGATCTACCCAACACATACAGCCCGTTGAGTCAAAGGACCTGCAAATCAATGCAGAGTATAATTCTGACTCCTAATTACCTGCAAAGGGCTGATGGTAATTCTGCAAATAAAGGTGCAGATGTGTGTTGTACTCTTGCGCATGGCATTATTCCTAATTTATCTATCTTTGTCTCAAAGGTAAAATCAGGAGGCAGCACCAAGAAGTAATATTATCTCTGCTACATATCTAACTGATTTGACATAGGATTATATGGATGAGCTGGAGGAAGTTCATAATATGAATCTGGACCTGTGGCTGCAGCAGAAGCATTTCTGATTTTGTAAAAGTCTATAAATAAAGATTTTCCATCAAACCTTTCCCCTTTAGGAAACTACAACTTGAAAATGTATTTTTGTCAATTCTATGAAAATCTTTGTGGGAAATGTTATTGGCGATTTGCCTCCTTAAGCCATTCTTTAACCGTAAAACTCAGAACTCAGAACTAGCCTCCAAGTCGAAGACAGAGGCTATGAAATCATCTATAACCAGATAAAACAAATAAAACCTAGAGACCCGAAATTAAGGTTCTGGCTAACTAAAGTGTTAACCCACTGAAACGTTTTAGGGCCAAAAAAGACAAGGCACGGACAAATATTACTAGCTGTGGGATCTTGCTATAATCTGATGGAAGGAACATGAGGAAGAATAATCTACCAAACCAAATGAAAACCTACCTGCTCCACAGTTGCACGGTCTGACTTATCCTTAACACGGTACCTGGGGATCAGAAAAAAAGGTATGACTTCAAAAGGTTATCTTAACTTAACTTCAGAATAGGTACTGGTGTCTTGGATCTTACCTCATTATTATGAAGTCCTAAAATGGAGAGCATCAGCCTAACAAAAGCAAGCTGAGAAAACTTAATTTTTGCATATTGACACTTATCGTTTCCCAAAAATCAAATTATTTTTACAACATAAATACAGGGAGTGCAGAATTATTAGGCAAGTTGTATTTTTGAGGATTAATTTTATTATTGAACAACAACCATGTTCTCAATGAACCCAAAAAACTCATTAATATCAAAACTGAATATTTTTGGAAGTAGTTTTTAGTTTGTTTTTAGTTTTAGCTATGTTAGGGGGATATCTGTGTGTGCAGGTGACTATCACTGTGCATAATTATTAGGCAACTTAACAAAAAAATATATATACCCATTTCAATTATTTATCATTACCAGTGAAACCAATATAACATCTCAACATTCACAAATATACATTTCTGACATTCAAAAACAAAACAAAAACAAATCAGTGACCAATATAGCCACCTTTCTTTGCAAGGACACTCAAAAGCCTGCCATCCATGGATTCTGTCAGTGTTTTGATCTGTTCACCATCAACATTGCGTGCAGCAGCAACCACAGCCTCCCAGACACTGTTCAGAGAGGTGTACTGTTTTCCCTCCTTGTAAATCTCACATTTGATGATGGACCACAGGTTCTCAATGGGGTTCAGATCAGGTGAACAAGGAGGCCATGTCATTAGATTTCCTTCTTTTATACCCTTTCTTGCCAGCCACGCTGTGGAGTACTTGGACGCGTGTGATGGAGCATTGTCCTGCATGAAAATCATGTTTTTCTTGAAGGATGCAGACTTCTTCCTGTACCACTGCTTGAAGAAGGTGTCTTCCAGGAACTGGCAGTAGGACTGGGAGTTGAGCTTGACTCCATCCTCAACCCGAAAAGGCCCCACAAGCTCATCTTTGATGATACCAGCCCAAACCAGTACTCCACCTCCACCTTGCTGGCGTCTGAGTCGGACTGGAGCTCTCTGCCCTTTACCAATCCAGCCACGGGCCCATCCATCTGGCCCATCAAGACTCACTCTCATTTCATCAGTCCATAAAACCTTAGAAAAATCAGTCTTGAGATATTTCTTGGCCCAGTCTTGACGTTTCAGCTTGTGTGTCTTGTTCAGTGGTGGTCGTCTTTCAGCCTTTCTTACCTTGGCCATGTCTCTGAGTATTGCACACCTTGTGCTTTTGGGCACTCCAGTGATGTTGCAGCTCTGAAATATGGCCAAACTGGTGGCAAGTGGCATCGTGGCAGCTGCACGCTTGACTTTTCTCAGTTCATGGGCAGTTATTTTGCGCCTTGGTTTTTCCACACGCTTCTTGCGACCCTGTTGACTATTTTGAATGACACGCTTGATTGTTCGATGATCACGCTTCAGAAGCTTTGCAATTTTAAGAGTGCTGCATCCCTCTGCAAGATATCTCACTATTTGTGACTTTTCTGAGCCTGTCAAGTCCTTCTTTTGACCCATTTTGCCAAAGGAAAGGAAGTTGCCTAATAATTATGCACACCTGATATAGGGTGTTGATGTCATTAGACCACACCCCTTCTCATTACAGAGATGCACATCACCTAATATGCTTAATTGGTAGTAGGCTTTCGAGCCTATACAGCTTGGAGTAAGACAACATGCATAAAGAGGATGATGTGGTCAAAATACTCATTTGCCTAATAATTCTGCACTCCCTGTACACTCAACCTGCGTTGGAATTTTAGGTTTGGCACTAATAAATAAGAAGAAAGAGCTTTACAAGGACTAAAACATATGGAATTGTAAAACGAAAACTAAACAAAGGGAAAGAAAAGGAATCAAAGTCCACAATAGTATTTCCTCTATGTCTACCACAACCTGGAAGGAATATACATGGTATTTTCCCCACAAGGCCTTACAACTACATGTCCGCTTCACTTGCTTACTTGATCGTGCTGACCAGGGAGAACTGCCCATGGAATATGGCACTGAAAAGCCACAAATTATTCTGGCAATGCAGAATGACATCATGAGGAGGTAGCCCAAAACTTGTCAGCTCACTAAAAATGCACAAAATATTCAATAAGTGTTCTTGACTGGGAATATTTTAACAGAAGTGCGAAGAGCCTATCTGAAGTCCTCTTTTGTGAAGTTGAAATATATGACCAGAGTTCACCTTATATTCAAACGGTGATGAACAATCTCTGGAACTGCCCAAGAACTGAGAAAAATAATAGCACATCTCCAGTAAAGCATGAAACTCAGATAAAAGATCTGAAAAAAGAAGGATGGATTGTTGGGTCAAATATGAACCAGCTACAAAACACAAAAAGGATTCCTAGGCCAGATACAAACTGCATGACAGTTGAGCTGCGGTGAAGGGTAACTGCTACCAGAAAAGCAGTTTTCTATGACATCTGTTCAGTAGCACTGCAAGCCATGAGGGCAAAAAATCGGAGTCAAAACTGTTAAAAAGAAGCTGGAATCCTAAACTCAGAAAGATCTACAATCTAACGGAAACAGGTGAATCAGCAGTTCAAAGTGATGTTTAGTAAAAACTGTAAAAACAATTCTCAGAATTTCTATGTGCACTAATAGAAGTTAATTAAGACTTGCAAGATTCTGCTTGAATACTTGAATCTACCAGATGCAAAAGAAATACGTTATATTGACTGATGTTTTCTAAAGAATACAACAGAGTCAAACTCATTGAAATGGGCCAGAGGTCAGAGCCCTCACATTTCGGATCCAGGTACAATCAAAGACAAAGTTATACAAAACTTAGGGCTAATTGTACAAAGCTTGTTTTAGGTCACGAACAGTCCGATTTGCAGAATCAGGCTGTTTCCAACTGGAAAAAAGCATTTTTAAATGTACAAAAGCACTATTTGCAATTGGGCAACCTATTACTGAACCGCAAATAGGGTTTGCAATTCGCTATGGGGTGTGTTTAAGGCATCCCTTCCTAATACCGAATCGCAGTGATATGTGTGAATGTTTTGAGACCGAATTGTGGTAGCAACACATTCATTTTCTACTACCTACTTTAAGTAGGTAGTAACTCATTCGCAAATGAGAAGGGGTCTTTCTTTTTGAGAATGTTTGTAAAAACACGTTTTAAGAGGAGGAAGTGGTCCCACTAACCACTGTCTACTCTTAAAAAATTAAAAGAAACCTCCTAATTTTTTTTTCTTTTTGAAACATCCCATTTTCTTTTAAGGAAAAAGGGCAGCATTTAAAAAAAATAAATCTTTGCTTCATTTAAAAGCAATCACAGACATGGTGGTCTGCTGACTCCAGCAGGCCACCAACCCTGTGATTTTTGTGATTCCCAATTGGTCGCAAAGCGAGATCTAAATCATGAATTTAATGAGGTAGGTCTATTTGCGACCCACCGGCCATTGCAGAAAGTGTAAAGTACACTTCTGTTCATGAGTGTTTGCGATTACCCAATAGTGAATCATAAAAATTAGATATTTGGTAATCGCAAACCTGAACCTATGTACATCTGGCCCGTAAGACTCTTGTTGCTCTGCAAACATTTATTTCGGTCTTAAATAAGTGATTACAAATCTACAGGTCCTACTCTTTTTGGAGGAAATTAAAAGTGCCCAACTTTTCCCTCTTCATTCTTTTTCAGGAATCTTTTTATTATTATTTCAATTATACTACAACAGTTTGACTCTGTGATGACATTGATACAACAGATATTCATAAATGGTAGGCATTTTGCATAATTTTCCCTCTTCGTTCTTGTACTAAATGAAATACGATTTTTTTTTTTTTAACCACTGGTAATAATTTTGTGCATACTGACAAAAAAAGCATGAGAGCAATTCCTTTAGAAAATGCTTCCGGGGGGCGTGGCCAAGGCGTCAAGATGGCGGTCGCACTTGCATAGTGCTCTGGACCCCTCCGTCATCCGCCTCCTGCAAAGAACGCAATCCATCCCCATCAACACCACTGACAGACCCCCGGGACCCTGCTGCCTCCCCGGAGATAAGAAAACACATTTTCTGGACCCTCAGGCCCGAGCACAGACAAGTGAATCGCCGTGGCTGCCTGCGACCAAGATGGCGGACGGCAGGTAAAGCTGCGGTGCCGGCCGCTAGGATCCGGGGATGCCGCGGCGGCTTGTGTGCATTCGCTCGCCCTGCCACAACGCTTTGATGTGGTGAGGAGCGGTGCGCCGCTTCAAGGGGGTGAAGAGCTGCACACCGCGCTGCTGACGGCGGGTCGCAGCCGAGATCGGTCAGAGACGAACCAAGACCTGCAGCTCTTGGGCGGGCCCCCCCCCTCCCGGGACGAAGGGGCGGAGAGGAGATCGCGCCAGCCTTTGGCCCAGACATTGGCAAGAAAATGACCCGCGGCTGCCTGAGCCCTGGAATCCGGGCCGTGAGCAGGTGCCACGGCACACAGCAAGAAGAGGCCTGGGGTGCTGCAAAGCCAATACGTGCCTGTAGGAAGTTGGCTCTGTATGCACTATTTCAAAGTAAGGAATAGTATGCACAGAGTCCAAGGGTTCCCCTTAGAGGTAAGATAGTGGCAAAAAGAGATAATACTAATGCTCTATTTTGTGGTAGTGTGGTCGAGCAGTAGGCTTATCCAAGGAGTAGTGTTAAGCATTTGTTGTACATACACATAGACAATAAATGAGGTACACACACTCAGAGACAAATCCAGCCAATAGGTTTTTATATAGAAAAATATATTTTCTTAGTTTATTTTAAGAACCACAGGTTCAAATTCTACGTGTAATATCTCATTCGAAAGGTATTGCAGGTAAGTACTTTAGGAACTTCCAATCATCAAAATTGCATGTATACTTTTCAAGTTATTCACAAATAGCTGTTTTAAAAGTGGACACAGTGCAATTTTCACAGTTCCTAGGGGAGGTAAGTATTTGTTAGGTTAATCAGGTAAGTAAGACACTTACAGGGCTTAGTTCTTGGTCCAAGGTAGCCCACCGTTGGGGGTTCAGAGCAACCCCAAAGTCACCACACCAGCAGCTCAGGGCCGGTCAGGTGCAGAGTTCAAAGTGGTGCCCAAAACACATAGGCTAGAATGGAGAGAAGGGGGTGCCCCGGTTCCGGTCTGCTTGCAGGTAAGTACCCGCGTCTTCGGAGGGCAGACCAGGGGGGTTTTGTAGGGCACCGGGGGGGACACAAGCCCACACAGAAATTTCACCCTCAGCAGCGCGGGGGCGGCCGGGTGCAGTGTAGAAACAGGCGTCGGGTTCGCAATGTTAGTCTATGAGAGATCTCGGGATCTCTTCAGCGCTGCAGGCAGGCAAGGGGGGGGATTCCTCGGGGAAACCTCCACTTGGGCAAGGGAGAGGGACTCCTGGGGGTCACTTCTCCAGTGAAAGTCCGGTCCTTCAGGTCCTGGGGGCTGCGGGTGCAGGGTCTCTCCCAGGTGTCGGGACTTTGGATTCAAAGAGTCGCGGTCAGGGGAAGCCTCGGGATTCCCTCTGCAGGCGGCGCTGTGGGGGCTCAGGGGGGACAGGTTTTTGTACTCACAGTCTTAGAGTAGTCCTGGGGTCCCTCCTGAGGTGTTGGATCGCCACCAGCCGAGTCGGGGTCGCCGGGTGCAGTGTTGCAAGTCTCACGCTTCTTGCGGGGAGCTTGCAGGGTTCTTTAAAGCTGCTGGAAACAAAGTTGCAGCCTTTCTTGGAGCAGGTCTGCTGTCCTCGGGAGTTTCTTGTCTTTTCGAAGCAGGGGCAGTCCTCAGAGGATGTCGAGGTCGCTGGTCCCTTCGGAAGGCGTCGCTGGAGCAGGATCTTTGGAAGGCAGGAGACAGGCCGGTGAGTTTCTGGAGCCAAGGCAGTTGTCGTCTTCTGGTCTTCCGCTGCAGGGGTTTTCAGCTGGGCAGTCCTTCTTCTTGTAGTTGCAGGAATCTAATTTTCTAGGGTTCAGGGTAGCCCTTAAATACTAAATTTAAGGGTGTGTTTAGGTCTGGGGGGTTAGTAGCCAATGGCTACTAGCCCTGAGGGTGGGTACACCCTCTTTGTGCCTCCTCCCAAGGGGAGGGGGTCACAATCCTAACCCTATTGGGCGAATCCTCCATCTGCAAGATGGAGGATTTCTAAAAGTTAGAGTCACTTCAGCTCAGGACACCTTAGGGGCTGTCCTGACTGGCCAGTGACTCCTCCTTGTTGCTTTCTTTGTTCCCTCCAGCCTTGCCGCCAAAAGTGGGGGCCGTGGCCGGAGGGGGCGGGCAACTCCACTAAGCTGGAGTGCCCTGCTGGGCTGGGACAAAGGGGTGAGCCTTTGAGGCTCACCGCCAGGTGTCACAGCTCCTGCCTGGGGGAGGTGTTAGCATCTCCACCCAGTGCAGGCTTTGTTACTGGCCTCAGAGTGACAAAGGCACTCTCCCCATGGGGCCAGCAACATGTCTCTGGTGTGGCAGGCTGCTGGAACTAGTCAGCCTACACAGACAGTCGGTTAAGTTTCAGGGGGCACCTCTAAGGTGTCCTCTTTGGTGTATTTTACAATAAAATGTACACTGGCATCAGTGTGCATTTATTGTGCTGAGAAGTTTGATACCAAACTTCTCAGTTTTCAGTGTAGCCATTATGGTGCTGTGGAGTTCGTGTAAAACAGACTCCCAGACCATATACTCTTATGGCTACCCTGCACTTACAATGTCTAAGGTTTTGCTTAGACACTGTAGGGGCACAGTGCTCATGCACTGGTACCCTCACCTATGGTATAGTGCACCCTGCCTTAGGGCTGTAAGGCCTGCTAGAGGGGTGTCTTACCTATACTGCATAGGCAGTGAGAGGCTGGCATGGCACCCTGAGGGGAGTGCCATGTCGACTTACTCATTTTGTTCTCACTAGCACACACAAGCTGGTAAGCAGTGTGTCTGTGCTGAGTGAGGGGTCTCTAGGGTGGCATAAGACATGCTGCAGCCCTTAGAGACCTTCCTTGGCATCAGGGCCCTTGGTACTAGTAGTACCAGTTACAAGGGACTTATCTGAAGGCCAGGGTGCGCCAATTGTGGATACAATGGTACATTTTAGGTGAAGGAACACTGGTGCTGGGGCCTGGTTAGCAGGGTCCCAGCACACTTCTCAGTCAAGTCAGCATCAGTATCAGGCAAAAAGTGGGGGGTAACTGCAACAGGGAGCCATTTCTTTACACAAGCCCCCCCCAGCCCACAGGCCAGGAGACTCAGCCCAAGCTGGGAGAGTCTTCCTAGTCTGTCAGGCGAGGAAGAGTAGGAGAAATAGGCTGGTTAGTTGCAGGGCCTACTCTGCCTTACATCCTTCTGTTCAGGTCATTCCCTTTGGGGAACTGACCCACTTCCACAGTGATAGGACCTAGTCTGAATTGCCTCTTGTCTGCATCTTCAATGTCTCCACCCATTCTTTCTATTCTGGTTTTAGAGGTATCCACCTCTGCTAACCTTATCTTGGCCAGGGTTACCCCTAGCTTACCCAAAGAGGTTACCCAGAGCTGGAGTAACCCCACCATGACCAATAGGGTCAGGGGGCCTAACTTGCTATTTGGTATGGGGTCAGACCACCATGCTAAGGATAGTGCAGCCATAAAGGCTAACACCCAGCAGAGGCCACTGACAGCTGTCAGTGCCCAGAACCACACCTTTAGCTCTTCACCTAAAAGGGAAGGGGCTAAGTTACAGGCTTCTTTGGGTTCAGGTTGCCTGTCTGCTGTATTAGAGTGGGGGGTTACCACATCTGGTAGTAAACACCCTTCTTCCACCCTTTCTTCTGTTAGCTGAGGAGCCACCCACTCAGGTTTAACAGTTGCCTGACTAGCCAGGACTTCTTGTGGGTCAGGTTGGACTCTATCAGGGCCATTTTTGGAGTTCTCCCCTACTGGAGCAGAATCTCCTTGGCTTGCTGTAACCTTGGCTAAAGGTTGTCCACCCTTCCTACTCTGTTTTCTTCTCTTCTTCTTCTGGGGCCTGCTTGCATTTACTGCAGAGGCAGGACTTCCAGAATCCTTGGGAGAGGACTGGCACTGGACCAGTTCCTCTCTTGGGCTCTGACTAACCTCTGGGTAGTCATTTCCAAGGAGACAATCAAGGGGGAGGTCTGTACTGACTACTACCCTTCTCCAGCTAAGAGTGCCACCCACTTCTATGGGCACTAAAGCCACAGGCCTCTTAGTGACCCTGTCTAGGCTAACTCTTACCCTGGCAGTCTCACCTGGGATGTACTGGTTTGAGAGCACCAGCCTGTCATGCACAATAGTGTGACTGGCACAAGTGTCTCTCAGGGCAGTGGTTGGGATTCCATTCACCAGTAGGTGGTGGAAGTGTCTACTTCCCTCTGGAATCTCCAACTCACCTGTTGGGCCCTGTTTCCAGTTGAAGGCTAGGAAGACCTCCTCATCTGAGGAGTCATCTCCCATGGCTACACTGGTTACCCCTGGAATTTTGTTCTGGGGTTTGTTTTTGGGACAAGAAGTGTCCTTGGTGTGGTGCCCAGACTGTTTACAGTTGTGGCACCATGCCTTAGTGGCATCCCAGTTCTTACCCTGGTACCCACCTTTGTTTTGGGTTGTGTCTTGGGGCCCACCCACCTGTTCTGGTTTTTGGGGGCCTACAGAGGACTCTTTTTCTTTGTTTCTAGTGTCACCCACTTTCTCCTGGGGAGTCTTTGTAACCCCTTTCTTTTGGTCACCCCCAGTGGAAGTTTTGGTTACCCTAGTCTTGACCCAGTGGTCTGCCTTCTTTCCCAATTCTTGGGGAGAACTTGGACCTAGGTCTACCAGATACTGATGCAACTTTTCATTGAAGCAGTTACTTAAAATGTGTTCTTTCATAAACAAATTATAAAGCCCAACATAGTCACACACTTCATTTCCAGTTAACCAACCATCTAGTGTTTTTACTGAGTAGTCTACAAAATCAACCCAGGTCTGGCTCGAGGATTTTTGAGCCCCCCTGAATCTAATTCTATACTCCTCAGTGGAGAATCCAAAGCCCTCAATCAGGGTACCCTTCATGAGGTCATAAGATTCTGCATCTTTTCCAGAGAGTGTGAGGAGTCTATCCCTACACTTTCCAGTGAACATTTCCCAAAGGAGAGCACCCCAGTGAGATCTGTTCACTTTTCTGGTTACACAAGCCCTCTCAAAAGCTGTGAACCATTTGGTGATGTCATCACCATCTTCATATTTTGTTACAATCCCTTTGGGGATTTTTAGGATGTCAGGAGAATCTCTGACCCTATTTAAGTTGCTGCCACCATTGATGGGACCTAGGCCCATCTCTTTTCTTTCCCTTTCTATGGCTAGGAGCTGCTTTTCCAAAGCCAATCTTTTGACCATCCTGGCTAACAGGGGGTCATCTTCACTGAGAGCATCCTCAGTGATTTCAGAAATGCTGGACCCTCCTGTGAGGGAAGCAACATTTCTGACTATCATTTTTGGAGACAGGGCTTGAGAGGCCCTGGTCTCCCTATTTAGGACTGGAAGGGGGGAATTGCCCTCCAAGTCACTAATTTCTTCCTCTGTGAAGTCATCCTCAGAGGGGTTGGCTTTTTCAAACTCTGCCAACAGCTCCTGGAGCTGAATTTTGGTAGGTCTGGAGCCAATGGTTATTTTCTTTATATTACAGAGAGACCTTAGCTCCCTCATCTTAAGATGGAGGTAAGGTGTGGTGTCGAGTTCCACCACCTGCATCTCTGTATCAGACATTATTCTGCTAAGAGTTGGAATACTTTTTTAAGAATCTAAAACTGTTTCTAGAATCTAATTCAAACTTTTAACAAACTTTTTAAACTCTAAAAGACAATGCTAAACAGGGACTTAACACACAAGGCCCTAGCAGGACTTTTAAGAATTTTAGAAAACTTTTCAAATTGCAAAAATCAATTTCTAATGACAATTTTGGAATTTGTCGTGTGATCAGGTATTGGCTGAGTAGTCCAGCAAATGCAAAGTCTTGTACCCCACCGCTGATCCACCAATGTAGGAAGTTGGCTCTGTATGCACTATTTCAAAGTAAGGAATAGTATGCACAGAGTCCAAGGGTTCCCCTTAGAGGTAAGATAGTGGCAAAAAGAGATAATACTAATGCTCTATTTTGTGGTAGTGTGGTCGAGCAGTAGGCTTATCCAAGGAGTAGTGTTAAGCATTTGTTGTACATACACATAGACAATAAATGAGGTACACACACTCAGAGACAAATCCAGCCAATAGGTTTTTATATAGAAAAATATATTTTCTTAGTTTATTTTAAGAACCACAGGTTCAAATTCTACGTGTAATATCTCATTCGAAAGGTATTGCAGGTAAGTACTTTAGGAACTTCCAATCATCAAAATTGCATGTATACTTTTCAAGTTATTCACAAATAGCTGTTTTAAAAGTGGACACAGTGCAATTTTCACAGTTCCTAGGGGAGGTAAGTATTTGTTAGGTTAATCAGGTAAGTAAGACACTTACAGGGCTTAGTTCTTGGTCCAAGGTAGCCCACCGTTGGGGGTTCAGAGCAACCCCAAAGTCACCACACCAGCAGCTCAGGGCCGGTCAGGTGCAGAGTTCAAAGTGGTGCCCAAAACACATAGGCTAGAATGGAGAGAAGGGGGTGCCCCGGTTCCGGTCTGCTTGCAGGTAAGTACCCGCGTCTTCGGAGGGCAGACCAGGGGGGTTTTGTAGGGCACCGGGGGGGACACAAGCCCACACAGAAATTTCACCCTCAGCAGCGCGGGGGCGGCCGGGTGCAGTGTAGAAACAGGCGTCGGGTTCGCAATGTTAGTCTATGAGAGATCTCGGGATCTCTTCAGCGCTGCAGGCAGGCAAGGGGGGGATTCCTCGGGGAAACCTCCACTTGGGCAAGGGAGAGGGACTCCTGGGGGTCACTTCTCCAGTGAAAGTCCGGTCCTTCAGGTCCTGGGGGCTGCGGGTGCAGGGTCTCTCCCAGGTGTCGGGACTTTGGATTCAAAGAGTCGCGGTCAGGGGAAGCCTCGGGATTCCCTCTGCAGGCGGCGCTGTGGGGGCTCAGGGGGGACAGGTTTTTGTACTCACAGTCTTAGAGTAGTCCTGGGGTCCCTCCTGAGGTGTTGGATCGCCACCAGCCGAGTCGGGGTCGCCGGGTGCAGTGTTGCAAGTCTCACGCTTCTTGCGGGGAGCTTGCAGGGTTCTTTAAAGCTGCTGGAAACAAAGTTGCAGCCTTTCTTGGAGCAGGTCCGCTGTCCTCGGGAGTTTCTTGTCTTTTCGAAGCAGGGGCAGTCCTCAGAGGATGTCGAGGTCGCTGGTCCCTTCGGAAGGCGTCAATGGAGAAGGATCTTTGGAAGGCAGGAGACAGGCCGGTGAGTTTCTGGAGCCAAGGCAGTTGTCGTCTTCTGGTCTTCCGCTGCAGGGGTTTTCAGCTGGGCAGTCCTTCTTCTTGTAGTTGCAGGAATCTAATTTTCTAGGGTTCAGGGTAGCCCTTAAATACTAAATTTAAGGGCGTGTTTAGGTCTGGGGGGTTAGTAGCCAATGGCTACTAGCCCTGAGGGTGGGTACACCCTCTTTGTGCCTCCTCCCAAGGGGAGGGGGTCACAATCCTAACCCTATTGGGCGAATCCTCCATCTGCAAGATGGAGGATTTCTAAAAGTTAGAGTCACTTCAGCTCAGGACACCTTAGGGGCTGTCCTGACTGGCCAGTGACTCCTCCTTGTTGCTTTCTTTGTTCCCTCCAGCCTTGCCGCCAAAAGTGGGGGCCGTGGCCGGAGGGGGCGGGCAACTCCACTAAGCTGGAGTGCCCTGCTGGGCTGGGACAAAGGGGTGAGCCTTTGAGGCTCACCGCCAGGTGTCACAGCTCCTGCCTGGGGGAGGTGTTAGCATCTCCACCCAGTGCAGGCTTTGTTACTGGCCTCAGAGTGACAAAGGCACTCTCCCCATGGGGCCAGCAACATGTCTCTGGTGTGGCAGGCTGCTGGAACTAGTCAGCCTACACAGACAGTCGGTTAAGTTTCAGGGGGCACCTCTAAGGTGTCCTCTGTGGTGTATTTTACAATAAAATGTACACTGGCATCAGTGTGCATTTATTGTGCTGAGAAGTTTGATACCAAACTTCTCAGTTTTCAGTGTAGCCATTATGGTGCTGTGGAGTTCGTGTAAAACAGACTCCCAGACCATATACTCTTATGGCTACCCTGCACTTACAATGTCTAAGGTTTTGCTTAGACACTGTAGGGGCACAGTGCTCATGCACTGGTACCCTCACCTATGGTATAGTGCACCCTGCCTTAGGGCTGTAAGGCCTGCTAGAGGGGTGTCTTACCTATACTGCATAGGCAGTGAGAGGCTGGCATGGCACCCTGAGGGGAGTGCCATGTCGACTTACTCATTTTGTTCTCACTAGCACACACAAGCTGGTAAGCAGTGTGTCTGTGCTGAGTGAGGGGTCTCTAGGGTGGCATAAGACATGCTGCAGCCCTTAGAGACCTTCCTTGGCATCAGGGCCCTTGGTACTAGTAGTACCAGTTACAAGGGACTTATCTGAAGGCCAGGGTGCGCCAATTGTGGAAACAATGGTACATTTTAGGTGAAGGAACACTGGTGCTGGGGCCTGGTTAGCAGGGTCCCAGCACACTTCTCAGTCAAGTCAGCATCAGTATCAGGCAAAAAGTGGGGGGTAACTGCAACAGGGAGCCATTTCTTTACAGTGCCCGCAGGCCCCCCCGCAATGGGAGAGGAATCATGCCCCGCTAGAGGCCGTGGGCTGGGGCGGCCGTCCGGGTATGGGAGTGGAAGACCTGTGCTGCTGGCGGAGAGAGGACATCTCCCATGTTCCTCCCCTCTCTCTTCCTCGCTGGAGAAGAACGCCCAGACCGGAGTAGTGATTCCTGGCTGAGTGGCGAGAGTCGGCCTTTTTCTCCCTTGGGCCCCTCCCACCTGTGTATGTGACCGAGACCTGGAGGTCACCCCGGGGTGGTCCGGAGCCTCGGCGGGGGTGCCTCCCTTGGAAACACCAACTACCCGAAAGACACGGGCTAGCTGTCGATGGACTGTGGCTTCCTGGATCCTCGACGCGCTTGGCTGACCCGCTGAGTGTGGGACGACTCGGCTGACTTGGGTCCCAGACAGAAATATCCCTGGCCCTGAACTCATATGCGGCGGCTCCGCCAGATTGAGCTGTGGACCTGGCCACTGAGGCTCCTGCGGGATGGAGACCGGGAATGAAACGCCATGGGCAAGGATAAATCGGCACAGTAGACAGCGGCGCAAACACGCATGGACCAATTCACCACAGGCTCAACTGGGTCCCAGATAGAAGACCGTGCCCCAAGCGGAGGTGGCGAACCACAGACGACATCTGGTGACCTGGCAGCGATTCCTCAGCTGATCCAGGCATCCCAGGTGGCCGTTGAATCCAAGATAAAAGAGGTCAGGGTAGACGTGGCCGTGGTCCGGCAGACCTCCGCAATGCCATGGCTCAAATTACGGAAGCCGAAATCCAGGATTTCCACTGTGGAAGACGACGTGATCGCTCTCAAGGCTCAAGTCTCTGCGCTGACCACTCGCACATCGGAGCTGCACCAGAGAGCTGAAGACGGCGAAAACAGGTCTAGGCGTAACAACCTTCGTATGGTGGGCCTTCCTGAAACCACGGCAGAATCATCTCTGGCCAAGGATCTGGAGGATTGGTTCCGCTCTTGGATGCCGGCGGATCGCCTCACGCCGTGGTTCGCGATTGAGTGAGCCCACAGGGCCCTGCAGTCGAATCCCCCGCCAGGCTCCCCACCCAGATCAGTGATACTTCGTCTCTTCAACTTTAAGGACAGAGACGCGGTGCTGCAAGAAGCACGCTTTAAAGGAGAACTTTTCTGCAACGGGGCAAAGGTCCTCCTTTTCCCAGACTACACACGAGAAGTACAACAACAGCGTCGCTCATTCACTGAGGTAGAACAAAAGTTGAGAACAATGGACATACAGTACCGTCTTCTATTTTCGGCAAGACTCCGTGTGGTCTACAGTAATGAGACTTATTTTTTTGACCAGCCAGCCATGGCGTAGACCTGCTTGACAGAGGAGGTTCCTTTGGGTTCATACAGAGAAGGTTCTAGACCCCTATGGGAAGCACTACCGAGTCACCAGAAGGGGCAGCAGCCCGATCGACGCCGTCGCATGCGCTCACCGCGGCGCAGGGTGCGACGCGGATCCCATTCGGACTCACCTCAGATGGAACAGCGGAGCCCACGATCACGGGAAGACTCTGAAGACACCCGGGGGGACGTGGACCCGCAGCGTGCGAAGCAGGCCCAATCAGGGCCCCTGGAGGACATGGACTTGTCCCGCAGTACGGTACTGTGATCTTACTAATGAGAAACCTCTAAGAAGGAAACAGACTGCTGGGTTGATGAGAACTATGTCAAGCTTAATCAATTACTGTTTACTGTGCTTTTGTACTTGATCTGAGAGAGGTGCTATCTATGGGTGACAGATGCTTCTGGGGGGAATTATGGGGTGGGCTGGGAGTTGGGGGGCGAGGGAGTTCTGGCCTGGTTTTAGATGCCGATGTTACTGTTTTTATGTTATTGCAATGTTTGTATTTATTATTTAGTGCACAGAGCAAGGAACGTAGGGACTCAACCGACACATTAGAGGCACATGCTCCACAGCGACAGGGACAAGATAAAGGTTCCTGAGATCCCCAGGCCCAGCAATAGAGAGTTTTGGTAATCATTATGGGAACTTCCCAAACACCTGCCCCCCATGAATCAGACACAGGTCATTTGTGGAATGTTAATGGCCTCCTAGACAAGTTTAAGCGTACCGCAGTGTTCCCCTTCATACACCAATATCGTCCGGAGGTACTCCTGCTGCAGGAGACATCTCCTGGGAGACAACTGCCCCTTCTTGACCCGCAGGGGTTTTGATAGGGTATACCATGCCGGGTTCACGCTCGGATCGTGGGGGTGGCCATACTACTGCACCGGACATTTCCCATGACAAACATCCAGGTGTGGAGGGACCGACAGGGACTCTATGTAGCCATCACCGACAAAGTTGAGGGAGCCACAATTAACATGGTCAGTGTTTATGCTCCTCCTCCAATGGTCCGTAGAACCCTCGAGGACCTCACCAAGTTACTTTTAGACCTACCACCTGGGCTCACTATGGTGGGAGGTGACTTCAACGCAACTCCGGATCCGGCGTTGGTTGTAGCCGGTCCGCCCTCTGTATACAGACACGCAACGGCGGCGGGAATCACTGGATGGTTCTCTGCGACAGGGCTCTGTGATGCTTGGCGGGTATGGCACCCAAGACGGCGAAAATGTACCCACACTTCAGCAGCCCATGGCTTGCAATCCAGAATTGACCTGGTGCTACTCCCAAGCACGGACTGCACAGCCCTCTCTCACATTGAAATACTAGCCAGAGGAATCTCTGACCACGGCCGCTTCGGTTCGTCGTGGGTCTTGCCAGGTCTTGGTCCCGTCCCATGTGGCAATTAAACGCGTGGTGCCTCCAAGACAAGAACTACACTGAGCAGCTGAGGCAAGCACAGCAAGAGTACTTTGAATTGAATGAAGGGTCAGTTACCTCCACGGGTGTTCTATGGGCGGCGAGTAAGGCGGTGCTGCGGGGTACGGCTAAAAGCCTGATATAAGACCAAGAACTCGCACAAGCCCAGCGTATCGAACAGCTGGAGCTTCGGGCGATGGGTCTGGAAAACGAGAATGCAACAACCCCAAGTGAAGGGGCGGCGCGACAACTACTCCTAATCCGTGAAGAAATCCGAGATCAATCCCTGGAGGTGGTGAAGCACCTGTGGAGGGCTAACACAGCGAAAATCTATGGGTGGGGGGACAAAACGGGGAAAATGCTATATTGGCTGGTATCTCGCCACCATGCCTCCAGGATTGTCCCTGAAATCTACGACAGGGAGGGGAGCCTCATTGGGACCTACTGGGCATCTCCTTGGTGGGAGATGTGTGGAAAGGAGAAGCTATGAAATCATTTCTAGACCTACAGGTAGACTTCCAACTAACCCAGACACAGTTCTTCAGATATCTCCAGCTTAGACATGCCCTGAGGGTCCACTTGCCAGCCACAAGCCCCTTGCCAGAATTTAACTCACTTGAAGCCAAACTACTTACGGGGAACCTAGGGGGGAAAGGTGTCTCCCAAAGCTATAAAATGCTAATTAACAACGTTCCCGGGGAACTGGGCTCAGTTAGAACCAAATGGGAGTCATGGGTTGGGGCCCTGGAAGAGACGGAATGGAAGGAGGCTATGATGGCACCCAGGGTATCGGCGGTGTCGGTTGGACTCCGTACAGTGCAATTCTACTACTTACATGGAGTATATCTGACACCATCCAGACTACACCGAGCGGGTCTCCGCCCCTCCGCCCGTCCGCCCAATGCCCACAATGCTCGAGCGAGCCTGCTGATTTCTTCCATACGGTTTGGACCCGTCAAGTGATACAGACATATTGGGGCAAAGTGATCCAAGAATTGGGAAAGGTCCTGGGACAAGAGGTACAGAGGTCCGTGAAGTTGGTCCTGGTAGGTGTGATGGAGGAAATGGGAGGATCACGGGCGAAACAAGCCCTGGCTGCCACAGCCATGCTGGTCGCCAAAAGAGATATCGCCGCGGCCTGGAACTCATCCGAAGGCCAGTCACTCCGAAAGTGGAGCAGAGGTGTTGACTGGTGCGCAAACCAGGAGAAATTGGTATATGAATCCAGAGGCTGCCCACGGAAAATTGAGAAAATATGGCGAAGATGGGTGGACATGATGCCATAGAACGGGATGAGAACACGACTATGATCGTTTTAACAGGATTTAAATTGTGGTTTACCTTTTGGCCCATACTACCATCCAAATATTATTGTCAATGGTGGGTTGACGCTGGAACTTACTGCATTGTAAATGTCATCTGCTCTGCTCTGCACTTTATTTTATTTCTCTCCCCTTTTCCTTCTCCTTTAAAAACAATAAAACCTGTTTATAAAAAAAAAAAAGAAAATGCTTCCACATGCAAGTTTGATGACACACAATTAACGTTTATCAATAATCTCTTCAATAAATTTGCTTAATGGAAGAATACTTAAACATGTACATCCGTTTACCATGCAAAAGGAATAAACCCTTTTGGTATGTTCAAGCTTCACAGAGTTCTATAGGACTTATAATGCTATCAAGACATTGAATTACTCACATGTCAGACTCTTTTTGTCTGGACTTCTCGGTTACTTTGCTCATCACGGAATCTGCAAGGTTCAACTGATCTAGGAATATGAAATGCATGAAATTAAAACACATTTTCTATACAATTGTGTTGTGATGAAGGACCCTTGTACCACTTTGTTAAGCTGTGCCGCCCTGCCCTTTAACATTTTCTGAACAACCCACTGTTTTTCTCCTTA
This sequence comes from Pleurodeles waltl, assembly GCF_031143425.1. Classification (NCBI taxonomy): domain Eukaryota; kingdom Metazoa; phylum Chordata; class Amphibia; order Caudata; family Salamandridae; genus Pleurodeles; species Pleurodeles waltl. The sequence continues at coordinate 727,399,377 of NC_090438.1, forward strand.
CGAAAAAGAGGATCACTAAAGCCCGATGTTGTGGCTTTGTCCAGTCTTCGTTTCTTTCATCAAAGGTGTATTCTCTTTGTAGTAGGGCACCAGGGTGTACCCTTTTCATGAGTGAGGATATCTATTTTCCCCATAAACCAGGCTGAGCAGTGATAGATGGTAGTCTACCTGTAGTCCCGGGGCACAAACCAACTGGCATTCCCCAAGGTCTCCTCAGTCCCCCAGAACAAGTGTCTCCTGTTAATAATATCATGTGCAGAATGGGGTGGGGGATTGGGGACAGTTGTAGTGTAGGAAAGTGCCCCTTTTTGACATGGTCAACCCCAATGGTATTTGATGCAATTTTGTCTGAAGTGCACTGGGTTCCTGCTAACCAGTTCCCCAGTGCCAGATCTCTTTCCCTAAAACTGTGCAGAATTCCCCCAACTGGCTATACCTTTAGCCCCCACCCCTGTAAGCTCCTAGTAAATGGTTCCACTGGACCTAGGGCGTGGGGCACTAAAGAGGATTTCTGAGGGCTGCAGCATGTATAAGGGCAACCTAAGGGACCCTAAGCACACTCATGCAAACTGCCATTGCCAGCTGCGTAACATGGAACAGAGAAACGTGAAAACACAACATGGCACACCTCCTGAGTGCCATGCCTACAGCAACTGCATGCAGTATATGTAAGTCACCCCTTTGCAGGCCTTACAGCCCTAAGGCAGGGTGCACGATACTACATGTGTTGATGTATCTCCATGAGCAGATATGCCCCTCTGATCTCTAAGTCGATTCTTAGATATTATAAGTGAACAGGGAAGCCATTTTAAGCACATGTGCTGGACACTGGCACTTACGAGTTCACCAGCTACATGGCTGTTTCACTGAAACCAGGGATGTTTGGTATGAAACATCTCGTATTAATAATCCCACACTGATTCCAGTGTCAGATTTATTAATACATGCACCCAGAGGGCACCTTAGAGGTGCCCCCTGAAAACCTACCAACTACTAGTGTGTAGGCCGACTGGTGCTAACCAACCTGCCACCACAGACAAGTTTCTGACCCCCTGGAGGTGAGAGCCCTCGCTCTCGGAGGTCAGAAACAAAGCCTGCTCTGGGAGGGGGTGATACCACCTCCTCCAAGTTGCCAGCATACCAAGGCTGGAGGCTTGAAAGGTCTCTGCCTGCTTTAATAGGCGGCCCCAGCTTCCCCAGTCAGTGAAGATGCCACCCACCTGCCCCGGGTCCATTTGGCACCAGGACAGGCAGGAAAATAAGCTAGTCAGGATGTGTGTTCCCTAAGAGGCTAGTTCCACCCCTAAGGTGGGTTACCTGATGTGAACACAAAACCTAGAATTCCACCACCTTGTTTTTTCGCTGAATTAGACTCACTGGGTTAGGGTTATGCCCACTCCCCACAGGAAACTGGCATATAGAAGGTGCAGTCACCCTAAAAATAAGAAACCCTTTGGCTACTACATTTCACCCTCCTCCCTTAACGCTCCTAAACTGAATATTTAGGAGACACCCCTGATGCCAGGAACTTAGATTCGACATATCCAGAAGAAGAGGACAAAGAAGAGCCATGAGAAAGCAAGAACAGAAGACTTGCTGTGGACTCTTGGTATCAAACCCTGCCTACTTGCACCAGTCTTGACAATCGCAACATACAGACCTGTCCTGCAGCTGACTATATGCTAAAAACCCTTGTAGACTGGAAATCCATGCCCGTGTTGAGTCCATGCGGACTCTCACTGCACTAAAACCAAGCAGCCGTCGAGGGACATCAGCACCAGAGAACTACTTCCAGAGTGACCCAGGTGTCCAGCTTTTGCACCCTCAATCTGGGAGCCAAGAACCGAGAGGACGTTTGGCGCACCCAGCCCAGCACCCAAGCACCCCAGCCTGGGTCCCGGATAAGCAACTGTGCTTTCTTGTTCCCAGGACTCTTGTAACTCCAGCACCCAGTTAGGAGCTCTGGGACTTGTCCCCAAGTCCCCCTGTGTAGCCTGTTTCCAGGTGGCCCCCCTTCTCTCCACCAGTGTAGCGAGCAAAGCTACCAATCTGACCAGCACCCCTGAACCTAGACGCCCCAGGGCAGGTAAAGAGTAACTGCTCGTGGTACTTTGGACCTTGGCACCCTACAACCTTAAGTCCCGAAGTAGACTCCTCAGAAACCAACCGTAAATAACTGTATGCAACATATGCCTTTTCCCCCCCAACCCCGATAGGAGAGCATTGCTGCGTAAAGACGCACTTAAGTGAATATTTTACTTACCTGTAAATATTTTAAAAAGTAATTACTTGATAATGAAGTTCTTGGTAACAAAGTTGACATAAAAATGTGTGCTATTTTTCTAAATTGGTCTCGAATTTCTTCTTTAAGTGTAAGTCTCAGTTATTGCCTCTGTGAGTACAACAAACTCTTAGCGCTACCTTCTGACAAGCCTAAATTGCTCCACCACACTAACACAAAAGACAGCATTTATTGTTGTCATTTATGACTCGGTCAACTAATAGGGGTTTGTCTGGACTCTTTACACAGTGTATCTCGTTCTGGTCCACTATATCAAGAGCCAGCTTCCTACAACAGGAAGCAAGGGAGAGGTCAACCTGTAAATGCACTTTCCCAGTCCTGCTCAAAACCTGTTCAACGTGGCGCATGGGAGGGGAAGTCACCAGTCAATTCTCTTTTAACTCACCCATCCCTAGTTTCCTGTGTTTTTGTCATCTCCAGTAGCAACAGATTAAGGGGGTCATTCTGACCTCGGCGGTAAAAGGCGCTTACCGCCGGCCTGAAGTTCGCCATAACACCGCCGCGTACGCGGTAAACCGCAACGGTCATTCTGACCCACAACTGCCAAACCAACAAAAAACCCGACCTCCACTGAAGGCCGCCACATCATCAAACTGGAGATGACCAAACCTCCACCGTCACGCCAACAGAAATAAGCCCATGCCATTCCGACCGACGAATCCACGCGGCGGTCTTTCAACCGCGGTATTCCATTGGCGGTACACACCGCCACGCTCAAAATACACACACAGCTCCAAAACACAACCACATTGGACAATTCAAAATACACACACCTGATACACATACAAACAACACTCCCACACACCCATCACAATATAAAACACACACCCACATCACCCACAAACCCCCACAATTCGAAATTCAGAGACAAGGCGCAATACACAGAGAGAGAGCACAGGGAATGCAAACCACAACACACACAGGAACCCAACATCATCACCCACACCACATCTACGCACAAAACACCACACACCACCACACTCAGCACCACAAACACCACCCCACACCTCATCCACACCACCCCATGGCACCCCAAAGACACCCCAGGTTCTCGGACCAAGAACTCACGGTCATGGTGGAGGAAATAATTAGGGAAGAGCCCCAGCTCTTCGGCACACAGGTGCAGCACACCACAATAGCCAGGAAGGCGGAGCTATGGCAAAGGATCGTCGACAGGGTCAACGCTGTGGGACAGCATCCCAGAAATCGGGAAGACATCCGAAAGTGCTGGAACGACCTACGGGGGAAGGTGCGGTCGATGGTGTCAAGACACAACATCGCTGTGCAGAAGACTGGCGGCGGACCCCCACTCCACCCGAATTCACAGCATGGGAGCAAGAGGTCTTTAACATCCTGCATCCTGAGGGCCTCGCTGGAGTAGGCGGAGGAATGGACTCTGGTAAGTCTAATCTCAACTACTTCATCCCCCCCAACCACCAGCATGCCAACCCACACCCCCACCCTCACCCCCAACCCCCCAGCACACATCCTCCCTGCCAATGTCTCACCAGCACAACCCACCCAATCCAACACCAACCCCTGAATGCCAACACAAACCATGGACACCCATCACCTAAGCATGAGCACTGCACATACCCATCCCCCCCCACAAACCACCCTCACAACTCCTCCCACAAGGGAATGCCAGCACTGGGGGACAAGGGCACCCACAAATCGCACGCCATGGCACACACAGTAGCAATAACCATACTCTTTTACCCCTGCAGGGCCCGAATGCCAACACACCGGCCAGGAGGGTCCAGAATTGTCCATCCCACCCCCAGAACAGGCCCCCAGTGATGACAGCAGCTCTGTCGACCCAGAACCTGATGACCAGCCCGGACCATCGGGGACCTCTGGACAGTCGATTACCCTCAGGCAGCCACAGGCCACAGCAGACCTACCCCCCTCTGGAAACACCAGCACAGCACCCACCCAGCAGCCCCATGCCTCTGTCTCCAGGACAGGTCAAGCAGCGGTGTGTCTACCAGTACAGGGCACCCAGGGTAACCCACCACCCCAACAACAACAGGGACCTGGGGGCAGTGGTAGTGGGCACACCGTCCAGGGGACAGAGGCCCAGGAACAAAGGGGCACTGGGAGGGCTTCTGTGCGACAGAGGGAGGACAGGGCTAGGGAACCCACTGTCCAAGAGGCCCTCACCACCATCATGGGAGCGTACCACCACTCCCAAGAGACGATGGCGACAGTCCTGGCCAGGTTCCAGGAGATCCAGCTTCTGCAGGAGCAACAGTATATGGGGTTCCGGGAACTGCGCAGCATCAGTTCCACAATGGGTACAATGGTGGTGGCACTCAACCAGATTGTCACCACTTTGCGTGACCATGGGGCCCCCAAAGGGCCCCTGCCACTAGCATGGAGGAAGAACAGCCCACCACCTCCGCCGGCGCTAGTGGTCAGGATGCCCCGACACAACAGCAACAGCCCACCTGGACCCCACCCCCTGCAGAACAAGAACCACCCGCAAGAAAGGCCTGAGATCTAGGAAGAAGACAGAGTAGGATGTCAAGACCCCCGCCATGCACGGATCCCCCCGGATGTCATCCCATTGTCCCACTTGTTCACCCTGTCCAACCTTGAACTGCCCCTGCTCCACCTTCCACAGGCATATGGACAATGCACCTGTACGAACGAGAGTGTGGACTCTGCCATGGACATGCCTCCACCATCACCCATCACCCTTTTTGAACTACAGGGAGTGCAGAATTATTAGGCAAATGAGTATTTTGACCACATCATCCTCTTTTTGCATGTTGTCTTACTCCAAGCTGTATAGGCTCGAAAGCCTACTACCAATTAAGCATATTAGGTGATGTGCATCTCTGTAATGAGAAGGGGTGTGGTCTAATGACATCAACACCCTATATCAGGTGTGCATAATTATTAGGCAACTTCCTTTCCTTTGGCAAAATGGGTCAAAAGAAGGACTTGACAGGCTCAGAAAAGTCAAAAATAGTGAGATATCTTGCAGAGGGATGCAGCACTCTTAAAATTGCAAAGCTTCTGAAGCGTGATCATCGAACAATCAAGTGTTTCATTCAAAATAGTCAACAGGGTCGCAAGAAGCGTGTGGAAAAACCAAGGCGCAAAATAACTGCCCATGAACTGAGAAAAGTCAAGCGTGCAGCTGCCACGATGCCACTTGCCACCAGTTTGGCCATATTTCAGAGCTGCAACATCACTGGAGTGCCCAAAAGCACAAGGTGTGCAATACTCAGAGACATGGCCAAGGTAAGAAAGGCTGAAAGACGACCACCACTGAACAAGACACACAAGCTGAAACGTCAAGACTGGGCCAAGAAATATCTCAAGACTGATTTTTCTAAGGTTTTATGGACTGATGAAATGAGAGTGAGTCTTGATGGGCCAGATGGATGGGCCCGTGGCTGGAATGGTAAAGGGCAGAGAGCTCCAGTCCGACTCAGACGCCAGCAAGGTGGAGGTGGAGTACTGGTTTGGGCTGGTATCATCAAAGATGAGCTTGTGGGGCCTTTTCGGGTTGAGGATGGAGTCAAGCTCAACTCCCAGTCCTACTGCCAGTTCCTGGAAGACACCTTCTTCAAGCAGTGGTACAGGAAGAAGTCTGCATCCTTCAAGAAAAACATGATTTTCATGCAGGACAATGCTCCATCACACGCGTCCAAGTACTCCACAGCGTGGCTGGCAAGAAAGGGTATAAAAGAAGGCAATCTAATGACATGGCCTCCTTGTTCACCTGATCTGAACCCCATTGAGAACCTGTGGTCCATCATCAAATGTGAGATTTACAAGGAGGGAAAACAGTACACCTCTCTGAACAGTGTCTGGGAGGCTGTGGTTGCTGCTGCACGCAATGTTGATGGTGAACAGATCAAAACACTGACAGAATCCATGGATGGCAGGCTTTTGAGTGTCCTTGCAAAGAAAGGTGGCTATATTGGTCACTGATTTGTTTTTGTTTTGTTTTTGAATGTCAGAAATGTATATTTGTGAATGTTGAGATGTTATATTGGTTTCACTGGTAATAATAAATAATTGAAATGGGTATATATTTTTTTTTGTTAAGTTGCCTAATAATTATGCACAGTAATAGTCACCTGCACACACAGATATCCCCCTAACATAGCTAAAACTAAAAACAAACTACAAACTACTTCCAAAAATATTCAGCTTTGATACTAATGAGTTTTTTGGGTTCATTGAGAACATGGTTGTTGTTCAATAATAAAATTAATCCTCAAAAATACTACTTGCCTAATAATTCTGCACTCCCTGTATACACCTATTTTTCAACTTCAATAAACACAATTATTGCACAAAAACCATCAGGAGTCTGCTATCTATTTTTTCTAATCCAAATGTATTCGATATAACCAACCAAAAATTTCTAATTACATTGTGATGACAACATACCAGTGTCACACAGCGGTAGTCCATGGGGAAATAAACCAGAGGGCACTCCGTGGGGACCAGATCACTGAAATTGGAAGGGAAATACACAACTAAGTTACCATACATTGGGGTGAAAGGTCAGACAGTAGAGAGCCAGTACTGTTACAGATATAATACAATGCAGGAGTAGATTCTTACCTGTATGTTACTGGAAATACTGCAGTATCACTCTGTCCCTGTTGTCTGTGTCGTCCTCTTCGTCTTCCTCCTCTTCACTCTCCGCAGGCTTCACAGCGGCCTCAACACCACCATCTGGACCATCCTCCTGCAGGAAAGGCACCTGGCGTCGCAAAGCCAGGTTGTGAAGCATGCAGCAGGCCACGATGATATGACACACCTTCTTTGGTGAGTACATTAGGGATCCACCTGTCATATGCAGGCACCTAAACCTGGCCTTCAGGAGGCCGAAGGTCCGCTCGATCACCCTCCTAGTACACCCATGGGCCTCATTGTACCGTTCCTCTGCCCTGGTCCTGGGATTCCTCACTGGGGTCAATAGCCAAGGCAGGTTGGGGTAACCAGAGTCACCAATTAGCCACACACGGTGTCTCTGTAGCTGTTCCATCACATAAGGGATGCTGCTATTTCGCATGACGTACGCGTCATGCACTGACCCTGGGAACTTGGCATTTAAATGGGAGATGTACTGGTCAGCCAAACAGACCACCTGGACATTCATCGAATGATAATTTATTTGGTTCCTGTACACCTGTTCATTGTCTTTTGGGGGGGACCAAAGCCACATGGGTACCATCAATGGCACCAATGATATTGGGAATGTGTCCAAGGGCATAGAAATCACCCTTCACTGTAGGCAAGTCACCCACCTCAGGGAAAACGATGTAGCTCTGCATGTATTTCATCAGGGCAGACAACACTCTGGACAACACCTTTGAAAACATAGGCTGAGACATCCCAGATGAAATGGCCACTGTAGTTTGAAATGATCCACTGGCAAAAAAATACAGTACTGACAGCACCTGCACTAGAGGCGGAATCCCTGTGGGTTGGCAGATGGGTGACATCAGGTCTGGCTCCAGCTGGGCACACAGTTCCTGTATAGTGGCACGGTTGAGTCTGTAAGTGAGTATGACGTGTCGTTCTTCCATTGTCGACAGGTCCACCAGCGGTCTGTACACGGGAACATTCCTCTGTCTCCTCGCAAGTCCCAGCGGACGGTGCCTAGGAAGGACAACATGGAGCACTGAGTCAAGCAACCCACAGGTAAGTGCCCACAGCATGCACATAACACGAATCTCTCGGGATTGAATGGCTAGTATGATTGTCGGTGCAAGGCCTAGCCATGTGTGACACAGTAGGAATTAAGCCATGTGGGCCCTTGAAATGGCGGCTGCCTGACCTGTGAAGTGTGACAATGTGAAGTGAGGTCATTGCGCTGGCGTGGCGGTAGGCGGGCACAGTCCGCGGCGCAAAGCCGCATTGGACAACATTGAACCCTATGGGTTTCAGGAGCCAATGGCGGTGAGCGCTGGCGGTCGAAGTACGCACCGCAGCGGTACGCACCGCCGCGGCCGTAACCGCCATTTTCTCTATGCTTAATCACACGAGACCTGAGCATCCACAGGAGAGGACCTATACTGCAAGTGCTGCTGTGACCTCGGTCTGGAAGTGACAATGGCTGCTGCGACTGGGGAAAGGGCCCCCGCCTTCAGTTCCGAAGAGTTGGAGAAGCTCGTGGACGGGGTCCTCCCCCAGTATGCGCTACTCTACGGCCCTCCAGACCAACAGGTGAGTACACGGGGGGCAATGCATAGTGGGCTAAGCCTGTGATGAGTGGGGAGGATGTACGATGGAGGGGAGGGCAGCGAATGACGAATGCATGGCACGACAGATGAGAGCATGTGCCACATGGCAAGTTTGGGGAGGGGGGGCCACTCACATCGAGCATGCAGAAAAGTGATGATGTTTCTCTTCCCCCGTGTACATGTCACATAGGTCAGCGCCCATCAGAAGATCGGCATTTGGCGTGCCATCGCCAAGGACGTCCGGGCCCTGGGGGTCCACAACAGACAGGGCACCCACTGCCGCAAGAGGTGGGAGGACATCTGCCGCGGGAGCAGGAAGACCGCCGAGGCTCTGCTGGGGATGGCCTCCCAACCTAGGAGGGGTGCCAGTCGTACCTTGACCCCCCTGATGTCCCGGATCCTGGCGGTGGCCTACCCCGATTTAGATGGGCGGTTGAGGACATCACAGCAGACACAAGGGGGTGAGTACCAGCACATTCAGATATTTTGCGTGCAGTGGAGGTGCCTGGGTGGGGGAGGGCTGTGGGTATCCCTAGGCCAGGGCGATTTCTGTAGGATAGGCCCGTCCGTGAGGTATGGTCCTGTGCCCCCGCCCCCCACCTCTGTAGGGTGCCTAGTAACGCGATTCATGGACCTGTGTATTCTGTGTGGGCAGTTGTCGCCCATAGGCTTGTAGGGCATGTCCCAGTGAATGAGCAGTGTACCCCAAGTGCGCAGCGTAGTGCAGGGGGCTTCTGTGTCTGTCCTCTCCGCCAACGGTGTCCCCAATGCATGCACTCAACTTGTCTTTATGTTTTCCACCCCCCCCCCTCATTTTCTTTGTTCTTCTGTGAATGTGTGCATTAGCATCATCAGGCGGCGGAGAAGTGGCATCGGCGCAAGAGGGAGCTGCATCTCACATGGCCCCGGAGGGCCATGCAACGGACTCCGACATGACCAGTGAGACGGAGGGCGAGGGGGGCTCCACCACGGGGACCCGTGCAGACGTCAGTGACACCGACACCGACACGTCCTCGGATGGGAGCTCCCTTGCGGTGGCGGCAACATCCGTGCCCACCGATCTTACAGGTACAGCCGCCACCCAGCGCACCAGCTCCGCCCTCCCAGCTGCCACTCGGCCTTCGGCCCGTGCCCGCACGGCCAGGAAGCCGGCCATCTCCTTCGCCCCAGGCACCTCAGGCCCTGCCCCAGTCACCCCTGCTGCCCTCAGTGAGGAGGTCATTGACCTCCTGAGGACCATCATTGTTGGGCAGTCTACCCTTTTGAATGCCATCCAGGGTGTGGAGAGGGAGGTGCATGAAAGCAATGCATACCTGGAGGGCCTTCATTCGGGTGAGGCTGCCCAGCAGCGATCGTTCAACGCTCTGGCCTCAGCACTGACGGCAGCGATTGTCGCTGTCTCCAGCCTCCCTCTTCTAACTCCCTCCACCCAGTCCCACTCCCCTGTTCCTCTGCCTATCCCATCCACACCTACAGACCAGCCTGCACACACCTCAAAACCCAAGGGAAGCTCATCCAGACATAAGCACGACAGAACACACAAGCATTCACCCAAGCAACCTACAGATGCAGACATGCCAACAGTCACTACCTCCTCTGTGTCCCCCACCTCCTCGTCTCCCTCCTCCCTCCCTGTGACGTCTCCACTCACACCTGCAAGCACACCACCATCAGCCATTACACCCATCACCAGCACACCCTCCAGACCAGTCCGCACACGTGCAGTCACCACCCCCACTACCATTTACACGTCCCCTGTGTCCTCTCCCAGTGTGTCTGTCACCCCCGCTTCCAAACCACACAAACGCAGGCAGGCACCCAACCAACAGCCATCCACCTCACGTCAGCCTCCAGCCCAAGCACCTGCACCCAAAGACAGCACACTTGACTCTCCTACAACCACATCCTCTTCCTCCACTCCCATACCCACTCCAGCTTCCCTTCCTATGGCTCCCAAAAATATTTTCCTCTCTAAACTGGACCTCTTTTCCTCACCTGACCCACCCCCTCCATCCCGTAAGAGTTCCACAAACACCTCAGCCACCACCAGCCCAGCAACTCCCAAGAACGTCGTGCCTGGTTTTTGGAGTCCACCCTTTCCTTGGGCTGGGACATCGTCCAGCAGCAAAGGCACAGCCAGCCCCCCCCCCTGGGAAGAGGAGCAAAAAACTGAAGGGCAGGCACGACAGGCCTGATACGCCTGCCCCCAAGGAGGGTAGCCTTGCACCGTCACCTGCCACATCGGGTAAGGGAGCCAAGGGCCACGGACAGTCTGCCAAGGAGGGCAAGGACAGCAAAGAGCAAAAGGCAGGGAGCAGCCGACCTGGCCATGAGGGCCCCACCAGCCCCATTCCGGGGGTATCGGAGGAGACCCAGGGCCCCAGGACTCCATCACAGGAGGGCCCCGCAACAGAAAGGTCCAATGCTGACTGAGCGGCAAGTATTGGCCAGGTGTGGTTCACTCGAAACACAAGACAGGCACCGCTGAACAGGGCCCCGCCGTGAGAAGCACCGCTGAACAGGGCCCTGCCGTGAGAAGCACCGCTGAACAGGGGCCGGCCTGTCAAGCACCGCTCCGCTGGGCCCTTCCTGTCAAGCACCGCTCCGCTGGGCACCGCCGTTTCAAGCACCGCTCCGCTGGGCCCTTCCTGTCAAGCACCGCTCCGCTGGGCCCTTCCTGTCAAGCACCGCTCCGCTGGGCACCGCCGTCTCAAGCACCGCTCCGCTCCGCTGGGCCCTTCCTGTCAAGCACCGCTCCGCGGGGCACCGCCGTCTCAAGCACCGCTCCGCTGGGCCCTTCCTGTCAAGCACCGCTCCGCTGGGCCCTTCCTGTCAAGCACAGCTCCGCTGGGCACCGCCGTCTCAAGCACCGCTGGCCCATTGGCAGTCCCGGTTCTGTGTCGGGCAGGGCTTCACGAGGCACTCTGCCCACCATGCCTCCTCCATGACCAGTGGACTCTGTAATCCACCTGATGGACTGTGGCTTTGCACTCCCCAGGATGTAACAGTGGGCAAGCCACCCACTGTAAGGACTTGTGAAACTGTGACTTTGCACTCCCCAGGATGGCACAGTGGGCAAGCCACCCACTGTAGAGACTTGTGAAACTGTGACTTTGCACTCCCCAGGATGGCACAGTAGGCAAGTCACCCACTGTAGAGACTTGTGAGACTGTGGCTTTGCACTCCCCAGGATGGCACAGTGGGCATGGAGGCCCTTCGTGGATCTGGCGTCGTGGACTCATGTGGCTGAGGTGCCCCCCCTTCCCTTCCCCCTGAGGTGCCTGTTTTTTATTTTTGTGATGCCCCAGCAGTGTTCTCTCCAATGGACTCGATCTTGTGTGTGGGCTTTGCCCATGTGTTGCTGCACATTGGCCCACGGACATTTGGACTTTGAAAAACTGTGCCGGACTTTTGCTACTTGTATGGATATAGTTCTAGATGTGTAATAATTCTTTATATATTGCTAAGATCACTATACTTTATTGTTGCAATAATATAGTGTAAGGAAATGCCTCCTTGGCATGGTTGCCCCCTGACTTTTTGCCTTTGCTGATGCTATGTTTACAATTGAAAGTGTGCTGAGGCCTGCTAACCAGGCCCCAGCACCAGTGTTCTTTCCCTAACCTGTACTTTTGTATCCACAATTGGCAGACCCTGGCATCCAGATAAGTCCCTTGTAACTGGTACTTCTAGTACCAAGGGCCCTGATGCCAAGGAAGGTCTCTAAGGGCTGCAGCATGTCTTATGCCACCCTGGAGACCCCTCACTCAGCACAGACACCCTGGTTGCCAGCTTGTGTGTGCTAGTGAGGACAAAACGAGTAAGTCGACATGGCACTCCCCTCAGGGTGCCATGCCAGCCTCTCACTGCCTATGCAGTATAGGTAAGACACCCCTCTAGCAGGCCTTACAGCCCTAAGGCAGGGTGCACTATACCATAGGTGAGGGTACCAGTGCATGAGCATGGTACCCCTACAGTGTCTAAATAAAACCTTAGACATTGTAAGTGCAGGGTAGCCATAAGAGTATATGGTCTGGGAGTCTGTCAAACACGAACTCCACAGCACCATAATGGCTACACTGAAAACTGGGAAGTTTGGTATCAAACTTCTCAGCACAATAAATGCACACTGATGCCAGTGTACATTTTATTGTAAAATACACCACAGAGGGCACCTTAGAGGTGCCCCCTGAAACTTAACCGACTATCTGTGTAGGCTGACTAGTTTTAGCAGCCTGCCACAAACCGAGACATGTTGCTGGCCCCATGGGGAGAGTGCCTTTGTCACTCTGAGGCCAGTAACAAAGCCTGCACTGGGTGGAGATGCTAACACCTCTCCCAGGCAGGAATTGTCACACCTGGCGGTGAGCCTCAAAGGCTCACCTCCTTTGTGCCAACCCAGCAGGACACTCCAGCTAGTGGAGTTGCCCGCCCCCTCCGGCCCGGCCCCCACTTTTGGCGGCAAGGCCGGAGAAAATAATGAGAATAACAAGGAGGAGTCACTGGCCAGTCAGGACAGCCCCTAAGGTGTCCTGAGCTGAGGTGACTCTAACTTTTAGAAATCCTCCATCTTGCAGATGGAGGATTCCCCCAATAGGGTTAGGATTGTGACCCCCTCCCCTTGGGAGGAGGCACAAAGAGGGTGTACCCACCCTCAGGGCTAGTAGCCATTGGCTACTAACCCCCCAGACCTAAACCCGCCCTTAAATTTAGTATTTAAGGGCTACCCTGAACCCTAGAAAATTAGATTCCTGCAACTACAAGAAGAAGGACTGCCTAGCTGAAAACCCCTGCAGAGGAAGACCAGAAGACGACAACTGCCTTGGCTCCAGAAACTCACCGGCCTGTCTCCTGCCTTCCAAAGATCCTGCTCCAGCGACGCCTTCCAAAGGGACCAGCGACCTCGACATCCTCTGAGGACTGCCCCGGCTTCGAAAAGACAAGAAACTCCCGAGGACAGCGGACCTGCTCCAAGAAAAGCTGCAACTTTGTTTCCAGCAGCTTTAAAGAACACTGCAAGCTCCCCGCAAGAAGCGTGAGACTTGCAACACTGCACCCGACGACCCCGACTCGGCTGGTGGCGATCCAACACCTCAGGAGGGACCCCAGGACTACTCTAAGACTGTGAGTACAAAAACCTGTCCCCCCTGAGCCCCCACAGCGCCGCCTGCAGAGGGAATCCCGAGGCTTCCCCTGACCGCGACTCTTTGAACCTAAAGTCCCGACGCCTGGGAGAGACCCTGCACCCGCAGCCCCCAGGACCTGAAGGACCGGACTTTCACTGGAGAAGTGACCCCCAGGAGTCCCTCTCCCTTGCCCAAGTGGAGGTTTCCCCGAGGAATCCCCCCCTTGCCTGCCTGCAGCGCTGAAGAGATCCCGAGATCTCTCATAGACTAACATTGCGAACCCGACGCCTGTTCCTACACTGCACCCGGCCGCCCCCGCGCTGCTGAGGGTGAAATTTCTGTGTGGACTTGTGTCCCCCCCGGTGCCCTACAAAACCCCCCTGGTCTGCCCTCCGAAGGCGCGGGTACTTACCTGCAAGCAGACCGGAACCGGGGCACCCCCTTCTCTCCATTCTAGCCTATGTGTTTTGGGCACCACTTTGAACTCTGCACCTGACCGGCCCTGAGCTGCTGGTGTGGTGACTTTGGGGTTGCTCTGAACCCCCAACGGTGGGCTACCTTGGACCAAGAACTAAGCCCTGTAAGTGTCTTACTTACCTGGTTAACCTAACAAATACTTACCTCCCCTAGGAACTGTGAAAATTGCACTAAGTGTCCACTTTTAAAACAGCTATTTGCGAATAACTTGAAAAGTATACATGCAATTTTGATGATTTGAAGTTCCTAAGGTACTTACCTGCAATACCTTTCGAATGAGATATTACATGTAGAATTTGAACCTGGGGTTCCTAAAATAAACTAAGAAAAGATATTTTTCTATATAAAAACCTATTGGCTGGATTTGTCTCTGAGTGTGTGTACCTCATTTATTGTCTATGTGTATGTACAACAAATGCTTAACACTACTCCTTGGATAAGCCTACTGCTCGACCACACTACCACAAAATAGAGCATTAGTATTATCTCTTTTTACCACTATTTTACCTCTAAGGGGAACCCTTGGACTCTGTGCATGCTATTCCTTACTTTGAAATAGCACATACAGAGCCAACTTCCTACATTGGTGGATCAGCGGTGGGGTACAAGACTTTGCATTTGCTGGACTACTCAGCCAATACCTGATCACACGACAAATTCCAAAATTGTCATTAGAAATTGATTTTTGCAATTTGAAAAGTTTTCTAAATTCTTAAAAGACCTGCTAGGGCCTTGTGTTAGATCCTGTTTAGCATTTCTTTTAGAGTTTAAAAGTTTGTAAAAGTTTGAATTAGATTCTAGAACCAGTTGTAGATTCTTAAAAAGTATTCCAACTTTTAGAAGCAAAATGTCTAGCACAGATGTGACTGTGGTGGAACTCGACACCACACCTTACCTCCATCTTAAGATGAGGGAGCTAAGGTCACTCTGTAAAATAAAGAAAATAACAATGGGCCCCAAACCTACCAAAATACAGCTCCAGGAGCTTTTGGCAGAGTTTGAAAAGGCCAACCCCTCTGAGGGTGGCAACTCAGAGGAAGAGGATAGTGACTTGGAGGACAATTCCCCCCTACCAGTCCTATCTAGGGAGAACAGGGTCCCTCAAACCCTGACTCCTAAAATAATAGTCAGAGATGCTGGTTCCCTCACAGGAGAGACCAACACCTCTGAAATCACTGAGGATAGCCCCAGTGAAGAGGACATCCAGTTAGCCAGGATGGCCAAAAGATTGGCTTTGGAAAGACAGATCCTAGCCATAGAGAGGGAAAGACAAGAGATGGGCCTAGGACCCATCAATGGTGGCAGCAACATAAATAGGGTCAGAGATTCTCCTGACATGTTGAAAATCCCTAAAGGGATTGTAACTAAATATGAAGATGGTGATGACATCACCAAATGGTTCACAGCTTTTGAGAGGGCTTGTGTAACCAGAAAAGTGAACAGATCTCACTGGGGTGCTCTCCTTTGGGAAATGTTCACAGGAAAGTGTAGGGATAGACTCCTCACACTCTCTGGACAAGATGCAGAATCTTATGACCTCATGAAGGGTACCCTGATTGAGGGCTTTGGATTCTCCACTGAGGAGTATAGGATTAGATTCAGGGGGGCTCAAAAATCCTCGAGCCAGACCTGGGTTGACTTTGTAGACTACTCAGTGAAAACACTAGATGGTTGGATTCAAGGCAGTGGTGTAAGTAATTATGATGGGCTGTACAATTTATTTGTGAAAGAACACCTGTTAAGTAATTGTTTCAATGATAAACTGCATCAGCATCTGGTAGACCTAGGACCAATTTCTCCTCAAGAATTGGGAAAGAAGGCGGACCATTGGGTCAAGACAAGGGTGTCCAAGACTTCAACAGGGGGTGACCAAAAGAAAGGGGTCACAAAGACTCCCCAGGGGAAGGGTGATGAGACAACCAAAACTAAAAATAGTAAAGAGTCTTCTACAGGCCCCCAAAAACCTGCACAGGAGGGTGGGCCCAGAGCCTCTTCACAAAACAATGGGTACAAGGGTAAAAACTTTGATCCCAAAAAGGCCTGGTGTCATAGCTGTAAACAGCATGGACACCAAACTGGAGACAAGGCCTGTCCCAAGAAAGGTTCCACTCCAAACTCCCATCCAGGTAACACTGGTATGGCTAGTCTCCAAGTGGGATCAACAGTGTGCCCAGAGCAAATCAGGGTCCACACTGAAGCTACTCTAGTTTCTGAGGGTGGGGTGGATTTAGCCACACTAGCTGTCTGGCCGCCTAACATGCAAAAATACAGACAGCAACTCTTAATTAATGGGACTAGAATAGAGGGCCTGAGGGATACAGGTGCCAGTGTCACCATGGTGACAGAGAAACTGGTTTCCCCTGGCCAATACCTGACTGGAAAAACTTACACAGTCACCAACGCTGACAATCAGAGAAAAGTACATCCCATGGCAATGGTTACTTTAGAATGGGGAGGGGTCAATGGCCTGAAACAGGTGGTGGTCTCCTCAAATATCCCAGTGGACTGTCTGCTTGGAAATGACCTGGAGTCCTCAGCATGGGCTGAGGTAGAACTAAAAACCCATGCAGCAATGCTGGGTATCCCTGAACTGGTGTGTGTGAAAACAAGAGCACAATGCAAGGCACAGGGTGAAAAAGTAGAGCTGGAGTCTGGAAAAATGGCCCAGCCTACCAAGAGAACAGGAAAGTCAGTTGGGAAACCAACTGCAACACAGCAAAAGAAAGGGAACCTCTCTTCTCAGGAAGAAGTTCTGCCCTCTGAGGGAACTGAGCCTTTGGAGCTTGAACCTTATCAGGTTGAGCTCTTGGGCCCAGGGGGACCCTCAAGGGAGGAGCTGTGTAAGGGACAAGAAACCTGTCCCTCTCTTGAAGGCCTTAGGCAGCAAGCTGCTGAAGAGTCCAAAGGCAAGAAAAATGGAACACATAGGGTCTATTGGGAAGATGGACTCCTGTACACTGAGGCCAGAGACCCCAAACCTGGTGCCACTAGGAGAGTGGTAGTGCCTCAGCTGTTCAGGAAGTTCATCCTAACATTGGCCCATGACATTCCCCTTGCTGGACATTTGGGACAAACCAAGACGTGGGAGAGGTTAGTCAACCACTTCTACTGGCCCAATATGTCCAACATGGTTAAGGAGTTTTGCCTCTCCTGCCCCACCTGTCAAGCCAGTGGTAAGACAGGTGGGCATCCAAAGGCCCCCCTCATTCCACTTCCAGTGGTGGGGGTTCCCTTTGAAAGAGTGGGTGTGGACATAGTTGGTCCACTAGAACCTCCCACAGCCTCAGGAAATATGTATATCCTGGTAGTAGTGGATCATGCTACCAGGTATCCTGAAGCTATTCCCCTTAGGTCGACTACTGCCCCTGCAGTAGCCAAGGCCCTCATTGGTATCTTTACCAGAGTGGGTTTCCCTAAGGAGGTGGTGTCTGACAGAGGTACCAACTTCATGTCAGCATACCTAAAGCACATGTGGAATGAGTGTGGAGTGACTTATAAATTCACTACACCATACCATCCACAAACTAATGGCTTGGTTGAGAGATTCAACAAGACATTAAAAGGCATGATCATGGGGCTCCCTGAAAAACTCAAAAGGAGATGGGATGTCCTCTTGCCATGCCTGCTTTTCGCTTACAGAGAGGTGCCACAGAAGGGAGTAGGATTCTCACCCTTTGAACTTCTGTTTGGTCATCCTGTAAGGGGACCACTTGCCCTTGTTAAAGAAGGCTGGGAGAGACCTCTCCATGAGCCAAAACAAGACATAGTGGACTATGTACTTGGCCTTCGCTCTAGAATGGCAGAGTACATGGAAAAGGCAACCAAAAACCTTGAGGCCAGCCAACAGCTCCAGAAGTTTTGGTATGACCAAAAGGCTGCACTGGTTGAGTTCCAACCAGGGCAGAAAGTCTGGGTTCTGGAGCCTGTGGCTCCCAGGGCACTCCAGGACAAATGGAGTGGCCCTTACCCAGTACTAGAGAGGAAGAGTCAGGTCACCTACTTGGTGGACCTGGGCACAAGCAGGAGCCCCAAGAGGGTGATCCATGTAAACCGCCTTAAGCTCTTCCACGACAGGGCTGATGTCAATCTGTTGATGGTAACAGATGAGGATCAGGAGGCAGAGAGTGAACCTCTCCCTGATCTTCTGTCATCAGACCCAAAAGATGGCACAGTAGATGGAGTGATCTACTCAGACACCCTCTCTGGCCAACAGCAAGCTGATTGTAGGAGAGTCCTACAACAGTTTCCTGAACTCTTCTCCTTAACCCCTGGTCAGACACACCTGTGTACCCATGATGTGGACACAGGAGACAGCATGCCTGTCAAGAACAAAATCTTTAGACAATCTGACCATGTTAAGGAAAGCATCAAGGTGGAAGTCCACAAGATGCTGGAATTGGGGGTAATTGAGCGCTGTGACAGCCCCTGGGCTAGCCCAGTGGTCTTAGTCCCCAAACCTCACACCAAAGATGGAAAGAAAGAGATGAGGTTTTGTGTGGACTACAGAGGGCTCAATTCTGTCACCAAGACAGATGCCCATCCAATTCCAAGAGCTGATGAGCTCATTGATAAATTAGGTGCTGCCAAATTTCTCAGTACCTTTGACTTGACAGCAGGGTACTGGCAAATAAAAATGGCACCTGGAGCAAAAGAAAAGACAGCATTCTCCACACCTGATGGGCATTATCAGTTTACTGTTATGCCCTTTGGTTTAAAGAATGCCCCTGCCACCTTCCAAAGGTTGGTGAATCAAGTCCTTGCTGGCTTGGAGTCCTTTAGCACAGCTTATCTTGATGATATCGCTGTCTTTAGCTCCACCTGGCAGGATCACCTGGTCCACCTGAGGAAGGTTTTGAAGGCTCTGCAATCTGCAGGCCTCTCTATCAAGGCATCCAAATGCCAGATAGGGCAGGGAACTGTGGTTTACCTGGGCCACCTTGTAGGTGGAGGCCAAGTTCAGCCACTCCAACCCAAGATCCAGACTATTCTGGACTGGGTAGCTCCAAAAACCCAGACTCAAGTCAGGGCATTCCTTGGCTTGACTGGGTATTACAGGAGGTTTGTGAAGGGATATGGATCCATTGTGACAGCCCTCACTGAACTCACCTCCAAGAAAATGCCCAAGAAAGTAAACTGGACTGTGGAATGCCAACAGGCCTTTGACACCCTGAAACAGGCAATGTGCTCAGCACCAGTTCTAAAAGCTCCAGATTATTCTAAGCAGTTCATTGTGCAGACTGATGCCTCTGAACATGGGATAGGGGCAGTTTTGTCCCAAACAAATGATGATGGCCTTGACCAGCCTGTTGCTTTCATTAGCAGGAGGTTACTCCCCAGGAAGCAGCGTTGGAGTGCCATTGAGAGGGAGGCCTTTGCTGTGGTTTGGTCCCTGAAGAAGCTGAGACCATACCTCTTTGGGACTCACTTCCTAGTTCAAACTGACCACAGACCTCTCAAATGGCTGATGCAAATGAAAGGTGAAAATCCTAAACTGTTGAGGTGGTCCATCTCCCTACAGGGAATGGACTTTATAGTGGAACACAGACCTGGGACTGCCCATGCCAATGCAGATGGCCTTTCCAGGTTCTTCCACTTAGAAAATGAAGACTCTCTTGGGAAAGGTTAGTCTCATCCTCTTTCGTTTGGGGGGGGGGTTGTGTAAGGAAATGCCTCCTTGGCATGGTTGCCCCCTGACTTTTTGCCTTTGCTGATGCTATGTTTACAATTGAAAGTGTGCTGAGGCCTGCTAACCAGGCCCCAGCACCAGTGTTCTTTCCCTAACCTGTACTTTTGTATCCACAATTGGCAGACCCTGGCATCCAGATAAGTCCCTTGTAACTGGTACTTCTAGTACCAAGGGCCCTGATGCCAAGGAAGGTCTCTAAGGGCTGCAGCATGTCTTATGCCACCCTGGAGACCCCTCACTCAGCACAGACACCCTGGTTGCCAGCTTGTGTGTGCTAGTGAGGACAAAACGAGTAAGTCGACATGGCACTCCCCTCAGGGTGCCATGCCAGCCTCTCACTGCCTATGCAGTATAGGTAAGACACCCCTCTAGCAGGCCTTACAGCCCTAAGGCAGGGTGCACTATACCATAGGTGAGGGTACCAGTGCATGAGCATGGTACCCCTACAGTGTCTAAATAAAACCTTAGACATTGTAAGTGCAGGGTAGCTATAAGAGTATATGGTCTGGGAGTCTGTCAAACACGAACTCCACAGCACCATAATGGCTACACTGAAAACTGGGAAGTTTGGTATCAAACTTCTCAGCACAATAAATGCACACTGATGCCAGTGTACATTTTATTGTAAAATACACCACAGAGGGCACCTTAGAGGTGCCCCCTGAAACTTAACCGACTATCTGTGTAGGCTGACTAGTTTTAGCAGCCTGCCACAAACCGAGACATGTTGCTGGCCCCATGGGGAGAGTGCCTTTGTCACTCTGAGGCCAGTAACAAAGCCTGCACTGGGTGGAGATGCTAACACCTCTCCCAGGCAGGAATTGTCACACCTGGCGGTGAGCCTCAAAGGCTCACCTCCTTTGTGCCAACCCAGCAGGACACTCCAGCTAGTGGAGTTGCCCGCCCCCTCCGGCCCGGCCCCCACTTTTGGCGGCAAGGCCGGAGAAAATAATGAGAATAACAAGGAGGAGTCACTGGCCAGTCAGGACAGCCCCTAAGGTGTCCTGAGCTGAGGTGACTCTAACTTTTAGAAATCCTCCATCTTGCAGATGGAGGATTCCCCCAATAGGGTTAGGATTGTGACCCCCTCCCCTTGGGAGGAGGCACAAAGAGGGTGTACCCACCCTCAGGGCTAGTAGCCATTGGCTACTAACCCCCCAGACCTAAACCCGCCCTTAAATTTAGTATTTAAGGGCTACCCTGAACCCTAGAAAATTAGATTCCTGCAACTACAAGAAGAAGGACTGCCTAGCTGAAAACCCCTGCAGAGGAAGACCAGAAGACGACAACTGCCTTGGCTCCAGAAACTCACCGGCCTGTCTCCTGCCTTCCAAAGATCCTGCTCCAGCGACGCCTTCCAAAGGGACCAGCGACCTCGACATCCTCTGAGGACTGCCCCGGCTTCGAAAAGACAAGAAACTCCCGAGGACAGCGGACCTGCTCCAAGAAAAGCTGCAACTTTGTTTCCAGCAGCTTTAAAGAACCCTGCAAGCTCCCCGCAAGAAGCGTGAGACTTGCAACACTGCACCCGACGACCCCGACTCGGTTGGTGGCGATCCAACACCTCAGGAGGGACCCCAGGACTACTCTAAGACTGTGAGTACAAAAACCTGTCCCCCCTGAGCCCCCACAGCGCCGCCTGCAGAGGGAATCCCGAGGCTTCCCCTGACCGCGACTCTTTGAACCTAAAGTCCCGACGCCTGGGAGAGACCCTGCACCCGCAGCCCCCAGGACCTGAAGGACCGGACTTTCACTGGAGAAGTGACCCCCAGGAGTCCCTCTCCCTTGCCCAAGTGGAGGTTTCCCCGAGGAATCCCCCCCTTGCCTGCCTGCAGCGCTGAAGAGATCCCGAGATCTCTCATAGACTAACATTGCGAACCCGACGCCTGTTCCTACACTGCACCCGGCCGCCCCCGCGCTGCTGAGGGTGAAATTTCTGTGTGGACTTGTGTCCCCCCCGGTGCCCTACAAAACCCCCCTGGTCTGCCCTCCGAAGGCGCGGGTACTTACCTGCAAGCAGACCGGAACCGGGGCACCCCCTTCTCTCCATTCTAGCCTATGTGTTTTGGGCACCACTTTGAACTCTGCACCTGACCGGCCCTGAGCTGCTGGTGTGGTGACTTTGGGGTTGCTCTGAACCCCCAACGGTGGGCTACCTTGGACCAAGAACTAAGCCCTGTAAGTGTCTTACTTACCTGGTTAACCTAACAAATACTTACCTCCCCTAGGAACTGTGAAAATTGCACTAAGTGTCCACTTTTAAAACAGCTATTTGCGAATAACTTGAAAAGTATACATGCAATTTTGATGATTTGAAGTTCCTAAAGTACTTACCTGCAATACCTTTCGAATGAGATATTACATGTAGAATTTGAACCTGGGGTTCCTAAAATAAACTAAGAAAAGATATTTTTCTATATAAAAACCTATTGGCTGGATTTGTCTCTGAGTGTGTGTACCTCATTTATTGTCTATGTGTATGTACAACAAATGCTTAACACTACTCCTTGGATAAGCCTACTGCTCGACCACACTACCACAAAATAGAGCATTAGTATTATCTCTTTTTACCACTATTTTACCTCTAAGGGGAACCCTTGGACTCTGTGCATGCTATTCCTTACTTTGAAATAGCACATACAGAGCCAACTTCCTACATATAGTTCTACTTTTACAATCATTGGCTTTTGTCTTTGCTTTTTTTTGGGGGGGTTTTGGGGTGTCACTCTGACTTTTTAATCTGCATTGGTGTGTAGGTATTTCGGTGGGGGTGAGGGTGGGGGTGGGTGTGTCGCGTATGTGTGTGCCCGTAACCTTTCCTCCTCCCCCCTCCCCCTTCCCCTGTGTCGTAGGTGCAGTACTCACCGTTGTCGTCTGCGGCGAGGTTCGTGATCCTGGAAGAAGAGCAGGAAGGCAATGGCTGGGAGGATGTGGAGTTCCGGTTCCATGCTGTCCCGATTCCGCGTGGAGTGTGTCGAGGTAAGCGTTTTCCATTGGAAATGGCTGTTTCCGCCGTGTTTTTATCGGCGGGGCTCCCGCCCCGGAAAAGGTGGCGGATTGGTGAGTCGTGATAGGGTGGGCG
Source organism: Pleurodeles waltl (assembly GCF_031143425.1). Lineage (NCBI taxonomy): Eukaryota > Metazoa > Chordata > Amphibia > Caudata > Salamandridae > Pleurodeles > Pleurodeles waltl. Next base: position 727,422,268 of record NC_090438.1, read on the forward strand.
GTACATTGTCTGCCGCCTGCCTGTTGGCGGTGACCGCCGCGCTGTTTGTTTGTGCCGCCGTGGCGGTCGGAGTGTTAATGCGGCGGCCTGTGTTGGCGGTTCCCGCCAGGGTCAGAATACAATTTTTTTGACCGCCAGCCTGTTGGAGGGTTGGCCGTCGCTTTAACACTGACCGCCAGGGTCAGAATGACCCCCTAAGAGTCTAGGCTGTTTTGCAACCCAAAACACACAGTTCCGGAGACAAGTTTCAACTGATCTGAGAAAGGAGAGTTGGTTCAGAAGTCTGTGAAATATGTCAAGCAACAAAATTATGCACTAATACAGAATTGGAGAACTGATCAAACTTGTACACAAGGTAAACCCCCTGGTTTGCTCTAAACTCCAATCTAGATTTTATTACAAGACCGGAGGCTAATATTATGCAGTCTTTTCTTGCTTTAATTTCAACAGCAGCCAAGAATAAAAACGACATTTCCCAATCAAGTAAAACTACAAAGTGACATCACAATAGGAATATCCAATAGGACGTCAAATACAGCTATTAATATCTTAACTGCAAACAAGTCCTCTTTCCTTGCTGCTCGCAGTCAAGATAAGTATTACTATTCTCCTTTTAAACAATTTTTTTACATATACATCTATTGCATTTGTTTACTGCTTATACGTGTTTTGCTTATCGCTCTAACTGTATTTCAGCTCTGTTCACGCTCCCGCGCTGCTTCTATTCAGGTTCTGCGCGTCTACCAATGGTAATTTTTCACCGTTGTAGACGCATGCAGCCAGCGCTTTACTTTTCCCTCGTGTGTGCCAGCTGGCGCTTCACTCTGCTTCAGTTTTTGCTGTTTCCTCATACGCGCTCAACCCGCTTTGTTTTCCCGTATTGTCCGAGGCAGGAAACCTCTCCCTGAGGGCAGCTCCACTGGGAGGGGTTTTTCCTTCTGGGTACGGCCTCCTTTACTCGCGTAGGCCTTTTTATTTGACTTTTTCCTCACGCCCACCCCTGTAGCCACTCCCTGCCTTCACAAGCGGATTGTTAAACCCCTTATTTGCCTGAACAAATTAGCTACTCCAGGTTTTCAGTTTATAGCTTTGTTTTTTCTGCCTGTTTATATATAAGTATTTTCTTTTTTCAGTATGTCTGAAGAAGAAGATTCCCAATTTTTTAAGGAAACTTTAAAGTCCTTTAGTAAGGAATCTGTTCAACAGGCAGTTTCTGTCTCCATGTTGGACATATCCAAAAATTTAGAAGCCTCTTTTTTCCAAGATTATTTCTGCTACTGATATGCCTTCTATAAAAGGTAAGAAATGTGCGGCCACCCTTCCTGGGCCTTCGAAAGGTGTTTCTGCTTCTCCCACCCGAGAGGTTTCTAAATCGGGAACCCCTTCCTCCCCTCTCCACATTACCCACTTGAGAGACACTGATGATGATGATGATGATGACTCTCCTAGTCATACAGACGACATGGATGGATCTTCGGATCCATATCTTTATGGGCCTCCGGGGAAAAGGCGTAGAATTTTTCCTATTGACGGTGGTGCCGCTCACCCTATGTCTCAGATCTTGGTAGATCACTCTGGTGAACCCATGTTCGATCCTTCCTTCATGGTTCATCCAAACTCTAAGAAATGGTATCCTGCTGACCATGTGGCAGACTATGTCTCTTTTTATTTACGCCACTCTCTAGACAAGGTTACCAGGAATAAACTCAAATCTGAGTGTCCCCGTCCCTCTTTACCCGACAATGTCACTGCTACCCCTGTGACTGACCCAAATATGCTCATGTCTTTTACCAAATTTGGGAAAGACCCTAAGAAAGGTGTGGATAGAGCCTTGTCGGGTTGCCAGGATAAACTTTTGGATTTGGTGGGTCCTCTCACCAGGATTTGCGATTTGGCTGAGGAGGCCAAAATAGGCAAATCTTCAATAGACCCTGTGGCTCTTTCTAACTGGGCGCAATGTGCCATTTGTATGCTTGGGAATGCGAACACCCAATTGTCTATTGAAGGGAGGAAGAGTCTCCTTCTAAAGATCAATCCTAAACTGGCATCTTTGGCCTCTAAAGATGAAGGCCCTTCGGCTAAAGGTTTGTTATTTGGAGACTCCGTCATAAAGGAACTGGGCAAGTACGTCTTCACCTTCACCACCCTGGACAAGGTTAATCTTTCTATTAAAAATATATTTTCGTCATAGGTTTTTGCCAGGGCCGGCAAAGGCAGGAGTCGCTTTGCCGGCCGCTCCCTCAGAGGTCAATATACCAATTGAGACTCCTACAACCAGCAAAATCAGCTTGATACCTACACAGGATACAAGCTACGCTTCTACTCCCGCCACTCAAGAGGTTATCGAAACAGGGGTTATGTCAACAAAGGAGAGCAGATTTCCAGTAAGTGTTTCCAATTCTGCCATTCCTCCAGTAAGAGGCAGACTGGCTTTGTTTCTATATTCATTGTTGTTTCTCACGTCAAATCCGTGGATAATTCAATCCATTCAAAGTTACCCCTTAGAGTTTTACCAACCCCCAAAGTCAGCCCCTTTTTCCTCTTCCCCTTGTTTTTTCTCAAGAGCAAAACCAACTTCTCCACAACGAAGTCCAGTCCCTTCTCACCAAACAAGCCATAGAACCAGTTCAGTTCGACTCTTCGGGTTTTATCAGTACCATTTCCCTGGTCCAAAAGAAAAACCAGAAGTTTCAACTAGTTCTGAACCTCAAAAAGTTCAACAATTTTGTGGTCTATCGACATTTCAAGATGGAGACTATCCTCCACCTCAGGGATAATTTACTACGAAACAACTGGTTGCTCAGATTAGACCTTCAAGATGCTTACCTCTTGGTACCTATTCATCCCTCACACGAAAATTTCTTCAATTTCAATGGCAAAATTCTTTCTACCTATTCAAGGTTCTTCCTTTCGGGCTCTCTTCGGCCCCTTGGTGTTCCAGTCTGTGTTCCTCATTTCCCCAACCTCCTCTTAGATCCCCAAGGTCGACAACACCACTTGGTTCTCGACAACTCCTTGTTTCTTATTGCTTGGAGGATTTCGGGTCGTCCTGGAGAACCTCAGGAATTTCGGAGGATGCTCTCAAACTCATCCAACAGTCCAGGGCCCCTGGTACCTCCAAGGCATACCAATCTGCATGGGCCATTTGGTGCAGCTGGTGTATGGACAGGAATTCAGATCCCTTTTCAGCTGATGTAGTGCTGGTTGTGAACTTCCTTGCTTCCTTGGCCTCCCAGTGGTAAGGCCTATCACACTATCAACACTTACAGATCTGCCATCTCTGCTGAACATCATAGAGTCAACGGCAGACTGATTGGTGAACATCCTCTCATCTGTCAACTTTTAAAGGGCGTAAGAGGTGTTTTTCCTCCATCTCTTAAATATAATGTAATGTGGGATGTTAATTTAGTATTAAGATTTTTTACGGCCTGGCCGGATAATGATTTCCTCTCTCTTAAGCAGCTTTCCGCAAAGGTGACTATGCTTCTACGTCTGATTTCCCTTAAACAAGTTTCAGATGTTAAAGCTTTCGATGTTACCTCCTTTTTCTTCTCTCCTCTTGGTGTTTCTTTTCAGGTTTGAAGACGTACTAAAACTAACTTGGCATCTGTCCATTACCCATTTTTTTCCCCTCTCAACCCAAATTGTGTGTTGGAAATTGTCTAAAGAACTATGTGACTCGTACTGCAGATTTGAGATCATCCTCTGCCTCCCAATTACTTATTTCTTTTCAGAAACCCCATAAACCTGTTTCCTCACCTACCCTAGCTCGTTGGGTCAAATGGATCAGGTCTTAAGCTGGGATCAATGTGGAATCCTTAGGGGGCCATTCTGTCAGAGGGGCCATGGCCTCTCGACCTTTCTAGGCCGGATCCTCTTTACAGGATATTTTCAAGTCTGCAGAATTGTCTAATGAAAGCACATTTAGAACTTTTTACTGTAAACCGATTTCTCATGTTTCAGACTCTGTTATTGCTATGCTTTGAATATGCATAATATGAGCCTCCGGTCTTGTAATAAAATTGAGATTTTCCTAGCCTTGGTGTCTGAAAGCCTAGATTTTATTAAAGACACGGAGGCGAGTATTATCACGCCACTGGATTAACCCTTCCATATTCGTTTATTTCAGTTCCAACTCCCTCTTCCGGTGTTGGCTCTTCCTAATCAACATGATGTCCTTCCATCAAGACAAGATTCTTTCTTCAATGGCTCCCCTTCCTGGGCTCCTGTCTACGCTCGCCAGCTTCAGGACTGCTTTATTGACATTCTTATGCTGATATCTATTTTTTATGTGATTTTGTTGGTAACTTCTCCTCTTTAGTTCTCGCATCAAAAAAAGAGGACTTGTTGTTCGCAGTTAAGATATTTATAGCTGTATTCGACGTCCTATTGGATATTCCCATTGTGATGTCACTTTGTAGTTTTACTTTATTGGGAAATTTAGTCTTTCTTCTTGGCTGCTGTTGAAATTAAAGCAAGAAAAGACTGCATAATACTCGCCTCTGTGCCTTTAATAAAATCTAGCCTTTCAGACACCAAGGCTAGGAAAATCTCAATTACCAAATGTTTACATGCACCAGCCTCCGAGAACCTCTACTTTTGCTGGTCACTTATCACTTTAGAGGTATTTTCACATTGGGGCCAAACCACTTGTAAAAGTAAAATATACATTTTGAGCCGTTATCTAAAGCTATAGATCAAAATTTGGCGTATTAATTTTACGAATATTTACATTATATTGTTTTTACTGTAAATAAATACAGAAAATAAGCGTTTTTGGAGTAGCAATGAGCATTTTGGGATAACCATGAGCATTTTGAGTTACTGCATGGAGGTTGACAAGGTGCTCACACACACAATAGAGAATTCTCTTTTTACTCCCTTGTCCTCATGTAAAACAAGCACTTTGATGCTGCTGGTGCTTAGAGACAAATAAGAAACAAGTCTATTTGATAACAGGCTTCTTCTCCCAACACTGAGTTGCTATAGGCTTCTCGCTTGAATCCCAATGTGGTGCCTGCAGCCAACTATGTTGCGCAATATAGAATTTCGGGGTCACACAAGTGAAATTATACGTAATTATTCCTCTTGAATGAGGGTGCCACAGACAATGCATAAATGAAATGGGAACGCGTTTAAGGTTGTGGTGCATGTGGGTTGTATATGGACAGTTTGTAGCATCCAAGGTGTGATCTTTAAGGACAGATTGCACTTGAAAGTATGAATGCAACCTAGACACTGGTGTGCCTTGTACCCTGCCCTTCATGCACAGTTCTTAATTGAAGAGAGAGAGAAAGCAAAAAAGAGAGAGATAAAAGAGGATGTTGTTTTGATTAAAGAAACCACAATACTCTGATAACCACTCATATGTTGCCTGCTTGTAAATTCCTCATGTGGCTGTTATGCTGCAACACTCCTATGAGTGAGATGAAAGACAATGGTGATGGCTGTCTGATTTGCGCACAGGATAAGATCAAGGGGATTTTTGCTGAATAATACACTATTCTCTATGCACAACACCACAACTAAACCACGTCAGTGAGTTTCTTTGGGATATTAGCCTCTCTCCATTAACTAGTATCCAGTGAAATGCACTGGAGGTGCCAATTGCAGCAAAACAGATCAAAGCTGTCATCAACATACTAGACTTTATTAAAATTCAACCCCACGCTCTGATGGATTCTCAAAAAGGCCTGATATGGGTGGAGGGTTTTCAATCATATGCCCGAAGGGAAGACCGACTCACCAATCCATGAAGGATGCAGTAGTGGTGTCGGTCCCTAAATCTGATAAGGACCTGCTTGATAGGTCCTCATATCATTCCCTCTTAACTATAAAGTTCTTAGGAAGCAGTTGGCCTCTATAACCAAAATTATTCTGGCAGCCCCAATCCATCCAGACCTAAAAGGTTATGTTAGAAATTGGGCCTCTAGCTGTCAGGCAGTTTACATCCTGTGCAAGTAGGAACCCTCACTCTAGTCAGGGTAAGGGAGATACACAGCTCAGATAACTCCCGTTCACCCCCTTGGTAGCTTGGCACAAGCAGTAAGGCTTATCTCAGAGGAAATGTGGAAAGAATTTGCACAAACACATACAGTAACACCACCACAAAAGGACTCCACACCAGTTTAGAAAAATAGCTTATATTTATTTAAATCAAACAAGACCAAAACGGCAAAAATCCAACATACGCAAAAAGAGATTTCAAATCTTAAAGTAAAAAGAGAGTCTTAATCCATAAGAATCAATGGATGTGTTGTTTTAGCACAAGGTACCTGGTACTTGCACAGGTGAGTGTGTGTCGGAAAAGCAAGCAATGCGTCGGTTCCTTGCTTGCAAGTGAGGCAGTGCATTGATTCTTTCTCTGCCGGCTAAGCAATGCGTCAATTCTTTCCTTGCAGGGAAGGGATGCACAGATTTCCAGACAAGCAGCCTCGGGTCCATGCAGTGATGTTGAAGATTCTGATGCCCAGGGATGATGCGTGGAAACTCTGGACGCATGGCAATGATGAATCCATGCTGAGCTGGCGATGCATCGATTTTACCGGCGATGCGACAATTGTTCCAGCCGCAGTGCAGGCCCTGTGGCAATTTTTCTGCCACTCGGCTCCGGTGCGTGGATTTTCAGTCAGGTTCTGACAACTTCTCCTTCCAAGGACCTAGGGACCGGATGCAGTACTACTTGGCAAGTCAGGGGTCTCAGCAAGAGAGCCCAGATGCTGGCAGTTGAAGTCTTTGATGTCCCTGAGACTTCTTAACAAGAGGCAGGCTCAGTCGAAGCCCTTGGAGAATCTTCACAAGCAGGATACACAGCAAAGTCCAGTCTTTGTCCTCTCTAAGACTGGAGGAGCAACTGCAGGCCAACTCAGCAAAGCACACACAGCAAAAAGGGCACCACTCCTCCTCACAGATCTTCAGCTCTTCTCCTTGGCAGAGGTTCCTCTTGATCCAGGAGTGTTTTAAAAGTCTGGGGTTTTGGGACCACTACTTATACTCATTCCTGCCTCTGAAGTAGGCAAACTTCAAAGGAAAGTCTTTGTAATGCATAAGACACTGCCTCTTCCTTGCCCTGCCCGAGCCACAATCTAGAGAGTTGGAGACTGTATTGTGAGGGGTCAGGCACAGTCCTTCCAAGTGCAGGTGTCAGCTCCTCTCTCCCACTCTAGCCCAGTAAGACTCCTCAGGTCCCTTTGTGTCACTGTCTATAGCGTGAATTCACAAACAGCCCAACTGTCAATGTGACCCAGACAGGGATTCACAGCCAAGTAGAGGCGCAGAATGCCACTTTCTTACGGTGGCATTTTCAAACAGACAATCAAAAAAACAACTTTCCCAAAAGGTGTGCTTTTAAATTGCGAGTTCAGAGACACCAAACTCCAAATCGCCATCTGCTCCCAATGGGAAAATTACACGTAAAAGGTATTTAGAGACAATTCCTATGTTAACCTATGGGAGAGATAGGCCTTGCAGTAGTGAAAACCGAATCTGGCAGTATTTCACTCTCAGGACATGTAAAACACACCAGTACATTTCCTTCCTTTTAAATCCACTGCACCCTGCCCATGGGGCTACCTAGGGCCTACCCTAGGGGTGATGTACATGTAGTAAAAGGGATGGTTTGGTTCGGGCACACTTGCTAGGTCAAACTGGCTGTTCAAACCTGTACACACACACATTGCAGTGGCAGGTCTGGGACATGTTTACAGGGCTACTCATGTAGGTGACACTATCAGTACTGCAGGCCCACTAGTACCATTTGATTTACTGGCCCTGGGCACCTCTAGTGCACTTTAATTGGGACTTACCAGTGAATCAAATATGCTAACCAGGGATACCCAATAATAATCACAATTTACACATGGAGTACATGCACTTTAGCACTGGTCTGCAGCTGTAAAGTGGCCAGAGTACCAAAAACCAGCTAAACTGAAATCCAGCACACAGTCAAACGTATAGGAAGCAGAGGCAACAAAAACAAGGGGAACCACGCCAAGGATGCCAGGTCTAACAGGTTGTATTCCAGAACTTAATACAGACTCTAATCCAGAGGTCTTCAAGCTGAACTGATCTCAGGTGACTCTGGGAGGCTAAGAGGAGTATTTATTATGTGCCTTGGGAACAAAGACAAACATCATGCTTAAATTAGTGCTGTCTATTGTAGGCACGCAGAACTCTCTTTTTACCTCATGTCCTGGCTGGAAGGTGTCAAGTTGTGGGGGGTGAATAGTGGGGGGGTGCAGAAGAGGATTCCAAATAACCTTAAAGTTCTATCCCTTAGTTTCTGATAAAGGATCACATTGTGGATACTTGCACACTTTTATGGAGATCAGTCTGCCACTAGCAGGTTGAAGCATGTTGGCAATCATGTATTTGATTACATTTGATTTGAGAACATAACTGTAATGTGTGAATAGCTAAATATGTTAAGAGCTGCCAAGGTTATAAAATATTAAAATTAATGCGTTTGACATTCTCGGAGGCCCCAATTATTTTTTTTCCAACACAGGGTTGGGGACATGCGAGCAACATTAAAAAGTTTGAAGACCATGGGCTGAATATGTCGGATGCATGTGGACCCGTGGTAAAAGCCATATTGAGGGCGTAGTCTGGAAACAATAAGCGGCGGAGCATGGCACTAGACAAGGTTGTCCACTGTTGCCCTGTGTTTCGCCCTAGCAATGGAAATGCTCACCTGTGACATTCATACACAGAAGTGTGATAGAGGACTTAACTTGACAGGTGAACCATAATAGCTCTATGCATGGACCATGTATTGTCATTTATCAAGGGCTCTTTGCTTGATCTTTTACCTATGGTGGAAAATATAGGTTCCTCTCTAGCCTCTGACTAAACTGAGAGAACTTATGTCTGTTCTTCAAGCCAATGTCAACAAAGGCAGATCTAGGAAACACATTCCCATAGCCCTCTGAGCCTCTTAAAGCTTTTGATATTAGTGTGTGGATATATCACAAGCATGGTCTCACTGCAGATAGCATTGACGACGGGGGTGTTTGTAGCTCATTTATGCCCTAAAAGAGGCTCCATGTGTGTGTACAGAGCTCAGGGGCCATAGCCAAACCAAGGAACATATCCAAATATTTATACGCATCCTTGAATCAATTATCCTCATATGCCAGATATTGAGAGGTGGCAAGAGAAGAAAATTCATGAAGACATTTCAACATCAACCTCTAAACAACAGTCCTGGTGCCATACACGGAATTATATTATCTGTCAGTGCAAGATCAGTCTGTATTATGATAATATCTATCTGATGTAACAAGTGCAAAGAAGACGTACCTGAGGAACAATGATTGACCCGTAACTGTCAGCAGCATTACTTGATTGTTGTTACAGGTTGCTCCTGATGGTATGCCATTGCTGGCAGTGTCTGAAAAGAACGGGACTACCGGCTTGAGACCTAATTTGGATTTTGACTCAGTTTGCAAAGGTAGCATGCAGGGAATAAACATGTACATGAGACATGTAGTTTGGGTGTCCTGTGTGCATTTGCTGAAACTTGATGCATTTTGGGAATCCTCTTTGGCAGTTCCGGGTATATAGACTCCTCAGCTGTGCTACCTGCCTAACATGATGCTGTTGCACACCGTTGTCAACCCAAAATCAATGCTTACAATGCAGTGTCCTACACTAAATCATATACCTCCCCAATAGTTGAGAGAATACTTCCACTTCACCACCTGCTGATCCACAATTGCTTCATCATATCATAATGGATAACCCGATGGAAGGCTATATTTCATATTCCTAAATGATAAAAAGATGGAAGACAAACCATTCCATCTCAACAACTTACATTCCTGAAATAATAATACAATTAATTTTACCCCTCTCAAAAGACATTACATTAAGTAGTTGTTCTTGTGTCCATCTACATCATTTAAGTCATTAAGTTCTGGCTGCGACATTTTCATTATTAATGACTGACAACTGTTATTCAGAGAAATATGTAAAGCTGTACTATCTGATGCGGTCAGCTGTTGCATACTTTATATTTTTTAATTTGAATGCTCCAGTTGCTTCCACATATATTTTATATCAAGTACGTTAATAGTACATTTTAGGGTGCAATTTAAGAAAGTCAGAAGTGATTCTTTGGTTTAATGGACACAGATACTACTACCACACTTCAAACATTCTTCGGCTTTGTCTGTCTGGCATGCCATCTTTTTCCTGACCATCTTTACGTTTTTCCTCCAGTAGACGTCACAATTTAAGAGCTGAGTGAAAATGCCCCACCTTTCAAAAAGATGTTCAAATACACAGTCAAGCCTACGGGGCACATGCAATTCTAACCCAATTTTCGTTCCAATTGCCCTAATGGCAGGAAATCTTGCCAAGGTCAAAAATAAAGATGGAAGATGCCCTTTCTCAGCACTGGAGGAAGAATCTAAGCTTCATAAAAGGAAACATTGGATGACCCAGGATTCCCACTTGTGCCTCTCTAGAATGGTCTTTCAGGGGACTCTGCACACTGGTGCAGAGCTGTATTAGCCCAAGGCAGACTTGTGGTGGTTGCTGTAGTCTTGAAACTGTGGACGCTCTACGTTCTGGAGAAACATGTTGCTGTGATCTACCGGAGACAAGAGGGTCTGCAAAGCCAGTAGTTAACAGGAACTGGCCAATTATTTTCCAGTCAGACTTTAAGAAGGCTAAGAGTAGTCAATTTGGGGGCTGTCTCAAAAGACTGAGCAACCCATGCTCCTTAGCACCCTTCCTCAGCAGGCCAAAACTCAAGAATTAAGCATGCCTGGGGTCAAGGACCAGAATAGTCTCTTAGCCACCACACAGCTGTGGAGATACTGATCATTACTGACCCAACAAGTACACTTAAAGTACACACATCTATCTCTATCAGCCAATAAACAGGACACAAAGGAAGTCGTATCCTTCCTTCTGTGCCAGTGGGGCTGTGCTGCATTGGCTGTTGCCAGTCTTTCTGATGCATGAACTGCTTTAACCATTTGTAGCGCCTAAGGTGCCAAAATATCAGACTTTAAGCTTGCAGTACAACCCCGACCTAAACTCTAGTTTGCAGTTGAAACTAGTTGATCCCTTAAGTCTAGTTGGTGCCTCTTCACTGGAAAACTGGACAGCATCTCCCGCGATACATGGCGTTATAGACTGGTCCCTCAGGGATCATCAGCGTAAGATCACACAGAGTACTGCCTCTGGCCCCATTACAACATATTTTGAAGAACTGCAAGACCACATCGTTCTATAAGTGGTGTCAGTTCAACTGTGTCCCAATTGGACACCGATTACCATATGTTAGGTATGCCTCAAACTGTAAACCAAGAATACAGCTAACCTAAAATGTTCTATTTACTTTGGGACTGGGTGCACCATTTACTTTTTGGGTGGACTATTTTTGACCATTTTATTGGAAACTCATAGATCATTGCCTCTTCTACTTTGAATATTTTTGTCTGACATGTGCAACCACTGACTAAGTCCTCACGAAACCCATCCCGTAGGACAAAACTGCCCATACAGCTCTTATTACTAGTTGTCTGTGTAACCATCTTATCTACTGGTTTTCTAACTTAACTGATAATAAAAGTACTTTTATCTTGGAGGTTTCAGAAATGACTGAACAATGGGTTTATTGTGTACTTTCCAGTGCCATGCAGTACCTTAGCGTATAGACGCTACCATCTCCTACATTGAGCCTTGTACACATGGCTTCACTACAATAGGAGAGTCAAGTGTCCAAAGTGTTATCTAATTAGAGTGCTACAATACAGGTTGCCCTGCAACATCAGAGCTAAACAACAGTATCCATACATGATAGTGCCCAACAACAGACTGGCCCACACCCCCAACAAGATTTTATCAACAAACTTCCTGTGCTGGTTGGAAGTCAGTTTCAGGCTAAATTGGGAAGTTGCTTTGAGGTAATTTGTACATTCTCTATCATATACCCCGTAAATATCTATAAGGTGAAAAACTCCTCTTCATCTTATCTTGACTGTCTTGTACCCCTCATTGGCCCTAAAGAGCAATAGAAAAACCTCTTGAAAGTATAGCACTTACCAAGATTAATTTTATGCTCAAATTTTCTCAGAGCCTTGTCAGTTGGCGTGTATACTTTAGATGAGTTGCAAGAAAGAGACTGTTTGTTCTCCTGTAAAGAAAAATACAAAACAAACATCTTTAATAAATGAAGGTGTCATCACAACAGCACATATCATTTTACATGGATTCCAATTATACAAAAATGATGGTTAATTTAAAAAAAAACTTGAGAAACACACTGGAGACTGGTTTAAATTTGGGGATGTTTTGGTGGAGGGTGCACAATGAAATGCTACTTGGGAGCCATCTCCTCTTAAAATGTTAAAGTGAACTAAAGCATATATTGTTCTACTTTTGTACCTGGGTGTCTGGTGTAGCTTTTTGCAAGAATTAATGAGAAGGCAGAAAACGGCGCTATATTTGAACCAGTCTCTAATTTGGAGTTTTAAGTGAAGCACATTTATACAGTGTTTTAAAGGGAGAAGTACTTAAAAAAATATGGAAAGTGTGTTAAAATTACATGAACATTTTTGATCATGCACCGCTTAAGTAGTACACATCCTAATGAACAATGAGGCATATCTGGGGACCTGGTAAATCAAAGTAGGCAATCATACGATTTCAGACCCTAATGATAACAAATGTTTAGAAAACATGGTTGTATGTGATATTTGCATATCCAACATGACATAACATGCTTAGTGAAATCCAAAGCCTATTTGTCCAGGTACCTGCGGATTACTTCTTCGGGTAGTTGTAAGGCGTTTGGTAAGATCTCCGCTTGTACCATCCCAATCCCAGTCATCATCTTCGTAGTCCGCATCATCGCCATCACTTTCATCATTAATCTCGCCATTCTGAAAATTACTGTACTGTGTCTTTACATATGCAGTTTGAACTTCCTGTACATGCTCACTTAAAAAATGAAAAAAGATACTAGTTAGCAAGCATATTATGCAGAAAATGAAAATCGTGGCGAAGGATCCCATTACAATGTTCAGATGTAGTCTGAGTTAGGACATGCTGTTATCTAGAATGAAAGATAAATGGGAAATATGTTTTAGGCAGAGTGTAGCAGGAAGCAGAGTTTGCTGAAAGCTAGCTGTGCATTATACAATTGAAATTTCCTAAACCTGATACTTCTCCCTGATATATGTTGGAATTCTACGACTACAAATGATTTCTAATAAAGTCCTGTAAAATGTGTGTTGTTCCATTTTGCAACATTCAAACTATCCATAACCATTTTGTTTGTTCCACCAAATGGGAGATCAAATCCCATACTGACAAGCCACTACACAAATCTGCAGAAGGCATTTTGCAAAAAGTTCAACAGTCTTATAACAGCATATAAATTGACATCAAGCCCGTGGTCTGGTTCTGCTTTGTTGACTAAGATTTCAAACAGAGGAAATGTTATTGTGATATAAAAAATACAATTCACTAGTGGAAAGAAAAACACATTTACAGAATTCGAAAACACTCTCTTCACAGAAGAGTTAGAGGGTTCCTTGATAATGACATCTAGATATGCCTAACTATGTGCAGGTGCTAATGTTAGATGGGATGCTGTACATTCTAACTCAACTATACCCCCTCCACAAACATGCAATGAAGACCTTGAAAACCTGGGCATCATCCAACACGTATAGGGACCTATCCGTGTTGCTAGACAATACAGACATGAGCATGTTCAAATTTGCCTTGAGGCGCTACCACCAAATGTGCTGCTCTGGTGGATGCCAGCACCACCAGAAACAAAAAAATCTTCACCACTGTGAAGGAATTCCTCACCAATGGCTGTCTTCAACTCGATCATCCCTTCACAGGATCTCTGCAACAACTCTTTCAGCAACAAAATCACTGCCACTTACAGCAAATTCAACATGCAACAAGACATGACAGGCCTCGATAAACACCTAAAAATCTCATCCAAAGAACCAATGCTAACCACATGGCCCATCCTCACCCCGAAGAAACCTCTACCGTCCCGAAGTCTGCCAAGTCAGGAATCCCATCCAACCCCTGGCCCCACCACACCTACTCCGAAGGACATCAATCCATCAACTCCATGCTCACACCCTTTCTGAAAGCCTCCACCTCTTCCATGAATTTCCCAGATGCTTGGAACTGACCACTGCTAGAGAAATTGTTTTCAAATACTTGCCTGCTACAGAATGGTATCTGAAATTAGGTGGCTTAGCCTAGGGGCGCACACACTCTTATGACTGGAGGTATGAAATGTCACATAAGTTATTCATAAGTGTCAGGTGCTCAAGGAGGAGGAAGAGCCACCCAATTTTCCTCAATTGGGAAAAGTCCATTCAAGTCATACAGAAACTCAGAGCACTCTCAGTAAATCCATGCTGAAATCCTACTGTGAGTAGGTCTTTATTCTCATACTGTTGAATCACAATTGCCCACGCCAACACGTTTCGTCAAATGCTGCATGTGTCACAGCAGACTTTTTCAGGGCTATAATAAAATTAAAATATAAGAAAATTTAGGGAGAAGTCCCTATTTTTAGACAGGAAGAAGCCGTCACCCGGCTCAGGAAACCCGAATCACTGTGATCAGAACAAAGTGTGGGTGAAAGAGGTAACCGGTATATAGGGGAGGTTAAAGATAGACCTATGGCCATTGTGAGCCTATAATAAAGGGTGGTCACCCAGAGTGATAGTCAACAATCTCAGTGCTGTGGATGTATTAGTATTACTCAGAATCAAAAATCTGCACCCTAGCAGGAAATACCTGTAAAAGTGTCCCTTTGCCTCGAAAATCCAGGTATGAATATCACACCTTCTAGGTGTATCGGCAAAGTTCTCCATGACGTAAAAAGGATCCCCAGTTAGGTACTATCATAATAATTTCTCTCATTGACATGTTGGAACCAATTCTATTTCTTACCTTCACAAATCTGGTAAAAGATACTTTGTGGGGCCCTCTTCCATGTAGTGTATTCAAATGTTACCTGCACAGATCAGTGTAATGAGAAGTGGACAGATTTCTCCTCTATACTACAAATCCAAATATTCCTGAAATGTAGCATGAATCTAAGTGCAACACAAACATCCTTTGTTAGGCCAAAACCATCCAATACATGCAGTCTCTGTCATAACTAAGTCACCAATTTATAATGCACAACCATATAAATCGGTGCATAAAACCCATTGTATCCTTTTTTTTAATTTTTATGATGGCTCATGTCCATATGCGTGTAAAAAGCAAACGGGACTCAGTCAGAAACATGCCCATGTACGCTGCCCTCATAAGTCAACCAGATTTCGAAAATCTAATGCCCACTTTGGCAGAACATACTCAAATTATTAAACATACTAAACATCGAAGTTATGCACCAACAATCCTTAAGCACGCACCTTCATATATTGCACTCTCATATTCTCATAAAAAGTTCGACCTAGATAAACTGTATCCAAATGATACTTATATCCAAACATGTCCTGAGTACGAAATACAGTTGCGCCTTATGTCCAAACATATCCAACCCTTAAAGCAAGGACGCACAACCAATCTACATACCTTGGGAGAGTACTCCTGTGTCCCAGCAGAGTCTTGCTGGAGAAAGTGGAGTGCCATTTATACCCAAATACGAGTCCCTGTGTTGGATAAGCATAGAGGTAGGGCTAAAAAGTGAATTATGTCAGCTGTCGCCAGGGTAATCGATAAACATAGGAGTAGGACTAAACATTGTTAAGTGTCACCATAATGGAGTATATGTACATTGTGTAATCAATACACCCTTAGGAGTGGTAACAAGAGATAAATAATTCTCACCAAAGTCTCCTACTCACAAGCAACTGGTATTTCTGAAAAGACAGAAAGGAAAGGGAAATGTAAAGTAACCCCCAATTGTTGGGTAGTAGGAAAAAGATATGATTATGATAGGACCCAACTGTGGATACTTTCTACGTCTTAGGGAACTTTGCCAATACAGATAGCATTTGTGATGTTCATACAGGCTTTTCAAGATAAAGGTGCACTTTTACAGGTTTGCCTGGCTAGACCAATCTCTTTACTAAAATTCCACGCCAATATCTTGGAACTCCTTGATACCACATAGGGGGTCATTATGACCTCGGCGGTCTTTTCGCCGAGGGACCTCCGCTCCGCTCTGCGTATTATGACTGTTGGCTGCTCTCCGTCGTTATTCCGACGGAAAGCCGCCAACAGCTATACTTGCGGGCGGCGGGGAAGTGGAGGTTGCTCCACCTCCACCGCCACGCCAACAGAACACTGCCCAGCGAATCACGTCCTGTGATTCCCCGTGGCGGTGTTCTGTTGGCGTGGCAGTGTCGGCAGAGCTGCCCCCATGGCTCCCGTCCCCTCCCGGAGGATCGACGGAACAGGTAAGTCGATCATCTGTTAGGGGAAGGGGGTTGTGTGCGTGCATGGGGGTGTGCGTGTGTGTATGTAGAGGGGGTGTGTGAGTGCGTGTATGCTTGCGGGGTGTGTGTGTATGGGAATGAGTGCGTGTATGCCTGTGGGTATGTCTGTATGGATGTGTGCGTGTATGTTTGAATGTGGGTGTGCGTGCCTGACTGTGTGTGTGGCTGTGGACATGTATGTTGGGGTGTGTGCGTGTGTGTGTTGGTGGTGCCTGCATGCGTGTTGGGTGTGTGTGAGTAATGTTATGTTGGGGGTCGGGGTAGGGAGGGGGGCCCTGCCACCTTTGGGGGGTGGAGGGGTGGTGGGGGGTGTAGGGGAGGGAGTCAGGGTGGGGGTGGGGAGACCCCTATCAGTGCCAGGGAAGGAATTCCCTGGCACTGATAGTGCTTACCACCATGGATTTCATGGCGGTTCAATCCGCTGGAAATCCACGGCGGTAAGCAGAGTCCAAATACCGCCTGCGGTATACTGGCGGCCGCAGGGCTGGAGACCCAGGTGGTCGTTTCCGCCCTGGCGGGCGGGACGGAGAACCAGCGGATGACCATGGCGGTAACCGCCATGGTCATAATTCACCAAGGTAAGACCGCCAGCCTGTTGGCGGTCTTACCGTCGGTTCTCCGCCATCCGCCAGGGTTGTAATGACCCCCCCTTAGTCTGGTTTCAGACCCAACCACAGCACAGAAACTGCTCTACAATGGAAACTCCATGAACTATAAGAATACACAATTCAATGGATCTGCTCCTTTCTGCCCTGAAGGACCCAAGTCAGTCAGCCTGACATCATACACCTCAGACAACCGTGACCTCATCTGCAATGCTCTGCAAGGATCCTCCCTGAGCCGGACCCTCTTCAACGTAAGCATGATCATCCTAGCCAACATTACCCACTCTCTCAGCATCAACATCTTCTCCTACACTGATTATATAGAACTCAATCCCTTCCTCATGAACAAGACGCCCAGCACCAGGATCAATTTAATGCCTGCATGACTGTAATCGCCCACTGGATGAAGGACAACTGTCTAAAGTGGAACACCAAGAATGCTGAAATTTTGATCTTCGGGAAGAGCACTTCACTGTGGGACTACACCTGGTGGCGAACAGAGCTAGGACCGACAACAGCCCCCACTATGACCCTCAGGATTGTCATCAACAGCAAGACCCAAAAGTCAACACCGTCACTGCCTTATGATTCCATATGCAGAAGATGCTGAGGAAGAGTTTCATATGGCTCCTAATCAGAAACTTAAAAATTGTCACACATGCCCTGGTCACAAGCAAGACAAACTACAGGAATCCTCTGTATGCCAGGATCAACAAAACCTTCACCAGAGGGCTGCATGCCATTGAGAACTCGGGGGCCAGAATCACGCTCTACCTCACATGTCACACTTACATCACACCACACCTGATGGATCTCCACTGGCTCCCCATACACAAACAAGCATAGTTCAGACTTACCATTCACACTTTCAAGGCTCTACATAACACTGGCCCAACATACCTCAACAATTGCATCTGCTTTCACAAACCATCCAGGCAACTTTTCTCCTCTGGACTCCCACTTGCACACATCCCACACATACAGAAAACCAGGTCTGGTAGTCAAGCCTTCTCCTAGATCAGGCCCCGAAAAATCATAAAATGTTACTAGACCTGCAGGCCGAGTAACCTGAATTATCTACTTGACCATAACTGTAATGTACTTGACCTGTAAACGGGTCTCAATTGTGCGATCCTAGGCAAATATTTTACTTTACAGAGTCGCCTTTTTCCTCATTCTCAAACGAGTGTACCTTCAAATATGTAAGCTCAGCATTTCTTCTGTACAAAAAAAATCTTTGTTTGATTAAATGGACTAAACGTTTGCTCCATGTATAAACAGAATCTGGCGCACATACAGGGGACACATGATCCATTACGTGCCACTTAGTTTACTAATAGCATTGCTACCAGTCAGGAATGTTTCTAGGTTTATGTTTAAACACTCATTTGTAATAAATATATTAGTAAAGCATGTTGTGGTCGCACACTGTCATTTATAGAGAGAAGGTTTCCATGAAATGTCCAAAAACCTTCCTATTAAGTTGCAGCTTTACTGATAAAACGATAAAATGTATTACCAAATCTATAAAAAATCGTTGCACATCACCAAATAAAGTGTTATTTGTTTTCATCCTAGTTTTCATCACATAGTACAATGGGCATTCACAACTACTGAACTATATTTTGAAATGTTTGTACAGTTGACGTAGCTATTTAAATGTTGTTAGGAAAAAACTGACAAAATCCTGGAACACTGCAGTCAAAAGGAAAATTATTTGAAATAAACTAACTTTTGACCTCTTTCTCTGAACACAGAGCAATGTGACAAGAAAAATATTTAAAGGCCTCCTCCACTTTCCGACAGAACAGAACACTCGTTCTTTGTCAACTCACCAGAAGGGTCGAGTAGGTCTTAAAAATAGCTCGACCTGATAAAATATGACTCGTCATAGCGTGTGCGAGTAGAATTATTGAGGCCTGTAAATTGCTCCTAAAGCATTGAACAACCTGCTATCACGCATACAAACCTCCTCCTCACTTCTCTAATTCCTCAAGAAGCTGAAAACCTGTTTTTTCGAGTAGACCCACTAGGCCCTAGGTTTGTCTAGACTTTCAACTGCTCAGCGCCAGGATACCCTCCCAGGTGGTAGTGCATTTTACAAATCTGCATACTATAACATAACATAAGGCCACAGAACAATGAGGTCTTTCAATTGCTGTCAATGACCGGGAAATAATACAAACAAATTAATGACATTTACTGGCTGCTTCAGTAAGACTGGAAACTTCCAACAAAGTTAACATATAAATCGGCAGCAGGCCAGAATTTGATTATTACAAACACAAGCACTGGTTTGTAGCTTGTGTACACAGAAAGACACGCTCTGTGGATGATATAACCCAACCTATACATCATATGCACCTGATGCAGATTTCTATGTGATCCACACATTTAACGGTGAACGCATATCTAAATGCCATACCTGTTCTTGAATTGATTTGACTGTATCAGTGTATTATCTTGTGGTGTGGTTGTGGGACCTCAGCATGTAATAATATCTGCCACAATCTTTACCGGGTACAGTTAAGTTTCTTTAATAACCTAACTGAACTCAGTCTTGGGTAGCTGTGGCAGAGCAGTCAGGCTTAATCAAAGGAACACGTGTAAAGCATTTAAAAGTACTAAAACAGTCAGCAAGTAAGAAACTCAACACAATAAAAATCTGACACCAATTTATAAGAATAGAGTGTATTTGTAGCACAACATAAAAAACAAAAACAACAAACATCTATTCAGGAAAACTGAAGATATAATTCTTTTAAAAAGGTACAAACCTCACTATAATTCACTATTGGAAAATGCAATAAATCATTATAAGTAATTTAACACTTTTTAGCCAACCGGCTAGTATGGATTCTGCTCTTCAATTGGATGGGCCATAACGACTGGGGACATGTCACAGGGATCCCAGGGGTACATGGAGACAGTTAACTGGGTCTTTTCTGCACTTTTATCCAAAATCGCGCTCCAATCAGTAAGTGGTCCTTATACTGAGGATTCAGGATGCTGAAGAGATACAGTAAGCATTGCTGGAGTTACACTGGTATCCACAAGCATCAGGGGGTTGGTTCTGACCTCAGGACTCAATCACCCATGATGCAGCAGGAGATTCCAGAGTAGGTGCAGTCGCCACTGGTCAACTGCTCACCCATTTATGGTATGCTGAGCAGTTCTTTGCAGGTATGTAAATCTGTATCTTTGGGGGGACCATAGTCCACTTCAACCTCAGCAACTGGTTCAACAGAAGGGCAGGACCCAGTCATCTAACAGCAAAAATCAGGCATTCCTGGGCAGCTGGGCTCTAGAGGAGGGCAGGGTCCCATAGCTGTTGGTAGTCTTAAACCTTAACAGGTGGCTGGCGAACTAGCCATTGGAGTCACGTCTTTCATCCCGGCACAAGTGGAGCTCTTTGGCAGCACGAGAGGGAACGGCAAGCACAGTTTTCTTTGGGGGTCCCTTGTGTGCAGCAGGTGCAGTCCAGTCTGTGGTGCAGCCTCTCTTTTTCTGGTTCCAGGAAGTAGCAGGGCAGTCTTCTTTCTGTCTTTTTTACATGCAGTAGTGATCTCAAGATTGTTTGTCTGGGATGCCATTTTTATGCAATCTTCACGTGTGTGGGAGGGGAGGACTAACTAGCCAATGGGCCTTAGTTCCAACGCAGCAACCTTTCTCACTTCACATCACTTACTGGGGGTGTGGCCACCATAGAATCCCAGAATACCCTTCTAAATCCAAATCCAAGATGACGCAACCCTTCTTAGCCTTTGAGGATCCGTGGGCTGCACCCTGGTGTGTAACCAGCATAATGAGCCACTCCTCCTGGAAAACCGGTTCTGCAATGGGTTTTCCCCTCTGGGGGAGAGGGGAAAATGTCTGCCCACATAAAGGAGCAAGCCTGTTGAGGTGTGATCGCCATTTGCTTCACTGAGGCGGTAGTCTTACTGAAGCTGGGTCACCTGAGGCCACCGCCCCATAGTCATCCTGTTGGAGGAGGAACGCTCTAGGTTCTCTGATCCTGGGAGCGCTTCACACTTCCTTGCAGGGAGGCAGCATGATGTCTTGTGTGTCAAATGCTGCAGATAAACAGGAAAGGCTACTAGGGGTTTGGGCAACGAAGGGGTGACTTTCCAATGTCACGTTTCAATTAAAAGTTACCTAAAATCTGAATTTAGTAATGTGTTAGCTATAATGCAACAATTAATTTGATACCTTGGAGTACTATCTTTGGAAGTCCCAAATACAAGTTAGCACTTAGCACAATGGCTAATGCAACTCCATGTTAGCCAATAGAACCAGTGGCCTCACTACCATGAAAACAACAATTGTTAGCTTTCACTGTCAAGGCACCTTGCATTGCTAAGGCCTTCCTTAGGGGTGACTTATTTATAATAAAAAGGGAAGTTTAGACTTGACATAGCAAAATAAACCCTTTTTGGGTGAGTCAACAGGTTAGAAGCGGGCCAACTAGGTTGTGATGGCAGACCTAGATCCATGTTTTCACCGTGTCATTGTAGTGGTGGCATGATTAAGTGCTCCAGCTTAACATACTAGCCTTGGGTACCTCTTGTACCATATACTGTCGAAGTCTGTCTCTTGCTCTAGGCAAGACTGCTGGTCTAGGATGACAGCACTTTTGTTTGTAGGCGACTGGGTCTGTCCTACAACAAGTCACAACTGTCGGCCCAACCCCACTGGGCATAAAATATATATCCGCAACATGCTACAATCTTAGAGACTGAAATTGCGCAGGCAATTCCTGGTCTCATACTGTAACAGCTTTGTTGGTTCAGGACCACATAACTTCCATTTGTAAGTACAAGAAATGCTGGCAAAGGCAAGGGAATACCCTTCAGTAAACAGGCCAAGTTTGCGACCCCTGCATTGCATACGCCATAAAGGGACACCTGGGACCTAAAGGTTAATTAACTTTGGGTGTAGGGTCAGACCACATGTACTGGGGTCTGGACAGCAGAGCCCAGTGTACTATAGTCTTGAAAAACCAGCACTTACATTATCAAGGAGTGGGGGCAAAAAGTGTATGGGGGAGGTAAAGCTGCAAAACAACAAAAAAACATTTCTCTACATTATGGCATCATAGTTATCTATTTGATTTGAGTCAGGCAGAAAATATCTAGCATCCCCAGTTGCAATGGATCCAAGTATAATTTTGCTTGGACATACTCCAAATATGACTCTTTTTTTCTAATCAATGTAGAAGGTTGTAAGTGTAGACACTGGACACTGATGAGGAACAGGTCTTCTAACACAGGAGGCCGGACACAGCTACATGTACTGGTTCAGAGAAAAACTATATCTAGATACACCCCTAGTAAACATTATACGATATTTGGACTGAGGACAAATGCTATGTCAAATAATACAGGATGTGGTGAGTGTATTGAGTAAAGTAACGTGGGTAAATATATTATTGCACTGACTCAAATTTGCTGGGGAAGATGGACCAGCTCTGGCACAATCTGCATTAGAAACCGCCACCTTCCTTTTGGCTGTGTACTATTACCTGCACAAAAAATAAAGATTAAAAACACACATCTTTTCGCTCTTCAGTCACATGAAAATGTCAAGGAAAAAGGGCCCATTATGGGGAGACTGTAGGAGGCTGGACTGGCTTGTAGTGAGTACCAAGGGGTACTTGCACCTTGCACCAGGCCCAGTTATCCCTTATTAGTGTACAGGGTGTCTAGCAGCATAGGCTGATAGATAATGGTAGCTTAGCAGAGCAGCTTAGGCTGAACTAGGAGACGAGTGAAGCTCCTACAGTATCACAAGTGTCACTTGCACAATATCATAAGAAAACACAATACACAGTTATACTAAAAATAAAGGTACTTTATTTTTATGACAATATGCCAAAGTATCTCAGAGTGTACCCTCAGTGAGAGGATAGGAAATATACACAAGATATATGTACACAATACCAAAAATATGCAGTATAGTCTTAGAAAACAGTGCAAACAATGTATAGTTACAATAGGATGCAATGGGGACACATAGGGATAGGGGCAACACAAACCATATACTCCAAAAGTGGAATGCGAACCACGAATGGACCCCAAACCTATGTGACCTTGTAGAGGGTCGCTGGGACTATTAGAAAATAGTGAGGGTTAGAAAAATAGCCAACCCCAAGACCCTGAAAAGTGAGTGCAAAGTGCACTAAAGTTCCCCAAAGGACATAGAAGTCGTGATAGGGGAATTCTGCAGGAAAGACACAAACCAGCAATGCAACAACGATGGATTTCCAGTCGAGGGTACCTGTGGAACAAGGGGACCAAGTCCAAAAGTCACAAGCAAGTCGGAGATGGGCAGATGCCCAGGAAATGCCAGCTGTTGGTGCAAAGAAGCTTCTACTGGACAGAAGAAGCTTAGGTTTCTGCAGGAACGACAAGGGCTAGAGACTTCCCCTTTGGAGGACGGATCCCTCACGCCGTGGAGAGTCGTGCAGAAGTGTTTTCCCGCCGAAAGACCGCCAACAAGCCTTGCTAGCTGCAAATCGTGCGGTAAGCGTTTTTGGATGCTGCTGTGGCCCAGGAGGGACCAGGATGTCGCAAATTGCGTCAGGAGAGAGAGGGGACGTCGAGCAAGGAGCCCTCTCAGCAGCAGGTAGCACCCGGAGAAGTGCCAGAAACAGGCACTACGAGGATGCGTGAAACGGTGCTCACCCGAAGTTACACAAAGGAGTCCCACGTCGCCGGAGACCAACTTAGAAAGTCGTGCAATGCAGGTTAGAGTGCCGTGGACCCAGGCTTGGCTGTGCACAAAGGATTTCCGCCGGAAGTGCACAGAGGCCAGAGTAGCTGCAAAAGTCGTGGTTCCCAGCAATGCAGTCTGGCGTGGGGAGGCAAGGACTTACCTCCACCAAACTTGGACTGAAGAGTCACTGGACTGTGGGGGTCACTTGGACACAGTTGCTGGATTCGAGGGACCTCGCTCGTCGTGCTGAGAGGAGACCCAAGGGACCGGTAATGCAGCTTTTTGGTGCCTGCGGTTGCAGGGGGAAGATTCAGTCGACCCACGGGAGATTTCTTCGGAGCTTCTAGTACAGAGAGGAGGCAGACTACCCCACAGCATGCACCACCAGGAAAACAGTCGAGAAGGCGGCAGGATCAGCGTTACAGAGTTGCAGTAGTCGTCTTTGCTACTATGTTGCAGTTTTGCAGGCTTCCAGCGCGGTCAGCAGTCGATTCCTTGGCAGAAGGTGAAGAGAGAGATGCAGAGGAACTCCGATGAGCTCTTGCATTCGTTATCTAAAGTTTCCCCAGAGACAGAGACCCTAAATAGCCAGAAAAGAGGGTTTGGCTACCTAGGAGAGAGGATAGGCTAGCAACACCTGAAGGAGCCTATCAGAAGGAGTCTCTGACGTCACCTGGTGGCACTGGCCACTCAGAGCAGTCCAGTGTGCCAGCAGCACCTCTGTTTCCAAGATGGCAGAGGTCTGGAGCACACTGGAGGAGCTCTGGGCACCTCCCAGGGAAGGTGCAGGTCAGGGGAGTGGTCACTCCCCTTTCCTTTGTCCAGTTTCGCGCCAGAGCAGGGCTAAGGGGTCCCCTGAACCGGTGTAGACTGGCTTATGCAGAATTGGGCACATCTGTGCCCATGAAAGCATTTCCAGAGGCTGGGGGAGGCTACTCCTCCCCTGCTTTCACACCATTTTCCAAAGGGAGAGGGTGTAACACCCTCTCTCAGAGGAAGTCCTTTGTTCTGCCATCCTGGGACAAGCCTGGCTTGACCCAAGGGGGGCAGAAACCTGTCTGAGGGGTTGGCAGCAGCAGCATCTGCAGTGAAACCCCAGGAAAGGCAGTTTGGCAGTACCAGGGTATGTGCTACAGACCACTGGGATCATGGGATTGTGCCAACTATGCCAGGATGGCATAGAGGGGGCAATTCCATGATCATAGACATGTTACATGGCCATATTCGGAGTTACCATTGTGAAGCTACATATAGGTAGTGACCTATATGTAGTGCACGCGTGTAATGGTGTCCCCGCACTCACAAAGTCCGGGGAATTGGCCCTGAACAATGTGGGGGCACCTTGGCTAGTGCCAGGGTGCCCTCACACTAAGTAACTTTGCACCTAACCTTTACCAGGTAAAGGTTAGACATATAGGTGACTTATAAGTTACTTAAGTGCAGTGTAAAATGGCTGTGAAATAACGTGGACGTTATTTCACTCAGGCTGCAGTGGCAGGCCTGTGTAAGAATTGTCAGAGCTCCCTATGGGTGGCAAAAGAAATGCCGCAGCCCATAGGGATCTCCTGGAACCCCAATACCCTGGGTACCTCAGTACCATATACTAGGGAATTATAAGGGTGTTCCAGTATGCCAATGTAAATTGGTGAAATTGGTCACTAGCCTGTTAGTGACAATTTGTACAGAGAGAGCATAACCACTGAGGTTCTGGTTAGCAGAGCCTCAGTGAGACAGTTAGGCACCACACAGGGAACACATACATATAGGCCACAAACTTATGAGCACTGGGGTCCTGACTAGCAGGGTCCCAGTGACACATAACAAACATACTGAAAACATAGGGTTTTCACTATGAGCACTGGGCCCTGGCTAGCAGGATCCCAGTGAGACAGTGAAAATACCCTGACATACACTCACAAACAGGCCAAAGGTGGGGGTAACAAGGCTAGAAAGAGGCTACTTTCTCACAGAGACTTTAAAAGTTAAATCTCACAATGATTGCTTTAGACCCTTTTAACTATAAGCCTAACTTAAGATTTGCCACTCAAGAAAGACTAGATCCCTGGGTGGGATTGATAAACCTACAATGATATTAATAAAGTTGCAACTTATTTTTTCAAATCAAATTCTTTCACATGAATAATGGTCAGAAGCTGTTGTGGTCAGAATCACAATATTAGGCCCTAGTGCTACCTATACTATTCTGATACTGGCATCTTCCATCCAGAGTGGAGCCTCAAACAGGGGTATGTCCACAATATGTCTCCAAGTACAAATGATGCTTTGTTTCATAAAATGCATATTTTGTTTATATAATTAATGTATAACCTCCCAAAAAAGCTCAACTATTAAACAAACTACAAATTTGGACACTACAAGAGCTGGAGGGATCTTCACCAGAGCTACGAATACATGATTTATTATTGAGACAGAGCATCACTCTCATTCACTCACACATCTGCAGCAGAAAACATGACAGATGGGAATCTCATCAGCACCCCCAGTCAACAGAGATATGGAGAAGAGTAGAGTGTCAGCCAAGAGTGGTGTCAGAGGGCTGCAGTGTGGAAACAAGAAATAGCTTGGACTAGAAGATGTCTGTTCCACACAATCAGCTTAATCCCCATCCATTTGGTAATTGTACCTTTTGGGAAGGAGGTGCCAGCAGGGTTGTCAACCTGTAGGACACTCTCTCTTCCTTGTGGAGAGACCAACTGAGTCTGGCACCCATGGGGGGACAGAGAAGGATTAGAAGGGTTGAGGAGCTTCCATGAGATGAATGGAATAAGAAGACATCTTCTGTCAAGGAGCTGCAGGTCAGGACTGGCACCATACAGTAAAGTAGACATCTGAGTAGAGATTATCCAACAGGATGCAGGGGGCTGTCGCAGCTGAAAATTACAACAGCTTGAAAATGCAAAACTTAGCTATTATTGAAGGAACGAGGGCAAAGAACAGAGACTAGTGAATATCTCTGTCTACATGTCAATGATTCTGTACACTGGAGGTACAGAGAAGTTGGAAATCACTTGAAAGGCATGAAAATTGTTGGTGAGTAAAACAGAAACTGCATGACTTTATACTTCCAGGGCGCGCCCAGCTAATCGGTTTCAATGGCTAGTGTTATGTGAACAGCACTAAAGGCAAATCATGCAGTGGAAAGGCCACAGGACACTAGAAATTGGTTGTGCACACATACTCAAAAGTTGTTGGAGTGATAACATACTAGTTCCCTATTACAGAAGTAAATATCCTGCTATATCTTAGGCAACCCACGAGATATAACAAGACTCGCCAGCTCCCGTAAACATGCGGAAGCCTTATGCCAAAATATCGTCAGGCCGTCAAAAATTTACTTTTATGTCAGGCAAACAAAATGTCTGGGACAGTATGCCAGTACGGCTGACTCCACAAAACAGATGAAAGGGGATTATTGAAAGTAGGTAAGGAAAAACTCAAATAAATAGCTCTCCTAATGATGCTCCACATCTAGAGACAACTTCAGTACCTATTACGACAAGGTTGGGCAACCTGAAAACTAGAGTGCTGGCTGCAGAAAAAATAAATGGTTTGAAAGCGACAGCAACCTCATTAAAACTGCAAACTGAGGGCCTCCGGTGAGAACCAAACTCGCAAAGATGGCAAATGGATCTTCTGGAAGGGACACTTGCACTGCAATAATGTATTGAGGACTATCTTTGGAATATACTGGTAAGGAAGAAATGTCACAAGATACAGAAGTTGAACAAGCATGCTGAACTCCCACCAATCCACTAAGAAGGGCTCTTTTCAACAGCACTGATAAGAAGGTCCCTCAATTACATGCAGTGGGATGCAGTCCTCGGACAGCTAATCTTAGCAGCTAATCTTAGTCGCATTTGAAGATAAAACATTTTTTTTTTTTTTAATCTTCTTTAAAGACCTAAAGAAAGCAATATGAAATGTACATCTTTACAGGTCTAAAATGGAGAAACACGTTTGATTTACTGGGAATGGTTGAGACATGAATTCATAACAGGGAAGGGTTTTTTACTTTTGATAAAAAACACCCTACTTCACGTTGGAAGAGGTGGTAGTGGTTTGTTAATATCTATTCACTAATGGGCGCCTACAATTCTAAACACTGTTGATTAAACACAATACTCTCTCTCGTGAGTGTACAAGTGATGAAGATGAGGCACGATGTGCATTTCATGCGCAAATACACTTCCGTGTGAGAAGATGAGTACACCTTACGTACTTGGGTACCTCCACAGTAAAAAAGCAGGAAACTGCTTGCAAAACTGCTTGCAAACGGGTGTCTAAGGGAAGTGGGTTGTCCACAATAAAGTTAGGTTTGTTGTTTAACACAGTCTGTGAAGGTGGAAGCTTCAAAGAGGAAACAGTGGACAGAAGGGAGTTAGAAATAGTTCAACAAAAAGCATAAGTTCTAATACTGTCCTAGAGTGTGGAGCACAATATAACTTTACGTCTTAGGCAGCATGAAGACACCTGAAAGGTTGTGACTCAGGAGCAGCTGCATGATCCAGGAAATGATGTACAAGAAGAATGAGGGCACAATAAACCAAGAGATGAGTACTCTTTTAACTTACCATTACATATGGTTGTTTTCAGCTGTCCATAGTCTTGACTGTGCCCTCACGTTGATTAAAAAAATAATAATAATAAAAATAAAAACAATCAAGAACTAGGTTGGAGGTGTACCAGATCATTCCTTCGCTCATTTCGCAATATCCTAAACAACTCACAGGCAAACCATACCAATGTGAACAATACATTTTGGAAAGTTAACGCACACACAATTATGAGTCAAATGAAAGAAAGGTTGAAGCAGTATGCTGTAATAAAGCATTCTCCAGATGCATCATTCGAGTGATGTGGAAATCCCACAAGGTAGTTCTCAGGGGTATTTCATGTCTACGATACTAGGGAGTTAAGAAGTGCAATAGTACAGATACAGAGAGGTAGTTGTAGGAATGCTACTCTCGGGTGGAGCAGTAGAATAGAAAGGTGGTAAAATAGAGTGTTTGGCATAATATACAGAGTATTTTCGGTACTGGAGAAGTTTTAATGCAAAAGATATTTTATGTACCAATACGGGAA
Source organism: Pleurodeles waltl (assembly GCF_031143425.1). Taxonomy (NCBI): domain Eukaryota; kingdom Metazoa; phylum Chordata; class Amphibia; order Caudata; family Salamandridae; genus Pleurodeles; species Pleurodeles waltl. The sequence goes on from NC_090438.1 coordinate 727,451,135, forward strand.
AGACTCCATAAACATTAAAGTGCTGACATTACTGCTGCAGAACGAGTTGTTTTTGAAGAAGAGAATGGGTTAGTCACAAAGGAACAATCAGGCATAAACTGAGTCCTTTCTACTTAGTACAAATCTCAGTACCAACAGAAAACAGCTATAGACCCTCAACAAAATTCTCGTTAGGGAACAGGGTATAACAGCTCTTTGTAACAGGACTCGTGAAGAAATGGAATTCTCCATCACAATATCAGAGGTTAACAATACTAAAGACATTCTGAAATATATATTCACAGCCTCTACATATGTCACCTTGAGAATGAGGAAGATGGGCAGATGCCCTTCTCCGCTATGCCTAGGTGCCTGGCCGACAGGGGGGAATTTTACCATATCACCTGGTTCGACACAATAATATAGAGGTACTGGATAGATATCACTCAGACATTCCCCAACATTATACAACTACATGTGGATATGTCCCTCAAGTTACAGCTAATGGATACAATGGAGGCGAATGTGAAAACTTTATTTGGTTTAGTTTGATTGCAAAACATACTACCAGATATTGCCTCTCACCCACCCCACCCATAAAACAAGAGCGGCTCCAACGGCTGGACAAACGTGCCATTTAAAATATATATATATATATATGAGATGTGATGTTGTCTGCATAAGCACTGGAAAACCTGGTAAGCATGGCTTAATACTCTGGCATTAACATGTAACTACATACTAGTAATATACCTCAGGGCCACAAGAACATGCACTTACTGCTCTTTCATATTACACTTTAATACTTTTACGTAGATGTACTATTCTAATATTATGTTTTAATAGGTTATTTTGCTAATGTATATAATCAATAAAAAAAAATTGGAAAAAGCCTATTACAGAAATCCTTAGCCATGCCAACTGCTATGTCAGCGACTGCCTTTTCCTGTTGAAACCAATTCAGCCTTTCCCGATTCCCTGCACTAGCACTCCTCGACCTGCTTGAAGAAGGTTTTCCTCCAGAGTCACTGGAGTAGGCCATAATATCTTTTCAGCCTAAAGGCACAATTTTTCCTCTAAATAAGACAAAAATAATTATTTGAAGGAAGTCTGTGATGAACAATGGCGGACTATTTGCAGCTATGAATGAAAACTGCACGACCCTAGTAACGATACCAAGTGATGAAGCTTTAAAAGAGGCATTCAGCTCATCGCCTGTGGATTTCAATAGAGCTATGAACTCTCCCAAGCCATTTGCATACCACCAGAATAACACTGCAATTTCTGTGAGTGTGATTATGTAATTCGATTTTAGGGGTTCTGTGCCTTTAGGTTCCTGGCAAAGGTGAACTGTGTGCCCCTATTGCCTCTCAGGGAATGTCTGGCATCTACAACCAGGCAGACAGAAATAGTTTGCAGGGTTGAATCTGCTAATAAGGGTCTTCATGTCCTTGCAATCATGTGGTAGACGCTCTCAGGAATACGTTCCCCTTGTAATGTCTCTACTTTTCTAGCTGTGGGACATTCATAACATTATTCACAGTCTATTCAATACTGCCATGGAAAAAGCAATGCTGGTGTCCCTCAACTGCCAGGCAGGTAGTCAGGGTTCAGCCTGGGTAGAACAATGAGACTCCTGTTGATGCTCACGGTTCACCTACAGTGCTTGACTACTGTCTGTCTGTATACAGTGTATGTACCTTCCATGTTCAATTCTGAATCACCTTGATTACTTTGTGTGAATTATTCTTCTTGTAGAACAGGAGTTCAAACTTCTAAGATAGTTAATGGGCTACTGGGTTTCAGAGCTTAGTAGCTGGAGACACTACTGGGCTTCTCGATTCTTATAGGTCTGGGATTCTTATATGATGGTAGGCATCTATTTTTTGTGTAGGGTCCGTTGCTCCTTTTCTCTCTTCCAGTGTCTTCTGGATTGCACACTGTTAGGACACCCGGATGACATCTGGGTTCACTCAAGTTGTCTGTATTCTTAAGTAACTTTGCTACTTCAATATCTTCAGGCATGCCATCTCTTTCAAGGGGAAGTTGAGAAGTGGCTGTAGTGTTGTACCTTCTCAGCCAATCACCATTTTGACTCACAAAGGTCCTATGCGATTTCAAGGTCTCTCATGGATATGTTTGGAAGGTTGGCTCATTTCATTTGAATAATGGTGCTCCATCTTTTGGGATCCAAAGGGGCATCTTCTGCTACAAGTGCTTACAGGTGAAAGTGGAAAATGTTCTTTTAGAGTTAGATTTCTGTCAGTTCCTCTACAAAACACAACATAGGCCTATAAGTAGCTTGGTCGTTGGCTAAGGCATTCAAATCACACAGGCTTTGTGTTTCTTCTTGACGAATGCATGGTGGAGGTTCACAGGTCTTGGTAAATCCTTAGATTAAGGGATGTGATGAGGAAGAGGGACAGTGTGGTCCTGACCAGATTAGTTACCCATAATTTTCTCTACTATGACTTCCTGGTCAGCCTTGCTTTGTGTCCATCCTTCAGCCGTTCATGCCACACTGGCCATAAATATGAAAGCTTTGTATCATACAGGAAGTCAGAGTGATGCATGGAAGTGGGACAGATGTGTAGCCTTCTCATAGCCAAACAGGGCACTGTTTAAAAAGTATATTTTTAAAAACAAATGAGGTTATCTAATTGAATCATGTTCGAAGGAAGGCTTTTCAATTGCTTTGAATGCAAGGATGTTGCCTCTTCATGGTAAGCGCTCATCCTCAGAGACATACTCTGACAAGACATTCTTAGACTCTAAATTATAAACCTATTTAACTGTGTCACTTTATCCCCTAACAGCCTCTATGCAACCTCACCTGCCTAAGCAACAGTCCTGAATTACAGGTCATAGAAATGACGATCTATTGCTCGGCATTCCCCCCAGCTTTTTGCCTTCTTTTGTTAAACCAGATTCTGTTGGCCCTAAGACTCTCTGCACTTTCATCCAGCTAACTGGTGGTGATGTACCTGTTCCCTCCCTCCTGAACATGGTAAAATTGGCATCTACCTAACTGTCACAGTTAATGTACTTGATGTACCCAGGGCCTGTAAATTAAATGCTGCTAGTGGGCTGCAGCACTGATTGTGCCACCCACTTAGGGTAGCACTGGTAAACACGACTCTAGATGCCTTCCATGCTGCCTAGGTTGCAGTTTTAAACTGCCATTTCGAATTGGCAAAACAAGCCTTTTGCAAGGTCTAAACCTTCCTTTTTGCTACTCATAAGTCACCCCTAAGGCAGGCCCTAAATGCCCATTGGGCAGGGTGAGTGGTATTTAAATAGTAGTACATGTCCTGGCAATGAAATACTCCCGAAGTATTTTTCTAGGTGGCTTGCGATGATCTGTTATTTCTAAAACAAAATATATATATATATATATTTTTTTTAAGTTCTAAAAAGAGTTAACGACTTACCATTGGTTAGCTTCATTCCCACTCTTATTTTCTTCCTCACTTGTGAACATGGGTTGGACTCACTTTGTCTCAATGAGTTTTCTGTCTTCTCTAAAGCATGGACCAACTACAAACTGATTTCTTGATTAGATGGAGGTAGTTTGTTTTTGCATGTGCTTGCAAGATAACTTGAAATCATCAAGGTTGAAACTTATGCTTACGGGTATTTCCAAGAGATGAACACAAACAACTAGCAATGACAAAACTTTGTTGCATGTGACCAATGTCTGAAACATAAATTTTGCCACCTGTGACTTTAATTGATGATGAAGCTGTAAACATACTCCCTTGCTTTAAGGCTGTCCACTGCCCGCTCAATCACATTTACTCATTTGTATATTGTCTTGTTTTATAATTTAGTGTGTTTCTTCAACGTCAAACATGCTGTGTTTTCAAAACGTTTATGTTTCAACCATACCTTCCTTTACCTCTACCCACTCCAAAATCCTAAAAATCACCATTACCTTGCTTTACCTATACCCACCTCTGAACCCTATCATCACCTTTACCTCTACCCACCCCAGAATACTGAATTGATCCATTATCCCCTCCCTATGTCTACCCACCCAAAGCCCTAAAATCACCATTACCTACCTTTAATTATACCCACTACTTTACTCTAAAAATCACCCTAACCACATTTTACCTCAACCCATCCCCGAACCCTAAAACCACCCTTAACTCCCTTTACCTCTACCCATCCCAAACCATAAAATCAAATCAACCTTCCCTCTTGTTACCTCTCCCCAACCCCAAAACCTTAAATCACCCTTACCACTGTTACCTCTACCCGCCCCTGAACCCTAACATCACCACTTACCTCTAATTAGGTGTACACACCCCACAACCCTAAAATCACTGTCCTCTCTTCCCACCTCTGAATCCTAAAATTACCATGACCTCACCTTTACTTCTACCCACCCCTGAATCCGACATTAACCCTTACCTCTTTTTACCTCTACCCACCCTAAAACCAACCTTACCTCTACCTCTCTTTATTTACCTCTACCCATCCCTAAACTCTAAAACCACCCTTACCTCTCTATTTACCTCTACCATCCCTAAACCCTAAAATTAGCCTTACCTCTTTATTTACCTCTACCCACCCCCAAATATCCTAAAAGCACCTTTATCTCTCATTAACTCTACGCGTCCCTAAAATCACACTTACCTCCCTTGACCTCTACCTATCCCCGAACCCTAACATCCCCCTGACCTCCAATTACCTTTACCCACCCCTGAAACCTAAAATCACTCTTGCTACTACCCCTTCCTGAACCCTAAAATCACCCTTACCTCTACCCAGCCCTTAATCCTAAACTAACACTTACCTCTGTTTACCTCTACTTATTCCAAACCGTAAAATCACTCTTATTACTCTTTACCTCTACCTGCCTCTAAACCATAAAAACACCTTTCAAATTTAAAAGTCTGTGTCTTAAAGCAAAGACTGTCTCAACAGCAAGACTAAGGGAAGTGGGTACCTGGTGGAATAAAAATCCCCTCCGGGGGTCTGGGGAAGCATGCTGCCTTGCCCTCTGTTGGTGTTTCTGTTTTTTTCCCCAATTTGAGCTGTACAATTATACATCACCCTCAGTTTTCTCCCATTTAAAAAAAGTGAGACCCCACAGCTCCGAGATCAGTACGTTGTTCCATAATTTTCTCAACATCTAAGTAGAAACGCACAGGTGTAGTAGAGAAGAATGAGATCCAAAAGATATCAGTCTGGTTGTGACAATCCGACTTCCACGATGGGAATAAGCCTATGTCACAGACTCAATATGAAGCACGGCCAAGATAGTCTTATGCAAGGAGAAACTACTGTCCGTGCAAAAGACGCTGGACTGTGACTTTCACGGAGGATGCCTTCCTGAGGTCCAGGTCCCAATTCATTGAAGAAGACAAGTGGGAACACTTATGAGACACAAGGCCCCAACTACAGCCAATAGTTGTATTTCTCATCAGTGGCAATGATTATATCATCCGGTGCCCAGGGGAAGATCTGGTGCCTTTAGCTAGCTACTTAAGAAGGTATTTTGTTACTTTTGGGAATAGAGGGTCCCCGGACTGTTCATGGGTCTCGTGGGGTTTAGTAGCAGATGCATCATTACACCACCAGTTACTGAAACTGAAATCACTAAGAAACAGAAAAATACATTTCCTTTCAAGTGTAGCAAAGTGAACGGTTATCCCTTACAATGGTACATTTAAAATATTAAAAAGTGGATATACTACTGTGTTCCGAGATGAGGACTTGAGCTGTGCAAACATTTCCGCTGGACAACATTGTCTATATGTACCCACTATAAAAACTTTGTAAAGCGCAGTAATACCATGTCGGATCATATCTCTGGCAAGAAGTTAGAGACTTTGGGCTTTCTTCGATGATCATCTTCTTGTGCGTAGTATATTTTTCTTAAGTGCACTAAATAATTTTTTCGTATAAATGAAATTACATTCTGATCAGTTATTAAGTGGTATTAAAGCGTCCTCCTATATTTTGATAATCTACACTGTATCACCTCATTGAATAAGTAATGGATTACTCTGCAGCACAGTAGGTTCCTAAATTAAAGCAGCTGGTAATTTCAGTTTTGTGACCGGTAGCACTGTGCACACCTGTCAAATCACCCTTATTTTGGCACATCACCATCTTTTCACTGATCTTTGCCCTTTAAAAACGACACCATGGGCTTCCAGAAGGTCGCCCTCTTTGCAAATTCACACCACCCTTCAAAAATTTGTTTTTACTCTATTCAATAGGAGCACACTCTTAAAGAAACTGGCTCACCCTAATCATGGGAGAGCCACCAGGTAGACAGATATGCTATAGCGCCAGTGAATACGCCTCTCCAATTGTTAAAAACGCAGCCAACCATAAGTAATTACCTGCCTTCGCCCACACTTACACTTTGCTTTATCGTACTCTCGTTTTCTTTTCCCCTATTACTGTGTTGTATCTGAGCTCTACAATACTTTGCACGTTCCAGTGTCAATTATTTTTCATGTTCCGAGCTGAGAATTCTTTCTGTTCTGCCACCACTGATTATATACTCTGTGTTCTGCCACTTCTGTGCTTGCTTCTGCTCTACCTCTGCCTCTACTGTCTTAAACCACTCCTGAGCATGTTCCTGTTTCTTACCTGCTTTCAGAGGCATCTGCATCATCGAACTGACCGGGCACAACACGGCACATGATTTGCTGCCTCCAAGACAAGTTGGGGTCGCCGTCGCCTACCAAAGGATAGAGATCTTCCATTCGGCCACTTCGTGTGCCCAAACTGGCTCTACCCACATTCACTGTTCCGGATTACCGGTTTTTTCTATACTATCCCCAACACTCAAGACTATTGTATGGCAGTAGTCGAACGTGTGTACAGAGAGCAGCGAGGAACAGAACACGCGAGCACGTGCGAAAACAGGCGGACGTCAATAAAAGGGGCTGTGTTAGCTGAAGCTGAGGTGCATTTCACCAACTGAAACCGCTAAAGAAAACAGACTTCTCGGGACAAAAGTCTCAAGAACTAGCTCTTTTTACGTATCTGATTCTGCACATTATATTAAATGACTTAATGTATTCGTGTAACATTTAAAAAATAGACCGCAATTGCCTTACACTCACTGGTTAGTATTAGACAGTTTGGTAGTTGCGCGCATAACGTTGGAACATTTGTTTTGCATTTGATATATATTTTGAGCAAGTTTATGTGAATAGACTCCATTACAAGATGGCCGCCTTGTTAAACATACCGAAGACGGCACCAAGAGAAGGGGTTGGAGCCCAAGGCTGGCATGTGACATATTTTGTATTTATATAGCGCTTACTACCTCTGACTGGCGTGGAATGCCACATCATGTTATTCTAAAGCTCTTTCATTTGGGTTAAATTAAGAAATACATATAAATAGACAATCTGTTGATTGGGATTGAACCTTTGTCAAATTGTTTATTAATACCATATACTTGCCACTCCACCACTAAGTAATTCTATATCAGGACCCGGAGGCGAGGATTATGCAGATCTTTCTTCACTTTTATTAACCAGCAGATTCAAAGCAAACAAAAAACATTCAATAGACTACAACTCCCATGAGGCCGCAGTCATGGAAACCATGAACCAATGACCAACAATATTATTGACAGTATAAGTGCCATCGCCTAACGTCATCCGCCCTCTTTCTTCACTGCTCGGTGATCAGATAAGTGCCTTTTCTGCCTCTCGCTATTTTCCCTTAGTCTGGGAGCGTGTACTTGACATTTTGGTGCGCGCGAGCGCAATTGATTTCTTGTTCTTTTCACAGGTTTTGTTGTAGCAACGCTGTTGCTACGATCGCTCGCGCGGTAGGCTTAGTGCCCGAGCGTGTTGGTTGCTGCGGTGACGTGTCGGGCCCTCTAGAGGGCGCACATCCCGTTTTCGGCACCGCGACTGCAGCTTGCACGTTTTTCAACACGCGCTGCTGCGTTTTTTGTCGTTTTGGGCTCGTTTTTTTCTCAGCCTGGTGCCAGACCCCCTCCTAGGATACCGCTTGGGCGGTTGACGGCTTGGATTTTCCCTTGAGGGATTTTACGCTTTGACAGGAGTAGGTGGGGGTTGTTCTCACAGTTTTGGGACGCTGTTTTTCTTGGTTTTCTCCTGTCTAGACAGTATGCAGCCTACCCAGGACCAGGAGTCCTTTCCCCTCATGCCCTCTGAGGCCCCTTCACTCCGCGCTCTCCCTTCTGGGGTAGAGGTGGTTTTATCGCAGGCCATTGCGCAGGCTTTGGCTCCTTTCAAGGAAAGCATGACGCAATTGGCCGCGCAGGTTTCTAGGGGCCCTGGCGTGACGGGGGTTGCCCACAGGGCTTCCCCCAGGAAACCACGCAAGCGTAATGCGGGGCACATTGGGGAATCGGAGGTTCCTCTTTCTGTTTTTGATAAGGGTGCACCCTCGCAGCTGCGGCTACCCTCCCGGGAGGGCTCTTTGCCCGGGGTTATCGGTGACAAAGGTCACCCCAAATCCGATCTCTTCGTGGGATCTGCAGTGGGCATGGCTGATGAGTCAGATGGAGACTCTTCCTCAGCAGAGGATCTGGAGACGGGAAGTCTGTGGCGTCCGGCTGCCTCTATCCCGGATGCTCAGGACCCGGGGGAGTCGGATTCCGACATGTTTGAGCCAGAGGGCATTTATCATCCCCGCTCCTCCGAATGGCACCCGGATCCTAAGGTGGCGGATTACGTGGCGGGTAAGCTCCATCAACCGCTAGACAAAGAGGTGCGGGCACGGCTCAGGGCAGAGTGTCCCCGCCCCACCCTTCCTGATAGAGTGGCCGCCACCCCAGAGTTGGATCCGAAACTTTGTACTTTCTTTGGGAAGTATGTTAAAGACCCAAAGAAGGGGATTGATAGATCTTAGCGGGCATGCCAAGATAAACTTTTGGACGTTGTGGGGCCCCTCACACAAATCATCCAATTGGCTGAGCGGGCCAAACTGTCGGGTACACCGCTTCAGACTGAGGTCGTGGCGGGTTGGGCCCAGCGGGCTTTATGCCTTCTGGGTAATGCCAACTCCGCCATTTCGGCGGAGAGGCGCCGCTCTTTGCTGCTTAAGATTGACCCTAAGCTAGGGGAATTATCAACCTCAGAGGCAGGAGCGGTGGCGCAGGGGAATCTTTTCGGCGACCCCTTCGTCAAGGAGCTGGGGAAGTTTGGGGCTACTTTTTCGGCCCTGGACAAGGCCCAGTCCTCCATAAAGAAAATTTTCCCAGGAAAGGTTTTTGAAGGGGCCGGAAGAGGTAGGGGTCGCTCTTCCGGCCGCCAGATCCAGCAAGGCACTGGTGCTTCCCGCCAATTCCACTGGCAAGACCGTCGTCAAGGAAACTTCTTCCCCAACAGGGGGAAAGGTCAGAGACGGGCGGGTAGAGGAGCCCGTGGTGCAGCCAATGCTCTGGGAGGACCCTCTGGTAAGGATTTCCCTTTCTTTCCCTCAAAATTTGGGGGGTCGGCTCCGCGAGTTCAAACACAACTGGGAGCGCATCACGTCAGATGCTTGGGTGCTTCAAACGGTGTCAGGTTTCCACATAGAGTTTTGGGGCACCCCAGTTCAGGACTCCGCTCCCCATCCCATGTTTTTTTCGGACGCGGACTCACGCCTCATAGACTCGGAGGTTCAGGAGCTTCTGCGCAAAGGCGCTATTTGCCCCACGTCGCTTCATCCAAGGGGGTTCATCAGCAACCTCTTCCTGGTGGAGAAGAAGGACAAAGGGTTTCGTCCGGTCATAAATCTGCGGGCCTTCAACGAGTGGGTGGTGTATCGCCACTTCAAAATGGAGGGGATTCATCTCCTGCGAGATTTGTTACTCCGAGGGGACTGGATGGTCCGGCTGGACCTCAAGGATGCGTACCTCACGGTCCCCATTTTTCCTCCACATCGCAGGTTTCTACAATTTCAGTGGCAACGGCAGGTATTCGAGTTCACCTCTCTCCCCTTTGGCCTGTCCTCTGCCCCGTGGTGCTTCACCAAGCTCCTCAAGCCGGTGGTGGAGCTCCTGCGTTCAAGGGGAGTCCGCCTCATTATTTACCTGGACGATATCCTCCTGATGGATCAGTCCAAGAATTTTCTTATTTCCAATCTGAACATGACTATTGCGCTACTTCAGGATCTGGGGTTTGTGATCAATTTCCAGAAATCCGACCTGACCCCATCGCAGTCAATGACATTTTTTGGATTTCTGATAGATTCCCAAGCGGCTACCCTAAGTCTCCCGCTCCAGAAAATTGCAAAGATCAAGAAGTAGCTGAGGTTTCTGCTGAGACGGGAAAGGATATCTCTTCGCCAGTTAGCCAGAGTGGTGGGGTTACTATCCTCATCGATTCAGGCTATTTTTCCAGGCCCTCTTCATTACAGGGCTCTCCAACGCCTCAAGGCATATCATTTACGAAGGGGGCTGACCTATTCCGAACGGATTGCCCTCAATGCGGAAGCCCGAACGGAATTGATGTGGTGGTTGGACCACATGGAAGCGTGGAACAGGATGGCCATCTTCGGCTCTGCACCCGATTTGATCATAGAGTCAGATGCCAGTCGACACGGCTGGGGAGCCCGTTGCGGGGATTTGTCCTTCGGGGGTCGGTGGACGCCTCAGGAACTCGACCTTCATATCAATTGCCTGGAGCTTCTGGCGGGTTCGTTCGCGATCAGATCCATGACCCAGGACAGGGTTTCTTGTGTGGTCCTTCTTCGGATGGACAATGTGTCGGCGGTTCAATATATCAACCGCTTGGGAGGAACCCGATCCAGGGCTCTAGCCGAGCTGGCGAAGGATTTTTGGCATTTTTGCCTCGCCCACCAGATTTCAGTCACAGCGGAGTACCTACCGGGCATTCACAATGCCGCGGCGGACTGGAACTCCAGATATCTGACGGATTCCAGCGATTGGAAGCTGGATCCAGCAGTTTTCCGGGCACTCATGGCTCATTGGGGTCCTTGTGCGGTGGACCTGTTTGCCTCGAGGTGGAACGCGCAGCTTCCCCGTTATTTCAGTTGGCGCCCCGATCCGGCGACGGAGACGGTGGATGCGTTGCAGCAGGACTGGACCTCCTTTCTGGGGTACGCATTTCCCCCCTTCTTGCTGATTCCGAGGGTTCTATCTCTGGTACACCGTCAAAGAGCCACAATTATTCTGGTGACCCCATTGTGGCGCTCTCAGGGGTGGTTTCCAACCCTGTTGGAGCTGTCGTGCGACTTTCCTCTTCTCCTTCCACTACACCCCTCAATTCTTCGGGATGCATCGGGCCAGTGCCATCCGTTGGTCTGCCAGGGACATCCTGAAGTTGGCGACCTGGAAGGTTTCCGGAGCTGCTGGCACGATTGCAGACTTTCGCAAGAGGCTCAATCCCTCCTTTCCCAAGCCTAGGCCCCTGGGACTGGAAAGAGGTACAGGTCAGCCTGGTCTAGATGGGTTAGCTGGTGTCTGGACAGACATACCGATCCCGTGGGCGCCCACCTTACAGATGTGCTAAACTTTTTAGCGGGACTTGCCGCTTCAGGGTTATCTTATTGCACAGTAAACTCTTTCCAGTCTGCTATCTCGGCTGGACATCCGCCTTTAGAAGGCTACCCAGTGGGGTCCCATCCATGGGTTTGTAGACTTCTCAAGGGGGTGCGCCTGTCCCGCCCTCCCCTCCCTCGTTATTCTGAATTATGGGATGTTAACTTGGTTCTAAGGCTTCTAGCATCCTGGCAGGATAATTCTCTCCTTTCCAGAAAACAGTTGTCAGCTAAACTGGCAATATTATTGTGTCTCATTTCCTGCAAGAGGGTCTCTGACGTTCGGGCTCTTGATGTGACGGCCAGGGTTTTTTCTCCTGAAGGTGTTACCTTCATGATTTCACGACGGACAAAGTGCGGCACTAGATCGGTCTCTTATCCGGCATTTCCTTTTGCCCCAAAATTGTGCGTGGTGCGTTGTTTGAAGACATATGAAGAGGCCACGGCTGCTCTTCGCCCCCCTGGGGAGAACCAGTTATTGATTTCATCACAGAGGCCGTTCAAGGCAGTCTCCTCGCCTACCATTGCTAGGTGGTTTAAATGGATTCTCTCCGAGGCGGGAGTGGACATTCGGGTCTTCGGCGCCCATTCATCTCGAGGGGCCATGGCTTCTAAAAGCTGTTCAGGTCGGTGGTAGATTAGAGGAAATCATGAACGTGGCAGATTGGTCCTCGGAGTCAGTTTTCAAGAAATTTTATTTTAAACCGATCCATGAGGCGGCCTCTCTGGTGGTAAGTAAGCTTTGAACTTGCATAATCCTCGCCTCCGGGTCCTGATATAGAATGTAAAATTTCCTAGCTATCGTGAAGGAAAGTTTCAATTCTATTAAGGACACGGTGGCGAGGATTATCCCTCCCGTCACATGTGAAGTTCCGCCCCGCCCGGAATAGACATGGACCAAGTTCAAGGTGGTATATATTTTAAGTACTGGAATGCAGGTTCCATTGTATGGTGCTTCTACTGTATGGTTTTCTGTTTACAGTGATGTGACATCTGGGTATGAGTACCTGATAACTGTTTTCTTTATTTCTAATTGCATTGTATGCCTAATATTCTTAGTTTTCAGCCGTTATGTGTTGCGGTTAACTATCTAGTGGCTGATGTCGTATTACTTCTGCTTGTAGGTGCTGAGTCAACGTCTACTTGAAGTTCTGCGGTCCCTTCGCAGTGAAGTCGAGGGCGGATGACGTTACGCGATGGCACTTATACTGTCAATAATATTGTTGGTCATTGGTTCATGGTTTCCATGACTACTGCCTCATGGGAGTTGTAGTCTATTGAATATTTTTTGTTTGCTTTGAATCTGCTGGTTAATAAAAAGTGAAGAAAGATCTGCATAATCCTCGCCTCCGTGTCCTTAATAGAATTGAAACTTTCCTTCACGATAGATAGGAAATTTTACATTTTGTGGCCAAAATAGAAGTCTTTCCTTTATTTCTATGACACTTTTCTTTATATGCTAGAAATTCAGTTTCTTTTCCTGCTTTATAAACTAACCCTTCTCTTCCACACTAGCCCCATGCATTTCCTTTTCTTCTGCAAGCTGCCCCTATCTTGCATTCCACAAATTAAATTATTTATCTCATGGGGAAGGGGGGGACAGTGGTGATTTACAAATTAACCTTTTCCATTTGGGTAAAAAACAAAAAAACAATATAAAAAACACATTTCTCCAGGAGGGGTTTGAACATTTGTAAAAAAAAATGATCACTCGTGGAATTAACCACTGTACCAACTATTTTATATATATAATATAATGGCTAATTGTTTTTTTTCTGATAGAGATGGTGTGGAAGTCCTTCTGTTATTTTCAAGGTGATTTTATTTTACATACCACAAATTCACACCAAACCATGTCCCCCTTCTATATGTCACAAAATATCACAAATTTCTGACATACACTACCATGATTAAATAGGCCACAAATCTTGCAGACAGTGCCAGAAAGTGCTTTACAAAGGGACCTCTAGCATTTAGGTAAAGTTAAAAAACAAAAACAAATGAAAAACAGTATTAAAAAATAAATAAATCTCGAGGTGGGCTTAAGACCCTTGTCAAAAGCCTTCACAACCCATAGGACCGACCACAGTACTAATAATTGTGTGAAAATAATGGCGTGGCACAATGTCTATTTAAGATTCAGGTAGTACTGTATGGCAGTCCTTCTATTTTATTGGTGGTCTTTTTTTTACATGCCACAAATTCACGTGAATGCTTTTCATACCTATTGAAGAAATAACACTTCTTCTCTTTCACTCATACACTGTCCATATATATTTTCTTTTCTCTAGGAATGGAGATTTTCTGAGCTTCAGTGAAAGAAGGCCTTGACTTTATTAAAGATACAGAAGCAAGTATTTGGCTGTCTTTTCTTGCTTTTATTGAATAACAGCAAAGAACAAATTGCATTATCCGTGGTGCTTTCAAAAACAATCACCAATGAGATCACAATGACACCAACCAATCTAGCACTAGGAATACTATAAACATATTAACAAAGTTCAACATGTCCTCTTTTCTTATATATATATATAGTATATATTAATAAGCTTGTAACAAAAGAAATGAAACAATAACAATAGAGAAAACCAACAGGAAGGAAAAACATCTGCAGCAAAATCCATCATAAAACGACTGTGATGATCCGCGGCAGCTGCAGAGCTGGGCAAGGTGAAATAATCCTTTCTGAGTTGATATCCTTGTAAATAAGAACAGGATGTGTCTTAAAGGACAATCTCAGCCTGGAAGTCTTACTCACGACGTCAGTTTAGAATTTTTGATAGGCACTGTTAAAAAGATAGCAGGGTTAAGAAGGAGAGTGGAGGGATAATACTCACCTCAAGACTTTCACTAAAGCAAAGAAAATCTCCTTTTTATTGCAAAACCGGAGGCTCCTATTGTGCTGGTTTAAAGTGTAGCAACTATAGAATTATCCATGTGAGGAATGGGTTTAGAGTAGAACATTGTAAAGGTAGAAACATTAGACCAATCAGCAGATTTGAGAATGCTGTCCAAACCTTCCCCAGACCTAAGGCTTTAGATGACTGTAGGAGGCTGGCCTGGTGTTTAGTGGGTGCCTATGGTACTTACACCTTATCCAACATCCATTTATCCTATATTAGTGTAGTCAGTGTCTAGAAGCCAGGCTCTCTAGAGGTAGCTGTGGAGGAGCAGCCAAGGCTTATCTAGGAGACATGCAAAGCTCATGCAGTACCACTGTAGTCACACAGTACTCACACACATGAAAGAAAACACTCAGTGTTACAAAAATAAAGGTACTTTATTTTGGTAACACAAATACCAAAAATGCCATAGAGGCTATACTCCCTTAGGAGGTAAGTAATACACAAGTTATCTACACTAGTATGCAGAAATAGGCATAAAAACTGTTAGAAAACAGTGCAATTAGTGAAAATCACAATAGTTAGAAATGGACCTAAGGGAGCACAAACCATATACTAAGAAAGTGGAATGCGAAAGTTGGTTTCCCACCTAGGCAAGTGTAGTGTGTAGAGGGGAGCTGGGAGTACTTAGAAAGCCCAAAGGTAAGTACCACAACCCACCCCAGTGACCAAAAAGCAGGAGTAGATCACAGTGAGTTTCCTAGAACACACACAAAGAAGAACAGAAGAATATTGCAAAACCCAGAAGAGACTGCATGACACCAACAGTGGATTCCTGGACCAGAGGGCCTGTGGAAAGAGGGGACCAAGTCCAAGAAGCACACAAGAGTCCAGGAAGGGCAGGAGCCCCAACCCACCAGGAGGAAGGTGCAAGAAGTGAACCACCAGTGAGAAAGTGGAGTCAGCACTGCACCCAAAAAGACAGAGTGGAGGGTGCAGGTGATGTCTCACGCCGGATGGAGTATTGCAGAAAGCTTTGCATCGTCGGAGTACTCCAACAAGCCTTAGCCCACGCAAGGCTCGCAGTCAGTGGAAAATGCCGCTGCCGGGGACCTGGAAGGAACAGGTGGACTCTACCCAGGAGGGGGAGTCAGACGGGGCCCTCAGCAGCACAGAGAGCCCACAGAAGACCAGGCCGTGCCCACAGGAGTCCCACAGGATGGGGACAGGAGAGTTGCAAAAGAGGCCCATGCAGCATTACGAGAGAGGCTCCCAATGCCACCGGAGAACCACTCAGAGAGCTGTGCATTGCAGGAAGGAGTGCTGGGGGCAGGAGCTGCAAGACGCATGAAGATCTTGGAGGAAGAATGGCAACAAGCCTTGGCAGCTGCAATGATGCGGTGTACAGGGGTACTGTCCTGTGTGAGCAGGCAAGGGCTTACCTTCACTCAAGTTGGACAGTTGGAAGAGACGACTGTTGGAACCACTTCAGTCCACCTCCCATAATGAAGGATCCACGCAGCTCAGCAGGAGTGAGGATTCACGCAGCCAGTCGTCATCGCAGTTGGTGCCTGCAGAAGCAGAGGAGTGACTCCTTCACCCCCAAGGAGATTCCTTCTTCCTTCTGATGCAGACTGAAGCCGGGCTGTCCTCAAAGAATGCACAACCGGGGAAATGTAGTTGCTGGAAGCAGCCGGAGATCCAATGTTGCAGAAGGCTTCTTGCTTCTTTGTTGCAGCTTGTAGGGTCCTGAAGAGTCCACATGCAGTTTCTTCGGTCAGAAGTCGAAGTGGAGGGTGCAGAGGATTCCTGCTGGAGTCTTGCAATCCAAATCTGAGGAACCACGCAAAGGAGAGACCCTAAATAGCCCTGAAAGGGGGATTGGTCGCCTAGCTGGGTGACCACCTATCAAGAGGGGGCTCTGAAGTCACCTGCTGGCACTGACCACCCTGATGCTCCCAGAGTTCGGTGCCAATCTTGAATCCAAGATGGCAAAACTCAGGGACCCTCTGGAGGAGCTCTGAGCACCACCCTGGGGTGGTAATGGACAGGGGAGTGGTCACTCCCCTTTCCTTTGTCCAGTTTTACGCCAGAGTAGGGACTGGGGGTCCTTAAACTGGTGTAGACTGGTTTATGCACAGAGGGCACCAAATGAGCCCTTCAAAGCATTGCCAGTTGGTTGTTGGAGGCTACCCGTCGCCAGCCTGTAACATCTATTTCCAAGGGGAGAGGGTACAATACACCTCTCCCAAAGGAAATCCTTTGTCCTGACTTCCTGGGCTTGAGCTTCTCAAGCTACAGGAGGGCAGAACCTGTCTGGGAGGTGGCAACAGCTTGGGCTGTCTGGAAACCCTCAGAAGGCTTGGTAGACTGTGTGGCAATCCCATCACACACACAACAAGGGAATGAGACAAGCCGTGACCCAGGAGCTGGGAAAGCTCCTAGGAAATTAATTGTGTTGGCTCTAACCTCATTAAATACAACCTGTGTTCTGGGCCCCTCATACACGTTAAATAGGGTTCCATACCATTACACATGGAAATTGGTATATAGAATTGCACTGAAGCCATTTCAGCAACTTTTGTTGGTCTCTTCCTCTCACAGTGGGCACAACACTACTCCTTCACTTGGATATTAATACATGGGCTGACCTTCTCCGGAGTCTCAAACAGGCAGCCCAGGTTTAGATACCAGAGACTGTCTTTTATGTAGGTAATCTAGGGGATAGCTGATGAATTACTTAGATTAAGACAGTCCTCCAGGATTTTACAAGTAAAAATCAACTCTGACGAAGACCAGCTTTCAACCCATACCAGAATGGGTGCCAGGCCAACCAGATCTTCTAATAACCCTAAACCCCACTTCATAATGGGAAATAAAACTTGATATTGATCTGGGAAGTCCTAAGAGTCTGCACAAAAACCTATTCTCTACTACCTGAGGGGGCTTTGCGCGCAAATATCCCTGTTCACCAGCCCTATATGTGCCCACAAAGAAACATTTGCTTTTATATAACTGAATCAATTCTCTTGGAGGCTTGTGGCCCAAATTCCTCACAAGCCTAAACAATGATTTGCACCTTGCCTCCGTCCTTTGGGACCTCTGTAAAAGTAGTTGGTTCCAAGACAGACTTGCATCAACTAAAATGCCCAAATAACTACAGCGCACAATTTTAGTGACTGGCATGTAACCCATGAAAAGCTTTTTGGAGCAGATATTCTTTGTGCCACAAATTAAGATTTATGATTTGTCATTATTCATCTTAAGCTTCAGCCCTTGCATAAAACTAAGGAACCCATCTAAAATTGCCTGCAAACCATTCGCCGTATAAGCTAAAAGGAGGGCATTGTCCGCGTACAGCAGGACGTGAACTGGCCGTGAACCTATTTTAGGCACTTCAGTGGTACATGAGCTTAAGAAAGAATCTAAAGCATTGATAAAAAAATAGAAATAAAAAGGGAGCCAAAAAACAGCCCTGTCTTACCCCACGGTAATGGGGGTTGTTAAGTCTCCCAACTCGGAGTACCGGACTCTCATGTAGTTATCTTGGGGACGTTTTTTAAAATGTCTATTAAGGGTGGGTCGACACCCGCTAGATCCATAATATCCCAAAGATTGTCCTTGTCCAATAAGTCAAAAGCACAGGAGAGGTCCATCAAAGCCATATGTATGGCCACTCTCCTGGATTGGACATATTTACCAAGGATCAGTGCTAGATTTAATGCTTGATCCATTGTACCCCGACACGGTCGAATGACATATTGCATATCCGTAAAAAACACATTTTCTTCTGCCCAGGTTTCCAATTTCCCCAAAATTACCCTGCCAAAAATGTTCAAGGAAGAATCAAGCAAAGAAATGGAGTGATAATAGGAGGAAATATTTTTACTACCTTTTTTGTAAGTAGGAACAGTGACTAACTGTTTCCATGATTCCAAAGGCCCTCCAGTTATCAAGGACCTAAACACATTGTTCATCAATGGAGCCCAGAGATCCGGGCTGTGGCAAAACAATTTGCCCGGAACCCCATCTGGATCTGTCTCCCAACATGTCACAGAATTTAGGATTGCCAATCACACTTCTCCCACTGAAATAGATTTACTAAAGTCTACTAAAGCTGATTACCGCACACTATGAGCCCTTGGCAACATGTTGGATTCGGCCAATACAGGGTAAAATATTTTAGAGAAATGGGAAACCCATGCCTGCTCCAATATATGACAATCAATCTCTGAATGGTTCTTTTCAGTAAAAAAACAGCCTAATCACAACTACCCAAAAGGCCCAATTATCTGACAAGACAGCAGCACTTTTCAATTCATCCCAGGCATTCGCTCTGATTTCCATTTTTGTTTTCTCAATTTCTTCTGGCTGCCCGTACCAGTGTAGGATCTTGTGGGGTAATGTTGGTAACATGTTTTAAGATTTCTAAGGTGTTAGTGTACTCAGAGTTAAACCGAGCCTGGGCAGGTCACTCCCTCCCTGTCAATAACAGATCTGAGAAAGAGGTGCAGAACTAAGTAAAATTGGAGCAAATGGTATCTGGAGACTGATCATCAGTTAAAAAGCTATCAATCTCTCCAAGATTATTGCTAACCACTTCTAGTAGAATTTTATTAGCATCAACATGATTCCATTTCCTACGAACTCCTTTATTGAGGGTGAAAGTTAGAGGTGAAAGCTGCCCACGACTAAGAGGGGCTATATAGGCGAATGATAACTCAAAAATATCAGATAATAGTTGCTTCAAGGGGAACAGAGAACCTCATACTTCCCTAGCTTTTGAACAAGAACCTCAGACAATAGGACATGGTCTATAGTGCCCCCTTTCCCCTCCCAACAAAGGTTGGGAGATTCATGGAGCATTCATCTGAATCTGAAGCAAAAACAGACTGTTAATTACTCATGTTAGGGCTTCGCTGTGGTGGAAATGGCTCACCTGATCGCCATGGCCATTTATAATTCCACAGGCGTGGTGCGCACTGTAAACACACTTAAATATATTAAAATCACCAACCCATAAAATGGAAGCATTAAACTCTTTTTCCATGATTTCTTAGACGATGACCTCCATTTCCTCAATAATCCCCACAGGTGACACCCATAGAAATTGTAATAAAAATGTACAAGGATTATGTTAAACATCTCAAGATGAGATAATTTCAGAAGCTGGTAGTAGGGGGTTGAGAACAATTCCTTAGTTGTGAGATGCACTACTGTGGTGGAAACCAGGACTAAAAGACCCCCCTTCCGCCTACCAGCCACCAAAGTAACCTCAGGGGAACAGAAGGACCTAAACCCATTGATAAATAGGCAATCGAACAACCAAGTCTCTTGGCAACATATAGGCCCTCATTATGACTTTGGCAGTCTCTGAGCGAGACCGCCAAAGCCACGGGTGCCAGAAGACCACCAGTGCAGGTAGTCTCCGGCCCGCCATATTATGGGTACTCCAGAATTTCCGCCACACTTTGGGCGGATATCCGGCAGTAGCCATGCTGAAGGGGAGTGGTGCTCTAGCGTTGCTACCACCTGCACCCCCCCAGTAGGACGCCACCAGCTACATTATGACCATTAATACGGCCTGGCGGTGTCCTACTGGCGGGGCACTGCCAGCGTTAGCAGCACCCCTTCCCGTTCCCTGCCGGACAACCTTCTCCCTGGAACAGGTAAGGTGATCGTCTGACAGGGGAGGGGGTTTGGAAGTGTTGTGTGTGAGTGTGTGGTGTCTGCGTGTGTGTATGAATGTGTGTGTGCGTGTGTGAATGCGTCTGTGAGTGTTGTGGTGTATGTGTGGTTGTATGCATGTGAGTAAATGTGTGTAGGAATGTTGCAGTGAGTGCGTGTCTGCATGTCAGTGTGTACGCATGTGAGTATGCGTGTGAGCATGTTAGTGTGGATGCGAGCCTGGATGCGCGTGAATATATGTGAGTCAATGCGTGTATGGATGTGTGTGATTGGATGCGTGTCTGGAAGTGGAGGTGAATGGGTGTATGCGTGGTGCGTGTGTGTATGTGCATGTATGCAGGAGGTGGATGGGGGTGCAGTGACTGTAGGGGGTGTGTGTAGAGGGTGGGGGGTGCAGTGACTGTAGGGTGTGAGGGGTGCTATGTGTGTAGGGGGTGGGGGCTAGGGGCTGCTATGTATGTAGGGAGGTGGGTTAGTCAAGTGCTTGCTGGGAAAGGCGTCCACCGGTGACAGGGAAGTAATTCCATACCACGGGTAGCCCTACCTGCCGCAGTAACCATGGTGATAGGCCGGCTCATAATGCCGCTGGCGGTCTTCTGTGGACCGCCGGGTCAGAGATGAACATCTCCGGCCCAGCTGTTCATACCGCCATGGCGGTATGAGTGGAGATGTGGCAAGTTGCCCACACTCAAAATGTGGCAGTATACACCGCCAGCCTGTTGGCGATGATACCGCTACATTAAGCCTGGCGGTCAAAAGATCGCCAGGGTCAAAATGAGGGCCATAATGTCAAAATCCTCAATGAATCTCAGCCAGTCCTAATTATTCCACTTTGATCTGAGTCGTGCCACATTCCAAAAGAGAAGCTGTAAAACCATAGGGTACGGCAAAGCGAGGCTAGCCTGAATCACTAAACAATCACCCTGGGTCAAATTTGGGTCATTTATACTGGGTGTCAAGGTTTCAAGACTCTCCTCCTTAATTGGACCATCCGCACACTCGTCTGGACGAGGTTTCCTGTCTGGTCATATTTTATTGCCCCATTTATTCAAAGAACAGGGCTTCTGGCCTACAGTACATTTAATCTCCACACCAGGCGTGCCCCTCTTCCCCACTCTAGAAGAATCAGAGACCAGGATGTTACAGGCAGAGTCTCCCAAACCATGAGCCACCCCATCCATAATCAACTGCTATTGGCCTGATGCAACAGAGAACATCTCATAGGCAGGGGCCAATTAACCATTTTTCTAAGGGGGCTTCAAGATGCCAACAAGTCAATTGTTGCTATCCAGCTCTGATATCACCTGGAATCTGTTCTGTGTCGAATCTCATGGGCTCCTCGTACCACTGAGTCATGGGGAGTACAATAACCTGCTCTCACCTTCCCACATTTGGAAGAATAAAAATAATCAAATGGGATGACAGACACCTGATGGACAGCTCTATTTTTCCACCCCCTAAAACTCAATCTTATTAGTTGGTGGGCCAGCTCTGGATACCTGCAATTAACAATAATACAATCCCCTTTTAAAGCCTTGGCAGAACGACCTACCCAGCCCACTCTCCTTACCATAAGAATATAATTAAACTCCCAGATGGCAAAATCCGTATTTCTGGAGAGCCGGTGACACACTTTATTTTTAAGAGCTGTACAAGATTTAGCAGCATTATTTTCTATAGTAGAAACCCCCATCAGCACAGCCACGTACGGTGAAATGTTGGGGGGTAAATGTAAAGACTCTTGACCACGAGTGGAGCTGTGCTGAAAGGCTTTCTCAAAGGTGGCTGGAGAGACGGAAGGCTTTTCCGCCCAATGGCCAGATGGCAATTGCAAAGTTCCCTGCTCAGGTCCATGATGCTGGAGCGGCAGTGGAATTTGTCGCTGCTTCGGACACATAAAGGGGTGCGCTGACTGACACTGTGTAAGGCTGCAGGGCTGAAGTGGTAACTAAAGTCACTTGCTTAGCAATTAAGTCCTTTATAGCCCCTTCCAAAGCACCAATACTTTCTAAAACAGGAGCAATTGCATCAACAATGGTCATCTTCACTATATCAGCCAAGCCCTCCCCCAAGCACATCTCATTATTTACAGCAAAAATAGAAGCCTTCTGGGAAGACGAGTCTGTGTTCCGATGAGGCAATCTGCGGCCCAAATTTTTAGAATTAGCTGAAACTGTGGCCATTTTCAATTTCCTCTTCTTTTTTTCACAACTGCTATTACTATACTGCAATGAAAGCTAAGCTACGGTATAGCAGGCAATGGACCCGATGCTGACCCTTCCTCCACAGTCCTATCTGAAGCTGAAACTGAGGGCTCGAGGCACGATGTGTTTTTAGTGTCTCCTGCAGCTGCACCTGATGTTTCAGCTGGTGGGGAAGTTAAACTGAAGTTTGTAGAGCTAATGTTTTTCCCCAGCTCGAGCGACAGCCACCTTTCTGCAAGATACATTTCTTTGGATACGGATCTAACAGCCCAAATCGAGAACAAATCCAAAGAAGAGCCCTGCTTTGAAGGGGTCACGGCACAGTATTGCCTTACAATCAGCTTGTATTTGCTCATTGTCACAAATAGGGCCCCCAGTGAGAGGTATAAGTACACTTATTGTGGAATGACTCCAGCAAGGAAGAACCAGAAAGCTGCTCTCTGTTGATGAAGGACTTACCCAGAAACACGTGTCCAGAGATTTACAGCACTTGATGCACCTACTAAGGTGAAAAACTTTAGTTTACTTTATGGATCAAAAACGAACCTGTACTGCATTTACCATGATGCACTGGGGCTAACTGCATGCTGGAGTGCAAGTCAGAGTGCTCCCTTTCTGGTTTTTCTGTTTAAGAACCCGGTCAATGACGGGTGAAGACGGGCCTGGTCTTGGCCCAATCTTCACCTGGGCATGTGCCCCGGCGCGTCCTACACCGCGGGCTGTCTATCATATTTTTAGCACATCTTGCAGGTCACTGGCTTTACCTCCTTCCACTTCACCTCACGGGCAGGGATGCTGGGGGACGGAGGAGTATCCCAATAGGGTAAAATTTCCTAGGACTACCCTACCGACTTTTGCAGCATTTTCTTGACATGGGAGATCTATTTGAAGTTCAAATGGGCATCCTTCCAGCGTATCAGAAGCACCTCCCTTTATCCAAACCTTGGTCTCTGCTCTTGGAGCTCAGAGCAGTTTCTCACACATCAACCAGGAACGAGCACTGAGAGGGGTGCAGCTGGAGGCTAATTCAAATTAGCCTCCTGAGACTTTAGGCATGGAAAAGGTATGTTTCTGAAAGTATTTTTCCTTAATATTTATTAAAATTCCAACTTCACTAGTGAATTCAGTTTAAATAAATATTATAAAATGTCTCTTTCCTAGCCGGAGATAGCTTAATTAAATTTAAATTTGCATTCTAGTGTTTCTTATGGAAGAACCTGTCTTTTTGGGCCTTTTTACTGCACGGACATGCTTAATACATAGGCTCAGATTTACTAACATTTTGCATTGTGGTTGTGCCAGTTTTTTGGTGCAGCCACAATTCAAAATGATATTCGGCATTTAGAAAGCTCTATAGAGACCGATTTGTGTCATATTGCGTGGCTCTGTAGAAAATTAAGTGACGCACATTGTATTACACTGTGTCATGTAGATGTTACATAGGTGGACCATGAGCATTCCAATACACCCCTGATTTAGTTTAATGCAGATTATGATTTATTGAAGGTAGTAAACCTGAGTTTGTGCCAAAGTCACGCACCTACCCGAGAAAGGGGTAAAATAGCTTATTTTCTCTTTATTACCTCCTCTTTACATTTGTGCTGTGTTCTGCAGCTCACATATCTATAGAAATATGCGTCTAAGTATTGTTTTTGTTCAGAAAGATATCCCTTCCTGCACAAAGGCAATCCTGCTCATGAAGCAGGCACTCTTCTGTCATGGCGCAAGGATGCCTGCATTCACGCAAGGCAGCCACAAGTGCACCAGTGCAGGTGAAGAGCTGAGCTGCGCCATATGTTTATAATGTGGCACTGTTCTGCTCTCTTCCATTCACGTATCACAGCAATTTTCCTTGCTGCATTATGTTGTGTGCACTTTTAGAAAATCTGCCCCTAAGTTTTGACATGTCTTTCTTTTAAATACCATGCATTATGCTTTATGGGCAGAAAGGCCTACACAGGGTGACATTAATATTTAAAAGGAAAGTTCTGCCCAGTGACAGCGAGTTACTTTGATAGGTAAATTTTCAATATTTAAACTGCTGCACTCAGTTTAAAATGGTAAGCCTGAAGTCATGCTTACATCATCAGTTTAGTGGATGGCACACAAGGTGCTGCAGTTCAATAGTGACATTTAACTTGCAGACTAGGGAGTGAGAGTTTAGGTTAAATATGCCAATTAGGAGTATACCAATTTCATTATGTTGAAAGGAGGAACACAGACACTCCATCACTGGTTAGCAACTGTAACTTACGCAGAATTCTACAGCCAGCAAACACAGATATGGCAGGAATCTGGGTTTACATAATGCAGAAGATGTTCATTTCCTAAAGTGAAATTGCACATTTTATTTTTAGCAACATCCTCCATTTTAAGCACATAAATTATTCTGATTATTTATTTCCAGTTTTTCATCCCAGAAACTCCACTAAAATACTGGCCTTTTGAATTGTTACAGACATGTCATTTTCTGCCATTGTGCAAACATATTCACAGTAACTAAGTGCTGTTAGAAATTGCCTTACTGGTTGACTAGGGTGTGAGTCCTGGTCAAGTAGCAACCACAATCCTAGTCAGGGTAAGGCACAAGCAAACTCTAACCTGTGCTTAACCCCCCTGGTACCTTGGCACAGAGCACTCAGGCTTAACTTAGAGACAATGTGTAAAACACTTAAAACAGTAAAAACACCACACAAAAAGATTCAGCATCAGGTTATAAAAATAGAGCAAAATTAAATAAATAGAACAAGACCAAAACTCCAATCAGTAAAACCGAAGTTACACATTTTTAAAGAATAAACTGCAATATTGTACCTAAAAGCATAGTGCTCCAAACGCAGCTATCTGGTCATTCTGGACCAAGTCAAAGTGAAAAGTTCAAGCCGACTGTGATGGAGCGCAAAGTAAGATACAGTCCCAGATTAGTCCCGGTGAAGTTTTACTTTCTCAAGTTTGATGCCAAGTGTTCTGTTCCCAGAAGAGAAGTTTGCCGGGAGCAAGAAGAGCATCACTAGTGATGATCGGCAGGGCACAAAGAGCAGGCCAGGCATCGCAGATGGGCAGACAGGAGCCTCGCAGTGGAAATCATAGTGGGCGGACGATGCTTGCTGTGCGAAGAGACAAACTTGCGGCTGCTCGCACTGATTTTCCGTATGTGTGGCATGGTTCGACTGCAAATGGGCAAGTTTGTGGTTGCAAAGAGCCCAAATGTTTGCCCTTAAGAGCTTGTGAACCACACCAAAGGCCCAGGACCTGATAGGGTGCCTCTTGGGGGTCAGGAACGTATTGAAGACTGCTCCAGGAGCTGTGGGGAGTCTGTTATATGCCTGAGGCTCAGATTAGGAGGCCAGCAGACTAGCCCTTTGAGTCACTCTGGGGTCCTGGGTTCAAGATAGGTTCCAGGTCAAGTTATCCCTCCCAGGCAAGAGAGCAGCAAGCAGAAGGTCTGCACAGCGAAGCAGCATCTCCTTCATAGTGGCAGTCCAGCAGAATGGCAATCCTTTAAGCAGCACAGCAGTCTTTCTTCCTGGCAGAGTATCTGCAGGTCCATTAGTATACTGAAGTGTTGGTGTCTGAGATCTAGTATTTATACTTAGTGGTGCCTTTGAAGTGGGTGAGACTTCTAAATGCGTGCCTTTGAACTGTACAGATGTCCGGCCTTCCCTGGCACCAGACTAACTACAGGGGTTATGGAGTCCTTTGTGTGGAGACAGAACATAGCCTATTCAGGTGTAAGTGAGCCTCTGCCCACCTCCTCCTGCCCATTCTGTCAGTGATGACCCATATAGGCACACCCAAGCTCCCTCTGTGTGTGGTTGTAGAAGAGGAATACACAAAGCTCACTGCTACCTAGACCTAGTCAGGTGACCAGGCACAGGCACCACATGGCTAAGGCAAGAAAAGGCCAACTTTATAAAAGTGTCATTTTGAGAATTGTAATTTAAAATCCAACTTCAACATAAGTTTGGATTTTAAATTGTGATTCCAGAGACACCAGCCTTGAAGGTGTTATCTCTTCCCAATTGGAAATTACACCTATAAAATGTAATGAAGCAACTACAATTTTATCCTATTGGAGATATATGCCGTGAAAACACAGGTAAAATAATTTTGTTTCTGCCCAATCTTTGTTAACTGTCTGACTCTTTAGGTTTGGCTTCCTTTGTTGAATAATATGCGATTGAGAACTTGGATAGAATTCTATCTCAACATTATATGTTGGGTATGGATTAGGTTAGAACTCTGATTGATAATTTGGGCTGAGGTTTCTAATGAATTATGGTTAATATTAGAGTATGTGGCTTCTTTTCTGACTAACGGTGGTCGTTATATGGACCGATTAAGTTTATTTGTTTTATAATTTTTTCATGAAAAAAGAGGATTACACAAATCGGACTGATTTTGTATAGGATTTCTTACAATGAGGGTTGTTACTTGGTTATTTTAATTGCAATTCGATTGTTTACATATTTGTGTGTTTTTTTATGTTGCACATGCAAAGTAAGATTACTTGAGTTGCATCGATCGCGTTTCTGTTTTTATGCTTTACAGGGAACCTTTGGTCCCATTTCTATACTAGCGGACACTTGTCTGTTTTCTCTGTTTCCAGTATCAGCTCGTATGGTGATCCCAGAAGTCTATTTAGCTTCCGGGATCAGGAGCACGAGTAGCGTACTCGCAGCTCGGCATTCCTAATACGATAATGCCGTTTTTCGGCTTGATCAACCTAATTTGGTGAGTGACTGGGGGGGGACGGGCTCTCCCTATTGTTCTTCTTACGTTCCGGTTAGAAAAAGATCCAAATAAGAGATTCTGTCAATCAGAAACCTTTTATATTCAGTACTTGTTTTTCTGCTTTTTTGTAGCTTACGGATGGAAGCTATATGAACTTTAAACTATCATTTACACTATTGGGCCATGAATTTAAGGTACTCTATATGGTGTTAATTCATGTGTCACATGTTTGGAGTGTGGACTTAATACATTGGTTTTGTTGTGTTTTGGAGTAAACTATTTATACATTTATTTGGTTTCTCTCCATTTTTGATCAGGCTTGGATAACTTATATCAATATGTCAGATTAGTGACAACAGTTGCAAACGGACAGGATTTTCCGTTTGCATTGGGTTTCGTTTAACATAAGGTACTTCTAGGGGTTATGTGTAGTTTGTCAGACACAAACTATGGGATCTACACCATTAATTCACTATGTATAGTGCATGTGTGACATATATAGGATATTAATAGCATGACACAAAGGGTGTGTGTTCACAGATAATGGTGATTTTGTGATACTACATAATCTTGTGAACGTATGTAGAATAGGGCTTCTATTTGTTGACTGGGGAGCATTTTTGTGGTTCTGATTTGGGGTTGTTTTTTATTAGGGTTTATTCTTCTTTTGGTGAAGATAAGAATTCAGTGTAAACAGACAGTATTTCTTTCCTCTCACTTGGCTTTTGGTTTAACTTGGGATGTCTATACTTTATTTAACTATGGAGTTTGAGCATTTTGGTTTCTAACTCAAACAATTTGCTTACAATTTCCAGCCCTGAAGAAGTCATTTGGGATGTAAGAATTTCCCATGACGAAACACGTGTTGGCTTGAATTGTATTTCCAAGGATGGGTTGCTGAGGGATTTGAAGATTTGATTCAATAAACCTTTGGACTGGATCGGACATTGCGGAACTGTGTTAAATTTGAATGATTTGTTTTCTTTAACAATACTCAATTGAGTCAAAATACATTTTGATTGCTGTAATTGTAAATATTAGTGGGGGGCCTCATATTGTTTCCGTAAGCAACTTGTAGTGTACTTTTGTTAAAAATTGGGTCTCTGGTTGGCAATCTGTCCAAGCAGGGACCCTCACTCTAGTCAAGGTAAGGGTGTTACACTCCTAAGACAACCCCTGCTGACCCCCTTGGTGTTGCGCCGCGGCCGCAAGCACAGGCCACAGCGGTGCAACACTCAGAGACCGCGGCGGCCCGCGGGCAGGCCACGGGGGAAGCCGCGGCTCGATTCAAGGGTCGCGGCACTTGCCGCGCTTGCTGCACTTGCCGCGCTTGGCGCGCTAATACAAAATAACACATTGGGATTCCCGGTACCCCCTCCTTACACCACTTACCGGTCACACAGGCAAAAGCCGGATGCCTGCACATGATTGTGTTTTATGCATGCCTTTCCCCTTCCCAGCATGCTGTTCACTTCCTCTTTTCCCTGCATGCATTGTTTCTCTTTTTCAGATGCATGTTCTCTATTATTAGTTAGGTCCTTTTCCCCAATCCAAGATGGTGGAATTACTACTTCCTGTTTTTCACTTCCTGTTTAGGGGCATATAAGGGGAATCTAGCTTCTTTCTCATTGCGTTGCAACACTCCTGTGGTGGTAGTCACGCTCCGGCTGGTTTCCTCTTGAGAAGCCAGTTATTCTTGACCTGTCTTTTGTCTCCAGTACTTCTGAATTCCAGTATCTTCCGTCCTAACGTCCTTGTGTCCTCCTTCTGTTTCAGGGAGTTCCTGTTGGAGGTTTTTTACCCTTTTTTGGGTTTTTTCCTCTGGGACTCCTTCTGTAGGGCACGGACTGTAGTGGCTTACTATTGTCAAACAGCACCGTGGCTACCAGAAGGGGTCGCCCCTACCTCGGCCAAAGCAGGACCTGCAGAAACCGGGGTTGTTCACCACCTAGCACCAACCTCGACAGTAAGCCCAGGGTGAATCGTGACAGATTGCAACGACCAAAAATCCAGTTGCAGTCCGGAACCATGGATAATCCAGTGATTAATACAGAACCAACAAGCCAGACCCTGCTCATGACTATACAACAACAGGCTCAAGAACTCCAACAGCTACGTACCGAAAACACTGTCTACCGACAAGCCTTTGCCTCTAGCACCACTGATGTTCCCTCGGTATCCGCCACTACACCTCGTTTCTCCGGGGATCCTAACAAATTGACAGAATTCCTGGATGCCTTGACGGTCTATTTCGCTTTTCGCCCCTCACAATTTGTGCAAGACAAGACCAAGGTGGGGTATTTGATTAGCACCCTATCTGGACCAGCCTTAGCATGGGCAACTCCTTTAGTGACAAGCAATGACCCTAGCCTGTCTAATTATTCCAGCTTTGTCACTACCTTTAAACAGATGTTTGAGAGCCCTGGACTCGAGTCTTCAGCAGAAGAAGCTCTCTGCGATATCCAACAAGGAAATCAGGATGCATTACAATACATCACCCGTTTCAGACAATTGGCAGCAGAAACGTCCTGGGTGGAACGTACCTTGGTGACTCTGTTTCGCAGGGGTCTCAGAGAGGACATTAAGGATGAACTGGTGCACTCTGCCAGAATAGAGAATCTTAAGGGGTTGATGGATCAGACCTTAACGATAGAATATCGGTTAAATGAGCGAAGAATGGAGAAAAGAAGAGTCGTTTACCATCACACTCAGTGACGTCTCGCACCTTCCCTCATTGTGCCGAAGAAGTTCGTCCTGAACCTAAGGGTGCTACAGAGGAAGAGCCGATGCAAATCGATACGGCTCGAGGGCCTTTATCATCTAGTGAACGAGAACACAGACGAAGGAAGGGACTTTGGCGGTCATTCTGACCCTGGTGGTCAAAGACCGCCAGGGCGGAGGACCGCGGGAGCACCGCCGACAGGCCGGCGGTGCTCCAATGGGGATTCCGACCGCGGCGGTAAAGCCGCGGTCGGACCGGCAACACTGGCGGTCTCCCGCCAGTGTACCGCCGCCCCATTGAATCCTCCAAGGCGGCGCAGCTTGCTGCGCCGCAGAGGGGATTCCGACCCCCCCTACCGCCATCCAGATCCCGGCGGTCCGACCGCCGGGAACCGGATGGCGGTAGGGGGGGTCGCGGGGCCCCTGGGGGCCCCTGCAGTGCCCATGCCACTGGCATGGGCATTGCAGGGGCCCCCGTAAGAGGGCCCCTACAAGTATTTCACTGTCTGCTTGGCAGACAGTGAAATACGCGACGGGTGCAACTGCACCCGTCGCACAGCTTCCACTCCGCCGGCTCGATTCCGAGCCGGCTTCATCGTGGAAGCCTCTTTCCCGCTGGGCTGGCGGGCGGCCTGAAGGCGGCCGCCCGCCAGCCCAGCGGGAATGTCAGAATTACCGCCGCGGTCTTTCGACCGCGGAACGGTAACCTGACGGCGGGACTTTGGCGGGCGGCCTCCGCCGCCCGCCAAGGTCAGAATGAGGGCCTTTGTCTGTATTGTGGTGCAGCTGGTCACCTAATTCGCACCTGTCCCGTCCGTCCAGCCAAGCCTTTGGGAAACGTCAATTCCCGTCCTCAGAGAGAAGGGTGAGGACGGGATATCGCGAAATACCTTCCATTTGTTCTTCTAGGGAGGAAGGAACTGCTCTTTTCCTTTTACCAGTTATCCTCCACTTAACTGATGGCCGGGAAGAAAGAACTCTGGCCTTGTTGGACTGTGGAGCCAGTGGTATCTACTTAGATGAAGCGTGGGCAAGGGAAAGACATATTGCGCAAATACCTAAGGAGGTACCAGAACAAGTCCACACAGTGGATGGATCACTCTTGGCCTCAGGACCAGTACAGTATACCACCCCTACCTTTTGTCTCCAATTCGGGAAACACCAAGAAAATCTTTTGTTCGATTTAATTTCATCACCACATCACGTTATGATCCTGGGAATTACATGGCTCACACGGCATAACCCTTATATCAACTGGGAAACAAGAACTATTTCTTTATCCTCTCACTTCTGCCAACAAGACTATTGGTCCCCAAAAAGTCTTTTAACAGCACCCGCTAAGGTGGGAGGTTCTTTTAACGTCCTGCAGGGAGTACCCAGTCATTATCAAGAATATGCCGATGTATTCCAGAAACCAGAAAGACCTGAACTGCCACCCCATAGAGAATACTATTGCGCCATTCCTTTGGAACCTGATGCTGTGGTTCCTTTTGGGCGAATGTACTCTCTAACAGAACCTGCAAAGCAGATTCTTAAGGAATACCTAGAGGAGAACATACAGAGTGGATTGATTGCTCCCTCCTCTTCACCTGCAGGGGCTCCTCTCTTCTTTGTGCCTAAGAAGAGGAAAGACTTGCATCCCTGTATTGATTTTAGAGGATTAAACAAGATCACTATTAAGGATCGGTACCCGCTACCTCTTATTAAGGACATCTTGGAAGCTGTCAGAGGGGCAAAGAGATTCACCAAGCTGGATCTCAGAGGAGCATACCATCTTTTAAGGATAAAAGAAGGGGACGAGTGGAAGACCGCCTTTAGAACACCTTTCGGTCACTATGAATATCGAGTAATGCCTTTTGGACTCACCAATGCCCCTTCCATTTTTCAAAGGTTCACGGACTCTATTTTTTCCGATCTTCTACAGCAAACAGTGGTTGTTTATCTAGACGACATTTTAATATTTTCTGTCCACCCAGAACAAAACTCTAAACATGTTCTCCAAGTTCTAGAGAGACTCAGACAACACCATTTATTCTGTAAGCCAGAAAAGTGCGAGTTTGATCGAACAGAGGTAAAATACTTGGGATATTGCATTAACCAAACTGGGGTCGCCATGGATTCAGATAAGGTGCAAGCTATACTGGATTGGCCATCTCCCTCTTCCATCAAAGAAACTCAGTGTTTTTTGGGATTGGCCAATTTCTATCAAAAATTTATAGCGGACTTTGCCCAGAGAACCAGTTACATTACTCAAACCCTTAAAAAAGACCATCTAAAGAAGGGCTTTTGTTGGATACAAGACGCAGAGTTAGCCTTTCAAGACTTAAAGAAAGCCTTCATTCAAGCTCCCATTTTACGGCACCCAGACACCAGCAAACAGTTCATCGTTGTCGCAGACGCCTCAGAAAGAGCCATCGGGGCTGCTTTACTGCAAAAACAAGACGATGATGAGTTAGAGCACCCTGTATTCTACCTTTCACATATCTTATCCGATTCAGAGCGGAACTATTCAGTGTTAGAATGAGAGTTACTCGCTTTGAAGACCGCGTGCACGAAATGGAGACACTTCCTGATGGGCTTGAAAGAACCCTTTGAAGCCCGGACAGATCACAGAAACTTACAATGCTTAAGAAACTTTCAGTGTCAGAATAGCCGGCAGGCTCGATGGGCTTTCTTTTTCAGTCAATATGACTTTTATATCACATACATCCCTGGTTCTCAGAATATTCTGGCCGATGCCTTGTCTCGGTGTTACCCTGAGTGTAGCGATTCTCCTGTACAGAACCTATTTGAAAACAACAAGATCATTGGTTTAGTACAGACATTTCTAGATCAGGTCAAGTCCGAATATTCCCGTCTAGGAACTACAGAGCTGAATAAGTTGCGCCCGCAACTTCATATAGATCAAGGGTACTATTACCATAATAAGGCCCTGTTCTTACCCACTAAGTTAGTACAGACTGAAGCCTTACGTATGTGCCATGATTCCCCCATTGCAGGTCATCGCGGAATGAAAGCTACCCAAGAGCTGCTTCGCTCCTTCTGGTGGCCAACTCTCAAGGCAGATACTGAAGATTATGTATCATCCTGTCCTATATGTGCTCAAGCCAAAACACCCCGTACTAAACCAGTAGGATTACTTCGCCCATTACCAGTTCCCCCAGGTCCATGGCACACTATCTCCATTGATTTCATGTGCTCTTTACCCTCTTCAGTGGGAAATCAAGTAATTATGGTAACCGTGGACTCCTTCTCTAAAATGGCTCATTTCACGGCGCCAAGAAAGTTACCAACGGCAAAGGAATTAAGCCAAATCTTTACACAAGAAATCTTTCGACTTTATGGATTACCTCAGGTCATTATCTCGGATCGGGGTCCTCAATATATCTCCTGATTCTGGAAAAATTCTGTAAGACCTTGGGAATCGAAGTGGCCTTATCATCAGGGTTCCATCCTCAAACTAATGGACAGACGGAACGACAAAATCAAGGCCTCGAACAATATTTACACAGCTTCTGCAATGCTACGCAGAGTAATTGGTCTACCTATTTACCACTTGCAGAATTCTCCTACAACAACTCAATACACAGTGCCTCAAAAGTCTCCCCTTTCTATGGATCTTACGGTTTCCATCCTAAGGCCTTCCCAACACCCCTGAAATATACTTCCAATCTTCCTGCCATCTCCTCCTATGTTCGGCAGCTACGGGGTGTCGAACGTGTTATCCATTCGAACCTTGTGGCCACTAAGTCACGCATGAAAATGATGGCTGATAAAAGACGTTGTGAGGCTCCCCAGTATCAGGTCCATGATAAGGTTTGGCTTTCCTCTAGATTTCTACCTCTCCGACTTACTCAGAACAAATTTAAACCTCGTTATTATGGTCCATTCCTGATTCTCCAGAAGATTAATCCAGTGTCTGTGCGTCTTCGTCTGCCCCAGACTTGGAAGATACATCCTGTGTTCCATGTCTCTCAACTCAAACCTTACCTTCCTGATCCTTTTCACAGACAATTCTCCTGTCCTCCCCCTCTGTTGATTGATAATGTGCCCGAATACAAGGTCCAGGAAATCTGTGACTCTCGGTTTTTCCATGGACGCCTCCAATATCTTATTCATTGGAAAGGCTACCCTATGAGTGAGTGTTCCTGGGAAGATGCCCATTCAGTTCATGCCCCTCTTTTGGTCCGTCACTTTTTCCGGCTTTTTCCTCACAAACCCGGGGCCTCGGGGGGGACCTACTGTTGCGCTGTGGCCGCAAGCATGGGCCGCAGCGGCGCAACACTCGGAGACCGCGGGGGCAGGCCACGGGGGAAGCCGCGGCTCGATTCAAGGGTCGCGGCACTTGCCGCGTCCCTTTTCTACGGCCAAGGATTCCTGGGCGGACGCGGCAGGACCGGGGAACCCGAATCGGGTCACAGTCCTTGCCGCACTTGTCGCGCTTGCCGCGCTAATACAAAATAACACATTGGGATTCCCGGTACCCCCTCCTTACACCACTTACCGGTCACACAGGCAAAAGCTGGATGCCTGCACATGATTGTGTTTTATGCATGCCTTTCCCCTTCCCAGCATGCTGTTCACTTCCTCTTTTCCCTGCATGCATTGTTTCTCTTTTTCAGGTGCAAGCTCTCTATTATTAGTTAGATCCTTTTCCCCAATCCAAGATGGTGGAATTACTACTTCCTGTTTAGGGGCATATAAGGGGAATCTAGCTTCTTTCTCATTGCGTTGCAACACTCCTGTGGTGGTAGTCACGCTCCGGCTGGTTTCCTCTTGAGAAGCCAGTTATTCTTGACCTGTCTTTTGTCTCCAGTACTCCTGAATTCCAGTATCTTCCGTCCTAACATCCTTGTGTCCTCCTACTGTTTCAGGGAGTTCCTGTTGGAGGTTTTTTTACCCTTTTTTGGGGTTTTTCCTCTGGGACTCCTTCTGTAGGGCACGGACTGTAGTGGCTTACTATTGTCAAACAGCACCGTGGCTACCGGAAGGGGTCGCCCCTATCTCGGCCAAAGCAGGACCTGCAGGAACCGGGGTCGTTCACCACCTCTCACCAACCTCGACGGTAAGCCCAGGGTGAATCGTAACACTTGGTAGTTTGGCACAAGCAGTCAGGCTTTTCTCAAAAGCAATGTGTCAAATGTGTCAAGTATTTGTACCAAAACACACACAGTAATTCAGGGTAAACACTACAAAATGGACACCACACCACACCAGTTTAGAAAAATAGGCAACATTTATCGAATGCAAACAAGACCAAAATGGCAAAAATCCAACATACACAAATCAAGTTATGAATTTTTAAAGTAAAAAGAGTCTTACTCCATAGAAAATAATGGAAACGTTGTTGTTACACAAAGTACCTGGTTTGCATAAAAAATAAAGCCGCACAGGCAAACGTGCTTCGGAAAAATCAGCGATGCTACGATTCCTTACAAGTGAGGCCATGCGTCGTTTCTCCTCCAGTTGGGTAGACGTTCCTTTGTTTTTCTCTCCTACTAGAGAGCGATGCGTCGATTTTCCTGACAGGGTACCTCGGATCTGCGGAGGTTCACGGTCATTTTGATGCCCAATGACGATGGGTGAGAAATCTGGCCCCGCAGTGATGGAAAACCGTGCTGCATGGGGTTTGCGTAAATTTTAGCAGCCGCAGGCGGGTGTTGCGTAAAAAATTTCCCAGCACGGCTTCCTGTGTGTGGATTTCAGTCCTTGTTCTCCAGCTTCACTTTTCAAGGGCCCCGGGACTGGATAGGGCACCACTCAGCAGGGCAGGAGTCTCAGCAGAGAGTCCAGATGCTTTCAGGTGAAGTCTTTGATGGCCCTGAGACTTCAAAACAGGGGCAAGCTCAATCCAAGCCCATGGAGACACTTCACAATCAGGAATATACCACAAAGTCCAGTCTCTGTCCTTGCTCAGGCAGAAGCAGCAACTTGAGGCAAACCCAGCAAAGAACAGTCACAGGCAATGAGGCAGTACCCCTCCTCCAGCTCTTCTCCTTGGCAGTGGTTCCTCTTGGTTCCAGAAGTAATCTGAAAATCTGGGGTTTTGGGTCCACTACTTGCACCCCTTTCTGCCTTTGAAGTAGGCAAACTTCAAAGGAAAGTCCCTGTTGTTCACAAGATCCAGCCTTGACCAGGCCCGGCTCTACACACACACCAGGGGGTTGGTGACTGCATTGTGTGAGGGCAGGCACAGCCCATTAAGGTATAAGTGACCACTTCTCCCTCCACTCTAGCCCAGATGGTTAATCAGGATATGCAGGCTACACCCCAACTCCCTTTGTGTCACTGTCTAGTGGAGATTCACAAACGGCCCAAATATCAGTCTGACCCAGACAGAGAAGACACAAGCAGGCAGAGTCACAGAATGGTTTAAGCAAGAAAATGCCCACTTTCTAAAAGTGGCATTTTGTAACTGACAATTTAAAAAACAACTTTACCAAAATATGTACTTTTAAATCAGAGACCCCAAACTCCACATCTCATCTGCTCCCAAAGGGAAACTGCACGTAAAAGATTTTTAAAGGCAGCCCCCGTGTTAACCTATGAGAGAGATATGCCTTGCAACAGTGAAAAGCAAATTTGGCAGTATTTCACTGTAAGGAGATGTAAAACACATCACTACATGTCCTATCTTTAACACACACTGCACCCTGCCCATGGGACTACCTAGTGCCTACCTCAGGGGTGCCTTACCTGTATAAAAAGGGAGGGTTTGGGCCTGGCAATTGGGTACACTCGCCAGGTCAAACTGGCAGTTTAAAACTCCACACACAGACATTGCAGTAGCAGGTCTGAGCCATGTTTAGAGGGCTACTCGTGTGGTGGCACAACCAGTGCTGGAGGCCCACTAGTAGCATTTGCTATATATGCCCTGGGTACCTCTAGTGCACCTTACCATGGACTTCCTAGTAAATCAAATATGCCAGTCATGGAAAAGCCAATTACACATACAACTTACACAGGGAGAACTTGCACGTTAGAACTGGTCAGCAGTTATAAAGTGCCCAGAGTACCAAAACCAGCAAAAACAAAGTCCAGCACACAGTCAAAACATAGGAAGCAGAGGCAAACGAAACAGGGGAGACTGCGCCAAGGATGTCAGGTCTAACAACTTTACTAGGGACTTATAAGTAAATTGAATATGCAAATTAGGGATAGGCCAATTCTACCATGTTTTAAGGAAAAAGCACAAGCACTTTAGTACTGGTTAGCAGTGGTGAAGTGCAGAGAGCCCTAAAGCCAGCAAATATGAATTTAGCAAAAATGGAGTGTGAAGGCAACACATTTAGAGATGACCCGACAGAAAGGGTCATTTCAAACAAGTGCATTCTAGTATATTGTAATCATTTTGATATTTAAGTTCCTCAAACAAATAAACAGTGTACAGTATCATTGTGATTGTTTATGACAAGATGTTGTTTAGTTTGGAAAAGTTTAATGATATTCTACATTGGTATGAAATAAAATCAACTTATGCATGCACAAAAACATTATCATTGTGTGTTCATCTCATTTATTAGTACAAATATCACCATTTGTTTGGCTTTTATTTATAAAATAAACCACATCAAACATTTTTACATATTGGGCCCGATTCACAAAGGTAAACTTAAACCAAAAGTGTAAGTTCAAATAACAAGTCTAAGTTTAGACCTAAAGTCTAACTTTACTCGTAGTAAAGTTGGACTTTTGGGCAAAGTTTAGACCAAAAGTCTAAACTTAGACCACAAGTCTAACTTCACTCGTAGTAAAGTTAGTCTTTTAGCGTAAGTTTAGACTTTTGTTCTAAACTCACTCACTCACTCACTCCTGTTAGCGCGTCTGACCTTAATAAGTAAACTTACACGGGGGCGTGAATAGATCGATTAACATTTTGACTCGCAATTAAGATGTTCTTACCATAGCTCCAGTACATAATTAATAATCAATATACGATAATCAATAATCAACATCAATCAATAACATCAAAAACCAATGGAGTCAGTAATTGTCACGCACCATGACCTTTCAATCATGAATAACCACACCTTCTAGTGAAAATGAGAATTTTTATTTCCCTATATTAACAATGATAAGGTCATGTAGATTAATCTCAAAATCAAATGAAACAATTACAGAAACAATACTGGTTCTCCAAAGTGGCAGAAGAAACGTAATCTAATCAGAGCTTCAACTACAACACATTCTAAAGTTATAGTGCAAATCAGTACAAAGTCAACTGTGTCAACATGACAACATACATGAAGTTTAGCAGAGAAATTCACTTAAGCATTAGTCCTATTGTCAACCGTCATTTAGTGAGAATCCTTACCTAACGTCAGATTAGCATCAGCATGTTGGGCTTCAAGCAAAACAATTTAGTAACACAAATTTGGAAAATATCTAACTATGGCACTATCAAAATAGCGCAAATGGTACCTAGAAAGAAAAAGCAAATATGCATAATAATCACAATCTGGATATACCTATCCTCAGGGTGGATCAGCAAAGCAGAATCAGTCTTCGTCTACAGGAAATCTGTCGATCAGCAAGGCATCAGGTTTCAGTATAAGAATTTAAAAAGGCAAGGTCTTAAGCATTAAAGTTTCAGGAAGGCCTCGTAAGAAAGGGGAGATCGGGGGCCAGGAAACACCACTAGATGCCAGGGATTTCACTTGGGGGGGTCAGCCCCCTCGGAAAACGGGCCACCCCCCCCCGGGCATATTTTTTTCTAAAAAAAAGGTAGGTGCCCCCTTTGGGTGCAATCGTGCCCCCCATGGGGCAACTTTAAAAAATAAAAATAAAATGGACAGTGTAACGCCGCGCTCTGACGCGCCGTCTCTTTCTGTCCTCGCGGGTGGAACGTGCTACCGATATTCGGAGCGCCGTTCCCCGCGTTTTTTGACTAAGCTTTCTGGGAAGCATATATTTCGCTCCCGGTCGCGCTACACTTACGTGTAGCCATTTTTCTTCTTTTCTTGTTGGTGGTGGGTTTTTTGTTGGGCCTTTGCCTGTCTCTATCCATGTTGTGTCCATCTTGTCTTCTTCGTGTTTTTGTTCCAGCATGCTCTGTCTCTCTTTATACTACTTCCTTTTTCCTATACTGGTCTATGGGCTTTTCCCAATCCAAGATGGTGCTACTTCCCTTTCCTGTGATGTCACTTCCCTTTTCTCAGTATATAAGTCAGTCAGTCTTGTTCCTCCTTGCGTTGCAAACACTTCCTTCTGGTTGTGCTGTTCGCTCCTGTTTTTTGTTCCTGCTTTTTTGCCTTGGGAGATTTTTGCCTGTTCTTTGTTCCTGCTTTTGCCTTGGGAGATTTTTGCCTGTTCTTTGTTCCTGCTTTTTCCTTGGGATATTTTTGCGTGTTCCTTTTTTCCTGCCTTGTACCCTGGATATTGCCTATTTTTGTTTCCTGTTGTCAAGTCCTGTTTTTTCTTGTTTTCCTTCTGGAGTTCCTGTTAGAGGTTTTTTCCCCAGTGTTGGGGTTTTTTCCCTCTGGGACTCCTTCTGGAGGGTACGGTCTGCTTTGGCGTAGCCTGTCAAGCGGAACCGTGGCTACTAGAAGGGGTCGCCCTTATCTGGGAGCATCCAGGACCTGTAGAAGACTTGGGTGGTCATTCTGACCCTGGCGGTCTTTGACCGCCAGGGCGGAGGACCGTGGGAGCACCGCCGACAGGCCGGCGGTGCTCCAATGGGGATTCCGACCGCGGCGGTAAAGCCGCGGTCGGACCGGCACCACTGGCGGGGTCCCGCCAGTGTACCGCGGCCCCATTGAATCCTCCGCGGCGGCGCAGCTTGCTGCACCGCCGCGGGGATTCCGACCCCCCCTACCGCCATCCAGATCCCGGCGGTCGGACCGCCGAGATCCGGATGGCGGTAGGGGGGGTCGCGGGGCCCCTGGGGGCCCCTGCAGTGCCCATGCCACTGGCATGGGCATTGCAGGGGCCCCCATAAGAGGGCCCCTACATGTATTTCACTGTCTGCTGCGCAGACAGTGAAATACGCGACGGGTGCAACTGCACCCGTCGCACAGCTTCCACTCCGCCGGCTCGATTCCGAGCCGGCTTCATCGTGGAAGCCTCTTTCCCGCTGGGCTGGCTGGCGGTCTGAAGGCGACCGCCCGCCAGCCCAGCGGGAAAGTCAGAATTACCGCCGCGGTCTTTCGACCGCGGAACGGTAACCTGACGGCGGGACTTTGGCGGGCGGCCTCCGCCGCCCGCCAAGGTCAGAATGAGGGCCTTGGTGTATTCGCCAATCCGAAATCCAGAGGTGAGAAGTCCAGCGCAGTACGTGACAGATTGCAACGCCAAAAGATTCTGCGTTGCGAGAGCGCCATGGAAGATCCACAGGGAGAGGTGTCAGAAAATGCTCAAGCTATGTTACAGACTATCCAACAACAAGCCCAAGAGTTACAACAGTTACGGGCAGAGAACACTGCGCTACGACAGGTCTTGTCTTCCCGATCAATGGACATACCACCCGTATCTGCTACTATTCCTCGATATTCCGGAGATCCTTTAAAGATGAGGGAATTTTTGGATGCCCTGACGGTTTACTTTGCCTTTCGTCCACTCCAGTTTTCTTCGGATAAGACTAAGGTGGGCTATCTGATCAGCGCCTTGTCTGGTCTAGCGCTTGCTTGGGCGACTCCTCTGGTTTCTGCAGATGACCCAGCCCTGGCTAACTATTCCGCTTTCCTGACTGTTTTCAAACAAATGTTTGAGAGACCTGGGGTAGAAGCAGCAGCTGAAGAAGCCTTATGTGACATTCAGCAAGGTAATCAGGATGTACTACAGTATATAACCCGCTTCAAACAGCTGGCAGCTGAAACCTCCTGGGCAGAACGCACCTTCGTAACCCTTTTCCGCCGAGGCCTGCGTGAAGAAATTAAAGGTGAGCTTGTGCACTCTTCCCCAGCTTGTTCTTTGAAAGAATTAATGGATCAATCTATGAACATCGAGTATAGACTTCGAGAGCGCAAGATGGAAAGACGTAGAACTAGAGCTCCATACCAGCCCGGTACCTTCCGTGCTAGCAGTCGGCGAACGGAAGATAGTCCATCTGAAGCCTCTCCACCTCCCCATGAAGAGCCCATGCAGATAGATCTGGTTCGTGGGCCATTGACGGAATCAGAAAGGGAGGAACGACGACGAAGGGGACTTTGCCTATATTGTGGTAAGGCTGGCCACCTGATCCGTAGTTATCCGGTACGTCCCTCAAGGCCTGTGGGAAACGCCAGCTCCCGTCCCCTGTAAGGAGGAAGGAGACGGGAGGAGCTGAATTACAATCAATATGTTCCTCCAAAGAAAGCATGTCCACCCTGTTTATCCTCTCGGTCAAGTTACAGAGTTCACAAGATCAAGAAGAACATCTTCTGGCTCTCCTTGATTGTGGAGCCAGTGGACTCTATCTGGATGAGACCTGGGCTACTAGCAAAGGAATTCCCTGCATTCCTAAAGAAACCTCTGAGCAGGTTCACACAGTGGATGGCTCTCCGTTAACCTCAGGACCTGAGGTGGCCTCAACTCCTACTCTTTGTTTGACATTTGGGGGGCATCAAGAACACGTTGCCCTCGATCTCATAGCCTCACCAAATCACATCATGATTTTGGGAATTCCCTGGTTAGCTCGACACAACCCCTATATCAATTGGGAAACACAAACTATATCCCTAACGTCTTCATTTTGTCAACAGAATTGTTATTCTACTACTTCTTATTGGACTCCAAAAAGGTCCTGTCAGTCAACTCAGGATAACACTAACTCTATCAATATTATCCAGGGGGTTCCAGATTATTATCAGGATTTTTCAGAAACCCAGTAATCCTATTTTGCCACCTCATCGCAGTTATGACTGTGCTATTCCTTTAATTCCTGATGAAGTCGTTCCCTTCGGTCGAATGTATTCTCTGACAGACCAAGAAAAGAAGGTGTTAAGGGAATATTTAGACGACAACTTACACAACGGTTTGATTGCTCCTTCCACGTCTCCCGCTGGGGCTCCTCTCTTCTTTGTCCCAAAGAAGACTAAGGATCTGCGTCCTTGTGTGGACTTTCGTGAACTTAACAGAATAACGATTAAGGATCGATATCCACTGCCTTTAATCAGAGATATACTGGATGCCATTCAAGGAGCCAAGATATTTACTAAATTAGATTTACGGGGTGCCTATCATCTCCTTCGGATCAAGGAAGGAGATGAATGGAAGACTGCTTTCCGTACCCCTTTTGGGCACTATGAGTATCGTGTTATGCCCTTTGGACTGACCAATGCCCCTTCTGTTTTTCAACGATTTATGGATTCAGTGTTCTCTGATATACTCAATCAATATGTGGTCATTTATTTGGATGATATCTTGATACATTCCCGTGATCCTGAGCACCATGTAGATCATGTCCTGCAAGTCCTGGAAAGACTCAAGAAAAACAAATTGTTTTGTTAACCTGAGAAGTGTGAGTTCCATAAATCTGAAGTAAGGTATCTCGGGTTTTGTATTAATCAACACGGAATATCCATGGATCCTGACAAGGTCAGTGCCATATTAGATTGGCCTTCTCCAACGTCCATTAAAGAAACGCAATGTTTTCTTGGGTTATCAAACTTTTATCGTCAGTTTATTCAGAACTTTGCCCACCTACAAAGTTTCATAACACAAACAATTAAGAAAGAGAACCTGAAGAAGGGTTTCATTTGGACCAAGGAGGCTGAACACGCGTTTCAAGAATGAAAGACAGCCTTTACCCAAGCACCCGTGTTGCGTCATCCTGACAATACCAACAAATTTATCGTCGTGACTGATGCCTCAGACAGAGCTATTGGAGCAGTTTTGCTGCAGAAGCAAGACAATGATGGATTGGAACATGCAATCTTTTATCTGTCGCATATTCTATCAGAGTCTGAATGAAATTATTCTGTACTGGAACGAGAGCTACTCGCTCTCAAAGTAGCTTGTAAGGAATGGAGGCATTTCCTGATGGGTTCCAGAGAGCCTTTTGAAGCTAGGACTGATCACCGTAATCTCCAGTGTCTTCAGAGCTTTCAGTGTCGCAACAGTCGTCAGGCTCGATGGGCTTTCTTCTTTAGCCAGTACGATTTCGTGATCACTTACATACCTGGTTCCCAGAATTTAGTGGCAGATGCCTTATCCCGCAGATATCCTGATATAGCCCAGAACTCCTCTCCACATCTTATTGAGTCTAGCAGAATCATCGGAGCTACTCAATCTTTTCAAGAACGCATTCAATCCGAGTACCAGTTTCTGTCTGCTTCAGAATGGGATAAAGTGACTCCTTTTTTGCAGAAGAAGGACAACTACTTCTATCATCAACATGCTCTCTTCCTACCTACCAAGAAAGTGCAGACAGAAGCCCTGCAAATGTGCCATGATTCTCCTATAGCCGGTCATCGAGGTATCAGGAAGACCCAGGAACTGCTTCATCGATCTTTTTGGTGGCCTTCGCTAAAGACAGACACTGAAACCTATGTGTCAGCATGCCCAGTCTGTGCCCAGACTAAGACACCCCGAACTAAGGTGGCAGGTTTATTAAGACCTTTACCTGTTCCTTCCGCTCCTTGGTGTACTCTATCCACTGATTTCATATGCTCTCTACCTACTTCCTCTGGTAACCAAGTAATCATGGTAACCGTAGATTCATTCACCAAGATGGCCCATTTTTCAGCCTTGAAGAAACTACCAACGGCCCCAGAAATGAGTCGCATTTTTCTATGAGATATTTTTCGCCTCCATGGTCTTCCTCTTGAGGTCATTTCGGACAGAGGGCCTCAATATGTTTCACGTTTCTGGAGAGCCTTTTGTGCCTTCTTTAACATTGAGATTTCTTTATCCTCGGGTTTCCATCCACAAACGAATGGGCAAACTGAACGAGTGAATCAAGAACTTCAGCAGTATCTGAGATGTTACTGTAATGCCACACAAAGCAATTGGTCAGAATATCTTGCTCTTGCCGAGTTCTCCTATAACAACACAATACATAGTGCGACCAAGACCACACCCTTTTATTGTACTTATGGATTTCATCCGAGGACTTTCACTACTGTTTCTCGAACATCCTCTTCTGTGCCTGCAGTCACTTCTTTTTCACGACAGATC
Organism: Pleurodeles waltl; assembly: GCF_031143425.1. Classification (NCBI taxonomy): domain Eukaryota; kingdom Metazoa; phylum Chordata; class Amphibia; order Caudata; family Salamandridae; genus Pleurodeles; species Pleurodeles waltl. Next base: position 727,494,894 of record NC_090438.1, read on the forward strand.
CGTCGAATCCAGGGCCTACTTCACACTACTCTCCTAGCTTCGAAACAAGCTATGAAGCGAAAGGCGGATCGTTATCGGCAAGCCGCACCTTTGTATCAAGTGGGCCACAAGGTATGGCTTTCTTCCAGATTTCTACCATCCCGGTTTTCCACCAATAAGTTCAAACCACGTTTTTATGGACCCTTTCGAATTTCGCACATCCTGAATCCTGTAGTTGTGCGTCTCCGCTTACCTCATACCTGGAGGGTTCATCCTGTTTTCCATGTGTCCCAGTTAAAACCCTTTGTTCCTGATCCTTACCATCGCCAGTTCCAACGTCCACCTCCTCTTTCTATCAACGGACAGCCTGAGTATGAAGTCCAGGAGATCTGTGATTCCAGAATTTTCAGACGCAAACTACAGTTTTTGGTCCACTGGAAAGGATACCCCCTCAGTGACTGTTCGTGGGAAGATGCTTCCTCCGTCCATGCTCCCCGTTTGGTTCGCCTGTTTTTTGACAATCATCCTGACAAACCTGGAGCCTCGGGGAGGGGACCTACTGTAACGCCGCGCTCTGACGCGCCGTCTCTTTCTGTCCTCGCGGGTGGAACGTGCTACCGATATTCGGAGCGCCGTTCCCCGCGTTTTTTGACTAAGCTTTCTGGGAAGCATATATTTCACTCCCGGTCGCGCTACACTTACGTGTAGCCTTTTTTCTTCTTTTCTTGTTGGTGGTGGGTTTTTTGTTGGGCCTTTGCCTGTCTCTATCCATGTTGTGTCCATCTTGTCTTCTTCGTGTTTTTGTTCCAGCATGCTCTGTCTCTCTTTATACTACTTCCTTTTTCCTATACTGGTCTATGGGCTTTTCCCAATCCAAGATGGTGCTACTTCCCTTTCCTGTGATGTCACTTCCCTTTTCTCAGTATATAAGTCAGTCAGTCTTGTTCCTCCTTGCGTTGCAAACACTTCCTTCTGGTTGTGCTGTTCGCTCCTGTTTTTTGTTCCTGCTTTTTTGCCTTGGGAGATTTTTGCCTGTTCTTCGTTCCTGCTTTTGCCTTGGGAGATTTTTGCCTGTTCTTTGTTCCTGCTTTTTCCTTGGGATATTTTTGCCTGTTCCTTTTTTCCTGCCTTGTACCCTGGATATTGCCTATTTTTGTTTCCTGTTGTCAAGTCCTGTTTTTTCTTGTTTTCCTTCTGGAGTTCCTGTTAGAGGTTTTTTCCCCAGTGTTGGGGTTTTTTCCCTCTGGGACTCCTTCTGGAGGGTACGGTCTGCTTTGGCGGAACCCGGTCAAGCGGCACCGTGGCTACTAGAAGGGGTCGCCCTTATCTGGGAGCATCCAGGACCTGTAGAAGACTTGGGCCCTCATTCTGACCCTGGCGGTCAAAGACCGCCAGGGCGGAGGACCGCGGGAGCACCGCCGACAGGCCAGCGGTGCTCCAATAGGGATTCCGACCGCGGCGGTAAAGCCGCGGTCGGACCGGCACCACTGGCGGGGTCCCGCCAGTGTACCGCCGCCCCATTGAATCCTCCGCGGCGGCGCAGCTTGCTGCACCGCCGCGGGGATTCCGACCCCCCCTACCGCCATCCAGATCCCGGCGGTCCGACCGCCGGGATCCGGATGGCGGTAGGGGGGGTCGCGGGGCCCCTGGGGGCCCCTGCAGTGCCCATGCCACTGGCATGGGCATTGCAGGGGCCCCCGTAAGAGGGCCCCTACATGTATTTCACTGTCTGCTGTGCAGACAGTGAAATACGCGACGGGTGCAACTGCACCCATCGCACAGCTTCCACTCCGCCGGCTCGATTCCGAGCCGGCTTCATCGTGGAAGCCTCTTTCCCGCTGGGCTGGCGGGCGGTCTGAAGGCGACCGCCCGCCAGCCCAGCGGGAAAGTCAGAATTACCGCCGCGGTCTTTCGACCGCGGAACGGTAACCTGACGAAGGTCAGAATGAGGGCCTTGGTGTATTCGCCAATCCGAAATCCAGAGGTGAGAAGTCCAGCGCAGTACGTGACAGACAGGGGGTCGCCCGTGGGCCGGGTGACCCCCTGTGGGGGCAATATTTTTTTTAGTTGTTGTAGGGTTTCCCTGGGGGCCATTTTATATATATATATATATATATATATAGATATATCTATGTAGATATATCTATAGATAGATCTATAGATATATATAGATATATGTTATATGTATATATATATATATATATATAGATCTATCTATAGATATATCTATGTAGATATATATATATATAGAGATAGATCTATATATATATATATATATATATATATATATATATATATATATATATATATATCACTTTTGTCAATATGTGTGTGGTTTCCCTGGGGGCTGCGATCGGCCCCCAGGAAAACGAGACCCACATATAAAAGTGATATATATATATATATATATATATATATATATATATATATATATATATAGATGTGCCACCAGTTGTCTTGCAGTTGCAGCTTGCATCTTCAAAGCAATGCACATACTTCAACTGACGCTTTTCAACTGTAGCTTTTAGGCAGCAATAAAAAAGTCAAGTATGTATTGTGATTATGTTTCTGCTACAAAAGGGTCAGACTTGTCTAGTGGCAGTTTTAGTGCCATAAAGAAGCGCAGAAGGTTTATAAGCCTACTGCAAAGAGCAAATCTGTATTTTATGTAAATAGCTGAGTACATTAGTAAAGTCAGCCATTACCTGCGCTATAATACAAATGAAATGTATGTGCCGGGTGGAGGGCGGCTATGGAGAGATGAAGGGCACTTTTGCTGGGTGGTAATGAGGGAATCCGATGAGGAGGGAGTGGGAGCACCAATAATGATTGTTGGACTGGGCGCAGGAGGTGCTAAAGACTGTGACGAATGGTATGTGACAAGGTGTTTTTTGAGTGTCTTGAAAGAACGTGCTGATTGAGGGAAGAAGCGCAGGTAAGGTGGCCTCTACTGTTGCACGTATCTCACACACACCATCGGTTTTGTGACTGTCTACGTAGGCTAGTGTTTTAGAGCAACAGTTTAGCCAATAGCAGAGATGGCATCTTGATGGATGACTGCTGCCGGCACTCGGGTTATAGAGGACAGCTCTGACATAGGATCAGAGACTGAGACATCAGATACTGAGACAGCATCTGAGGGATAGGACAATGGCGCAGACTCTGGGAGTGATTTTTCAGTCGGAGGAGTCCCATTCGATAACTCCTCTTCCAGTACATTATGAGGGAGGTGATGAGGACAGTCCTGCTGTCCCTTCGCAAGCAGTCTGTGAAACTGGGTAATAGTGGGTTAGCCCAACCCAGAGAGCAGGTGAATGCGGCGGCAAGCAGAGAATGAGAGAGAGTGCTCTCTTGGGAGCTCCCCAATTTAGTTCAGCCCCAAATTCCACCGCCCAAATCGTATTGTGGAGACATCAAAATTATCTATCGCATAACAAACTGGTTTTGTAAGGCAGGCACCTGTGTTTTTGGTCCTGGGTTCGGCGGCTATATAGAGAAACACATTAAACTCAAACATTTCTGGAAACTAGACATTCGGGGGAGTCCACAGAGGTGTGACTTGTGTGGATTCACCAGAGTTTTCTTACCCAGAATACCCTGCAAAGCTGAAATGTTGAATAAAAACTCTATTTTTCTCGCATTTCTGTCACACAAACTACAGGAATATGCTGAGATCCACAAAATTCCTACCACCCACTGATTCCTCACCTGTCCTGATAAAAACACTACCCCACTTGAGTGCCTACACCTAGTGCTTGCGTCAGGAATGGATCACCCCAGGGTCAACAGCTGCCTCATGTAAGGACCAACATTGACCGTTGTGTGATCTATTCCTGTCGCGGGCACCAGGCCTACCCACACAAGTGAGGTACCATTTTTATCGGGAGACTTGGGGGAATGCTGGGTGGAAGGATATTTGTGGCTCCTCTCAGATTCCAGAACTTTCTGTCACCGAAATGTGAGGAAAATGTGTTATTTTAGCCACATTTTGAGGTTTGCAAAGGATTCTGGGTAACAAAACCTGGTCAGAGCCCCACAAGGCACCCCATCTTGGATTCCCCTCGGTCTCTAGTTTTAAAAAATGCACAGGGTTGGTAGGTTTCCCTAGGTGCCGGCTGAGCTAGAGGCCAAAATCTACAGGTAGGCACTTTGCAAAAAACAGCTCTGTTTTCTGTCAAAAAAATGGCATGTGTCCACGTTGTGTTTTGGGGCATTTCCTGTCACGGGCGCTAGGCCTACCCACACAAGTGAGGTATCATTTTTATCGGGAGACTTGGGGGAACATAGAATAGCAAAACAAGTGTTATTGCCCCTTATCTTTCTCTAAATTTTTTCCTTCCAAATATAAGAGAGTGTGTAAAAAAGACGTCTATTTGAGAAATGCCCTGCAATTCACATGCTAGTATGGGCACCCCGGAATTCAGAGATGTGCAAATAACCACTGCTCCTCAAAACCTTATCTTGAGCCCATTTTGGAAATGCAAAGGTTTTCTTGATACCTATTTTTCACTCTTCATATTTCAGCAAATGAATTGCTGTATACCCAGTATAGAATGAAAACCAACTGCAGGGTGCAGCTCATTTATTGGCTCTGGGTACATAGGGTTCTTGATGAACCTACAACCCTTTATATCCCCGCAACCAGAAGAGTCCAACAGACATAATGGTATATTGCTTTCAAAAATCTGACATCGCAGGAAAAAGTTACAGAGTAAAACATAAAGAAAAATGGCTGTTGTTTTCAGCTCAATTTCAATATTTTTTTATTTCAGCTGTTATTTTCTGTAGGAAAACCTTGTAGGATCTACACAAATGACCCCTTGCTGAATTTAGAATTTTGTCTAGTATTCAGAAATGTTTAGCTTTCCGGGATCCACCATTGGTTTTACACCCATTCCTGTCACTAAATGGAAGGAGGCTGAAAGCACCAAAAATAGTAAAAATGGGGTATGTCCCAGTAAAATGCCAAATTTGTGTTGAAAAATTTGGTTTTCTGATTCAAGTCTGCCCATTCCTGAAAGGTGGGAAGATGGTTATTTTAGCACCAGAAACCCTTTGTTGATGGCATTTTCAGGGAAAAACCACAAGCCTTCTTTGGCAGCCCTTTTTTCCCATTTGTTTGGAAAAAACCAAAATTTCACTGTATTTTGGCTAATTTCTTGGTCTCCTCCAGGGGAAACCACAAATGCTGGGTACCATTAGAATCCATAGGATGTTGGAAAAGAAGGACGCAAATGTGGCGTAGATAGCTTATGTGGACAAAAAGTTATGAAGGCCTAAGCGCGAACCACCCCAAATAGCCAAAAAAGGGCCAGCACTGGGGGGGGGGGGGGGGGGTGGGGAAAGGTCCAGCAGCTAAGAGGTTAAACGCTAAGAAATGCAGCTTTTATATGAGGCCTGCCAAGTAGGCCAAGACACTCGCTGAGTTAAGGCCTACAATTAATAAAGCTAAAGCTAAATTCATAACTCTTAATATGACAAATTACTGGATTAGTCTAACATATATTCAACATTTCATAATATTTAATCATTGATTAGTACATTTTGTTAACTTTGGTGGCCATTTTCTTGTGATCACATTTTCAAATGCGTGCATTATTTTTCTACGTAATTACCTTTTCTACATAATCTTATTATTCAAAATACATAAACACTCATTAATAATTTTTATTAAGACACCTGCGCTAGCAATCTCTCTTCTGATGACTAAATATGTCATCACACTATTACCCGCAAATTTCTGCATCAACTAAAATTCTGACAATTCAATCCCTTCATATTTTTGTTTCCCCTTTGAATTTTCTCTGTGCAATTTTTCCCTTTTCTTTTCTTTTCTTCCCTCCTCTGATTATTCTTTGACCTTTTCGATTTAATCTTTTTGATTAATTTGCATAATCCCCATATTCCCAATAGACAAACCACAACAATGAATATCCCTTGCACGATTTTCAATAGTATCCCATTCCAAATGTTGTTGAGCCAATTTCCCACTGAAGCAAACCCTTTGCCAACCTTTTCCAAAACACCTGGTTCTTTCAATTCTTTCAAATTAGCACTTGTATTAGTCAGATTGGTAAGTAAGGCCCATATTTATACTTTTTGACGCTAAACTGCGCTAACGCAGTTTAGCGTCAAAAAGTTTTGCGCCGTCTAACGCCATTCTGAAGCGCCATGCGGGCGCCGTATTTATGGAATGGCGTTAGACGGCGCAATCAGACCGGCGCTGCCTGGTTTGCGTGGGAAAAAACCACGTAGACCAGACAGCGCCGGCGTAGGGGGAAGATGGCGCATGGGCGTCTTAAAATGGGGCAAGTCAGGTTACGTCGAAAAAATCGTCTTAACCCGACTTGCGCCATTTATTTTCGACGCCCATCCCCCATCAACATGACTCCTATCATTGTAAAGATAGGAGTCATGCCCCCTTGCCCAATGGCCATGCCCAGGGGACTTCTGTCCCCTGGGCATGGTCATTGGGCATAGTGGCATGTAGGGGGGCACAAATAAGGCCCCCCTATGCCACCAAAACAAAATATAAAAAAAAAAAATCATACTTACCTGAACTTACCTGAATGTCCCTGGGGTGGGTCCCTCCATCCTTGGGGGTCCTCCTGGGGTGGGCAAGGGTGGCAGGGGGGGTCCCTGGGGGCATGGGAGGGCACCTGTGGGCTCATTTTGAGCCCACAGGCCCCTTAACGCCTGCCCTGAGCAGGCGTTAAAAAGTGGCGCAAATGCGCCGTTTTTTGTCACGCCAACTCCCGGGCGTCTCTTTTGCCCGGGAGTATAAATACCACGTAAAGGCCTGGGAGTCATTTTTTAGACGGGAACGCCTCCCTTGCATATCATTAACGCAAGGAAGGGGTTCACGCTAAAAAATGACGCACATTCCGGGAACTTTGGCGCTATTCGCCTCTAACGCCATAGTATAAATATGGCGTTAGTTGGCGTTAGTTTTGCGTCGAAATTGCGTCAAAAAAAACGACGCAATTTCGGCGCAAACGGAGTATAAATATGGCCCTAAATCTCTTATCTATTTACTGTTATCTGGTATATACGAACAACAATGCCTACAATTAATCATTCTACAGACTCCACCAGCCTTCGCTAAAAGAATGTCTTAAGCAATACGATTTTGAAGAGTCATAGCTCTATCAGCAGCTAATTATGTATCTATCGGGAGTATGGCTCCTGAAAATTTTTACAGCATGTTATCCACACTAGTAGACAACTTTCTAATCTTTATCAAATTCAGAATGACTTCAACTGAAGGAATCACTGCTCCAAATGTATCTCCCACTATTGTAGAAGAGGACTCCCTCCTCTGTCTCATATGATGTCATTCAGTCACTTTTGTAAACTTTTTCAAATCCTCCATTTGATAAATCTTTGTGAAAACTATCCCCAAATAACATGTCCCATACCATCCTCTTGGAAGACGGTAATAAGCATTAAGACCACAGATGTAGTAAATCCCTGGAATAGCAGGGTCCTGTACATTCAACATAAACATCCACTTACTCTGAAACAAAAACACATGCCTACATTCACTCGTTCCCACAAATAAAGTGTCAGTGAGCGATTTAGGCCTATATTAATAAAGTTTCCCTACGTGTGCTGCATCTAAAGCTAATGTCCCTTGCGTTTTAATTGCACTATAAGCATAATCATTCTTGTAAGTCCTTATCTCTAAACCTTTTTCTAATTTCTCTTTTAATGCCTTTCTCCTGTCATCTATGTGATCTAAGAAGCTTTTCTCTAAAGGTGTAAGCAAGCATGTCAAATTATTTCTATGCGCATAAGCTGTGCCAAACGTCAATGTAGGTTCAAAAAACCTCTAACTAGTACTACGTCATTATCCTTAGCTACTTTATTCCAATACCTAATTATAGGAACAAACGAAAACACAACATCGTAGTTTGAGTTAAAGTACTGAGGCCCTCATTACAACCCTGGCGGCAAATCCTGCTTTCCGCCATGCTGAAGACCACCAACATACCGTTGCGGCGGCGTAAATCTGCTACAGGTATTACGACCCACAGCTCGGAATCTGCCACAATACAGACACCCACACAATTCTGTCACACCAAAGGTCAGTGATAAACTGGCGATACCAAAACCCACACAGTCACGCCAACAAGAATATGCCCACACTATCACGACCCACGAATGAACACGGCGGTCTTACAACCGCGGTAATCCATTGGTGGTACACACCACTGCGCTCAAAATACAGACACATTTACAAAACACAACCACATTGGACAAATTGAAATGCACACACCTAATACACATACACACACCACACCCACACACCCAATCTAATATAAAGCACACACCCACATTACCCACAAACCCTCACAACCAAAAATTTGAAAGAAGGCCAGAGGGAGAGATTAGCTAACACAACACCAGCATCCAGAGACACCCAACACCATCACTTTTACAACATCCACGCACCTCAAACAACACACACCAACACATCCCCTTACACATCACAACAGACAGCATCTCACACATCACCCACACCACATCATGGCACCTCAAAGACACCCCAGGAGGAGCTCAGGGACATGGTGGAGGAAATCATCTGGGTAGAGCCACAGCTATTCGGATCACAGGTTCAACAGACATCCATTGCAAGGAAGATGGAGCTATGGCAGAGAATTGTCGACAGGGTCAACGCAGTGGGACAGTGTCCAAGAACACGGGATGACATCAGAAAGAGGTGGAACAACCTACGGGGGAAGGTACATTCCGTGGTATCAAGACACTAGATTGCTGTACAGAGGACTAGCGGTGGACCCCCACCTCCTCCCCTACAACTAACAACATGGAAGGAGCAAGTCTTGGCAATAATGCATCCTGAGGGCCTCGCAGGAGTAGCAGGAGGACTGGACTCTGGTAAGTCATATCTTTACTACTATATCCCCCCAACCCCACCTGCATGCCATCACATACTCCCACTCTTACCTTCACCCCCATCACACCATCAACTCCATATGTCCCACTATCACAACCCACACATCTCAATACCAAGGCCCTGCATGCAACACCTATGCATGGACCACCGTCACCAAAGCATGTCCAGTACAGAAACCCACACAGACCCCAAACCAACTATCACAAAAGGGCTAACACAATGATGCAAGCACAGGAGTAGAGGGTACCTCACCCAATGCACAAGATGGCACACACAGATACTAATATTATGCATTTACACCCCAACAGGACCCATACCCAACATCATCAGTCAGGAGGTGCCATACACATCCAGTTCCCCCACAGAAGAGGCCCACAGTGATGACAGCAGTTCTGCATGCCTGGATCAAGATGACCAGCCCAGCCCATCAGGGACCTCGGGACAGTCGGTTCCCCTGACACAGCCCTAAACCACCACAGAGCCTCCTCCCTCAGGAAACACCAGCACAGCACCCACCCAGCAGGCCCATCCCTCTATCCCCAGGACACGTCAATCAGCAGTGTGTCCACCACTACAGGGACCCCAGGCAAATCCACCAACCCAAGACAATCAGGGACCTAGGGTCAGTGGCAGTGGGCACAAGGTTCAGGGGATAGAGGCACAGGATAACAGGGAAGCTAGGAGGACTGCTGTGCGAAAGGGGGAGGACAGGCCCAGGGAACCCACTCTCCACGAGGCACTCTCCAACATCATGGGAGCATACCACCATTCCCAGGAGTCCATGGGCCCATTACTGGCCAAGTTTCAGGAGAGCCAGCGGCTGCAGGAGGAACACCACCTTGGGATCAGGGAGGACTTGAAGTCCATTAACACCACCCTGGTCACCATTGCAGGGTTGCTGGCAGACCTTGTCAACACCATGAGGGACACAGTGGCACACAAATGGGCCCCTGACACTAGCCTGGACGATGAACAGCCCTCCACCTCCTCCGGCGCTAGTGAACAGGAGGCACTGCCACAGGACCAACAGGCCACCACCACCCCACCCCCTGCAGAAGGAGAACCAGCCCGCAAACGGTCCCTGAGATCCAGGAACAAGACAGAGAACATTGCCAAGACCCCCGCCAGGAAATAAGACCCTCCTGAATGTCACCCTTCTGTCCCACTTTGTCATCCTGTCCACCTTAAACTGCCATAGCTCCACTTCCTATGCCCCACTGGACAATGCACCTGTGAGACCAAGAGACTGGACTCTGCCATGGACATTCCTCCACCATCACCCCAGCCCATTTTACGCCCCCTCTACTTATTTGCACAGAAATAAACACCCTTGAATCACAAAACAATCTGGAGTCAGTCTGTGCTTCAGAATATGACACATACCTTTGCAAAATCTCTGCACACATACCAATGTTACACAGCTGTAGGCCAGGAGAAAACATAGCAGACGGCACGAATTGGGACCCAGATCTGTGAAATGGAAAGCCAAAGTGACAAGTCAGGGTCCATAGACAGAGTGAAAAAGCTAGACTTATGCTAGCTCCTACAATAGTATGAGATGTGGGAAGCAGTTCCATCTTCTTACCTCACTGGAAGTATTGCATGATTATGTTGTTTCGGTTGTCTACATCTTCTTCTTCCGCCTCCTCTTCTTCACTGTCCAAAGGCTCCACAGCTGCCACAAGACCAACATCAGGCCCATCCTCTTGCAGAAAAGGCACCTGGTGTCGCAAAGCCAGGTTGTGCAACAGCAGGCCACGATGATCTGGTACACCTTCTTCGGTGAGGAGTATAGGGATCCACCTGTAAGATGGAGGCACCGGAATCTGGCCTTCAGGAGGCCAAAGGTGCATTTGATTATCCTCCTAGTTCACCCATGTGCCTCATTGTAGCGTTCCTTTGCCCTTGTCCTGGGATTCCTCACTGAAGTCAGTAGCCATGAAAGGTTGGGTTAACCAGAGTCACCTGCAAATATCGAGGGACAACTGTTAGACATCCTCCAAACATTAGGGAATCTCCCATACCCAGACACCAAATGAAACTGTGTGGGGACTTTAGGCTCACCTATTAGCCACACACGGTGCCTCTGGAGTTGCCCCATCACATAAGGGATGCTGCTATTTCTCAAAATGTAAGCGTCATGCAATGAGCCACGATACTTGGCATTCACATGGGAGATGTACTGGTCTGCCAAACACACCATCTGCACATTCATAGAATGGTAGCTTTGCCGGTTTCCGTACACCTATTCATTCCTGTGGGGGGGGGGGGGGGGGGGGACAAATGTCACATGTGTACCATCAATGGCACCAATGATGTTGGGGATATGTCCCAGGGCATAAAAGTCACCTTTCACTGTAGGCAAATCCTCCACTTGAGGGAAAACAATGTGGCTGTGCATGTGTTTCAGCAGGGCAGACAACACTCTGGACAACACGTTAGAGAACATTGGCCTGATGCCATGGCGGCTGTTGTTTGAAAAGACCCACTGGCCAGGAAATGGAGTACAGACAGGACCTGCACTAGAGGGGGTATTCCTGTGGGATGGCGGATAGCTGAAATCAGGTCTGGCTCCAACTGGGCACCCACTTCCTGGTTTGTTGCACGATCAAGTCTGTAAGTGATTATTATGTGTCTCTCTTCAATTGTCGACAGGTCCACCAGGGGTCTGTACACCGGTCGATGCCGCCATCTCATCACCTGCCCCAGCAGACGTGCCCTATGGAGGAGAAAGGTAAGCAGAGGGTCATACACCACTTAGGTATCACAATGTTTTTTTGCAAAAACGTTACATTTTCCCCATGTGCCTTTGTCTGTCCGTATTCCTGGCCAAAATAGGTGTGATGCAGTTATTTGGCCTGCTATGTGGCCGCCTAAAATGGTAGCTCCCTGACCTGTAAGGTGGGACAAAGGGAAATGAGGTAACTGCGCTGGAGTTGTACACCGTCGCGGTCGAAGACCATGGCGCAATTCAGCATTGGTTAACATTGGGCCCTATGAGTTTCAGGAGCCAATGACGATGTACGCCGGCGGTGACGGTACGCACCACTGCGGACATGGCCACCATTTTCTAACTGTTCACTCACTTGATACCTGACCTTCAGCAGGAGAGTACCTACACTGCAAGTGCTGCTGCGACCTGTGTCTTGAAGCGACGATGACTACAGTGTCTGGGGAAAGGGCCCCTGCCTTCACTTTGGAGGAGTTGGAGAAACTAGTGGATGGGGTCCTCCCCCAGTACATGCAACTGTACGGTCCTCCAGACAAACAGGTGAGTACACTGTGAGCATGGTGGATGGCACATGATTGTATGGAGTGTTGTGGATGGAAGAGGGAGGGGAGGGGGACAGGCCAGCATGTGAGGATAGTGTGTGTGTATGTATGTCTGGGCCAGGGTGGGAGGTTTTTAGGCAATGCATGAGAAGAACTGTTCGGGATAGTAACATCCATTCTTACTTCACTTTTCCTCTAGGTCAGCGCCCACCAGGAGAAGGATATTTGGCTTGCTATCGCCATGGAAGTGCAGACCCTGGGGGTCTACCATAGACGGAGCACCCACTGCCGGAAAAGATTGGAGGACCTGTGCCGCTGGACTAAAATGACGGCAGAGGCCCAGCTGGGGATGGCCTCCCAACGTGGAAGGGGTGCCCGTCGCACCATGACCCCCCTGATGTACCGGATCCTGGTGGTGGCATATCGGGATTTGGATGGGCGCTTGAGGGCATCACAGCAGCCACAAGGGGGTGAGTACACTCTCATTCAGCTGACTTTGGGCGCTTGACGAGGTGTCTGGGTGGGGGTGGTGGCCTGTGGGTTCCCCTAGGCAAGGGCATACGCACTAAGGTAGATCCATTGTTTTGCAGCCTGATTCTCAGTCCAACCCCAAAGGTGGTATTTGTCCTCTACACCTAGTAAGGTTCCCATGGGTCCCAGCTGTGCATAAAATAGGTCTAGACAGAGTCCCCCTTGGGCATGTGCTTTTCCCCTGCACTGTTAGTGCATGGCTTAGTGCATAGGGCTGCTCCCTGTGTGTTGTGTCCACCAACGGTAGTGGTGTTGCATGCACTGACCATGTGTCTCTTCTGTCTCCCCCCCTTTTTGTTTTGTCACCCTGTTCTTGCGTGCATTAGCATCATCTGCAGGGAGGAGCAGTGGCACCGGAGCAGGAAGGAGCCGCATCCCACATGGCCCTGGAGGGTGAAGTAAGGGAGTCTGAAGGCACCAGTGGGACGGAGGGCGAGGGGAGCTCCACGACGGGGACAGGAGCATACACCAACAACAGCGACTCCTCCTCTGATGGGAGCTCCCTTGCGGTGGCAGGCACCTCTGTGCCCACCGCATCAACAGGTACAGCCGCCACCCCCCCTACCAGCACCGCCCTGCCAGCAGCCCCTCAGCGTGTGTCCCGTGCCCGCTCACCCAGGAGGGTGGGCATCTCCTTCGCCCCAGGCACCTCAGCCCCTGCCCCAATCAGCCCTGCTGCCCTCAGTGAGGAGGCTATTGACCTCCTGAGATACCTCACTGTTGGGCAATCTACCATTTTGAATGCCATCCAGGGTGCTGAGAGGCATTTTCAGCAAACAAATGCATACCTGGAGGGCATTCATTCTGGGCAGGCGGCCCTACAGAGAGCATTTCAAGCTCTGGCCTCAGCACTGATGGCAGCCATTGTACCTGTGTCCAGCCTCCCCCCTCCAACTTCCTCCACCCAGACCCAATCCCCTGTACCGCAGCCTATCCCAAGCACACCATCACACTCATCAACACCCAAGAGTGGACATGGCAAACATAAGCACCACACATCCCACAGTCACCCACACAAGCACCATCCACATGCAGTCACGCCAACATCCACTGCCTCCACTGTGTCCCCCCCCCTCCATGTCCTCCTCTTCCCTCCCTGTCTCGTCTCCACTCACACCTGAATGCACTACACCTTCATCCACTACCTCCATCACCAGCACGCCCATCACCACACACCGCTCACGTGCATTCACCACCCCCACTACCATTCACACATCCCGTGTCCTTTTCCAGTGTGTCTGTGAGCCCTCCTCCCAAAGTACACAAACGCAGGCACACACCCACCCAACAGCCATCCACCTCACAACAGCCTCCGGCCCATGCACCTTCACCCAAATTCAGCAAACGTACACCTCCTACAACCACTACCTCTACCTCCACTCCCAAACCCTCTCCATCCTCCTGTCCCAGTGTGTCTAAGAAACTTTTCCTGGCTAACATTGACCTCTTCCCCACACCTTCCCCCCCCCCATCCTTGCCCTAGGGCCAGGCTTTCCAGGTCCCACCCCAGCACCTCAGCCACCAAATCGCCAAGCACAGAGGTGCCAGCAACTACGGTCTCATCGCAGGTGCCACCCATCAGGGCTGCCAGTGTGCCACCTAGCAAGGCCAAAGAGAAGGCCATTCCGCCACCGGACAAGGTTAAGAAGGTGCCCACTTGCCGGAGGGAGAAGCCACACCTATCATCAAGCAAGAGCTCCTCCAAACCAAAAGGGGACAGTGGCAAGACACCAGCAGCAACATCAAAGGTGGGGAAGTGACACAAGCCGAAGAGCAGGTCAGGACAGTGCACAGTGGCTCCGACTGAGGGACCAGAGTCACCCCTTCTGTCAACCACACCAACCTGTACGGCGGTGGACACCGCCACCAGCACCGCCACCAGCCCCACCACCTGCACGTCTGCTGCCTCAGCAACAGTCCCCAACATCATCCCCAGTGGGCAGCTGTCCGAGGCTGCAGGAGACAGGTGCAGACAGATACACCACCGCCAGCACGTCCGCCACAGACACCGCCACAAGCACCGCCACCAGCCCTGCAACGTGCTCAAACAATGCCACCACAGCTGACATGGCAATCATCCCCAGTGGGCAGCCGTCCAAAGCTGCAGGAGACGTCCTGGACCCTGCCCAGCGTCCATGAGGCATGACTCTCAGCACTGTTTGTACCTGCAGGTGAAGTCGCAGCAGGGTGGGTTGTGTCTCTGCGTCCATGGCATATCATGCTACCTGTTGCCAGGCAATCTTGTGGCGCACACACCCATAAGAGGGAATGGGACCTGCCACACTGCATGTGAAGCACTCTGGGCGCAAAGCCCCCTCCAGAACCAGTGGAGAGATACATCCACTACCTCAGTCCTTGGCAGGATGAAGCACTCTGGGCACAAAGCCCCCTCCAGAACCAGTGGAGAATCACATCCACTTCCTCAGTCCTTGGCAGGATGAAGCACTCTGGGCACAAAGCCCCCCCACCCCTCCCAGAATCAGTGGAGAATCACATCCACGTCCTCAGTCCTTGGCAGGATGAAGCACTATGGGCACAAAGCCCCCACCCAGAACCAGTGGAGAGTCACAGCCACTTCCTCAGTCCTTGGCAGGATGAAGCATTCTGGGCACAAAGCCCCCTCCAGAACCAGTGGAGAGTCACAGCCACTTCCTCAGTCCTTGGCAGGATGAAGCACTCTGGGCACAAAGCCCCCTCCAGAACCAGTGGAGAATCACATCCACTTCCTCAGTCCTTGGCAGGATGAAGCACTCTGGGCACAAAGCCCCCTCCAGAACCAGTGGAGACTGACATCCACTTGTGAGACTGTGGCTTTGCACTCCCCAGGATAGAGCAGTGGGCAAACTACCCACTGGAAAGACTTGTGAGACTGTGGCTTTGCACTCCCCAGGATAGAGCAGTGGGCAAACCACCCACTGGAAAGACTTGTGAGACTGTCGCTTTGCACTCCCCAAGATACAGCAGTGAGCATGTAGCCCCCTCGTGGAGCAGTGGTGTCGTGCGTTCATCCGGCTGAGGTGCCCCCTCCCCCTGAGGTGCCTGTTTCATTTTGGTCTGATGCCCCTGCAGTGTTCTCTCCGTTTCTATTCAGGTATCTTGTGTGGGCTTTGCCCATGCATTTTGGGACACTGATCCACGGACGATGTTTGAGTAATATCCGGACTTGTGTAGTTGGTGTACATATTTGTATATACTGATTTTTGAACTTGCACTATCTGATTTTTATTGATTACAATTGTTACAATTATTTTCCTTTTGTCGTTGCGTTCTTCCAGGGGGTGTATATGTAATGTTACTGCATGTATTTGTATGTATGGTGTTGTGGGTGAGGGTGGGGGTATTGCGTGTTGCGTGTGTGTGTCACTCTCTTTTCCCTCCCACCCTCACCTGTGTTGTAGGTGCAGTACTCACCGTGGTCATCGAAGGCGTCTTTCCTGCTCCTGATACAGAAGGAGGAAGACCGGCATGGGCAGGACGTGTAGTTCGGGCTCCATGGCGTCCTGGTTCCTCGTTGGGTGTCCAGAGGTGAGTGGTTTCCCTTCTGTGTACTATACGTGCTTTTGATAGCATTGGTACCACCCCGGAAAAGGTGGCGGATAGGCCTCTTGTAATAGTGTGGGCGGTACTTTGTCCTCCGCCTGTCTGTTGGCCGTGACCGCCACGGTGTTTGTTTCTACCGCCGTGGCGGTCAGGTTGTTAAAGTGGCTGTCTATGTTGGTGGTTTCCGCCATGGTCGTGATTCCATTTTTTTTCTGCCGGGCTGTTGGCGGTATTACCGCTGCTTTATCACCGACCGCCAGGGTTGTAATGAGGGCCTGAATGTGCTCTTGGTTATAAAATCATGTTAGTAACAGACTACAACTTATTCCATAGGTTAAAGGCAGACTATGATAGGTGACTCCTTCCTCGACTGATGAAGGAATCTGCAAACACCCAAAGCAATTATCTGCATCCATTGTCTCAACGTCCTCACTCAATAAGTGATAGAAAACATTAGAAGAAATTTCTCCTTGCGCATTATTATCCTCATGTAAATATTTCTCATCGAACCTAAACTTCTCTAATGCCGTTAGTGTAGTAGTTGTTTCAAAAGCAGAAGTATGGTTGTCTCCTCTCTTATCAAGAACAGACAAACCCACAAACAATATCGCAAAACCAATGCTCAGATATTTACAGCACCTAGCATCTCTACCTTGTTGACTAATGTTATTCATGATCTGTAAAGAATCAGAAATCACAAGAAGATTTAGAAAAACCTGCAGCAAAAATTCAAAATAGACAACTCTTCTTTTAGCAGTTCAGTTTCACTTCCAGGATCCCATGCCAAAATCGGTTACCAGATTTGTCAAAATCAGGTTTAAAAAGTCAAATCAGGTTATCAATGTCTCTTCCACTAACTTTCAACAGTTTCTCTTCTCAAAAATTTCTTATCAGATTGTTTCAACAGTTCAGTTCATTAGCTTCCTTCACATGCCAAAATACTGACCTGGAACTTCGCTATCAAAACAAAAAGACAAAAACTCTTGCTGCCATTTATTTGAAATTGCATACGCCCATTCAGGACCTGCGTATCTTCAACGTGCTATTCTCTTTCTTTTGAATTTTTCGATCACCATTCAGTTCTTCTTCACCTAGATCTTCTCTCCTTGTGGTATCTACTTCTTCTTCGTTTGTTGGTTCAACAACCACCTATTTCCCTTTCTCCACCTGTGACTCTGGCCACTTATCTCCTTTCAATGGACCTTTTGTCAGTGTTCTCTTCATAGTCGAACTAGAACCTTCTCCTTGTTCTGTGGTGTTTTCTCTTAACGGACCTGCAACCGGTTCAGGAGGAGTCAAATCACATTGACTTTGATCCACCTCAACTCCTTCCCCATCTGGGCCTGGCAATTGCTCTGTTTGCCTCTTAAGATCGTCTGCTTCTGGGAAAGCCCTCCTCTGCCTATGCTCACCTGTTGCCTCAATTGAGATAGGCTCTCTGTCACTCTCCTGGAGATCTCCTCCCTCATCTCTCACAGGAGTGACTGAACCGTCCTCAACGAGCTCAGATCCAGTCTCAGTTCCCTTTTGTTCTCCTTCTGGCCCTGAGACTTGTCTCACTGTTGTTTGTACTGTCAACAACGCTTCTTAATGATCCAGGGGACATGCCATTTTCTTCGTGTGGCTTGCATAAATCCAGTTTGGAATTCCAGCACACTTCACAGCTCTGGTAGTTGTCAAAACTACCTGGTATGGTCCCTTCCAACGATGCTCCAAACACGTCTTTCTCCCTTGCTTTCGGATGACAACCCAGTCCCCAACTCTCAGGTTGTGCCCTGGGTCATGGATCGGTGGCAGTGTGGTAGCTTCCACCTGTTGAGAAAAATAGCGAACCACATCAGCCAGACCTTTGCAGCAGGGGTGTGGAATTTATTAAAGCATCTACTTGTCCAGGGGACAGGTTGCTTCTCAAATCTACTTGTCCTGTAAAAAGATCTACTTGTCCCTTTGGTGCCATGTAGTGTGACGAAAAATTATGGCAACAATCTCATTATGTAAGAGCTCTGATAATAGCCTCTCTGATTATGCCAGGGCTACTACCATAGTAAGGCTTGAATACTTGCAGTTTCAATCCCTACTGTAGGAATTTCCTTATTTTGCCACCTTTCTGCAGATCTGCATACTGGGGCTGGAGGAAGCAGTAAGCAATAGTTCCAGGGCTGGAATGCCTTTGAATCTGCAAACCTACTAACCTGCATGTTTTAAAGATTTTCACCAGCTTCTCTCTAATATTTTCCCATAATAAGAAAGGTTGGACATTTACTCCTGACAATGGCAGAATTAGAACTTCTGCCAGGGTTGGGAAGAAAGTGGCTGGAGGGAAAATGAACTTGCAAATGCTCAACAGATTTTCACAGGAGCAAATCTACACATGCGTATTTACCCATGCTAAAATACAGTTCACAAATATTTAATAGGGGTAAGACATATACCATGGGTGCACTTTTGTGACTTTCTTTAAGAATTTGGGGCCACGTGTAGGTAGGTTCAGATTTGCGACCCGCAAATTGCGAGTCAGAGCGACTCGCAATTTACGAGTCGCAAATCAGAATGTAGGATGGTGTCCCTGACACCATCTGTGATTTGCAAGGGCTTCGCAAATGCCCACCTCATGAATAATCATGAGATGGGTCGCAATTTGCGACCCCCTGGCGAATGGCAGCCCTCACAGGGATGGTGGCCTGCTGGAGACAGCAGACCACCATGTCTGTGACTGCTTTTCAATAAAGCGTTTTTTTGTAATGCAGCCCGTTTTCCTTAAAGGAAAACGAGATGCATTACAAAAACGAAAAATGAAACGTTTTCGTTTCATTTTTTCAGAGCAGGCAGTGGTCCCCAGGACCACTGCCTGCTCTGAAAAAATGTTTACAGTAACATAACAAACATTGCGAAAGTGTTAGCACCCATTTGAAATGGGTGCTAACTGCGATTGGTTTGCGCCTGCGGTCACAAAACAATCCTACATTGCACTGCGAGTCGCAATTAGGAAGGGAACACCCCTTCCTAACTGGGAGTCACAAACCTGTTTTGTGATTCGGTAACCAGGTTACCGAATCGCAAAACTGGGTTTGTGCATCGCAATGTGCTTTTTGCACGTCGCAAACAGCGAAAGTCGCTGTTTGCAACTTGCAAAAAGCTACCTACATGTGGGTCTTGGTCCCTAATTAGGTCTTGTGTTAACAAAGACATTTTGTTTTTATAAAACTTCTATTTCTCTCTCTTTCGGCTGGCTTTACTATGAGTGATCGCATTCTGCTCTTCCACAAGGAGCATATTGGCACACAAAGTAGTTTTGTTCTGTGTCAGGAACTACAGTGGCAATCAGTGACGTAACAAAACTGGAGGATGCCCCTTTGCAAAGAACATGGAGGAGCCCCCTCTCCAGACTCACTCAGGGCAGGTGCTGTGCTGAAGGGGCCCCCTGGAGGGCGGCTGCGGAGCCTTTGTTATGCCACTGGTGGCAACGTGTGCTTTTAGAGTTCCAAATTATTATTATTTTTTTGCCAGTGTTTGTTACAATGTTGAGGGCCTGGTAGCTCCCAAAACAATAAAGTGTTACAAAAGCCATGTCAAAACAAGACACGCATTGATGAAACTGAAAGACTTATAAATTAGATCAGTTGGCTTTGTCAGTGTTTGTTTATTTTCATGCTTCCCATAATCGTGTTGAAAATGGTTACACTGATTTCCCATTAGAAATATATTTGGGAAATACTAGCATGCATCAACACATTTTACTAAATGACACTTCATTTGCATCTAATCAGAGAGCATTCTGGGAGCATTATACTTAGCCTCATAGCCTAAACTTTTCAAACATGCGTATACACTTTTTTTTTTTTTGTTCTGGAACCAACGTCAGTAGTGAAGTGTGACCTTAAAACATTTATTTACAGCACTCATCCTAATAATGAAGGCTTTCAAATAATGAACCATAAATTCAAGTTCGAACAGCATTATCTTTTGGAAGCACATTACCTCAACTGCAGAGAGTTCCACTTTCTATAAACAGGCAGCCAAAGGGTTTGGGCTGCAGAGGGTTGGGCCTACTTGTCCCAAGGACAAAGTAAACATAAAAAACTTGTTGCCCTTGACCCCAAACAAGATGTCCCAGATATGAATTCCATATCCCTGTTTGCAGCAACACCATATCATCTGTAAAGTTGACTAGTGTATTGCTGGCACCATTGTGTGACCATCCTGTCTGTACCATTAGTTCCACTAGTCCTGATGCTTCAGGGCAGTAACTACAATGCAACTTCTGCTCAATGTTCAATGCTACACACAGTAATTTAATTACTTCACTGTTGAAGTGGCTTCCCCTATCTAATTCTAAAAAGATCGTAAACCTGAAGCACGGTTTCAGTTCCCTAACTATCATTCCTTCGTGTAGTGTAAGCTTCAATCCAGTGACTAAAGATGCATACAATCACCAAAACATCTCAAACCTCCACACACAGCCATTTCAATAAAATCCATTTGTATTCTGCTGAATGGACCTACCACTCTTCCAGTGTGGCTCAAATTAACCACTGTCCCTTGTCCTGCGTTTAGCTGTTGGCAAATGACGCATCGATGGCAAACTGCTTCAGCAACTTGTCTAAACTTTGGGTTGAACCAATTATGTTTGAACAAACTAATCATTGCATCCCTCCCAATATGTGCTTGACAGTGATAGTACCTTTCCATGTGAGACAACAGGCTATTTGGCAAAACCAATTGACCTTCTTCTGAAACCATCAATTCATCTTGGCTTTGCACACGTTTCATTTTGCTCCATGAACGTTTCTCCTCCCTATCAACATTATTCTGCAATGCTTTCAATTCTTCCAGAGTGTCAATTATTTTCAATGCATAGCTTGTACAAGTTAAATCTTCTTCAGGTAACGGTTCCCACTTGTCCTTGAACGACATACAGTTCAATGCACAAAACCTTGCGACTTGATCCGCATATCCATTTCCCAATGATACATAGTCCTGTGACTTCGGATATGCACTGCATTTTACCATGGCAATATTTTCAGGCATTTGAATAGCATGTAACAATTCTTTAATTTTCTCACCATTTCTTACTGGAGACCAGAATAGGTCAGAAAACCTCTCTGTGACCACAACTGACCAAGATTATGGACTATTCCAAATCCATACTGGCTATCCGTATAGACTGTAACTTTCAGCTGGGCAGAGACATGGCACGCTCTAGTAAGGGCTACCAGTTCTGCTACTTGGGCAGAATATACTACTCGGAGCCAAGAAGCTTCCAATGTACCTGAAAGTGTGCACACAGCATATCCTGCTCTCAGTGTCACTGTATTGTCTCGCAGACAAGAACCATCAACAAAGATAATTTTGTCATTTTCTTCCAATCAGGTATCTCTAATCTCAGGTCTTGGTTTTGTGCACAGATCAGTTATTTCAAGTCAATCATGCTCAACATCTTCCTCTTTTTCAATTTCAGCATTTTCACTCGGAAGTAGAGTTGCCGGGTTCAGCACTGTACACCTTTTCCATGATATATTTGGTGACCCTAGAATACTTGTTTTGTTTCTAGTCAACCTCGCACCAGTCAAGTATTGGGTTTTCGTCCTTGTCAGTAGAATCTCAATAGAGTGAGGGACCATTACAATCAGGGGATGCCCTCAGAATGTGTAAGGCTCTGACAGCTGCGGCAACTGCATGCATACAACCCGGTAAGGCTGCTGCAACTGGGTCCAAAGTAGCTGAAAAATATGCTAATGGGTGGTTTACACCTCCATGGACCTTTGTCAAGACAGACAAAGAACATGCATCATGCTCATGACAAAACAATGTGAAAGGTTTTGTGTAATCAGGCATACCCAACACTGGAGCCCTGCACAAACTCTCTCTCAATTCAGTGAATGCTTTAATTTCATCCTACTCTACCACTATGGGATCAGTGACTATGGGATGAGTCAGCTTCTGCAATGGTCTTGAAATTACTGAAAAGTTTGGAATCCATTGGTGACAATAAACTACTTTTCCCCAAAACATCCTGACATCTCTCTGTGTAGTCGGGGGATTTATCTGCAATATAGTTGTAATTCTTTCCCTAGATATCTTTCTTGAACTCTTTTCAATCTGAAGGCCCAAGTATTTCACCACCTTCTGACAGTGATGTAATTTAAGTGGAGACAATTTATGATAATTTTGTCCCAAATGGTTGAACAGGGTAATCGTGTCATACTTGCACTTGTCTCTTGTTTTGGACACAATTAGTAAGTCATCAATGTACTGCACCAAGGTCTATTGGAAAGGCAATTCCAACGACTCCAAATTCTTTTTCAGGATCTGATTGAATATGGTAGGTTACACTGAAAACCCTTGAGGAATTCTGCACCAGCAATAAACTTGACCCAGGAACTTGAAACAAAAGAGAAATTGACTTTCCTCATGAAGAGGCACAGAAAAGAATGCCTGTGACAAATCAATGACAGTGAACCACTCTGTGTCACATGGAATCTGGAACATTATCACAGCTGGATTTGGCACCACGGGACAACATTTGAACACAATCTCATTTCTTTTTTTCAAACCCTGAACAATTCGAACATTCCCACAGGGCTTCTTCAAACCCATTATTGGTGAGTTACATGGACTGCTCAATAACTCTTTCCGAACCCCTTGCTTTAAAAAAGTCTCCAATTATCTGAGCTACTTTCATCAGGACATCTTGCAGCATATGGTACTGCGGAACTTGAGGAAAAACTGCATTTGGCTTCACAGTAACTCTGACTGGCTCCTCACTCTTTATCAAACCTACTTCTTTTCCTGTCAAATCCCACACTTTCTCCTTTATCATACCCTGCAAGCCAGGATGAAGTTCTTCCACTGTGAACATTGGGAAAAATTCAATCATGGGGTACAGCTCATTTGTAGTTTCACACTCTATTTCTGGGGCTTGTTACTCTTCATCATCACTATTCGTCTGAATCTCAATTCCATCATTTGAGCAAGTAATTAAACACTTTGTTTTACTCAACAAGTCTCTTCCCAGTAGGGATACGGCACTTGAATCGCAGACTACAAATTTATGCAATCCCTGGAAGTTGTCAATCTACACTTGGACTGGATCTGTAATCGGATTTGTCAAATACTGGTTTGCTACTCCCACAACCTGCACTGTTCTACCTGAAAGGGGCATATTTGGAACTTCTGCACTTCTCACTGTAGAGCACGTAGCTCCTGTGTCAACCAAGAAACTCTGTGACCCATAACCTTTCCCTTCACATAGGGACCTTTTTGATCTACTTCTAAGGAAGTTGCAAACACACACAGCTCCTCATCTGAACTGTCACTCGTCCATTCATCATTTATTCCATTCTCACTGTGTAACTGTAATTGATGCACTGTGTTACTATTTCTGTTATGCCTCTGACCTGTGACTTGCTGAAAAAGCATCATCTGTAGCTGCTCCATCGGGGCTTGAGGTATTTGAATTTGCTGCCTAGGTACCATTGGCTGCAACTGTGGCACTTGTGCACGGGGCATTTGCATCTGCTGCATGGGCTGCAAATTCTGCATTTGATTCACATTATTCTGAAAATTTGGATTAGGACCCCTTACTCTCGGTACTCACACATTCTGGAATGAATTGATGCCATTACTCTGCTGAACAACACCTTCCTGCACCATCACTGGACACTCCCTTTTTCAATGTCTAACGGCTCCGCAAATGTGACATGGCAATAGCTCCTTCATCCCATGCACATCATTCTGAACCACTACAGTATTCAAATCTGGACCATGATTCAGTTTGCCTCCGCGACCTCTACCTCTCATCTGAGGCTGAAACATCATGTTTCCCTGCTGTTGCTGTGGCAACTGCTGCGAGAAATTCCCTTGCACCCCTGTTTGAGATACCTTAATCCGCATCACCATCGCCTTCTCTTTCAACTTTTTCTGCTTCAACTTAATCTCATCACTACAGTATTTTGCATACTGTAATACTTCATCAATTGGCTTTGCTTGCCAGGATAATCAAATGGCTCTCAAACATCTGGCTAATTTCAGGTCTCCATCCTTCCACAAATCTGAACACAAAGTGAAGCATGTCTTTCACCTCAATTGTCTCTGTACCGCTCTAATGCTTGAATGCCTGCAACAATCTCTCATAATATGCATGTATCGACTCCCTTGCTTCCTGAGCTGTCCTGTTAGTCTGCTGCCAATCAATATTCTTGATTTCAGAAACTCAATCACTTTATAGTAATATTTCATTACCTCAGGAGTCGGTGCACCTGTATTCTTGTCTCTCGCCGGTTCACTTGTTGGCCAGTCTACACTCCTCTTACACTGAATCCACATGTCACCAGGAACCACTATCTCTAGTAATGTGTTCAAGTCCTCCCACAAACACTTCGCAAGTTTCACAAAACTGTCTGTCTGCTGATACCATTCTACTGGTTTTTCTCTCAATTTTGAGTAATCATTTGTAAATGACAAAATGTCACTTCTGCTCCAAGGGACGTGAACAAAATTTCCCCCTAGAATCTCTCTCATTGGTAGAATCTTTACCCGATCTTGTTTGAACAGATGCCGGCCGGTGAGGACATGCTGCCGGGAGGACTCCGTCATGCTGGTGGGGGCTGCAGCCTTGAGAAAGCCCCGGTCTATATATAGCCAGAGGGGGCGAAACACGTGTTGGCTGATCTTCTATTCATCCTATGTTTATCATATTTGGATTTTGGACTTTGTTCTCCGTCCTACTAACCAGTGACTGACTGTGAAACTGGGACTTTAATGTTTGCACAACAATAAAATCAAGAACTCTCTGAGTGGGACTTCACCTCTTTTTGTTTACTATCTCTAGTAATGTGTTCAAGTCCTCCCACAAACACTTCGCAAGTTTCACAAAACTGTCTGTCTGCTGATACCATTCTACTGGTTTTTCTCTCAATTTTGAGTAATCATTTGTAAATGACAAAATGTCACTTCTGCTCCAAGGGACGTGAACAAAATTTCCCCCTAGAATCTCTCTCATTGGTAGAATCTTTACCCGATCTTTATCTTGCTGCACATTTTCAGTCAGCTCCAAAGAATCCCTTTTTCTCTTGCCTCTTTTCTTTACCCATTTGTCTAATGCCCCCTGGTTTGAGCAATTTGAAGCAATTCTTTAAGGTGTGCTTTCATTCCGGCAGATCTCATGTGTTCAAAATCTTTAGCTTCGAAATCTAATCTGTAACTCATTTTCAAATGCTTTGTTTTCTCTATTTCTATGACGTACTTCTCTGCCAGGTTGGCTAGTTTCTGAATTACTTGCTCAATTCTCTTGTAATTTTTGGGCACAAATATCTCAATTCTGCCTCCGTGTAGGATTCTAACCTATTAACCCCCATAGTTCCCTCAGTGAGTTCACCCGCTTCCATGCTTAGCCTAGCACAATTCAAATACTCCTCTCCTTTAGGGGCACTCCCTGGGGCATTCAGCTTGTCTAAGCAGTCAGTTAATTGCTGAGCTGTCAATCGTTGTAACAAAATGTTACTTGCTTGGACCGGTGGCACCTGCTGTAGAACTACAATTCAGAGTCTGCGGTGTCAGTAATTTCAAACTCTGGCTACCGTTTGGCCCTGTCACCGCATCTGGAAGGACAACAAATGGACTAACGTCTAATAATAATCTTGATCTGTCAAAAGTCTGTCCTACAGGAGAGACTACCTGAACATGTTCATTATATCCTCCCCTTGTCAGGTTCTGGGACATTGTTCCCTGTTCTCCTACAGTCAGTTTCTTCTGTGCAAATAATGGTACAGCTGGACCAACAGTTATAGGTAGCAATATAGCATTAGGGGCTGCACTGGCTCCTATGCTCTGTGGGAGAAGTAACTCCCACATTCTGATTCATTATCGGATTCATATCTGACTGTGTCTCTGTCACTGGAGTAAATCTTGGCATCACCTGCGGCTGTTTTTGAGGCAAGAAAATTCAGCTCACTTTGAACCAGTATCGGTCTCGGGAAGACTTGCTCCGTGGGCATTACTAAGTTTCCATAATGGGCATATCAGGTCAATTCTCTGCACCTGTGGCGGTTGCATCTGGGTCTGCACTATAGGAGTGGTTGGCACATTGAGACCACTTAGCACCTCTTTCTGTGTCAGGTTACCATTAACCTGCACTGGACTCACTGTTCCATTAACTTGTGTTGAGGCTGTCGGATCAACACTGGTACTTGGACCACTCTCAAGTACCGTATATGGTGGTGGTCAATCTCTCAAAAACTGTAATGAACTCATCATCGTCCAAGTCCTCCTCCACTGTTGAAGACTTTCTAGCCTCCTTACCCTCAGACGGACTTTTATTAGTTTTCCTAGTAGCTTTCTTTCCTTCCTTCTCATTCTCCTGCGTTATTGCTGGAAACAACTTAATTCCGTGCAAAGTCTCCATTCTCCATGCTTTCTGAACGCAATCCCATCTAGCCTCCACTAGAGTCTTTTCTGCTTTTCTCATCCTCCTATTGAATCTCAATTGCTGTTGCTGTCTGGCTACTAGCTCCCAAATCGCTAATGCCTCAAACTGTGCTGGTCTCGGAAGGGGCTTCGATTCATATAGCACCATCCGTAAATGCTCCAAGACCCTCAAATTGAACGTCCCATTTGTAGGAAACACTAAGTTCCAATCTTTTTCTGTCAATTTACACCATTGCTTTAGCCAAAGACATGGCGCGACACCCTTCTCTTCCATTACAATGTAAGCTGGTGTACCTTCTGGCGGTGTTGCCTCGTCTACACTTGTTGTAATATACACATCTCCCCTTAGGGCACTTTTTAACACTTTGAAAAACTTCATCTTTTCTCTCTTTTTGATATTCAAAATCAAATCAGGAAGTGACTTTTAATCCCAAGATTCCTTTCACCTACGTTCTCAACAAATAGCCTCTCACAGAAGGCTGCCAATCCATGCATGGCCCTTCTCACTAACCGACCTATCCCAGCGCGGCCCCAATGACGTCACACTCACACATAATGCGGCTGACAAAGTCTTACGGCTTGTCTTCCTTCTATCTAATTCACACAAAACTAATGCAAATTTTGCCTGCATCAATAAAACCAAAAAACAAAAACAAATCTGCTGGTTTACTACAGGAAAGGTAACACATTCGCTTCAGAAACCTTACGGATTTTTCACTGATGGCTCTTCCCGCACTTACAGCTAGTCTTTCTTTTTCGGTCTACCAGATTCGCAAGCAAAATTCAACCCGCAAATTTCACTCTCAAATGATCAATGGGTCTGTCCCGGTGCACATGGAACTTGCCAAATCTCTGTCGAAATTTCTTTCACTCACTTTGACTCACACTTCTGACTTGTTGACCATGCCCGATCAACCTACTAAACCAAACAGATTACAACATATAACCAAGTGTCTCATTCACTTTTCAATATACTCCTGAGTCTTAGACCACGCAGGGTCCGTACATAAACAACCATGTGGACAATTTTTGAGCATAAAGCACCACACGTGAAGTTCGATGACTTCCCTACTCCCACACTGAGGAGTACGCACACTCCTACTACAACTTCATTTGGAGTTCGCAAACTCCCTAAAATCCTCGCAAACCTCACAATTCACCTGCGATTTGCATAAGCTGTGCCAACGCAACCTATTTCATTTTATACTATCACTAGAACGCCGGGAACATTCTCAAACACCCATTAGCAGGATCCAGGATCTGGGAAAGTCATTTCTGAACTTGAAGGAACATCATTTTCTCTCCAATTATCATCACTGAAAAACAAAATTCATATCTCAATAATAATGATTTCTGCTACCACCTCTGGGACCTTCAGTCCTGCTATTATCTCTGTTAACACCTGTCACGCCGTACTGAACATATATGACAAGCTCTTAAGAAGACACATCATCAGTCTCTTACCATGTCATCTATTATTCTATACCGGACGTCTATGGTGAGCTCCTAAAGAGACGAAGGATCAGTCTGCTTCCATCTCTATTAGCGTGTCTGACCTTAATAAGTAAACATACAAGGGGACGCGAATATGTCGGTGAACCTTTTGACTCGCAATTAAGATGTTCTTACCATAGCTCCAGTACATAATCAATAATCAATACACAATAATTAATAATAAACATCAATCAGTAACATCAAAAATCAATGGAGTCAGCAATTGTCACGCACCATGACCTTTCAGTCATGAATACCCACACCTTCTAGTGAAAAATAGACTATTTATTTCCCTATATTAACAATGATAAGGTCATGTAGAATAATCTCAAAATCAAATGAAACAATTACAGAAACAAAGCAGGTTGTCCAAAACGGCGGAAGAAACACAATCTAATCAGAGCTTGAACTACAACACATTCCAAAGTTATGGTGCAAATCAGTAGCAAAGTCAACTGTGTCAACGTGATACCATACATGACGTTTAGCAGAGAAATTCATCAAGCATTAGTCCTATTGTCATAAATCATTGAGTGAGAATCCTTAACTAAATTCAGATTAGCATCTGCATGTTGAGCTTCATACAAAACAATTTAGTAACACAAATTTGGAAAACATCTAACTATGGCACTATCAAAATAGCGCAGTTGGCACCTAGAAAGAAAAAGCAAATATGCATAATAATCACAGTTTGGATATACATATTCTCAGGGTGAATCAGCAAAGCAGAATCAGTCTTCGTCTACAGGACATCTGTTGATCAGCAAGGCATCAGGTTTCAGTATAAGAATTTAAAAAGGCAAGGCCTTAAGCATTAAAGTTAAGCATGTCTCTTGTCAAGACGCATACAAAAATAATAACCTTTTGGTCAGGAAAAATGGGCAGTAATGACTGTCTTCTCTATGTCCAGTGTTGTTAAGTCAAAGTCACCTAAATTACCCTCCAAATCCCTATTGGTCAGTTAATCGTATGTTCACACTCTGTCTAATAAAACTAAAATACCAAATCTATGAATTCTAATATTTCTTTGTTCACATATTGTTGATTGGTTCGTTTTGCGATGTTCTCATCATCCGGTTTGTCAGGCAGCAATATTGTTGCAGCTTCTACTCTAGCCAGTATCTTATTTGTTCTTGTCTTTGGGAATTCAGTCACACACACAATACACATAAATTGTTGCATTAGCAAGAGCATCATCTCCTAGCAGTCGGTTCTCACGGAAAGCTTCAGTTATGAGCACATTTAAACAATACAATAGAAATTCACACTTTAACTCTCTTGGTCAGCTATTTTATTAAATGCTAAGAAATACAGCTTGAGGCCAGTAAAGTAGGCCAAGACACTCGCTAAGTTAAGGCCTACAATTGTTACAGCTAAATCCAAATTCATAACCCTTAATATGACATATTACTGCAATAGTCTAACATATATTCAACATTTCATAATATTTAATCATTGATTAGTACATTTTGTTAACATTGGTGGCCATTTCTTTGTGATCACATTTCCAAATGTGTGCATTATTTTTCTACGTTATTACATTTCCTACAGAATCTTATTATTCAAAATACATAAACACTCATTAATAATTTTTATAAAGACACTAGCGCTAGAACTCCAAAAGTCTAAACTTACACCAAGAATCTAACTTTACTCGTAGTAAAGTTAGACTTTAGGTCTAAGTTTAGACTTTTGGTCTAAACTTAGACTTTTGGTTTAAGTTTACCTTTGTGAATCGGGCCCATTAAAGTTTAGCCACTAAATATTTTAATTAATAGTTCTTTTACTTAAATCACATCTAATGAAATACAAGAGTGTTCAGAAGCACTCTAGACACTGCATGACACTGAGTCTTCTTTATTCCACCAACATGTAGCACACAGCCCAGCTCAGCTCTTATTTCTTCAAGTCAACTTCTAACTCCCACATACAGTTCTGCTGTTACCATGGTAGAATAATAGCATCATGTGGAACATCTGAGTGCCATGATTCTACACTGCAGTAGGTTACAGTACATCTCCCTTTTGAACAGAAAATCTCAAAATAATAACTGTTCCTCAGAAAGGAAGAGAAAATAATACAAATTCCATATTTCAATAGGAGAGAAAATGAATGCAAGAACTAATACCTTAGAAAAACAACCTATGTACAATGTATACAACATGTGGAAAATGGTTGTAGGTGGAATCAAATACCATGAAAGAAATATTTCACCCCAGAGAACCTATACAAGCACTATGATTTAAAACTCTATATAAAATGCAATAGACCTTACACATAAAAAAGGAAAAGGGTTTCAAGATAATATACCGATGTTAGTCTCCTCACGTTACACATAATCTTCCAAGCATATAGGCTTCTTGCTGGGAGGGAGACTGCGGTGAATTCTGCCTTGACGTAGTCCAATGCCTTTCATCATATTCTCCCCTTCATTTATGCCTCTACTTTCAGTGAAAGCACCCTCAAGCTAATCAACATTAGCACTTACATGCCCATCATTACTTGCACTCCTTGTTAAAAGGGACATACTCCATACCCCTCCATCATCCACAATCACCACATTCTTCTTCACAAAAGACAAGAGGAGTCTCGCAGAGCAGGAAACAGTCTGTTTAATAAAACAGACATTATGGCCGGGAGAGCAGTTACAGAATCCGGTTTGAGGAATGTCTCTCGGATTACTTCAGCTCGGAACACATTTTATACCATTCTGAGGACCATAAAACTATAAAATGAGAACAGCTGTCCTGAAGTCATGAACATGAATCCCAGAGAGAGAATGCAGGTGGGCCTCGACCTGGCGTGGGCACAGATGTGGTCAAGTAAGTTCTTGTTCAGATGTCCAGCCTGAGGGACACGTGGTCACCTCTTTTGCTGTGTGTATTGCATCTTGATTGGCTAGGTGAACCTAAGTACATGTAGTGTATCATTTTATGGTGTTTTGGAATGCCTGTGTCCTTCTGGCCATGTGTGCTTTATTGGGGTCAGTCTTCTGGCACTTTGTAGTATAGCTGGCTATCTGTGGGATCTTAATCTTAATTGTCCTTTGTGCATGTTTGGGTTTTGGTCAAATGTTATCCCACTTGTGACCTGTCAGTCATTAACAACCTTCATGTGTGGGTCCCAGAGCCTGCCTGACCAAATACCCTCATGCTAGGGTCGACGGAGAGTTCACGATGGGGAATCTAACAGCGGCCATTTCGTCAGAGTATGAAAATGTATTGTTCATATGCTAAGAAACCCTATTATTGTGCGCATCAACATTGCGTTTCAGACCCAGAAATCTAAATTTGCCTTCTGGAAACCAAGCAGGCTTCTTTATGAAGACCACATCTCCCACCTTCCACGCATGCACCTGTGCCTTATCTCTGTCATCAAATTGCACCTTATATCTTTGCTTGCGGTGTTTGACAACCTGTAGGCAAATCTTTTGTGCATGTATCTTGACATCCAACCAGCATGGATTCAACGTACAGCCAGCCAATCTGCTTTTTAAAGACTGAAAAAGAGGTACATTGGTAATCAAGTTAGGGAAGTTGCTATGCACCCGGAGGTTCTCTTGGAACACCCCCCTTAAAGGCACACCGTTCTCCTTAGCATTTTGAGCACAAGCCTTAACCAAACGATTCATGCTTTCCACCAAGTCACTGTCTTGAGGGGAATATAAGGCCATGTAATAATGCATAGTGGCGAGGTAATCTCTCATTTCAAACAAGGCAAACTGTACTCTGTTATTGTTAACAATGGTCTTGGGTATACCCTCTCAACCAAACACCTCACGAAAAACCTCAACCACATGTCTGAGTGTTATTGAGCTTACACAGCTTTCTGTAACCCACTTCGAGGTATAGTCCACCAGGACCAACACAAACCTCTCAGACGAGGGTAACAATTCAAACGGGCCTATAATATCCAACCCTAACTCATTCCAGGTTTCAAATGGAACATCAACATGGGACAGAGGGGCTGTCCTGACAGATCTAGTCTTGTCACTCCCAGCACACTATAAGCAATCCTTAATCACCCTTTCAACTTGCCGATCCACACTAGGTCACCAATAACATTCCCTCACTCTGGACTTGGTCAAGTTCCTACCAAGATGCCCCTCATATGCCAGATTGACAATTTTACTCCTTAAGCTCACTGGTGGAAGCAAGTGTTCTCCTCAATATAACTCTCCATTGGGAATACATAACTCATCCTTGACACCCCAGAATAGTGTTACTTCGTCATGGTTGCTTCTGAGATCAGGCCATCCCATCACCACAAAATGCATGGCCTGCTTTCTCACCTCATCATTCTCCACCTCCAACTCCTAGTCATTCTTGGTTATTGCTGTCTCCTGACGCTCATAAACTGATGCTCCACTCCATCCTGTCCAAGCTTTCTCTCCACTGGTATCCTGGACAAACAATCTGCTGGTATATTCCCATCTCCAGACAAATACTCCACCCAAAAGTTGTACTCAATTAGAATGTTCATCCACCTCTTGATGTGTCGTGTGGTACTATCGGTGTTCTTGCGTCCCATCACTTGGATCAAGGGTTTGTGGTCAGTTCTTAAGACGAAAAGGCAAACCCCAAAGAAAAAAAATGAAAATGGTGCATTGCCCACACATAAGTCAAAGCCTCCCTCTCTATGACTGAATACCTCTCCTCTGCTCCTTTTGAAGAGAGAGAGGCAAAGGCAACAACCCTTTTTTCTCCATCCATCACCTGTGACAACACAGCACTCAAATCTCAGTAGTGTAATTGGTTGTATCACACTAGCAAAATTAGGAATGAATTTGGCATAATATATCGCAAGACCCATAATAATTGTGGGTGCTTCCAGATTTGATTTGACCAACTCTAAATTGGGGCTTAGCCCATACCAGAAATAATATGCCCCAAGTAAGAGACAGAACTGACATCAAACGTACACTTCTCCCTCTTGAGGGCGAAACCACTGTCCCTTAGTCTTGCCAACACCTGCCTCATGACATGGTCATGACTCTGTGTGTCCTTCCCATGCACCAAGATGTCACCTTGAAAGAACATCACAGAATCAATCCTCTTAAGTACCTTCTTCATTAGTAGTTGGAAACATGCCACAGCCGGGCTAGCCCAAAACGCAGCCTTATAAAATTAAGGCCCTCATTACAACCCTGGCGGTCGGTGTTAAAGCAACGGTAAGACTGCCAACAGGCCGGCGGTAAAAAAATGGGATTTGTACCCCTGGCGGTTACCGCCATCCAACACCGCCACTTTAACACAACGACCGCCAGGGTGGTAACAGCCATTGGGCTGGAGACTTCGGTCTCCGGCCCGGCGGCTGTCACATTCCCACCCTCGGGATTACGACCCGGCCTACCGCCAAGGTTTTTGTGGTTTTTGTACCAGCAGGAAAACCATGTCGGTAGGCACTATAAGTGCCAGGGAATCCCTGGCACTGATAGGGGTCTCTCCTCCCTCTTACCCCCTCCCCAGAGTCCTCCCACCCCCTCCCCACCCGCTCCTGCCCCCCGCACATATACACACCCACACATGCACCCATATACACACATGCACACACACATACCCACCTCCATCCACGCATGCACACATGCATACCCACACACCACAACACACACCAACATACCTTGTCACACACATGCATCCACAACACTCACAATCATTCATTCATGCATGCATCCAACGCGACTCACACCGCAAGCATGCATCCAAAAACATACACCCCCCCCACATACACACAACACCCCCAACCCCCTCTCCGGTCAGAGAACCCGACTTACCTGCTTGCAGGGGGTCCTCCAGCTGGAGACGGTCCGCGGCGCTGCTGTCAGCAGCAGCGTCTGCCAGCAAAATACCGCCAGGCCATAACATTGCTCATGATACAGTCGGCGGTGTTTTGCTGGGGTGGCGGTGCTGCTGTCAGCAATGCCGTCTTACCACCGTCCGCTGCCATGACGGGCAGTGGTGTTCCGCCAGATTTTCGCGGAATACCGTCAGCGGTCATAATACGCATTGCCGGCTGGTAGCCACGGCGGAGGTATGTTGGCGGCCATCACCGTGGCGGTAGGCGGTCAATACCGCCAATTTTGTAAAGAGGGCCTAAATGCTCAAAGATGTCAGCGCTCTAGAGCAATGGTTCCCCACCTGTGGTCCTGGGACCGCTGGGGGTCCGCGAAGCCTCTTCAGGAGGTCTGCGACTAGAAAATTAAAGTACATTACAGATTAATAAAGTGTATATAAATGAAGTAGCTAAATGTCCAATTGAAAATGTTATGAAATACTATAAATGTCAAGGAATTGGAAATTGGAGGCTAAAATGTAATTAGTATCCTCAGATTGATTTGTGGGACCAGTGCAGGTGCACCAAACAGAATATGGTATGGACGAATGGACATAGTGTGTCTTCAATTGAATTTAGAAAAGCTCTAAACTTCTTATTAACATTATTTGTTTCTTTAGATTTGTTTGAAAAATAAATAATATATATTATCAATTGTGTATGTGTTTGAGGAATGGTTGTTTCTGTATTTTTTGTGTATTGTTTTGCATATCAAATCATCAACAATCTTTAGGCCAGGGTCCCCGGCTTCCAGTAAGGACTCAGAGGAGGATCCCCAGATTCCAACAATGATTCAGTGGGGGTCCCCGGGTTCCAGTAATAATAAAGTGGGGGTCCACAGAAGTCAAAAGGTTGGGAACCACTGCTCCTGAGTCCTTGTGCAACTGTACTTGACAATACATGTCAGACAAGTCCATTACACTAAACACACATGCATCTTTGAGTACGGCTTGGTCTTCAGTTATGTTAGGCAGTGGCTAGAGATCCACCCAAATGTTTTCATTTAGGTCCCTCAGGTCCACACAGATCCTGATCTTGTTCCCAATGTCCTTGGGGGCCAGAATGATTGGGGCCAACCACTTAGAGGACTCAATCTCCTCAATCACCCCAAGGGACAATAGTTTATCAATATCCTCCTGCAAGGGTTTCAGCATCAAATTAGTCAACCTCCTCATCTTGTGCACTACAGGTTTCGCATGTTTCTTCAAAATACATTTTGAAAGTCCTGAAGCAAATCAAAGGCACCGTGAATGGCAATTAAGAGGACCCGTTCTTTCGAGTTATGAATGAGCATAATGCCTAGGTCTCTTTGGTGCTGCCACCCCAAAAGACTGTCACCCCGCTTGGCTACATAAATGTTACCAACTATCTCCCTGCCCTTGAAATTGATATTCATGCCCGCACATTCAATTAAGTCAATGCTGTTGTTAGCAGGTCACGAATAAAGAAAGACAGAATTCAGTTTGGCAAGTAATATGAGCCTTTATGAATAACGTCCGGGAGGACAGCACAGCTCTAAGTCTGAAACTGCCCTCAAAATCAACTCAAGCAGCCCTTTTTATATACTTTTGCTACCTTGAATGCATCTTATTACTTGTCATGCATTTTGATTTAAGCGCTCACGTGGTACATTGTGCCACTGCTTTCGTCAGCATAAAGCCGCATTTCTCATGAGAAAGCATCTAATTACACATTTGCAGAAAAGCAAAGCTAACATATCTGTCACGTGCACATTTATTGATAAACAGCAATACCTTTTATCTCACGTTCTAAAGGCTGTCTGTAGCTCCTCCTTTCCTAACTCCAGGCTTGGAGCCCTCCCCGACTGTCTGGCCTCCCCCACACAGCTGCTGACCTTCTAGCATCAAAGCTTTTACATTCCTGTCCAGAAACTCCCTTTCCTCATTAACGTGGATTTGAAATGCGTGCCTTTCCTGTAACTATATTATTGCAAGCTTCTAGGCCTTTCTACGTGTAGCTGCTTTGTGGATAACTATGCCTTTTTCTCTCTTCTCTGTCTCCTGCACTGGCCTTTTACTTGGATGCCATGAGCACTCGGGCCTGTATTCCTCTCTGAGCATATATGATTCTGCACATTTACCTCCCAACTCTTGCTTTAGCAAAAATGGGCCCTCTCTTTCTATATTTTCAATAACATTCCCCCCTTTAGTTGAACTTTCAACTACTATTACACCCTCTCTACTACATTCATTCATTTGGATATATACGTGATCCTCATCCTCCTTTACGTCCCTGGCTACCCTACTAGTGAACATCCCACCTATCTTCTGGCTAACCTTCTTGCAGCATCCTACCACTAACTGAAAGGTACAGAACATTAATAACATCACCACAAGTATCGGGAATAACCCCTTAATCAGTCCTGATAACCAGGATGGTATCCATGCAAACCATCCTGAAAACCATCCATCGGGGGCACCCCCTTCGTCTGCCATCTTCTTCCGCAAGTTATGTAGAGTCTGTATGGCCTCTGTGATTGTTCCATTTTCTGCATCGTTGACATGTAAAACAGGCAGTTCCGATCTTGGCACAGACCCCACCCTCCATGGCCGTCATCAAGTCTAGCACTTACCTATGTTGCATAAGCATCACTCTCACAGCCCGCATCTCTTCCTTGACTGCATTGAGTCCATCTTCGGTTGCATTAATTGTCTTCATCAGTTCCCATTGTGTTATCTGCAGCCAGCGGGCCGTGGCCTTTGTTTGAACAAAGGGAAAGATGCTCCCAAAGAACAATTGGGCATCATTAAACAACTTGTGCTCTTGTGGAATGTCTTCCCAGGTTGTAGTACCCATATACTCTGCATACCTCTTTTCCGATGACGCAATAAAGTCGTTGGACGGCTCATGGGGTGATCATATAACTTTGAGATGTCCACCCCTGGAATCACCAGGGAGGGGGTGTGCACAGTTACTAAGGAACAGAGACCTTTCCATCCGGAAGGAAGTCGCGAATACAGCCATTCTCCGCATTGCCAATAATAGTCCATCAGACTGGAGGTGCCCCATTGCATATCAGCATTGTACTCTGTGGTGATGCAATTGATGTTCCTTCCCATGGGGACTGTTCCATTCCCTCTGAAACATAAAAAGAAAACAATTGGTGTTCTGCCTGCTTGGAGAGTTGTTGGTGTTTCCACCCAAGTTAATCTAGATATATTTTCCTCCCATATAGCCTGACACTTCTTCTGGGTGCTATTATCAGTCTGATTTCCCTTCCAGAGAGAGAGAGCTCTACATCCAAATGTTGCACCGTGGTACCACTGACCATGAACATACACTGATCCATTTACTCGAAAATATGGTCTTTCCTGACAATCTTGGGACATGGGTGAAGCTGAATAATTCTTGCAGAAAAGTGTAGATCTTGATATTCCCAGGAATCCATGTTCTATTATTTTATTCTTCCAATTCCTACTTTTATATTTCAGTATTCCCGTCTCAGACATCCTCCCTAATTTCACCACTAATTCCTTGCGATCTGTCAAGACATTTGTTATATCGGCTAATTCCTCCTTATATTGTGTGGTGTTTACTAGAAATGCTCCCTGTCTTATCTGCAAGGGCTGCATTCGTGCTCTCATCCTACAAAGGTACAAGTGCAATAAACATCGAGTAATATTTGGAAATACTTCTTTTGATGAATGTAGCCTATCTGTGTCACTAGCATGTGGAATCAAAGAACAAACGAAACATGATTCATTAGTAGTCTGCATGCCTATCTCTGTCATGTGCTGATACCATACATTGTCTAATAGCCTAGTATGAATATTGTGAGATATATTTTCATATTTATATACTTCTCTCTGTAAGCGCTTAGTATACTGACACATTGCCATGTGTGGACTAAGATACCATTGAAAGGTAATTGCTAACATAACAAAGCATGAACAGAAAAACAAAATCGAAATACATAACTGTCCACTAGTAGTGTCGAGTAGAGGTTCTGCTGGCCTCTTTAGGAAGGACGCTGTCCTTCGTCTTTGTCTTTGTCTTGCTGTAAATGTTCCTGTGAAGATGGTGATGTATGACATGAAGCCGGGGACAATCGAACGTCTGATAGGTGTATCCATGGCTTCCTGCCCTCCACCTTCACCGCTGTGGGGGTGCTCTGGGTCACTAAGTAAGGGCCCTCGAACTTGCTGTCTTTTCATCGTCGCACAAAATTGCGGATGTACACTTGCTGGCCCACGGATATTTGACTGATCTGCTGGGCTGCGTTGGTGCACTTCTCTTGTCGTGCCACCTGTTTAGAGAAGAACTTGACAGACTTCAATAACTGAGATAGATAGCTACTCATTTCCTGTCCTAGGACCTCAGCTGTCTTTTGAGCATCTGTTCGGTGTCAAGCTATTGTTAAGGGAGTTGGCATAGGCCGTCCTGTTCGTAATCATTTCAGATAACTGCGGAATGAACCAGTCTGTCTGTAATGTGGCAAGAAGGTATTCTTTGGCAGTGTGTGCAGGGAGGTGTAGTTGTTCAAGGGCAATATACAGCAGGGCTTGAGGCATCACTGGCTTGCCTGTACTTTCTTGCCTATAGATAAAATCTGTTGGTGACTGTATACACCCTCGCTGCTCCCACAGCTCCCTTTCATGAGGTAGTGCTTGTTCTTGTAATTCGCGTAAATGCAATCGTGCCCCATAGATGTCTTTTGAGTCAGTACTGCTGTCATTGTTATTCCATTACAATGATAAAAGATGTAGAAAGGTTTTTTGTAATCAGGTGTAGCTAACACTGGAGCGTTTGTAATTGCTCCTTTTAGCTCCAGGAAGGCTGTTTCCCTGTCATCGGTCGAGTCTACTTTATTTGCATTTGCGGGGGACTCTTTTAAGGCTGTGAGAAGTGGTGCAATTAGGGTGGCATAATCAAATATCCACTGTCTCACATAATTGCAGAGTCCTAAAAACTTCTGCATCTGTTTAGTGGTTGTGGGCTTAGACATATTCCTAATACTCTGTACTCTGTCTGGTCTCATCCTCCTCCCTGTCCTTTCTTTATGTCACTTACTGGTTGTCCCCCTGGTGTCTGCACCTGAACTGGCATGGTGACGGACATTGGTGGTGCAGTCACGAGTGCTCCTTCTGTACTTGGCTTCTTAAGCTTATGTTGCACCAACTTCGCTGCAGCCCTTTCTGCTTGCTCTGTCCTCTCATTGTCTTTTTCTTGTATGTTGAACGAATGTAAGTTAATGTGTGTTCAACTATATCGTGGTCAAATGTCCCATCTTTTGGCCATGGTTGAGCGTGGCCCTCAGTGCCTTTATGCCACTGTTTGCAATATTTTAGTATTCTTCCCTTGTCTGAAGGGAAAGTTTTCATCATATGGTCCAAAGGGGTATCCATGATCCCCATAGGACGAATGTTTTCCTATGCGTACCTCTAGCAGCGTAACTGATGCGCTCTTTTTTCCCTGTCTGTTATCTTGTGAGTATTTTAATTATGCCACTGTCACTAACTCACAACAGTATTGTGTAAAGTCAGTCCTACTCAGTATTACCAGACTTCACATATATTGTTGTAAGACCGTATCTGTGGACATCAGCCAGGCTTATCGCTTGCCTGTGTAACACTTCTTCTATGGTGATGTCTGGGGCAGGTGAATTTATGGGTGGTCTAAGTGGATTAGTAGCTGAAGCAATGCGTGTTATCACGTTGTCATGTATGTAGATGAGTATTTGGGGTGCTCGGGGTGCGTTGAGCCATTCATTATTTAAAGTAGTGAAGGTACGAATATCTGTGAGGAATGCATCAAGAAGAGCCTCTAATATAAGGGGTGATTGAGTTATTATTTCAAACCTCGGGGTGTTGCATGGGCATGGGGGTTGACCGTGAGCCCACTTAAATACTAATTTTAGCTCAAGTGTATCTGTTTCTTGCCACAGAAAATTATTAGCCTCACTCATAGGGATTTATTATCAACTTTTACTTGCTTTGGTGTTATTTATTCGGGCCTCCTGTGTTTTTATTTTCACTAATTACTGCCCCTTCACAGAACTCTTTAAGGGTGTCTATTGGGATGTCAAAAATATGGCAGAGATCTCGCACCCTCTCCTCTTCACTTATATCTGACTGTGTGACAACTGGAGGGGACCCCTGCCATTTCTCTATAACCTGACCTTTATGACTGTAAAACACAGTATTATTTGTATTCTCTTTTTTACTCATTACTCATGAAACGCATTCACTGGTCCCTATTGCGCTTTGCAGGTTTGCAACCAGGGGTCTGACTGTACTCAGACTCTCACTAAAATTTCAGCCCTGGTCGCTTCCCCTCAAAGACGCCTTCCAGAGGTTAGTAAATCTGGGAATCTGGTGAACCGGGCGTGTGACTCAAAATGTGCACACTTGTTACTCGGTCCACTTCACTATTTCCTACTCTAACCCCTCTGTCTTAACCGAAATATCTGTTAGGCATTCCCAAATGAATGTCTCTTCCAGGGGCTGTCCCCTAGGTAATGCACTACTGTCATCCAGGGCTGCCCCCTGGGTAATACACTGTTGTCATCCAGGGGCTGCCCCCTGGGTAATAAATTGTTGTCATCCAGGGGCTACCCCCCTGGGTAATACACTACTGTCTTCCAGGGGCTACCCCCCTGGGTAATGCTCTAATGTCTTCCAGGGGCTACCCCCCTGGGTAATACTCTGATGTCTTCCAGGGGCTACCCCACTGGGTAATACTCTGATGTCATCCAGGGGCTACCCCCCTGGGTAATACACTACTGTCATCCAGGGGCTACCCCCCTGGGTAATACTTTGATGTCTTCCAGGGGCTACCCCCCTGGGTAATGCTCTGATGTCTTTCAGGGGCTACCCCCCTGGGTAATACACTACTGTCATCCAGGGGCTACCCCCCTGGGTAATACTCTGATGTCTTCCAGGGGCTACCCCCCTGGGTAATACTCTAAAGTCTTCCAGGGGCTACCCCCCTGGGTAATACTCTAATGTCTTCCAGGGGCTACCCCCCTGGGTAATACTCTAATGTCTTCCAGGGGCGACCCCCCCTGGGTAATACTCTAAAGTCTTCCAGGGGCTACCCCCCTGGGTAATACTCTATAATGTCTTCCAGGGGCTACCCCCCTGGGTAATACTCTATAATGTCTTCCAGGGGCTACCCCCCTGGGTAATACTCTATAATGTCTTCCAGGGGCTACCCCCTGGGTAATACTCTATAATGTCTTCCAGGGGCTACCCCCCTGGGTAATACTCTAATGTCTTCCAGGGGCTACCCCCCTGGGTAATACTCTAAAGTCTTCCAGGGGCTACCCCCCTCGGTAATACTCTAAATGTCTTCCAGGGGCTACCCCCCTGGGTAATACTGTAATGTCTTCCAGGGGCTACCCCCCTGGGTAATACTCTAATGTCTTCCAGGGGCTACCCCCCTGGGTAATGCAGTACTATCTATTACACCAGCTAGTCTTCTGGTCTGACTAGGGAATCACAGTGTAGTAATAACATACCATCAAAACATTGCTTTAACCCCCTAGCTAGTCTTCCGGTCTAACCGGGAAATCACAATTTATTTTTTAGCACACAGCATAATATTGCATTAAAACATTTAAACCCCACATAAATCATGCATGCATTTTGTCATATTATAGTTGCCAAAAAGAATCATGTAATTAAAAATAATAAGGTACAAGCCCGACCTCTCTTTACCCCTTTAGGACTGCAACATCTGGAATCCCCGACTGCCTGGTTGAATAGGCAGGTGTAATCTCACCTGTTTATGTTGCGCGCAGTGTTCTATTCAAGCAGTACAGACAGATTTTCCTTCAGCTGCGTCCGGAGAAGAGAAGGAGGGCTCCTGGCTCGGCTGCGCCAAATGTTGTTAGCAGGTCACGAATAAAGAAAGACAGGATTCAATTTGGCAAGTGATATGAGCCTTTATGAATAACGGCTGGGAGGACAACACAGCTCTAAGTCTGAAACTGCCCTCAAAATCATCAACTCAAGCAGCCCTTTTTATATACTTTTGCTACCTTGAATGCATCTTATCACTTGTCATGCATTTTGATTTAAGCGCTCACGTGGTACACTGTGTCACTGCTTTCGTCAGCATAAAGCCGCATTTCTCATGAGAAAGCATCTAATTACACATTTGCAGAAAAGCGAAGCTAACATATCTGTCACGTGCACATTTATTGATAAACAGCAATACCTTTTATCTCACGTTCTAAAGGCTGTCTGTAGCTCCTCCTTTCCTAACTCCAGGCTTGGAGCCCTCCCCGACTGTCTGGCCTCCCTCACACAGCTGCTGACCTTCTAGCATCAAAGCTTTTACATTCCTGTCCAGAAACTCCCTTTCCTCATTAACATGGATTTGAAATGCGTGCCTACCTGTCCACAATCAACATCTCCATCCACATTATTATCAATCTGGTCAGGATAGGGAACCTGTATTATGACTTTCTGATCACCTTCTTGCATTTCAAGTACCTCCTGTGCTTGTTGTTTCTACACACTCTGGCGTAATGCCCCCTAATGTCCCTTCTTACCACAATTCTGACAGACTGCATTGTTTGAAAAACAATTAGGGGTATTGAACAAATGGTTAGAGCTTCCACACTTAAAACACTTACATTTTGAATATTTTTCTTGGACCGACCCTTTGGTCCAAGCAGGATTCTGTGTGAATTTCTTACTGTCCTCATTAGCCTCCTACCATGAACTTATACCAGTTATTCTCTCCACAGAAGTTGGAAATGTGTTCCTCATCTCCTTTACCCAGCCAGAGGTGTACTCCATCCCTTTCACAATGTTTATTGCCTCCTTCAATGTGGGATTTTTAGCCAAATGTTTTCCTGGACTCTAGTGGGATTGGTACAACGCACAAGCCAGTCTCTTATAAGCAAATCTGAAAAGTCACCAAATTGACATGTGCACTCCAAGATCTATAAAGAGGCCACATAGTTGGCCACCTTTTCCATTTTTGCTTGTACCCTGGGAAAAAAAACATATGTCTCTCCATGACGGCATTAATGTGTCGGACAAAATGTATTTCCAGCATCATAAGTGACATCTGAAAGACATCTCTTGGCTGGCCCTCCTCATGTCCAAGCGTGACATCATCAA
Organism: Pleurodeles waltl; assembly: GCF_031143425.1. Classification (NCBI taxonomy): domain Eukaryota; kingdom Metazoa; phylum Chordata; class Amphibia; order Caudata; family Salamandridae; genus Pleurodeles; species Pleurodeles waltl. The sequence goes on from NC_090438.1 coordinate 727,537,980, forward strand.
GACTTTCATAAATGTTTCAATCCTTAATGCCTAGGTTGTGCAGCAAAATTCCTTGCTTCCTGACCGCAGAGAACATGCCACCCATTATGGCAATCACATATGAGTCAAAAAGCTTTCTCCACATTTCAAGGGCAAGCGAGGTTCCCCACAGTCAGATAAAAACTGTGGAGGCTGTGACATACTTGGCCCCGTCATTATAAACTGTAAAACAAGCACAAATAATAAACTAAAATAATAAGATGGAACAACAGACCAAAATACAAACTATGTAACAAACAAACTAAAATAATAACTCCACAAGTACGAGACTAAAATAACAACCCAAAATAATAACACTACCACTAGCTGTGCTCATTGCGCTGGAAATCTGACTTCAAAAGTATCCTTTGAAAATTACACTTCTGTTTCTGCAATAGCAGGCTTAGTTAAGTATCATCGAAATGTATTTACTGCAGGTAGACTCTCTCTTCCGAAGTATCCTCTGAAATGGTTATTAAAGACTTCATAGAAGTGCACTAACAATGGCAGTCAGGAGTCTAGATCAGGTGTAAAGGCTCTCCAAAATTGCATCAGCAGTGGCTAATTCCAAGGTACACTCCAACTAGCTGCCACAACGTTAGGCACACCCCTTCTTGTCACTGGCTAATAGCTTTAATGATTCAGCGATGATGTGTAAGTCACAGAATATCCCTGCCGGCCCGAACGTGAGAACCCACTGCTCAAAAGGCTTACACTGCCTCTAGAAAGGCTCTGCTTAAATGAAGTCTGTGAGCTGCGCACACACACAGCTTGAACACTTGTATGGCTGTGAGACGTGCCAGCCGCTCACGTGTCTGTAAGTATGCACCCTTCCCCAAACACACGGCTACCAGGAAAAACTGTGTCACCTTGAAACACACCTGGCTGCTCGGAGTCACGTGACAACGTGGCCTTCTGACACAAGGTAGGTTATCCCATAGACACGTGGCTATGCAGAGTCAGGAAGGGTCATGTGCGGCCCATTACCTCAGTTTCCGTGTGCTGGTAACTGCCAGCGAAACGGTGCCCCAAAGCAGAGGAAACGCTGAACTGAAGCAAAAGGTCTTAAATCTGTGCAAAGTCAGGTTGTTACTCACAGTACCAGGGCAGCAGTTGAATTACTATCTAAAACAGATGTCCTTGTAAAGAAGAACCAAGGAGTAGTTTCACACAGATTTCCTCGTTGAGTGGTGTTGGTGGATGTCCTGCCCTTCACAGGAACTTGTCGCCAGTGTTAAGAAGCACCCGAGACACTGCATAAAGCATGAGTCTTCTTTATTCCACCAACAAATAGCGTACAGCACAGCTCAGCTCCTATCCATTCAACAGTCAACTCCCAACTCTAACATACAATTCTGCTGTTACCATGGTAGAATCATGGTATCATGTGGCACATCTGACTGCCATGATTCTACACTGCAGGAGGTTACAACAAAGAGTTGACATAAACAAACTAAATATTATTTCAATGTACTGAACCAACAATTCAAATGTCCTATTTTGGAGCATCTTTTGAATTTTTTCACTGTTTGAACTTCATCAAGTTCATCTTCATCGTAGTGTAGACAACTTCTGCTTTATGCTAATTGAACCCTTCCATTTATTTTGGATAATCTTAATTGTTACCTGCAATAAGAAATTAAAAAACATAAAAAATCTCCATACTTCTACTTATTGCATTAAAGCTTACATAGAAAGTAAATATACCCTTTGATATTCCTCACAAGAGTTATAGTTCTCCGTTATTTGTCTTTGAATATTTATAATTCAGTAGCGTACTTTCACAAGTTTACTGTCAGGTATAAACTATGTATACTTTGGGGGCTTATTAATGAGGACTGACGCATCGCTGCAGCAATGCAGCAGTGTGTCAAAAAAGTTGCAATGCTGTGCTTTAATGTGATATGGATGGGCTGTATCTACGTTACCGCGCACAATGTCGTAAAGTCCTAACGTGAGTCATAAATTTTGACACATCGGGGGAGAGGGTGCTGCAAAGTGCCATAACACATCTGCTCTCAATGTGACGCAAAGCTGATTCGCGGGACGTAAAGCAGTTTTTACGTGCCACAAATCAGATTTGCGTCGCATAGGAGTGTGTCATGCAGCAGAAATCCTCAAAAAGTGACGTATTACAAAAAAAATATTTTGCAATCCATCAAAAGCAAGAAATAGAAGGAGCAGCAAGCACAAGCAGTGAGGGCAACCACCCCAACACCAGCCAAGATGTCAAGACAGAAGTCCAGGGAAAGAAGAAGACCAATTTCAGTGAGGAGGAGTACCAACTATTAATATCTAAGGTGACCAAAAATAAACGCATTCTCTATGTCACCTCCAAATTGCCAATAGGGAAGAAGGAAGCCATTTGGCAGGCCATAGTGGTTATGATTAACAGTATAGGGCAAACAAAAAGGACAGTGATGGAGTGTTAGAAGCACTGGCATGACTATAAGCGCAGGGCCAAAGAGAATCTGGCCAAAAACCTGAGGGCAGCCATGCGGACTACAGGAGGACCTGGAGGAGTTGGACCCATTGGAGGAGTAGGTGGCGTCACTCATCTCCACAGAGTTGGTGGCAGGAATGGAAGGACATGATAGTGCTGTGGATAAGGACCCGACAGGGTCAAGGAACAATAAGATTAAAAATGTCATGCAGTGCAGCACACAAAGTCACTTTGTTGTGCTGCACTACACTGTGTGCAAGGGAAAGGCAGGAGTGTCTCACATGATAACTCATACAACTCAAATGTGATTTTTTTATACAATGACATTTTGTTCAGCCCAGTCCAGATCTGCCAAGTTTGTTAGGTCCATGCGTGTGATGCTGCTCAATCCAGATTGTCCTTTGAATATTTTGTCTTGTAGTATAATGTATGTCATGAGTGACCAGGACTACAACTCCCACAACACAAAGCAAAAAACATGGACTGGAGCAGCACATGATTAATGGACCTTGGAAACCTGCCAAACTTGACTGTGACATTGCAGGTCCCCTTGCACCACGAGGCAAGTATGCTTGTCTTAATGCTACATAGCCAAAAATGGAGGATAAACTAATGGAAAGGGGTTGCCAGAGGATTAACTTCTCACCCGAGAGGGGATTCAGTTGCAGAGCATGTGAAGGATCTCCAAGTATGATCATGTGAAGAGCCAGGTGTACATTTGCTAGCATGAAACCATATTTCACGCAGCTGTCCTGATGTGCTGGGTGAGATGTCACAGGTGTTGCCTGCCATGTTGGAGAACACACAACCTCCTGTTTTGTAAAAATTTATTTTGGGAGTGTGGGTGAATGCAAGTGATTCACAACAGAGGTCCATGAGTGTTTATTGTAACCAGAGATGGTGTATGAGTTTTGTGGGACCCTCGTAGTGAAGTGGCATGTAGGTGAGGCAGAACACATTGAACTGGCAGTGTGTCTGAATTTGAAGCTAGTGAATCTCAAGGAGGTGATGTGTGTGCTTCAAGGTAGCCTGAGGGATAGTTATGTGATGGAGCATTAACTTGTTATGCTCTAAACGAGGTTGACAAACCTTTGAGTCCTGCTAAGTATTGATCTAGAAATATGGAAACAAATTGATTTAGTATCATCACATTTTAAACAGTGTAACCGATTTGGCCATACATTGAAAACCCAAGTCTGAAATCAAGCTAAAGGGTTTTATTACAAGGTGACACTCAGGTTAATGCAAACGATTCTCAAAAACATACTGTAAAGATAAAGAACGACAATAGGACAACCATAAAGTCAAAAGAACTGTAGGCGTGCTAACATAAACCAAAGTAATGATTCAGATACAGCCACATAGAATATCAACAGCAAGATCTGCTGCTTTGAAAACAAACCTGGTGCAATCTATTACACATTAGTGCAATTTAAAGTCATCTAACTGAAAAAAGCTAAGAACCATCTGAAATCTCCTAAAGAATTCTAAAGAAAGCATTTCTCCTATATCTAAAGGATACAAGGACTAACAGTAAAAAGTAAATAAAGGAAAATAATAACTTCGAAAAATGTCATCATGGGCAAAACGTAAAAGACCATTGAAGGTAAAAGTAGGCAAAAAGTGAAGGTGTCAGCATATCTGAAGCTTGGTCAAGAGTCTTCTCAGAGAATCAAGTGTAAGACAAAAGTACACTCAGTAAGCATGTGAAAATCAGGAAAGCTAGAGGTTTGTACCTCTCCAAGCAAAGGGGATCTGCTCCTGAGATGGTCAGGATAGCCCCCCTGGGGGTCAGAACTGATCTGCGCACCATCAATTAGTAAAAGTCTTAGTTAAAACAACAGTTTGATTTGGTCATGCCTTTTCTGAACAGGAAAGTTCCAGTTCCATCTTCTCATATCTCCCGGGTACCTTGCAAAATCTTCATTCTTTCCTAAGACTATTATGGGAAGGTAAACGCCCTTGGTTTCCGGTTCAGTTACTGGAACAAATGTAAATGTGTTTCTTTCAAAGTCTCTGTGTACCTCTTCAAGGTTCTTTTCTGAGAATCTCTATGAATAAGACAATAGTATCTCTATTTCCAAAATAACATTTCTCTGCACAAACACCTAAAAGAAATTACACATTAGCAAAAATGGAACACATTTTTTCACGTTCAGGAAAAAATACGATCCAGGCCTAGTTCAACTAAGAGGAAAAATAATTCAATTGCACATTTAATTTAATATTATACTAAACTCTGTATGTCAATGTTTTCAACATGAAATGTTAATTAAACTTTGTCAGTTTAAACTCTATGTTACAGTAAAATGCAAAACAAACAAAATTGTTAACACATATAAATGAATATGATGGAGAATTACATTTCTTCAATGTTAATCAATTACATTTGGTATAAATGTTATGAAATGTATTATTGTTTCAGGGTAAATCACTTCTAAGCAACAAGAGGATGGTTTCAGAACCACCATAAATGATTACATGTTAATTAAAAGGGTTATACCACATAGTTTTCATCACCTATCACTACAGTGAATGCACCTCACAACACGTGTTAAGTGCAGCACTTTACATTCAATGCTACATTAGTTCACACAATTAATTCAATAAAATGGTCACATAATAAGGTCAGGACTGTGACATCAGGGATGATAGCAATCTGCGCTATTCCACATGCACTGCTACATTTGATAGTTTCACACTTGTGAAGCAACTTTGAAGGGAAGGCGCAGAAGAGGGCATTGGTGTACTACATCTACATATGATGAGGGCGTAGGTGATAGTATAGCAGGTGTCGGGAGGGAGCCATTAGAAGAAAAGTCTGACTCTGGTTACATATGTTAAAGCAGGATGATGTGAAACAGGGAATTGTGAAGTGACTGGGTGAGCTCGGTGTCCAGGATAATAGGCAGGCTTTGGGGATGGTTGGAGGGTGAGATGTTTGGGCCTAGTCGTCTGGACAACCAGGGTAGGTACATGTTAAAGAATATCATCACTACTATCATGTGATATTCCGCATTAGCCATAGCTCTCACATACAGGTAGGAGTGTTAGTCAATTACATACTGTAAGACATGGTGGTGGTGTTGGTGTCTCCTGAGAGTTAATGTATAATCTTGGTGTCAGCAGTGTGTGACAGTAAGTTGAGACCCGTGGTCTAAATGATGATTTCCAGAGGAGCCATATATAGGTACAAGCTAGTGGGGCTGAGTGAAGAGAGTTGTGCTACTCTGCAGATGAGCAACTTGGTTAATGATGAAATAGAGTAAGTGTCAGTTTTTGCACCTTTCCAAGTGTGATTGTGCCTATCCCCTTCAGAGATGGTTCACAGTGCCTACTGGTCTGGACTCTGGAGATGACTGTGTATGCTAGGAAACTACTGGATTCCACACAAATAAGTATGGTAAGTACATGGCCTACCTCATTTCTGCAGTGTAGCAAGGTTGCTTGATGTGTAGAGTTGTGTGGATGTGTGTCAGATGTGACCCCTCTGCCACATGAATGCACAAATTGCAAGCAATATACCACAGCAAGGCAGATTGGCATGGTGTACTGTGTAAAAGGCAGAATGCAGGACCAAATCTAATAGAGGACAAAATACCATTACTTTGTCTGGAGCTGTGGGCTTAATGGTGCCTAGAGGGAATGCAGACAATGTTATCAGCAGTGGTGTCAATAAGTGAACCTTACCTCAATCTAGCCATACAAAGTAAGCTAAGCAACATGGTAAATGGAGCCCTTATCTGTACTCATTATTTCAGGCAAGACTGACCAGCAAGCTCAGTAACTGTTTTGCAATGTGTGGTATGACACAAAAAGGACCCCTTGTCACATAGTGGTTGTGTGTACAATGTTATGATATTGCCATGTGAATGGCAACAACAGTGTAACTTAGCCTCATTTACTTGTAGCAACATAGGTTCTATACATCTATGTGTATGTTAAAGTGAATTAAATGAAAGTCTGTTTGTCACCAAAATTACTTATGTCAACAGCTAACGTAGATCATCACTAACTTATTCCAATTTCATTGTAGACGGACAAACAACACCTGTTGTCCAGCAGCCTGTCCTGGATGACCAACCTGTCAGTGATGGCATCCTGCCTCCCCACGGATGATGAAATCATCTAACAACTCCTGAAATCCATAGATTCTCCTTCTCATGCCATGGCAAGGGGTGACAGCATAGCAGGTTCTCCAGAGGAACTGCCACCCAGAGGACATGCCCCATTTTCCAGTCCAAGCCCATCTGTGGACTCTGAGGACCCCCAAGTGTCATCCAATGGTGAGTGGTAGGAGTCCAGCAGCGGATAGCTGATGAGGTGTCAGCGGGTATGAAGGCCATAGGGACACCCTACAAGTAGTCTGTTGGTGCCTCATTCCTAATAAGGATACATATGAGGCAATTAAAGGCACCTAACCTCCATAGTATGGATGAGTCTCTAGCTGACACTGCTGGTGTCATGAAGCAGGGGCAAGAACAACAGGCCACATCATCTAACACCAGTGAGGCTGCCACCAAACTGGGGACCATCATTAAGATCATGGGAGCTATGGAGCGCAAGTTGAACTCCTACATAGCAACAATGGGTGCCTTACATAGTGACGCTGTTGCATTGTTGAGAAGCCATCAGACCCTTGTCAGTGCTGTGCTGCCTTCCTTGCTGGCACAGACAAATGCTAGCGAGAACAGGGGAGTCACATCTTTTGCCTTTGATTTATTTGTCTCAGATGCCTCCCACACAAACACTAGCAACTGCAGGTGAGGCACAACACCCATCAGGGGAGAAAGATGTGGACTTCCCCAGTTTCCGTCATCTAACTGCCAGGTAACATTTGTCTGTGCCCTAAGACCAGTTTCCCAGTGGTCCTGTTTGTATCATCATGCCACCTCCTTTGCCACCACCACTGTTCGTTTTATTTTTGTGCACCTGTTAATCTTATCCATTTATGGACTGTTGAAGAAGCCTACCTTCCCTAATGACAATGTGTACCTCCTCACTGAAATTCTCCTCACCTCTACACGTTGCATGATATGTCTCGAAAATGGATTCTTTCCAGGCATCCTTTACTCACAATCAAAGTTGTTGTTAGTTCCCCAAATACTGCGAAAAACGTTCGTGCTGAACCACCCACATTTGTAAATAAATTCATTCTTACACACCTAAGTGTAGTATTTGTAGCAGAAAGGATGACATATACCATGGTGGATGTATACTATCATAACCCACTTCTCAGCAGTTCCAAGAGAGAGAGCTAAAGCCACTGCTGTCGTTGGAGATGCACTATCAACAAGGACAGTTGGGGGAAAAATCCCTATAGGCCAGACACGGATATAAATGCAAATGTGAACGGTAATAAAGAGGGAAAAAAGCACATTCAGCAGAGATCACAGTACCCAAGCTGTGGACAACCACAGGAAGTTTAGTCCTGTGGACTATGAACGGGCAACGTTGACAAAACATTATTCTGCAATTCCCAGCTAAATCACACCCAGATCCTGTTCAGTTTCTTAAATGAAGGGGCACCCCTGGCTATAGCCAAAGCAATTTCAGACTCATAGAGTTGTTGTATAGCCCCCCCCACCATTCAATGATCTGCGGCAGAGACAAAGACACCTCCAGTCTGACAATACAGAGCCTGGCCAAGACAATGATTATAGACAGCAACTTTCTCCACCCCTGGTTGCATTTCATTGGACATCCCATCATTATCTCCTTTTGGATAAAGCATTTACCATCAGCAAGGCATGAGGTAGCTACCCGGGTCACCCATTCCAAAATTCCCAAAGGGCTAGGCAATTAACGAACATATGAAGAATACCAGCTGCAAAGCGACCACGCTTAGGGCAGGTAGTTTTATCAGGGCCCAAATTCCCACCCCATTTGGTTATTCGCTCAGGTGTGTAATATAGCATGCAGACGGTCTTAAACTGTTGCAATTTTACATTAATAGAATGCACCAAACTGTTGACTGTCTCCATGGCACTGTAGATTTCAGATGGCAGGATCTAACATGCTAATTCCTTACTCCACTTAGCCGCTAAGAGTACAGTATCATTGGTCCGATGCTCACAGAGACCTCAATAGATCGTACTAATCAAAGTTTTCCTATTTGCCCTATGTAAACTGATCATAATATCAGACCTTTCAGAAATCATTTCGAGATTCAGAACGGAAACAAAGTCATCTCCTAGGCGCAGCTATTTAAAAAAGAAGTGATGAGGAAAGTCATTAGCAGCTTGCAACCCAACAAACGTACGGAATTGATCCAAATCGTAAAGTTGCCAAGTGTTTCTACCCCTAGTCTCTGCCATACCCTACAAACAGTATCATGGAATACCTCTGGAAATGGTGGATTATCCCACAGTGGTGTGTCAGCATGTAACAGCTTTAAAGGGTATGACACCAACATTTCCTGTCAGATGTGTATGGTGTCTCCAACAAACTTAAATTTTACTCGCTGTTAGAAATTGGGTCTCTAGTTGCCAGAAGTATACACCCTTGTCCAAGTAGGGACCACAATCCTAAATCACAACACAACCCACAATATTTTGTGCTCACCCTCTACTAGCTTGGCACAGAGCAGGCAGACTTGACTTAAAAGGCAATGTGTAAAGTATTTATGCAATAACTCATACAGTAACACAGGGAAAACACCACAAAAAGTACTCCACACCAGCTTAGGAAAACAAATGATATTTATATGAATAAAATAGGACCATAATGACAAAAATTCAATATGCAAAAGTCAAGATATAACTTTTTAAAGTTTTAAATGAGTCTCAATCCTTAAGAATCGGTGATTGTATCCTTGTAACACAGAGTAACTTGGATGCGTAAAAAATAACGGCATACAGGATCGCAGAGAAGAAAATGCATTGGAAAACATGGGGCTGCATAGAAGTTTTTGCTGCAGCACAGATGATGCGTTGTTTCTTTCTTCGCTACAAGGTGATGCGTCGATTTACAGGAGCGCAGCCTTGGTTCCTTACCGCGATGCAGGGATATTTTGACACCTAGGGACAATGCACTGAAAATCCTTGACTGGCTATTGAGAAGGAGCACATGCTGCATCGATCTGGTAGGTGATACAGTATGTTTTCAGCCACAAGGCAGGTGCTATATTGATTTCTGCAGGCGTCGCATTGATTTTCCTAAGCACGGGGATTTTCTTCTCTGTGGCGAAGTCTTTGTGGCCCTGAGACTTCAGGACAGGAGGCAAGCTCAATCCAAGCCCTTGGAGAGCATTTGTGGGGAAGGCAGAGTCCTTCCAGCAGAGTATGGGTCCAGCAGACAGCAGGCCAACAAGTAGGGCAGCAGTCCTTTTCAGGAAAGCAGTCCAGATGAGTACTTTGGGCAGCCAGGCAGTCCCTCTGAGAGAGTCTAGGTGTAGATCCAGCGCTGGATAATTTTGGAGGGTCACAGACCCAGTATATATACCCAAAAATGTATTTGAAGTGGGGGAAACTTTAAAGAGTGGTTTTGAAGTGCACAAGCTCCCCTTTCAATCCAGTCTTGTCTGCCAGGATCCCTGTGAGGGGTTGTAAGTCATTTGTATGAGGGCAGGCCACTGGCCTTTGAAGTGTAAGTGAAAGCCCCTCCATCCATCCTGCCCAGGGAGACCCATTCAGTATGCAGATGAATGCAGATGTGACTAAGTGTCCTGTGTTTATGGCTGTCTGGGTGGACTGCACAAGGGGAGCTGTAAACCAGCACAGTCCAGATGTGGATTGGAGACGGGCAGAGATATGCCCACTTTAAAAAAGTGGCATTTCTAAAATAGTAATATTGAATACAGCTTCATCAGTAAGCAAGCAGGCTTTTCTATTACCATTCTGGCCATACTAAACATGACATGGCAACTTCTTTCAGATCAGAATCTACCACTTAAAATATATAAGGGCAGTTCTAATGCTGGCCTATGAGAGGAGCAGACCTCACAGTAGTGAGGAACAAATTTGTATGTTTTTCACCACAATGTCATGTAAAACACATAAGTACATGTCCTCCCTTTTATCGACATGGCACTTTGCCCCATGGGTTAGTTAGGACCTACCTTAGGGGTGACATATATGTAAAAAAAAGGGAATTTAAGGCTTGGCAAGTAGTTTGAAATAGCAAATCGAAGTGCCAGTGAAACTACACACACAGGCCTTGCAATGGCAGGCCTAAGACATGCTTAATGGGCTACTTATGTAGCTTGCACAATCGGTGCTGCTGACCCACTAGTAGCATTTAATTTACTGGCCCTGGGCACCGCTAGGGCACTTTATCAGGAACTTTCACATAAATTAAATATGCCAATTGGGTAGAAGCCAATGTTACCATGCTTAGGAGAGAGCACATGCACTTTAGCACTGGTCAGCAGTGATAAACTGCACAGAGTCCTAAAACCAGCAAAAACAGGGTCAGAAAAAAGGAGGGAGGCAGGCAAAAACGTTGGTAGATGACCACCCTAAGGCTGTCAGGTCTAACACCCGCTTATAATAGTTGGGATCTGTCAGTCTGTAGAAAAAGAGCCTACATTCAACCCTGAATGCCAATCGATAGCCCAAAACCGAAAGATCGGCTTGTGTTTGTGTCAGCAAATTATGTAGACAGCTGGAAAACGCAGCCCAGAAAAAAAGTTTGAAATCTGGAAGCTGATGACCTCCCTCCCTGTATGGTCATTTTAAAAATTGTATAGCATGCCTGCCTCTTCCAGGCATTTGAAAAAAGAATTCAGAACCCAAAGTGGAATTGACCGAAACAGATATAGAAATGTTGGTAGCATGTCAGCTCCCTATCAATTGGAATAGTAATACAGCTCCGCCTAAGGCCAAGCCCACACCTCCCAGACCGATCTTAATTTACGGGGGTAACTTCTTGTTAAGGCAGACAATCTCTTTGAAAGATTGCCCTGCTCTCCCAGTGGCTGCAGACTACATGTCGATTTTTGTCTGGTCAGATCTGTGTAAATCCACGATGGACAGACAATGGAAGCTTCATCAGTTAATCAATCCTCTTAAAGCAGCTGGAACCCAAGTCTTTTTGCATGAGCCAACTAGGCTTAAGATCATAAAGGATGGTCATACCAGGATATGCTTTGCTGAGCAAGATGCGGCACAGGTTTTAAGTTGCTTGAAGGGCTCCGTACCATAGATCTGACTCCGCTAATGACTTTGCTAATGATATCTTGATGTTGGTGTTAATCTTGAAAGAGCTCCTCTCTGAGCTGGGGGTCTTGCTTGGCTACTCACTTTTTTCTTTACTTGCTCATAATGCTTCTTTTCCTTTTTTCCCCCTAGGGGCATAGTTATCTCTTTTTTTCTTCTTTTTTCTTTTCAACTGGGTGGCAGTGTATGGGATGGCAGTGGGGTGGTATGTGGGGATGACTCTCTAGGCTGTCTGTCGTTCCATCAACAGCTGTGGATGGGGAGGATTCTCTCAGACAGACAAAGAGGAGTGGGGAGAGTTGTGTAGGAAAAGGCGGAGGAGGTACTGGGGGGTATATCTAATTGAGTGGTTCTGTACATGTTTGTAACAAGTGGGTTGGTGGTAGAGAGGTATGAAACAAGTCAGAAAAGGTCAACTGTTTCAAATTGGCTTAATTGCTTATACCTATACTGATATGGGCCTTAGGCATGGGTTAGCTGCTCTACGTGCAAATTATTGTAATGGTTAAACTAATGTATATTGGTTGGACTGTGTCAGGTCTTAACTCAGCAAGCAAACTTCAGTTGGTACGTCAGGAGATTAAAATGAATAACCCACAGCTGCTTTCTTTAACTGAGACTCACCTTGTCTATAAGGACTGTCACTTGCTTAGCTCTCTTGGCTATGACTTGGTTATAAGCACATTGCAAGCTGACCCTATACGTGGTGTGGCTATCATGATAGCTAAAAATATAGAGTATAAGGTACCGAAGACTGCTACGGATCCAAGACGGATGTGGTCGATCACGCAGATTGTAATATTTGGATGGGATTTTGTGGTCTATGTTGTCTATGGATCTAACACGGATGAGTTAGGGATTATGGATTAGATCTGTTCTGAACTCTTGAACTGACATGGCAAAATGATTCTGATGGGCATTTTTTATTGCATAATGGACTATAGCATCAAGTCAGCTAACCACCTTGCTTCCCCTCGTAGGGTTAAAACAAGGGCATCTATCGGGGAATTCACTTGGTTACATGGGCTGGTTGGTGAGTATTATATTCTACATTAGCAGGCTTTACTTCCCCACATCAACAATTCTCCAGGATAGGAATGCTTTTTATTAAAGCCCATCTGCTGCAGGATGTAGAAATTCAGGTCTGCCTGAAAGTCATGTCAGACAACAATCCTATTTTTTGCTTCTTGAATGCTAACTTAGATACGGGATGGTGGCAACAATTCTCCTTTCCTCAACAGCTTCTTACAAAACCCGACTATTGTAAAATAATATCTGGCTCCCTTCGGGAGTATCTGGATGTTAATATAGGTACAGCTTCGCAGCCTATTGTATGAGGCACAATGAAGGCTTAAATTAGGGGCATTACGGCAGTTTATTTTTCGCTACAATAGGGACATGGGAGACAGAGATATTGGGGACGGTCAGAAGATCTTACAGTTGTATGTATTACACGCTCAGGTGATAAGAATCGGGAGTTCTGAAGAACAGGTCCTTCATGCTCAGTAAATTAATAAAAGATCTCAACTTGGGCGGTCTCTGGAGAGAGAAAGTTACTGCCAGTTATCATAAGAATAAGGCACTTCAATATGAGTATTGGGGAGTGGGTTGACCGGGGTTTAGCGCACCAAATCTCAGATAGAAAGGCGATGGCATGATGTTGAGACACCCACAGGCTATAATAGATTAGTTTCGATTTTCTATAAGGAGTTGTATGGCCAATCCCAACAGGTTAACATGTCTGGGCTTAGTGCATGTGTTCAAAGCTGTAGACTATTGCACTTAAGTGATCTGGACGTATCAATATTGCCGGAGGATATCCAGTGCTTAATTTGTTTCCGGTGCGGGGCACCAGTACTTATTTTTGAGGGCCGGCACTTATTTTTCTTCCTCAAGAATTTACTGCGAGCAAGAGACACATATGGGAAAGATGGAGGAAGAGAAAAATGAAAAAGCGTCACAGTGGGAGAAAACAGAAAGCTGCAAGAGTAGCTGAAGGGCAGGGAGTGGCTGTAAATAGATTAAAGAAGCCAGAGATGGCTTTAGGATTACGCTGCCTCAGTATTCCATGTTTGCACATTTAACTGCAGCAGCCACGTTTTTAAGAGGAGGGCTTTGGGCACCAGCACCTTTTTATTTACAAATTAAGCACTGAGGATATCTCCCCTGTGGAAGTCAATGCTGCATTAGCTGCTCTGCCTTGGGTAAGGTGGCTGGGGAGGATTCTCTCTCACTAGAATTCTATAAGGTGTTTTGAGATCTTATAAGTCCGCCATTTCTAACAGTAGTACAACATATAGATAACAAGCATTTGCAATGCAATAGGCCTCGCATTTGTGAGAATTAGAGCTATTGGCAATGTCTCTTACCCATTTGTTCTGGTTGGGAGTGGAATTATGTGGGTTGAATTGAGGCAACGATTCGGAAGTGCATTGCCATTAACTTCTTCGATCTGGTACTTAGAGTGGATCAATTAAGAAGAAACAACAGGTATGTGGGAAAAAAAACATTTGACTTAGTTGAAATGCCTGGGACTACCAGTAAAACCTATAAATTAAGAAAAAACTGCATTCCAGTGAGAAAACAGTTACAGTTATGATGTTGCAGAGCACTAGCTATGATTATGCCAGGTCAGTGGGTGGAGCGATGCGCTGAAAGAAGAGGAAAAGCATCAGAGGGTATTTCCACACTAGTGAGGCGGGCGTATGTGCAGCGTCATCATATGTTATGAAGATTCCTCTGATGAGCAAGGCACTTTGTTGGAAGATGGGAGGTTGGGGGTAACCTTTTTATTCAAGAGTTCGTGTATATTTTTTTGTTTGATACTTTGAGTTCGCAGTATACCAAGTATATCAAGCTGCAAAGCAATAGAAAAGCTCACCTAACTGCAATACTGTATTCCCCAACCTATTAAGTTTCGAACAAGGTTAAGTCAGGCATTTATGTTTGCTAGTTCTTTCGATGTCAAAGGAGGTAGACATTTTTATGGCAGAGCGTGGAGGAGCGCCGCTGGGCTCTGTGCGGTGGCACTGGCATGGGCATAGGAGACGGACTTCCACAGCAGCAGGAACTGGTTCTGGTGTGGCCCTTTCACCAGTGTGCCGTTGTAGACATCTAACTTGCAAAATCAATTCAACCCATTGTACAACAAACGTAGTTATCATCTAAAAGGGTGTGGCATAACTTACTGAGCTGCTGACTTTGGGAGTGGGGAACTGGGTTTGAATCTCAGCTTTGGCTCTCCCCATACCTACAAAAAACATGCCAATCGGAAGAAATAAAATTAATGAGGATTGGAAGAAATAAAATGAATGCTGATTGTGTTAAACCTAACACTTAAAATATTCCAAAGCATACCCTGCATTCTCCTTAAGTGTAGTCTGTTAGTCTGCTGCTCCTTTTCTTAGTTCATCTCTCCTCACCACTTTCTGTTTTACCCTCCCACACTTACATGTGTCACCCCCAGTTTTCGATCGCCAATAGCATTGCCAGATTGTGAAGCCTGTTTGAAGCACAAGGACAACGAAAAGTAAGCCCACCACAAGCTTAGGGGCGTACTGCACAAATTTTGCCAACAGTCTCTCCAGGAAACGTTTTTAGGGTCGAGCCTGCGTTGCATGCGCTCGCACATGCGTATCGCAGCGAGACGCTTTAGTTATTAGAAAAGGGCTCGTAGCCCTGTCGACGTCACGTAGGTGTGTTTGATTGGTTCGTGGGCTTGCCTAGTAAAATCTGCTTGCTTTCATTAGTGGAAGGCATGCACACGTAATGCCTTTTCCGGTGGCTAGCCCTCCTCGAGCGCAGCAACCTAGTACAGAAAACATGCGAGGCTCGCTGTTTTCTGTCGGATCGTGGACTACTTTATCTCTATTTTCCTAGCGCGATTTCGCTTGGCAGAAGTCGAGCGCTTACACATTTCACTTTTTTACGTACATAAAAGCACTTTTGCCGATAGATGAAAAGTTGGGTTAGGAGTTTACAACGTGATCAGCTCTAACATGAGCAAACGCGAGACCCGTTGCATTGCAAATGTTTATTTAAAGATACTGTCACTCACCATTTGTTGGCTTGCGTGAGAATCAGAGCCCGGGGCTGTTACAAGCAGAGAGCGTGGAGGAGCGTGAGCTGGGCTGTGTGCAGCGAGACCGGCATGGGCATAGCAGATGGACTTCCACAGCAGACTTCTGGCATAGCCCTTTCACCAGTGTGCTGTTGTAGACATCTAGCTTGCAAAAACAATTCAACCCATTGTGCAGCAAACATAGCATCTAAAAGGGTGTGGCATAACTTATAGAGCTGCCAACTTTGGGAGTGGGGAACCGGGTTCGAGTCTACAAAAAACATGCCAAGCAGAAAAAATAAAATTAATGCTGATCCTGTTACACCTAACGCTTCTGAAACCTCATTTAAAGATGACGTTTAACCAAATGTTTACAATAACAGGCAGAAAATGAACAATAAAAGTAATTAAAACAGCCGTGTAGAATGAAAGAAAGGCGCGGGTGCCATACTTAAAAGTAAAGCACGGAGTGCAGCGCTGTAACAATTCAAAAGTAAATAAAGTGCAGCATGTCGTGCTGCAACAATTAAAACCTAAAAAAAAGAGTTTGCCCCAACAACAAATAAAGAAAGCAAGCGGAAGGAAACTGTAGTTCAACGGTGCTCTTCTGCAAAAACGGAAGTGACATATCGCTGCATGAACCACTTAGGAGACCGAAAAGAAGAGCAAAACTGGGCTAAATCAATGGTTGCAGTAGGCGGGAGCAAAGTCCTTTATTCAATACAACAGGTCTTCCAGACAGTGCATCCATGCTGCCTAGGTTTGACCTAAAAACGGGGATGTGGCAGTCACTTGGAACCAGACTAATATTATTGTCTTACTTAAGAAGGGTAAGCCCCCTGAGGATCGGGGATCATATCGGCCCAGCTCTCTGATTAACGTGGACAGAAAGGTATTTGTGAAGGTCTTAACTATCTGCCTGGCTCCCGTTTTGCCGGATATAGTTTCTTAGCAACAGCATAGTTTTGTATTAGACAAGACATCACAGGACATACTAATACGGCAAATGCTGCATTTGATGTGGCAGGAAGGCAAGGCAAGCAAGTAGGTATGGTTTGTTGGATGCCAAAAAAGGCCTTTGATTGTGTAGTATGTGATTGTTTATAGGCAACGATGAAGGCCTTCGGGATAGGTGATCAGATTTGTGAAAGGGTAGAGTCCTTATATCAGGTCCCCAGTGCCAGGCTGGTGTATGCTGGGGCTTTTTCTTCATTGTTTAATATCTATCGGAGTACCAGGCAGGGTTGTCCATTACCCCCCTCTTATTTGCTCTCTATTTGGAGCCATACTTGCAATCATTGCAGATGAACCCGATATCTGGCCATGGATGCCGGGCAACTGCGAGCTTGAAATAATGGGCAGACGCTGATGACATTGCAGTACATACATCAGACCCAGC
Source organism: Pleurodeles waltl (assembly GCF_031143425.1). Lineage (NCBI taxonomy): Eukaryota > Metazoa > Chordata > Amphibia > Caudata > Salamandridae > Pleurodeles > Pleurodeles waltl. The sequence goes on from NC_090438.1 coordinate 727,555,058, forward strand.
TGCAGTGTTAGATCATATTAAAGGGGAGGCTGATAGATTTGGAGCTTTTTCTGGCTATAAGGTAAATATAGCAAAAAATCTGCTATTGTTGAATTTTAAACTGGCTTTTCCAATGCCAGGGGCTTTTCTTTCGGCTACTTATTTGGATATAAACCTAGGTGTGCAGGTTTATAAAATTACTAGTCTGAACTATGAGCCTCTGCTTGCCCCAATCACCACTAAACTTCTGTTTTGGACTAGGCTGCCGGTCAGTATTATTGGCAGATGTAATATTATTAAGAAGGGCTTACTGTTGCTGCCCAGTACCAACAGCTAAATGGTGAGTAATGGAACACTGGGATAAGTAGGGTAGATGTGTCCCTCTTTCCCTGAGAGTCCACTTATGTTTTTAGTCCTAGTGTAACCACAGATTACATCTATGATACATTGTACACAAACAAAGCACAGAAGTAAACACAAATCAACACCTCCCAAGTGGAAGATCACACAAGAGACTCATTGGCATGAGCAATTGAAAGTAATTATCCAAAGTGAGCAGCTGTAGTGCAACACTTAACAAGAAGTCAATTGCAATGATGATAGAAGTTTTTTCAGGCAGGTGTGGATATATTCCTGATTTGTAACCAGCCAAAAACAATGAGCCACCTACACAATGGTGCAAGGGTGTGTGTGGTACTGGCAGGCACCAGTGTGTCACACTGCAACCTGGACACCATATGCTGTTGGTTTCTTATTTCATCTTGTTTGTAGTTGTTCTGCAGATGTAGTTTTTAAATATCCTGATGTGATGATGGCTCATTACTTTAGGGGGTCTCTTTATTCTACTTGAATTTCAAGTCATGAAGATGGTCTCCTTGATGCTTAAAATTGGGACCGAAACATCGACATATAAGCCAAATTAATATTTAGTTTTTGATTGAGAGATCTGGATCTCCGATTTATTTGGGAGAAGTCTCATATTAGCATACTGTTTGGGTTTCATATACATTGACATATGGTGGTCAAGACTGTAACCAAACCACTAATTACACACTGCCCATGTATTATTGAGATTCAAGATTGTGAGCCCTGAAAACATATTTTTTGTGACATTGTTATATTTTTTTAAATACAAATGTATGTTATTTCTACACTTGCTGTGTCAATTCGTTGGAGTGATTTATTCTAACAAGTATTCCGTGCAATTCAGTTTTGATGTTACTTTTGGACATCCTAATAGTGATAAATTTAGAACAATTTAGAAGTACTTTAGCCAAAATAAGTCACTTTTGGGCATCTTTATTTTTATTGTACTGTGCAGTGGCACTTCTGGAGTCAGTTTAACCCATTGGCTTACGTGCCTTCCAGCTAGTGCAAGTGAAGCAATATTGCGCAATAGGGTTAATGCATGCATTCTGACCCACGTAACTGGCCTAATGTGCAGGTGCAAGTGTAGAGGTCTGTGTAATGCTGATTCACACACCTTGGGCCCACTTACATTGGTCCAGGACTCGGATGGCACCACTTGGAAGGTCTGTGTGACAGAGGGCAGTGTTGAGGTGGTGGATATGGGTGGTTTTACATCTTTCATGTGCCTGTAACTTCATGGCAGATGACCTGGCGGATTGCACATGGAGTCAGTCTGGTTTCAAAGAATGCCTGTTCATTCCTCTTCACCCAGCCAGGAGAACAGCAGGCAGCATGGCAACACAGCAAATCAGGAATCATAAGCTGTATGACCACACATCAGTTGTCACAGCCATTACACACATGGATGTCCCCCACAATCATATGTTCATGTGAAGATTGTTCTTGGGGACTATGGCCCACTCTATTATATTCCCTATTCTGCCCATTCTCTTTATTCATGCAATGTGTCAGGAATCCTTCCATGTGATGTATCGCAGAGGCAACACACACTTAGGGAAGCACAGAGACAGGCTGGCTCACCCATACTACAGTGTATGTGCCACCCAGCTTGGAGATTCACTGGAATTTCTTAGTCTGGCAGCCATGTTGAATGCACACATCTAGTCATCAATATAACACGTACATAGTAGGGATAAATATGCATCAATTACATACACAGTGACACTTTAAGTGTTCACCGGAACAGCAGTTCCAGCAGTGTACAGTGTTACAGCAGTGTAATGAAGACGACAATAGTATCCGTTCCAAGCATTGCAACAGTTTAAGGAAGGACGTTTTGCTCTGCGAGGTTTGAATCCGAAGTCGAATAAGTGATAGAACTGGAAATGGCTTTGTAGCGAAGCGTATACCTTGATCTCCCAGAACAGGACCAGGGGCGATGAGAACATTAAGAGTTTATAAGGTATCGCATGTCTTCCTATGTCCTGAAGAAGCTTTGAAGCAGTTAAGGCCGAAACGCATCAACAGAAACATTTGAGGAGTAATGGAAATTTCTGAATAGAATTGAAGAAATGATGAGTCCTTATTAATGCGTTGCAATGGTATAATTATCAACTGTTGTGGACATTTTACTCTACTTCCTCAAAGGAGAGGGCGGTTTTTTTAAAATTTATTATAGCAGCCCGGTTGGAACTATTGGGAAGCATAATACCCTGAAACTTTTTTTAGATTGTGTTGTTAGTGATAAGTTTTGTATAATGTTTTCTTCCGTGATTCGATGTTGTGCCAAATAAAATCAGATGTACATAATAACTGGTAGATGAACATTATATTGTTGTTGAAATAACAGGTGAGAGAACATGGGCAATGGAAATGAAAGAGGAAAATATTATAATAAATACAGTGTAAAGAAATATGTTAGTTTCCGGTGAACAATTAAAGTGTCACTGTGTATGTAACTGATGCATATTTATCCATACTATGTACGTGTTATATTGATGACTTGATAGCCAGTCCATATATAGTAGGGTTATAAGGACTGGCCCCTTTATTTTTGGCGTAGATTATGCATACATCTAGGAAAGGTCTGTAGGAAAGTACCATCTTTTGGCATGGTTACCCCCACTTTTTGCTTGCTATCAGTATGCTTTAACTGTTTTTCACTTGGATCCTGCTAACCAGGACCCCAGTGATTGTGCTTTCTCACTCTAAATGTGGTTGCCTAGGACTTTGCACACCCCACATTTGGCATACTGGTGCCCTCTTATAAGTCCCTAGTGCATGGTACTTAGGTAACCAGGGTAGTGGGGCACCGGGGGTTCCCCATGGGCTTCAGCCTTTATTGTGCCACCCATGGGAGCCCATGCAAAATGTGCCTGCAGGTCTGCCATTGCAACCTGCGTGAAAAGGTGCATGCACCCTTTTACCACAGGTCATTGCACCAGGTCACTGTAAGTCACCCCTATGGTAGGCCCTCCTAGTCCAGAGGGAAGGGTGAAGGTCCGTGTGTGCGACGGCACCCCTGCATGAACAGAGGTGCCCCTACGAACTCCAGCTCCATTGCTCTGGACTTCGTAGTATGGGAAAGACATTTTACCCGTGTATTGGACACAGGTCACTGCCTGTGTCCAGCTGCATATTGGTAACTCTGAACCTGGGCATGTTTGGTATCAAACATGTCGGAATCATACCCCAATACTGTTTTCAGTATTGGTTGCATGATTCCGTGCACCCTGGGGTCTCCTTGGAGGACACCCGGTATTGCTCCTATCAGTCTTCTGGGGATTTATGGGCAGCCCATGCTGCAGCCACCCCCTCAGACAGGTTTCTGCCCTCCTGCTGCTTGACCAGCTCAGATAGGAGAAGGCAGAACAAAGGATTTCCTGAGGAAGAGGGAGGCAACAGCTTCTCCCTTGGAAATAGGTATTACAAGGCTTGGGAGGGGTAGCCTCTCCAAGCCAGAGGTTTGCCTTGAATGGCACATTTGGTGCCCTCCTTTCATAAACCAGTTTACAACAGTCCAGGGATCCCGGTCCCTGCTCTGGCGCAAAAGGAAAGGGGAGTGGCCAATCACCTGTCCATCACCACCACAGGGGTGGTGCCCTGAGCTCCTCCAGGTGGCCACTTTATTCTGACATCTTGTAACCAAGATGTACAGAGGCCCCTAGGAACACCTGAGTGGCCAGGTAAGGCATGGAACGTCACAGCCCTCTCCTGAAAGGTGGCCTCCTTACTAAGTGACCAAACCCCTTTTTAGGGCTATTTAAGGACTCCTTTGAGGTTGGGTCTCCGGATTCGACATGCAAGACTCCACCAGGACTCCTCTGCATTGTTTACTTCAACTTCTGGCCACTGGAACTGCAACTGAACTCTTCAGGAACCGACAAGCTGCAACTCCGGTGATGACTTTGCTTTGCAACATTGTTTCTCCAGCTCCTTCCAGCAACTGCAACATTTCCCCAGCTGTGCATCCTCTGAAGTCAGAGAGACTTCAGCCTGCACCAAGAAGCAAGAAGGAATCTCCCTTGGAGTGAAGGAGTCACTCCCCTGCATCTGCAAACACCAACTGCAATGGTGACCAGCTGCGTGGATCTGTTCTCCTCTGGAACCACGTGGATCCTGCATCACAGCATTCTCCACTCCTAGTGGGTACTATCACTTACAGTGATGCCCTTTGGACTGAAGAATGTCGCTGCCACATTCCAGAGGTTGGTGAACAAAGTTCTCCGAGGCCTGGAAAGCTTCAGTGCAGCTTATCCAGACGACATAGCTGTCTTTAGCGCCATCTGAAAGAATCAACTGGTCGAACTTGGGAATGTACTGGAGGCTCTGCAAAAAGCAGGCCTCACTATCAAGGCATGGAAGTGCCAGAGAGGGCATGGAGAAGCGGTTTATCTGTGCCACCTGGTGGGGTTGAGGCCAGATCCAACCACTCCTGGGCAAAATCCAGACAATCCTGAATTGGACTGCCCCTACAACACAAACCCAAGTCAGAGCCTTCCTAGGCCTGACAGAGTACTATAGAAGATGCATTAAGAACTATGGGTCCATTGTAGCCCCCTTAAATGACCTCATATCCAAAAGGATGCCCAAGAAAGTTTTATGGACAGCTAGCTGCCAAAAAACTTTTGATGACCTCAAACATGCCATGTGCTCTGCTCCTATACTAAGAAGCCCTCATCTCTCCACGCAATTTATTATACAAACAGATGCTTCTGAGGAAGGGATAGGGGCAGTACTATCTCAACTAAATGATGAGGACCAGGACCAACCAGTAGCTTTTATAAGCAGGTGGTTGACACCCAGGCCAAAGCGTTGGTCAGCCATAGAGAGGGAGGCCTTTGCTATGGTTTCGGCCTTGAAGAAGCTGAGGCCATAATTGTTTGGCACTCATTTCCTTGTTCAGACAGAGCACAAGCCCCTCTTATGGCTTAAGCCAATGAAGGTGAGAATCTCAAACTGTTGAGGTAGTCCATATCCCTACAGGGAATGGACTTTACAGTGGAACATGGACCTGGGAGTAGCCATGCCAGTGCAGATGGACTCTCTAGATATTTCCACTTAGACAGTTAAGACTCAACTGGGCAAGGTTAGAGTTATTGTCTTTCGTTTGGGGAAGGGGGTTGTGTAGGAAACTACCCTCTTTTTTGCATAGTTACCCCCACTGATTGCCTGCTATCAGTATGCTTAAACTGCTTTTTCTCATGGATCCTGCTATCCAGGACCCCAGTGACTGTGCTCTCTCCCTCTAAATTTGATTTCCTAGGACTTTGCACACCCCACATTGGCATACTGGTGACCCCTTAAAAGTCTTAGTATATGGTACTCAGGTACCCAGGGCATTGGGGTACCAGGGGTTCCCCATGGGCTGCAGCATGTATTGTGACACCCATGGGAGCCCATGCAAAATGTGTCTGTAGGCCTGCCATTGCAGTCTGCGTTAAAAGGTGCATGCACCCTTTCATCCCAGGTTACTGCACCAGGTAACTGTAAGCCACCCCTATGGTAGGTCCTCCTAGTCGAGAGGGCAGGGTGCAGGTCCCTGTGTGTGATGGCACCCCTGCATGAGCAGTGGTACCCTACAGACTCCAGTCCCATTGCAAAGGACTTTGTAAGTGTGGAGAAGCCATTTTACCTGTGTACTGGACAAAGGTCACTGCTTGTGTCCAGCTACATAATGGTAACTCTGAACCTGGGAATGTTTTGTACCAAACATGTTGGAATCATACCCCAAAACTGTTTTTAGTATTGGTTGTATGATTCCATGCACCCTGGGGGCTCCTTGGAGCACCCCCAGTATTGCTCCTACCAGTCTTCTGGGGTTTTCCAGCAGTCCGCACTGCTGTCACCCCTCAGACAGGTTTCAGCCCTTCTGCTGCTTGACCAGCTCAGGCATGGTAAGGCAAAACAAAGGATTTCCTGTGGGAGAGGGAGGCAACACCTTCTCCCTTGGAAATAGGTGTTGCAAGGCATGGGAGGGGTAGCCTCCCCAAGCCACCGGTTTGCTTTGAAGGCCTCCTTGCATAAACTAGTTTGCACCAGTCCAGGGACCCCCAGTCCCTGCTCTGGCGTGAAACTGGTCAAAGGAAAGGGGAGTGATCACTCCCCTGTCCATCACCACCCCGGGGTGGTGCCCAGACCTCCTCCAGGTGGCCACTTGATTCTGCCATCCTGAAACCAAGATGTGCAGAGGCCCCTGGGAGCATCTGAGTGTTCAGGTCAGGCAGGTGATGTCACAGCTTCCTCCTAATAGGAGGTCACCTTACTAGGTGACCAAACCCCTTTTAGCACTATTTAGGGACTCCCTTGAGGGTGGGTCTCTAGATTTGACATGCAAGACTGCACCAGGACTCTTCTGCATCAATTACGTCATCTTCTGGCCACTAGACCTGCAACTGGACTCTTTAGGAACTGACAGGAACTCTGGAGATGACTTCTCTTTGCAGCAGTGTTTCTCCAGCTCCTTCCAGCAACTGCAACATTTACCCAGCTGTGCATCCTCTGAGGTAGGGAAGACTTCAGCCTGCACCAAGAAGCAAGAAGGAATCTCCCTTGGAGTGACTCCCCCGCACCTGCAGGCACCAACTGCAACGACAAACGCCTGCGAAGATCTGCTTTCCTCTGGAACCTGCATCACAGGTCAAGGTCTGGAGTGGTCCCCTTGGTCCTCTCTGCCAGCTGTCCAACTTGGGAGACAGTAAGCCCTTGCCTCTCCTTGCAGGACAGTACCCCTGTGCAGCAGGACTTTTGCAGCTACCAAGGCTTGTTTGCTCCTGCTCCAAGGGATCTTCAGGCTCCATTTAGCCCAAGCACTTCATCCTGCCAAGCACAGACTCCTCTCTGCTGCTGCAGCGACGTGAGACTCCTCTTCAAGTGTGCTGGTTGGGTCTCACTGCAACTTATTGTGCCTACTGCCAGTGGCCTTTGGGGGCTGCAACTACTTCTGTTGGCTCTCCTAAATGCTGAGGGTCACCTCAGACCTCCCTCACTGGGTTGAGTCCCCTGGGCCTTGCTGGTCCTCTTCAGCCTTGCAACTCTTCTTTTGCTCCTATTGCATCTGCCAAGGCTTTTTGGTGGTTCTCCAACACCACTGCCCATCTGCAACCCAACGACTGATGTGGGACACCATCTGCACTAGTCCAAGGACTCCTCTTCAGCTCCTGGGCTCCACAGCTGGTCTTCTTCTTCCCCCGTCGACCTGGTTCTTCATTCTCAAAAGGGTGGGTAGTAGCTCCTGCCCCCATTGGACACTTCACCATGGACTGGACTCTGTCCCCCTTTTTTTTACAGGTCCTCTTCCATCGGAATCCACTATTGTTTTTTTCCTAGACTGGTCTTGCAAAATCCTTTTTCCAAGTCCTCCTGTTAGTCCTTGGGGAGACAAGGTACTTACCTCAGCTCTCATAGTCGCTGGGGGACACTCAGCTACTCACCTCTTGAGGTTACTAGTTCTTCCAGCTCCACTCTAACAACTCCACATCCTTTGATGGGGAAATGTATCTCACATTCCACTTTCTTAGTATATGATTTGGCCCTCCCCTGGGGCCCTCACTATTTTGACTAAGCATTGCCAATGCTTGTTGTTTCCATTCTAATTGCTATTGTATCTATGTATTTAGTGTGTACTTAACTCCAGTTGGGGGGAACTGCCTATAAGTATTCTAGTGTTGTGTTACTATAATAAAGTACCTTTAGTTTTGTAACACTGGGTGGTTCTTCCATGAGTGATACGTTTTTGTGTAACTATAGTAGTATTCCATAAGCTTTACATGTCACCTAGATAAGTCTTGGCTTCTCAGCCACAGCTACCTCTAGAGAGGCCTGGCTTTCTAGACACTGCCTACACTTCAGTAATAGGAGATACCTGGACCTGATATAAGGTGACAACACCATAGGTGTCCACCACATACCAGGCCAGCTTCCTACAAAGTCCTCCATGTAATGTGGTGGCATAGGCACTTCTACACTCAAGGCTATATGTATGACCCAATATGTGTGGTGCTTTCCCAATGCAACATAGTATATGCACAACACAAATCTATTCAGAAATGTATTGAGCCACCCAAGGCCACCTTGTGTATCCCAGAGAATTGTCATTAATCTGTTGCTACACAATGCACTGCAAATCACTGCCTTGCCTTACTCTGCATCAGGCAGAGGTACCATGACAGTTGCATGGGTGAGTTTACTCACATACTAGGTTTTTAGACACATTCTCAGACTTACCAAACCAGGTAAACCTGGATAAGTGCAAGAAAGTGTAACCTTCCTAGAGTGGCATTACAAGAAGTTTAGACCTTTAAATCTCCTTTTTTACTTCATCTTTAAATGTGCGCCGCTGTGTTCTGCAGCACACATACATGGTGGAATATGGCTCATAGGATATTTTGCTTATCAGGAAGGCACACCTTCATGCACAGATACATTCCTGCATGTGGCACAGGCACCCTTGCTCCATGGTGCAAGTGTGCCTGTGTTGGTCTTAGCCAGCAAAAACAGCACTAGAACAGGGGGAAAGACAGGAATGATTTGTATGCTATTAGATACAGCACATTACTTCCCTCTTGCTTTCACAAAGAGTTGTGCAGTAAGGGGACTGTGCTGCACTATGTGGCCATGGTCATTATATGCCCTTAGGTATACAGTTACAAGACATTATGAGAGCAATAATGTGATCCACCCGTATCGGCCTACCGCAAACATCATGACGTGCAGTGCACACACTCAGGCATCGCACACTGCTTGGTTCCACACTTTCTTTGGACTGTGCTACAGTGTCTGAAGGTGAACAATCACTACCAGCACAATCACTATGTGCACACTCTTTCACATTTGAACATATGTTGTATTGTATGTTTTGCACAGGCACATACATGCTGCACATGGTTTTATCATGCACACATATTTGGATCAACATGATATTCGGCACAGGTGAGTGTAACACACAGCAACAGACCTTTTGAATAAGTGAGTGAGCTAGTAGGCCTCACTGTGGTGAACCAGGCTCACATGGTCATGTTTACTACTACTGTTCACTAAACATCGTGTTGCCAATCCAACCTTAGCTTTGTCTTTTTCCTGTCAAAGGCAGTAACAGTACATCTACTAGGGCAGGTCTTTGTGTGGCCCTCCTGGTCCAAGAAGACTGCAATCCATGACACAGGGTTATGTAATGGCACACACTCAACTGCCATTTCCACTTTGAGATGATACAAGATTTGGGATCCCCTCAACTATGCAATTGTACACAGCAGGGGTAAACTACTCTTACCACGCATAGGTAAGTTCATATCCAAAATCCTTAATTGCATCATTTTCAGTGACTGTATGTATACATATATTTTAGTAGGACTTTTGGCATGGACAATTCTCACTTTTGCCATCTCCGTATTCTTCAGGCATTGCGATGTTTGCAAAAATATATCCATTTACCTACTTTTCTGTGTAATGCCATGCATTGCAAGGTCATCTGTTTGTAGTGTTGTTTTACAGGAATTTGAGCCTCGTCGCATTGCTGTGCAATGCATGTAAAAAATCTATTTTGTCAACTGTGGCCTGAGGTGAAATATGTGGCAAACTGGCCAGGAATTGACTCACATATGTATTGGTCTGAGGATCCCCACACTTGCATGTATGCCTTCTTTACAAATTACATTTTTACATGTACATATTATACTTGGCCTTTGGCCATGACAATTGTCACTCATGATCTTTGATGGTATGTGCAACAACATTTCCTCCTGCAGAGTGCTGACATTCTGCATGCTACCACATTGGCGAGACATACTACAATGAGTGGTTTGTCTCAGTCATAGACATATTGGGTTATTTGTGTGCCAACACTCACTGAGTACCATATGAAACACACTTTGCTGCTGCATAAAACAACAAGACTGCTAGTTGTGCAGCACTGCTGAAGTGTGTGAGGACAGGAATGTACTCTTTAGATGTGGATATGTGGCAAGCCTAGCCTTACCTAATAAAACATGATGCTAAAGCACCTGCGAGGGAAATCTTCACACAACTAGAGTACCAGGGCGTAATCAAACCCTGTGTCTCACCAATGAATAATCCTTTATTCCCTGTAGCTAAACCGGATGATTCATACAGAATAGTCTTAGACTACAGGCACTTAAACAGTCATACACGCACATATGCTACACAAAACTCTCATAGCACAGCACTTATGAACAACATACTGCGCAAAAGATACAAAACAACATTAGATATTTCCAAAAATATAGCACCAGAGAGTAGAGACTTAACAAGGTTCAGCACACTAGGCTCCCAGAAAAAATTCTGTTGTTTACCACAGGGGTATAAGAACAGTCCAGGACTGTTCGCGGATCGTGTAACTTCAATATTGCATGACATTGACCCTGAACCACTGTCCGATGTAAATGATATCTACCTTACGGACGATGAATTACTGCAACATGTAAGACGGGTAGCCCGCAATGTTGTGGGATTTGCCGAGTTTGGCTATAAATTAAATAAAAATAAAAATAGCCTTCCTTAATGTCCTGTTTCTGGGATACGATTTATCAAGTGAAGTAAAGAGCCTAGCGCCACAATTGGAGTGTGAGAGGTCTCTGTCATTCAGACCGGTTTTGCATTGTGTGCAGCCCATGTTGCGGTGCCTCTGGTGCCCTTTTGAATGTGCACTGAAAGTTTCTCTATCTACGCAGCGCTTGCTTTCATTGGACGCTGATGTGTTGATGTTCTTGCTGAGGACTCATTACCAGACATGCACATTAAGGGTGCGTTTGCTACGGGAAGCTGTCTATGAGTTGCCCTTTGTGGATCATGCAGCTCTAAACTTACTGTTGGGCACACCACGGAATGCTGCTGCCTTGGCTGGAGCTCAGGCTTTGGAATACGAATGCTCCTTGGTTTTCCGTGGCGATGAACTTCCTACTTTCACCTGCCGGAGTGGAAGATATCCTATCTTCAATAATCCCAGATTCAATTGGCAACTTTAAAAATTACTCTGACTTTTGAAATTCAGCCTTTTAGACGCCATGATTTAAATTATAAATTTTCCTTTTAATACATGCTCAAGTGTCTTTTGACCTGTTATTATTGACATTATGCTTAGGATGCATTTTAGTGGCATATATATATATGTCAGATTAGGCTTTGAACCACCTTATTATTGGCAAGGGGAGGGTTTTGTGTAGCCATTTTAGCTGGGATTTTATATATGTTATTTTAGCGAACTAAGCCTGTCGCTGTGCCCTTTAAACTAGATATATTTTACTTAGATTCAGTTTATTTTTTTAACATTAGCTGCATTTGCGGTCTTGTTTTATTTTCTCTATATAGCTGTTCTTCGTCTAGGTCAGCACTGCGTTCTTAAACAAGCATTTCTTTCAATCTGTGCTTTTCTCAACACTGCAGTAAGATAGGTTACCGGCAAAAGTACAAACTCTTTGTCTCCAATGTTCACAGAAACATACACACTCTTAGGTGGGGATCCTTTCTTGGAACATCAGCTGTTTTATTATAAAAACAGTACTTTGACCCATGAACGTTAGAGGGAGATTCCAGCCAGATGACCACGGCTGTATGCTGATTGCTGATTGCTTCCCTACAGCTGCTTATGTAGACTACAGGCCTTTTGCTCAGGTAAGAGGGGGGATGTCTTCCCAGGGGGAACATGAAGGGCAGAATTAGAGCTTAATATGCTGTGCTCTAACATAGCTTAGGTAGCAACTATCCTTACAAATCTCAGTGACAGTATTGTAGCGTTATTCTTGTGTTTTACTCTCCTTGTCACAATTTTAATCTTGTTGTGCTTCACCTTCCTAGTTATTGTAATTCATGCTTTATTATCTAAGATGCAGTTATTTCAATAAAACCTTATTGAACTTTACTCTGCCGCTGATTACCATTGCACATGTGAGACTATATAACTGAGAGAAACAGATGAGATCTGAGTGACCATGATTACCCTGAGGAGTCTATTATGTCATGCGCCCGGTTGCCCTAATCATTCCTGCTCTTGGGTGGAGATGATATATGCCAAAAAAGGGGTAGTCCCTGTAACCAGACTGGATAGGGGACAAAGAGGAAACAAAAGAACAAAGTATCCAGCAAGGATGAATATATATTAATTGCCCAAGCAAAAACCTTATTTTTTTGCCGAAGAATAATTTCTTTATTCAAATTAAATACATTAAATCCAAAAGACCAAATAACACCTGTACATAACCTTAACACATGTAAAAACAAGTACAAGACTAAAGACAAAAACAAAAGCACTGTGAAACATAAGAAGAAGAAAGGCTGCTGGCCCGTCTAGTGGTAAGCAGTCATAGTTCAAGGTAGTGGCTGTTGTGGGAAGGACATATCCAAAGTGGTGGAGACAATGATTCACTGAGATAAAAATTCAATCCATTCCCCAAATTGTTCAGTCTTATTCAGAATTCCAAGAGCCACTCCTTTGTTTGATATAGTCGACGCGTTTCGGCCTTATCACATACGGCCTCCTCAGGACAAAAAGCAACAGTGCCTAAACAATTATAATACACCAAAATTACCACACTATATAACCCAACATGTAAACAACCATTGACACCAGGAGTAGGTAAAGCCCACTCCTGTTCACCAACACCTTAAATAGTGATACATAATTCCTAAAACTAATATAGTCAAATCCATATTATATGTACAAATATATATAAAGCTAAATAAAATGCTATACAAAACTATCAGGCAAAGTCATAAAGCAGGACCATTTTAAAAAAAAAACATAGAAATGCATTAAACTAGATTTTACTCCATATGAAAGCTCACTGAAATCCTTAATCGGGTGCCATATCGTTACCCCAGCTGCTCAAGCTGATATTCAAAAAAGAGCAAACATTATCTCGATATTCCCAAGTCCAAGACGCAGATCCAAGTATAAGAAGCCCCTGAGGTTGAAAAGACTAACCTTGGTGATAGACACGAGGCGCTAGAAAAACGGGATTGTGACTGAATCACAGCTGAAGAAATAAAAAAGTTGGAAAAATAATCAGTATGTGGCCGACATCGGCCGCACCGCTCCTTAACAGCGCGTGCATATAGAATTAGAAGCTCTTACCATGTTTACCCGAGGTAGAATTAGCCGGCTTAATCACGGAGCCTCTCGCATCAAGGAAGACGCGGAACTCGCGTCTATAGCTCTCGGACCTTGCCGAGGCCGTCCTTAAAATCGCAGGGGATCGTGGGTCAAACATTAAAGAAGGACTCGCAATAACGCGACCTAGCTGCAAAGTCTGTGGGCCATTTTATCAGTGTAATTATAGAAATAAGTCAGCCATTTTCAAAGTACGAGTACAACTGCTAGAAACAGGACATTGCGAACTTGTAATATAAAATGAAGCGTCTTATCGTAATAACCAACATTCTGTAAACATTATTTCACTTTTTAAAGATGAATTCAACTTTACACAATAAAAAATTGCAGTGTTAATAATATTTATCTAAAAGGAACATGTATAAGTGCCGTGGCCAACAGCTATTTGTAAGGTGCCCCACCACAAATGGAGCCTTTGAAGTATAACATACCCGCAGAGAACATATTTACACTTTGATTAATGCCCACATTTCTGACAAATCATTTAAGCCATATCTGGCCGTGCCAAATCTTTCTATAAGGCGAGCTTCCATTTTATCCAAAACGGAAGTTCTTGCTGTATCTATTTTTATTTTATCAGCTACATATAGAATTGACCATTTAATGTCCTCAGGGCGATGATTTAACTTGATATAATGGTCAACCAAAGGGGCATTTTGAACTCTGCATCTGATCCTGGACATATGTTGTAATATCCGGGTTTTAGTTGGTTGTATAGTCTGGCCAATATAAGTAAGTAAACAAGGGCATGTAATGCAGTAAATCACATAGCGTGTATTGCAATTTGAAAAACACCGTTGATGGTGTACTTTACCTTTTAACTGTACTTGAGTAGATTTTTCTGTATACTGGCAAGCTAAACAGTTGGTACAAGGGAAGTGGCCCAAAATAGGGGGTGAGGTTAACATAGTTCTTAGGTCATCTTTCTTTTTGTTGTTCAAAGTGAATGGAGCATGTACTAGAGCATCATAGATGTTGCGGCCTCTTTTAAAAGCGAAGAGCGGTTTATCTATTCCTAAAGAGAAGAGCAACTTCCAATTTTTTTCAATGATAGCTCTCACTCGATTTGCTTTCGGATTATATGTAAGTATACATGTTAAGGGGCAAAGTTTGTTTTTAGTTTTCGGTATTAGCAAATGCTCCCGAGGGGTATACCAAGCTCGTTTGTATGCACCTTTGACGATTTTCTTGGGGTAACCCCTATTCAACAATCTAGAACTCAGGGCATCTGCATTTTTAAAGTAATCTTCTTTGGTGGTACAGTTACGGCGAATCCGGAGGAATTGGCCATAAGGTAGATTCTCTTTAAGGGTACGAGGATGGTTACTTGAAAAGGGGAGTAATGTGTTCCTATCAGTTGGCTTCTTGTATAGACTCATAAAGATGTGTCCTTCAGACGATTCAATCCACAAGTCCAAAAAATTAATACGTGTCGTGTCTGAAGCCATCGTAAATTTAAGATCAGGCGTTAAATGATTGATCCAGTCATGAAACAATAGTAAAGAGTCATGGTTTCCTTCCCAAATCATAAAGATATCGTCAATGTATCTTAACCATGTTACGATATGTTTATGGAAAGGATTATTTAAGGCGAAAATCCATTTATCTTCAAAATAAGACTTCACAAGGTTTGCAATTTCAGGAGCGAAATTGCAACCCATCGCAACCCCCTTTATTTGCAAGTACATTTCATTATCAAATGAAAAAACATTATTTTTTAAACATAGGGAGGCAAGGGCCAGTATGAAAGCAGAAGGCACCTTATGGGGGAGAGGTCTTTGGTCTAAATATATCTCCATGATTTGTAAAGCCTTATTTTGAGGGATGTTAGTATAAAGTGCTTCTATGTCAAGAGTCACTAATAGTTGGGTTTTGTCATTAAACGGCTTTCCTTCAAGAATATTAATCATATGCATCGAGTCCCGCACATATGCTTTCGTCTTATAGACTAATGGCTTTAAGAAAAAATCCACATATTGAGCTAAGGGTTCTAATACGGAACCACAAGCAGCAATGATAGGTCTCCCCGGAGGGTTAGACAGGTCCTTGTGTATCTTTGGAAGGATGTAAAGGAGGGGAATACGTGATTGCTGTTGATTCAAAAAGTCATATTCCTTCCTACATATCCATTCTTCTGTAAGTGCCTCATCGGTGGTGGTTTTAATGATAGATGTCAATCTCGATATGGGATCTTCTTTTATCGAACGGTAGTGGTCTTTGTTGTTAAGTTGACGGTGTATTTTCATACTGTATTTGTCTTTATCTAATATCACAATCCCACTGCCTTTATCAGCAGGTTTGATGACAATATTTGCATTGTCTGACAAAGAGCGAATGGCATTATTTTCTTCTTTGGAACAATTAGACTTAAACGATATTTTGGAGGTATTTAATTAATCCATTTCCCGAAGGACCACCTCTTCGAAGATTAGTACTTCACGTGGCATGTGAATGGAGTCAGGAAAAAAAGTAGATTTTAATTGTAAGCCACTCACATTCACTTCGTTAGGATGCATAAAGTCTTTGTTATCTTGAAAAAAGGCACGTAACCTAACCTTACATAGGAATTTCAATACCTCAGTTTTAGTATCAACTGGATCCTGAAGTTTGGTAGGGACAAAGGATAATCCTTTGTTCAATACTTCTTGTTCAATATCTGAAAGGACATGAGTAGACAGATTGTATACTGGGATCATATCTGGACCCTCATCTGCTACCTTCTGTAAACTCTTTTCCTGGTCCAAAATTCTCCTTGGGGGGTGTATGGGTCTCTGTTCTGATTTTGATATTGAAATCTGCCCCGAATGCCACCCCCTCTGCCTCTGCGTCCCCCTCTGTCGAAAAAAGGTTAAGCGGTAGAGTGAGACTGACCGGAAAAGGAATCAGGTACATGTTCTGTATCTGAATCTGAAGATGTTTCCGAGAAGGTAATGAATCTTCTGCGAGGACGAGATTGGAACTGTAAATTCAAGTGGCTGGGATTATTATATTTGTAAAAATGATCCTTTAAAAATGGATAGACATCTTCGAGTTTAAGGTTCTTAATGTCCCTAGCCACTTTAGATGTTTTTTGATTGACGGTCCGAATTTTAAAGTCAGTAATAACTTTATTAGCTGACTCTAATAGTTGTTTTACATCCTGAATTGTCTGATCTTGTGACAATTCAAGTTCCAGAAGTTCAATTTCTTTCAATTCCGTCTCGCTTATTCTTAATGCAGTCTCTCTGGGTGGAGATGAGGCACTGCTAGTTAGTCGGAATAAACCCAGATTAGGCTGACAGGTGTCAATTGGTGCGGGGTCCCTCACAGTACATGTGATTCTGCTGCCCAAATCCAGTAATCTCATTAGGATATTGAGACCCTGTACAACACCAGCAAAGGGCTGCTGTTTGGCAACTGTGAAGACCAGACATGCATCTCAGTAAACACACAAAGCCAGAGAAGGGACTACCACAAATAGTTTGTTTGAAAGAGTACTATCTACTAAGCACATCATATTCATCATGACAAGTGTTTTCTCAAAGATGCCTCCAATCAGATGTTGATGAAGTAATAATTGACATAAATGTTGACTGCATAAAAATATCCTTCTTGGTGGACATTGTTGTCTCCATTAGTGTCAGGACTGACTCCGAATTTACTCACATGTGAGAGAACCTAAAATTGCAACCTACTAAGACACAAGTCTGTAACTATGGATGCAAGGCTTCCATGCCCTGCAAGCTTTATTTCAAACTTACAGCTACTCAAGAAGGCCATTTTTGTGCTTTTCATGAAAGCAGCTGCTGACACAGACTGTCTACTCAGCTTCAGGTCTGTGTTAAAAATCTGCGATTGTTGCAGTTTCTCTGTCACCAAACTGCCTAGGAACATCACCTGAGGGGAAAGATGTTGACAAACTGTTTTCAAACTTATTCATTGAAATAGGTAAGTTGAACAACTGACAGATTCACATGAACATTGAAGAGTCACTGAAGTCAGTGGTTCAACTCTCAAGCGGTATACCGTTTGATGTCCACAAACAAATCAAAGCTGGAAGCAGCAGTCCCCAAGAGCAAGGCATCATAGAGCCATTGGAAGGACTCCTTCCTGGGTTTTGCATGTTGTGCCTATGCCCAACAGATATTCTGATGAAACAATTTGTTTGTGAAGACATAAAGCAACCAAATGAAGTTGAAATTACCCCTTTTTCAATGAAAACTGGTTCAGAAGAGCTCAGAATACAACATGTTGCTCTCTGAAAAACTGAGACTAGCCAAACGTATCATTTACATGAAAAAGCGGGCAATGGACATTTGTCATGTACTTGTCCACCCCCCAAAGAAACAGAAGAAATTTCAGATTTTGCAGTGTGTCCATTTGCAGTGTTGTTACATACTCTAGCGCTAACAAAAATTACTTTATTGCCAGTAAAGCCATTAAACTATGGTACTTTGATGCATAGGTGCTGGAAGTAGGGATGTGTGGGGTGTTGCACATCAGCACACCCAAAATACCCATGCTGGAATTCAGATGGTGCATGAGAAATAAAAATACATTTACATTCTTATAATATTGTGTTACATTTGCTGTGCTTTAAAAGCACAGAGGACAAATGACAGACTACGTATTCTGTGAAAAACACAAAACATGGCAATTATGCCCATGTCACAAAGTTTCAATCCTCACCTTTTCAGCCTTTGCAGCTCCTATGTCACAATCGCCCCTCAGAAAGGTGCCCCTGGCCCTCGCAGAGCAGGCAACAGGCTCCTTGAAACTTTCTGTCTGCCCTTTTGATAGTATTCTCTGGAGTTGGGTTGATTAGTAGCACTGCAGTCCCTTCAGCCAGCCCTTCCCAAAGGTCTTGTTTTGCAGCTGAGTGTCAAATATCTCCTGGGTTCATCTTGCACAGGCCTCCTCTGCTTCTTCACCACTGGCCTTGGATGCAAAAAGTGACAAATCCATGGCACTGTTCACCAATTATCTGGTGACCAGCATACATGCCAACATTTTACAAATGAAAATGGGAGATTTTCTAAAAGAAATCGGGGAATGGATTTTTGCCATTGACATAAAAATGAATCAGAGACAATTGCAGGTAAGAGGCAGGTAAAATACACCCATTTTGCCTAAAATATCAGCAGTCTCCCTCCTGAATCTGGTATATTGGCATATATGGAGCAGTGATGTGGATGTTTGTTGGCTACAAGTGCACAAATCCCAAACCCTGAGAAAAGACGCCAGCAGGAATTCCTTTACAAATTAAGAGCTTCACCTGCACTAGCCTTCCCTTCCCCCTGCTGTGCACACCTTCCCACTCCCACCCAGGGGTGTTGCTTAGTCAATAATGTTAGAGGGACGTAAGGCTGAGATTTCCAAACAAGCATCAAGGTGTACCCAACTAAAAAAGATAGGTCGGGGCCAATAGTTTTCAGTTAACTGTAACTGTAAGGCCACAAGGTGTGAGGATAGTCTGAACAATGTTGTCCACTCTAGTCCAGCTCCTCTTCAGAGCAATGTAGGGCAGAGAGGGGCTCAGGAGAGCAGGCTTGCATAAGACCATGTCTATTATCTGCAGACCAGGCTTGATATGGGCAGCAGCAGCAGGCCTTTTAGTAGCGTATCTGCCATTAGGTCTGAAAAATCTTTATAACACATTGAGGCATTTTGAGAAATCCCACTGCCTCCAGACTCTCATCCAGAGCTCTCACTTGCGTTGCTCATCAGGAAAACTCACCCACAACCTGAACTCACCCAGGCTCCTAGAAGTGACTGTTCCCAAAAAAGAGCCATATATTGGATGAAAAATCTTCAGAAAGACATCATATGAAAAAAACACAAAAACTCCTATGGAATGCAAGATGAAGTTAAACAGGGACTGTGAGGCTGTTATGGATTATCTCAAGTCTTTCTACAGTCATTGTAGGGAATTCAAGCATTGTTTTTGCTTGTAAAGGACATGAATGTAGGACCGATAAGGACCAATTTCAAAGTTTTTAATTAATGCTGCTTCTGAGACATGGAAACACCCGAAGCACTTAAAGTTTTGCAGGTGGCCCACTAATATTGAGTGAGTGATGGGCACG
Organism: Pleurodeles waltl; assembly: GCF_031143425.1. Classification (NCBI taxonomy): domain Eukaryota; kingdom Metazoa; phylum Chordata; class Amphibia; order Caudata; family Salamandridae; genus Pleurodeles; species Pleurodeles waltl. Next base: position 727,574,594 of record NC_090438.1, read on the forward strand.
AGCCTGTGGCCCTGCCTCCACATCACACACATCTTCGTAGGTCACTCTGCAATCCCATGCCCAGTCTTAGAGCTGGACACACTACTGAACTCTCAGGCCAGATGCCGGGTTTTGGCTCATCTCAAGGCCCACTTGGACACTCTAGCCCAAAAAGAGCTGAATGTTCATGTACCATCTGCCTGCACTCACAATCTAACCTCATGCCCCAAGAATTAACAACAAAGCAGTGATCTTTGTTGTAAAATAGATGACATAAAGAGATACTCATCGAGTAGCTGAATTGCATAACGTAAAACCAAAAAGTATGTGGTCAATCCTGGCTTTTCTACTTGAACAAACAATATGATTCAAGGCAAATATTATATTTCACCGAGTTCCTTATTCTTCATTATCACAAATGCACGTACCTTCAAATGCATACGTTCAGGAACTGCACTTTATATATGGGGAACACATGACAACTGACTTGCCTCTGCTGTTAGTATTGGCATTGTCATCAGGGCAAGTGAAGGCAACAATATTTCTAAATGTATATTTTCAAACTATTACTTTTTATAAATGCCTCTCAATTCAGTAGTGTAGTCTGATTTATTAAGTTGAAACACATCTATATGTTAAAAAAGCAACTTTATCATATTTTTACATTATGTTCATTGTGTGACTTACATTTCAAATGTGTTCATGTCTTCACTCGTGCCCAGGCTTTTAGAGAAAAGCCTGATCCTTAATTCGGTTTTGTGTTGTATCTCTCTGTTAATATGCGGGCTCTCCAGTCTGTAGCAACAGTGGCTTAGTTTTATTGTTGCTGCAGCCAGCCATCCGACTGACACTGACTATGTAATTATTAGGAGGGTGCTCCACTCCATACACCCCCTGAAGCTATGTCCCTGCTCCCACCCCAACCTGCACAGCACTTCAAAAGTGCAGAAGTGAAATCCCTGCCTTCAGGCAAGACCATCACCTTATGGCAGTCCGTCCTGAAGAAAACAAAAGGTTGGGCAGGGAGGGTTACTGAAGCTTTTAGAGGCTTGTTGGCTCAGGCAGTTTTAGGTCTCTCATAAGCCATCACTAAAATCAAATTCTCTATGCACTAAAACATCGACAGTATAAATGCAACTTAAATATAAATGAAAGAGGAAAGGAACTGTTTCACATTTTTATTATTTTAATGAACATAAATCAGAAAGGGTGTTGCATGCTCTCAGCTGAACCTTGGCAGCCCAGGCTGACGGAAATGACAGGAGTGGCAAAACCCTTTTAGCCCAATAGCTGTTGAATGTCTGCTAACTAGTAAATCAACTGAACTTACATCAGAAGGCATTACATGCCATCTGTTAGCTCTAAAATTCAGCAGATCCTCACCTTTTTTGCCCATAAAAATTACAAAAAGGCCACCATTTTTAGCCACTGCTATTTGCAACATCTCCAATACAGCTAGCTAAAGCTGTAAAAAAACAAAAGCAGCTGGATTGTTGAAGTGCATGTTCTGGCCTCTGTCGCCTCAACTAGTTACACTTGTACGAAAGTGGCAAAGCTAGCTCTTGTCCTAGACAATTACTGCTCCAGCCTCTTAGAGCTCACGGGCACGCAGGTGATCACATGCTCGTGTATGATCCTGGGTACAGGTGTCAGATAGGCACTTTCATACTGGGAAGCCAGGTGTATTTGTGGCTGAGCATCTGAGAAGAGCTAAATGGGTGCTTGTAAGGAAACAGGTTTTCTGCAGGTTCCCCCACTTTTTCGTTGCTTCATTTTGACTATTAAATGCTGATCTTTTTACTCTGAGAATGTACTGAGGCCTACAAACCAAACCGCAGTGCCAGAGTTTCAACCCCATATATAGCACATGTGCAATTGGATACACCAAATTGGCAAGGCCTGGCTTATACGTCCCTAGTATCTGGTTCCCAGGGCATGTAAGACAGAGGGCCTGATTTAGATTTTGGTGGATGGATTACTCCATCACAATGGTGGTGGATAGCCTGTTGAAATATAAATTCCATTATTTCCTATGGGATTTATATTTCAGCGGATGGAATAACTCATCCACCAAAATCTAAATCAGGCCCAGAGTGTCCACTTGGGCTGCAGCACTGTTTGAGCCACCCTTCGTGTGACAAGGTATAAAATGGCTCCTAGCCTGCCACTACAGCCTGGAAGGACAGTGTTTTCACTGCCAGTTTGACTTTGCCATTCAAACCAATGGCAAAGCCATCTTTTCCCTTACCTATATATCTGTCTCTATAGAAGGCCTATGGGGTCCTTTGGCAGGGAGCTCTATGTTTTTAAAGTAATAGATATATTTTATGATATCTCTTAAAAACAGCACCTCCAAATTGCTGTTTTGCTCTGGGTAAAGTTGTTATCCCCATTGGCTAACACAGGGTTACCAGGTGGCATCCCAACCCAGCTAATATTTGACTGGGACCACAAAACTGGATGATATAAGGTATCAAATTAATTGCGGCATTAAATACGACCTGATGCCAAGTTGAAATTAATGTCACTATTAAAGATAGGCAACTTTTAGAAAGTTGCCACTCTGTGCTCTGCTCGCCCAGTAGCCTCAAAAAGGCACACAAACACACAGCTTTCTGACTGCCTGGGGAGACTTGTGAATGACTTCCAGGCTCAGGATGGCCACTCAGGGGGTGTTAGCCCAGAGACAAGCTTCAAGGAGGAAACCACCTTTGACAGGCCGCCCAACCCAACACCTGTGATCAAGATGCCTTATGTTCCTGTAATCCGCATGGAGACAGGTAGCCCTCAGGTAGCCACACTTCTAGGGTGGGCTACCAAGCTCCAGATGACTGAGGAAAGATCGTGCCATCTTAAAAGGCGCAAGAATGTGGCAATTCGGGATAGCCAGATGCCACAAATCACTAGAACTTCTTCACCAGGTAGGAGGGGACCCAGTAGCCCATTGATTAGTGACCAAGCGGACTCACAGGGCACATTTTTGGGATAAATATAGCACCCCTGGCACTCTGACCCTCGGGTCATGCTGGATTCAGAGAGAGGACCAAAGAAGGACTGCCCAGCTGCCCTTGGACCCGCACAAAGAGAGGTTAAACACTTGGAGGGACTGCACCTGCTACACTTTGGGCTACCAAAGATTGGACAGTGCCTTCAGCTCCTGGCTCAGGGAAAAGTTGAAAACCGACATCCAACAATAGCAGTGATTTGAAGGACAGTTGGCTGATCTCTTGGAACCAGCTCCAGGGACACACAAGCTGAAGTTGCCCAAGTCGCAAAGTTGGTAGCCACCACAGACGTTTTGCCACTACCAGTAGCCGGGCACCCAAGAGGACAAATCTGAGGTAGCCAAAACCTGCTCTTCTATCTGCGGATCCCAGGAGTGCTATAAAGGACTGGGTTCGTCATAGCCAAGGAACACCAGCCACCACCAATAGATTATGCTCCAACCACGGTGCAGACTGGCCCGTAGCCCAGCATTGGCTGGTCAGCTACTGCAACAGATAGGACTTCCAGGGACCCCCAGTCTATGTGGCCAAGTTCGCCCAATTTACCCGTAGACCGAGGCATCACAACAAAGCCAGCCCCATCGACCTCGCCGCCAAGACCTGGAACTCCCTCCCCACCAACCTACGCAAGACCCAGGACCTCCTAACTTTCAGAAAGCACCTCAAGACATGGCTTTTTGAGCAGTAACCGGCAATCCCCCCATCCCCCACACAGCGCCTTGAGACCCTAACTGGTGAGTAGTGCGCTTAAGAACTTTTTTGATTGATTGATTGATTGATTGATCGACCGCACCACAAGCCGGGAATCTTTTCAGCATATTTTTGCCTGCATCCCTCAGCATCAGGACCACTCCATTGATGTCTATGACGGTCAACTTGTAAAGTTTGGATCTTACTTTAAAAACACTCTGGTTGCCAGGTAACTACCCAAAGTATCCTTTATGGCCCCCTAGACCAGACCTGGTCACCACACTTGGCTTGGAGTTGCCAAACTAACTTATACAAACTTTTCAAAGGTTTACAAACGTTTTGCTGGCCAATGCTTGTTTGCGGTATATATAAAAGTTATTCATTACTTCAAAAATCTGTATCTTAGGAACTCTCTTAGTGGGTTTTGATGCTTAAGGTCTCTAAAAATTAATAAAAATATAATCTATTTTTATAAATTGGTGTCTTGCTTCTTTTGTGTTGGGTGACTTTCTTATTATGTTTTTTGGTGCTGTTAAATGCTTTACACATTGTTCCTTTACTAAACCTTACTGAGCTTAAGGTTAAGTAAACATACCTGACTGGACCCAAGACAGTATTTGAGAGTGTACTGCACGATAGGGCTTCCCAGCCATATCATACAGCACCTAAAGCCTCTCAGGAGTGCCTGTTTCAGGGCTTCTGTTTGTTTGTAGCACAACAAGACTTCATGGACAAGTGTATCACCGCCCTGAAAATACAAAAACCCCTTTAGATAGCAGTCAGAATTTAAAGGAAGGATATCCAAAGGCCAAAGGATAAACAAGGGGTACAGAACGAAAAAAGAGCTGCTGCGGCAAAAGCAGTATTAGAGATCCTACTCTGAAATCAATCATTTCACGTCTGTACGAAATCTATTACTTTTAAATTTTCATCAGCCAAGTTCTACTGCAAATACAGTATAAAATCTAGGAAGCAGAGATTGTTAGGAATGACGTCACCAAGGAGAAGAGAATCAACTGGTGTATTTAAGGAAATGAAAGGCGCTACAAAACATTTGTCGTATGTGCTGTCAAGCGGCTTGGATAGAGTAAACAATTGCAATGCTCCAACCATGTACAACTACTTTCAGAGGGATGGTAATCAAGTAACTTCGAATCAAGGCTGCTTTGACTATTCCATGCACAGTGAGAGGAAAATGAATGACACAACAAAAGAAATATGGGTATCGCCAAGCATCACCAATGAGAACTTTATACATCAATCAGTACTTAATTTGTAAGAGAATGGATACTGATGCTGCAGCCTTACTCAGAAGCTCATGGCCAGTTCAATGAAATATCAGGAAGCTGAAAAGCATGGATGCATACCCCTGAATGAACCCCAGACCTCCTTAATCTACTGCCAGGCACTCCCTCCACCTTTATCTCACACCTGCAAGTCCCTGCTTTCTCCCTTTGTGCCATTTTTCCATCTTTCTCTTCATCTGTCTTTCCCGTTTGTGTGTGTTTCCTTCTTTTGCTCTTGAAAACATCAGATCAGGAAAAATAAGATAAGTGCTGGTGCTTAAATATAAGTGGCAGTGGCCTCTACCAGCAACCAGTGGCTCAAGTAAAGCACTGCATCAATATACTTCAGGAAGCCTTTTCCAATGAAAAGGACAGTCCTTGGAAATCAGTCACTACTCCATATTGTAGTCAGCTAATGGCAGGGCCATTTGGCTCTGCCGTTGCAATCCTTACCATTGTATCCACTTCAAAGGCTCCAGAGCTGCAGCAGCAAAATGGTTTATCATCTCAATTCAATACGTTTCACACCGTGCATCACCACAAGGCTACTGGAAACCTCCAGGACACCATTGAATATTTTCCTATACCCATCAGAGATTCGCTATGCAGACCCATTAGCAAGGACTGCAGATGTACTCTGTTCTGATCAGACTGAAAGTTCGATGGAAGACTACACACCAGATAATCCATCTATCAAGATCAAAATAAGCCCTGAAATAGCAAATTCTAAGAAGATCTCAAACCCCTTAAGTGGTCAAAACATTCACACTTTGCCACACCAGGATCTTAGTATGGTGTTGCTGAACATAATGCAAGCAGCAATAGAAGCCTTGTTCATTAACTCAGACACAATGGACATGCAAGTCAGTCTATTAAATACCGTGGCACTCTATATAGCTGTAAGCAATGCAATCTAAATCATCTCATAACTCGAGAACAAGCAGCTTCATCCTTTGCTGATATACAATGCCCATCCTAGATAGATTAAGCAAGCTTCCCAATATTTTGAATACCTTAATAACAAACAAAACAAATCTGATGCTTTTACTATACTGCAGAATACAACCATGTTTCGGCAACCTGTAATAATAAAATTAACTAAGGATGTAAATAATGGCCACTCCTGTGCAGAAAAGCAAGATAACGAAATAACGGTATCGGAAGAAACAAAGAGATCAAGTTCAGATCCCTTGCTGGAATATCAGAGGGACTTAACCAATGTTCAGAGTACGGTGAACATTCCCGCCCCTCCCCCGTAACTTGATGCATAACCAAAAAACATCCAGCGCCCAAATATACTTTGTGTGGCAGAGACACATCTTCTGCTCAATGCAGATAATATTCCAGACCTTATATCACCAGGATCTCTAAACCCAAGCCTCCCTCAGTCAATTACAAACCCTAAGCAAAAACCTCTAAGAGAGAGGGAGGAAAAAGCTCCAGAAAGCAAGGAACAAAACTGTAAAATCTCAATTAAATAGACTGACAGTACAAGCTGGAAAGATTTACCCAATTTTTAACCAAAAAGCAGATACACCGAGGCCCTGTAATAATTGTGAGACTCAGGGTGAAGGGTCGCACATTGATCAGAAGAATAACTGTCAAAACCCGGACTCATCTGTGGCTGATTGAGTTCAGGAACATGATAAATCAATACAGGAAAGAATGCCACATGGAAAAACCTCACAAGAAGAAATAACTCAAGAAAATGTACCACGAGGCGGGCCAATCAACATGGCCGATCGGACGTGAGCTCCGTCGGCTCCGTCCGATTTCCCCCAGGTCCGATGCAGTGAGGCGGTAAGGAGGCGCTGGCGGGCCTCCCCCGATTCGGGGACTGGCCTCGAGACCCCGCGAGGGGCAGAACCCGGTGGGATTGCCGACGGAGAGGGGTGCGACACCCGTGCTGGCCGAGCGGGAGCCGGCTGGAGATAGAGAGGGGCCGTCGCCCCGTAATGGAGGAGTAACGGTGCGAGACCCGAGGGCGGAGGGAGTGCGGCACCCCTGACGTCGGAGCCGCGGGTGAGCAGCGGCGGGCCGCACCGTGAAAACCGCCTCCGGACACGCCAATGGCGAGGTGAGATTGGGATGGCGAGGTGAGATCGGGGAGGGCCCTCCCTTCTCCATTTTGAATGGCGCAGTCGGTGGAGGCCCAGTTTAATGTACGCGGCTGAAGCTCGCAGGGGGCCCCCACCCGCTAAAAACAATAAGAGCAGCAACAGGACGGTTTTCACCCGGTGGGAGAAAGCAACTAATTTAAGAAATATATCCCCGAGCTGGGATGGCGAAGATGTGCATTTGGGGATCAGAGGAGGACTGTTGGAAGCCATTTTGAGAGACACAGAGTTGGAGACCCTCTTCAGCTGGGGGCTCGGAGAAAGTAGAGATTACAGAGACGAGAGGCGAGTACGGGCCCTGACCGTCAAGTCACTATCACTGGGGGCTCGCCCACAAGGGGGGGCGAGAGCCCATTGAGGGGAGAGGATATAGCATTGAGGCAGAGGAGAAGGAGAAATGCCCCACCCCCGTAAGAAGTGGGTGCGACAGAAGGACGAGGACCTAGTGGTTGGCCCCTGGAGTGAAGGAGAGCGGATCTGAGAAGAGGGTGAGCCCCCAAGTAAGCACGGGGGCTTGGTCCTTAACAGTTTCATATGCCACAACGTAAAGTACAGGCCAATCGGGTCTCCAGCTATTTCACACCGGCCAGAGTGAAGAGTGCTGACCAGACACAGGGAGAGGAGATGGCGCTTACAAAGGAGGACCTCCTGTCCTCTCTCGGTGCCTTTAAAACTGAACTGCGTGAAGAGCTCACAACAGATATCAGAGCAACACTGGAGGCCTTCCAAAGGGAGGTCAATAGGAAGCTATCCGCCCTCCAAACAGATGTAGATTCAATAGGGGCCCGTACCTTGGACTAGGAAACACACATACAGAACTTACAACAGAAAGTAGCCCCGGTGGAGACCGAGCTCACAAATATTAAGGCGCAATTACACCTCGCCACAATGAAGTGTGAAGACTTGGAAAATCGTGCACGCCTTGATAACATACGGGTGAGAGGCCTGGAGGAGGGAGCAGAGGGGCCTGACCTAGAGGCCTTTGTGGTAGGGCTGTTTTCCACACTTCTGGGAGAGGATCAAACAGAAGTACAAGTGGAACGAGTACATCGTGTGGGCAGCAGAGTCTCGGGCGAAGGGAGGAGACAGAGAGACGTTCTGGCTAAATTAAGCTCATTCAAGGTGAAGGAACGGATCCTTCTAAAGGCGAGACAACAGGACCCCGTCTCCTTCCAGGGTGCGAGATGCTCACTCTTCCAAGACCAGCAACCCTAGCTCGACGACAACAGTTCCGTCCAGTATCGTAGGTGCTGAGAGAGAAGAATATAAAATATCAATGGACCTTCCCCTTTGGCGTGGTGTTTGAACTCCATAATAAAGCGTGCCATTTCTCGACGGTGGAGGCGACGGCTGCCGCATTGGGACTAGAGACTAGAGGTGAGAGGGGTGCCACCGACGCCACGGCGGGAGAGGGGCAAGGAGGGGATGTCCCCCCCCTCTTTGGCAGATCAGTGGAAACAGCAGAGGAGAGGTAGAAAGACCCCTAGAAGATGAAGCCACGCGGCAGTCTGGTACCGAGGAGAGTGTCCTCATTTCTCTGATACGAGCGGGGGGTGACCCCGGTGGAGAGCTCCAGGGGAACTGTAAGGACGGGGAAAGTGTGGAAATGGTCTGCACGCTTCAGGTCTCAGTGTCACTTGCCTCTCGAGCATACTCAGTCTTTGCTGGTCGCCAAGGTTCCGGGGGGGCCCCGCCTTTGCGCTGCCAGTTGGCGTGTTCGGGCCTGGGGGAGAGATGAGACGGAGCTTGATCCTGTCCACGACATGAAGTTTGTAGGACATTCGGCGGTTGTATACTGCCAAGATCTTGTTTGTACTTTTCTTCGGAGATGTTCTTTTAAGTTGTTTGATGTTTACCATCCATGTCAATGTGCAAAGAGTCAGGGGAAAGCATCAAAGCTGATTAAATGTTCCCAGAGGAGGAGGGCGGGAAACACGATGCGGGGTATTGGAGATACTACTGGGGGCCCAGGTGAGAAGGTTGATGTTTCACAGAGATAATGCTGGAACTACTTTCATGGAATGTGAAGGGCCTCAACTCCCCCAATAAACGTTCTCAATTGGAAAAATACCTTGAAGATCATCAGTACGATATAGTGGCCCTACAAGAAACACATTTGAAGGAGGAGGAGGGACACCGTCTTCATCACAAACACTACCCTCAAATTGCCCTAGCCCCAGCTCCCACAAAACACTGCGGGCTGGCTTTACTGTTTGGCAGATCAGTCCACTTTAAGGAAATAGGGTCTAAGAAAGATAAGGAGGGACGGTTCCTGATGTTGAAGGGCAGCCTGGATGGGAAACTTTGTACGATAGCTGCTGTTTATGCTCCTAACAGCAGACAAACCCAATTTCTGTTACAGTTCCTGAGCAAGCTATAGGGCTTTGCTGAGGGCGAAGTTATCCTGATGGGAGACTTTAACCTGGTATGGGACCCAACATTAGACGCACCCACAGAAATCACAAACAAGTGCGTTTGCAAATCAGTGAAATCCTCCTTTTGCCGTTTGGGGATGTTTGACTCCTGGCCGGCCCTGAAGCCCCTGGAGAGGGATTACACCTTCTTCTCACATACCCACCGCTCATATTCACGGATTGACTATGTATTTTTGAGCAAACCGTTAAGACAGATCCTTACAACTGTAGCTATTAATCCAATTGTCATATCGGACCACACACTGGTGGTGGTAGGTTTCAATTGGTCACTAGCACGCAAATCATGCAAGCGCTCTCGTACTTTCCAGGGGTGCTTACCCGTGACGCAACATCCCGTAAGGATTTGCGACTAGCGATTAGGGAACATTTCCAACATAATGGGGTGGGTGATACTAACCCTCACACTCTCTGGGATGCCTTTAAGGCGGTTATAAGGGGTAAATGCATCGTGCTTGCCGCTGCCATGCACAGATGAAAGATTAAAGACCAACTCCTTTTGGAAACCGAACTTAAGGTAGCTTAACGTGACCATAAATTATCCCCGACTTGGCAAGCTCAAAGGAAGGTGGCGACCCTCAAAGGTAAACTGCAGGCTACATATACAAATAGGGCAGAGATGACCCTGTTGAGATTACGGAAAGCCCATTACGACAAGGGCAACAAGATAGGCACTCTCTTAGCAAGACAGCTTCGAGTCCAACAGGCCAGAGACTACATTGAGCAGGTCAAAGACGAGCACGGGGAACACCTCACTGAAGAGGGGAAGGCAAGGGCATTTAGACGATTCTATGAGCGACTTTATCAATCAGACCACCCACCCACCCACGCCCAAGAGTCTTATTTGCGCTCAATCCACCTACCGCAGGTCTCTCAGGAGACGAATGACATGCTAGAGGCACCCTTTACGGCAGAGGAAGTACAGGCGGCCATTGACACCCTTCCCCTGCATAAGGCTCCGGGCCCTGACGGTTTTACAGCCCTTTTTTTAGAACCTTCGGTGCGGAACTAGCGGGTCAACTTGCAGTACTGTTTGATTATATACAAGGGGAAGGCGCGGTGTCCCCATCCATGGGGGAGGCTCTGATCACTCTCCTACCCAAGGCCGGGAAAGACCCTCAACTCTGTGCCTCATTCCGGCCCATTGCCCTGTTGAACCTGGATGCCAAATTATACTCTAAAATCCTTGCGCAGAGGCTGGAGGATGTGATGCCAGAGCTGATACACCCAGACCAGTCTGGTTTTATTAAAGGTCGCCAGACTCATGACAACTTAAGGCGTGTCATCCACTTAATGGAAAAAGTACACAAGAAAAAGGTCCTGGCACTCCTATTGGCCTTGGACGCCGAGAAGGCGTTTGACCGGGTTGAGTGGTCTTTTTTAGTGGCAACCATGAGATGGTTTGGATTTGGGGAACAATTTATATCCATGGTGATGAGCAACTATGCCTGCCCTAGATCCCACGTCTTGGTCAATGGGGTAGCATCTGAATTTTTTATCTATTTCGAGGCACGAGGCATAGATGTCCCCTTTACCCTCTGCTCTTTGGGCTCAGTGTCGAGCCCTTGGCAGTGTGGGTGAGGGGATTCACATAAAATTTCCCTATTTGCAGACGACATTTTATTGTTTGTCACTGAACCCCGCGCATCTCTTTTAGCCATAAAGGAAGAACTGACACGTTTTGAACAAGTGGCGGGGTTCAGGGTAAACACGGGGAAATCCTATCTCCTCAATCTGACACTGCCCGCTGAAGTAATGACCCAGATAGCCTCCCTGACCCCATTTGCTTGGGCCAAGAAATACATTACCTACTTGGGCATTCGGATTGTCCCCAAGGTGGCTGATCTGTTTAGAGCTAACTAGCCCTCTTTGATTAGGTCTCTACGAGACTACGTCAGGAGGTGGGCCCCGTTATGGCTATCCTGGCTGGGGCGCATCAATAGTATTAGAATGACTGTGCTCCCCAGATTTCTATATCTCTTTCAGAGCCTCCCCTTTGAGATCCCACCGGATTTCTTTGTGGAGACTCGAACGCTATTCACAAAATTTGTTTGGCAGGGTACAAGAGCTAGGGTTTCATGCAGAGTACTGGTGCGCCCCAGAGAGAGGGGAGGGTTGGCGCTCCCGGGTCTCCTGCTATATTATAGAGCAGCACAACTGCAGGTCTGAGCTGAGTGATCCCTCAGAGAGTCAGATAAGATTTGGCTGCACATGGACAGAGCGGTAACAGGCAAGACCTTGTGGGATATCCCATGGAAGCCTAAGGGGGCACGACCACCAAACGCATACATTGGCACACCCACCGCCACTACCCTAAAAGTGTGGGACAAGGTAACTAAAATCTATCGGCTTACTTCCTTCCCCTCACCACACACCCCTATCCACCTTAACAAGGCATTCCCACCAGGGGAATTTCCGGGACCCTTTGATCGATGGAGAGAAGGGGGCTGCTTACGCATTGCAGATCTATACCATGGAAATCAACTTAGGACCTTCAATAATTGCTGTAGGGACTTCCAATTCCCACAATCCGAACGTTACCATTACATACAGTTAGTGCACTGGGTCACACAGCCACATATATAGGAAGCAGCTACAAGGGATCTTCTCCCAGTGGAGAGATTTGTGCAAAGGGGAGGAGTGACAAAGGGCAGTATTTCTACGTTATACTCTATACTAGCTATGGCACAAACAGCGCGACCCCTCGACACATCCCCTTCTGGGAGCACGTCTTGGGTGCTTCGGTGAAGAAGGACCAATGGCGCTATCTATATCAAGGTATACCCAAGCACAACCGCTCCATGGCAGCTAGGGAGGCTCACTACAAACTGCTTTATAATTGGTATCTATATCCGGAGAAACTTAAGAAACTTTACCCTCAGGTGTCAGATAGATGTTGGAGGGGCTGTGGCATGCTGGGAGACTTTAAACACATGTGGTGGGACTGACAAACGATTTGCCCCTATTGGAACGAAATTCTCTCTCATCTAAAAGAGATGCTGGGATATCCCATTCTGATCACGATGGAGCATCCCCTCTTGGGCCTTCGAGCCCAAGAACTACAACACCAAACATAAGGAGACTGGGCTATCCTGTGGCGGGCTTTGGGGGCAGCGAAGACAACCCTAACATCCTTCTGGAAAAAAACGGACCCACCTCCTATAGCTTTGTGGTTCACTCGGTTGTGGAAAAGTCTTGCCATGGAGCGTCTGGTTGATAAAGGGGAGGGCTCGAGCAGACGTTTTGATTACATATGGGATCCCCTGGTTTGGTTTCTTTCCAGGGGGCTTCCCCTCACGACTTGTAGCCCCAGATTAAGGGCCTTGCACCTCTTCCATATCTAGAAACCGGGGTCTGAGATGGGGGGATTGGAGAGGACCCCTGTGGGCCTCGAGAGGGGGACCCACAACCACCGACTCCTCTTAGCTACTCGACATGACCAGGATGGATTGTTTGTTGTATGTTAACCTGTTCACTATCTTTTTTAAACTGTTTCATTCACTGTACATGCTGGCTACACTTACAGCCTTGCATGATGACAAGCATCCCTTAGAGCGGAGTATTCCTCTTGAACATTGTAACACTTACCCCTGCTGGGGACAAACGACAAAGGGGATGGAGTTGTATTGAGTAGGCTATGATGCTTATTGATTAAGTATGCCTGTACTGTTTTACAAAATGTCAATAAAAAGAAGATTACAAAAAGAAAATGTACCACAAGAAATCACAACCAACGAAGTAATTTGCTCAAGTATAAAACCATCCATAAAACTTAAGCAGACAGAGAAAGAAACCCAAATGGTTACTGGTATTCTGCTAAATTCTAATAGTGCAACAGAATTGGCAAACTTAAATTCCAAGCCACATAGGGGGTACTAGCACAATTTCTACAAGGGTAAGGTGCCCCCTAGCAGTTCAATACAGCGAAAAGATTAAAACTAGGAAAAGGGCTAATTATTGTGGAATGCTTGTTGTCAGTAGGGATGTCACTGGTTGAAGGTTGACACAAAGTCATAATCAGCAAGTCCCAAATCCTGAGAGTAATACTAAAAAACTACTTTTTGTCCCGGAGTATAAAACAAAAGGGGCATGGGATGTTCCTAATTGATGTAACATTATCATGCTATGGAACATAAAACCCCTAGACCATCTAAGTTTGTCAGAAATTATTTAGATAAAGTTCTTACAGCCCACAGCACTCAGCAAGCTGAATGAGTCTGGGCACGTGCCCTGTTGTGAACTAGCAGACCTGGTATTTGCTGAAAAAAGCTGTATTCAAAGAACAGGAATAAAATTATCAATATATTACACTGGCGCATGCTCGCACATAGACACAGACCCCAGTAACTCCTTGAACAATTACACGCATCGATCGAAAGGCTCAAGATAATTCAACTTATTCAATACTGCGTAACTCAGCAGAACTGTAACCGCTGTAAAAAGTAAACTATATTTTACAAATTCTGACATAACCCAGTCACAAAAAGGATCATCCATGACAGGCGATTGGAGCTGGCTTCCAGGGATATTGTCCCACCGAAATTTCAATTGAATGATTCCCAATGACTCTAATTTCGCAAATTCACATACTCTAAAAAACTGTTCCTGGAATATCAGAGGTATGACAAACAAAATAAATGCTCAAGAAGTAAGAACATTTATGGAAAGCCACCTAGTTTTATTGTTGTAAGCAACTTGGGTTCCATCATCTACCCCCGATTGGGTTCATGGAATTTATAAAGCCAGCTCACACACTGAAATAAGATCACCCTATGGGTTGTTTAGCATTGTATAATGGAGCCATGGGGCGTTTGGGTAGGGCGAGTAATTGCCCCTCACACTGATAATCATTAATATTTACAATTATGCAACACCTATGGAGAAGGGAAAAGCAGCTGCCTTTATCAGTTCCTTTATAATTAACTTAAAACAAGCTCACAGTGAGTCTCATATCATGTTGACTGGGGACTTTAATATGGATTTATGTAGAAATCCATTCACTGACAAACAAGTTGCTGAGCAGGACTTAGGGCCTTATTTAGAGTTTGGCGGATGGGTTACTCCGTCACAAATGTGACAGATATGCCGTCGCCGCATTATTATTCCCAAAGGATATAGTGGGATCGTGATATGGTGGACAGGATATCCATCACGTGTGTTATAGAGTAACCCCATCCACCAAACTCTAAATCAGGGCTCAAGTGTGGAATGTTCCGCTACAAGTAACATATCCCATACAGCAGCATGATAAGATCATAAAAATCTTTTCTATGGAACAAACACAAGCTAGCTTCAGATTATCAATGAGAGAACTACGGAGGACAAACTGCCCACTTGAAAGCGCATTTCAGCTAGATTACTTACTATACAGTAGTCAGCCTTTCTTTATAGAGTAGCATCAGGAGATTTCAGATTATTTCTCAAGGTAAAAGCGATTATTTTACAAACTGATTGAACTATCTTTTGTGATTCATCTCTTGTTGGCATCAACTGCCCTTTGACTTTAGTCCATCCTAAGAACTATAAGAAGTTCAAATGGAATAACCAGTGTGATAGAGGAACCAGTGCTCTGGTAACCTCCTATATAATGGACGGAAATGATTCTCTGAATGCTTGGGTACAGTTCACAAAAAAGCTTCTAAACAAGCTTCCCAACAAAGGGCCTGATTCACAAAGGTAAACTTATACATTTGTGTAAGTTTATGCTTTTTAATTTTTCACAAAAATGTATTTTAACAGTATCTTTATGGGTGCAGAGACTCTACAGTCAGGGCAGAACACTTTGTGCATATAAATACAGGTCAAGCCTATCTTTTTGTGTGGAGGTCTTTACCCCGACTGCAAAGCATTTAAACAACACCAAAACAATTGAAGAAGAAATCAACATGACTCTAGAGGAATCTGACACCAATTTATAAAAATAGACTGCATTTTTATGTACTTTCAGACACCACAATGAAAAAGATCCACCGGAATGTTTGAGAGATATAGAACAAAGTACAGTAAATTAAAGCATTTCACTCCACCACAAACAAGCATTGGCAAATTCAACAAATTTTACATAGAAATGTTTCCCCAAAAAGTTGGGCAAGTTGTAATCTGGTCAGTAATTTTATGTGATTAACTCCAGTAGAAAGCCAGTCAAGGGAACCAGCAAGTCCCTGAGAAACAATTACGTTCACTGAAGAAGCAGTCTTCAAGCAGTTCCAGGTGATTTACCTTCAGTCCAATAGACTCTTAAGGAGTGGTCTTGATGCTGAGGATACAGGATGCTAACAGATGCTCAAGGATGCTGTGGATGTTATGCGGTCAACAGGGGTCTTCCTGTAGGTATTCCTCAGTCCACAACAGTGATGAAGGGGTCCTGTGAACAGGTTTTGACATTTCACAAGGTCCTCTTCACTCTGGTTGAAGTCCAGTCAACTCTGGACTACCAATTATCCGGTGTCACAGTCAAATCCTTCTCCGGGCTATAGCTTGCCTTCTGGGTGACCAAGATGCACTCTACAGACTCTTCTGGATCCAGCAGACTCGAGTGCAACTTCTGAGCATCGGGTCCTGGTCCCTGGGACTGCACAATGATGAGGAGTGACGATCGGAGTATCTGAATTACTACTCGCCCTTGGCAGGTTTCTTCAGCGATTGTGTCCCTGTGTTGCGAACAGGAGGCTGGTTGGCTGACCCCTGGTGTCTCATTGCTCTGGCACGGCTCAGGGGATGACTCCTCCTTGAGTATGGCACAGCAGGCACTGGCCCTCTTCTTTGCTGGCCACCAGATGCAGTAGGTGCCGTCCATGTCGGTGCAGCCACTATTCTTAGCGAGCTTAGTGCAACAGGGTAGTTCTTCTTCCAGTGTAGTCGAGATATGAGGGTGCCAGGGGTGCCCTACTTCTGCTCAGAAAATGCCCTCAGTCGAGGATGCAGTTGGTAGCCAATGGGCTACCAGCTTTCCTCCCATCTGACGAAAATGTCCTTTGAAGTGTGGCATTTTGGCATCCTAGGATGCACCATTCCGCGACTTCCAAAATGGCAGGTCCCCTCTCTTGGAATGTAGAACTCCAAAGTCCAATCCTGAGGTGTGGCTACTGCCCCTGGAAAAAAACGGTTTGGCAACTGGCTTGCCTTCACTTTCTCTAGTGCAGCCTGTCTGCCTAATCAGTATAGCAGCTCCTTTCTCACATGTTACCCACTGGCCCTTTAAAGGTGTCTTTCGCCTTTGAAGCTCGTCTGTAGGGCCAACACCTGTGAGGTTGCCTTCCTGGGGGAGGTTACACCTCCTCCAGTGGCAGTCCTCTATTGTTCTCTATCCTGGGAATTGTTAGTCTGTCTCCCAGGAGGGCAGAACACTGTCTGCAGGACAGACCCCAAGTAAACCAGTAAATGGGCACTGAAAGTCTTGGGCAACTAAATTGGTAACTTCTAAAGTTGCACTTTGCCCACTAGTGACATTAAATTTGATTTATCCATTAAATCGGATTCAAGACACTGATTTTTAGTAGTCCCATTCAGAATGTAGCAGGGCTGAGGTGTCAGCCTGTAACTCTGTTCTTGCCAATGCGGCTACTAGCCTTTCTACAGTGAAAACAACAATCTAGGGATTTTACTGCTTAGACATGTAAGAGTACATGTTTCACTTTTTAACATACTGTACCCTGTCTTAGGGCTTGTTAGGCCTACCCTAAGGGTGACTTACATATATTAAAAATTTAGATTTAGCTTTGAAGCGCAAAGTTCAGTTAGCAGTTTAAAGCTTAGCATCCAGTCTGCAGTAGCAGACTGGGAGCCATGTTTGCCTTATCCAACTGATGGTGGCACAATAAGTGCTGCAGTCCCTGGGAGGCACTGCAACTTACAGGCCCTGGATAACCCAGGTACCATATACTAGGGATTTACCAGTAAGTTAGGCTATGCCACTTGGTGGCAAGCCAATTAAACATGCACCATTTTGAGGGTCAGAGCTCAGGCACTGAGTCCTGTTTAGAAGGGCTCAGGGCATGTCAGAGTCATTACAAGAGTACTTAGTAGTCAAAATGGGACAAAAAGTGGGGGTAAACCTGCAAAAAAACCTGTTTCCTCACACAGAATCTCTGCACTAGTACACTTACTATTAAAATGCAGTTTTGTGAATACTGAAAAAGCGTAAACTTACACAATCATGTAAGTTTACCTTTGGGAATTTGCCCAAAGAGTCTAATAAGGCCCTAAACATCAGCATCCTGAGCGATCAAAAGCCCTGGCAGACTAAGGCAGTGCACTTAAACGAAAGGACGAATAATAAGGCACTAAAAAGCTTGAGTAAAAATCGGAATAATGAACAATTGCTCTGTAACATAAGCTCATCTACCAGGAATCATAGAAAAATTGTGTTTTCACAAAGAAACATCATGAACGTCTGTTTCGGGCACAAAGTATTTATTTATTGCACATAGAGAGAGACAAGGAAGTCTATTCCCCCATACTACCTCCCAAAATCAAACACCATACACACAAAAAGATATAGAGGGGATCTAGAGAACAGACCTGCAAGACCTGTTCAACCTGTGATAGGACCACTCTTTTCCATGATCCAGTTAAAATAAAACATGATTGTGATAACCGTTTATTGGGGGCCTATCTCAGGGGTTCCTCCTTACAGAATAGGTGGTCTCACACACATTATAGTGTCACGCTTCATCATTTGGCTACCTATCTCCACCCAGTTAGGATAATACCACCTGGGCGGACTCAACCCTGTGGTTACATGAACCCTGAGGGAGTGCCGAAATAATGTTTTTCTGGATAATACAAGGATCCAGTTATACAAATAAAATTACATAGCAGATCACCAGTGTGGATCACACCTTTTAATAATGGTGTCTGTTGGTAACATAAAAACAAAGTTGGGACACTATTGAGTATAATGATTCATAATGTCACTCTAATCCTAATGGTCGACATGTTTCTGCCCACACTTTTGGCCTTTACTGGTCTGGGGTATTCTTCAAGGCCTGGGATACCTCCTAAGTATAGTGTGAAGAGGATGCCTCTTCCATATTAACGGTGAAAGGCTCATATATTACATACTCAGGGCCTACTTGAGTATTTACTCAAAACTGGGAGGCCTATGAAAAGAAAGAAAGAAGATTAAAACACAGCATGCACAAAGGCTATATATGCGTGAACATAAACACAGCAAACCACTGCACACAAGGTGTCAAAACACATGCCAATTGTGGTACACAACAACAATTATTCATTGTTGTTGACACAGTGCCTAGAGACATTGGGGGTTACTACAACTTTGGAGGAGGTGTTAATCTGTCCCAAAAGTGGCAGTAAAGTGATGGATATACCACCAGCCGTATTACGAGTTCCATAGGATATAATGGACTCCTAATACGGCTGGTGGTATATCCGTCACTTTACCGTCACTTTTGGGACGGATTAACACCTCCTCCAAAGTTGTAATAACCCCCATTATTTATTATATCCACTGCATCTGTAAAGAAAAAAGGAACTTTTTTTCTTACCCTAAACAATAAGGGCAGCTGGCCCCTGGTCTGGGGGAGGGGATAATGCCCCTTATAGTCACACACTGTGAGAGAAATTAAAGGGAATTGAATGGAAAGGAAAACAAATGCCGTAGAGTGGTATTACACGTGTCACAATTCCACGACCTCCTCCCATCGAAGCAGGGGGAAGAAGAGCTCTGGCAGGAGAAAATCCGGAGCACTGCGAAATGCCTGGTCTCTCATATAACTCTTAGGAGTAGCGGTTGGTACAATAAAGTGAGTCAACAGGCACACCGGGAGTCTATCTAGGCTTCTAAGGAGCCCCCAAATAACTTATTATGTTAATTAGTGGGAAAGCACTTGGTCACGAGTGTACATAATCAATTAAATAAACAAATAAACTGAGCCTCGGCAGCTTCGAAAAAAATCCCCCGCCTTTACGGGAACCTCACTTTTACGTACCTGTTTATCACAAGATTCTTGCTGTGTAAAACAACACAGACAAAACGAGACAAAAACAAAGGACAAACGCAAAATGAGACGAAAACAAAAAAGAAGAAGGAGACTCATCTTTTCTCCCATTAGGAGTATGGAGCTCACAAGCTCCCGAGCGCCTTCAAGATGTGGCCCCCCAGAGGGGACAAGACATACTTCATCAAAGGGAGCGATCTCCTGTTGCTCCTATTAGGGCCCCTTCCCAGCCACTTGTGATTGCGAGCTGGAGAGGAGCGCCCATTAATTTAGCAGGTCGGAGTGTGACTGTCGTTCATCAGGGTGTGAGGGAGACATGTCATATCCGCGTCTCCCTAGAGTGAAGATTCGTGGGAATTGTAGTCCCATGGATCTACTCAGCACAACGGCAAGTGCTGGGAATAGATTAACTGAAGGAAAGGAAGAAAAGGGAACCAGTGGGTTGTGGGAGGGATTGGAGGAAAGGGAAAGGGATGTTAGAGAGGGAAAAAGGGGGGTTGGTGTGGGTTCGAGGTTGGGGTAAGGTGAGGGAAAGGGAAAGAAGGGAAAAGGAAAGAGGAGCAGGGAGCAGGGACAAGGATAGAGAGAGGTGAGAGAAGGGGGGAGAGAGAGGGAGGGGGAATAAAAAAGGGGGAAGGACGGAAGAGAACGAAGGTAATGAGTACAGGGGGAAAAGGGATTTGAAGAAAGAAGAGTGGTGGAGGTGGCAGGGTAAAAAAGGAAGAAGAACAGGGATGGTGGGGAGAAGGGGGAGGGATGGGATGGGGGTGGGGTATGAAATAGAAAAAGAAAAAGAAAAGGGGGGAAGAGGGGAGGGATGGGGTAAGACGGAGGAGACAAGAACAGAGGAAAAAACAGGGAAAAAAAGAAAAAACAGGTTGAAAAGAAGAGAAAGAGGGAAAATGGGGAAAGAAGGAAAAAATGGAAAAGGAGAAAAAGTGGATAAACTTAGGCGTTGTTATGTGCAAACATATTGGTGCTGAGGGGGCCAAGTCTTTTTCAGAGGGTGCAAAAAACTGAGGTAACCATATGAGTTGCTATGTGAAAAGCTGTAGTGCGGGGGGGGCAACAGAGCTAGGTTGTCCTCCTCTATATTGTACTGCCTCAGGTAGTTAGTTTAGTATGGTCATCATAGGGTTCTCACTCTAGTTATGTAACAATGGCCATTGTATTTCATCATTCAGTCCATTAGTATCTGTTCGTAGTCTACAGACCCATCTCTGTTCATATCGCAGGAGCCGTTGGTTCATATCAGTCTTAGTTTGACTCAGTTTGTCAATAACAAATCACTCCATGTCATCAGCTGATTGGTTATCCCTGATGTAGTGGCTGGTAAGTTTGGTGGCTTCGCATTTATAGCGAATAGTGTTCCTATGTTCACAGATTCGTGTGCCAACTCTTCTTGTTGTCATTCCAATATATTTGAGTTTGCACAGGCATCTAATCATGTAGACAACATTCTTGCTTTTGCAGTTTGAAAACATCTTAAACTTCCAGCGGGTGTGCAGACCTAGGTCCAAACTATTTGTCTTTTTTGTGAATTCACACACACTGTATTTACCACACACCTTATGTTGGAGGTAACTGCCAGAAAGTCATTTGTTTGACTGTGGGTGCCCTAGCCTGAGGTCGTGAATGGACTATCATGTCTCGAATACTTTCGGCTCTCCTGATGTCAATATTTTCCAGTCATCCTTGATTATTTTTGTACCTTAGTGGATAGGGGAACGAAAGTGGTAATGCAGATTATTTTATCTACATCCTTCGATGCTTGCAGCGCTGCCCTGGGGATTATGACTCCCCTTCCTGCCAGCCTGTCCATGGCGGTGAGGACCGCCATGGAAAGGCTGGTGGGAAGGGGAGTCGCAGGGCCCCTGGGGGCCCCTGCACTGCCCATGCATTTGGCATGGGCAGTGCAGGGGGCCCCTGGCACAGCCCCACCCTGCTTTTCACTGTCTGCACAGCAGACAGTGTAAAGCGCAACAGGTGCAGCTGCACCCGACGCACGGCCGCAACACCTCTGGCTCCATTAGGAGCCAGCTGCAATGTTACGGACAACATCCACGCTGGGCCGGCGGCCGGCCCAGCGGGATGTTGAAATGTGGCTGGCAGGTTTGCGGACGCATAGGCGGCCGCTTGGCGGTTCAATCTTGGCAGGCGGCGATTGTAATGAGGGCCACAATGCCAAAAACTCTAGACAATTTTGGAAGCTGGTGAATCAGATGAAAAGAGGGCCTGGGTAGTTAATAATGTGAGCATTGCAGAGTCAACGTGGGTTGTTTATCTCCAAACCTTATACCCGAAATACAGGGTTGATCTGGCAAGTTTGAGCCATCCGAATGCCATCAATTTCCCTTCTATTTCAATTGACTACACTTCACCAGGGGAGTTGATTACATTTTACCAACAATATAACAGTAATGGAACCACTGACATTTCAAGAGGTGCAAATAGCTTAAATACTTTCTCACAGTCGCAATGGGTGCTCCTGGGCCAAATACCCTCCCGCAAGCACCGTTTAAGATTATCCAAGACTTTTGATCTACAAAGGTGGCCTTATTATATACCAATGCCCTTATGAGTGACACAGTTCCAGATTTCTGGTGAGGGGTAATTGTGCATCTCACCTACATGGGAGGCAATAAGGCATCTCCAACTAACTATTGTCTAATTACTCTTTTAGACAATGACGCCAAAATGTTTGCAAGGCTTCTGCTTAAGGAATTGGATAACTGGTCCAAAGCAGAAAAGGTTGCACCAACAAATGAAACCAGATTTAGCACAGGCACTGGTACTACTATCAACTTGCTAGCTCTGTCATTAATCCTTGATAATACTATGATGACTAACTTCTCTCTATATGTCTGATTCAGAGACTTTAAATTTGCATTCAATAAGAGTACTAAAGAACAGATTATGGGAAAAATTGAACAACTGTGCAGTCCTGCAGCTCTGCTGAAACCGATTCAAATTTTGTACCATAATACATGGATGCAAATGAATACTGGACATGGCCAGAGGATCTCACATCAAATTTTGACTTGTATCGGGTTAAAGCAGGGGTGTGTTGTTGCTCCGTTGTTGTTTACCTTATTTATTTATGACCTCTCTAGCAATTTGGCGCTTGTAAACTCACATAACCACAAGCTTGGTGGGAAACCAGTCTCCAACATGATGTATGGAGACAATGTGGTCCTTCTTAGATACACCTAGGGTTGCAGCGCTTTCTTGGCAAGTGATATGTTTACAGAGTTCCAAATAAACTGGAAGTGAATGTCTAGAAGACAAATACAATGGTAATTAATAAAAAAAAAATATTCAAGCAATGTGGTTCCTAAACATCAAACGTATTAATGAGACTAAAGAATATAAGTATTCAAAAATAATTATCTATTGCAAAAAATCTTTTTATGCACATAAACAAAATATGCAAGCAAAGGACCATGCACGATTACCAGCATTTATCACTCTATGTAAAATTCTTAAGAGCCCACTATTGGATCCTATAGTGAAAGTTGTCAATGCAAAACTTTTACCAACAATCATTTATGGAAGTAAGGCATTGTGAGGAAGAGAAACCCTCTACATTAGACAAGATTGTCACAAAAACTTGCAAATCATAATTTTCTTTGCTAAGGTCTGCTCACCCCCTCCTCTCTCCCCCTTACCCGCAGGTTCAATTGAAGTTTGCAGTGCTTAATCACGTCATTGCAAGGCTAGGGCATTTTTAATTTTCTGACAGGTTAAAATAAACAAAAGTAACTCATTAAATCTGTTGCTCTGGGGCAAACTGATGCAGGGGCATGCCAACATCCTGGCTCATTTGTACATGGAAAGAGCTCTAACGAATTTGGGAAAATGAGCATGCAACTGAAATGCAAAGGTCACGTTACACGTTTTTA
Organism: Pleurodeles waltl; assembly: GCF_031143425.1. Lineage (NCBI taxonomy): Eukaryota > Metazoa > Chordata > Amphibia > Caudata > Salamandridae > Pleurodeles > Pleurodeles waltl. Next base: position 727,597,967 of record NC_090438.1, read on the forward strand.
AGAAATATATTAATAAGAATATGAGAAAACTGTCACATTTTCAGGACCCAAGGACATCAACCAAGCGGTTCAATGCACAGATGGTGTTAAATAGTTATACCGCACTGCGTAGCCAATGTACTCATCAGGAATATATTGGAGTCAAATAAAACTCACACCTAGTTTATTTGCCGGTTCCTGCTCACTCTTTAAGAGGGTACAAAGAAAATAATAGTAAATTATGTAGATTATGTAATAAAGCAGATAGCTCATTAATTTATGTTATTTGCCTTTGCTTAGGCCTCTTTATGGAAAGACAGAGCCTTCTAAAGCAGTTGTATACCCAAAGGAATATTCGAACTTTACAGTAAGCTGTTATGTGAGCATTAAATACGGATGATTCTATATTACATACACATTTGGTTGAATTGCTGATGCTGGCAGAAAAGAAAATAGGACTGCAATTAGCACAAATCTGGGTTGGAAATCCATTCACTGTGTCACTTAGGTTATGTGATGTTATTGCTTTATTTGTTAGCTATTATACACTGTCTCACTTTACTTGCTTTAATTGTTGTATTTAAAATATTCAAAGTTTTAACATTTAAAATAATCAAGCATAAATAAAAGATTTTGAGATTAAAGATTTCGACTTCAAAATCACCCTCTGCTTGCAGGAGCCAGTGTAAAGATGCAAGATTGAGTGTCACCTGTTCCTGTATTCCCAGACATGTAACTATCCTGACTGCTGTGTTTTGCTCTCATTGCAATTAACAAAGGTGGCATTCAGATAAATCAAAGGGCATTGCAATAAACAAGCTACAAAGAGATGAAAGCATTCATAATCTGAATTTTGTGTTAGAAAGAAAAAGTTTCAGAATCCTTTTCAGAACACTTAGATGGTAAAAACATGAACTGACCATTGTCTTTATTTGACATACAAGGGTCCCCTGTAGATTTAATTTGACTTCCAAGTTTTTATTGGAATCCACTGGCGTGGGACAGTCATCTAGTACATGTGGCCAGAAGGGGGACTGCAAAGATGACGGGAAGCATAGGGTAGTAAAATCTCGGCCTTACCTCCATTAATTTTCAGTTCTTATTCAGACTTCAACCTCAATCAGCCATTGAAAGTTTGCTGCTTTAGTTCTTAGATCCCCCTGGTGATGTTTAATTAAGCTTCTTGATTATTGATGGTATAAATAAATCAAAGTTTAGCTTAATGATTGAATTAAAAAACAAATGGGAGAGCATACAGGTTGAATAATAATGGAGGCAAGATGGGGTCTGGGAAGGTCCTGTGTTAGCTCCTGTTCTGACGACATAAAAGGGAGAAGCACAACTTTCTGAGTTTGAACATTTAAAAAAATCTCAAAGCCAGGCCACTAACGTTCCTTGTACTGCAACTCTTTCAAGCCTACCTACGAGAATCCGATGGTTGACAGTACAGAAGGCTGCTGACAGGTACAGCAATATAAGAGCAGTTGGATGATCTATACTGGGAGAATGTCTGAATTAATCTAAGGCAGCAACAACCACCACCTCCGTACTGCAGCCAGACTGAAACATGCTTGCATAACGATTTCTCCAATAATTTGGGGATATAAGGGAACAGTGAGACAGGGTGGTAATTTGCCTCAACAGCAGAGTCCATAGACATATTCTTGGTTCCACAATTGCTGCCTTCCAATCAGCTGCGAGCATACCCAAGATCAATGAAGAAATCATGATATTTCTCACAGTTTCTATCTCTGTCAGTAAAGGGTTTGAATGAATGTGAGCAGGAAAAGTATTTTCAGGTGATCCCAAAGGTCGACAACTTTAGACCATGTGAAAATCTTCACCCATGAGTGCCTGAAAAGTGGACAGTGAGGTGTAAGTGGTGTGAAAAAGAGAGACTTTCTCTTAGGACTCGGTAATGGCTTATTTCCTAGTGCTTAGGGCATTGACAATATTATTATTACTTATGAAATAGTCGATCATTTATTACATTTCTCAGTTGAGCTGAGATCAGTTGGACGGATAATTTCACTAACTTCTTTAAAAACTGAGAAGATCATTGTGGACTAGTTTGGAGTCCTACAAAGTGTCTCCGTAGAGTGCACTACTTTGCTGTTCTTAATCGTCTGATTGTAATCATAATAAGTTACTTGCCAGGGAATTTTACGTTTGTGATTGTAAGTTTTCTTCATTTGTGTAAGTTTGTTAGTATACTTTTGTTTCCTGTTGTAGACCCTCTCAATCGCATCGTAGTATTAAGTATTTGTAAGATAAAATCATTATAATTAGATAAGTGATTTTATAGAAGCATTAATAGAATACTATTTAATATTTACCATCCTGTTATTTCCTCAGCCTGCTTCTGAGGCAATAACAGTAATAGCAACTGGTGTCTAGGACAACACAGCCTGCAGGATTGCAGGGATGAGATATTCCTAATCTCAAAATAGCTAAAGAGGGAGACATTCACTGGATTTTTATCACTGAAGTGAGTCTGGGGGAGGCCATGAAAGAAAAGGACCTAAGAGAGAAAAAGCTATCCTAATCAACCTCTGGCCTTTTTGTGAATCTCAGGCAATGGAACGCAGAGGTTCATCAGATTTCTGTGCAGGAAAGCTAATGTTCGTAAACAATCTAGCCGTTGAAGATGCAGCCACCATTTGACATACTCAGTTTCTCAGATTTCACTAAAGCATTTATCACATTTTCCACCATTGTTATCTGTATGAAAATCGGTTATTAATTGGGGTTGATTGCAGTCCACCACAAGGAATACGACCACAAACGTGTTACAAACATAAGGGCCCAGGGCCTTTTCCTTTACAGAATCTCAAAAATGAATAAATGGCCAGTATTTTTCTCTGAGAATGGTGGCAACCCTACTCACAGCCATTAGAGAGTCACAACTATAAAGAAAATCGGTTTCCCATCTGCAGTACAACAGATCCTGAGGCCCTGGCACTGAAGTTAAGTGCCACCAGGGCCGGCCTTTAGCATGGGCAAGCAGGGCCACGGCCAGGGCGTCGACATCCAGAGAAGAGTACAAGGTCATGCAGCAGTCTTACTCTGAAATGGCTCCAGCAATTTAGCCCACACTGTGTGTAGTTGATGCAATACTTGATGCAAGCTTACTGGCAAACAGGTACTTTATTGTTAACGTACAATGCAAGGGCCATGCGATCCATCTGGTAGGGCTCCAACATCCACCTGCCCCTTGAATCCCTACAAGCATTCTTAGAACACAGGATGGCATATGAATGGCAACATAACACGAGCCCTAATCATGCATACATAAACCCACAACATATCCTCCACCTTTAATCATCAACGTATTTTTTCCTTTTAAACACAAGTTGATAAACAAAAATAGTTTTAGAAGTTAATAACAGGTCCAACTCACATCTCCCTCCTTATATGCATATAACAGTGCAATTCTAAATGCAATACTCTCCTACGTTTCGAACAGAAGAAAAGTGAGGAAAGGGAAAAAATAAAATAAAGAAAAAAAATGAATAATGAAACAAAACTTCATTTACAACCATCATGTATATAATCCTGCAACCATTTAGATGGTTTCTTTACTCTCCTATCCACTCTCCCCTCCTCTATAGTGGGAGGTGATACCTTTTCATCTGATGTTAGCCCATCTCTTAATTATGATACATAAGTGACATCACCAGAGGCGGGTGATAATTGGCACCCAGAATGATTAGATCTTTAATAGTATCACCGGAAGTGGGTGACACCGCGGTTCTGGGAAGGATTTACTAATGGATTCCTGACCTCCGCCATCATGTTCCTATCCACATCCCCTCGTGTCTATGAACCATCTATGTGGTCCTCCAACTCTAACTGATCAAATTCTCTCCTGTCCTGTTTTCCATCCTTCCGCCCATTAATATGCTCAAAGCCACCCATTTGAGGTTCAATCCTTTACCATTGCTCAAACACATTGGACAACACTTCCACCACTTCTTCATGTTCAATAAAAACTTACTGTCTCCTTTAGTTACAAACCCTGGTTTCTTCATGCGAACCCAGTCCCCAGCTTTAACATTTACAGTTTTCATGGTAAAGTGTGGAACCATTTCATTGATCTTCAGTAGTGGAAATCTATCATTAACAATGTTGTTATTCAAATGGTGTAGTTTGATGCATAACCTAATCTTGTCACTACTTTGCCGAGCTACCACCACCGGAGAAATCCATCCTGATGTCTCTACCAGTTCTATTACCCCAGATGACACCTATTTTCCAACTGTTTAGAAACATCCTCTCTTATTGCTATAGGTATGTTCCTAACCTTATGTACTTTGGGGCAAGCATCCTCTTTCAATCAAAGTTTATGCTCAAATCCTATAAGGTTACCCAAATCCTTCCTAACTTCTTTAACAAAACATCACTTATAGTTGTACCATCATCCAAGATCAAGCCTTTTTCGTGCTGTTTGGTCCAGGGTTATATGCAGTTCTTTTTGATCGCGCCAGCCCAATACAGGTGGCCCTCTTTTCACTACATAGAGCTTCCCTCATGATATTCTATGTTTAAATTAAAACATAAGCCATCTAAATCCCAGCATCTCAATTTTATCTCCACCAAAACCTTCTGGGCCTATATGTGACTCAAGGAAGAATTCGCCTATCGTCCCCACAAACCTTTCTCTCCAGATCTCCTCATTCACAATGACGTAGGGAGGACAAGAATCATCATAAATGGTAATCCCTACCTCACCAATTGTCATCCAGCATTCCGGTTTTCCTTTAGATGCGGTATCACTGATATTAAAAATCATTTTTCCTTAACATCCCTCACCATTTTTAGTTTATCATCCACACATTCCAGATGTGACTCACTTTGCTCAGACTCTTTGTGCTCTTCATGTACAAATTTTTTTCTTCTAAACACTTCTGTGTAATGGCCTTTGATACGGCAGTTACTACATTTTTTATTGAGGGCAGGGCACTTTTTACTGTATGAAAAGTGATCTTTGCACACCTGTAACACCTAACTGTATCTGCTTTTTCTTTCACTTTACTTTTGTCCTTATTCTACAAAATACTATTCTTACTACTGTAACTTTTGCTTTTAACAGCTCTGTTCGCTGGATTGGCCTCCTACTCATTTTGTTTCAATGCAACTGTGCTTTTTTCTGAAATTTCAGCCTTCCTTACTATTGTTAAAATGGTTTTGAATGGAGAATTCCCATTCAACCATAATCTTTCGTGTACGGTCCAATTATTTGCATGCATCACAAATAAAATCATCTTGCAATGTGCCGAATCTGCAATCATTGCCAGTGTCTGCAAGTCTTCAGCATATTCATCTACTGTTTGCGTTTTTGTCTGTTTGCGTTGAAAAAACGTACTTACTAACGCCAATGCATACTTTTGGTGTGAAATGTCTGTCCAAATCAATCAACGCTGCCACAAAAACAGTTTTGTCCCCCACCATAGGTGTCTTAGTTATGCGAGAATACATTTTTAACCCTATAGGACATAACAAGTGTAAAAGAATCCTCATATTTGGCGCATCGGACATTTAGTCTGCAACATCACTAGCCTTCATATAGTTTCTAAGCTCCCTCCATTCTATCCATGTCAAAGGAGTTTTGAGGCCTAAAGACTAGAATGGTTGAGGAAGGCTAATTCTGAAGCTTTGGGTACTCATGCTATTAAATGGACTAGTTCAGTGGACTAGTTCAGTGGTCCCCTTTACTTTTTCCCTTTTGCCACTGTCCAATCTTCACCATTTAATAATAGTCCCAAAATATTAAATGGACTATATCAGTGTATCCATGCCACTGCCCAGTCTTTCCCATTTAATAATCACCCAAAACGTTGCTTACTTCCTGGCACCGTCAGTAATGCTGTTTAAATCTTGCCCTTATGTCCACAAGACTCCACAGGACCATAAAACGCTTATGTTCTGATTGCTCTGTGTCAGAAACTGAGCCGGGAGTGCAAAACAAGATGGTACTTCAATTGGGTCACACACAGTGACCATAAGGATTACCTCGCACTGAACAGCTGCCCTGAGCTGACAAGTGACAGGTTTCTAAGCGCGCACACAAGCTTCCGAAAATGCGCACAAGCAGTGCTCACGATACTCCATGCGGCAAGCACACAACAGCCAGTGTGGGCGCAGACTTCTGGACGTGTGCATGAGCTGTGCTTGCAGTACTTCACGCTCCAAACATCCAGCCAGGTAGCGCGTAGGAGCTTCAGAACCATGGTAGGCCCTCAAGGAACACACATTTTCCCACCTGGAAAACTGTGCCTTAAGTAACATGTGGTTCCTTGATGAGGGTTCGTTGGTAGCCCGTGTGCAGCGAAACTCGCTATATAAAACTGTCAGGTGGCAGAAATTGGTAAAACTATGTAAAAGTCGAAAGTTGCAATGGGTTCAACGTACCTTAGCTCCTCTTGTTGCCAAACTGTAGTAATACTTGATGCAAGTTTACCGGCAATCAGGTACTTTGGTCTGGGCACACAATCGGCCGAGACTGCTTGTAGGATCCTTAAAACTGATCCTTCACCTACTATAGCAATAGGGGTGGCCAAATTCCTGGGGTGGGCATGGATAATTCGTTTTGAATCACTAAAACAGCTACATGTTTTAGATAAGTAAATTATCCTGAATTTTAGAACTGAGCCTTTTTAAAGTAATGTACTCCTTTTTATTATTATGTTAAAATATTTAACAAATGACGCATTAGATAGATTTAATACGTTCTTAGTAGCTTTTATGAAATATTGTATTTATTGTTATAATCATTAGCACTGACAATTTTATAAGTATTATGACGTGTAGCATGTCTTTTATGATGAAATATCGAATAAAGACTTCTTTGACTTGACTTGATAAGGTACAGTGCAAGGGCAATACTATCCATCTGGTACGGCTCCAACACCCAACTGCCCCTCGAATCCATCCAAAAATTCTTGTAACATAGAATGGCAGATGAATGACAACAATACACGAGATGGTACACGAGCCCTAACCATACATACATAAGCCCCCAACACTGTGTTTAGCCATTCTTTTTTCCTTGTACAGCCTGCATGTTCCCCATTAAAATCCTCTTGCTCTCTCATCTCCTCGCACTCCTCATTCATTTACAATTTTGCATTTGCAGGAAGGTGCTGAGCTGTGGGTGACAGATGGGAATGGGAGAGGAGTGGGCAAGATTGTGTAATCAGCCGAGGTCTCACCCTGAAAACAACAGTCCGACCGCCCAAAGCTACACCGCGCACCATGTTGTCACATTTTACTTAGTAACAGCAGCAAAGAAGGCGGACAGGTGGAGAGACGGCCAGGCAGTGAAGGTTTCAGTACGGAGCAGCGGAATCTCTATAAAACTAAACTCTAATTATTGTTTTCTTAACCGTGAAACATCTTACATCGTTCCTGTCACATAATACTGACAAAAACTAAACTACTGTGCTGCTCCAATAGTGGTATTTTATTAATTTCTACCGGATCAAGCCATTTGCAGTTTTGCTACGCCTCACTACAATAATTACAGAATTTCAAGCACCAGGATGCAAAGAAAACGCATATTTGCTAAATTAATGGAGATAATTGCTCCTTTTATATCAGAAATTACGGGCAACAATTAGGATCAAAAGCGAGGGTTTAAGGAAAGCCAAATTTAGTTCTGCCCAGCCTGCCCAGGGCGCTATGGCCTGCCATGAGAGTCACTGATCCTTCCCGGTAATTTCTGACTACCCCATCTTCGCTGCACTTGCATTCAACTGGCTCTTCTGCGGGAAGTGGCAGTGTCTATATACCATCCTCCCACAGTATCAGGTGGACGCGTTGTTGCAGATCATGGATATGTAACTGCGGAGATCATGTCGCAAGACTGAAGGAGCAGGCCAGAGCTTTCCTTCGAGCTCCGAACCCGGAAGGAACGTTAGGGTAGCTCAGTTACAATGTCTCGGTGTGAGTCCGTGAAATCAGGGTGTGGTGACGTCACATAGAATGTTACAGACGCGCGTAGGTGATGACGTAATAGTCAGGGTGTTGGTGATGATTTTACGTCCAGCGCTCGAACGTTCCGTGGTTGGTATGAGTGGCGCTGATAGAAGTCGAAAAACTACGGCACCCTCGATGGAAACTCCCGACTCGCCTATAGATTGCCGAAGTGCAGGTGAGAGGAATAAAGGGCGAAATGTAGGAGACCATGGAACAGGCGACGGGGAGCAGGCACCCTATGTGACCTCTCTGGGAATAAAAGATGGTGAGGGTGATTATACATAGACGAGAGGGACCATCACCAGGACCAAATGGGAAAGCAACTCTGGCGGTGCTTTAAGTGGTATGAAAAAGTGGGGGGGGGGGGGGGGGGGGGGAAGAGGCGTGCAAAAAGAAATTAATATTTTGCAAGTGCGTGACGTCACAATAGGGCACCTTTGAGTATTCTGTTACTGTACCCAGGGACATCTTAAGGATTTTGGAGGCCCCAGGACAAACATATTTTGAGGCTTCTGTTTGGAGCAGCTTTGAAATGTTTATCCAAATTCAGCTTTTCCAGGCCCTCTTTGGCTGGGTCACTGACGCTGCACAGCCAGACTGCTCCAAATTCTAAACGTGTTTACCGCTAATATTCAGGAATAGCGCAATATTTTCAATATTGTAACCCAGCAGATGCTCACTAATATTACTGCAAATAATCTCAGAGACCCAATCCCATTTCTCATATTTGAGGTCCGATTTTGATCGAAAATGACGTTTTTTTTATGGATGTTCCATGGTATTGAAAAACAAACACAAAGTTTTTTCTGAAAAGTGTAAGAGACTCCCACACATTACCCATATTGAAAATAAATTAAAGGAAATGGTACTTAAAACATCTATGTTTAAAAATCATTCAAGGTCATTGGGGCAGGAGTGTGAGGCTCTATCAGGGGGGACCCTGAAAGGCTCAGGCCCGGGCCAGAGCTCACTTTGCCCATGCCTTAAAACGTCTCTGACTGTACCCACAGCTAAAACAACAGTCAAGCCTAAACAAGCTAGACTTATTGGCTTTGCCAAAGAAACGAATAACGACAAGGATTTTGTTGTTAATAATTAGAATTCAAAATATTTCAAATTTGAAGTTATAAGATTCTTAATTCTACCTAAGGACTGCAGAAAAAATAGTGGTCTTGAGTGTCTCAATCACACCCACTGTCCCCTTGACACAATATTCCTGTGCAGCCTCCTCATTAGAGTCTCCTCATTTTCTCCACGCATCATTCGGGATTCCTCCCTCTACGTTCCACACGCATCATCTTTCTGTTCAACATCTTCTCTTGACTCTAATTTTGCACATACATCTTTTCATTTCTGCACTTAACCAGCCAACCACACAACCCACCTACTAATCCATAAGCACTGCACTTTCTGTTCCTTTAGTTCTATGATTTTTTTGACATTTGTATACCCCTCCTCACACACATTTTCATTGAATCACAATTACATTTGTCCTGCGTGACCACATGACTGTGCAATCTGCAAAAAGGCAAAGGATTTAAACACAGGTAGGCTCTGAAAACCTTTATGACCCACGGACAGACACTGAGAAACTCACAATGGCTTCAGCATGAGCTCAAGAGATCTCAGTCATGGCCCGTCATGCATACTTACCCACAACCTGAACTCCCATAGACACCCATCGGCAACTCAGTTCACAGTATGTGCTATATGAGTCATGTTGCATGAAATACAACTTAATAACCTTGTATCTGGGGAAAAAGCAAATACTCATAAGATATAAAAGAAATCGAAACTAAACTGATGTATATTGCTGTGATGTTTTTTTTACAGTTGTTGTAGGGAAATTGATTCATCCTTTTTGTCTAAGTTAAGGACATGAATATAGGACTGGAAAGGGAGCAGTTACAAGTTCAATTTTTAATTCCTGCCGGGGATCTGCAAGATTTAAAGCTCTGTACACAGGTCATATAAGAGGGACAAGATGAGAGGTGTAGATGTATAGAAAGCAGCAGTGCTACCAAGGTCAGTGTAGAAAAGTGCCATCTTTCTTGGCACGTTACCCCCAATTTTACATGTATGTCAGTATGATTTTGCCTATCTCACCGGGATCCTGCTAGCCAGGACCCCAGTACTCATAGTTTGTGGCCTGAATGTGTATACCTGTGTAGTGCCTAACAGTGTCACTGAGGCTCTGCTAATCAGAACCTCAGTGCTCATGCTGTCTTTGCCTTTAAATTTGTCACTATAGGCTAGTGACCACTTTTACCAATTTCAATTGGCATACTGGAACACCGTTATAATTCCCTGGTATATGGTACCTAGTTACCCAGGGTATTGGGGTTCCAGGAGATCCATGTGGGCTGCAGCATTTCTTTTGCCACCCATAAGGACATCAGACAAACCTTTACACAGGACTGCCATTGCAACCTGAGTGAAATAACGCACACGTTATTTCACAGCCATTTTCACTGCACTTAAGTAGCTTATAAGTTCCCTATATGTCTAACCTTCACTTGCTGAAGGTTAGGTGCAAAGTTACTAAGTGTGACGGCACCCTTGCACTAGCAAAGGTGCCCCCACATAGTTCAGAGCCATTTCCCCGGACTTTGTGAGTGCGGGGACACCATTACACATATGCACTACATATAGGTCAACACCTATATGTGGCTTCACAATGGTAATTCTGAATATGGCCATGTAACATGTCTAAAATCATGGAATTGTCCCCCCAATCCAAATCTGGCAATGGGGAGTCAATTCAATGCATCCTGCGGGCTCCACTATGGACCCCCAGTACTGCCAAACCAGCTCTCTGGGGTTTTCTCTGTCGCTAGAGCTGCTGCCAACCCACAGACAGGGTTCTGCCCTCCTGGGGTCTGGGCAGCCCAGTCCCAGGAAGGCAGAACAAAGCATTTCCTCAGAGAGCAGGGTGTTACTAGGTGTTAAAGGCTTTGGGAGGGGTAGCCTCTCCTAGCCTCTGGAAATGCTTTGAAGGGCCCAGATGGTGCCCTCCTTGCATACGACAGTCTACACCGGTTTAGGGAACCCCAGTCCCTGCTCCGGTGTGAAACTGGACAAAGGAGAGGGGAGTGGCCACTTCCCTGTCCATCATCACCCCAAGGGTGGTGCCCAGAGCTCCTCCAGTGTGTCTCAGACCTCTGCCATCTTGCTTTCAGAGGTGTGGGGGCACCCTGGAGGCCTCTTGAGTGGCCAGTGCCAGCAGGTGACGTCAGAGACCCCTCCTGATAGATGCATACCTGACTAGGTGGCCAATCCTCCTCTGAGGGCTATTTACGGGTTTTCCAGTGGGCTTTTCCTCAGATTACGACTTCTCTCTTTGACTTCTGCCAAGGATCGACCGCTGACTGCTCCAGGATGCCTACAAAACTGCAACAAAGTAGCAAGAAGACTACCAGCAACGTTGTAACGCCTAATCCTGCCTGCTTTCTCGACTGTTTTGTGGTGGTGCATGCTCTGGGGGCTGCCTCCCTTCACCCTGCACAGGGAGCCACAAAGAAATCTCCAGTGGGTCGATGGAATCTTCCCTCTGCTCCAGCAGGCACCAAACTTCAGCGTCACCGGTACTCTTGGTCCCCTCTCATCCTGACAAGCATGGCCCCTGGAACACAGGTGGTGGACCCAAGTGACCCAGACTGTCCAGTGGTCCAAATTTGGAGGAGGTAAGTCCTTGCCTCCCCTCTCCAGACAGTAATCATGTGCACCACGTCATCTGCAGCTACAAGGGCTTCTATGCATATTTCCAAGAAATCCTGCATACACAGCTGAGCCTAGGTCCCCAGCACTCCATTCTGCGATGTTCAGCTCCCTGAGTTGATCTCTGGTGTCGTGGGACCTCTCTTTGCAGTATTGAGACGACCGCTGTGTCTAAGGACTTCTGCGGGTGCTTCCTGCCTGTGCGAGGGGTCTGTAAATTGCTGAGGGCCCCCTCTGTCTCCTCTCCCAAGTGGCGACATCCTGGTCCTTCCTGGACCCGGGCAGCACCCTTTTTCTCCAACCGCGACTCTTGCAGCTTGCAAGACTTGTTTGCGGTATTTTGCCAAGCAAACAACTCTGCATCCTCCAGCACACCGTGGGACATCTTCTGCATGAAGAAGAACTTCCTACCACCTTCCGTTGTTGCAAATCCTGCAGCTTCTTCCAACCGGAGGCAGCCATTTTGCACCTTCATCCGGGGTTTAGTGGGCTCCTGCCACCCCCTGGACACTTTAGCGACTCTTGGACTCAGTCCCTTTCCTTTGCAGGGCTTCAGGTCCAGGAATCCGTCTTCAGTGCTCTGCAGTCTGTTGTGGTCCTTGCAAAATCCTTTATCACGACTTTAGTGTGTTTCTGGGGAAATAGTAGTACTTTACTCCTACTTTCCAGGGTCTTGGGGTGGGGTATCTTTGACACCCTAAGTGTTTTCTTACTCTCCCAGCGACCCTCTACACACTACACTAGCCTAGGGGTCCATTCGTGGTTCGCATTCCACTTTCTTAGTATATGGTTTGTGTTGCCCCTAGGCCTATTGCATCCTATTGTATTCTACAGTGTTTGTACTACTTTCTGAATGTTTTACTTACCTGATGTGGTTTGTTGTGTATATTTTGTGTATTTTACTTACCTCCTAAGGGAGTATATCCTCTGAGATATTTTTAGCACATAAAGTACCTCTATTTTTAGTAACTATGAGTATTGTCTTTCTTTTGATATAGTACCTATATGATATAAGTGGTATTGCATGAGCTTTGCATGTCTCCTAGATCAGCCTTGGCTGCTCTGCTATAGCTACCTCTTTCAGCCTAAGCTGCTAGAACACTACTACTCTACTAGTAAGGGATAACTGGACTTGGCATAAGGTGTAAGTACCATTGATACCCTCTACAAGCCAGGCCAGCCTCCTACAGTCAGTTTGATGTTGTGCAACATTTCAAGGTTTATGTTACACATAAAAGACGCTTCCCGCTGGTTGAATTATCCAAATATGTATTCTATGATCAGACAATGCTGTCAGTGCTCCCTCTCCGACCACAGCCAACGGCCAACTGTCAGAGAGAGAACGCTCGCAGGATCTTGGAATTCAGAGTGCAGCTCGGCATTCCAGTATCACATTACAACATATCCTCTCCCTTTACAATCAACAAATCAGCTTTCTTTTAACCGAAAATGAATAACAACTATCAACACTTGTTGTATCAACACACATAGTCCATCAAATATTTGCGTGGTACTCTCAGTCTAACACTCCTTATTTTATTCAATCGTTCTTCAGTGCCAGGTAATGCACCTGGTTCTTTCTCCTCACTACCCAACAACTCTCTATCATCCATCAACATAACCTCATTGCACTTTGACCTGCTTGCATCCTCTTTTCTAACCATCCATCCATCCTTCTCTCTCCCATACAACGTTACCCTACGCATATTCCACTTTTCTCCATTCTCCAAAACAATGAACGACTCATGTACCTCTTTAACCTTGTACGGGCCTTGAAATTTGGTTACCCCACTACCAATCCTACCAGGTTTCACTTTCACCCAATCTCCAATTTCAATCCTATCCCGTTCTCTCTCTGTCTCTCACCTCCACTGCTTTCCTTCTCTCTTTGTTCCTTAGCTAAATCTCCACCCAACATGTTCTTCATCCAGGCCGGACACATTCGTGTGTTCGCTTTCCTCCCTCTCATCACATCTACTTTCCCTGTAGAACCGTTACAAGTTGTATGATATGCCCATACCAAATCACACACCATTTCTTACATTTCCTTTTTTTTCTATATCCATTTGAACCACCCCTTTCACCGTACTGTTAGCCCTTTCCACCATACCATTGGCTTGGGGATTATACAATGAGGTGCGTGTATGATAAATCCCTCTATGTTCCAGATATCTAGATCGTACTTTGAGTAGTAATATCACGCATGAACTTCACCACCAACCATCTGCTATGAACTTCTATCATCACTAAAGCATATCTCAAATCAAAACTCACTTTCCCCATCGGTCCTTTAAAATATAAGCAAACCGCATTCCATTGACTACCTGGATCACCTGTAGCACCCATCACACTTTGTTCCCCTGCTCTCAATCTTTTCTCCCCTTCCTTGCAGTCATCACATCGTTCCACCCACTCATTCAACCTCTGATCCAAACCCGGCCACCAAAAATGTTCTCTCAGCCTTATTTTTGTTAAAGTCTGTCCTAAATGTCCCTCATGTGTGATTTTAAATAACACATATCTCAAATCATCAGGTGGCACTATCTTATCATCTCTTACCATAACTTTATTATCACACATCACCATCTCATCTATCACCTTCAAATGCAGCCTAACTGGAGATGGCACCGTACTCTCTCTCCTACCCCCCCTTGATCATTAACTCCATGACCAGTTGTAAGACTGCATCTTTGTTCATACAGTCACACCACTTTTTTACTTCACTGCCCCCCTGAGCCCATTCCACCACATCTTCTATACTGGCGACTGCATCCTTACCTTCACTTGCTTCAACCATATCCATGTCTACCTCAAGCCATGGCAAAAGTGACCTTGACAACTCATCCGCTTGAACATTCCTCCACTCAGGGATATACTCAACTGTATATTGGAATTCTTGTAGGCGCGCTGCTAACCTAGATAATCTTGCCGACACCTTCTTAGTTCCACCGGTACCAAAACTCTCACTAGTGGTTTGTGATCTGTACAAATTATTATTGGTGAACCCCACACATACATCCTGAAATATTCCACAGCCCACGCCGCTGCCAACGCTTCCTTTTCTATGACAGCATAGTTGCGTTCAGTGTGTGTCAATGAACGCGAAGCAAACACTACAGTTTTCTCACTATCCCTATGCTTCTGCGTTAGTAGAGCTCTTAGCCCCACCGCACTAGCATCCACCGTTATTATGGGTGTGTATTTAGTATCAAATGGAGCTAAAATCCCTGCAGAATATATTCTTAATGTCTTCAAAAGCCTTCTGTTGGTCATCCTTCCACTCAAACTTCCATCCTTTTCTTAACAATCTCTTCATACTCTCAGTTTTCTCTGCAACATTTCTCACAAATTTTGAATAGAATTCTATAAGACCTAGAGAAGATCTCAATTGATCCTTTTCTGAAGGACATGGTGCCTTCCTTATCGCCTCTAATAAGCCTTGTTCGGCCTCACTCCAGACAAAGAGAGTGTGTACCCCAAATACTCCACTTCTTCAACACAAAATGTGCATTTCCCCTTTTTAAGCGTTAGACTGGCTTCAATTATCCTATAGTTTTCCATAGCATCCAAAAAAAATCAAAATGTCATCTTGAAAATACACAACGCCCTCATCCCCTTCAAAATTTGGCCAACAATCCTTGGAAATACTCCAGAAGCAGAGGCTAATCCAAAAGGCATTCTAGTAAACTGGAATACCCCTTCAGTTGTTATAAATGCTGTTTGGAATCATCATGGAGCCTTATCTGATGAAATGTGCTCTCCATGTCTAATTTGGAGAAATACTTCCCCCCCTTAAGCATCAAAATTAGGTAATTGATATTAGGAAGCAGAAAATTATCCGTTATTATATTCTGGTTCAGAGTGCGCAAGTCCACACGAAATCTGAAAGTACCATCCGATTTCTTGGTGATGACAATTGGAGAGATCCAACTTGGCGTCTCTATTGGTTCGATGATACCTTGATCCTCCATCTCCTGAAGCATTCTCTTAACTTCCAGTCTGGCTGCTATAGGAATTCTCCTCACTTTATATTGCACCGGAATCGCAGAGGGTTTAAGTCTTATTCTGTGCACATAACCTCTGAGTTCTCCTACATCCTCTGAAAATGCTGCACTCGCCCCTTCCAGTACCTGCCTTACCGTAATCTCATCCACTTTCATAGCTTGGCTAGGTGACCTTGGATTGATTATCAAGTGCAGATCATATTGATGTTTCCAACCCAATATCGGAGGTCCGTTTTCCGCTACTTTCATGCCACTGAAACATTTGTATGCAAAGGGTATACATTTTCCACAACATATACCTTTCCTCGTATACATCGGTCTTGAAACTCGATCTTTGCTAACATATAGCCTATAATTTCTATTTTCTCCCCTTGATAACCTCCCGAATTAATATCCTTAGGAAGTAGACATATTTAAGGCCAATGCAGCCTAAACAAGTCTTTGGGAACTATGGTATAGAGAGAACCCAAATCTACCATCAATTGAATTATTTTGTTCCTCACAGTAAACATAGCTTTTGATCTGTTATACATTCCCTTTCTCCGCCAGGCCATAATCCACACACATAAAATTCTGTCCTCATTCACTTCCTCCTCCTCTCCATCATCATCAATTGTTGCAACCTTAGATCTGTTTTTTGACTTGCATATGCGTGTGAAGTGTCCTATCCGTCCACATTTTCTACAATCTTTGCCCACGGCAAAACAAGTCTTCGAATCTGAAGTATGTTAGCTACTGCCACACCTCATGCACGTTTTTTCCATCTTCAGATTAACATTGTTTCCTTTCCTATAAGCACCATTCTTTTTTTGGCTCACAAGATATCCTCTGTTGGTGCCAGAACTTTCTTTCTTGTCTTTATCCACATATGCCACATTGTCATCAGTTGTTTTTCGTTTCATTTCCTTCATACAGTGCTCTGACTGTTCAACAACCTTTGCAATCTCTATAGCATCTTGTAGGAAAGGATTTCTAGCCGCCCACGGTCTTTCTTGCATCCTCTTATTTTTGCATTGAACTATCAGTTGGTCACGTATCATTTCATCCCACATATTCCCAAATTGACATTTTAATGACAATTCTCGTAGTCTTGTTACAAATTGGTCAATAGTCTCCTCACTTCCCTGCGGCTGGGTATAAAATTTATACCGACACATCACTATATTTCTGTCCTTCACGAAATGCTTCTCCAAATGTGCTTTAACCTCTACATATACATCAGTCAGTGGCTGACCATCCTCGCCCAAAGCTGTGGGCAAGTATTTAAATATGTGTTGACCTTCTTTGCCTAACGTACTCAATAGTAATGCTTTCTTTCTCGCCGGATGGAACTCTCTTCCATCCAGAGCTTCAATATTATTCTCAAAAATTTCCACCCATTCTTCCCATTCAATCGGTGGAGTTCCTGGTTGTGCCAAGAACACAGGTGGGAGAATAACAGTCCCTTCCATAGTCACTCTTATCCATCTGTAATACTGCTGTAATATTGCTTCCAAATGCACTCTTCCCTTCCTTGTATCAGTAATTCAAAACAGTACTTCGAGTCTTTTCCGCCGGTCAATTTTTTTTCCCCCTTTATGTGATAGTATCAGGTGTGAAAATAGTGTATTTAATAAAATTATATTTCACAACAATTTTTTGTTCCACGTCACTGTTCCTTTCACCAGTATCTCTCTGGTACAACATTGTCCCCATACAACTTAATGTAAACCACCCCAAACAGCTAAATTTGCCTCCAGATTACTACTTTCGGTAGGATTTCCAAAGGAATTAGGCCTTGTTTCTCTCAAAATGGCTGATGTGTGTTTCTACAGGGAGTATCCAACTGCCTGAGACTTAAAATATAACATTCCAACTGGGAATGTAGAATGTGGAATAACATGCAAACATAGAACTTAAGTTAAGCACTTGTGCAGCTCGTTCACAGAGACATTATTATTAATACAAAAGTAAACTCACTAATACAAAGGTAAACACACATCTCCTCCCTCCATTACATTTAAAAATGTATCCTTAGTAAGTGAACAAAAACGCATAATTAAATAAGGAGAAAACAAAAAATGAACTGGATCACACAAAGTGGGCAAAGAAACTTAACCTAATATAAAATCAGAATTTGTTTTAGGTGGTACAATCTCTGTCTTGGGACGGCAGTTTTTAAACTTGTGGTCATTAATTTGAATCAGTGTGTACCTCACTGAAAACCTTGCCATCTTCCAGGTTTATTATTAGCACTAGTTGCACTTGCTTCAGAGAGTAGTCTCTCAAGGTGTGACTCAACACCAGGATCTGGAAAAAAAAGACAATTGTGAAGGGACATACAATTCAACCAAATAAGCACCCAAAGAAGTATCATCATTTCTATTTACTAATAATAATTAATTAACTTTTACAACTTTATCAACTTTTGTGATTCTGTTCCTACTCCACCAGTATCCATTGTTGAGTTTAACTGAGGATGTTCCAACCCAAACAACTTTAAACGGTTTCGAAAAGTTGAATTTACCTTTTTTAACAGAATAAGAAATTTTAGTTTTGACAAAATCACCCAACAGTAACTTAGATATAAATTTTTTGATCTGTTTAAATCATTATTGGTTTTGACTGACCTACTCACTCGCACCTTATCTTTTGCTTTCCCATACATGTCCTTAGTGCCTAAAGTGGGTAACTCCTCCTTAATCCATGTGAGGGTAAGAGCAGTATGTAGTATACAACCTTTGAGCATTGGAAATGGGGAAAATCTTTTACTCAAATTAGGAGATGAGTGATATACCCAAGTGTTTTCCTCAACAAATTCCTTGACATCAACTATGGTGGTTAAAGCAGCTTGCACCGCTTCCACTATAACCATGTTGAACCTTTCCACAAGGCCATTCGTACTAGGTGAGTAAAAATACGTTTTCAAATGGACAATGTCATTATCCTTAATACATTTTTGGAACTTCAATGAAGTAAACTGTTTCCCATTATCCATAACAATACTGAATGGCAACCCTTCCTTGTAAAAACATTCATGTAAACATTGTATGCTATTGTCAGTGGTGGGTTGAGCCACCCATTCAACTTTAGTCCCCTTAGAAAAATAATCAGGACAACAGCATACACTTTAAATCTTGAAGGATTATTATAGGGCCCTTAAATATCTAAGGCTAACTTGTCCCATGGTCAAATTGGGAAATTCTGAACAACTAGAAATACCTTTATTGGTACATAACAATTTGTCTGAATTATTACAAACTGAACACTGTTTGACAAACCCAGAAATTTGCAAGTCCATATAAGGCCACCAGAATACCTCTCTGACCCTTTTCTTTGTGAGGGTTTCACCTAAATGTCCTTTATGTGCAGCCTTAATGATACTGTGGCGAAAACCTGTAGGGGGAATAACACATTCTTCTTTTAGTACTATGCCCCCTCAAACTGAAATAGAATTTTTAACTTTCCCAAAAGTCTACATAGTCCGCGTTAACTGTTTTTCACAAGGCCAACCCTTGTTGTTGATCTCAATAATGTTTTGTAATTCACGATCTTCTTGACTGATCTCCATCCATGCTTCTCTAGAAAACTCACTCTCGCACAACGGGAACACATCATCTATTACGACAACAACAAGACGCTTAAGCTGTCCCATTACTATTAAGTAATGCTAAAAGGGGTTTATTATCTGTCTCGATGGTAAATTCCCTACCCCATAGAAATGTTTTAAAATGTTCTACAGCCCATGTGCAGGTCAAAGCCTCCATCTCAATGGTGGCGTATTTTGTTTCTGAACAAGAAAGGTCTTGAAGCAAAAGCCAAGTTGCTTTCTGTACCCTGACTTCTCTGAGTAAGATTGGCTCCCAATCCTTCAGAGTAGTGTCAATATATACACAGCAACGTCATTTATGATTTAGAGGAGTTGGGGTGGTAGAGCCTTAGTAATTGAGTATTTGACAGTATCAAATGCTTCCTGATGTTCCTTCAACCATATGAATTTTACTCCTCTGTTAAGCAAATTCCTCAAGGCAATGCTATTTGAGAAAACTTGCATACAAATCTGGAGTAAAACTCACACAACCCTAAGTATGATCTTAGTTAATCTTTGTCAGCCGGTGTACGTAATTTTTCAATAGCTTGGATCAAACAGGGTTTAGGTGATGTACCCCTGGTAGAAATTGTGTGCCCCAAATATTCAACTTCCTGAGTGAGAAGCTTGAATTTTTCTATCTTTAATATCATGCCTTCAGCCTGTAACACTTGTAATACTTTTTTAACCGTAAAATGTGTGACTCTATAGAGTCAGCAAAGACATGAATGTCGTCTTGAAACGCCATACCCCATCTATACCCTTAAAGAGGTTAAATATCAGTTTTTGTAAAATGGATGCGGCTGACAGTAAGCCAAAGGGCATGCGTACATATCTGAAAGCACCCTCTGGTGTAACGAATATGGTAAAGTGTCTGCAACCTTCTTCCAGTAAAATCTGGTGATATGCAAATTTGAAGTCCAAAGAGGTAAAGAATTTTGCCCCCTCCAGTTGTGCCAAGAGATCTTGTAATTTTGATAAGGGATGGCAATCAACAAAGATTTGTTTGTTTAAAGACCTCAAATCCGCACAAAACCTTAATGAACCAGACTTTTTCTTCACTAATAAAATGGAGACACCAGTTCAGATGAATCCATAGGTCCAATTACAGCATCTTCTAACAATTGTTGTAGTAAAACACTAAGGGCCTCATTTTGAGTTTGAGCCTCCGCCGTAATGGTGACCACCCCGTTGGACTCAGTAGTTGTTTCCGCAAGGCTGAGGTTTCCGCCAGTCAGCCTAGTGGGAAACAGGCAGCAGCATTGTCTCCGGCTCGTAATCAAGCCAGCAGCAGTGCTGCCACCACAGGGTGCACCAGCACCCTCGCAATGCTCGCACAGCAGACAGTGAACATTGCAATGGTGCTGGGTGGCCGAACGCCTGCACTGCCCATGCCAAGTGCATGGGCAGTGCAGGGACCCCCCTGTACACCCCTGCACCTGTTCTCAGCCAGCCTTTTCATGGCAGTAAAATCAACATGAAAAAGTTGGCAGAGAACGAGGTCGTAATCAGCAGGGTGGCGCTGAATACAGCGCCACTCTGGCTGATTGCGTTTTCTGCCACCACCAGGCCATCAGGATCATAGATACTGGCAGTGCTGGTGGTACCCTGGGGGTCTAACCACCAAGGTCTTTCATGTGGCAGTCAAACTGCAACGGCAGCGCCGGTCCTGACCGCCAGCCTCATGATGAGACCCTAAGTTATTTTCTGACACTAAGATATACATCTCTGAGTTTATGTCTAACAGGAAACGCAACAGCTCTGAATTTAATCTCATGCAAAAAACTCTTAACCATGCCCAGCTCTTTTCCGAATGCATCTAAATACTGTGAAATAGCTCCCTCAATACCTTGATTTATGGTCATACGATATACGGGGCGTCAGCAGACGGATCCAAAATGAGTCCTAGGTTCCCTTGTTGCTGCCATCCTAAAACATGTTGACCATTTTTTCACAAAGTGATTTTTCCCAAAATTGTGCAAGACATGTAAGAGATAGAAGCTACAAAATAACCTAAAATGTTGATAACTGTCCATAACCATAGGCCTTAGCATCATTATCCTCTCAATTTCTTTTGCTCCAATGTTTTTTTCAAAAACGCTTCAGAAACCAGTGAAAATGGTGATCCTGGATCTACTGGCATGATGGTTTTGACTCAAACAACAGCATCTTCACAGTTCAGTGACCTACAAAAAATTAATATCAATGCCTGTAGTAACAAATATATTGACTTCTGTCACCATGAGCCAACTGTTAAAATGAAATTCTCTTTTTCCTGAGTGTCTTGACCATAGTCAGTGTTGTGCTCCAAAATTGCACTTACATTGGGCTGAGATCTAGAAACAGTTGATAAATGTCCAATCTTCCCACATTTTAAACATTCTTTTGAATTAGCGGGACATATGTACTTATTAGCGTGCACGCAAGATCAACATCTTGGACATTTGGATTTATTGCCAATAGTTTTGCTAGCACCTCTATTAAATTTCTGTTAGCATTGTGCACAACAGAGACTTAAGGATGATTCTCCTTTTCATCATTCATCATCTTACATGAACGTATGGACCTTTCAATACCTTTGCCACTTCTATCATGTCAGCTAAAGTGGGATTCTTATGTCTTAATAATTGCTCCTGTATTTTCTTGTTATGACAGTGTATAATCACCTGACCCTGAATATATTGATCAGTAATAGTACCAAAATCACTTATTGCTGCCAAAATGCGAAGAGCGGTATCATAACTTTCAATAGGTTCAGTAGCTGAAGTTGGTGGTGAGAATAACAATGTAAACACTCCTTTACAATATTTAGCTCAGCAGTAAAATGTGATTTCAGCCTATCTAAAGCTTCACAGAACTCATCATAGTCCTCAGCCCCATCAGGTGCTCTATGTTTAGGTAAAGTCCCAACATTTTCTTCACCTCTGCACCAGTCGAATTCAATAATAAACCCTTCTTCCCAGTTTCTATAAAGGAATTGGCATCAATAGCAATCATGAAATAATTAAATAACCCAATCATTTGCTCGACTTCATAGGCAAATCTCCAGGATTTTGGAGTGATGGTGGAGGTGGGTTATACCACTGCTGCATGATGAAAATAAAGATAAATAACTTGGTAGTCCAGAGGCCAAAGTTAAACAGGTCCTGAGAATTTTACTCATGCATATGGACCAACCTAATGAAGTTGGGTGTTTCAAGGACCACATGGAAGAGACTGAAGGGTCCATTGTGAGGGAATGGACTTGGATACATACCAGGAGAAGGATCATAGGTTCTAGCTATCTCCTTATAGAAACCAAAAGAACCCAGCTGAACTAGAAGAAGAATCAGATCCACTGTCGGATCACCTCTTTCCCAGAAAGAGAATCCTAAAACAGATTTCTTTACAGGACAAAATCATCGACTCTAGGGCATTGGAGTGGGCTCCATCCTCTATGATGGCAGCATTTGTCAGTACAATGTGACATAGATCTTTGGACAAGGAATTGTGGAACCTTCTCAAAACAAATGTCCCTAGCCCATGCTGGGCAGTAAGGTGCCTTGCGCTCCTGAGACCAAATTGAACATGTCTGCTTTCTTGAGCAAATTTTCCAGGCACCCTAAGAAAGGTCTGGCTTGCTCCTGCCACTTTTCACAAAATAGACGGCTGGATATTAGAGGCACCGTTAGAA
Organism: Pleurodeles waltl; assembly: GCF_031143425.1. Classification (NCBI taxonomy): domain Eukaryota; kingdom Metazoa; phylum Chordata; class Amphibia; order Caudata; family Salamandridae; genus Pleurodeles; species Pleurodeles waltl. Next base: position 727,620,885 of record NC_090438.1, read on the forward strand.
AAATCTTAGCTTTTGCCCTAGCAGCGAAATACTTTATAACAGTAGACCCAAACAAACAGGTAGGTTGGGCCCAGCAGGTCATTTCCCCCCTGATCATTGCCAATTATAAGCTGTCTACAGAGGGACAATGTTTCAACTTGATAAAACTGGACTCCAAGTTAGTGTATCTTGTGTTTACGGAGGCTGGCCCAGTAGCAGACAGGCTCTTACTTCGCAGTTCTTATGTCATGGGGCTGAGCAGATTTTTAACTTTTCCTGAAGAACATTTTTAACCAGTGGATTTTTTGCAGGGCTAGTTGCAGTCGAGGGCACGCATCTGACCATTACTGTACCACCAAAGAAGAAATCTATCTTTTATGTAGCTTAGATCGGGAGTCAGGACTCAGGAGCTTTTCGCGGGACGGAGCTTCCTCACTTCAGACACATACAACCAACAGTCCTAGGAGTCCATTTAGAGTTCTCTACGAACCCTGTGCCGATAACTCTGTCAGGGCACATATATTTTTCTCAGCATCACACAGAACAAAAAGAGAGGTGCAAGAAGTGTTGCAGAAAAGAGCCATTGCCCTGCCCACTTGCAGCACAGTAGGTCTATCAGCAGTGTCTTTCTGGTACAGAAGAATAATAAAATGTTTGTTTGGTCATAAATCTGAGGAAGCTGAATGACTTCCTACTGTACATACATTTATAGATGGAGGGAATTCATCTCCTGAGGAACGTCCTGAGAGAGGGTATTTGTTTGGTCCGGCTAGACGTAAAGGATGTGTATCTCACTATCCCTGTATTCAGTCCTCAAAGTCTGTTCCTTCAATTGTGGTGGAGTGGACACAAGTACAAAGTTACAGTGCTTCATTTTTGTTTATCCTCATCTCTTTGGTGACTTACCATGATGATGAGAACAGAGGTGGAATAGCTTAGTTTGCTTAGAGTGCAGATAATAGTAGGCTTGGGCAACATGATGTTCATGTCACAAAGAGAGCTGTCTGTCCTGCAGCACCTGGCAAGAGACCTACTGCAAGGTCTGGTCTTCATTATCAAAACAGATCTAACTCAGGAGTAGTAGTCTCAAAAGAGTAGAGTTCATTGGCTTCAGGATAGATTTGGTAAGTACAATACAATCCAGAAGGGCCAAGGCAAGCAAGAAAGAGTTGCAGAGGCCAAGCAAGGACATATTGTTCATATAATTGACAGTGATAGTCACTGTGTTGCTGTCAGCATCCTACCAGGTGATATTTCCTAGTTCTCTGCGTTATAGAGCCCTACTGAGTTTAAAGTCCTTACATCTGTAGAGAGGCGTGTCTTACAAGGATTGTATAAGGCTGTCCGTGGACGCCAGGCAGAACATAAAGTGATGTTATGCATGCATGGAGAAATGTATGATGGAACAACAAATGCTGGAACCACGCATTCCTTATCAACCCGGTCTGAACAACGACCGCGTTGTTACCACGAATGCCTTTACCATGCATGCCTTTACAACAATTTTTCGTTGGAAAAGCATGCCTAGTAAAGGCATGTGTGGGAACTGCATGCGTGATTCTAGCATGCGACCCCCCCCCCCCACCTGCCCTATGGTCCAGAAGTTCTCAACACTTAATACTAAAACTACCCCAACCCCCTACCCCTAGAACAAAACTACTCCAGACACCTCCCACCCACCCTGGGCCCTAAACCCTTCCCCAAACTCCCCCACCTGCCTTAAAAACAACTGACCTGCCACTAAAAACCAAACTACCCTGATTCCCCCACCCCCAAAAACCAAACTACCCCGATCCCCCACCCCCAAAAACCAAACTACCCCGATCCCCAAAAAACCAAACTACCGATCCCCAAAAAACCAAACTACCCCGAACCCCCACCTCCAAAAACCAAATTACCCCGATGCCCCCACCCTGCCCCAAAAAACCTAACTACCCCGATCGCCTACCCCCAAAAACCAAACTACCCAGACCCTTCCACCCCTACAAATAGAACTACCCTGACCCCACCCCCAAAAACAAAACTACCCCGACCCCACCCCCAAAAACAAAAGTATCCTGACCCCACCCCGAAAAACAAAAGTACCCTGATCCCCCACCCCAAAAACCAAACTACCCTGATCCCCACACCCCACCCCCAAAAACCAAACTACCCCGATCCCCACACCCCACAGAAACAAAAGTACCCCAAATCTCCACCCCCAAAACCAAACTGCTACAATCCCCCCACCCGCAATAACCAAACTACCCCGATCCCTCCACCCCCAAAAACCTAACTACCCCGATCCCGCAACCCTACAAACCAAACAACCCTGATCCCCCACCCCCAAAACAAAACCACCTGACCTCCCAACCCTGCCCCTAAAAACAGAACTACTCCGATCCCTCACCCCCAAAAAACAAACTACCCCGATCCCCCACCCGCTCCCCTAAAAACAAAAGTACCCTGATCCCCCACCCCCATAAACCTAACTACCTGATCCCCCACCTCCAAACTATCTTGACCCCCACCCCAAAAACCTAACTACCCTGATCCCCCACTCCCACCCCAGAAACAAAAGTACTCCAACCCCCACCACAAAAAAAACTACCCGACCCCCCACCCACCCATAAAAACATAACTACCCTGATTCCCACACCCCTAAAAAAACAGAACTACCCTGATCCCTCCACCCCTGCCCCTAAAAAACGAACTACCCCAGACCCCCCACCCCGCCTCAAGGTCTTAATACACCCCCACACCTAAAAACTACCACCCATCCCCACTTACCTGACCGCGTCCTCTCCCGATACACTCACCCTTTTCCTGTTCCTTAACTGTGAATGTGCATTGTTGAGCACATGCATGGTTAAGGCAGAGAAAAAAGGAGTCGTTGTTAACGCAAGCATGGTTCCGCTTGTGTTAACAACGTAATTGTTGTTCCAGAGTCGTTGTTCCGGACGTTTCCCTGCATGGAGGCCTGAAATAGCAGAACTGTCTTTGGGTCATGACTGGACTTTGTTATCAAGTTCTATATCAGCAAGCAGGGCTTGGGAACCAAATGCAGGAATTTAGCAATAGGAGGCAAATGGTTGGATGCAGAGTGGAACCTCTACATCAGTTACCTCAAACTATTAGCAGAGTGTTTTTCAATCAAATTTATCTTCAAGGACAGGACAAGTTGCAGTGTCTTCCTAAAGATGGACACATCAGCAGTCCATTGTATCAACAAACTGGAAAACATGGGTTTAAAGATGTTGGTCAACATGGTCAAGGATTTTTGGCATTACAGTTTATACTGCCACTTCTTGCTCTTCTCCTACTATCTATTGGACAAGGACAACTTTGTAGCTGATTGGAACTTAAAGTTCCTGGAGGTCTTCACCGAACAGAAGCTGGATCAACCAGTGTTTCAAAAACTGATGGTGCTTTAGGACCCATGTGAGGTGGATCTCTTTGCCACATGTCTGAATTGCAACCTACCAGAGGTGTTGGCCACTGATGCTTTTCTTCAAGAGTTGCTGGGATCCCTACATTATGCCTTTCTTCCATTTGTAATGATCCCATAAGTGATGGCGCTGTCTCGGAGTCAATGGGCTGAATTAGTGCTCATAACTCCCTTGCTCAGGATCCCAAACTTGTTTCCCAATATTGTTAAAAACAGGGATAGTTTAATCAGAATATATTCCATCAATGACCCAGCTGTTGGAGAACCTACTCTAGTAACCACATCCATTGCTGGAATCAGGCCATCTTCAGTTAATGACCTGCATATTGTCAATCGGATGGACTGCCGCCCTTCACTTCAGCAGCACCCACTGGGCTTGTGCACTGGCTCACCATGCTCCGGCCACATCCACGGCCCTGTCTCTGGCCACAGTAAGTTAGGGCTTTTCTCCTTTGTCAATGCCCTTTCCAGTTCTCTGGGGCTCCTCACTCGTCGCTAGACTCCTTCACATTCCAACATAATCCCCCCCACTCTTGGTCTGTCCACGACTCGCCGTTAGCTGTCCGCCACGTTCTTCCCCTCAACAGCCTGGGGCATCAGCAGCGAAGGCAGGTGGAGATCAGTTGCTGAAGCCTTAGAGGTAGAACGCTGGTTTACAGCCGCCTAGGAAGTTAGGAGAGCCTGTGTGTTCACTTCCAGGGTCATGCTAAGGGGGAGGCGTAGCTGTGGCACAGACAGCACCTGCACAGTTACGGAGGAGAGCATCTCTCATGCTTCCGCAGTGTCTGGAGGAAAGCAACGTTGAAAAGCACCACTGTGGACTGAGAGAGCACAACAGAGAGTTGAAGGGGAAACAGCGAAAGTGGAGACAGGAACGGAGTCCGCAGGCAAGGAAGAAGGGGGTAAAACACTCTCTGGTGAAGATAGGAGGTCTGGGGAGGCAGCCTGGGGTCTGGCTAATGAAGGGGAAATCGCTTAACTCAAATAGATAAGCGCTTAATGAGCACTGTGTGAATAAGTGGTGAAGCCAGTCAATACTGCATTAATGTTTCCCTGTATAAATATAAGGTTTCTTTTGACTTCAACAGTTATCAAGTAAAAGCTCTCAAGGGAAGGAAACCTGAGCCTTGTAAGGAGGGTTTTATGATGGAACCACGCATGCTGGAACAACGCATGCCTTAACAACGCAGTCGGAATAACAACTGTGCCATTTCTGCGCATGCCTTTATAACGAATTTCATTGTAAAAGCATGCCTAATAAAGGCATGTGTGGAAGTGCATGCAAAACAACATGCCTGGTTCTGTCATTCAACCCCCCCACCGACCCTGAGGCCCAAAACTACCCCACCACTAATACCTAACCTACCCTGACTCCTCCATCTGCCTGAGCCCTAAAAAAAACTACTATCCTAACCCCCACCCCGCCCCATAAACAAACTAAAGTACCTCGACCCTCCCACCTGCCAAAACCCCTAAAAAAAAAACTGCACCGCCGCCTCCACCCCTGCCCCATGAAACCAAACTACCTGACACCCCCACCCGCCCTGAGGCCTCCTCATCCCCTAAAAAGTGAACTACCTTGAATCCTAACCTGCCCGAGCCCTAAAAAAAAACTAGCAGCCCCCCACCCCTAAAAACTAAACTACCCGAACACCCCCCACCCGCCCGGAGCCCTAAAAATAAAAAACTACCCCAACCCCCCACCCCACTCTTAAAAAGTAAACTAGCCCAGCACTCCACCTACCCTGAGCCCTAAAAAAAAAGTACCCGATCCCTCACCCCTTAAAAACTAAAACACCCTGACACCCCCTACCAACCTTGAGCCCTAAATCCACCCCACTGCTAAAAATTACCCACCAACCCTGCTTACCTCACTGTGTCCTCTCCTGATCGTTCCTCCTCTTCTATCCTCCCTCCTTCTGCCCTTCCTTAATCCTTCTCCACCCCTTTAAAAATACTCCGCCGCTCATTCTAAGCCCTATATAAAAACAATTACCCACACCACTCCACCCCGCCCTAAACAAAATACCCTGACACCCCACCCTAATCCCTTGAAAAAATACCCAACCCCTCCAACCCGCCACTTAAAAAAAAAAGCCCAACACCCCACCCACCCCTGCCCGAGCCCCACTTACCTCACCACGTCCACTTTCGAACACCGCACAGCTTTTTCTGTGCCTTAACCATGCACATGCGTAGTTTAGCACATGCATGGATACAGCATAGAAAAGGCCATGCATTGTACACGCAAGCGTGGCTACGTTTGTGTGGAAAACGTTGACGTCCTCAAGGACGCGTTGTTACAGAGGTTTCCCTGTAAGAAGGCATCATCTTGAGAACAATCAGCTGGGAACTTCAACTCCTTTATATAAGAAGATAGGGAGACTTAAATGTTGGGCATCTGTCAACCAGCAATTAAAGATAGCCCCCTCACTTAGGTACTTTTTTAAGGTGACCATAATGTTAAAAAGGGCAAAGTAGGAAGTAGTGGAAAAAGTCAAGATGCCCCACACCCTACTACATTACAAGCGACTGGTGAAATTCGGGGAAAACAGGGTGCTGAAGTGGAGGATTAATGTGCTCAGGTGTCCTTGGAAACAAATCAATACCAGTGTCTAGCAGAGATGGTCAGCGTAGGTTTAAACGCTGGGATTGAAGCAGAGGACAATAGGTTTATAAGCGTCGGTATGGTCATGAATGTTATTTCATCTTCTACAGAAGAGAGGAATACACCAGTACAAGCACTAGATGATTCTGACCCTGCCCCCCCTTATGCCTAAGTTAACTGGAAGATATACTGAAGTCTCTCTCGAACGAGGTCAGGAACATGTTATCTATCTCTCAAGTCAACCATTGAGACATAGAGGGAGTCTGTGAGGGGTTAGGGGAAAAGCTAGACTCGGTGTCACATAGGATGCAAGTGTTGGAAGAGACAGTGACAGAGTTAAAAGCGAGTGAATAAGATGAAAACACGGTTGAAGGACAGTCAAGACAGGTTGGAAGCATTGGAAAATAATGCAATAGGAATCAACTTAAGGTTGATGAATGTTCCGGAAGGAAGTGAGGGAGAGGACATTAAGGTGCTTGTAGAGTCCACTCAGACCCCTTTAAAAAGACGATGGGAAAAACAAGTCCACACATAACCTTGGTGAATTTACTCATATTCCGTTAAGGAAAGTATATTGAATAGGCTGCTGAAAGGGAGTTCTCTGAAGGGGAAAGATTTCTCTTTTGACATTAAAATCTGACATCTCCTGAACGGCTCTGAATAAACAGTAGGAACTGGGAAAAAGAATGGAAGAATTCATAAAATTGGGAGCTATGGCCCAGCTAAGATTCCCAGCCACTTTTAGGGTGATGTTTAAAAATAAGATGTATAGTTTTCAGGGTTTGTGAGGAGGCTGATGACTTGCTGGGGAAGATTAGAGTCCAAGATAGTTATCACTGAGCGTGCCTGAGGCAGTGCTTGAAACGGTCAAAGTTTTTTTTCTTTTTTCTGCTTGTGTTTCCCCTGTCTCATTTTTCTTCATATATAAGTTTGTTGCTAATTTTTATTTTGTAAAGTCATACAATCCTTCACTTGTATGGTTCTTTTTTAAGGTTATTTACCCCTACTTCAGGGGGTGTATCCAAAATGGCTAATTTTGCCAAGAAGATTCAGCTGAAGGTTCTCCTGGGAGGGGGAGAAGAGAGGGGTAGGGCTGGGTGGCACAGGGTGGGGAGCATAGTGTAAAACAATTAGATAAAATTGTGTTCTCAAAAACTACAGTATCTCCAGGGAAGTGAAGGCTGTAGTGTAAAGTCAGCAGGTAGAAATAAATGAGAGCAGGCAGTAAAAGTGCACTATTTGTGTTGCGTAGGCTCTTATTATCCTAATGAGACTACTGGATTTTTGGGCGTCAAGATCGTTCGCAGTGTGGGGGACTAAGTCTAACCCACGGCAGAAGAACCTTGTCACCCCAAATCCGGGTTGAGCTCCTGCTAACTAGCAGTGCCTCATCTCTCCCAAAGGGAAGAGACAATTGGGCAGCCGAGCACATGACATCTTAGTGCTTCCCAGGGAAGTCGTGGTCACTCAAATCCCAACCAGTTCTCTCATACACAGTGTGGTCTCATATATAAATGACAAAGGCAGTTTGAGTTTTAAAGATTGGTTTAATAAAACGACTGCATTTTAGATAACAAGGCGTGAGCCGCAATAACCAGAACCATACAACACAGTAGGATTGAAATAGTAACGAGGAGAGTGAAACATAAGAATAACGCTATCATAATGCAACTAGATTACGTTCTCTCTCCTAAGTTCTATTTTGAGCACAGCATGTTAAGCTCTAAGCCTGCATTTCAGGTTCCCCCGGGAGGACATCGACCCTCATACCTGAGCAAAGGCCTGTGATCGGGATCAGCATCTGCAACAGGGCAGTCAGCGTCTAGTTGTGGGTTCCTGGTCGGAATCTCCCTCTTACGTGTATCAGGACTAGGAAGTGTTTTTATAACTAACACGCCAATGTTCTATGAAACGTCCCTACGTAAGAATGTGTACTTTCTACGAACCCTAGAGACTAAACTTCTACCAAGTCTATCGGCAATGTACCAGACTGTATCCTTGACTGAAGCACAGAGCGAGCAGGAATGTATTGTTTGAGAACTTCAGTGCTGAAGTAAGCTAAACAGTGTGATAGAAGAAAATAAAACAAGACTGTGAAACTGGTTATTGTAAAATAACAGTGCGAGGCTAAATAAAATGCATCTAGGACAAAGTGCACAGAGGCCTAATACTTTAAGCAAACGTGCAAAGGCTACATTAAAATATGGCTACACTACATTTGTATCCTAGAACATTAACAGGCCACGGGTGATGGATAGAAGAGCAAACATTTGACAGTATTTGAGGGATTCACCAGCCCAAGTAATCATTTTACAAGAGACACACATGACGAGATTTGAGTGCTTGGAATTTCTTAGTATTAGGGGACCAAGATCACGCTTGTCCCGTAAGTTAATACCATGTCCTCCATTTGGTTCCATAACCTTATATCTAGCAGAACATATTCAATGAAACTTACATAGGCCCCACATCTAGGTTTTGGAGCAGGTATTGCAACTCGAGGAGAGCGGCCATTGAATGCTTGCAACCCTTGGGCTGGAGTAATATCCGGCACCTTGAGGGCAGCCCTGGTTAAGTTTTCCCTAGGTGGAGCTGTTAGCTCCAGTATGCCCCGTAGCTGGTCCTCTTTATGAGAAATATCCTGTGAAATGGCTTTTGGCTCCTATGTAAGATTAAAGTCACCCACAACAATCAGGTAATGAGAACCCGAAAGGCCCACCAGGATCCTGTCCAGTGTGTGAAGGGTTGGAGACTCACAATTCTTTCCTGCGCTTCTAATTTAGGTGTTAATTAGAATAAATGCTACACCCTTTGAAAATGAAAAAAATAGCCCCTGGATATCCCTAGATTCTGACTGGAGTTTGACTATAAAACAGGAAAGTGATATGCTCACCCAGGAGAGCAACCCGCCTGATGGACGTCCTGCTTTAGCTCCGTAAGCTGAAATCTAAAAACACTTAAAACCACACCTGAAGTTTGGGTCTATGACCCAGGTCTCCTGAAAAGGGCGTATTTGATGTCTATCATAAAATTGCCCCCATGTTGGGTAGTCCAACTTGACCATGATCCCTGCATTGTTCCAATTTAGGATACATGCAAAATCACTAATGGAGTAACAGGAAAAATATATTTGGCTGTAACACAAAAAGATCGCTGTACGCTAGAAGGTGATGCTAGCAGGAATTCTCTATTTACTTCAAGGCAAAAAGTAGCTGATGTACCATTACTAGCTACCATAGGTCTAGGTATATACCGTTGGTGGATGGCACTAATGTTCAGGGACATGAACAGTTCATAGGTAAGAAAGGATTAGTAAGAGCTGTATAGATGTTGGCCTGGAACTTCTGATAGTGTGCTTAAGAACCGGAGGAACGGAGTTGTTCAAAGACCCTCAAAATTGTGTCACTCAGTCTCGGGGGAGTGATCCACACTGTAATCTGGAGGAACCTGAGGGTGATTAACTCCAATTTCATTTCTAGAATAGGCCAGCAACTTAACTTGAATTGGCATAGAGTGAATTCCAGGGTGCTCATGCTGATAGAAAAAATTAAACGGTCGAAGGAACATAACAGAATGTGCACTACCACCTATATAATAATCGGACAGTAATAGAGGTAAAGCTAATGTTAACAATCACCCAATCACAAGAGAAATGTTAGGACAGTGAACCAACCCATCCTACCCTTTGAACCAACAGTATACTTGATGCCATCGGCCAAGGGTGGGCCCGTCTTGTGCTCGTCATCACCCAGAGGAGGCTGGTCTGGACCACCCCTCTGAGGTCTGCAAGAATGGAGGTAGTCCTTATATTTGGATCATTGCTTTTTATTTGTTATAATTATTGGGATCTGTTTCGGAGGAGGCTAGACCAGTAATACTGTTTTTAAAGTTTTAAAACAGCTCCTGTCGATCTTTTATCTTCTTATAAAGTGTTCAACCCCATTTTATATTATAATGGGGAAATTCAAGCTGCCTATTAGTTGAAGTAAGCCCCACGCTAGCACTTCCCTAGATGGGTTTCTACAGGGGGCTGTGGGGGGGTTTAGTAAAGAATTTGAATTAGTTGAACATCTTCTTTCCCTTTCCTCACCTCCCTGTATGTCGCCTCCCGACTTTTCTCAGGATGGCTCTGGTCTGGATGCTGTGACTTAAGGTAGTTTGATGGGCCCAAGTGTCATTAACTCTTCCTCTGCCTCTCCTACCTCGGTGTCTTGTGAGCCCCCTGGAGCCTTACAGGGAGTGCAGAATTATTAGGCAAGTTGTATTTTTGAGGATTAATTTTATTATTGAACAACAACCATGTTCTCAATGAACCCAAAAAACTCATTAATATCAAAGCTGAATATTTTTGGAAGTAGTTTTCAGTTTGTTTTTAGTTTTAGCTATGTTAGGGGGATATCTGTGTGTGCAGGTGACTATTACTGTGCATAATTATTAGGCAACTTAACAAAAAAAAATATATACCCATTTCAATTATTTATTATTACCAGTGAAACCAATATAACATCTCAACATTCACAAATATATATTTCTGACATTCAAAAACAAAACAAAAACAAATCAGTGACCAATATAGCCACCTTTCTTTGCAAGGACACTCAAAAGCCTGCCATCCATGGATTCTGTCAGTGTTTTGATCTGTTCACCATCAACATTGCGTGCAGCAGCAACCACAGCCTCCCAGACACTGTTCAGAGAGGTGTACTGTTTTCCCTCCTTGTAAATCTCACATTTGATGATGGACCACAGGTTCTCAATGGGGTTCAGATCAGGTGAACAAGGAGGCCATGTCATTAGATTTCCTTCTTTTATACCCTTTCTTGCCAGCCACGCTGTGGAGTACTTGGACGCGTGTGATGGAGCATTGTCCTGCATGAAAATCATGTTTTTCTTGAAGGATGCAGACTTCTTCCTGTACCACTGCTTGAAGAAGGTGTCTTCCAGGAACTGGCAGTAGGACTGGGAGTTGAGCTTGACTCCATCCTCAACCCGAAAAGGCCCCACAAGCTCATCTTTGATGATGCCAGCCCAAACCAGTACTCCACCTCCACCTTGCTGGCGTCTGAGTCGGACTGGAGCTCTCTGCCCTTTACCAATCCAGCCACGGGCCCATCCATCTGGCCCATCAAGACTCACTCTCATTTCATTAGTCCATAAAACCTTAGAAAAATCAGTCTTGAGATATTTCTTGGCCCAGTCTTGACGTTTCAGCTTGTGTGTCTTGTTCAGTGGTGGTCGTCTTTCAGCCTTTCTTACCTTGGCCATGTCTCTGAGTATTGCACACCTTGTGCTTTTGGGCACTCCAGTGATGTTGCAGCTCTGAAATATGGCCAAACTGGTGGCAAGTGGCATCGTGGCAGCTGCACGCTTGACTTTTCTCAGTTCATGGGCAGTTATTTTGCGCCTTGGTTTTTCCACACGCTTCTTGCGACCCTGTTGACTATTTTGAATGAAACGCTTGATTGTTCGATGATCACGCTTCAGAAGCTTTGCAATTTTAAGAGTGCTGCATCCCTCTGCAAGATATCTCACTATTTTTGACTTTTCTGAGCCTGTCAAGTCCTTCTTTTGACCCATTTTGCCAAAGGAAAGGAAGTTGCCTAATAATTATGCACACCTGATATAGGGTGTTGATGTCATTAGACCACACCCCTTCTCATTACAGAGATGCACATCACCTAATATGCTTAATTGGTAGTAGGCTTTCGAGCCTATACAGCTTGGAGTAAGACAACATGCATAAAGAGGATGATGTGGTCAAAATACTCATTTGCCTAATAATTCTGCACTCCCTGTATATTGAAACTGTTCCTTTAGTATGTAATGTCTCCAGATGGAAGAAAAAAAGAGTAGAAACAGACAACAAGCCTAGATGCCCACAGACAATGTCTAAAAACCTGCAGGAGTAAGAAGGTCTAATTTACAGCTTGCTAAATAACTAGTTTTCACTAATTGCTGACAACAAACCACCCCCAAAAGAAATGCCATATTTCCTATGCACTGCTGATCTGTCAGATAGTCTCGATTTCCATTTGCACTGAAATTGCTGAATTATTACTTCACTAGAATATAAATAAGAACTGGACAGCCAACTATCAGAAGTGTTAAGGAAAATCCGTCAAAAAAACTGGAGAATAGTGTTCTGATGAATGGAAGTATGTAGCCCAAAATATTCTTAAAACTAGTCATTAGCCAGATCTAATACTTTTAAAAAAATGAGTTATACCTGTATATTTGAACAATTTAAGATAGTGTGCAACTGGTCAGAAAAAATGCGTAGAAACTGTCTGCAGCCGCTTTTGTATTTCAGACTCAAAGCGTGCTATTGTAAGTCACGGTTCTGCCCCTGAGGTCAAAGACACCTCTATTTACATTAATATTTCAACAAGCTTATTTAGTTTATCAAAGCGCACATTTGTCATGTCAATTCTTGGTCAAAGAACAATTTGAAACAACCCATTTGGAGGATGATACAAAGTAATACCACAAAATGTTTCAGTTTTTTTGCACAGTTAGCAAGTAGGTGAACCCAGTTGACATTCTACATCAGCTGTCCTTTGTCCTTACAAAATTGGACCAGTTGCCTAGAAATGTATGCTTCAAGAGAATGTTTCGGGCAGAGATCACAAGCAGCCTACAGTTCAATTAGACTTCAAAGGGTTACAAGCTCTGCATAGGCAGATTAAATTGTAAAGGTGTGAGTCACCTAGACCCACCTCGAAAAATCATTAAAATGTTACTAGACCTGCAGATCAAGTAACTTGAATAATCTACTCAACTGTAACTGTTATGTACTTGACCCGTAAGCGGGTCTTAAATTGTATGACCATAGGCAAACATTTTAGTGTACAGAGTTGCAGTTTTCTTCTTTCTCACATATAAGTGTACATTCAAATATGTGAGCACAGCATTTCTGCTGTACAAAACAAGTCTATGTTTTATTAAAAAGAATAAACGTTCGCACCATGTATAAAAAGAACCTAGCCCACATATAGGAGACACATGATCCATTACTTGCCTCTTAGTTTACTAATGGCATTGCTACCAGGAAAGGAGGGTTTACTTTTAAACACTCACTTTTAATAAATATGTTACTAAAGCATGACGTGGTCACACACTGTCATTTACAGAGAGAACATTTCAGAGAAATGTCCAAAATCTTTCCAACTAACTTGCTGCTTTACTGATAAAACTATATAATGTATTTCCAAGTCTGTGAAAATCTGGTTTCAGAAAACATATTTATTTTTTGCACATCACCAAGTTGTGTTCTGATCTGTTTTCACCCTATTAAAATATGTTTTCTATCGCACCGCAGTGCAAACAATGGGCTTTCACAACAACTGAAATATATTTGAAATGTCTTTACAGATGATTTAGCTATTTAAATGTGTGTGAGGGAAAACAGAGAAAATCCTCCAACTCTGCAGTCAGAAGGAAAATTAATTGTAAACAGACTGGGTTTTGACCTCTGTCTCTGAGTACAGAGTACATGTGACAATAACAAGATTTAACCCCTTCGCTGCCAGGCCTTTTCCCCCTCCTGTGCCAAGCCTTTTTTTGGCTATTTGGGGCAGTTCGCGCTTAGGCCCTCATAACTTTTTGTCCACATAAGCTAGCCAAGCCAAATTTGCGTCCTTTTTTTCCAACATCCTAGGGATTCTAGAGGTACCCAGACTTTGTGGGTTCCCCAGAAGGAGGCCAAGAAATTAGCCAAAATACAGTGAAGATTTCGTTTTTTTCAAAACAATGGGAAAAAGGGGCTGCAGAAGAAGGCTTGTGGTTTTTCCCCTGAAAATGGCATCAACAAAGGGTTTGCGGTGCTAAAATCACCAGCTTCCCAGCTTTCAGCAACAGGCAGACTTGAATCAGAAAACCCAATTTTTCAACACAATTTTGGCATTTTACTGGGACATACCCCATTTTTACGATTTTGTGTGCTTTCAGCCTCCTTCCAGTCAGTGACAGAAATGAGCATGAAACCAACGCTGGATCCCAGAAACCGCAACATTTCTGAAAAGTAGACACAATTCTGAATTCAGCAAGGGGTAATTTGTGTAGATCCTACAAGGGTTTCCTACAGAAAATAACAACTGAAAGAGAAAAATATTGAAATTGAGGTGAAAACAAACATCAATTTTTCTCTCCGTTTTACTCTGTAACTTTTTCCTGCAATGTCAGATTTTCGAAAGCAATATACCGTTACGTCTGCTGGACTCCTCTGGTTGCGGGGATATATAGGGCTTGTAGGTTCATCAAGAACCCTAGGTACCCAGAGCCAATAAATGAGCTGCACCCTGCAGTGCGTTTTCATTCTATACTGGGTATACAGCAATTCATTTGCTGAAATATAAAGAGTGAAAAATAGCTATCAAGAAAACCTTTGTATTTCCAAAAAGGGCACAAGATAAGGTGTTGAGGAGCAGTGGTTATTTGCAAATCTCTGAATTCTGGGGTGACCATACTAGCATGTGAATTACAGGGCATTTCTCAAATAGATGTCTTTTTTACACACTCTCTTATATTTGGAAGGAAAAAATGTAGAGAAAGACAAGGGGCAATAACACTTGTTTTGCTAATCTCTGTTCCCCCAAGTCTCCTGATAAAAATGATACCTCACTTGTGTGGGTAGGCCTAGCGCCCGCGACAGGAAACGCCCCAAAATGCAACGTGGACAAACCTACCAAACCTGTGCATTTTTGAAAACTAGAGACCTAGGGGAATCCAAGATGGGGTGACTTGTGGGGCTCTGACCAGGTTCTGTTACCCAGAATCCTTTGCAAACCTCAAAATTTGGCTAAAAAAACACATTTTCCTCACATTTCGGTGACAGAAAGTTCTGGAATCTGAGAGGAGCCACAAATTTCCTTCCACCCAGCGTTCCCCCAAGTCTCCCGATAAAAATGATACCTCACTTGTGTGGGTAGGCCTAGCGCCCGTGAAAGGAAATGCCCCAAAACTCAACATGGACACATCACATTTTTTTAAAGAAAACAGAGGTGTTTTTTGCAAAGTGCCTACCTGTAGATTTTGGCCTCTAGCTCAGCCGGCACCTATGGAAACCTACCAAACCTGTGCATTTATGAAAACTAGAGACCTAGGGGAATCCAGGATGGGGTGACTTGTGGGGCTCTGGCCAGGTTCTGTTACCCAGAATCCTGTGCAAACCTCAAAATTTGGCTAAAAAACACATTTTCCTCACATTTCGGTGACAGAAAGTTCTGGAATCTGAGAGGAGCCACAAATTTCCTTCCACCCAGCGTTCCCCCAAGTCTCCCAATAAAAATGATACCTCACTTGTGTGGGTAGGCCTAATGCCCGCGACAGGAAATGGCCCAAAACACAACGTGGATACATCACATTTTTTCATAGAAAACAGTGCCTGCCTGTGGATTTTGGCCTCTAGCTCAGCCGGCACCTGGGGAAACCTAGCAAACCAGCGCATTTTTGCAAACTAGAAACCCAAGGGAATCCAAGATGGGGTGACTTGTGGGGATCTGACCAGGTTCTGTTACCCAGAATCCTTTGCAAACCTCAAAATTTGGCTAAAAAAAACATGTTTTCCTCACATTTCGGTGACAGAAAGTTCTAGCTCAGCCGGCCCCAGGGGGGGCAGACATGGCCTAAAATAAATTTCCCCCCCCCCAACCCCCTTGGGGTCGCTCCCCCTGCGTGACATTGGCGCAAAAAATAAAATCCCCGGTGCCTAGTTGTTTCTGCAGATTGACCTAAAATCGGCCAATCTGCCCCAAGGGGGGCAGAAATGGTCTAAATACAATTTTCCCCCCAGGAGAGCGACCCTTGCCTAATGGGTCGCTCCCCATCTCTAAAAAAACAAACAAAAACACAAAAACACAATTTGCCCTGGCGCCTAGAGGTTTCTGCCCCCCCGGGGGCAGGTTGGCCTAATAACAATAGGCCGATCTGACCCTGGGGGGGCAGAAATGGCCTAAAATAAATTCCCCCCCCAACCCTCCCTTGGGAGCGACTCTTGGCTACGGGGTCGCTCCCCATGCGTGACTTTGGCACCAAAAAAAAAATCCCCGGTGCCTAGTGGTTTCTGCCCCCTTGGGGGCCGATTGACCTAAAATCGGCCAATCTGCCCCAAGGGGGGCAGAAATGGTCTAAATACAATTTGCCCCCCAGGAGAGCGACCCTTGCCTAATGGTTCGCTCCCCATCTCTAAAAAAACAAACAAACAAAAACAAAAACACAAAAAAACAATTTGCCCTGGCGCCTAGAGGTTTCTGCCCCCCCTGGGGGCAGATTGGCCTAATAACAATAGGCCGATCTGCCCCCGAGGGGCAGAAATGGCCTAAAATAAATTTGACCCCCAACCCCCCTCGGGAGCGACCCTTGCCTACAGGGTCGCTCCCCCTGTGTGACATTGGCGCCAAAAAAAAAATCGCTGGTGCCTAGTGGTTTCTGCCACCTTGGGGGCAGATTGACCTACAATTGGCCAATCTGCCCCCAAGGGGGGCAGAAATGGTCTAAATACAATTTGCCCCCCAGGGGAGCGACCCTTGCCTAATGGGTCGCTCCCCATCTATAAAAAAACAAACAAACACAAAAAAACAATTTGCCCTGGCGCCTAGGGGTTTCTGCCCCCGGGGGGGCAGAAATGGCCTAAAATAAATTTGCCCCCCACCCCCCCGGGGAGCGACCCTTGCCTACAAGGTCGCTCCCCTTGCGTGACGACGCAAAAAAAAAGATCCCTGGTGCCTAGTGGTTTCTGCCCGACCTCAAATCGGCCGATCTGCCGCCAAAGCAGGCAGAAATGGCCTAAATACAATTTGCCCCTCCAGGGGAGCGACCCTTGCCTAAGGGGTCGCTCCCCATCTCTAAAAAAACAAACAGAAAAAAAAAAAAAAAAAAATTGCCCTGGCGCCTATAGGTTTCTGCCCCCCCCTGGGGGCAGATCGGCCTAATAACAATAGGCCGATCTGCACCCAGGGGGGCCAGAAATGTCCTAAAATAAATTTGCCCCCCCACACCCGCCGGGGAGCGACCCTTGCCTACAAGGTCCCTCCGCTTGCGTGACGGCGCAAAAAAAAGATCCCTGGTGCCTAGTGGTTTCTGCCCCCCTTGGGGGCAGATTGACCTAAAATCGGCCGATCTGCCCCCAAAGCGGGCAGAAATGGCCTAAATACAATTTTCCCCTCCAGTGGAGCGACCCTTGCCTAAGGGGTCGCTCCCCATCTCTAAAAAAACAAACAAACAAAAAAAAAAAATTTGCCCTGCTGCCTAGAGGTTTCTGCCCCCCCTGGGGCAGATCAGCCTAATACCAATAGGCCGATCTGCCCCCAGGAGGGGCAGAAATGGCCTAAAATAAATTTGCCCCCCCACCCCCCCTGGGGAGCGACCCTTGCCTACAAGGTCGCTCCCTTTGCGTGACGGCGCAAAAAAAAGATCCCTGGTGCCTAGTGGTTTCTGCCCCCCTTGGGGGCAGATTGACCTAAAATCGGCCGATCTGCCCCCAAAGCGGTCAGAAATGGCCTAAATACAATTTGCCCCTCCAGGGGAGCGACCCTTGTCCAAGGAGTCGCTCCCCATCTGTAAAACAAAAAAAACAAAATCCCTGGTGCCTAGTAGTTTCTGCCCCCCATGGGGGCAGATCAGCCTAATCAAAATAGGCTGATCTACTCCCCAGGGGGGCAGAAATGGCCTAAAATAATTCCCCCCCCCAGGGAGTGACCCTTGCCTAAGGGGTCGCTCTCCTTGCGTGAAATTCACGTAAAAAAAAAACTCCCTGGTGTCTAGTGGTTTCTGCCCCCCTTGGGGGCAGATTGGCCTCATCAAAATAGGCCAATCTGCCCCCAAGGGGGGCAGAAATGGCCTAAATATAATTTGCCCCCTAGGGGAGCAACCTTTGCCTAAGGGGTCGCTCCCCACCTAAAACAAAAAAAAAAAGATCCCTGGTGTCTAAAGGTTTCTGCCCAGAAAAGGCCTTCCCAAAAAAATGCCCCCCCTGGGAGCGACCCTTGCCCAAGGGGTCGCTCCCTTATGTCCATTTCAAACCAACAAAAAAAATCCCTGGTGTCTAGTTGGGTTTCAAAAGCCGGATTGCAAGCAATCCGGCTTTTGAAACCCTGGGAGAGACTTCAAAGGGAAGGAAATACATTTCCTTCCCTTTGAAGCCTCTCCGGGCCTCCCCCACGTGACTGAAAGAGAAATGCTGAGCATTTCTCTTTCAATCGCGCTGGAAGCAGAGCTTTCAGCACGATGGGGGAGACCCTGTGACTAATCAGCGCGCGCTCGCGCGCTGACGTCACAGGGGGGGTGGAGGGGGTCGGGGGTGGAAGGGGAAGGGCTTCCCCTTCCATCCCTGCCTTTGGGGGGTTGGGGGGAAGCACACAGAGGGAGCGAGAGCGCTCCCTCTGGGCTGTGTGCCGAGGACATAGTGGTTACGTCCTCGGCACAGCGGCACTGTGCCGAAGGACGTAACCACTACGTCCTCGGCACAGAAGGGGTTAAAGGCCTCCTTCACTTTCTGACTGAACAGAACACCTGTTCTATGTGATCTGCCAGAAGGGGTGAGTTAAGTCCTAAAAATAGCTCGACCTGGTAACATATGACTTGCCATAGCAATTTTGGAGGCCTGGTAAAGAATTAGTATACCTAGAAATTTATGAATGCTGAATTGCCTTCTGTGAAACAATGGAATTCAAATGGGAACTAACCAGCCACAATATAAAAAGACATTGTATATTGTTTTCCTACCAGCCCTAGGATCTGTGTTTTTGACAATCTCAGAAGTGAAAAGTGATTAGTAAGGATATTACTATATGTAGGAGTCATGTCATATGTGGATTTTCTGCTACATAAAACAGGGTACTATCTCCTCACTAACTGAAAGCATGTATTTTGTTTCCTTTTTGCAATTGTTTCTGTGTTGTGGTCAAATTATAGGGATCAAACATAGCACTTATGTTTATGAGTTGCACGGGCACTTTGTCAGCTCTTAAGGGTTGTTAAACTCAGATTTGTTGTGTTATGTTTCACATTCAAGCTTCTCCATGCGCCACAAGAATCAAAACTTCTTTCAGAAGATAGAAAGCAGATAATCTTATAATGCTTATAATGCACACATATTTTGAGTGTGTTTAGAAGCCATTTTCAATTACTTTTAATGTTGTTTGTATTATTGCTCTGGATGCTTGACTAATCCTTTCTGCATCTTCCTTTTCTGAATATAATAGTTCTTCTATAATAATGACGTATTAGTGTGGATTTAAATCATCTATTTTTCACTAGATAGGGATGCAAAAGAAAACCATTAAAACCCATCTTTTCATTAATTTTGGACAAGGGCTCCTTGAAAGAAAGTCACCCTTTTAGCATGTTCACCCTAATGTTTTCTGACTTATACTGGTGGTAACTGATCCTGACTGTGCCCTGGGCTCTGCTAAACAGGCACAGGGCACAGCACCCTGAATAAAAGGTAGAAAGGTGTCACAATTAAAATTGGCAATGACAGACCCTGTTAGTCTCTAGTATATAGTAGGGCAGGGAAGTTTAGCAGCCCAATAGATTTCCTGCACTGAAGTGTGCACTGCTGTGTAGCCTGCTGCCATTTCAAAGGCAGCCCTGCCTTGCAGACTGTCCTCAAAAGGGGTAAAATGCGTGCAAATTCGACTTTGGGATTTAAGGCACTTCCCAGGTGTTAAACTACCCTATTTTTACTTTACATATGTCACCCCCAAGATCTCCCTTAGATGACCCAGGGGTCAGGTGTCATGTAACTATAAGCAGGGACATTATAAAATATGTTTTATATGCTCTGGTAAGGGAACAATTTCACATTTCATTTTCCCCATTGTAGATACATAGCTACATAGGTTAACATGGGAATATTTTCCATAAGCATAAGTATTGCTAGGGAGAAATTAAATATGTCATGGAAAGACTCAAATGAATGGTAATGATAAATCCAACAACTTGCCATTGTTGCATTTGTCATAACTAGAATGGAAAATATGTTATAAGACTTTCTTTTCTGTCAGCCAAATTCCAGTCTGCTAGTGGGCTCTCATGATTGGTCAGCCCTAACAGTATTAGCCACGTTGCTTTGATGAGGTGATTGATGGCCTACATTGAGCAGAGGTTATCTGATGGGGAGGTTGGCAGATGCTGAGGCCAGGTCAGAAGGGGGGCTTTGTAAATCAAGCTGAGGCTTCTAAAAGAAAGCCAGTCAGAAAGGAATGCAGACAGGCCTGCTCTCTCACCTTGTATCCCACAGATAGATGGTGGGCTTAGGAAAGGAATTTGCAGATGAGCAGAGGGGGAGTTAATGGAAATGGGCTACTCCAGTGGGTTAGATTAGCCAAGCCTTGCTCCTCTGGAGAAAAATCATCCATCTTGGAATGTTTAAAGTGCTGTGCTTTATGGGACAAGAAGATGCCACACTTTGGAGGAAGTTGTCATGCCTCTGGGTGGTACCCTGCAGCTCATTGGACAGGGACGCTCACTGACTGTCTCCCAAGCTGATTGAATAAAAGTGGCTGATCTGCCTTGGATTGCAGATCTGCTGCCTGAAACCACAAGAAGAAGAAGGACTGCCCTTCTGGAACCCTGGTCTGCAACCCAGAAGACTACACACTGAAGTTCTGTCCTGTTGCACACTGTAACAATAGCCCAGAGGACTCGGCCGTGCTTCAAAAAAGACTCAGGAGTGATCTCTGTAAAAGCAACCGGTAAAAAGAGCTTCCCAGCACCAACATCCACTAAAGTCCCCAGTCTAGAGTGCGTCCAGTGGACTTGCAAGGGTTTGGCCAGGTGCATTGTGGGAATTGAAGTCCAAAGCTTCCAAGGACCATCTTAGGACACCTAGGCCCTAGGATGTATGTTTTGGTCACTTTGAGACGCAAAGGGGAACTTCTGGAAAGACCTTCAGAAATTTGGAGAACGTTTGTGAAAAAGCTCCATTAGGTGACCGCCCGTCGACGAGAGTCAAGCCTCTGACGTCGAACCGCGACCCAGCCTAGATTTAAGGCTCGGCCCGTTGAAGGCGCAGGAGCTCCAGACATCCAAGATTTTGACTGTGCCCTCGCTGGAAATCAAGCTGTCGTTCTCACATTGGATCCCGGCCTGACGAGGGGCATCGCTTGACGGCAAAGAGAAAAGCTCCAGAAAAGTTTCTAAGTATGAAGGTACATTTTTGACAGAGCCATCCAGCTCATGTATCTGAACAGGGCTCCATTGCGATCGGCCCTGACATTGACTTTCTCCCAGTCAAGCACAACCAGATGTCCCCGGTTGGCGCTATTGATTTCTAAGCACTAGAAAGCACCTTTTTTTATTTGAACTTTAAAGATTCATGTAGCTGGTTTCCTATACTGGATTTTTCTAGTTTTGGTCTCATTTTAAATAAAAATATTACTGTTTTTATTAATTGGCGTAGGATTTGTATTGTGTGTTATGTCTGACTTATTTATTGTATTGGTGTATTTAAATGCTTTACGTACATGTCTCCTAAGTTAATCCTGATTGCTCATTGCCAAGCTACCAGGGTTGAGTCAGTGGCTACTTTGTGAGAGCTTGATTGGACCTAACATTGTCTGGGGCCATTATTTCTAGTGCTAGGTGCATACTTGTAATCTGGCGGTGCTGGCACGGTCATAATATGGCGCTTGGACTGTGTTCTGCTTTCCCTCTTATCTCATAACCAAGCTTACAGAACCTCTCTGGAATGCACTTCTGAGTTTAAAGAAGACATTTATTGTTATTAATTCCCCACCGCAAGGTTCCTGAGAGACGAAATTAGTAGATTGGAAGCACACGTTCAAAAGCAGTCGCAGCAATGAAAGCAGAATATATCAAAGTACTTCTCAGTTGCAATGTACACAGCAAATATAGGTGATTATATTATAGCATAAGTTCAAAGCAAAGCATAAAAGTCTAAATTCATCACCGTATGGGCAAGGCTGCAGGGCCTATATTCAGCTTCATCTTTCTGGGGTCTGCAAGTTGATGACTCCGGTCAACTGCGAGAAAGAGATTTTCTACCCAAACGGTAGACAGGCAACCGACGTCTAGCTCCTGTCTGAAGTCAAAGCAGATTCAATCTACCTCACCGTAGTCCAGAGTCATTCCTTAAAAGCAAACTCAGTGTGAGAACCGAAGAAACTTGGAGAGTGGCCAATTCTCTTGAGCTCCCTCTCTCTCAGACTGGATTGTGAGGTAAACACAAAATCTACGTGCTCTTATCAGCTAAGGTCTGGTGTGAAGAAAACAGCTTGGTCCATTTTGTGGAAAATCACAGCTTGGAAAAACACAGCTCATCTGCAATGTCTCAACTGCAATGTCTAACCCCACGTTAAAGCCAATAGGCAGCTAACCTAAATATCAAATGTAATGTCTAATGTCATGTCAAAGCCAATAGGCAGCTGACTGAATACAGAATGTAATGTCTAATGCCATGTCAAAGCTAATAGGCAGCTGAACTGAATACAAAATGTAATGGCTAACGCCATGTCAAAGCAAATAGGCAGCTAAACTGAACAAAACATATAGGTGATCATTACAACCCTGGCGGACGGTGTTAAAGCGCGGTAAGACCGCCAACAGGCAGGCGGTAAAAAAAATTGGAATTATGACCGTGGTGGAAACCGCCAACAAAGACAGCCACTTTAACACTCCGACCGCCACAGTGGTATAAACAAAAAGCGCGGCGGTCACTGCCAACAGACAGGCGGAAGACAATGTACCGCCCACAGTATCACAACCTGCCAATCCGCCACCTTTTCCGGGGTGGATTCACCGCGGATAAAAACACGGCGGAAACAGCCATTTCAAAGGGAAAACGCTCACCTCTACACACTCCACGAGGAAGGAGGGCACCATGGAGCCGGAACTCCATATTCTGCCAGCGCTAGTCTTCCTGCTTCTCTACGAGGATCATCAACGCCGGCGGCGAAGACGACGGTGAGTACTGCACCTACAACATAGGGGAGGCAAAAACACAGGGACACACACACTCAACACCCCAACCCCCATCCGTCCCTCACCCACTACAACACACACACCAATGCATATCTATACATTACAGTAACGCCCCCCAATCCCCCCGGAAGAATGCAAAGACAAAAGGAAATGAGTGGAACCATTGTAATATATCAAAATACAGTAAGCAAATATATACATATATATATATATGTACACAATAAACAAAATATACACCTCGATTAGTAGTGCAGGTATTGCACCATTCATAGTCCGTGGACCACTGGGCCCAAAATGAATGGGCGAGTCCCACACAAGATACCCGATCCAAACGGAGAGAACACGGCAGGGGCATCAGATCGAAATACAACAGGCACCTCAGGGGGAAAGGAAGTGGGGTCACCTCAGCCGGATGAGTGCACCAATGCAGATCCACGAGGGGGCTCCATGCCCATTGATGTATCCTGGGGAGTGCAAAGCCACAGTCTATTAAGTCTCTACAGTGGGTGGGTTGCCCACTGTGCAATCCTGGGGAGTGCAAAGCCACAGTCTCACAAGTCTCTACAGTGGGTGGGTTGCCCACTGTACCATCCTGGGGAGTGCAAAGCCACAGTCTCTCAAGTGGATGCAAGTCTCCACTGGTTCTGGAGTTGGACTGGTGCCCAGAGTGCTTCATCCTGTGCAGGACAGACGGAGTGGATGCTGTTCTCCACTGGTTCTGGAGGGGGACTGGTGCCCAGAGTGCTTCATCCTGTGCAGGACAGACGGAGTGGATGCATGTCTCCACTGGTTCTGGAGGGGGACTGGTGCCCAGAGTGCAGCACACACCCCGTGACGGTCCCAGTTGCGTCACTGGCCCTGCCGCAAATGGGCTAGCCGTGCTTTCCATGCCGGTCTTTGCCCTGTTCAGCGGTCCTTGGCCTGTTCAGCGGTGCTTCAGTTGCCAGTGTCAGACCTGTTCAGCGGTGCTTTCCATGGAGGTCTTTGCCCTGTTCAGCAGTCCTTGGCCTGTTCAGCGGTGCTTGAGTTGCTAGTGTCAGACCTGTTCAGCGGTGCTTTCCATGGCGGGCTTTGCTCTTTTCAGCGGTCCTTGCCAAGGCGGTCCTTCATTGCCCAGCAGCGCTGTGGCTGGCGGTCCTTTATGGGTCAGCTGGGCTGTGGCTTGCGGGGCCCTCCTGGCCAGCTGGGCTGTGGCTGGCGGTGGCCTCCTGGGCAGTGACGATGGGGCTTGCGGTGGCCTCCTGGGCAGCGACGATGAGGCTGGCGGTGTCCTCCTGGCCAGTGACTCTGGCGGTGGCCTCCTGGGCAGTGACTCTGGGGCTGGCGGTGGCCTCCTGGGCAGTGACGAGGCTGGCGGTGGCCCCCTGGGCAGTGACGATGGGGCTGGCGGTGTCCTCCTGGCCAGTGACGATGGGGCTGGCGGTGTCCTCCTGGCCAGTGACTCTGGTGGAGGCCTCCTGGGCAGTGACACTGAGGCTGGCGGTGGCTGCCTGGGCAGTGACGATGGGGCTGGTGGTGTCCTCCTGGCCAGTGACTCTGGTGGTGGTCTCCTGGGCAGTGACACTGAGGCTGGTGGTGGCCTCCTGGGCAGTAACAATGGGGCTGGCGGTGTCCTCCTGGCCAGTGAATCTGGCAGTGGCCTTCTGGGCAGTGACGATGGGGCTGGCGGTGGCCTCCTGGGCAGTGACGATGGGGCTGGCGGAGGCCTCCTGGGCAGCGGGGATGATGGCGGTCTTCTCTGTCGTGCTGCTCCTCCCAGACTTTGGAGATTTCTTCTGCCCCTTCCCCACCTTGGGAGGAGTCACAGCTGAGTCGACACTCGCCCCGGGACCCCTGTGAGCGGCTTTGCTGGCTGGAGTCTTCCCCCTCTCCTGTCAGGCACTGTCCAACTTCTGGTGCTTCACGGGGGGACTGGCTGTTCTGTGGCTCCGTGCCACACTGGCTGGCCTGGTGGCCGGTGCACTCCACATACCTGTAACAACAGGCACCACTGGTCCCCGAGATTTTTTGGCTGAGGTGCTAGTACGGGACCTATAAGATGGACGGGGGGATGGGGAGGGAATAGGTTAAGGGTGGACAGGAAAAGTTTTTGGGAGACACTGGTACGGGTAGCTGGAGGGGGTTTGGGATTGGAGGAAGAGGTGGTGGTTGTAGGAGGTGTAAGTTTTGTGGATTTGGGTGCAGGTGCAAGGGCTGGAGGCTGTCGTGAGGTGGATGGCTGTTGGGTGGGTGTGTGCCTGCGTTTGTGTATCTTGGGAGGGGGCGTCACAGACACACTGGGAGAGAACACAGGGGACGTGGAAATGGTAGTGGGGTGGTGACTGCACGTGAGCGGGTGTGGTGGTGGGTGTGCTGGTGCGGGACGTAGTGGCTGTAGTGGTAGTGCATCCAGGTGTGAGTGTAGACGAGACTGGGAGGGAGGAGGGAGACGAAGAGGAGGGGGACACAGTGGAGGCAGTGGATGTTGGTGTGTCTGTATGTGTGTGATGCTTGCGTGAGTGCCTGTGGGATGTGTGGTGCTTATGTTTGCCTGAGCTTCCCTTGTGTGGTGAGATGTGTGCAGGCTGGTCTGATGGTGTGCTTGGGATGGGCAGAGGTACAGGGGTCTGGGTGGAGGAAGTTGGAGGGGGGAGGCTAGACACAGGGACAATGGCTGCCATCAGTGCTGAGGCCAGAGTTTGCAGGGTTCGATGAAGGGCAGCCTGACCAGAATGAATGCCCTCCAGGAATGCATTTGTGTGTTGCAACACCCTTTCTACACCCTGGATGGCATTCAAAATGGTAGACTGCCCAACAGTGAGGGACCTGAGGAGGTCAATGGCCTCCTCACTGAGGGCAGCAGAGGTGACAGGGGCAGGGCCTGAGGTGCCTGGGTTGAAGGTGATGCCCACCCTCCTGGGTGAGTGGGCACAGGGCGAAGGCTGAGGGGCTGCTGGGAGGGTGGTGCTGGTAGGGGGGTGGCGGCTGTAACTGTAGAAGTGGGGGGCACAGATGTTGCCGCCACCACAAGGGAGCTCCCATCGGAGGATGAGTCTGTGTCGCTGGTTGCAGATCCTGTGACCGCCGTGGTGCTCCCCTCGCCCTCTGTCCCACTGGTGTATTCCGAGTCCGTGGTGTGGCCCTCCATGGCCATGTGGGATGCAGCTCCCTCGTGCTCCGGTGCCACTGTACCTCCGCCTGATGATGCTAATGCACACAAGAACAGGGAGACCACAAAAAGGGGGGGACGACAGAAGAAAGAGGGGCCTAGCCTACGGAACTCGCCCTGGCCTAGGGAAACCCACAGCCCTCCTCCCCCACCCAGACACCTTCACTGCGCGCAAAGTCCGCTGAATGATAGTGTACTCACCCCCTTGTGTCTGCTGTGATGCCCTCAAGCGCCCATCCAACTCAGGGTAGGCCACCGCCAGGATCCTGAACATCAGGGGGGTCATGGTTCGACTGGCACCCCTCCCACATTGGGAGGCCATCCCCAGCTGAGCCTCCGCCGTCTTCTTGCTCCAGCGGCGAATGTCCTCCCATCTTTTACGGCAGTGGGTGCGCCGTCTGTGGTGGACCCCCAGGGTCCGGACGTCCTTGGCGATGGCATGCCAAATATCCTTCTTCTGGTGGGCGCTGACCTACATGACATGTACAGGGGAAGAAGAGAAGTCATTACCAACTGCACCGTCAAGGTGAGTGGCCCACATCCCTACCCTTGCCATGTGGCACATGCATTAACAGTCCTTCATGCATGCAGAACTGTGCCCCCTTCCTTCTTACAACCAGCCCTCTCCACACAGGCTTAGCCCTTACCACATGCTCCCTGTGTACTTACCTGTTGGTCTGGAGGACGGTAGAGTAGCGTGTACTGGGGGAGGACCCCGTAGACGAGCTTCTCCAACTCCTCTGCAGTGAAGACAGGGGCCCTTTCCCCAGACGCACGAGCCATTGTCTCTTCCAGACCGAGGTCACAGCAGCACTTACAGTGTAGGTCCTCTCCTGTCGAAGATCAGGTATCAAATGATTGAACAGCTAGAAAATGGCGGTCACGTCTGCGGCGGTCATGTCCGTGGCGGTGCGTACCATCACCGCCAGTGTACATCATCATTGGCTCCTGGGACCCATAGGGTCCAATGTTAACCAATGCAGCATTGCGCCGCGGTCTTCGACCACTTACCGCGACGGTGTACAACGCCAGCGCTGTTACCTCACATCCCATTGTCCCAGTTTAGAGGTCAGGCAGCCGCCATTTCAGGGGCCCACATGGCCTAATTACCAACTGCGTCACACATACCTAGGCCTTGTCTCACAACACAAATACAGGCCAGATTTTGTGTATGAGTGGTGTTCTGTGTAGACTGTGGGTACATACCTCTGAGTTGTTTGACTCTGTGGTCGCTGTTGTCCTTCATAGGCACCATCCACTGAGACATGTGAGGAGATGGCGGAATCCTCCAGTGTACCAACCGCTGGTGTACTTGTCGACAATGGAGGAAAGACATTTGATCATCACCTACAGGTTTGACCGTGCCACAATCCAGGAACTGTGTAGCCTGTTGGAGCCAGACCTGATGTCAGCAATCTGCCATCCCACAGGAATCCCCCCTCAAGTGCAGGTGCTATCAGTGCTCCATTTCCTTGCAAGTGGGTCATTTTAAACAACGGTGGCCATGGCATCAGGGATGTCCCAGCCTATGTTTTCCAACGTGTTGTCCAGAGTGTTGTCTGCCTTTCTGAAACACATGCGGAGCTATATCGTTTTCCCTCAGGTGGAGGACTTGCCTACAGTGAAAGGTGACTTCTATGCCCTTGGACATATCCCCAACATCATAGGTACCATTGATGGGACCCATGTAGCTCTGGTCCTTCCCCCCCACAGGAGTGAACAGGTGTACAGGAACCAGAAGAGTTATCATTCCATGAATGTACAGATGGTATGTTTGGCAGACCAGTACATCTCACAGGTAAATGCTATGTTCCCTGGCTCTGTGCATGACGCCTACATCTTGCAGAATAGCAGCATCCCTTATGTGATGGGTCAACTCCAGAGGCACCGGGTGTGGCTATTAGGGGACTCTGGTTACCCCAACCTGTCATGGCTACTGACCCCAGTGAGGAATCCCAGGACCAGGGCAGAGGAACGCTACAATGAGGCCCATGGGCGGATTAGGAGGGTGATCAAATGCACCTTCGGCCTCCTGAAGGCCAGGTTCAGGTGCCTCCATATGACAGGGGGTTCCCTATTCTACTCACCAAAGAAGGTGTGCCAGATCATCGTGGCCTGCTGTATGCTTCACAACTTGGCTTTGCGACGACACGTGCCTTTTCTGCAGGAGGATGGTCCAGATGGCGGTGTTGTGGCAGCTGTGGAGCCTGTGGACAGTGATGAGGAGGAAGCAGAGGAAGAAGACATTGACAACAGGGACTCATTCATCCAGCAATATTTCCAGTGACACACAGGTGAGAAAACATTCCTGCCTACTACAAGTACTTTTACACTTCTACCTCTAATCTTGTCTGTCGATTTCAACCAGTATATGGTTACTGAGTTGTAAATTTCCCTTACGGTTTCACAGGTGTGGTTTCCAACGTGTGTCATCTGCTTAGATTCCTCATGGACTTGAGATGTGTGACATAGGTATGTTGACATTACATTTGAAAAAGCATTTCATTTTGTCACTGTCATTGCTAATACACAATTTCGAAATCACAGACTGACTCCAGATTGTTTTGTGCTTCAAGGGTGTTTATTGAAGTGCTCAATATTGGAGGGGGTTGTAAAATGGTGAGGGGTGATGGTGGAGGAATATCCATGGCAGAGTGCAGTCTATTAGTCTCACAGGTGCATTGCCCATATGGGCATAGGAAGTGGAGCTGGGGCAGTTCCAATATAGACAGGGTTACAAAGTGGGACAGTGGTTTGACAATCAGGGTGGTCTCATTTCTTGGCGGGGGTCTTGGCATCGTGCTCTGTCTTGTTCCTGGATCTCAGGGACCGCTTGCGGGGTGGTTCTCTGTCTGCAGGGGGTGGGGTGCTGGTGTGGTGGTCCTGTGGCGGTGCCTCCTGTCCACTAGCGCCGGCGGAGGTGGTGGGCAGTTCATTGTCCATGCTAGTGTCAGGGGCCCCTTGTAGTGCCACAGTGTCCCTCCTGGTGTTAAGTATTTCCTTCAGCACCCCTACGATGGTGCCCAGGGCAGAGCTGATGGTTCTGAGTTCCTCCGTGAACCCCAAATACTGTTCCTCCTGCATGCACTGGGTCTCCTGAAACTTGGCCAGGACCGTTGCCATCGTCTCCTGGGAGTGGTGGTAT
Organism: Pleurodeles waltl; assembly: GCF_031143425.1. Taxonomy (NCBI): domain Eukaryota; kingdom Metazoa; phylum Chordata; class Amphibia; order Caudata; family Salamandridae; genus Pleurodeles; species Pleurodeles waltl. Next base: position 727,650,133 of record NC_090438.1, read on the forward strand.
GCTCCCATGATGGAGGAGAGGGCCTCATGGAGAGTGGGTTCCCTTGGCCTGTCCGCTCTCTGTCGCACGGCAGCCCTCCCAGTTCCCCTGTGTTCCTGTGCCTCCGTCCCCTGGACCGTGTGCCCACGGCCACTGCCCCCAGGTCCCTGTTGTTGTTGGGGTGGTGGGTTATCCTGGGTTTCTTGCAGTGGTGGACACACAGCTGATTGACGTGTCCTGGGCCCTGAGGTATGGGCCCGCATGGTGGGTGCTGTGCTGGTGTTACCAGAGGGTGGAAGGTCTGTGGTGGGCTGTGACTGGGTGAGGGTAACCGACTGTCCCGAGGCCCACGATGGTCCGGGCTGATCCTCTGGATCCAGTTGGACAGAGCTGCTGTCATCACTGTGGGCCTCTTCTGTGGGTGGGGTGAAGATGTCTGGACCCTCCTGTCTGGTGACGTTGGGTAGTGGTCCTGCAGGGGTGTAAAAGCATGATTATCGCATCTGTGTGTGTCATGGTGTGCAATAGATGGGTGACCCTGTACCCCAGTGCTAGCATTCCTGTGTAGGGGCTTGTGTGATGATGGTTGAAGGGGGTGTTATGGGTATGTGCAGTGGGCATGCTTTAGTGATGGGTGTCCATGCTTTGTTGTGTCATGCAGGGCTTGGTGTTGGGATGTGTGGTTTGTGTTATTAGTACATTTGTGAGGAGTTGGAGTGATAGGGGAGGGGGCAAGGGTCTGTGATAGCATGCAGGTAGTGTGGGGGATATGATAGTTAAAGGTTTGACTTACCAGAGTCCATTCCTCCACCGACTCCTGCGAGGCCCTCAGGATGCAGAATCGGCAAGACCTGCTCCTCCCATGTTGTTAGTTGTGGGGGAGGAGGTGGGGGTCCGTCGCCAGTCCGCTGTACCGCTAGGTGGTGTCTTGAGACCACGGAACGCACCTTCCCCCGTAGGTCGTTCCACCTCTTCCTGATTTCCTCCCGATTTCTTGGGTGCTGTCCCACTGCGTTGACCCTGTCGACTATTCTTCGCCATAGCTCCATCTTCCTAGCTATGGAGGTGTGCTGCACCTGTGCTCCAAATAGCTGTGGCTCTACCCGGACAATTTCCTCCACCATGACCCTGAGCTCCTCCTCCGAGAACCTGGGGTGTCTTTGCCGTGCCATGGGGTGGTGTGGATGATGTGTGGGGTGGTGTGTGTGGTGATAAGTGTGGTGATATGTAGTGGTGTGTGGTGTTTTGTGCATTGAAGTTGTGTGGGTGATGGTGTTGAGTGCCTGTGGCTGCTAGTTTGTGGATGGTGGGGTCTCTTTCTGGCCTTCTTTCTTAATTTTTGGTCGTAGGGGTTTGTGAGTGATGTGGCTGTGTGTTTTATATTGTATTGAGTGTGTGGGAGTGGTGTGTGTATGTGTATCAGGTGTGTGTATTTCGATTTGTCCGATGTGGCAGAGTTTTGTATATGTGTGTGTATTTTGAGCACGGCAGGGTGTACCGCCAATGGAATACCGCGGTTGAAAGACCGCCACGTGGATTCGTGGGTCGTGATAGCGTGGGCGTATTTCTGTTGGTGTGACGGTGGAGGTTTTGTTTTCGCCAGTTTATCACTGACCTTTGGTGTGGCGGACTTGTGTGGGTGTCTGAATTTTGTCGGATTTCGAGATGTCAGTCATAATAGCTGTGGCAGAATTCCGCGGCTGCGGCGGTGTGTTGGCGATCTTCTGCACGGCGGTAAGCGGCTTTTACCACCAATGTTGTAATGACCCCCATAATGTGCTACTGGTGAACATTGAGCAACTAATATGCGCAGTGGTGAAACACAGAGTCATTGGTCAAACACAATTAATAGCATCACATTCCACCCTATGACCAATGAATTTTTGTTTCACATACCTCTTATTTCAAACAAAAACAAAAACATCAACACAAAAAACATTATAAGCAAATCAGATTTGAATGATAAAAGCAATCACTGTAAAGCAATGGAAGTGGATAAACATATTGATCTCATAACCTTTCACATCAGATACATCTACACAGAAAAGACTGAAACTTATATACTTTGATTGAACAGTGTCTCTAAAACAGCAATTTGATGTAGCATGAGTTCTACTCATGTAAAGGTGCACGGTCCACCTGAAAGGTTTGCTGGCAAAAGTCAGTGTTCCACACGAAAAAACACAGACAGTTAACTGTTAAGGTTGCTTAGTTCCAGTGGAAGAATGTAATCAAACAAGTTGAACTTGAACTGAAGGCGCCATTTGCGCAAAATGGATCCATGGGGTCTGTACTTATAATCAATCAGGTTCAGGTTGGGGATTCGGTCCCTTCCCCGACCCCACTCGCACACATCCGAAGGGAGACTACAGAGCAAACTCATGGTCAGTGGCGAAACGTGGCAGAATCTGCAAAAGAAAAAAGTATGACTTTTCTTGCAAATAACATTTGTCATCTGAAATGTGCACTTCCTTTCCCTGTTTTATAATCAGCAGGATGTTTTTGGGGCCCTTTGTTTTGATGTCTGCAGGTTCTGGAGGGTCACTTGGGGCTTCAACCCACACCTCAGCACTGAGGTTTTTATCTGCTGCACTGCAGCTTCCCTTTTCTTGCACTGTCAGAAGGGCTGGGGCAGACTCCTTCTTTACCAAACCTCCATTCACTGCACTTTTGACAAGTTGGGCCATTCTGTCTCCAATTTGTATGAATGAATCAGATTATTTTCTAGTTATCAGCATAATTTTGATTTCACCTAGGTAATCTGCAGCAATCATTCCCCCTAAAACCTGATCAATTTGCCATATCTGTCCTGGTAACTTTCCTCTCTCCAATTGATCTTTGACTGTTTGTGGGACAGATTGCTCTTGTGCATGCTGACAAATAGGCACAACCACAGTTTTTATCAAATCTAGGGGAATGTGCATCTCTCTAATCTCTGCCCACCTTTTAGTGGCTTTTTCTCCTAACTGTCCACATTTCTGGTGCACCCACTTAGCCATCCCCACTAAGTCCGAATTCTGGGTGGACACTTCAGACTCAGAATTTTTCTCTTTCACATCTGCAAGGGAATTGAACCAGTTATGTACAAGCCATGTGGAAAACCAAACGGCTAAACCATTGGCAGTGAACCAAGAATCAGTGTATAAATGACACATCTCAAGCAGCTCTTGCTTTAAAGTCTGACACACATTGTACAACACTGTTCCTTCTCCTGTGCTAGAAAACCACTTTTCAGTCAATGAATCATTACTCAAACAAACATGCTTTTTATCTTCAGGGGACATGAATTCAAATGGTGCACTAAATTTCACTGGTGACTCTTTTACCTGTGGTACTCCCTGCACCCTCTCCACATCCTGAAAAGGGGCTTGTGACACCTGTTCATGTAGGGCTGTAGTGACTCTAGCCCTGTCTTGCATGTACCAGATCCAGTGTATGATACTAGCTTCCTGTGCCTGTCCTAAACTGTGACATTTAGGTGAATTCATCACCCACTGCATGCTTGATATTTCAGTTTTCATACTCCAAAGTTCCAGGGGCACTCTTTTCTTCCCCTGTTCCTGATTTACATGTAAATCAGTGTTTCCCTCTTGCACTGCGCAGAAACCTAAAGTCTGAATTATTTCATTTGCCAAATTAAAAGCGCTTAGCTGCTTATATTTTTTCCTAGTGACTTTATACCAAAGTGAAAAGATTTTACTCAGATGAGGGCTATACTGTTTCCTAAAATCAAACCAGCTCATGAAACTCGGTGTCTCTTGCTTAGTGCAAATAATAAGAATCTTTTGTTTTGCTTGTGCCAGTAAATGCACATTTTGCGACTGTACCTCTGCCATGTCCGAATTAATTTTTCTTTGTGGAAGCGGTCTGTAAATAACAATCTGAGCTCTGTTCTCAGTGTTATCAGTTAAGGAATGCGGGGTGTTTTGTTCTATGGTCTGCTCACACAGAGGCTCAGACTCGCTCACAACTGTCTTAACCCCCTCATTACTGGAATGGGAAAAGCCAGATTCTTCTAAAACAGCAGTTTTATAGATTTCAGCACTATCTTGCATTAATGTGTTCTGGCTAATTTGCTCAGGTAAATTCTTATTTTCATGTTCTAACTGCTTACATCTCTCCTGCATTTTTCTGTAAGCAGATAAAAGTATCCAAACCCTTCTGTCAAGAACAAAAGGAACATCATTTCTTTCAAAAGGCACATTTTCTAAATATGCTTTATTACAACAAGAAAACATGTTTCTCACAGCACCATCGGGCAGTTTAACTTCACATGCATTTTCAAACATGGTCTGCCGTGCTCCTGTAATTCTCTAAACAACAAAAAACAATTACACTTTTAAATAGTGCACTTTGAAACTCCAATTCCGACTCTGAAAACTGACGACTAAGCCAAAATGTTCTGCTTTCCCTCTTATCTCATAACCGAGCTTACAGAACCTCTCTGGAATGCATTTCTGAGTTTAAAGAAGAATTTTTTTGTTATTAATTCCCCACCGCAAGGTTCCTGAGAGACTAAATTAGTAGATTGGAAGCACACGTTCAAAAGTAGTCGCAGCAATGAAAGCAAAATATATCAAAGTACTTCTCAGTTGCAATGTACACAGCAAATATAGGTGATTATATTATAGCATAACTTCAAAGCAAAGCATAAAAGTCAAAATTCATCACCGTATGGGCAAGGCTGCAGGGCCTATATTTAGCTTAATCTTTCTGGGGTCTGCAAGTTGATGACTCCGGTCAACTGCGAGAAAGAGATTTTCTACCCAAACGGTAGACAGGCAACCGATGTCTAGCTCCTGTCTGAAGTCAAAGCAGATTCAATCTACCTCACCGTAGTCCAGAGTCATTCCTTAAAAGCAAACTCAGTGTGAGAACCGAAGAAACTTGGAGAGTGGCCAATTCTCCTGAGCTCCCTCGCTCTCAGACTGGGTTGCGAGGTAAACACAAAATCTACGTGCTCTTTTCAGCTAAGGTCTGGTGTGAAGAAAACAGCTTGATCCATCTTGTGGAAAAACACAGCTTGGAAAAACACAGCTCATCTGCAATGTCTCAACTGCAATGTCTAATCCCACGTTAAAGCCAATAGGCAGCTAACCTAAATATCAAATGTAATGTCTAATAATGTCATGTCAAAGCCAATAGGCAGCTGAACTGAATACAGAATGTAATGTCTAATGCCATGTCAAAGCCAATAGGCAGCTGAACTGAATACAAAATGTAATGGCTAACGCCATGTCAAAGCGAATAGACAGCTAAACTGAACAAAACATATAGGGCCTCATTCCAACCCTGGCGGTCTATGACCGCCAGGGTGGAGGCCGGCTGAAGCACCGCCAACAGGCTGGCGGTGCTTCATTGGGAATTCCGACCGCGGCTGTAAAGCTGCGGTCGCCCAGCCGGGTCCGGCGGTTTCCCGCCGGATTACCCCCGGCTGGGAGAATGGGGATTCCGACCCCCTTCCCGCCAGCCTGTTTCTGGCAGTTTTCACCGCCAGAACAGGATGGCGGGAACGGGTGTCGTGGGGCCCCTGGGAGCCCCTGCACTGCCCATGCCACTGGCATGGGCAGTGCAGGGGCCCCTTAACAGGGCACCAGCAGGATTTTCACTGTCTGCTTTGCAGACAGTGAAAATCGCGACGGGTGCAACTGCACCCATCGCACCCCTGCAACTCCGCCGGCTCCATTCGGAGCCGGCTTCATTGTTGCACAGCCTTTCCCGCTGGGCCGGCGGGCGCTGTTTTGCCGGTCGCCCGCCGGCCCAGCGGGAAAGTCGAAATGGCCCCTGCAGTCTTTTCACCGCGGAGCGGGCAAGTGGCGGTTTCCGCGCCGCCCGCCATATTCGGAATTAGGCCCATAATGTGCTACTGGTGAACATTGAGCAACTAATATGCGCAGTGGTGAAACACAAAGTCATTGGTCAAACACAATTAATAGCATCACAGACCGCCGCATTGGTGACTCGTAATAATGCCCAAAGTATCTTGATCATCTTGGTTGGTTCATAACTTGATATGGGATCTTTTCCCAAACCACACACTCTAGCAGAGGATATGCAACAATATTCATGGCTTGATGATCCTGATGTGCTCTGTGAGAAGAAGAATGCAGCTGCAATTTCATATCTGCAAAAGGATGCATCAGGAGTTTAGTTTCCATTGATCAAAAGCAACACTTAATTCTTATCAGAATCTACTTCAGAAGAAAAAACACTGCAGTAGCACTCCAACACATGTGAAAGGTGGAGGGAGGAATCTATCACAAAACCAACAGAAAATGTTAATCAGTCTGCAGCATTGATGAACTGTAGAACGAATTTGTATGTCTCTTATTTCAAAATCTGCATCAGAATCATTCTCCTGCAGTACACCTACTTGTAAAGTCACCATTTCAATTGATTTTGGCTCAGCCAATTTAGTTGGTTCAGTGGGTGGTTCATAACGAACCACAGTGGTTGTTATGGGGTTGTTGAAATTGCACTATCCAGCTCTTCCCTGGAAGCTGATTCTTGATGTAAAGCAGGATACACAGTAGCCTCTGGAATCCCCTGAATGGGGCTCAGGAATTCAGCATGGCTTTACTCTTCTTGGGAAAGTCCTTGTGAAGCAAGAGGAAAATGTGCTGTTCTATTCCTGTGGTACATTGGTGTAAGTGAGTGAGAAATATGCTTAACAGAAACAACCACATCAGTGGACATCTTCCTTTAAAACATTTTTTTTTTATTTTGAATTAAATATGATCACACAGCATCATTATGTCATTACACAAGGGTACCAATAGAACAGAGGAACACGAAAGCAAAACAAACAGGCAAGACAAACGTATTGGTCCCAGGCCTAGCTCTCCCCATGCTACTGCATCACTCTTGCTCCTGCCTTATCCTGGCTTTTTCCTCCATTTTTGAGTGCCTTCTCCTTGCTTTTCTCTCATTATCATTGCTTTTCCTTGCTATGCTTCCTGTTTTTGTGTCGATGCTCCTTGCTTTTCCCTCGTTGTCATTGCTTTCTCCTTGCTTTTTCCCCTGTTTTTTGTGTGCCTTCTCTTTGCTTTCCCCCAATTTTATGTGTGCCTTCTCCTTGCGTTTTCCTCGTATTCTGTGTGTGTTCGCCTTGCTTTTCCCTTCTTTTTACTGCTTTCCCATTTCCTTCAACTCATTTTCACTGCTTTCTTACTGCTTTTTCCCTCATTTCCGCTCCTAGATGCTACCTGTTGTTACCTGCATCAGTCGTAGTCCTACCCACCACCTCCCAGCACCCCTCCCTTCTTCCAGGATATACTTAATGGAGGCCATAGCGCAACCCCATTGAGCAGGTCCCAAGCCCAGCTCTCGCTGTGCTGCTACATTGCTGTTGCTCCTGTCTTCTCCTTGCTTTCCACTCTGTTTTTTGTGTGCTCTCTTCTTGCTTTTCCCTTGTTTTCACTACTTTCTCCTTGCCTTTTCTTCGCTTTTTGTTTTGTGGTTTCACCTTGTTTTTCCCTCGTTCTCACTGCTTTCTCCTTCCTTTTCCTCCCCATTTTTATGTGCCTTCTCCTGTCTTTTCCCTTGTTTTCACTACTCTCATCTTGGCTTTCCCCCCATTTTTTGTGCCTTCCCCTTGCTTTTCCCTCGTTTCTCTCTACTTTCTCCTTGCTATTTCACTAGATTTTTGTAAAGCCTCCCCAAGCAACTCCAGACCTTCACCTCACTTCTGTGATTCTGAAGGGCCTTCAAGACCTGGCTATGCAAACGAGCCTCCAGGACCTGCAATCGTCTGGATACTCAGTCGGTGATTAGCCTGTTCTTCACAAATCCTGATTGATTGAAACTTTAGGAACCATACATAAAATAAAATAAGCAAATGCATTTGCGCCGTTCACTCCTACCCTTGGCTCTAGAGATGGGCAATTTGAGTTTGAAGATCTGGAAACTCAGTTACATTGGGGGGGGGGTGGGCGGGATTGATCCAAGAGCTAGCAATACATAGTCGGGCAGTAATAATAGCGATAGATATCACTATGGCTGATTTAGGGCTGCAGCCACATTAATAAGCCAGCATAATCTCTTTAACCGATAGCTGAAGAAAGTGCCTCAAATGGAAAGAAAGGAGCTGAATCATACTAGACCAAACGTCCTGCAACAGAGAGCAGCCAGCAAACATGTGAACGATGTCTGCCACATGATGACTGCACTTTGGTCAGCAAGTCTTATTGTTGGCATGATTAGTTGGCCATTTACAGATTCTTTCAGGAGTGTAATATAGTACACAGATAGTTTTGTATTGCTGGAGTTTAAGACTGAACAAGAGACCCGAGTGGCTGGTAATATCAAGAGCATTGGTGATCTCTTCTGGGAGGATATCTAACTTGAGCTGAGCACTCCATTTAGCAGCCAGAATAGACTAGTTATCAGCTCTTTGAGCGCATAAGATCTAATATAATGTCCCAATCGATAACTTGCCTGTTGTGGTATGGAGATAGCTCAATATATCTGAGTCCTCCCAGACTGCATTATTATATACATCATTATGCAGGAAAAAGTTGTGGATCTGTAATTACTTAGAAAAAGACTCCTGCTGAAGATCATACAGCATTTGTAAAGAGGCAAATGTACAAAACCTGTTAGGATGAAAGATCTGCCAACCATTTTTAGCCTGTGATTATACCACACCTTAGCCACAGGATCATGAAAAATAGATGGAAAATTAGGATTCCCCCATACTGGTATGTACAGATGTACAGAAGCTAGAGAATATTTGGCACAGGTTTCACCCCAAATTTGAGTGATATCTTTAATGGTCTTGGAAAGGACCCGTTTGAAGTCATTAGGATCTGAGAGCCTACAGAGAAAGAACTTAACATCAGGCCCCAGTGCCATTTGATACCCCAATACTGATAGATCCGGATACTGTTCTATTAGCAAGTTCCTAATACGAACACCAAAAGCAGCCCAAAAGTAAAGTTAAAATCTGGTAAAGATGATTCCATGACCACATCTTAGCTATAACTGATTGTAAAAAGGGCTCATAGTTCAGTTGACAAATGCTATTGACCCTGGTATACAACTGAACTCCCAAATCGGTAGCAGCTGAGACAGCCCCAGAAATTGGTCTTTCTGCCTGAAAATGTAATTAAACATTAGTTTTTTTTAGGTTGAGCTAGTAACCAGATACAGCACTGAACCTCACAGCCTCATTTGACACTTGCTACCCATTAGCTCTGCAACCTCAAAAACAGCAGCTTCTGAATTTGTGTGTCTTGTGGTATGTCTACCCGGTATGAAACCATGTTTTTGAGGTAAAACCAGATACTGGACCAGGAGGGGGGAGCCAAGAGGCTAAAAAGTTGTAAAAAATGTTTGCACAGGAGTTGATCGCAATATGACCCTGTCTTCTCAGAAGGTTTCTCTTTCTTTATACTAAAACAGCTACAGAAAGCGTGGCACTCAACACCATCATCAATATTCACTACTGACTTCATAAATTCAGGGAGAAGTGTCTTAATGTCTTTTACAATACCAAAGGGATAGTGTCTTCTCTCGCTGCCTTCCACGTTGGCAGAGATCTAATTGCTGCCTCAACTTCCAGGATAGTGTTATCTCCCTCTAATGCTAAAACCTGATGAGGATCGAGGTGGGGTAAGCTTGCCCCCTGTAAGTATTCATCGATGTCAGGCTGTCTGTTTGGGTGTAATTGTCCATAGATGTCCTCATAAAAATCGCTAAACTGCTTCGCTTGAGTACCGCAGAGAATAGTGCCACCTTATCCTTAATACATTGTATTAAAGTTCTGTATTTTCTTTCCGCGATTCGTTGAACACCCTACAGTTGTTCTCCCCATATCCATTTTGGAGCAGCTTATTCCTATGATAATTAACAAGCCACCTTTTTTCTGAAGATCGATCCAATATACAGCGATATTTAACTAACTCTAAATAAATGGATAGTTCCTCAGGGGTTTCATAAAAGACTGCTTGGGCATGCTGATACTCTAGCTGCTGTATTTGTAGGCGCAACCTAGATGCCTCATCTTTCTCTGACTTATTTGAATGGAAGGTAAACTGCAGTGTAGCCCCCTGTATGTATGCCTTCATTGCATCCTAGATGATATAAGGCGAGGCTGAGCTACAATTCATTGTTATAAACTCACTCAGCAAACTGGACAAGCAAGTTCTATAAACAGAATTGGAGAGAATTGCATGGGGGAATGTGAAACAGCGCCCCTCCTTTTCAGTGTTGAGTAACATCAATGTCAGCAGGACAGCGTTATGGTCCGAGGTTATCTTTGGACAAACCTTGACATTGCCAAATTGAATTCATCTTTGCCCGATGAAAGCCAGGGGTGTGGCCGGCATGATGCTGATTGGCAGCACTAGCAGAGTGCTTTCGGCCCTGGCGTTTTTATCCTGCTCTATCCCGCCACCCCAGACCCCCGAAGACCCGGTGGAATGGTCCTGGAGGTCCCCAGGGTGGAGAGGGGGGCATGAGGAGCAAAACCTTAAAAAAAGAAAGCCCTGCGATCGCGCCTCAGGGGAGCGTGTGTGGAGAGCGCCTGACCCCATGATGGCGGCCGTGATCACGATCACGGCGGAAAACCAGGCCAAAGGCAGCTAAACACAGTGGTGGAGCAGCGCAGCATAGGAGGGGGCAGTCCTGACGAGGGGTCGTTTGAGGTGAGGAGTTGGTCGTGCTTTAGCACTGCACCCCCCTCACCTCCCCTCCCAGGTAAAGTGAACGGAGCTGGAGGTGGGCCCTCCCACTGGCCTGGAGACCCACGGAGGAGAACTGGAGGCAGCAAAGGTGCAGTTTTGTGGTGGCGGAGGTACCCCTGTTTGGAGATGAACATTGTGCTGACGGAAAGTGAGGGGTGCCCCTACTCGGTTGACTGTCTGCTGAGGTGGGCGCCCAGGCTGCAAGAGTCTGGGGCTTGCGGAACTGCGCTGGAGCTATAAGGGCAGTTAAGGTGCGCCGCTGGACTGGTGTTGGGAGTGCGCACCCCTGCTGCGGTGTTCTGGCAGCATGGCCCGTGCTAGCCGGTTCCTAGGGTGCGGGCTGGCTGATAGTGGAACAGATAGACTGAGCCGCGTAGGACTCTTGCGCTGCTACCAACTGTGCTGGAATTCACCCTGGAGTGGCTCCGTGAGGGTGAGTCAGTTAGTGAACGAGCGGCGTTGAGTGGTAAGGATACGGAGATCGACCTCTTGAGCTGCGGCTGGAAACTAGGCTCCCAACACCCGGTGTATTCATTGGCAGCTGGCGCCCCATCAGGTGTACAACATGGGCAAAGACAAAGCAAATAAGGGAACACAGCAAACCCGGATGGACCTATACACTGCTCAGAGTACAGGAACGAGTCTGCAAAAAGATCCACCTGGCCCCATGGAGAAGGGAGCTGGGCCCACCGGGGCAGAAATCCTGGCTGCTAGTGAAACGTCTAATCATGCAATGCAAACACATATTGCAGCCATATCGGTCGCTGTCAATCTTTTGAGAGCTGATTTGAGTGTAGTGGCCACTGAGCAACAAGTGACATGTATGCAGTCTGATATAGCCACACTAAAGACCTCGGTGGCCATCCTCAAAGTTAAAACGTGTAAATTGGAAGCATGAGTCGAGGATGCGGAGGGTAGGGTGAGACGATGTAACCTCTGTATAGTGGGCTTTCCCGAAGGTGTGGAGGGGGCGAACGTCGAGGCCTTTTTAGAGGTCTGGATCCGCAAAACTTTGCCTGCCGCCCCCTTATCATCTGTGTTCGTAGTGGAACGTGCACACAGGGCCTTAGCACCGCCACCAGGAGCCCCTTCATGAACGATTATAGCCAAGGTCCTTAACTATAGGGACCGAGACGTAATCTTACAGGAGGTACGCAAGCATGGAGACCCTACATATGAGAATCACACCATTCACTTTTTCCCTGATTACACCAGGGCAATGCAGCTCCAAAAACAATCATATGCAGGTATTAAACGAAAGCTAAAAAAACTGGGCTTATACCTATATATTGCTGTATCCAGCCAAGCTGAAGGTTCTCCATGCGGGCTGCTCCCATTTCTTTCAGTCTCCCGAGGCAGTGTGGGACTGGTTGGAGCGGAATGATGGGACAGGAACACCAGAATCCCTGCATGGGGAAAGTAGCGTGAGACCTTGAGGGACAGCGGAGGTGCACGCAGAAGCACTAGGCACCAACGCACCGATTGTGGAAGCCTAGTGATTGTATGCCCGGATGGTACCCTGAGTCTTGAATGTAGGAGACAAGAGCGTGAGGAGGCTAAACTGCTGGTTCAAACTGTCACGTCAGAGGCGTTCTCGCACTCCGGGTCCCCGTGTGTCACGGGCAGACTGTCTCCAGAAACAGAAAACAAAGACACCTGAGTGATCTACTGAACCTTCAGAAGTGGTTGGAGTCAATTAATCTGGTTTCTGCATTAGAGCTTAGGGTCTCCCCTCTTTTGGCTCTCCTCTCTCTCTCTCTCTGACCCTCCCTCTCTCCTATGTACTGATGCCTTTTGGTGCTGGGGGGTGGGGGACTGGGATGGCAACTAGACTAGGGGCTGAGGTGGAGTGGTAGGCCTGTGATACCCCCCTGAGGTTGTTCAACATTTTGGGTACAGTGTGTGTCGGACAGTTGGCGTGTGGTGGGGGTGTTGGAGCGCAGTCTGGACCTGAATCTGGCTGTCGACTAGGGGCAGCGATTGCTTCCCTACTTCTGGGCTCTAGAAGAGATAGCGGGGTACACACACAGTTGGGCAGACACTAGTTGTGGGAGGTGTTTACCCGGGGTGGGATGGGGATATTAAATGTGAGTTCTAGTTGGAGTTGGAGTTCTGTTTTTGACACTGTGAACAAGTTAGGCATTTTACTGTGGATGAGGCATCGAGTTATTTGGATGCAAGTACACCGAGCCGGGGGACTGTGGTGGGGGACTACATGTGTAAAGGGGGGCGGTCAGGAACTGTAGGGTGGTGTGTGGACTGGAACAGATTATGGCTGGTACCCTGACACGTATAGTTACATGGAATGTTAGAGGGTTGAATTCCTTTGTGAAGCTCTACAGAGTACTTACATATCTTAGACGGCTTGGCATACATATTGCTCTCCTACAGGAGACTCACTTGGTAGGGAATGAAGCACAAAAAGTTCAGAAAAAGTGGAGGGGGCAGCTTTATTCGGCGACTTATTCATCCTACGCTAGAGGGGTTTCTATTTGTGCTGCCGCTGGCACTCCCTTTAAATTAAAAAAACTAAAAGCCTATGTGCAAGCCTGATATATATTTTTACACTGAGTACTAGACAGACAAGAGCTCTGCATTTTGAATATGCCCCTAACACAGATGATGCAGGGCTCTATCAACACCTCCAACAAGAATTAATACCTTACACTGGGATGCCCATTCTGTGTGCATCTTAGACGGAACACCAGATAGGGACCCGCCGAAGATGAACACTAAGACACATTTGACTGCCAAACTGCAGAACGTCATGAAGAATCTACACTTTGTAAATGTGTGGAGAGAAATGCACCCCACATCCAAAACGTTTTCTTGTTACACACCTACCCATGGGGCTTACAGCAGACTGGATAGATTTCTCCTTGCCAATGGTGGCACACTTGACGTACGCCGAGTTGTTTACCAGGTCAGGTTCCAATCGGATCATGCCCCCCTGCTATTGGAATGTGAAACACACATACCCAAGCCAGCGATCCCCCTGTGGCATTTGCGACCTGACTTACTTGGCGATCTTGAATATAAAAAAGATCTTCAGGATATGCTGAATGGATATTTTAGTGCAAATTGGAGCACGGCCACGACCCAAAACATAGAATGGGAGGCACTGAAAGTAGTTAACAGAGGTGAAAGCCTTAGTAAATCATAATTAGGAAACGCCTGGACTAGGAGCTCACGCAGCAGGAGGACGCATTGGCAGCCATACAGCGCCAAGTAGATAATGGCGACGCTTCGGAGTCGGATTGCCTTAAGTGCGAAGTAAAATAGAGGACCTTTGGGGTAGACTGGATAATTATAATCGCCGGGATTATAGACAGCGGCTTTTTTGGGAAGGAGACCGTTCGAGGCGTATGTTGGCTTGGCTCCTCCGACAGGAACATCCCATCCCCATCATCCTGATGATCTGTTGTTTTTCTGGGGAAAAGATTTTAGGACAGTTATAGGTGAATTTTCACCTGGGAGAGCACTTGAGGAATATCTGTGCCTCACCATGGAGTGTGGGTGAGACCCAGATACATGAGTACCTAGATGGACTCTGGATGCCTCGCCTTACGGATGCCCAGGTGGAGGAGCTGGAGGGGGAGGTGTCATTGGAATACCTAGTGGAGGCATTCGGAGGTATGGCGTCTGGAAAAGCACCTTGCCCCGACAGGCTACCAGTTGAATTTTACTGAGCCTATTCCGCAGTGATTCTTCCCCGCTTGTTGGAAATACTTCATGAGTTGCGGAGTGTGGGTTTTCTACCAGAGCATATGAGGGAAGCACTGATAGTTATGCTACCGAAACCAGGGAAGGAGGCTGAAGACCCAGATTCCCATAGACCGTTGTCCATGTTAAATGTTGATGTTAAATTACTAGCTAAAGTTTTGGCGTCTCGTTTGAGTAGAGTGGTGACACATTTAGTGCAGGGAGATCAATGCGGATTTATACCGGGGAGGGGGACTCATATGAATATACAGCGCTTATCACATAATCACATATAATGCACGAGACTCGTGACTCTGCGCTTCCTGCAGCACTGGTGGCTCTAGATATGGAGAAAGCATTTGACACCTTTGTAGGAAAGTACCATCTTGCCTGGCATGTTACCCCCATTTTTCACTGTATATATGTTGTTTTAGTTGTATGTGTCACTGGGACCCTGGTAACCCAGGGCCCCAGTGCTCATAAGTGTGCCTGAATGTGTTACCTGTGTAGTGACTAACTGTCTCACTGAGGCTCTGCTAATCAGAACCTCAGTGGTTATGCTCTCTCATTTCTTTCCAAATTGTCACTAACAGGCTAGTGACCATTTTTACCAATTTACATTGGCTTACTGGAACACCCTTATAATTCCCTAGTATATGGTACTGAGGTACCCAGGGTATTGGGGTTCCAGGAGATCCCTATGGGCTGCAGCATTTGTTTTGCCACCCATAGGGAGCTCTGACAATTCTTACACAGGCCTGCCACTGCAGCCTGAGTGAAATAACGTCCACGTTATTTCACAGCCATTTTACACTGCAATTAAGTAACTTATAAGTCACCTATATGTCTAACCTTTACCTGGTAAAGGTTAGGTGCAAAGTTACTTAGTGTGAGGGCACCCTGGCACTAGCCAAGGTGCCCCCACATTGTTCAGAGCCAATTCCCTGAACTTTGTGAGTGCGGGGACACCATTACACGCGTGCAGTACATATAGGTCACTACCTATATGTAGCTTCACAATGGTAACTCCGAATATGGCCATGTAACATGTCTATGATCATGGAATTGCCCCCTATATGCCATCCTGGCATAGTTGGCACAATCCCATGATCCCAGTGGTCTGTAGCACAGACCCTGGTACTGCCAAACTGCCCTTCCTGGGGTTTCACTGCAGCTGCTGCTGCTGCCAACCCCTCAGAGAGGCATCTGCCCTCCTGGGGTCCAGCCAGGCCTGGCCCAGGATGGCAGAACAAAGGACTTCCTCTGAGAGAGGGTGTTACACCCTCTCCCTTTGGAAAATGGTGTGAAGGCAGGGGAGGAGTAGCCTCCCCCAGCCTCTGGAAATGCTTTGTTGGGCACAGATGTGCCCAATTCTGCATAAGCCAGTCTACACCGGTTCAGGGACCCCTTAGCCCCTGCTCTGGCGCGAAACTGGACAAAGGAAAGGGGAGTGACCACTCCCCTGACCTGCACCTCCCCTGGGAGGTGTCCAGAGCTCCTCCAGTGTGCTCCAGACCTCTGCCATCTTGGAAACAGAGGTGCTGCTGGCACACTGGACTGCTCTGAGTGGCGTCAGAGACTCCTTCTGATAGGCTCCTTCAGGTGTTAGTAGCCTATCCTCTCTCCTAGGTAGCCAAACCCTCTTTTCTGGCTATTTAGGGTCTCTGTCTCTGGGGAAACTTTAGATAACGAATGCAAGAGCTCATCCGAGTTCCTCTGCATCTCTCTCTTCACCTTCTGCCAAGGAATCGACTGCTGACCGCGCTGGAAGCCTGCAAACCTGCAACATAGTAGCAAAGACGACTACTGCAACTCTGTAACGCTGATCCTGCCGCCTTCTCAACTGTTTTCCTGCTTGTGCATGCTGTGGGGGTAGTCTGCCTCCTCTCTGCACCAGAATCTCCGAAGAAATCTCCCGTGGGTCGACGGAATCTTCCCCCTGCAACCGCAGGCACCAAAAAGCTGCATTACCGGTCCCTTGGGTCTCCTCTCAGCACGACGAGCGACGTCCCTCGACTCTGTCCAAGTGGCCCCCACAGTCCAGTGACTCTTCAGTCCAAGTTTGGTGGAGGTAAGTCCTTGCCTCACCTCGCTAGACTGCATTGCTGGGAACCGCGACTTTTGCAGCTACTCCGGCCTCCGTGCACTTCCGGCGGAAATCCTTTGTGCACAGTCCAGCCTGGGTCCACGGCACTCTAACCTGCATTGCACGACGTTCTAAGTTGGTCTCCGGCGACGTGGGACTCCTTTGTGCGACTTCGGGTGAGCACCGTTTCACGCATCCTCGTAGTGCCTGTTTCTGGCACTTCTCCGGGTGCTACCTGCTGCTGAGAGGGCTCCTTGTCTTGCTCGACGTCCCCTCTCTCTCCTGGTCCAATTTGCGACCTCCTGGTCCCTCCAGGGCCACAGCAGCGTCCAAAAACGCTAACCGCACGATTTGCAGCTAGCAAGGCTTGTTGGCGTTCTTTCGGCGGGAAAACACTTCTGCACGACTCTCCACGGCGAAGGGGAAGTCTCTAGCCCTTTTCGTTCCTGCAGAAACCTCAGCTTCTTCTGTCCAGTAGAAGCTTCTTTGCACCCGCAGCTGGCATTTCCTGGGCATTTGCCCATCTCCGACTTGCTTGTGACTTTTGGACTTGGTCCCCTTGTTCCACAGGTACCCTAGATTGGAAATCCACAGTTGTTGCATTGTTGGTTTGTGTCTTTCCTGCATTATTCCTCTAACACAACTTCTTTGTCCTTAGGGGAACTTTAGTGCACTTTGCACTCACTTTTCAGGGTCTTGGGGAGGGCTAATTTTCTAACTCTCACTATTTTCTAATAGTCCCAGCGACCCTCTACAAGGTCACATAGGTTTGGGGTCCATTCGTGGTTCGCATTCCACTTTTGGAGTATATGGTTTGTGTTGCCCCTATCCCTATGTGTCCCCATTGCATCCTATTGTAACTATACATTGTTGGCACTGTTTTCTAAGACTATACTGCATATTTTTTTTTGCTATTGTGTATATATATCTTGTGTATATTTCCTATCCTCTCACTGAGGGTACACTCTAAGATACTTTGGCATATTGTCATAAAAATAAAGTACCTTTATTTTTAGTATAACTGTGTATTGTGTTTTCTTATGATATTGTGCATATGACACTAAGTGGTACTGTAGTAGCTTCACACGTCTCCTAGTTCAGCCTAAGCTGCTCTGCTAAGCTACCATTATCTATCAGCCTAAGCTGCTAGACACCCTATACACTAATAAGGGATAACTGGGCCTGGTGCAAGGTGCAAGTACCCCTTGGTACTCACTACAAGCCAGTCCAGCCTCCTACAACCTTATCCTGGCAATACCTATGGGAGGTGATGCGAAGGATGGGCATAGGTCCCGTCTTCCTATCTTAGGTGTGTATATTATAAACAGTGACTTGGGCGCGAGTGTGTACGGGGCAATAGTGTCAGATTCCTTTACCATCGAACGAGGCACGCGGCAGGGATGACCCTTGTCACCACTGCTGTTCGCGTTGGTCATGGATCCCCTGGCCATACAACTGCGGACTGGCCTGTATAGGTGGGGCATCCGTGTAGGGACGAGAACACATATAATATCTCTGTATGCGGACGATGTTCTAGTGTACGTCACAGACCCGGAGCGGGCAGTCCCCTTCTTGTTGAGTATGATGGATGTTTTTGGTCAGGTGTCGGGCCTCAAAACAGGCGCAAAACTGTGTTATTCCCGATGGCAGTTCTGTCGACGATGGCAGCATCATAAGTGCCCGATTGGGTCTGACCTGGGAGACTGAGTCCTTTCCATATTTGGGCATCCAGATAACACACTCTCCTCAATTGCAATTTACTTTAAATATGGGGAGAGTGCTGGAGGGCCTCCGTGCCTCTATTGAATTTTGGACCTCCCTCCCATTATCGGTTACGGGTAGAATCACACTTAGTAAAATGATCTTACTCCCTCTGTGCCTGTATGTTATGCAGAATTCACTCTGTGAGCTTCCCCTTTCTCTGTTCCGACAACTTGATAAATTGCTATTATCCCAAGTCTGGGTGGGCAAGAGATGTAGAGCCCACATGGAAGTCTTGAAGCTAGACCTAGTTAGTGGAAGCCTGGGGCTGCCAGACCTATATTTATATTATTTAGCTGGGTTACTACAGTATGCAGTCCGGTGGTGTAAGGATGCCCCCAGTTGAGAAAAGGATTTGTTAGCTGGCTCTGTCTGCGCGTTTCCCGTATATACTAATAGGTGGCTCTGGGATTCTTCAGGGTGCCCCTTACCTAGTGGAGCAGGTGTCGAGGGCCTGGGAGAGAGCGGTTGTGCAGGTTCTGCGCAAGGCTCCATACGCGCGCCCGCTTCCGCTATGGTCGATCCGACCCTTTCTCAAAGCTGCTGAGGTGATGGACTTTGCACAGTGGCATGCAGGGGGTTGTAATAATGCGGGTGACTTATATCAAAATGGCACATTCATCACGAGGGAGGAGGCTGAATCCCTTTTTGGAATAGATCAGAAGCAGTTCCTGCAGTATGCAAAGATATCGCAGACGGTCAGAGAGATTTGGATGTCTTTTCCGGAGGAGCCTGCCAAATCCCACCTCCTGGTGACACTTCTTGATCCTGGAGGTGACCCGGTCTCCTATCCCGAACATATAAGGCTCTAAAAGAAGATAGGCTGACAGGCACACAGGGGATTAGGGACCGCTGGGAAGCTGGCCTGGGAACTGCACTCACAGATGGGGAATGGAATAGAGCTTGTTCCCTGGTGCGGGATGCGACTAACAATGCTAGATTTAAGTTGACACACTTCTATTACTTGCATAGAACATACCTGACACCTCAACGCTTGCATAGAATAATGCCCTCAAGGCCTGACAGCTGTGGCCGCTGTGGAGTGCAGTCGGCTTCATTTGACCACATAAGGTGGATCTGTGGCTCTGTTCAACCCTTTTGCCGTTGAATAGTGAAGACGCTGAGGGAGGTGATGGCTGTGAGAGTGCAGGTGACGATGAAACATTGCCTGCTGGGTCTGCTCCCCATCGCTAAAAAGGGATGCAAAATGGCATATAGATTTGTGCAGCTGGGGCTTATTAAGAGGCGCATTGCGATCTGGTGGGCCAGACCCCACCCCACCCTGCATGTTACTTAGCTGGGTGATTTAATTGAATGGGCAACCACAGAGGAATGTCGCCTACGAAAGGTTCGATTGGATGAACTTGCTGACTGTGATCTGGAGATCTGGCAAAATATGATTAATGAGTTACCTGGTGTGCAGGAGAGCGAGAAGGACGACTCCTTAACAGACGCTTCCGCTAGTTGACCTCTGGCCATAGTTGGGCCACTCGAGAAATGAGTATGGGAGCTATAGGGGTATGGATGTGAGTTTTGGTGTTTTGAGGGAAGGGGTGCTTCCATCTCTCGCTTTTGGTGTGGGTGTCTTCATGTGGTGGCCCTACTCCTCCACCTTTTGGTTAGAGAGGGTTCCTTACTTGTTCATGGGCTGTTGTTCTACTGCCCCCTGGGAATCCCCTATGCATGTACTCGATGGCTTGGGTGAATGACGGACACCCGTTGCTCTCTCTCCTGGTTTGTCTGTGATAAATATGATTACAGTGTTCTGTTCAATAGTTGATGTGTTAATATATACTGCGCTGAATTCGTAGGGGATAGTGCTCTATATCTATGCTTTCTGTGTTCTGTAATTGTTAGGTCGACCTAGCCTATTACTATCATTGTGTTCTTTCTCCAGGCACGCTAGGTTATAGCACTGTGTGCAGTCCCAGAGCTGTGGTCTCTAAAATGGTATCGACATTGGCCGAGAGGCTGGACTGTAATATCCCCCTAACAGAAATGTGGATATAATGTAGTGCATAGTTGTGTGTGTTCTTTTATATGCATAAATAAACAATTAAAAAAAAAAATCTTTGCCCGATGAAAGCCATGTCAATTTTAGAATGCTGCTTGTGAGGCAAAGTGTAAAAAGTATAACCAGGTTTCACAAGATACAGAGTCCTCCTTAGATCAACTAACCCATGCACCCAAGCTGTTTTCAAGGATAGTTGCTCTAGTTTTCCCCGATGGGTACTATCAGCTGCATAATTCATAATACTGTTAAAGTCAACAACAAGTAATAGATTACTGAACTACTTTAATTGTTCTTGGTTTGGCCAATCAAATAGCTCAGGGTAATCAATATTTGGGATGCATACAGTGCAAACAGTAAACTTCATATGAGACATCATTATTTGAGCAATCGCCCACCTGCCCTTAAAGTCGGCGGCAGTCGGGCTTTGTAATCAAGTTCTCCATAGCAAAGTATGGCAACCCAAGTTATAGAGATCTATTTGCTGGTACTAATGATGTTGTAGCCAAGCAGCCTCAAAAGAGACCTTTATACACAAGATGGGTTTCTGTTAAGCACAATACCTGAGGGCTATAAATACATACTTCCTCTTTAACCAGCCGACTTTTAAGAGGGCAGTTAAGACGACACATTCCAAAACATTAACACGAGTTGAGCTGTAGTAAATATTTCATAACACAAAGAGTGCCCATCCAACTTTTCTGACAAATCCCTGTAGCAAAGCTGATACCAATTTGAAGAGTGATCATGTGATTATAAACTCATTTTTCTGGCCTCCCTCCTAAACTCTAAAAGAGCCTGCCCAGAAAAGAACTATGAACAAATATCAAAATTGAGTTACAAATTCCCCACCAAGTGAACCCCCCTCCCGTAACTGGGAAAAAAAAGAATACCTCCTCTACAGATCACCAGACTGCCCTTGTGCGTTGCTGCCCACATGCCTCACAGTGGCACATGCCACCCAGAGAATTACAAAAACTATTAAAGTAGAACAACCTCAGACAGAAGCCTGATACCCCTGCCATGTGAGAATCCAGCCGTATCAGATTCAGTTTGTCAGATCCACTTACAAACAGGGTCTTTGAGCCAACAGAGATTGGTGCTGAGGGCCAGGTTTTCAGATGGATCACCTGTCTTAATAAAAAAATACCAATGTAAATCAGTATTGGCCCAGGGTGAGATTTACTGACTTTAATTGCATTGTGATAGACCAAAAGGCTATGTTCATGTTGAATTTGTCAATCCAAGTCCCAATCCCACAGATCGGGAATTGCTCTCAGAAACAATTGTACAATAAATTGCTGGAGGTCATCCCCTTCCTTTCCTTCAGGAATTCCCAAAGACTCTAAGGTTGTTGTGGCTTTGACAGTTCTCCAAATCTTCAATCTTGAATTGGTCTGAATTGAGTCAGCCCTCATGTTCTCTGAGTGCCCTTGCAGGGGCCATTCCTCAGTATCTGCTACCTGTTGCTGAAGCTCTGTGATCTTCATAGTAGGTGCTGTGACCTTTCCTATTGTATCAGCTAAGGACTGCTATAGCTGAAGATTATCCAATCTGACCTGAGCATAACGCTGTAACGCCTCAGTGTTGAACATGCATAAGTTGAATGATAGTAGACAGGGAAGGCTTATATGTGGCAACTATAGCAGATGTAGCATAAGTAGCAAGATCGACATTAGCGTTGATCAGCCCGCCTGCTATGTCATAGTCAGGCTGAGGGGGCTCCAAGATGCCATTGAGCTGATTTGTGGCCGGCTTCTGGATCAAATCTCACCCTCCAGGTGTATCCAAGCCATATGGTTGTTGGTCAAGAGTGCTACCAGATGGAGGAGCAAGAGAAAGCTTTGTGGCTCTGGCAATGACTGACAATGATCTGATAACTGGACTGACCCCTGCTCCGATTAGTAGTGGTCGCCTGTGGAACAGAAGCTTTCTTTCTTTTTAGAGGTGACCCAGTGGCTCAGAGGGCTACCCTTGGCCCAGGCTGCAGGTAGATCATTCAAGTCGGTGCTCTGCTATCTACTTTGCCCTTCCACATTCTTGTGGTCGTTATGACCAGCATCGCTCTCTTTAGTCCCTTCAGTGCCCATGGATGCATTGGCATAGTTTACCAGAAACCGTTCACCAAGCTCAGCCTTTCCAACCTCTGAGATTAATTGTGCATTTTTGTTCAGAGTGGCTGCTAGAGAATTGTTGATCTCGTTATAACAGTAAGGGTCAATAAAAAGTGCTTCTTGCACAATATCTTCGCTATGTTTATTGCGGGGCACCTGTTGATTTGCCATATTTGATGGAAGGAGGGGGTGGGGGGCTATTATCGATCAGATGCTTTCAGATCCCTTTGTTCTCTCCAAATTAAAAAAGCTCCCTTTGCTGGCCACATTGTTGTTTGCACATGTAGTAATGGGAGAATAGTCAAAGGAAAAATCAACGGCAGAGACAATGTTACTTTGAACCATAGTAGCCGACGTTCTGGTGGCTGAAACATTATAACAGGTCTGTGAAGTAGGAGGCACTGAGGAAACCTGCTTCCTGATTTTTCCTTGAACCAGGAAAAAGCAGGAATGAAATGTAAGGTGCCTTTGTAGAGCGCTCCTTGTCACCCATGAGGGTATCCAGGATTGTAGTTGTAGCTCCTTCTATCCCAAGAATTGGATCCAATTGTCTGTAGGATGGCATGAAAACTTGTTTATCAGGAATTCTTTCTTGTACTGTACCATCAACCTCAAGGATACATCCATCAGCAGCTTTAAGAATTGTATCTTCACTGGTGGCAGATTCACAGTGCTTTATGATAGAAAGTATATTTCTGGGTTCTTGAACAATCTGCAAAAAATTCATATGCACTAATATACCAAAAGATTTTACTTATGGCACCTTTCCAGGGGCATCAAAATCAGAAACATTACATTGGTGCTTCAAACAGAACCTCATAAGAGGTATGATCATCTAACTCTCCTTTAGGCAGATTATTTAGTGCCCACTGGACTCCATAGATGTTATGTAGCCAATGCATTCCTGTATCCAGTACCCTAGTGGTGAAGGCTTGTTTAAGTGTACCACTGCCAAAGGCTACAGTTCTGTTAATTTCCAAATGGAATGGGTGTCAATATATCAGTCATACTCTCAGAGCAGGCATAGCATCCGTTAACGCCTTAGTGATGAATGCAAATCAGTTATCTTAGTGAAAGGTAAGAACTGCTGCCAGGGCCGCTAGAAACTGTTGCTAAACCCACAAGAATGAACAGCATGAATCAGCCGTAATAAATTTATATCAGTTTACACTAAGGATTGGCCCAATATGGTTGAAGGAAAGTAACCCAAAGGGTCATTTGTAGATAATTGAAAGAGTCTGTTCTGGTCTTGCTACAGTAGAGAGTTTTATCTATAGGTAAATAGCTATTTGCTATACATAATTCTTTGTTTTGATAAATATGGCCACCAGTATTGTTGCTGTAACATTAATAGACTAGCACTTATGCCAGCAAGTGCCGGCACTATCCCTTCATGAGCTGCCCTGATTAAATCTAATCCAGCTCGCTCATCAGGAATATGTCTGTCTCCTATTTCGAGTAATGGTACCATTGAAACTGTTGAATAAAGGTGTAGGATTATTTTGAAGGAAAGTATTCTGAAAGCTTCTCTCCTTTTAATATTGATTGTGTTGCTGCCAAAATGTATGTGCCAATCTTAGTTTGAGATTGAGTTACAGCAGCTACATTAGAGGTTTGCACCACTGTTTTTCCGTCTGATCTGCTGGACATTTCCCTTTAGTGGAAATTCCATCACTTTTATGCACCGCTTTGTACATGGGCATCAATGAAGCAATTCTGCATTATATCCTTATACTCAAAATGCAGAATCCGCCACTATTAAAGTCTGAAGTTATGGATCAGCTTTTTGTAGGTCGAGTAACAGGACATACATTTTTGCTAACTATGCAGTGGAGACACCCAACACTTTAGTGTGTATGCATAGCAGTTTGAAAACACCATTTCCAAAAATTCCCTGCATTGTAGCACAAGCTGCAGAGTATTTCTGTCAGCGCAGCTGTGCAGATCTGTCTGCGTACAACACGCTGTTCTCATCTATATGTGAAATGTTCAGAGTGTGTGGTGCATTTGAAAAAAATCTTGCAGAGTGTGAGGTCATATCCAAATTGTATGTCAACTACATTTAATGAAAAGGCCAACTCCACACAGCGCAGGTGTATGGGGTGAGCAGTTGGAATACTTGCTTTTGTCTCCGTCTCTAGTGTCGATGTAGGAGACACTATAATAATTTGTTTCCCTTGTACTAAAGGCACTCTTTTAATATGGCCATCTGTGTCTTATCATTGAAAAAAGAACTTCTTGTAGCACCCCACTGAAAGTTGGTTGTGACACTCCACCAGATACTGCAACGGTGTATTGGAATGATCCACTGGCAACAAAATGGAGTACTGCCTTTATTTTCACTTTTAAGTGTTATGGATGTGGGATTCCTATTGTGAGGCAGGCAATCTGGCTCCAGCTGATGACATAAATCAATAACAGTTGCCTATTTAATCTCAATTTTTAAAATTATATCCCGTTTTTCTATGGTGGCAAGGTCTGAAAATAGTCTTATGACTTGAGGCCATCATCTTCTCACCATCCCTGGGTTCATATGTCTGCATTTGAAAGGGTAAAAATGTTTTAATTTGAGAAAACAAATATTTGTTATAAACCCCACATTAATTCATGTTTCAAAGATTTTTTTAGCATAGTTTTACACAATATTTATTGGTGATCATATTTTTTAACATTAATTTTTTGACATGTCTATACATTTTTTTAAACTTTTTTGTAAATTAAAGATTTGAAATTAATCACACATTTTTTGTAATTACAATTCAACAACGGAAGTGTGAATAAAACTGTGCAAATATTGCATTTTAACACAGTAACACACAACTCAATACATTTTGTAAAAAAACAAGGAAATAACTTTAACTTTTTGCATTTTAATGAAAACTAGGCACCATTTTGAGTGGTGGTGATTCACTTAACATTGACAAACACACTATTTGACTAGCCAAAATGGTGGTGGGAGCCTGACCGCGCCATCAGGACATTTGCACGTAGATAGAAGTCGGCTGAATTTGACCTGGTAGTGGGTGTGAAACTCCTTGACAGACACAGCCATAGATGAACATGTTTGGAAGCAGCGTACGATAGCCAATGAAAGTGTCTATTTCCGTTGACGGACTTGCATATGATGTACATGTACGCAGGGTCAAAAAAAAAGCTCACTTGCCTCTTAATAGTGCCAACACCTTCTAAATGTTTTCTGCTGTTTACCGACTCCGGGAGCTAGAGTGCCTGACATATCAGGAGACAGGACCCAAAACATTTAGCCAGAGGAGCTGGAGATGCTGGCTGATGAAGTTCTGTCCCTGTACAGCAAGCTACACAGCTCACCAGAGGAACAAGTAAATGTTTAAAATGGCAATTTAATTGTCCGTAACTTACATTTGTAAAAAGAAACACAGGCCAGTATGTCCCATTTAGTTCCCGAGTTAAGTATAGTGATTGAATGAAGTTTCTTTATGATTAATTAGTGAGGAAATTATGGTGTGTATTTTTAAACACATTATAAATATACAACACCACAACATTAGTACCTGTTGTGTGTTTGTGTGTAGTTCAATATACATGTAGTTTGGAATAATATTTTTAATTTCTTTTACACATTGAAAATGTTAATTCAAACATGAACATACATTTATCATTTGATTTAACATATATATTTTTACATACCAATAAAAAATAATTACTTTTTGAGACTGACAAATGACTCAGCCGTGATAATATCACTAGCCTGGATTAGTATAATAAGGGCTTAAAAAGGGATAAGGTTACTCAACAGTTTACTACAAATTTGTGTTTGTTTTTTAATTTTGTTAAATAATTAAAAACCTCAATAATAATAATAATGAGTATGCTGTTTTAATGTTTAAGAACGTTTGTGACTGATCTTTCAAGTTTGTGTTACATAAAACCATAAATAATCAAATAAAATAAAATATTTTGCTCCTTGCTTTTTTGTATCCATATAGGTCAACTCCCATCAGTAAAAGGAGATCTGGAAAGTCATTGCTATGAAGGTGTGGATCATTGGGTCTACAAGTGGTGCAACATTCATTGCAGGAAACACTCGGAGGACCTACGACACTGGACCAGAAAAGTCAGCTGAAGTCCGGCTCGGCCAGTCCTCTAAAAATGGGAACTGCATTGCCCCCACCCTGACCACCTAATGGCCCCCATACTTGCAGTGGCCCATCTCATCTTTGACGGTCAGTTGAAGGCCAGACAGCAGCATGAAGGGTGTAAGTTTACTTTTTAATTTTCTTTTCAAATAACTAATTTTTGTCAGAGCAGCAATATTTGCCTTTAACATTAAAGGTGGCAAATGACCAATGCACAAGAATTGTTCTTGAAGGTGTACGTTTTGCAGAAGGAGTGTCATGGTTTGTTTTTGGCAATTATTAGTTAAAAGGATATCATTATGTTTTGCTAAGACTGTTTTGAGCAGACACATGCCTGCTTCAAATACATATAAGATTATTTTGTGACATTTTGTAAGGGACAGTTGTACAAAACAAGGCAAAAATGTATTTTGTGTAAGGTGTGCTACTCCTTCACAATTGTGAAGGTTGGTACGTTCCCCTTATTACAAGTGACATAGCATCAAATACACCTATGATACAGTAAATGTTTCTAAATTCACAATTGTGAGTCTGTATTTTAAACAATCCCTATTTAACACATGAGCCAAAATGTGAGCCAAAGACATCAGACTATATGATTTAAAATTGAAATATTAACATATTAAAATATGTTTTAATGATGAAACTTTGTCAATTTATGTTAAATGTGGCAATTTTCCATGATGTCTTACTTATTCACAGATGTGCATGTAAGCCAATCTTTTTTGGAAAAAATGTATAATATAGGAATAATTTATTCGAAACAACTGGCAGGAATGTGAACACATTTGCAACAGGGTAACACATAGCAAAAACACACAAATTTAATATTCTTTGTTATATCCAGTTGAAAGATCATTAATGATGAAAATCAGATTCCTTGAAGGGACTTTTTGCAGATGGAATGTTCCGTTACATATACGTTGGAGAATCCCATCTAGAAAACTCAAAATCAGGCACAAAATTACTCATTCGGACATTTTAGAAATGCATCAAAATATGATCTGTTCTATATTGTGAATAGCATTTTTATTTTTATTTTTTTTAAGTATTTTGATTTAGTCAATAAAAATTTACTGTAATGTTGTACCAATGTTTGCCTAAAATGGAAGGCAGATATTTTATTTCTATTATTACACAATGGTAAATAAATCTAAAAATTACCAAAGATATTTGGGAGTAAATTTTAAAGTTGTTTAGCTGTGTACTAATGTAGATTTGAAATGTATCCAGCCCTATGCATTTACTTATACCTATGCATTAACTAATTAAAAATATATTTTTGCATTTCTTCAAATGCATAAGTAACTGCATAGTGTGTCATACTTTAATAAGCAACTTAAGTACTGAATCCATACCATTAATTTTAACATTTGAAAAGTACTTAAGTTACTTGAAGTAAGTGTTACCATTGTGAAATGCCCAAACAAAAGAAGAAAGCTTTGAGTTTACACAAATATTGCAGGAAATATTAACACATATTAATTCATATTTATATTTTTTAAAATGAAAATAAATCTGCTTTTTTGCCTTGTACACACAATGTACAAGGGATTTTTGCTTTGTATTATTTTTTTGTGACGTAAGTTCATTATTCAATACAACAAATCAGAACTATTTAGAGGTGTTAAACAGTTCCTTGAAGGAATTGAACATGGTTAAGCGCAATGATAAAAAATAATATATTGGCAGTAATGGGAAATTCCAAAACTGTGACCGAATGGTTTCTGAAGATGTTCCTTACAAGATAAGATAATGACTAAAAAAAGCATATTTTAAAAGCCTTAAAGCAGGTAGAATATGTTTTGAGAAAAAAGTTCATGATCAGTTATAGTTACACAGATACAATAAAACTATTGTATATGTCTTTACAGCATCTTCAAGAGCAGTCAAAGGGAACATTGGCCAAGAAGACGGGGAAGCAGCTGACCACTGTGTTTCGGTTTGTGAAACATCTGATACCGATGGACACAGTAGCATGAAGGGTGAGGGGACTAGAAAGGAGGCCACCGCCTTGTCATTATCTTCGGAGGCCTCCACGAGCGACCAGTCCATAGTGATGGTGGACCCTGCAGGAACTGTACCAACATCATCCTTGTCCACCACCCACAGGCTGAGCTTCACCCTCCCTCTTGCTCCTATCCCCCAGTTGGTCAAACCTGACCACATAGAAGGGCTTGTCACCCTGGTTACGCTGAGTGAGGAGAGTATTAACCTCTTATGCAGCATCTTTGTAGGCCAGACTGCGATCGTGAATGGCATCCAGGGCCTTAGTTGCCAAACGCAACAATCCGTTGCATTTCTGGATGCCATTTACAGTCCCACCCAAACCTGTTCACTTTTATGCAGGCACCTACTCCAACAGACACAAGCAGCACACTCACACACATGCACATAAACACAATCACACAAAGAAACAAAAACACACAAACAACATACGCATACTGTTGACACTACACCCACAAGCGCCTCAAAAACCACAACACCCTCAACCAACACAACCACCACTACACCCACAAACATAACTTTTACCACACCCACAACAACCACCACACCCACTATCACAACAAACCCACAACCATTAGTATATCCACAAGCACCCCAAACCACCATACGCACCACAACCACACCAACCACCTCAACAGCACACTTATCCAAACCAACACACTCACACAAAAGCACACCTACCCACAAAACAACACCACCCAAAACTAAATGCTCACACTTGCCCAAATTCCAAACACCTGCAGAAACACACATCCAAACATACTCAACATACACCTGACCCACATGCAACACCCAAACATACAAACACACAAATATCACCCACTCCAGCTCCGTC
This sequence comes from Pleurodeles waltl, assembly GCF_031143425.1. Taxonomy (NCBI): domain Eukaryota; kingdom Metazoa; phylum Chordata; class Amphibia; order Caudata; family Salamandridae; genus Pleurodeles; species Pleurodeles waltl. The sequence continues at coordinate 727,679,428 of NC_090438.1, forward strand.
TACCTCCAAACCCCAAACTTCTCCCACTCCTCCTACCTGTTCCCCTCCTCCTGAATTCATATCTTACCTCTTCTCAACCCCTGTCAAACCAAAACCCAACCCTCCCAAGAAAAATCCTTGGGGTGCCTGCTCTGTGCCCACTAGACACCCCTTCCTGAGAAGGTTACCTTTTGGCAGTGTGTATAGGAGGCACGATAAGAGCAGCATAACTACAGCCTGTTATAATGTTAAAGCCTTTAGTTCTCCTTTTATTTTTTGCCATTATTTAAAAATAAATATGAGAGGAGTAACTAATTTATTAATTAAAATAATTTAATTTGGCAAAGTTTGTCTGAACATTATCTTTCTTTTACAATTCATCGATTCATAAAAATATTAATAATGAAAATGTGATTTATATATGTATTTACATATTCTTACTTACAGTTATGACAGGAAATACAACAGTTTCTTTAAATGCCTTATTTGTAAAGTACATACACTAGTAAAAGTAGAATGTGATGGACATAACATTTTTGGTGCAAGCATTAATCATGGTAATGGACACTTACACCCCAAAAATTAGAAATTTTTGTTTTTACGTTTTAATACAGGTGTGTTCATTTATTTAAACTTGATAAGTGAATAGATGAATACATATGCATTACTCCTCACAAAAAAGGTAATTGGAAAGTAAACAAACACAGAAAATGCACTAGACAAAGAGAAATGTTACGTTAATACATTTATAAAAGGATTTTAGTTTAGGACTAACATTGATTTTTACTTACACATTTTACCTTGTCTAGTGCAATTACTAGAATTGTATTAAATGTAAATTCTTCACAAAATCTGTGATGCATATGTTTATAATATGATAGTTTACGAAAAAAGAGGAAACACATCTGCATGAACACATTATGAATTTTGTTTACTGTCATCTTTTGTGTAAATGTCCATTATCATGAAGGAAACTTGCACCAAATTTCACAATAAGGAAATAATTTAATGCAGGTGTATTTATTTAAATTTCTTAAATGACATTACACACATGTGCATTACACATTTGTCATAAATTTGCCTGCAAGTGAAATTTACAAATGCACAAGTCCAGAGCTAATGTAAACAAGCACTTCCACAGGAAACAAGTAAAACAGACGCTTACCTTTGATTCCGGTGACAACAAGGTTGATTTGTAGTCAAGTAGCAGCAGTAGAGGAAGAACTTGGAAAATAAAATGTAAGTTGTTACCTTTTATTTCTTCAAAACCGCCATCTCTGGTGTGGTTCTTTACCCTACACAGTTATGTCGACGGGAAGGCACATTGTTATTGGTCCTGCGGAAATATTGGCTGTACTCCCTTTGAGAGCCCCTTTTGCCTATGACACTTTCAAAGCGGGTAGAAAATTCTGGTTTAAATGGCAGGATGCAGGCAAACTATCACCTATAGACACGCTGGCATCTAAATCTAGCAGGCAGACTACCTAGTAGGCAAACAGATACGGGGTGGTGGGATCAAATCCGCCAACATCTAAATCAGGTCCTTGGGGCCTCATTATGAGTTTGGCAGTCCATCAACCGCTATGGCAGCGGTGGCGGTCTGACCACCATCTGGATGGCGATCAGACGGCCTATGACGCAACGGCTGTTGAAGTCCCAGCGGCACTGCCAGGCAGTTCACATTACTGACACATTACGAAGTTGCACACCACCAGTGTGACTGTGGGGGTCCAACCACCACGTCTCAGCAGGCGGAAACGGGTACTATAAAGGGAGACACTCACATGTAGGCAGCCATACACATCCGGTGCCACCATAGAGCCCATCACGTATGTCCTGCTGCTGTTATTGATCATCGATAGAGCCCAAAAAATCCACGCCACCGTGGGCGCAACCGGCCGTATGTACACACACACTTACCTGTGTTATTAACTCTAACAACAGATCGTTGCACTGTCGTACACATCATATGGGGGTCACGCTACGGGCACCAAGTACATGTCTCATTGTGTACACAGTCTAAATCATACATAAAGATGGAAACATTCACACTATGCCCCCTTTGGGCAGGTCACTCACATTGCACAACAACACTACACAAAAACACTCATCCACACATCGCACGCACAGGGATAGGGAAGGCTACACAACATTGTCTCACACATCACCAACAACAAACCAACATTACATGTACAAATACAACTCACATACTCAGATTCCTCGCAGGCCATGGACTGTCATCACATACAGACACATATGTATGGATGTGGCATGGAAAACAAACACCACACCCAGTAAACATCCCTGCAATGGACACACACATCACCCACATCACAGCACAGTGAAGGACAATGGCATGCCCAATAGACAAGAGAGACAAATAGACAAAGAGCGCGACACTACCAATACCTGCACAATAGGATTGGGGGAATTAGGAGCACTCAGGGAAGAAGGCTGGACTGGGACACATATCACTTTGCACACACCCCTAAAACAACTTGTGCACAGGAAATGGCCCTACATGTGTCACAGGTACAAACAGTACTAGACCCAAATGACATGCCTATCTGCACAAAGTGAAAGTACAAGTCAACAAAGCACATACAACTCCAACTGCATGGGACATACATCTACATGAAGTAGCTGCAAGGTACACACAGCTAAATGGACACATGCAGTCAAATGCAAACAAAGGTAGCACATTTCAACACACTCCATGTCTGTACAAACAAAACTCAAGCTGACACACATTAGATGAATCCATGGTCCTTATCAAGGAGACAAGTCTAACCCCATACATGCTCCCATTGGACAACACAAGATGAAATACGTACGATAGCAATTACTACACAGTGCCATGACACCACCATTTCATTTACACCAACATATCCATACACTCAACATATACATTTGTCTTGGGGGAACACCAGCACTGCCCACAGAGTCAGACACTGCAAATAACACCAAATGGATCAGCAAGCAGGCTGAAACTCATACAACTCTAGGCACACAATATAAGTTACTCAGGAAAAACAATAAGGTAGAAAAGGAATTGCAGGACAAAGTTGTAACCAAAACAACAACAAATCAGTGAGTTTATTAAATAGTGGAGCTGAAGAGTCCAAGGCCATTGGCAAGTCCATTAAAATTACAATAGCACAGTGTTGTGCCAACACTTGACTCCCAACTGCCAGGGAACCTCCGAATGAAGGGTCATCAAGGGGGCAGACAAGTACCTCAGGAAATCATCCTGGGGGTCAAATTTGGGAGGGGGCTTGGACTTGGGCGTGGGAGGGGTGATCTTTTTGGGAGGGGTGGGCTTCTTCCTGGGGGGAGATATGGGCGCTTGGGGCGGGGGGCAGGTGAGGCCTTGGAGGTGAAAGGGAGGGGATGGAAGGTCAGTGGGGGGCCTCTTGAGCTTGGGACAGGGGAGTGGAGGGAACAGGGGAAAGGTTAAGGTCAAACCAAAAAGTTTTCTTAGGGACACAGAGACGGTTATCAGAAGGGGGTTGAGATTTGGAGATTGAGGGAGTGGTTGTCTGCTGTGTTGGTGCGGATGTCGTGGGTGCGTGCTTCTGGGAGGTATGCTTTAGTTTGGTCGGTGTCTGTTGGATGGGTGAGTGAGTGCGTTTGTGTGTCTTGGGGTTTGGATGTGTAGGTGCTGGGGGATGGAGTGGTGGATGTGTATGTGGCTGTTGTGGTATGACTGCAGGTATGCTGGATGTGGTGTATGTCTGTGCCTGTAGTTCTGGTGTCTGGGTGTGGTGCTTGCGATGGATGTCTGGGGGTCTGCTGGAGTGGTGTATGCAGATATGATGGGTGTGTCACGGACTGTTGGTGTGGTGCCTGTGGGTTTGCTGGATGTTGTGTGTGTGATGCAGATGGTGGTGGGGGTGTCAAGGGAAGTTGTTATTGTTGTTGTGTCTGTGGACGGCTGTTGTTTGCTTGCATGCTGGTGTGTTTTGTGGTGCTTTGTGTTTACTCCTCTTGTGTGTTGATGTGGCTCTGGGTAGATAAGAGAAGGGGTGATTTTGAGTGAGAATAGGGAGGTGCAAGGGAGGCATAAGGAGGAGGGTTACTGGCTGCTGTCATTGTGGAGGCCACAGCCTGAAAAGATCTCTGTAGGCCAGACATTGCACCATGAGTGACTTCCTTAAATGCATGTGTCTGTTATAGCTGACTTGCCAGTCCCTGGATGGCATTCACAATGGCTTTCTGACCCACTGAGATACTTCTCAGGAGGTCAGTAGCCTCCTCACTGAGGGCAGCAGGGGTAATAGGAGCTGGGTGTGAGTTGCCTGTGACAAAGGAGATGCCCATCCTCTTGGTTGAGTGGGCACAGCCAACTGGGTGAGGAGCAATAGGGAGGACGGTGATAGAATGGCGGTTGGCGGACAAGGATGGTACGGGGAATGCCCGATGGGTCCGCCACCACTAGGGAGTGTCCACTGGAGGAAGAATCCAATGATGATAATGATGTTGCTGTCTCCCCTGTGGCACTCCCCTCCCCCCAAAGCACTGGGGTCCTCTGTGTTGGTGGTATCTTGAACTGAGGTGCTGTGGCCAGATGCTTCCCCACTAGGCTGTGCCCCATCTTCTTCGCTTGCCAGTGCTGATGCTGCAAATACATAGAGGAATAGGGTAGTCACATGTCTATGATCGCATTTGAACAACAGCTCAGATTAGCATACAGTACCATGATGTCAAGTACGCCCTGGCAACAAACTCCACCTAAGTGGTCCATACATGTGCCATACCATATGCATGAATGCCTTCTGAACTGCCAACAGTTGCAGACAGGAAAATTAGGATCTCAAACAACTACAATTGCATGGCTGAAGTTGTGTAATCACAATGACCATTCAACAAGCAGGAAACACCATCACCGTCAAAACTTTGCTCCATGGAGAAGACCACTTTTACTTATTGGCACACAATAGCAGGCCAATGCAAAATGCATCTCCACAGATCCCACACAAGGTCATGCACACATCTATTTGTCACATACATGATGACCCAACAATGAGAAATAATAAATAACGTCATGCCATGTTGATGAGAATAGTACAATATCCTGGAGAAGGTAACATGGAAATACCCATGTTACAATGGCAACATATCAACAATGTACACGGCACCAAGTGCAATTTGTCCCAGTAGAATAATGGACGTAGTATTAATGTTGCTCAATAGGCCACACATGTGGCATGGAAATGGACACCGTAGACATCATGTGCAATATTTAAGGTAGAGATGTCCCCAAAGTTCACAACACAATGAGTCAGCAAGCCCCAGGTAATCAAAAATAATGTATGGCACCCCTTACTATGACATACTCTGAGTATATGAGCAAAAGCTATTAGCCCTGTGAATGTTGGAGAGGCCCTGAGACTTGAAAGTACTTGTTGAATGCCCTCAACATATTGCACAATTGGAAGGTACATCACGTTCCACATTTTGGTCATGCAAACCTGGATGTCTGTGAATGAATGCCTGTACCCAAATACATGTGATTTCTACATAACTGCAAGTCACTCATTGATGCATGACAGCAGTCAGGGCACAAACCTTACCCATTACACATGTGCAGTGCACTTTTCTGCCTGATGCCACATCAAGGGCATAGATATTCATATATGGCTCTAAACTCTAGGCCTACCTGTCATGTCCCTCATTGCTACTGCAATTGCACATGCAAAAGTACATGCTATGACAGGTGAAGGTATGTGTCAGCCAATAAACAATGGTCAGACACTCCTCTATGTGGCACAACATGAAATGTATCCCCATTGTAAATGTCCTATCTCACAAACAGTGTGCCACGCACATAGATTAGAGAATACAGACATCACCTCATCAACATAGATAGACCATGCATGAAACTGCAGCTCACAAATGTTTCCTAAATGGAAAGGGACCCATGCTGACATGTAAGCACAAGGAATGTTGGTATCAGTGATGACACAGAAATCATATCAATGGACATTCTGCAATCGACAAGGCTAAGTAGTGATTTCTAGCTGCATCCAAAGAAAAATGTAAGCCCTGTCACATGGCTGTTGGACATCTTCACATGGCAGAGTGCAGTGAGGCATCTGCACCTATCATACGCTGAAGACAACTAGCTTTTGAGTGGTAGATGCCTATATACACATTTACCAAGACACATGGTAAAGGACAGTGGTCCATCACCTACTTACCATTGGCCTAGAACATTTGCGAGTGGTGGCCTGTTGCATAGAAATTACACAAACTACAACATCAAACTTACAAAGTACTTGATTGATCAATCTACCATGCCACATGTTGTCCCTGGAGAGCAAGTTGTTTGTGGATTTCACCCATTTGTGTCCTACGTCCCTGGGACAATAGGCAAGGCACATGAGTGTACAACACATGACATGTCTGCACAAACAATCACTCATCTACTGTGTGACACATGGGTCAAACCTAATTATAAGGGAGATCTGTCACAACCTAACACAATCACTTGGCAATGGGATAGGCAGGAATATGTCCTGTACTCACCTCCTTGTGGCTGCTGCACTGTCTTCAAACGCCCATCAAGCTCTGGATAGGCCACCGCCAGAAAGCGGGCCATTTAGGGGTCATGGTCCAATGGGTACCCCGCCCACATTGGGAGGACAGTCCCAGCTGGGCCTCAGCGATCTTCCGTGCCCAGCATCTCAGGTCCTCCAACCTTATTCTGCAGTGGGCACTCCGCAGGCTGTGGACCCCTAGGGTCCTCACATTCTTGTCAATAGCTGTCCATATTCCCTTCATATACTGGGTGTTGATCTTCATGGATGCAAAATACAAATCAAGAGATCATGTTCACAAGTCTCATCACAAATGCTTGAGTCACATACATGTCAGTAACATCAAGCTCAAACCTTCCTATTTGTCAGTACTCCCCAGGTGTGACATATACAAGCCAATAAGTACAGGGACTTGACCACAGACATGAATTTCTCAATCTGCAGACCAATCCGCCACCCTGCTCAGGCCCTACTGTAGGGAATCCTACTTCATTTTAATGGGATAACAGGAGTTAGCTTAGCCTTTGGCTTTCAGACTCGTGCCCCCGTCACCTAGTGACTTTTAACCTACTTAGCTTGCTCTGTCTTAGCACATTTAATTATTTATTTCTTCTAAGATGGCTGCCTTGTTTAGAGTTAGGCCACTTGTTATGAGTTACATTATCAGTGTCACCGCGCTAAGGCGTCAAGATCAAGCACCAAAGACAAACACACAGTAGGTGTTCACACTTAGGGATTTTCCCTCTCCATACTTTCGAGGGATTGTTTATATTAATTGCCGTCCCAAGCATGTCTGTTATCTATTGTTTGGGAACGCACCTACGTCAGGGTTGCCAGAAGATCTGTATAAATATATTGCACTTTAGACTGATAATCAGAGGGATTCTGACCAGAGGGCATCGCCACCATCGCTGATATCGATGCTTCAGTCGTCTTGACGCTGACCCAGTCTTTGTGTCCCTGCGGAGTCTAAGATAGAGACCTCATTCCAAGGTAACAAGGGTTGGGGGCTCCTCTCAGGGACATGGCATTGGCAGATTAGGTTTAACAAACCCAGCTCTCCTTTAGGTAGGAGGTTAGGCCTTTCACATTAGGGTATTAGGGCATATTACATCTAGTATGTTTTTTCTATGCATTGCAAGATGGTGGGGGTCTTTGTAATAATGACTCTCGTCTTCACAATTCTGTTTCTTGCATTATTCATTAACCTAATCATTGCAGTCCATGCAACGTATCGCAAATTGTAGTTATGTTGAATAAAAACTATTGAAACTTTAATGCATCTTTGTCATTGCCTGTGTTTGTATGAGACATGATATATCTGTGAGGAAGGGGTAATCTCCGTTTAACCACAACACTCCCTGAGATGTCTTAGTCTCGAGTCCATGCGTAAAGGCTGCCACAAATCACCTTTTACTATTGTGTTTCTGGTGAGGTGTTGCTAGTGAGCCGGTAAGGTTGGGACAATAGTTACGACTTGTTGTAGGAAAGACGTAGTCGACTACAAACAAAAGTACTGTCATCCTTTAACCAGCAGTCTTGCCTAGGACAAGAGTCCAAACTACGACACTACAATGACTAAGCAAGCTTACTGACATCATGTGGGCCACGGTCTAGCAACCTGACAGATCTGAGCCACCATGAGACATATCACACTTTAGTGGCTTCTGAAGGGTAAACTCCTTAGGCATGTATGGACCAACACATTCACACTATGAGAATGACTCTCAGCATACAGGCCCTACAGGCAACTGCCAGAGTACAAACTCAAGCAATACACATGGGTAACAATGAAGGAGGTGGCAGAGTGGGTACAGAAAGTGTGTGCCCTGTCCATGTGTGGACATGTGGCCCAACAAATGCAGACTCATGCCACTTCAGGTGGTGAAGTTCTGTGTTATGTACCTGTGCCACAGAACATGCTTTTCGACATATGTGTCACACTACAGAGATGGCATCTAACAAACAAAGGCATGCGTTGTCCAGTTTATGCCATGTGCCCAGGATACTGAGTCACATATCATGGCCTCCCAGGAATCAACACACTGTCTGCACTGTGGGACTGCCATCTATGCAGTAAGCCTGCACAGGACAAATATGACCTGTGTGAATTTGCCAACAGGGCTGTGGAAGTAAGGGACCTGTCATGAGTCAAATACACACATTGACAACGATGCTGAGTGCACATGTGGACTAGATTAGTAAATTATCTCTGGACCCATTCATACTTGAATCAAGAGAATGAGGCCTTCTGGGCAAGACTTTACACCAGAGACTTTACACGTGATAGCATCTGCTAGGGTACAGGGAGTGAGCACAGTGCCACAGTTGTATAGCCCCAGTGACTCCACTCCAGCCTAGACTACGACCCATACTGGGAGATACATATGACAAGCCCTGTCTCTGCAGGCTGAGCAGAAGGAACCTACATGACACTCCATTCCCATCACTTCCAAGCATGAGAGTACATCATGCAGCCAACAGCAAATTGGCATGTGTTGTGTATGGCAATTTTAAGGGCAGAGAGACTCATGACATGAATTCTAAACATTACTTTAGCAAGTGTAGATGTGTAACAAAATCTCTGTGGCACCATACACATTGCTCACATTACTCACAACTAAACCATACAACATCCATGCTCAACTTATGCTGTCATGCACATACATGTTGTCAGACATATGCAACAATCATGAGGAGAGAGACGTCAGTGGATGGCATTATTGTCTCCTCACCTAGTTATGTACATCCAACATAAGGAGGATCTGGGAACCCAAAAAACCCATACAACACAATGTGAATGTACTTCACATATGGCACTGGCCACCAATACCTGCACACTGTCCATCCCATTGATGCCACACAGACTGCACCTACAGACACCTGAGTAGTCAGTCTGACACACATGGCCACATTCTAGCCTGTGAGGAGGGAAAGGTGGTGAATTAAAGAGGAAACTGTGCACACGAGGTACTTACTTTTTCCTCCGGTGGATCATAGAGCCGCACTAGCCTCTCCAGCTCCTCTGAAGATAGGGCAGGGGCCCTATCACCTGGTGACATGGCATGATTGCTCCCAGAACCGATATACAGCAGCTGAAGTAGTGGCGGTCCTGCTGGCAGCAATATCAGGAGTCAAGTGAGTGATTCTTCAGAACATGACAGTCACGTCCCCCACATACGTGATCGTCACCACTGGCGAACACAGCCATTGGGCCACGACTGCCACTGGCAGCAACATTAGCTTATGGCTGTGTCCGCTGTGGTTGCAACCGCCTACTGCCATGACGGCCTCCGCTGGCAGTCGCTGGCAGTTCCTAATGTCCAGAGGAGTAGGTCAGGCAGCTGCTATTTGTGAGGCCTGAAATGCAGTTTGGGGCTTAAAAAACTGCATCATACCTCAGAAAATTTTGTTTTGAGCTTACAAACATTCTTATCCTGTCTTGTCATGTAGTTCCTACTACTCAAACACCATTGTAGTATGTTGCAAGGCACAGATGGCATTTTACAGTGGGGCACAGTCCACCCTCACGGAAGGTCATTTCTGAAGTCGGGATATACAGTTAAAATTTGAGGGGCAGTTGTGATGCACATATTTGAGTTTGGTCCAGATACATGTTGTGGACACTTGTGGAAAACCATGGGGGTCATATGTGACCCTTGTGTAATTAGCAGCTGTGATGTGTACTGCTGCCATGCCTATCCCCTCTAAAATGCCTTGGCACATGTTATCATTGACATGCATCACGTATGTAGCTGGGGGACACAATAACTAATGTTAGAACTAATTTCTTGACATACTTAGGTCCCCAGGGAGAGGAAGGATGCATCAACCACCTGTCTACCATCCACTGCCAGACCGTCAGACCATGGAAGAACGACACATCATCCTCCTGTATCATCTGAATCGGCAAACAATAGTGGACTTATGTTGTCAGTTGGAGTCAGTTCTGATGCCAGCTATTAATTATCCAACCAGCATACCACCCCTTGTACAAGTCATTTCAGTATTGTACTTCCTAGCCACATGGCCCTTCCAAGATACAATGGCCCTGTCAGCTGGCATGTCTCAACGTATATTCAGTCTGGTTTTGATGGATGTCCTCAGCAATGTTGAAACACCTGGACAGCTACATCGAGTTTCCCCGACGTGAGGATTTAGCCCTTGTGAAGGTTGACTTTTATGGTTTTGCATGCCTGCCACATGTAGTGGGGGCCATTGATGGCACACATGCTGTTTTGGTCCTACCTCATGCCAATGAATAAGCATACCGCATTAGAAAGAACTTCCATTCCGTCAACGTGCAAGTTGTATGTTTAGCAGATCTATACATTTCACAGGTCTGTGCCCATTATCGGGTTCAGCCCATAATTCCTACTGTATGCAGAAAAGCACTATCCCCCAGCTGATGTCACAACTTTACCTGGAGAGGGCCTGGGTGGTTGGTAAGTCACATCTGTGCTGTTTCTGTGTGTACAACGTCTGGTGCTCCAATTCCGATTAGAGAGACTCAGGGGGTCATTTTGACCCTGGTGGTCTTGGACCGCCAGGGTCGCGAATGACGGAAGCACCGCCAACAGGCTGGCGGTGCTTCCAAGCCCATTCTGACCGCGGCAGTAAAGCCGCGGTCAGAAAATCGGGGCCAGCGGTTTCCCGCCGTTTTTCCCCCGGCTGGGCGAATCCGCCAGGGCAGCGCTGCAAGCAGCGCTGCCATGGGGATTCTGACCCCCTTACCGCCAGCCTGTTTCTGGCGGTTGTCACCGCCAGGAAGAGGCTGGTGGTAACGGGTGTCTTGGGGCCCCTGGGGGCCCCTGCACTGCCCATGCCACTGGCATGGGCAGTGCAGGGGCCCCCTAACAGGCAACAGCCGCCCGCCTGAGTCGGAATGACCCCCTCATTGTCTTACATATGTCCCATTCCTCAACAGGAGACTTTGCATAGCCAAACCGTACTTGGTTGTTGATTCCAATAAGGAATCTAACTATGCCAGGGGAAGTCTGCTTCAATGATTAGGACCATGTAAGAACAAGAAGGATAGTGCAGCTGGTTTTTGGGCTTCTCAAGTCCAGATTCCTGTGTCTTGACCAGAGTGGTGGAGCCCACCTCTACTCACCCGGAAAAGTGTCAGTTCACTGTGACAAGCTGGATGCTCCATATCATTGCTCTGCGGAGGAACATCCCGTACATCCTAGAGGAGGGGAAGCCTGCAGTGCCACCGGGCAAGACTCCTGAAATGCCAAGTGAGGATAACAGTAGTGAAGAGGAAGGAGCGCACTAGCGGGAAGATCTCAGTAGCTACTTTTCTTGAGTATAAGTATGTCATGTGATGTATTGACTGTGACTGTACGATGAACTGGAACTGTTAGAATGTGTGGAGTTGAGTGTTTTGGCAACAACTGGGGAGCTAATACACTCCAGTATTCAGCCAGAGGGCGCTTGAAGGGTTAGCCTTTCGCATATCCCCACCTTGATGTAGCTACATTGTTAGTGTCAGTCGCATTGCAATGTAATTTCCTTTCCAGATGCTTGCCATATGAATTGTGTAATGGGTCAATACTCTTTGTTATGTTTTTGTACAGGGTCCTTCACCATGCCATTCTCATCTGGACATTTCAGAGTTGTGACATTGGCAGGTATCTGAAGCTGTTCTGACGTAGAAAGGGGACATGGATTGTTTAGGGTAGTGTAGGCCACAGATTTGGGGTGTATGAGACCTGTGCCATGGCAGCTTGGAAAGCTGTTGGGTGGGAAAGTCATAAGTGCACATTTTACTTCTTTATTTGCTGTGTTGTGCTATTTCCATCATGTGTGGTCAGGTGGCCATGAAATATGTTATAATCAAGTGCAAGCAAGGCATTTACCTTTCACAATGGCTAAAAACTATTCTTGTATGACCTGTATGTAGCTGTAGATGTGTTTCATTATTGCAGGCCACAGTGCCTGTACCACCACACTGACATATGTTTGTGTCATACCACCAGATGCAAGGTCATTGGATTATGATGGACCTGTGATTAGGTACTGATGTACTGCCCTCTGTCTGTACCTTGGTTTATGTGATGTTAGATTACTTTTGTTTGGGATGGGATAGGGCTCACGCGGTTGACACCATTCACTTTTCAGTTAGCATATTCTGCAGAACAGTATCTCATAAGGCCATTCCTTCTGTGGTCTGGTGTGGCTGTACGTAGGGTTGTGTTCCTTGACACACTGAATCAGCCATTCTTGGCTATGACAGTCCCGACATATGGAGGGCCTATGTGCCATACACTGGAATCAAATGTTTGGTGTGACCAGACACTTGTAGCAATGTGTTTGTGTGTGTTGGTAGTGATCCTTAGCAGGACACTGTACCTGTAACTGATCCCTCCTTCAATTAGTATTGTGTGTCTCCCTCATCTGCTTCATATGGTCTTACATCTCTACATAGCAAAATGTGGAACAGAAGCAAGCAGACAATTATTGGAAATGTGTGCTTTAAAATCATATTGGGGCATGGTTGAGAAGAACAGTGAGGGGCTCAGTCATGGTGAATGAAATCAGAGCAGATGCCACACAATTATAAATCCAAAGTCCAGTGTACTCCTCCTTTAGAAAGTGGAAAGCGGTTGAAGAACAGTCAACAAAGTGAATATGTGGCACACAAAGGCGGTCCTTTAAGGAAGAGGTCACTTGTTGGCAGTGGTGGGTATCTTGCCACTGCACCTCCTGGAGTCTTTGCTGTACATCCCTGCTTGTGTGTGTGGAGGGGGGAGAGGAGATCTGCTGCTACATAGGCAGGAGTGTCTGGGGCGGGTTCTTCCCCTGAAAGGTCCTCTCTTATTGTGGCCGGCACCGATGAAGGGCCTGGTGTTGCTGCATCAAAGGAAGGTGTAGATTGTTGTTAACAATCCCTGCTCAAGGTGGTGTTAATGGCCCTCAGCACCCCTGTTAGGGAGGCCATGTTGATATTGTGGGCCTCCCACTGCTCATACATATCCCTAAGGGTATCCTTCTGCAGCTGCTTAATCTCTGGGAATTCTGCAAGTACCAGGCCCATCATGCCTTAAAACTCCTGATAAACCCCCAAGACGTGGCTTATGGTCAGCTGGGCCACAGCATATCTCCCTACCCACACCAACTTGTGCCCTTGCCACGGAGTGCACTCTCCCACTGGTTCCAGGACCATCATTGTCTAAGGGGTTGTGCTGCAACCCATGGTCCTGCATGGGGAGGCACAAGCTGGTAGGCACTGTCCTATGGACACAGGTTAGGGGCCGAATGGCTGCCTGTGTTGTTGAGGCAACCAGGCTGGGAGGTGTTGATGTGGGCACAGTGAGACTCACTGTTGGAGTCTGACCATGTTGTTCAAATGGGCCTGAAATGTCCTCCCCATCCAGACGTCCAGGAGTGTTTTCTTCACTGGGGCTTCATCCATGGAGGTAGTGGCCTCTGTGTGCCTAGTGACAGGTCGTCGTGTTGATGTGAAAGATGAAATGTTGCTGTTTGTATTGTGACATCTACCTCCAAAAGGTTTACAGTGGCATTTTGCAAAGCCTTGTTCATAGTTGATTTGCAGGTTATCCTATAGTAGCAGGTACCCATGATATTGGTTGTACTGGCCTGACATTCGTGAAGCATGCCAATTCCATTTAAGTCAAACAGCAGCTTAATTTTTGGCCATTTTGAGGCCTAGTTGATTGTGATGCAAGCAGACCCAGGAGTTTGTTGTATATGTGATTGGAGTCCTCATGTGGTGAGTGCTTTGTGAATGTGTCTGCTGCCAATAACATTCTGGCAATGCATCTTGAGGCTTTTGGGACCCTTGTTTTGCACACAGGTTAAGGTGTCCTTCCTGTCCTTAATATTTTCATCTTGGGTCAGCATGTCATGATGGAGCTAGGTGGCAAAACACATTTCTAAGTTGAGTATGATTTGTATCTTAGTCCATCTAAGGTGAGTAAACTTCAATTGAGAGTTCAGTAACATGCATTGTGCAAGAGAACACTATACTGGTGGTTGGAGTTACAGAAACTGGGCCTGCTGGGTGTTGCAGTCACATTACTCCCTCTACTACACACAGTATACAAAGGCTATCCTCCCAGGTGAATACACTTTCATTGAAGGGTATTTGGACAAGTAAACACTGAACTTGTGTTTGGAGTTGGTGAGACAGAGCCTCCTGGCCTTGTCAGTCATGCTATTCCCTCAACTTCATACACTTGGGACATTTCATCCCCCTAGGTGAGTACACATCATGTGTGAGTTCCCCCCAAAAAAACTTGGGGTGAAGAGAACCCTGGACTGGTGGTTGGGTGACAGTAAGAGAGCCTCCTGTGAGTTGCAGTAATGTAACTGCCTGTACTACACACACAATACAAATAGTTTCCTCCCAGGTGAGTACACGTTAATAGAGAGTTGAGACACAGGGGTCTTGGACAAGAGAACACCGTGCTGGCAGTTGGAGTTACAGAAACTGGGCCTGCTGGGAGTTGCAGTAATGTTACTCCCTGTATTACACACAGTATACAAATGTTATCATCCCAGGTGAGTACACTGCAATTGGGAGTTGACAAACAAGGGTATTTGGTGAAAAAGACACATGGCTGGCTGAGTTGAGTAACAGTAACATTAACAGTAACAGTGCCTCCTGGGCTTAGCAGGCATGTCAGTCCATGTACTACACACACTATTCATATGTTATCCTCCCAGATGATGCACTACAATTGGGAGTTCACAAACAAGAGTATTTGGAGAAGGCAACACTGTGTTTGTGGTTTGAGTAATAGTAACAGTGCCTGCTGGGAGTTGTACTCATGTCAGTTCTTGTACTACACACACTTGACAAATCTTATCCACTCAGGGGGGTACACTTTGATTGGGAGTTTCAAACAAAGGTATTTGGAGAAGGAAACACTGGTCTGCTGTTTGGAGTTGTAGAACAGTGCCTTCTGGGAGTTGCAGTCATATAACTCCCTCTAATACACACACTATACACAGATGTTACCCTCTCCCAGATGAGTATACTTCAATTGTTAGATGCCAGACAGGTGTCTTTGAACAGGTGGACACCGTACTGCTCAGTGGAGTGACAGTGGCAAAAGGTGAGCAGTGAACATTTTGGTAACATTTTTAGTGTTGTGACTTTACCAGACTCCACTCCCCCAGGTATTCCTTAGGATGCAGGTTGGCCAAGACCTTCTCCTCCCAGTGATAGAGTTGTAACAGGGCACTAGGAGGGCCACTGCCAGTCTTCTTGGTTTGCAGATGGTGCCTGGAGACCAGGGAACAGACCTTGCCCCTGAGGTTGTTCCACCTCTTCCTTTTGTTGTCCCTTGTGCACATGGCAGTGCCTATAGCATTCACTCTCTCGACTGTCACGTTTCACATTTCCGTTTTCCTACTGAGAGGAGTGGGCTGGGCTTGTGCTCCAAACAATTGTGGCTCTACTCTTATGATTTCATCCACCATGACTCTTAGCTCTATGTAAACGGGATTGTTTTTTTAATGTGACATGGTGGGGAAAAAAATTAAAAAATTAGAAGAGTGACAGTGAATTACTAAAGGGGGTAGTGCAGAAGGGTGTGACTGAATAAAAGTGTGTGCAGGGTGTTGTATGGAATGGTGAACAAATGGTGCCTGGTATCTGTGCACTGTGTGAAAATATAGCTCTATCTTGCTGGGTCTTGTTGTGAAAATGCAAAGGATTGTGGTGTGTGAAAGTTTTTTTTTTTATAGTGTCCTTTACAGGTGCGTCCAGTGTGGCAATGTGTGTCAGCTGTGTTGTTTTCAAATCCATCCAATGTGCCGTTGTGTATTACTTTGGTGACCGCGAACCACTGTAGTTCGGCCCGCCATTGGTTGATTGTCATGGGGTGCGCGCCACTGTGACTTAGGGCTTGTAATACAGTCAGTGTTTGGTCACTGTACTGTCAGGGCTGGAGTTTTAACTGACTATATCTGGGCCTTCATGCCACTGGTGGTCTGCCTTTTTTGGTTGGCGGTTCTGCCTTTGTAAATCCATTCCGACTGCCAAATTTGTAATGATACCATTAGTCTCTAACTTGCTGTAACGGATTTGGGCGGGTCTGATCAGGACTCTGGTTGGGACACCCCTTGAGGTCACCGAATATCCTAAACAGGTAGTGTACTGGGGCAGAAGAGCAGCTAAAGACATACACGGAAAGGACAGCTATGGACAGGCACAGGAAACAGGAAAGTAAAAGCAGAGCAACCCTTGTGTGAACAAACCGGAAACGGATTACTAATGGACAAACACGCTGGGGTTGTACACAGAGTAGGGCGTAGAACCTCCCACAGTGACAGGGAATATCAATGCCTCTGTGCAGTTTGCTCTCACAGATAGTCACCCTGCCAGCACCATAGAAAGGAGGCAGCAGAAGTGATTCTGTCTTTGGACCCTAGAGCGCAAACAAGGATAGTACTTACATACACATGACAAGCTCTTGTGGGTCCAGATGGAAACACAGCGGCGATTCCTGGAACAAAAGCAATAGCACACTGCCACTGTTAGGCACGAAAGACAATGTATAACACTAGACAAGGAAGGGGGCTGGAGATGCTTCCTGGAAACCAGGAGCCAACCCCAGTACAAAGGAGGACACTTATACACTAGTGAAGACTGAAAGAACACTTACCAGACACAAATACAGAGAGGAAACAGAAATAGAAGAGACAAACTAAGAGACAGAGGCAGGAACTGGGAACAGGCTCAGGCTGAAGCAAAGGCAAGACTAGGACTGGAAAACAGGGCACAAACTTCTGCTGAGACAAACAGAGACAGGACTGGGAAACTGAGAGCAGGCTCTGGCTGGAACAGGCAAGGACAGTGCTGGAATACAGGGAGTAGGAAAAAGCAGTAAACAGGACTGAGAAACATAGAGCAGGTTCAGGCTGAAACAAGGCAGGGAGCAGGACAAAGAAACAGGGAGCAGGCTCTGGAACAAACAAACAGGTACAAGGCAAAGAGGTAGGGAGCAGACTCTGGCTGTACCAATCAGGAGCAGGGCAGAGAAACAGGAAACAGAATCAAGCTGGAACAGAACAGGAACGAAACTGGAACACCATCCGATAAGGGGTCTGTAACACAAAGGAATCGAACTCCAATGCACAACAGGAATCTTGAGGAAATAGCTGCTTATCAGCAGTTCCAAGCTGGGCTGCACAGGAGAGGTCTCAGGTGTGTGTAGTTTCAGACACTTGCAAGTCCTGGAGGAGGGAATCAGTGAAAAGGAGCAACTGGACTTCTCCCATAGAAAACAATGGGAAACAGAATCCAGGCTTTCCTGACTACCAGGCTGTGCATTATGGGATTTGCAGTCCCAAGAAGCAAATGTAGTACTACACAAGTGTACCATGGTGAAAAGAGAAACAAACAGGAGTCAGCAAGGGACTCTAGATAAGTGTTTAAGGTGATTCCCAGGCTTCTGACAGTCCCCTTACAGCGCCCCCTAGAGATGGGACGACAGAGTCGTAACACTTGCCTGCTTGCAGTCCAGGCAAGTTATCTGTGTACTCTTTTATCCAATGTGTTTCAGAAAACGTAGGAGTAATTAACTCATATAAGGTTTTCACTCACTCAGCATAGTGTGCTAAGTATGCTCTCCTGAAGTTAAGAAGCACCATCAGGACTTGTAATTGTTTTTGCATAATAGGAGCTGTAAAGTAGCACACTTCTGTAGGAAGTCTAGAGATAAACCTTTAGCCTCAATAAACTATTTATTTTATGCCCGTACTGTGCCAAGAAGGTCACTATCTTTTTCATTCTAACAATGTGTAAATTCTAGTAGTCACCCGTGATGTATATGTCATCCTTATATTATAGCATGGTAGGATCTTGTTGTAAGACCTCCATAATTCTCGCCGCAAGTAAACCTACACTGTTATTTTAGTCATAGACAATCTCATATGGGAGTAATGAGATCTGCTAGATGAAAAAGCCATTAGATACCAGCTTTGAGGCACCATATTTTGGCTAAAAACACAATGGATATGTTCACAGTTATTTTGTATTTTTTTCACACTAGATTCTTCATCTGTCCCCCTGTGAGCGTGTTGTGCAGCATGAGTGTGTATATGCATATTTGAATTTCTGTAATCTAAGACTATTGTATATGATCTATTAAGTTTTAATACAGGGAGAGGAGGGATGGTCATAGTCAAACTACAGATACTGTTATACCTTGTTATTGTAGCTGATCTAAAATAGCTTTTATGTTTCATTTAGTGTCTGGCTTGAGAGTATATTGAGGCTGCACCCGTGGCTCACTCATTAAAGGAATGGCATATTTAACTGATTCTTTTCCCACCTTCCCTTTGTTTCTATACAACATTTGTATGTCATTGCAATGCATGCCCTTAAGATGCATGCCTTTATTAAGTGGATTTTACCACTCATGCATTTGCAATGTATTTAAATAGAATAACATTAGAACTATATTTAGCACAGATACATTTACCATGCTTGACTTTACAATGCAGTTTTCTACTAGCATTGTATACATTTTCAAAAGTTATTTGAAAAGTACTAGTTTTTAATATAAACATAAACGTTAATATACATTTTCATATACTAATAAAGAAATATGAAAATATAAATGAAACCATTAATAACCCCTTGCATCGTGCAAGGCTGCTCAAAGGCTTCCCTTTACATTGTCCTTGCATTGCACAAAATAACTCAGAACACTTCTCTTTGCATTGTTGTGTTGCCCAAACAGTGCACATTTCAAGGATGCTGGTGCACCCTGTGTACAGCAGCATTGCAGCGGGCTCACTTATGTGGTGCCCGCCGTAAAAAGGCTGGCAGAAAGGCAGTGCTTGGGGCCACATGGAGACCCCTGCACTGCCGACGACCATGTCTTGAGCAGTTCAGGGACCCTCC
The DNA here is from genome assembly GCF_031143425.1 of Pleurodeles waltl. Lineage (NCBI taxonomy): Eukaryota > Metazoa > Chordata > Amphibia > Caudata > Salamandridae > Pleurodeles > Pleurodeles waltl. The sequence continues at coordinate 727,698,829 of NC_090438.1, forward strand.
TGCCCTGCACCCTTGTAATGCACACTGTCCGCCATGGCAGACAGTGCACATTCTGAGAGTGCTGGGCGCACTCTCTGTGCGATAGCATTGGCCCTGAGGAGCCGAGGCCAATGCTACCGCCCTGTTTCCACTGGTCAGCCTGGTGGAAACATTGTAATAGGGCCTGGGTGTGGGGGACCTCCAGCTTCACGGTAGTCTCCTCCCCACAGGTCTGGCGGGCTGCCGGTTGGCCCGCCAAACTCGTAATGAGGCCCTTAATGACATTTAAGAATTGAATATTTTTTTTTGTATTTATAATTTTTTTACAGTCTGCTATATAATTTTTGGAATTCAGTTCAGTAATTAGGTAATTATTTTTTTAAAAAATCTTTTTCTACCATTTTTGCATAACATGTACAAACTTAATTTTATTCGTTAATGTTACAAATGTTTAATAAACATGTATTTTAATTATTACATGAGTACCTCCTTATTCATTACCCCGGACACCTTACATCCCATCTCCAAATAATTAGTTTCCATATTTTGAACAAATATGTATTTTAATATTATAGTTATTAAATAAATTAAAGTATTCATACCCAGGTAACCTAACTCATACCCAAGTATTAATACACTGCCCCACTCATTATCCCTATATCCCTTGTAGTCGGTCTTCAAAATATATTTCCATATTTTTGACAAATATGAATATTGTTTTTAGTAGTTTTAAATCAAGTATTTATACCAATGTATTGTAATTATTACCTCAGTATTAATACAATTCCTTCCCCACCCATTACCTCTAGATTCCTTACTTCCTACCCTTAAAACATATTTCATATATTTTAATGAACTATGCATTTTAATTATAGTTATGATAAATTAAATCATTGATTAATACCAGACTGTTAATACATTTCACCACTTGTGACCCCTACATCTCTTTCATCCCACTCCCTAAAATTAATTTGCATATTTTTAACAAACAGACATTTTAGGTAAAATGGATATAAATTCAATTGCACTATGTTTACCTAGATATTTTAATTAATACTGAAATATTATTACACTTCCCCACCCACTACCCTTAAATCCTTTACACCACATCCATATAGTCATTAATTCAATTAAAGTATTTATACCCATATTTTTTAATTATACTGAAGTATTCATATATTTCCCCATCCATTACCCCTAGTTCCCTTACATCTAGTTCCTTAAATATTATTTTGAATATTTTAAACAATTATGCCTGCATAAAATGTAAAATAAACTAATATTTAAATTACAAAAAAGTGAAACAAAATGATTTAACTTCAAAATGTACCTCAAAACCACTATAAGATGTACTTACCCATACTTAACGTCGTGCATAGTAAAGGCATGTGTGGTAAAGGACGATGCATAGTAATGACTGCTTTGTAAAGGCACTTTGACACAGCTCGACTGAACACAGTCTGTGTTTTGGCAAAAGCATCCATGAACGTCTCTTGGATTGGGCCCAAAAATAATTTGTGCTATGTGAACAATCTGGCTTCAGACAGGATTGTTCCACACTAGACAACATAACCATCCTTCAAACAGTCTTTGATAAATACAGAAAGTTGAAAATTGAACCATTTTGTGCTGCCTTCATTGACTTCTCAATGGCCTTTGATTGAGGTGATTGCCCCATTCTGTGGGAAAAACATATACAAATGGGTTTATCTGCTGCACATTTAAGATGAACAGTTACTCTACACTCATTAACCTGGTGTAAAGTACTGCTGGTGGGACACGGGGCTCCCAGAGCCAGTTACAACTGAAAATGGCCTACAACAGCATTGGATGTCAGCTGCTTTACTTTTTTTCTCTGTATTGAAGTGATTTACATAACCATTTCTGTTTCATTAATAACTTTCCTCCTAAATTAGAAAATGTTATCTGCCTCTCATTTTTGTATGCCAATTATTTCATTTTGTTTGCCTTAAGTGTCCATTGACTTTCAAAGAAATCTGTTTGCACTCCAAGAATACTCTGAGAAACATTATTTAAAAATCAGTATGCAAAATAGTAAAGTCCTTGTGTTCTCTGAAAGAAAGAAATCACTAGTGTTTTGTTGGAAATTATGAGAAAACTGCTTGATTCATGTGGAATTGTATTTTTATTGTAGTAGAATTTTTTTACCGAACTTAGATGCAAAATTACACATTGCACATAATGGCTTGAAAGCCCTTGCACATAGTGGAGCCATTAAAACATCTTAGAAATCAGTTGTTAAAAGGCACTTTAGACATTTGATACATATATCAGTAACTAATCTAACCGAGATCAATAGGACTCTGCACGCTAGTGCTCCCATTGTACTTGATTTGATCCATTCCCGTCACGGGCATTAGGCTCAGCCACACAAGTGGCACAGCATTGTTATCGGCACAAGTGGGGCGATGGTAGGTGGTACAAATTTTGTGGATTCCTGCAGATTCTAGAAGTTTCTATTACAGAAATGTAAGGAAAATGCGTGATTTCAGGCAACGTTTGAGGTTTCAGGCTATTGTGGGTAAAAAAACAACTTATGGGATCCACCCAAAGCACCCCATCCTGGATTCCCTTAGGTGTTTAGTTTTCAAAAACTATACAGGTGTGCTAGGTTTCCCTAGGTTCTGGCTGAGCTAAGGCCAAAACTCACATCTAGCCACTTTGCAAAAAAGTTAGGTTTGAGTTGAAACATTTTATTTATCTTTTTTGCATTTTGGGCTGTTTCCTGTTACGGGCACTAGGCCTACCCACACAAATGTGGTGCCATTTCTATCAGAAGACTTAAGAGAATGCTGGGTGGAAGGAAGTTTGTGGCTCCCCATAGATTCCATAACTTTGCATCACAGAAATGTGAGGAAAATTTGTTTTTTTAAGTCAAAGTTTGATGTTTGCAAAAGATTCTGTGTAAAACATCCTGGTGAGAGCCACATACATCACCCTATCTTGTATTCCACCAGGTGTCTAGTTTTAAAAAATGTACAGGTTTGCTAGATTTCACTAGGTGCCGGCTGAGCTATGGCCCAAAAACCACAGTTACCCACTTGGTCAGTTTTCAGTGGAAAAACTTAATGTATCCATGACTATCCCATAACTACTCCAGAGATCACAAAGGTCGCCTCTCTGATATGGAGAGGGGCCCTTCATTTTTTAGGTTGGCACAGTCATCAACAGGACAAACCCCCTAATGGAGGGCTTGTCAGCTTCTCCAACTGGCGAGACTCCAGGGGTTCAATTGATGGGACCTAATCAGGATCTCCACCAGTTCTCTCTTCCCTACACTATCTTTTACCAAAACCTACAGATATGCCACACCTTTAACACATACCATGCCGAGCTACAAGACCTCACATGCTTTAACCCCCTGGAGGCCCGCCTACTGATGGGTAGATTTGGTATGGGTGGCGTTTCCCAAATATACTGAGCTCTAGTGAACAATGCACTTGGGTCCCTGGAGGCCCTGTGTCGGAGGTGGGAGGGTTGGTTGGGAGCGCTGAGTCGTGGGAGGCCTGCATTGCTCCCAGGGAGCTGGCGATTTCAACCCGACTGCGACTGATTCAGGTACACTACCTACACCAGCCTTACATAAGCCCCCTGGGTCTGGCGAAGATCCTGACCGATCCCGGGTGCGCCTGCTGCCAGTCCCCGATGACTGACTTCTTCCACATGGTTTGGCTGTGCTCCTTAATAGCCCTTTATTGGTCCTGGGTAGGAGCCACCCTCTCGACTGTCCAGGGCACTCCCCCACAACTAACTTCAAAGGTGGCACTGCTGGGTGCCCTCTTCGAATTGGATGGGTCTAGAGGTAAAAAATCTTTGATTGGACTGGGATCACTGGTGGCTAAAAGAGACATAGCCCGCACCTGGAATCAAACCTCCCCTCCGCAGTTAAAGCAATGGCGTGCAGGGATGGACTGGTGCGCAAAACAAGAGGAATCAATCTCCATCGCATGTGGATGTACAGCAAAGTTTTTTAAAGATTTGAGATAAATGGTGGGAGTATTATGGGCTGTCCTCATCAGTAGATTATCTGTCGACTCATATAGTCTGATTTACAGCTGGGGATTTGTGGGGGATGCGGTGGGACCGGGATCATGTACTCTGAGCTTTATTGTGGTTTCTCTTTATTTGTTCATCTGCTTAATCTGCTCTTTACACTAACACTCAATAAAATTTGTTTATCAAAAAAGGCCCTGCATATATATTGCAGTGTGTGACTCAGATGGTCCCTTAAGTGACAATTGGTTAAATGGCAATGTGACTTTACATTACTTTAAAGACTGTTGCTTTGCTGATGCTGCAGATCACATTGCAATGTTGATCTACACATTAATTTAAAATATATATATATATATATATATTTATTGGCTGGTGGCACATTCATTGTCATATGGATCAATTCTGATCCAAAGTATTGCAGCCTTCACCTTGAAAGACTGATCCGTGTAGGGAGAGTGAGGGGAGGATATTACGTTGTGGTGCTGTGGGGTACTGATGGGGAAAGCATTGGGTAATTGTGGGCAGCCATGCTGCATCAAAATTATTTTCTCACATTATATAGAGAGTGTTTTGGGACATTTGATATACCTGAATCTTCTGGTTATGAAGGACGCAATCAGAATATTGAAGCATGTTGGAAATTTCTGAAAAACATTAAATGATTAGACACCATGCTGGCAAATATGCCTCTCATTTTCGACCTGTTCTGGGAAGAACATAAATATACAGTGGGAGCAATGGAAAGACATGGTTAATGAATATGCAACAGCATCTGAGAGTGAGAGGTTTCCCAAGAGTGGAAATTGACAATGTTTGTAAATTATTTGGGTACAAGGTCTTGGATTGTTTCTGGTACTTCCTAATGAGGTGAAAGAGTGTTAAAATGGCAGATCTGTTTTGGGAAAGCCAGGAGCCAAATGTAGTGTTAATTTAGAGAGCAATGTAATTTTGAGTTTTCAGTTAATGTTGAAGCCTCAAATTACAATGTTTAATTGTGAATTGTAAATTTACAGATCTTAGTGATGGATTTCTAGGGGACCAGTTTATGTTAAAATGTTTAACCCAAACATTTATGAAAGGTTATGGTTATAGTTGGCCTGTGATCTGAAGCTGAAGCAGAGCATTACTATTATCATGTGTCAGGACTTCTGCAGTCCAGACTCTTCCTTCCCTGTTGGGGGTATGTTGAGCTCACCTAATAGGGTCTACGTAGCAGTGCAGAAGTAGTGAGTATCTATTTCTCCTGGGTAAAGGATGGAAGTGGTTGAGGAGAAGGCTGGTCTTTGTGCCTTCATGTTCCTTTCATCTCCCTCCTGGGTGTGGTAGCGGCTGTGCTCATGTCTGCTGGCACAATGTCAAGGTGTTTATGTTCAGGGAGATGCCATGAAGTGCATGTGGAAGGTGTACAGATGCAGCATTGCTTCTGAACCTACACATTGGAAGAAGGGCTACTATTTGTAGTTGCCAGTACGTTGTGGCAGGATTGTCCGTAATAACAATTGCATTTCCCCGATCCACGATTGATATCAGTGCTTCCTGTGCTTCATGATTTTCTTAAATCCTGTGGTATTCAAGTTATGGTGATCCAATACCATATTGGTTTGGTTGTGGAATCATCTCCCCCTTGTCTGCTACATTTTGTTGCTATGATTTTTGTCACTTTCTTGTTCCATTAGGAGATTTTAAGCCTCTATTTTTAGTTTGTGTCCTAGCCCACTCTCCTTTTGTTCTATTTTCAGTTTGTGTCCTAGTCCACTCTCCTTTTGGTTCTTAGGAGATTATGCTTGTGCTTGTGGGGCTTCTTCTACTACTTATCTGAAAGCTGTCCTCTGAAAGGAGATTTGTAATGCCACTGACATTTTCCTCTTATGCAAGTGATTCCTTTAAGAAGTGATCACCAAATTAGTGTCTCCTCACAGCTGACTGGAAGGTGCTTACTGTAAAAGAGCATCTTAATCTCAAACCCAAGAAATAGTCGTTACAATAACTACTATTATGTCTAGCCCTTGAGATCAAGGGGATCTAGATGAGTTTGAAATGTGTACGTTCAACTAAAATAGTGGAAATGAAGGGAGTCTAGATTGTGAGTGTTGTCAGCAAAGTTGTGGGAGAAAAGCTGATAGAGGAGATATGAAAATGGATTGATAGGCACATGGCAATAATGTTTAACTACTGGTGGGATTGAACCAGGTGATTCAAGAGGAGTTTGTTGCTGGTGTGGTAAATTAGAGCAGATGGTAATCAATAAGAATATACAGGATGGAAAGGGGTATGCTGAAAAAGTGAATGCAACAAGCTTTTTAAGGCAATGCAGCAAAATCTCAGGAGGAGTAAAGTGAGGTGTATAGGGAAAAGTTATGTGATTATGGCAAAGTATATAATATTACAAGTTGAAGAATTAGCAAGTGATATAGTAGAAGTGGACAGCCTGCTACTGTATTGAGATAGTATCACAACTGTGAGTAATCTGCATAGGGATTACAGATTTCAGTGGTATAAACAATGAGATGTGAGTATAGAAAAGTTTAAAAAGGGTTAAGGAAATACCTTTCTTAATCTTGATAGTGCGCAGTATACAGAAACCGGGATCGTAAAGGACTCCTAAGATGCGGCAAAGCAGTCTTCATGAAAAGCTTATAAGAACAGAAACTGACCCTCTCAAGATGCTGTTTTTTCTGGTTTCATTATCTACGATATTGTGGCAACCATGCTTGTTGTGGGCAGCCTTGTTAGCATGCAATTGGCATCATGCCATTGCCTAGCAAACCACTTTGTGGAGTTGTTGTGTTTGCGGGGTTCCGTAGGATTTCCAGAGACTTCTTTCTTTTGCTGGATTTGTTTGCTGCAGAACTGCAAATTGGTTCTTTCTGGAATGATTTTCTGGAAAAGGACAGGCCATTTTTGGGATAGCTAAAGAGTCATTGTGAAACTAAAAAGGCAATTGCAGTGTTTTATAATGTTGTGTTTCATTTTGATAAAGACTGCAGAAAAATGGTCTGATTATCAGCACCAACTGAGGAAACCCATTGTCCGTTCTGTGAGGTAGCATTTACTACGCATGATCTGCAGAACACTCCGGTACTTCCAGTGTATCTCAAATTCATTCCTTTAGTTTATGGTGGGTGATCAAATTAATACTTGTTCTTGTCATAAGTTTTCAAATGTAAAATAGCACATTGTTTCCTTGTTTTCAGGAATGTTATCAGGGAGAGAATTTAGAATAAGACTGAGACTCGTTTAGTCTAGTAAAGAATGTCATGCCTGAGAGAAGACCCCCTTTGCCCTCATTTTATAATTTGGCATCATTCATTGAATTCTCAGAAAGGTTGTTCCTTGCACTGCCCCAACGGAGTCTAATACATTGCATGGTATGTTTATGTTGTTATCTTACATGTAACAATAACATGGTGAGAGCACATTTCCTTCTCATCCCAACACCCAGTTCACTCAAAAGCATTCTTGTAAATGCAGTGCATGGTAACACTTACTTCCATTAAACAATCTTTCGGTTTCACAATGGTTGGTGCACCAGTGCTGTGTATCTCTAGACTTAAGTTCATGTTTCTGGATAGTTGTCCATCAGTAGAGAAACACACATATAGTTAGAGGTGCTGGACATGCTACTCAGCAGTCTTTTCAACTCAAAGTACCACTCCATGAGCACAGATGCATCACTCGGAGCTTGTCAACTCAACCAGCTGAAAGGATCCTTATGAAAAAAACACAGGGCAGGAGCACAATGCCTCAACATTTCAGCACCCAGTTCTCTCAGATGCAGTCTAGTAAGTGCAATGCGTGGTACCTCCAGTAAGCAATCTTTAATTTTCACCATGCGTGGGGCAGCTATGTTGTGGTATGTGATGCGGACTTGTATAGAGAAGAAGAGAAGAGTATCATGGCACTGAGCAGGTGTGATTCTAGCCAAACACAGGGCCTAGTGAGATTACTTGAAAAGCCAGGTCTTCAGCTTCTTGCAGAATTCAAGACGTGAGGAGAAAAGTGATGTCGTTCCACGCTTTAGAAGCTATGTAGGAGAAGGCTTGACCGACAGATCTGGTATTCTGAGTGTGTGGGATGTGTGCAGGTAGGAGTCTGGACGAGTGGAGTTATGTGAAAAATTTGTGAAAGCAGATGCAATTGTTGAGATATGCTGGGTCAGTGGTATGTTGTGTCTTGAAAGTTTAGGTGAGGAGTTTGAAATGTGCTTGTTTGTGTATAGGGAGCCAGTGGAGATCCCTTCAGATGTGGTGTGATGTGTGTGTGGCATGGGAGTTTGAGAGTAATTCTGCTTGCTGATTTCTGAATGGTCTGCAGCCTTGTGGAGAGTTTTTCATTGACCCCTATATAGAGGCTGTTCCTGTAGTTAGTCCAGCTTGTTTGTGACGAGGACGTGCATGACGTTTTTCTGGATACTGATTGGGAGCCATTTGAAAATCTTCCTCATCATCTTGGGGTATAGAAACATGAGGTGGTGAAGGCGTTGGCTTAAGAAGTCATCTCGGATTTGCTTACAACGACGATCCCAAGGTTCTTGGCTTGGGTGGTGGTGGGGGTGGGTGTCCAATCTAGCCCTGTTGACCACCAGGTGGAGTCCCATGGTAAAGTGCTATTCCCTAAGATCACAATTTCGGTATTGTCTGTGTTTAGCTTCAAGCAGTTGGCCTTACCCAGAAAACTGGTGTAATATCATTTAGACAACATCAACATACTACCTGATTGGTGGAAAAAAACAATTGTCAAAGATCCTTCTTTTAGAACGAAGATGTTGACTTTTCAGTCTCGCAGGTGTAACCCGATCTGTACAAATACATTTTCTCTTTAAATGGCAAATCAGTGTACCTCTGTGTATCAAATGTCTAATTGGCATGCCATTTTATGACACCCATAGACAGCTAAAGGCCTTTTGACAAATCTTGCGGTTGTTGTTTATATTTCCTTCCTTTGACTTCTACTGGGATATGTTTTGGACTGCAGGCAACTCCAAGTATAATGTAATGCAATGGAAATGCTTGAACCAATGGCCCTTTCATTATTATGGCTGTTACCTTTAGGCCCTTGGAGCAGCATTTTGTCCTTGTAAGCTTTTCTAAACATTAACAAATGAGTGAATTGTGAGAAAACAGATAATTTTTAAACGTTCTCCTCACGAGTGCAACAGAGCGCGTTTTGCACGCTCGAGGAGAACGTTTAAAGATTAGCAGTTTTCTCACAATTCACTTGCGTTAGGAGCAGTCGGACACAGCATAGTGTTTGATTTCGTGTCCCTTTTACCAGCCTGAAGGGCAGGCTCTGAACGATCTATTTTAATTCTAAAATGCTCAGAGCACTGTAAAACATCCGAACCTGAGAACAAATCGATTTCATATAGACGTGTTATATTTACACCGGAACAGAGTCCCGTCAAATGGCAGTAAAGCTTAGAGGCATTCAACCGCAGTATAGAGGCACATCGACGTTGGCTGCTTTCTTTGGTCTCTGGTATAAATGCAAAGGTGACTTTTCAAATTGTGATAGTTTTGAAAAGAATGTAGATGTAATTTAACATTGTAATTGAATGTAATTTGTAATTGAAGTTACTTCAGAGAATTTAACTGTGATTAATATAGGTACAATGGCAGCTGCGGGTATGTCCCAACCAATCCCTTTCTTGAATGAAATGGGTGAACCGAATGTTCCATGGAAGGATTGGATTACATTTTTTTAATCATACCAAATTGCTATTGGGGGGGATAAATTCAATCCTATCAGAAAGCAACATATTTTACTACACAACTTGGGGACACATGACAGGAAAATCTATGAATCCCTTCCAGAACCACATATTCCTGAGGGTCAGGCTCAGGATGAATATATTACTACATATTTAAAGCTGGAAAAACAATTTGGAGACAGAATTAATGTAGTACTAGAACGACATAAATTCTTTTCTTGCAGTCAAGGAAGACAGGAAAGTGTAACTAATTATGTAAATGCACTAAGAGGGTTAAGTTCATTATGTGATTTTGGGGACCTTAATGATTCTCTCATACAGAATCAATTAGTTTGAAGCACAAATAATATCAAGATACAAGAGAAACTATTACAAAGGCTGCCCGATTTACCAGAAGCTATAGAGATAGCAAAATCCATAGAGCACACCGCAATATGCCTACAAGAGATCAGGTCTCCACCTTCAGATGACCATGTAAGTGAAATCACAGACAACGCAATGGAGGATAAAATTCTCAAGATTAAAAGCGGTGAAAAGCAGCTTCAAAAGTACGGAAATACAAGAGCTAGTTTAACATGCTTCCGCTGTGGGAGCAGCAATCACCTGGCCAATTCCTCATCTTGCCAAGCCAAGTCAGCAATTTGCAGAAAGTGCAATAAAAGAGGCCATTTTGCTAGGGTGTGCAGAGACACAACCAAATCTTATGATAACAAGAAATCAGATGACAATTCTCAAATGGTTAAAAAAATTGTGCTGCAGGTTAATACAGATGATGGTAACCTTTCTCAATATCCTGAATGTGTAATATCAATTAATGATAAAATTACAAAAGTATATGCTGATTCGTGCTCACCGTTTATGATCATTAATGCTTCAGATTTCCGCAAGATAGAGAATGGTAAGGGTATTGAATTATTAAATCCTGACATTAATCCTAAAGCATACAATAGGGATCCCATTCATGTGAAAGGCATGTTTAAAGGTATCATATCTTTCAAAGGTCGTTCCACGGTAAGAAACGTTTACGTAGTGGAGGAAGGCTCCAGTTTGCTGGGATGGCAGCATCAAAAGGAGCTAGGAATAAAATTGGACCCAAACAATCCAGAGCAAGTATTAAGTATTGACACATCTAACTCAAATGAACCTTTTGTCCAAGAATTTCCGGAATTTTTTTGTGAAAAACTAGGCCTACTAAAAATAATTCAACATAAAATCAAACTTAAACCCAAGTCCAAACCTATAGTACACAAAACCAGGCCCATACCGCACTTACTTAAAAATGCTGTTAAGAAAGAATTGGAGAGATTGGAAACCCTAGGGATCATACAGCCTATTGAATGCTCGGAGTGGTTGGCCCCCATAGTTATTGCTAAGAAAAGTAATTGCAATGACATTAGGATCTGTGTGGATTTGAGGGACTAAAATAAGAATATTTGGGTTGAAAGACACCCCCTTCCCAGGATCCATGAGATATTAAGCACTATGGGGGAAGCAGCATACTTTTCGGTGCTTGATCTTTCAAGTGCCTATCACCAGGTAGAGTTGCATCCAGAATCCAAATGGTATACGGCATTCACCACCCCTTTGGGCTCTTTTATGTTTAATAGGATGCCTTTTGGGCTTGCATCAGTGGCTGCTGTATTTCAGAAAATCATGCAGAGTACTTTAGGAGATGTCCCTAAATCCCTCTGTTTTCAGGATGACATTCTAATTTATGGAGCCACGGAAGAGGAACACAACAAAAATCTAAGAATTGTCCTTAACAAATTGAAAACAGCAGGGCTCACTTTAAAGAAAGAGAAATGACGAATTGGAGTAAATTCAGTGGAATATTTAGGGTACATCATATCTAAAGACGGATTCAAGCCCAAAACTTCCCTAGTGGATGCAGTGAAGAAAGCTGAAGCCCCCAAAAACAAAGATGAGCTGAGGTCATTTCTTGGTCTTGCCGAGTTTATGGCAAAGTATGGTAAAATCTTTTCTGCCATTTCATTTGATCTTAGGGAATTACTAAAAAATCATGTACCCTACAAAAGGACAGAACACCATGATCGTGCATTTAAGGAAATTAAACTAGCCATAGTGAAGGCTCCTTATCTGTGTAATTTCGACCATAATAGAAAAACTATTCTAACAACTGATGCCAGTAAATTAGGTTTAGGTGCAACTTTATCCCAAATCATAGATGGCAAAGAAAGAATAGTAGCTTTTGCGTCCAAAGCCTTAAGCCAAGCAGAAGCTAATTATTCAGTCATTGAGAGAGAGGCTTTGGCGTGTTACTGGGCCATTAAACACTTTAAATTTTTCTTGTGGGGCACACAGTTTAATTTGCGCACCAATCATAAACCTCTGGTGTATGTGTTCTCCACTAAAGGGTCCTACAATAGCACACTAAGAATTGCTAGGTGGATCTTAGGTCTAGAAAAATTTTGTTTTAAGGTTGATTATCTTCCTGGCAATAGAAATACTGCAGCTGATTTTCTATCTAGGGTCCCGTTAGACACCAAGGAAGACTTCAAAATTGCTGAACTGCCCATTTTGTTAATTGACATACCTTCGATCAGTAATGATGAATGGAGAACAGCATATCAACAAGATGAAACCTTATCCCTCTTGAGAGTAAAAGCCAAGGAGTGGTGGCCATTAGCAAAAAAAGATATTGAGGAAATCATCAACAACTTCTGGGAAGTAAGGTTAGAAATTAATGAGAATGAAAATTTTGTGCTCAGAAATGATAAAATTTTACCTCCTCAGAGTTTAAGACACAAAATCATTACACTCGCCCATGAAGGTCACTTAGGTAGAAGTCTCGCCAAAGCCAGAGTCAGAGAAAGATTTTGGTTCCCTAACATGGATTCCATGATTGAAAATGAAGTCAAAGGATGCTCCATCTGTGCGTTAAGCGACAAAACTAAAGTAAATCGTAAAGCCCCCATCTCTCCAGTCCAGATTCCTGATAAGCCTTGGGTAAAGTTAGCTTTAGACATTATCGGTCCTCTCAATTACACTGGACTATCCAAAAAGTTTGTAATAGTACTGATTGATTATCAATCACATTGAATCACCACTAAATTTGTTAATCAAATTATTACTGATTCAGTTATTAACTTCCTCAAGGACATCTTTGCTGTGGAAGGTATTCCGGAAACTCTCATCACTGACAATGGGGTTCAATTAACTTCTGTGATGATGAAACACTTCCTTGAAAACGTTGGCGTAAAACATCTTACCACTGCTCTATATTGCTCTAGAGCTAATGGGTTGGCAGAAAGGGCCAACCACATGCTCAAAGATTGTATTCAGTTAGCTAGTTTCAACCATGTGAATGTTGAAAGTGCGATCAGGGATACGCTATGGGCCTATCACACCACTCCAAATTCGGTCACAAAAATATCTCCTTTTTCAGCATTAAGAGGTAGAAAACCATGCACGAACTTCTTTCCATCATGGCTGGGGGGGAGAAAGAAGTGAACATTCGATTCCACATACCAGTCTGAGAGTATCTGTACACCAAGAAAAGTATAAAAAAAGATATGATGTTAAACATGGTGTGAAAAAGCAACATTGGAAAGTGGGGTATCAAGTATATGTAAGGAAACCTATGGGAAGTTCAAGGTCAGGCATGAAAGAAACCAAATTCATGGGTCCCTTCTGTATTATTAAGGTGAAAAACAATGTAGTTGTTTTGGAAAATGGCCAATGTTGGAGCATGGATAAAATTGTGAAGCAACTGTCATCTAATACCGGGGAGAACCTAAGTGAGAGATCCAGATGGAGAGCGGCATCGCAAAACACGACTCTGAATGATCTATATAGGACATCAAGTAACCGTCGTACTAGGCCTCCAATTTGGCACAAGGACTATAAGATTACTAATTGATAACCGTCACACATTGACTGATCTCTTAGAAGCTCTTTGAGTGTTGTAATTGTAATAACCTTGTATATAATGTCTGCCTATCTACAAAAGTTGGCATAAATCAACATTATTGTAAGGGGAAGATGTGTTGTAATATAGTTTCTTATAATGTAAATTAGGTAGTCATATTTAGGGATAATGGGTAATTAGTATAGTAGTGGAAATATAATAGTTTGTTAGAAATTCCAGGTTATTAGAATTGGTATGCTCTGTTCCCCTTTGTTGGAGATGGAACATTCAGACAGTTGGAGGCTGGAGGGTGAATAGAATGTTGGAGAGGACTGGGGAAGCTGTGAGGTGAAGGTGAACAAAAAGGCTGTGTGGAGGGCGAAGCAGTTTAGATGAAAATAAAGTCTGAAGCTTGAAGAAAAGAACGTTGTATTCGACTTTATAACAATAGGTCCTTTACAACCAAGACTTCAGGTACTCTTATTCCCCCAGGACCTTCTTAATAAATATAAATGCACACTATTTTCATTTTACTTTGTTAAACCAATGTTTTTTAAGAGCCAAAGTTCAAAAGAGAAAGTCAGTGAGATTAAAGAACTAGTGCACTTTGATTGTATGTTTACAGTAAAGAAAACACCATTATTTTTTAGGAATTTTCCAAACCTTTGGATCTAAAGAGGAAGAAAGTCAAGGGTTTGCACCTTTTGCTGAAATCAGTAAATCAGAGGAGAATGCTTGCACTCAGGATCCTTTGGTGATCACATCTGACGAAGAGCTCAGTTCCTTTGCAAGCTGCTCTCTCGACTTGCCTATTGCAGATTCTTTTCTCGAATATGAAAGCAGTGCTTTGGCCTCTGAGATTTCACAGGTAAACTATTCCTTACTAAGGTGAATGTAATAATAGAGACAGTTTGGTACATGCAATGGAATTGTTTTGTACAATCAATGTATTGTCTGATTTAGAGTTTGGCAGACAGGGTACTCTACCACAAATGTGGCAAAGTAACCTGTCCCTCAAACTGACCTCCTACTTTCTTTAGGGTTGCCTGGACCATCATGTTTTTACGAGCGGTGCCCTCCGGGTCTAGTGTCAGGAAACTTACACCCACAGGCTTTGGGCCATTGTTCTAAGTACTTTAGTCTGTCCACCCTATTTAGAGTTGATAGTCTGGTCTACTTTTTTTCCTCTTTTTCATTGCCAGTAAAAGCTTTATAGTCCCAAAGAGAAAAATAACATAAAAAAATGATGCCCATGCTGTTCAAGAAAGCTCCCAAGGTGTCTAGGGTATTAGGCTTTTGTTTTACAGCAACAAACTCCCAATTTGTGAGTTTGTTTTTGTGAAACAAAAAAAGTTTACTGTGCGGCTGCGTGACAAATGGCAGCCACTCAGCAAACATTCAATGCCTTTAGAGTTGCCGCCATGGTAGCAGCTCCTCTGAAGGTATAGAGATCTCAAGGGCTGCAGAGATCTCTAACTCCTGAAAGCGTTATTCCTCCAGATCAGTAGAGGTTATTACATTATCTTCCTCATGGATGACATTCCACCTGCCAGTCCCTAAAGGAAGGCTTTAGTCCTGTGAACTTACTTCTTAAATTTCCCTCGTTACCTAGTATCACGTTACAGTGGCATCCCTTTTTCCATTCGTGTCAGTAAGTGTACTCCATAAAAATGGGTATCTGCAAAATTCGAGATCTGTGTGCTTGTATTTTTTCAGTTTTTCATTTAATTTGCCAATTCTGTTTAACATATGAAGATATTCTGAGCTGGAGAGTGTTAAAGCGGTGTGTGTTGAAACACTGTTTGATCTGACCACCATCTACTATTGACCCATGCTTTCCCACTTTCAAGATAACTCTTGTCAGGCAGACAGTCTTTGTAGTGCTTTGGACATCAGGCAACCATTTTTTATTTTAATTTATTCTAAGTGTTTGAAAAGCAG
This sequence comes from Pleurodeles waltl, assembly GCF_031143425.1. NCBI lineage: Eukaryota > Metazoa > Chordata > Amphibia > Caudata > Salamandridae > Pleurodeles > Pleurodeles waltl. Next base: position 727,714,344 of record NC_090438.1, read on the forward strand.
AAGTCCTTCAGAACCTATTTTTATTAAAGATTTACATGCTATCTCAGCCACAGAATTAATGATACAGGACACAAGCAAATACTAAAAGGGAGAAAAACATATCATAGATGTTTAAATACAGTAGCGCATATAGGTTTGTACTTCGCAGATCTTTGGATCATCTACAGGTAACTGCTTTGAATGAGGGGGTGACTCAGATTTTTTTTATCTTCCTAAAGGTACGTAAATTGAGTGTCATTTAATTGGTAATAAAAATAATGGTTAGGTTTTAATCTTTTTATTCAGAAAAGAAAGTGCATATCAAAGAACAAATGTGAATGTAAAAGCAGTCACCCAAAAAACATTTGCTGAGAACTAAAACCATCCATCATCAAAGTCTATGGAGAAAGCATTAGGGGAAAGGAGGAGGACAGAAGCACACAAGAACATCAAAAAGACTCAGTTTCCTTGATGGGTGTCTGTTGACACTGCTACATCTTATTCTTAAAAATCTGCATAAATACTGCTTAAATTGTATGTATTTTTATGTTGGGGAAGGTAGGGCCTTTTAATCTTTGTTTTTACTTGGTGAGAATGTGGTGACAAGTTAACTGCCCCCTCACTTGAGTACATACAGCGGCCATTTTTGTGGGCAAGTACACACTGCAGAGTCAGCATTCTAGTTGTTCCAACACACAGCCCTGTTGAAGCAGCTGTGGCACAGACGTGCCAAAGGCAAGTCCATCTGCGCTTGTCTGCGCCCGAAAGAGCCAAGAGACCCAGAATCCTGCTCCCTTCACTTCAGACAGAATATGCTTTTCTTCAGATCAGCTAAAAGCTCTTTGCCTCGTCTGCCTCGAGATATGTCTGGCATCTATGAATCCTGAAGTGGTCTCATACAGTTGTAAGTTCTGTCACTTTTCCTGTTACTCCCCTAAGAACACTGGAGTGGGGGTCAGTCAGTAAAGGGAGCGCCAGCACCAATGGGGCTGGTGGTAAGAACGCATGGGGTTATTTAATTTCTTTAGTATAAACTGTTGCTGCCCGGCAAACCACCAGCAACACATCCACGATTTTCTGATGGACAAGGCCTCTGCTGCCGTGATCTTGAGGTAAACATAGTTACATGAGACATCTCTGCCAGATATCATTGCCACATTGCCAAACAATTACAGCATACACAGAATAGACCCTAGGGACAAAGCAGGAGGTGGGATAGCAATCATCTTTAAAGAGACCTTCCAGTGTAAAATTGAGGTGCTTCCTTTTCCAGCATGCAAAGCTCTCTTCTTCTCACTCTATCGCAATCCCAATTTCATGGTCTCTAGCCTGCTAATGTGTTGACCTCCTGGCTGTACTGAGCATTGGTGCTTGATAATTTCCAACTTGAGCGCTCCCTACATACTCAAGCGCACCAATTTCATTTTATTGAGGGCTCTAAATATCCACTTAGAGGACTCTACCTGCAAGCATAGCCATGCCCTAATTGAGGAGCTGATCACCCTGAATCTCAACTTCAGGAATTTTGACCCCACTGAAAAGGCAGGCCATCTCCAAGACACCATAATCCCCAATATTACGGGCCTCCTCCGTCTCTGCTTTGGTCTAATCACTTTGCAGTGCCTTTCCACTTACCCTACCACTCCTCCACCTCCCCGATGGTAGCTGGATCTCAAGTTGTGTCCAGTAATTGGTCTACACTAGATATCCCTTCGTTCAACATCTTCCTGTTGAACACACGCCCACAGCTGGTACAGAAGGTGGATCTAGACCAGTGGTTCCCAACTTTTTGACTTCTGTGGATTCCCACTTTATCAGTACTGGACCCCAAGGACCCCCACTCAATCATTAGTGGAATCCGGGGACCCCCCTCTGAGTCATTACTGAGAGCTGGAGAGCAAATGTGTTAAAATTATTACATTTTCTAAGCAGTCGCGGACCCCTTAGGAGGCTTTGTAGAACCCCAGGTGTCCCTGGATTACAGGTTGGAAACCACTGATTTAGACCAACCCATGGTGGATAACTCGATGTGTGATTCTCTAGATGCAGTTCTACCAGCTAAACTCAAATTGTCATCCAGGATTCACCCACCACCCCACGGTTAAACAAGGCCTCACACAAAGAGAATAAATCCTATAAGAAATTAGGAAGGGCCTGGAGGACGCGGTATAACGGGAATTTAAAACTTAAATACTTTGCAGCCCTGAATAAATATTATGGGCATTGCAGTCAGGCTTATGCCTCATTTTAATCAGCCAAAATCTCCGAAGTACAAAACTGCTCCAGGGCACTCTTCAAAGTGGTCCAAGAACACTCAGACCCTAGCAATATAGCTCCACTTCCCTCGCTATCACAATCTCAATGATAGGAACTTGCAGGTTTCTTTAGTAAAAAACTGTCTGACATCCAGATCGCCCTAACCAAAGCATGGTTAGTCAAACCCTAGCTGGAGATCAATAGCCAGAACATCAATTTTGTGTCACCCCCTGGCAGGGAGGAACATTCCCTGTATTTGTGTCACTCTCCCGCAAGAATACAGTCATGGGACCCAACAGACACGCCTCTCCTTTTGGCCTTATTGCAATCAATAAACTCAGGCATGCCTTTAAACCCTCTTCTCCCGGCTAAGATGAGGATCCTGAGCCCACACTTGTTGCAGTTTCTGGTGTGACTCCTGAACTCTTCTCTCCAGGAGGGTCATATACCTAAAGCATGGAAGCATGCATTGGTTCTGCCCTTTTTAAAAAAAAAAAACTCACCAGGACCATCCAGTTGGTACAATATCTGGCCCATTTCTATGCTGCCCATTCTCACAAAGGTGCTGGAGAAACGTGTTAACCCTTAACTTACCACCTTAGTGGAGGCCCAAGATTCTGTACACCCTTCACAGTCTGGCTTTAGAGCAGGACACAGTACCAAATCCACCCTTCTAGAAGTCACGGAGTATCTCAGATGGCTCCTTGACCCAGGCAGTACAGCTGTGTTTATCTTGTTAGACCTCAACGCTGCCTACGATACTGTGTCACATGACATCCTTGCAGAAAGACTGACTCAGCTGGGTCTCCGAGGAACGGCTCTTGCTAAGTTAATCTCCTTCCTGATGCACTGTTCCTTCTAGGACTTTTCGTCTAATGCAGTGTCTAGTCCTCTTGTCCTTACCTCAGGGGTTCTGCCAGGGTCTGCCCTCAGCCCTATGTTATTCAACATATATGTACGCCTTTTAGCAGACCTGGTGGAAAGCTGTGGCCTCATCCTGTATTCATACGTAGATGACACATAAAGCATCTTTTCTTGTCACCTGAGCAGGGACACAGCTCTGGGGATCTCAATTTCTGCCTTGGTCTTGTCTCCTCCTGGATGAGCACCAACTCTCTAAAACTAAACGGTGACAAAACTAAGGTAATAGTATTGGGCAAGAATCCCCAGCTCAGGGGACCCCAACACTGGACTGCTACTTTAGGTGATCTCCTAGAACCTACTCGGAAGGCGAACAACTAGGCTTCTGCTTGGACTCCACTCTGCCCAGGAAGCCGCAGGTGACCAAAATAGCCTCATCATGCTTCGGCATCTTTAAACATTAAAAAAAATAATCTTGTGGATGCTTCCTGTTTTCGGCCCAAGGGAGAGTCATTCAGGCCATGATTCTATCAAGGCTGGATTAGTGCAACATACTTTACCTGGGGCTGGTAAGACAATGATAAGACGTCTTCAGGTGTTCCAGATCTCTGCTGCCAGGCTTCTGTTTTGACTACTTAAACATGCCTCGAACTCTGGCTTACTTCGTGACCTGGCACTGGCTCACAGTAGACAAGCAAATCCAGTCTAAAGCATTTTGCTTTATGCATAAAAATAATGCTCATTTCGGACCACGGTACCTGCAAAAATGTATGCTTTTCTACCACTCCTCCCCACATTGCGCTTGAGCAGTTGGTCCCTGTACACAGTCCCTCAGATGTGTGGCCGCTTCTTTTCTTTCCTTGGCCCTAAGCTATGGAACACCCCCCTTGAGTCCGTGAGAAGTTTCACTTCTCTAACCACTTTCAGCAAGGACCTAAAAGCTATTTTAAGCCGCAAGTTTCTAGGTTGCCCTTCCTGCTACCAAGCACTGGGAAATCCCCCAGGGTTCTTACAGGCTATAGAAAATTTAATATCAATAATAATACCTCCTTCATCTTAGTTATAAACATCCACATCAATCATAGCATCAGTCCTCATCCAGTATGGAGCAAAATGTGTTGTGTCCAAGAAACCTTAAGTACTGTAGTCAGTTTTGACAATTGAAGCAGATGTGCTCCAAGCCTGCCTGACCTGATAACATATACATTTATAACGTGGTATATCAGGGGCTTGTCAATATTCTCAAAGCAACATATGGTCTTAACCTACTTAAGAAGAAGGGGGTTCCATGTATTATTTGCCCAGGAGACACACTTGACCCATTCTGAAATTCCAAAAGTATGGACTAGATGGAGGGGGCCTTTTGTGGCACCTGGATAATCTTCTATGCCGGGGGGTGGTGGTGCACATTTACTTGGGTGAGGCCAGGAGTCCCAATAAAAAAAATGAAAAGTAAAATGTTGGTAAGGAGGGGAGATATGTGATCATCAGAGGATTACTCACTGGCATTGCACTGACATTAGTATGTCTGCTGGTAGACCTACTTTATGTAGCCATACACCACGTATTAAGTGATGGACCTTCAAATATTAAATGGGTTGGTGACTTGGGTTATTACTATAAACCTCAATATGTTGTAGCCCCTGCTGGGTGCCACAGCTAGTGTCAAACATGCACTGGCTATTGCCAGCAGGCTGGATCATTGGGGCTTATACACTGTTTGGAAGCTACAACATTCTGACTTACAAGAATGCTCCTTGTATTCCCCCAAACCACACTGCATATCAAAATAGATTCCTTATGAAACACTGAACAATGCGGAAGACATAGTTATCAGAATACATTCAGATCACAATCCCCTCATTATGACCATCACCTTGAGTGTACAGCTTATGTTAATACCATTGTGGCCGCTCCAGGTAGCAGCTTTGCAATATCAAGCATTCTGTGAAATGACTGGAGCTGTGTAATTACAAGGAGAACTATGCAACTTTGCCCCCAACATTCTTCTTTCTCTCCTGGTACCTCTAAGTTGATGGTGGAAGGCTGTTCACTTTAATGACTGTTCAGGGTTTTGCGATTACAGGTCAATACCACAAATGTGCTGTCTCAGTATTAGGAATGATCCCAAAATATAAATGAATGGTTGCTTCCAATGCTTCTGGCTAGAGTACAAGTCAATCCATAGAAGACTGGGCTGCCTTAGTAGTCATGAAGTTAAAATCTTTGAGACAGCATACATACCGTTTACAATGGGGGTGTACATTAATGGTACACTAATTGAACCTGGAGTCAAAGCAGGATTGTTGTGGGAAGCCAGGGTTGCGTCAGCCACCTGGGACATTAAACCATTTCTCAAATGTGGCCTCCCCAAGGACCTGATAAATATATCAGAACAGCCTGTCCTGGGTCTGTGGTCCACAGTACAGAAATTAACTCTTCACCACAACACAGAAGCTTTGAATTTTGTGGCCGGGGTCCTAAATATCCATTATTTCTTTTTGCCAGATTGCATGAACACCCTTGGGGAAGATGAGAGGTTTTCAACCTAAGTGTCTCACACATTATTTTTTAAATCTTTTTTTTTATTATGTATAGAATCAAAGGGTACATCAAATATTTCAATTATAGCACATATACTCAAATATACCATTTCATAAGCAATGAACAAAATCAAATCATGTATTACTAGCTCTCATATCTAGAAGAGGACGACAAATATGAGAGCAAGGGATTGGTGGGTGGACAAAGGTATGCTGGTATAAATGTCTTTTCAGTATAAAAGTCAAGCTTCTTCAAGATGTGCAGCCACTGGCAAATGTTCCACTACCTGACTTATTGAGTACCTAAAGCCCCTTCCTTACCACCCCTTCCTCTGACCTCCTGTCTAGTAATCCTTGTGCTTTACATCAATGACAGAATTCATGCACTTTCTCTTCTACAGACACAGTGAATACATCTAAGAATCAAAATGACTCCTTAACCCCTAAAGCCAACATTTCCTTGTTGATAACATGGAGTTCTTCTTTCCTCCTCTGGGACGATGCAACTCCTGCTGTCCCAAAAAGTATGCTTTTGTTTTGAAACTGCCCTTGTTAAAGCCTCCCTCTACAGTGGATTGTCAAGCTTAATTAAAATCAGCCCAGCCGTGGGCTTTGAGTACCCAGCTCTTTGTAGAAAGCTAGACCAATCTGAGTACATCCAAGCTCATATCAGAATCTCTGTCCAAAAAATCTACACTCGGGACACATAGCGGTAGGACCTTTGCATCATCTCCCTCAGTACATGATGTCTGTCTTTGGAATTTGGCTTTTTCTGCTCTGGCTATATTGTCAAGTGTTAGAAATGGGGTTTGTGGTTGGCAATAGTATGCACCTAAGCCAGGCAGAACCCACCCACTCTAGTCAGGGCAAGGGAGTTACAGATCCAAGATAACCCCTGCTCACCCCCTTGGTAGCTTGACAGAAGTAGTCTGGCCTATCCCAGAGGCAATGTGTAAAGTGTTTGCACAACACACACAACACATGTAACGCACTATCCCCACCACAAAGGAAACACAACACCAAGTTATATAAAAGTAAACTGTATTATACACAATGCAATTATTAGACCAAACACAACATTTCAGTAATACCCCGCTACTCAAGCAGTTGTTTGAATGTTACACAATAGTTACTCTGCAGAAGTTTGCACAACACACACAACACATGTGACGCACTATCCCCACCACAAAGGAAACACAACACCAAGTTATATAAAAGTAAACTGTATTGTACACAATGCAATTATTAGACCAAACACAACATGTCAGTAATACCCCGCTACTCAAGCAGTTGTCTGAACGTTACACAATAGTTACTCTGCAGAACCAGCAGTAGTCACACATAACACACAGCTTACTTATAATTCTACAACATAAGCAGTAGTCAGGAATCACATTACTAAATAAATGCGCTTGTCATAGGAATGTAAATGCCCACGCCAGGAACATTATGGAACGTATGGCAAGTCGTGAAAACACGTCAGCAAGGAATGCCCATAAAAGGAACATTAGCAAACATATATGGCACATCAGAGAACCAGGAAAACATATAAGTCTACAATGTCCATATCAGGAACAGTTAGAACGCAAAGTACCTGTATTTCTGTGTGCCAGGCACCTACAGTGCCACGAAGGTAACAAGAGGGGTCCCCGGCACTCCACTGCTCAAAACGGGGGTTTGCAATAATTTTGGGGGGGTGGCACGCATCCCCTCCTGCTTTTATAATGGGCCCTTCCTAGGTCCTGCGATCTCTGCCCCCTCCCCCGGGTTGCAACTGGCCCTCCAGAGGGGGTGGGGGCAAGGCCAGCAACAGTTATGGGGCAACAACAGTAGGGGCCTCACCAGACTCTCACAGGGGCCCCAAAACAACAAAGAAGGACCATGCGTCGCGAGGAGCCACCAGCAAGCCTTCCACCCCACCTGCGTCCTTCTGAAGCAATTTGGGGCTCCGATAGGGCAGGGGGAGCCTCTGATGAGGCTTCCTTCCCCCCTGCCCGTCCACACAGCAGCAAATGGGGCTCGGTGGGGAGGAAAGCCTCCGATGAGGCTTCCTTCCCCGCCCGTCTCCTTCTCTCACAGAAAGGCCCGCCTGGGCAGCAGCAGTGAGCAGGCACCAAAGTAGGTGCCTGCTTGTGCCTCAGGGGTGCTCCTCAGATCATGCTTTGCCCCCGGAGCACGGTAGGAATGTGTTCACTCCTTTCTTGATTCCAGTGGTGCCCCCGGGTGTCCCAGGGATGAACGACTCCGACGTGCTGATAAAACAAAGCCTCGTCAAGGTGGTGAATCCCTTGGCAACAACGCACACTCACAAGCGATGGGCAATTCAATGAGCCCAGTTTGTGGCGGTGATTTTTAACGGCAGCAGAGCATTTTCCAAAGCGCTTAACATATCAAACAGGAGCGCTCTTCAAAGCGCTTAGGCAGCAGGCAGAGCGCTTTTCCTGGTGCTATGCCCATAACCATAAAAAGCACAAACAGCACTCCTCCAGGGCCAGTTGCAGGGATCAGGGGCCAGGGGCCACAACACCTAGCCCCTGGGGGAACAACAGTACAAAGGAAGCACAGGGCAGCAGGGCCTAGCAGCAGGCCAGCACAAGGTAAATGTAGGCAGTGGGCAGTTTCTCCACAGGACCAGGCAGGTCACAGGTCAGCACAACAGCAGCAGTCCTAGGCGGTTCCTGGTGAGTCCCTCCTGCAACATCCTGTGTCCAGTTCCAAAATGTCACCAAATTGTGGGGAAAACGCCCCAGTACTTATACTCAGTTTTACAGTGTGTTAACAAAGAAGGGGAGAGGAGGTTCCAACCAGTTACAACAGGTTCTGGAAGTGCACCCTCTCTCCTCCAGCACAGGCTCCAAACATCAGTTGGGGATAAACAACCCTATTGTGTGAGGCCAGGACAGAGCTTTTACAAATGCATATTCTCAGCCCAGGAAGACTATTCAGTATGCAGATGCGCCTCTGTGACACCTCTACCCTCCCTGTGTACAGGCTGTCTGAAAAGTATGCACCCAGCCCAACTGTCACTCTGCCCAGATGTGGATTGGAGCCAAGCTGCAAAACACCAGAGTAATAAGCACAGAGAAATACTCACTTTCTAGAAGTGTCATTTCTGTAATAGTAATACAAAATCCCCTTACACCAGTAAGCAGCATTTCTTACTACCATTACAACCATACTAAATATGCCTACGCTACCCCTCATAAATCAGACAATGTCCCCTAGACATAAGGCAGGGCATTTCTAATGTAATCCTATGAGAAGGCACAGCAGTGAGAAACCAAATAGGCCTTTTGTCACTACCAGGACAGGACACGCTACTAGGCACATGTCCTGCCTTTTACATACAGAGCACCCTGCCCATAGGGCTAGCTAGGGCATACCTTAGGGGTGACTTAAATGTAGTAAAAGGGGAGTTCTGGGCCTGGCAAGTACATTTATATGTCAGGTCCCTGTGGCAGAAAACTGTGCACGCAGGCCCTGCACTAACAGGCCTGAGACAGGTTTGAAAGGCTACTTCAGTGGGTGGGGCAAGCAGCCCTGCAGATCTACTAGTAGCATTTCACTTATAGGCCCTGGAGGTTATAGGGATACCGCTGTACAAGGGACTTACAGGAAAATGAAATAAGCCAACTAGGTATAAGCCAATCAGACCAACTTTAGAAGGGAGAGCACATGCACTTTAGCACTGGTCAGCAGTGATAAAGTGCTCAGAGTACTAGAGCCAACAGCAAGAGTTCAGAAGAAATTGGAGGAAGGAGGCAAAAAGTCAGGGGATAAACCTGCCAAAAGGGCCAGGTCCAACAACAAGCTTCTCTACCTCCTTTTCTAGGTACACCACTGACTTAATTGTACAGGTTATGAATGAATCAAAATAACACATGGCATTCCAATGTGAATAAGCTTGGCCTCCATTGACAACTTCTTTGAATCTAGTCTTTGAACACTCCTCTCTATTTGCTTTACATTTGATTTTATTTCCTACACTATGCAGAACATGGGTGAGGAAGTTTCTCTTCTGTTTGACCCCTTTATATTTTATAGACTTAGGGCGAATGATTGGACTCCAGCATACATCCAAATTTTTATATGGCAACTCAAGAAGAATGACAAGTTGACTGATCCTGCTCTAAATTACTTAGTAAACCCTTGAGATCAATCAGTGGGTGGCATCTTGGTGCCCCCCCACACCGTACCCATAGCCTCCATTGAGCCTTGCTCAGTGCTTAGGTTGTCATTATGACATTGCAGTGACTGTTAAAGTGGTGGTAATACCGCAAACAGGCTGGCGGTAATTACCGCCGAATTAAGACCATGGCGGTGATAACTCCCATAGACAGCAAATATACCACACCATCCACCAGGCCATTAACACCACTGACCCCATTGGTAGCCATCAACAGCCAGGCGGAAGACAAGGTACCGCCCACCATATTATGACACTGTAAACCGCCTTGATTTCCGGGGCGGTACCAACGCCATCAAAAGCCTAGCGCAAACACATCACAGAAGACCAAAGACTCACCAACAGAGACAGAGAGAAGATCAACGCCACCATGGAACCGGAACTGCAAGTGTTCCCGATGCTCTTCTACGCCATGCGCCACCTTGAACACCAACGCCGACAAAGACGACAATGGTGAGTACAGCTGCCTAGCACACAAGGGAGGGAGGGAGGACAAGGAGAGTGACACACACACGCACACGACACACACACGACACACACACACCATACATACAACCAGCTGCAGACGTAAACCAATGGCACAGGACACACAGCATAATAATAAAAGGACTACAGGTCGTCAGTACTGAAATTGTAATTGCAAGGCAACAGCCACCATATGAACCAATTTTAGAACAAAGATACATGAAGAATTGTCCAGAAAGGGCTAATGCACAGTCCAAAGTACATAAGGCCCAGATGGACACAGGGCATTCATCCTGAATAACTCCAAACTGTGCAGGGGCAACATCTCAGAAGTGGACAGGCACCTCAGGGGGAATTGGGTGGGGGGGCACCTCAGCTGACATCGGGAACTTGTCCACTTCTTCTGGAGGGGGCTCCATGCCCATTTCCCAATGGTGGGGAGTGCAAGGTCACAGTCTCTGAGGTGGGGAGCATGCCCACTGCTTCTGGAGGGGACTCCGTGCCCATTTCCCAATGTTGGAGAGTGCAAGGTCACAGTCTCTGAGGTGGGGAACATGCCCACTGCTTCTGGAGGAGCCTCCGTGCCCATTTCCCAATGCTGTGGAGTGCAAGGTCATAGTCTCTGAGGTGGGTAACTTGTCCACTGCTTCTGGATGGGGCTCCATGCCCATTTCCCCTATAATGGGGAGTGCAAGGTCACAGTCTCTGAGGTGGGGAACATGCCCACTGCTTCTGTAGGGGGCTCCTAGTACAACAGTCCCTGGAGGGGGGCCTAAAAGCCCTCTGCTGGAGGTGAGGGCTGCATTGTCTCTGCTGGGGAGGTGCCTCCGGGGCAGCCTCTACTGGAGGAGAGGGCTTCATTGTCTCTGCTAGGGGAGGTGTCTCCTTGGCAGCCTCTGCTAGAGGTGAGGGCTGCATTGCCTCTGCTGGGGAAGGTGTCTCCTGGGCAGCCTTTGCTGGAAGTGTCACTGCATTGTCTCTGCTGGGGGAGTTGTCTCCTGGGCAGCATCTGCTGGAGGTGAGGGCTGCATTTTCTCTGCTGGGGGAGGTGTCTCCTGGGCAGCCTCTGCTGGAGGTGAGGGCTGCTGTGTTCCAGCTGGAGGTGAGACCTTCTTGCTTGTCATTGGTGGTTGAGTGGGAACCTTTTCTGTCATTGGTGGTTGAGTGGGAACCTTACCCCTCCTGACTGGTGGAGTGGGATCCTTCCCTTGCCTGGCTGGTAGAGTGGGATCCTTCCCTGGCTAGTGGAGTGGGATCCTTCCCTTTCCTGGCTGATGGAGTGGGATCCTTCCTTTTCCTGGCTGGTGGAGTGGGATCCTTCACTGTCTTGCCTCCACGACTAGGAGGTGCCTCCACTTTCCCCATGGACTGTTTGGTTGAGGTTCTGGGCTGGGTCGTTGGGACCCTGCTCTTACGGGCAGGACGGGGGGAAGGGTGAGGGAAGAGATCAAGTTGGGCAAGAAAAAGCTTCTTAGGGACAGTGGGGCGGGATGAGGGGGAGGGATGGGAGTGGAGGTTGAGGGAGTAGTTGTTGGAGGAGTACGTCTGCTGGACTTGGGTGCAGGTGCATGGGCAGTGTGCTGATGTGAGGTGGATGACTGTTGGGTGTCTGAGTGCCTGCGTTTGTGTCCTTTAGGAGGGGACAGACAGGGTGAGAGAGGACACGGGACGTGTGGATGGATGTTGTGGAGGTGCCTGCTAGTGAGGTGTGTGCTGCTTGGTGATGCTGGTGGTGGCTGTTGAAGTACTGCATGCAGGTGTGAGTGTGGACATGACTGTGAGGGAGGTGGGGGAGTAGGGGGAGACAGTGGAGGCAGTGGATGTGGATGTGTGTGCAACTGTCTGTTGTTTGTGTGAGTGCTTGTGGACTGAAGTGTGTTGCCTGTGTTTGACTGGGCCACTCTTGTGTGATGTCCTGTGTACACATACAGGCGAGCATGTGTGCATGGGATGGCTTGGGGTTAAGGAGACTGAGACTGAGAAGTGGTAGTTGAAGGGGGGACAGTAGGAACAGGGACAATGGCTGCCATCAGAGAGGAGGCCAGAGCCTGAATTGATCTCTGTTGGGCCGCGAATCCACCGTGGATGCCCTCCAGGAATGCATTGCATTGCTGCATCTGGGATGCCAGCCTCTGGATGGCATTCACAATGGTTGACTGCCTTACAGAGATGGATCTCAGGAAGTCAATAGCCTCCTCAATCAGGGCAGCAGGGCTCACTGGGGCAGGGCCTGAGGTGCCTGGGGAGAAAGAGATGCCCACCCTCCTGGTTGAGCGGGCACAGGCAACTCGCTGAGGGGCTACTGGGCGGGCGGTGCTGGTACAGGGAGTGGCAGCTGTACCTGCAGCTGGGGTGGTCACAGAGGTGTCCGCCACCACCAGGGAGCTTCCATAGGAGGAGGTATCTGAGTCAGTGTTGTCACCTCCTGTCTCCGCTCTGGTGCTCCCCTCGCCCTCCGTCCCACTGTTTCCCTTGACATCAGTGGACTCTGCCTCTTGGGTCCTGTGGGATGCAGCTCCCACTGTCCCTGGCCCATGCTCCTCCATCAGATGATGCTAATGCACAGACGGAAAGGATGACAGAAGGAGAAATGGGGGAAGGGAGAGAAAGGGAGCACTGGGTCAATTACAGCACCAACACCACAGTTGGCATACACAGCACCGTCACACCCAGGGATCATGATTCAGCACTATGCATTGCACTGGCATTGAATTGGCTAGATGCCACAACAAGATGAGGGCCAAACACTGCCAACTGCACACCTCCTGAGACCCACAAAGCCCTGACTGACATGGAATGCAAACTAACTAGGTTACCTGCATTTGCCATACACCCATTACCCTTGAGCTGGAGCTGCAATGTCTGTCCTGGCATTAAGGGGCACCCACTAACCCACCCCCACCACCCGGGTCCCATGCCACCTACCAATTATTGTAGTAATGCCCACTCTACTCACCCCCTTGTGGCTGCTGTGATGCCCTCAAGCACCCATCCAGCTCTGGGTAGGCCACCGCCAGTATGCAGGCCATCAGAGGGGTCAGGTTCCGACGGGCACCCCTTCCTCGTTGGGAGGCCATCCCCAGCTGGGCCTCTGCGGTCTTCCATACCCAGCATCTCAGGTCCTCCCACTGTTTTCTGCAGTGGGTGCTCTGCCTGCTGTAGACCCCCAGTGTCCGCACGTCCTTGACGATGGCACAACACAATAATTTTTTTTGATGGGCGCTGACCTGCAGAGGTATTACAGACAGGAGGACAGCATTATACATACAATCCAGCCTGTCACACATATGGCCCACAAATCCTGTTTCCAAGTCTATTGGCACACACATCGCCCGGTGCACACCATGTACACTACCACCAGACATTCCCCCCCCACATTTGACACGATGCTTGCACACACATCTCCATGCAACCCTCCCATATGCATTGTGCCCAAGGTGTACTCAGCTGTTGGTGTGGAGGCCCATACAGCTGTCCATACTGGGGCAGGACCCTATCCACCAAGTGCTCCAACTCCATCGAAGTGAAGGCAGGGGCCCTTTCCCCGGTCACACGGGCCATGGTAGATTCCAGACACAGGTTACAACAGTACATGCAGTGTAGGTGTTGTCCTGTGGAAAGTCAGGGATCAAGTGAGGTTAAAGACAGAAAATGGCGGTCACGTCCACGGTGGTGTACACGTCACCACCGCCGCTGATCCCCATTGGCCACTGTACTCCATAGAGCCCCATATTAGCCAATGAGGAATTGCACGGTGGTGCAAGACCGCCTTCTGCCACGACACCCAATGTCGGCGAAGCTACCTCACTTCCCCCTGTCCCTAGATACAGGACAGGCGGTCGCCATTTCATGGTGGTGGACTACATACAGAGCTTCCATAAGTGCGTCATTGCCAAAAATTTCACATATATTGCCATTCTCACTGTCCCATCTCAAGTCAAGTCAAAGAAACGTTATTTCGGCTACAAGAGCCATAAAAGCGCATAGCAGCAATAAATACAAATAAATACACAAGGTAATAAATATAACAATACATATAATGATAAAAATGGAATAAAGATAAAATACACTCACACAGTGCGATGGGACAGTCTTGTTGGAATCATTAAACAGATAAGAATTTCCCTCTGGCAATCCAGCTAGCTCCGAGGACCTTGGCAACGGCGATCACTAGTGGCCGCCTAGTGTCTGATCTGAGGATTCGCAGGGCTATTTCAGAGCTGCGGACTCCCAGCAGTCTGCATGCCGGGGCCAGCCATTTCGTACGTGAGGTGGTGTACGCGGGGCAGGCAAAAAGGACGTGAGGGAGATTCTCGACCAGGGCTTTGCAGGCTGGACAAGCGGTTGATTCTTTGTGTGACCAGCGGCTGGTGAAAAGTCTTAGTGGTAGCGTTCCAATGCGGAGCTGAAAGTAATGCTTCCTTTCCCTTGGGGCCGTGATTGTGTCCCAAAAAGCCTCATACTTTCATGTCTCTTTTAAGTTAACAAAGTCACAAGATAATGTTGTGTGAAGAACGGCCCCTATATCTTCGTGATCTGCCATTTGCCAATATAGGTGGTCATTCTGACCCTGGCGGTCTTTGACCGCCAGGGCGGAGGACCGCGGGAGCACCGCCGACAGGCCGGCGGTGCTCCAATGGGGATTCCGACCGCGGCGGTAAAGCCGCGGTCGGACCGGCACCACTGGCGGGGTCCCGCCAGTGTACCGTGGCCCCATTGAATCCTCCGCGGCGGCGCAGCTTGCTGCACCGCCGCGGGGATTCCGACCCCCCCTACCGCCATCCAGATCCCGGCGGTCGGACCGCCGAGATCCAGATGGCGGTAGGGGGGGTCGCGGGGCCCCTGGGGGCCCCTGCAGTGCCCATGCCACTGGCATGGGCATTGCAGGGGCCCCCGTAAGAGGGCCCCTACATGTATTTCACTGTCTGCTGCGCAGACAGTGAAATACGCGACGGGTGCAACTGCACCCGTCGCACAGCTTCCACTCCGCCGGCTCGATTCCGAGCCGGCTTCATCGTGGAAGCCTCTTTCCCGCTGGGCTGGCTGGCGGTCTGAAGGCGACCGCCCGCCAGCCCAGCGGGAAAGTCAGAATTACCGCCGCGGTCTTTCGACCGCGGAACGGTAACCTGACGGCGGGACTTTGGCGGGCGGCCTCCGCCGCCCGCCAAGGTCAGAATGAGGGCCATAGTTTCTTTAGTTCGCTTTTCGAGGGAAAGACGGAGGTGGTTGGTGAATTCCAGAGTTCACTGAGCCCGAGTGAGTAAAGTGACCCCTTGATGTATCGTAGCCAGGGGATGCTGTGAAGATGATCAGCTTTTAAAATAACCTACAGGGCTTCAGTAAAGGTTTCAAGCTCTGGGGTAGTCCAGAGACGCCGCCAATACAGCAGAGGGCGTAGGCGGGCTTTATGACCAATGCGTTTTATGCCAAGATCCTTAAAAAGGGGGAACAGTGGAGTGCTTGGCGGAAGGGACACAAGGTTTCTCAGGAAGTTGTTCTCAGCGATGGTTATGTCTTGGATTTTAGCATAACCCTATAGTTCAGCCCCGTAAAGTGCTGAGGTCACAGCCTGGGCTTCGTATATCTGTATTGCTGGGAGAATTGGTTTTGTGTGTGAGAGGTGAAAGTTTTTTAATAGTACCCCTGTTGTTTGCTTTAGTTTTAAGGCTTGCTTTCCTATGTGTGATTTCCAAGACATGTTGTCAGTCAATGTTATACCCAGGTAGCTGAAAATGCCCACCTTCTCAAGTGTGGTGCCCTCTAGTGTAAACCTCACTCTAAAAGATCTGTGGGGATTAAGGGTCATTAGTTTTGTTTTAGAGGCATTGATTTCAAGTCCCTGCATTGAGCAGAATTTCTCAAAGCACGTGAGGAGTTTCCTTAGTCCACTAGGGGTCTTGGATATCAGGAGAGTATCATCTGCAAAGAGCAAGACAGGGATTTTTTGTGTGCCAAGTGATGGTGTGTCAGCCTCCACTCTAAGCAGGGAAGGGACGATTTCATTGATATACATAGAGAAGAGGGTCGGGCAAGGACACACCCTTGCCGCACACCCCTTGCTACATGGATTCTATCAGTTAGTTGCCCCTTGTTGTCCCACCTAACTCGTGCGTAGTTGTCCTCGTGGAACCGTAGCAATAGTGCTTGGATATGCTCCGGGATTCCCATTCAGGAGAGAGTGTCCCATAGTTTGTTGCGAGGTACTAGGTCAAAAGCAGACTTTGGATCTACAAAAGCTACATAAAGGCTCCCTTTACCAATAAGCACTGTTTTCCAGTATAAAAATATGAACCTAAGGGCTTGATTAGTGGTAGATATTTTTTTCCAGAAACCGGCTTGGAAGGGACTAAGGATATCATGTTCAGTCATCCAGTCTTCGATCTTTCCCAAGAGGCAGTGGCAGAAGACTTTTTGCACACAGTCAATTAGACTAATTGGTCTATAGTTGCAGGGGAGTGATCTGTCGCCCTTTTTAAAGATCGGGACAACAATAGCCCCTTTCCAGGACTCAGGGATAGGCGCCCCAGATGCTATTGCGTTTGCTATGATGGTGAGGTAGCTTGACCAGGATGCAATGTCGGTTGAGAACAGGTCTGCTGGGACACCATCCGAGCCGGGGGCCATGCCGCGTTTTATGGTGCCTAGAGAATATGTTATGTCACTTTGAGAGACCAGCTGGGGCACTTCAGTGGTGGGTGCTAAAGAAGTGTGTAGGCAGGGGTCCATGCGAACATGAGTGGGGCTATCATGGTCATGGGAGTATACCCTACTAAAATGATCTACCCAGTCTTTCCGGGCGATGTTGGTTGTAATGTTGAATCCACTGCTTTCTGGGTCTCGCGCTGCCAGGGACCAGAACAGACTGCAATTCCTCTCGCGCACAGCGTCACTAAGTGCTGTCTACCACTTATCATCTTGGTCACGCTTGGCTTTGCGTATGGCTGACTTGTAGGACTTTCTAGCTAGGCAAATGGCGGTGGTATCCTTGGATTTAATAGCTTGGATTAAGTGCTTATTTAGGGACCAGCACATTTTATTGAACCAGCCGTGCCTACCTTTGGGTCTCTTGCCATCATGGGCTGTAGATACTGAGAAGTGGGCTGCGATATCCCTGAAGCATGAGGTGTGGATTAAACTTATTTCCTTATAAGGGATTGCGGGGCCCACCTCTAGGTTCATTAATGTAGTCTTTAGGGTGTTATTGGCTGCGTTGATGAGTGCGGGCCGAGCCGCAACCTTGTCCCACTTTAGGTGTCGTTTGTCGTTAACCAGGCTAATACCCTCTGGTGCTGCTACTGAGGAGTTAATCGTGGGTGAGTGGTTTCCCAAAGCTAACGTATGGACAGAGAGAGGATTATGATCACTTTCAGTTCTTTCAATGATCGTCATGTTGATGACTAGGGGCCATAATCTTATGTCGAATAGACAGTAGTCGATTCTGCTGGTGTGGTTGGTTTTGTTGAATGTGTGATGGCCTTTGGCGTCTGATTTGTTTCTGCCATTTAACACCCTGAGCCCAAATTCCATGGTCAGTGACTTAACTTGGACAGCGACCTGCGTCTATCTCTTGATGGGTGGAATGGACAGGGCGGGAATAGACCAAGCTCGATCCTCCTCGTCTGTGGACCTGAGATCATCCCGGTCTAGAGGTTCGAATGTGACATTGAGGTCACCTGCCACAATGGTTTTATGATGGCGGGGACAGTTTTGCAAGAGGGCTGCCAGGACACAAAGGGTTTTGGAGACTTGACCCCCCCTGATCCCTCGAGTGTAGATATTGAAAATGATCAGAACAGTGTCAGGCCCGACTGATAGACGAAGACCTAACAGGTCGGGTGAATCAGTGGGTAGCTGTAATATACGACAGTTAAGTGATGTTCTGATCCAGATGGTCAAGCCCCCAGAAGGCCTGCCTCTAGTACTGGGCACGGCAGGAATGTGGAAGTTTGAATAGCCCGTTCAAAAAAGTGGATCAGTTGACCATGTCTCTTGAAGAAGACATATGTCATGTTCTTCATTAAAAGAGGTAAAGAATGGAAGAGGGAGAATAGATTTCAAACCTGCCACATTCCATGAGACAAGTCGTACCCCAGTGAGTGGAGGAGCTATCCTGTCTAATTGCCTGGTATTTACATAATTAGGTGCCAGAGGTTGATTTGGCAGGTGTGGTTGAGTAGGAAGAAGTGGATCAATACCAATGTTGGTCAGTGAGACCTGGGGTGAGTGGTGATGTTCCTCTAATGGAGCTGACCTGGCCCTGGTGAGGGAAGTGCTTGCAGGTTCTTGATTTGGTGGGCAATATTCCTGCAAGATGAAATATGCAGTATTGTCATATTTGCACAGTAAACCGTCAGAGGTCTTGGGGAATATGTCATGAGAGGGAGAGAGAATACTTGCACTGGCAGTGTTAGGGATTGCAGCAGGCCTGGGGGTGATTGATATATGTTGGTTGTGTGGTTTTTCAGCATAGATTTTAGATGAAGCTTTAAGTCAATCTTTCTTGCCAAGGGTAGATACATTTTTTGCTGGGCAGTAGCTCGGGCAATCCCCGTAGTGCGTAGGTGGCCTAGGGTATTTGAACTGGATGCGCGAATGTGCTGGTGGGCTTGTTCTTGCATCTAGGGCCACCAAATTGTCCACCATGGTCCAGTCCTTGAGTGTCAGTTTTAAAATGTCAAAATGTGTTCCCGGGTCAGGCCATCTTGCTACAGTGATTATGTCCTTGCGTATTACAGAGCGACAGCCTCTTACATGGCGAATCCAGTGGATTGCCTTGTTTTTAATAGAGTCTGCCCCTTCCTTTTGTGTCGATGTGTTTAACTTGGGAACGTTGACCATTAGAACTACATTTCCCGATTGAGACCGATCAATGGCAGGCTGTACAGAGTATTTTGGGGCAGTATTGCTCATGAGTTTGGGGATTTTGTGATGGCCGACTAGTGTATTTCCTGCGCCTGAGCTGTTATGCAAAGGAGGCTGGTGGAAGTTCTTGGTCTTAGCACCGACTGGGAGCAGGCCATCACAACTGGGTGCTGAAAGAATGGGCAGATTCGTTGTGGTGCCTGGTAGGGTTGGGCTTTGGGTAAGGTTCATGGTGGCCGTGTCATCTGAAAGAGTTAACTGTTTTACTATTGCAATTAAGGAGTTAACCATGAGCTTAAGTTCTAGTACTTCCTTTTTTAAGTCTTGTGTGCATTGAATTTGCTGTGGGTTTATGTGAGTTGAGTGTGTGCTTGCGGCTGCTAGTCCATCTACCCTGGTACCTGGGTCGATGTCATCATGTGATTCTAGGGCGTTAATTAACGGGTTAAAGCGGTTGCTGCACTGGATGAAATCGTTAGAGCCCAGTGGTATCTCGTTCACTAGAGATGGAGCAGTGTGGGTGATAACATTCCTGCCCTCTTCCTGCCCTGTAGTGGCTGTGTCCTGTTGCCCACGTTTCACAAAAATCTCAGCAATTTTCTTTGGGCCAGCCCTCCTTTTGGTTGGGGAGTGCTCCCCCCCAGTACTGTTAGAATTATTTCCCTGAGGAGTAGTTAAAAGTTCCTCGCATTCACCCAAAAGAGAGTCAATTCTGTCCATAACGCAGTTACTAGCTGCATGCTTGTGTCTTTTTCGCTTAGCTTTTAGCACTGCCCCTTCCCCAGCCTCTATTGCTTTCCTTTTATCCATCGGGGACGGTTATTGGTGATAAAATGTTCTATAGAGTATCATATAACGTTGTATTGACAATAGTGCGTAGGGCTAAGATCATTGATGCCTACTTGAATGGTCAATGTTAGGGGGGTGGCCCAGCCGGCCTCTTCCGGGCTCCGACGGGTGTGGACGGGCCCGCCCTTGGCTTGGGCTTGGCCCGGGCACGTCCCACACAACGAGGTGCCCCCACGCACTTTATATCGCTCGTTGGTGTCAAGTGGGTGCAGGTGCAGGTGAAAATGGCTGCCTCCTGGGGCCTCAAAGCAGCTTAGGATATGTAGTCCCTCTCAAGTCTTTAGCGCATCCCACTGTCCCATCTCATTAATGCTGTATGCACATTTAGGTGGTGGTTCCATTGTTCAAATTGTGACAGCCTACTCACTCTTGTGTCCCTTAGATACCTACCACTGCGGATGAATAGGTGGAGGAGACAAACCTCCGTGTACAGACCCCTTTTGGACTTGGCTACACTGGAGGACAGGCACATAATGCTCACCTATAGACTGGACAGGGCCACAATCACAGAGCTGTGTGACCAATTGGAGCCTGACCTGATATCAGCTATCCGTCATCCCACTGGGATCCCCCTCTTGTGCAGGTTCTATCAGTGCTCCATTTCCTGGCAACTGGTTCTTTTCAAGTAACAGTGGGCTTGGCAGCAGGAATGTCACAGCTAATGTTCTCAGTCGTGCTGGCAAGGGTATTGTCTGACTTGGTGAAACACATGTGCAGCTACATTTCTTTCCCCCAGGTGGAAGATTTGGCCACTGTGAAAGTGGGATTCTATGCAATGGGACATATACCAAATATTATTGGGTTGATTGATGGTACAAGTATTGCGTTTGTCCCTCCCGCCAGAATGAACAGGTGTTCAGGAATCAGAAGAGTTCCCACTCACTGAATGTGCAAATGGTGTGCTTGGCGGACCAGTACATCTCCCACATCACTACCAAGTATCCTGGGTCGGCGCATGACGCCTTTGTTCTGAGGAATAACAGCATCCCAAATGTGATGGGTCAACTCCACAGGCACAGGGTGTGGCTAATAGGTGAGACAGAGTTCCCACCCACTGTATGTCAATGTATGCCTTCAAGTGTTATCCCCATAGCAATGTGTAAGGCTACATTTTTCGAAGGTGACTCTGCCTACCCAAACCTATTGTGGCTCCTGACCCCTGAGAAGAATGCCAGGACAGGGGCTGGGAACTGTTATAATGATACACATGGCCGAACCAGGAGAATAATCAAAAGGACCTTCGGCCTCCTGAAGGCCAGGTTCAGATGCCTGCATCTGACAGGTGGATCCCTGTGCTGCTCACCTGAGAATGTCTTGCGAGATAGTAGTGGCATGCTGCATGTTGCACAGCCTGGCCCTCAGACGACATGTGCCATTTCTGCAGGAGGAGACTGGAGATGACCCTGTGGCAGCAGTGGACCCTGAGGACAGTGAGGATGAGGAAGCAGAGGATGAGGATGAGGACAACAGGACATCAGTTATACGTCAATACTTGCAATGACGCACAGGTGAGACAGTGGAACTGACCATTACTCTGACTGTCGATTTATCTGTGTGGCTGTAGCATGAAGGCATTCACTTCCTTTGCATCTCAACTTACTGTCACCTATGGCTTGTCCTTTTACAGATGTTGGTGATATGACAACAGTGGCCTGATGTGTTTACTACAGACCGCTACAGGTCATTGTTTGTATGCTGTCACAGTGTTTAGTTCATTTGCACTAGATGTGACTGTTCCCATAAATGCACATTTTCAACACAAAAAACGGTGTCACTCAAGTTGTGTTCAAGGGTGTTTATTGTAGTGTAAATAATTGACTGAAAAGAGCAAAGGAATGGGGTGATGGTAGAGGAAAGTCCAGGGTATTTTTTCCAGTCTGTTTGTGGCACAGGTCAAGTGTCCAAGGGGCCATAGGAAGGGGAGCAAAGGAAGTTCAAAGTCAACAAGGTGACTGGGTGGGACACAAGGGAGACAAACAGGAGAGTCTCATTTCCTGGCGGTGGTTTTGGTCTTGGCAATTGTCTCTGGTTTCTGTCTGGGTCGCAGGGAACGTTTGCAGGGTGGTTCACCTACTGCAGGAGGAGGGGTGCTGGTGGCCTGTGGGTCCTGTGGCAGGTCCTCCTGCCCATTAGCTGTAGCAGAAGTGGAGGGCTGGTAAATAGACTGGCTAGTGGTAGGGGCACGCTGGTGTGCTGTCGATTCCCTCATGATGTTGGCCATGTCTGCCAGCACCCTTACTATGGAGATCTTGGTGGTGTTGAGAGCCTGCAAGTCCTCCCTGATCTCTTGATGGTGTTCCTCCTGCAGCCACTTGTTCTCCTGCATGTTGTTAAGGATCTGGTCCATCGTATCATGGGATTGTTGGTAGACCCCCAGGATCTTGGTGAGTGCCTCCTGGAGAGTCAGTTCCCTAGGCCTGTCCTACCCCTTGCGCACGCTGGTCCTCCCAGTGTCCCTGTTGCCCTGTGCCTGTGTCCCCTGAACGGTGTGCCCACCCCCAGTGGGCCCAGGTCTATAATTGTCTTGGGGGCGAGGTGTGGACTGGGGTCTCTGCACAGGTGGGCACACTGCTGATTGACATGTCCTGGGGACAGAGGTGTGGGGATGCTGGGTGGGTGCTGTGGTGTTGGATACTGATAGGAGAGGCTCTGTGGTTGACTGGGAGTCGGCTGTGTTGACCGGGTGCTCGTACCGCCACTTTAGCACTGACTATTGGGCTGGCGGATTTGTGTATGTGGCAGTATTCTGTTGGATTGGTGTGGGTGTCATAATTTGGCGAACGGATGTTCGCATCTGCGACGGTAAGCGGGATTTACCGCCAATGTCACGATGAGGGCCTTAATTTGTCAATAAAAACGTGCTGGTGCCCAATGCCGTCCTCTTAAACAGGCGGATGCTGCAATAAAATGTGGGAGCACAGAATACTGAGGCAGCGTAATCCTGACGCCGTCTCAGGCCACTTCAATCCATTTACAGCCGCTCCCTGCACCTTCAGCTCACTCCTGCAGCTTTCTGCTTGCTTCCTTTGTGACGCGTTTTCGTTTTTCTCTTCCTCTGTTTTCCCCAAGTAAATGCTTGAAGCAGAAAATTAAGTGCCGGCCCTCAAACATAAGTGCTGGTGCTCTGCACCGGAAACAAAAAGCACAAATTAACACTGGTCGTGATCCCTGGCTCTTCTTGTTGCCGTGCATCATTGGGATCAAAATTCCAATGTACTACTGGCTTGTTGTAGGTCTCCCTGTGTTCTCCCCAGATCCTGTGCCTTCTCCATTTTGTACGCCCTCTCCACTTTCTTTGTCCTTGGTGAGGATCTCACCTTTGCTCTCCGGTATGTTTCAGAATAGTTGGTTACAGTGTCCAAAAATGCTCAGCCACTATCCTTGATGAGGGGCATGGATATTTTACCGATCTTGGACTGCCTGCAGAATGCCAACAGACTTTCTCTAGTGCCCCCAGATCAGTGCTTAATTTGTGCTTGTTGTTTCCGGTGCTGAGCACCGGCACTTATTTTTGAGGGCCGGGGCTTATTCTTCTGCCTCAAGCATTTGCTGCGAGCAAAAGACAAATATGGGAAAGACGGAGGAAGAGAAAAATGAAAAAAGCGTCACAAAGGGATAAAGCAGAGAGCTGCAAGAGTGAGCTGTAGGGGCAGAAAGTGGCTGGCTTTCTATGGTTTGAAGAGGCCCAAGGTGGCTTCAGGATTGGATTACGCTGCCTCTGTATTCCGTGCTCGCAGATTTAATTGCAGCAGCAGCGTGTTTAGTAGGAAGGCTTTGAGCACCGGCACGTTTTTATTTACAAATTAAGCACTGCCCCAGATGGTGCAACAGGCCCTGGACATGGAGCTGAGCCAGAGTTGAAATGAAGATTGTCTGTTCTGGAGCCCAGTCATCTCCTCCCTTCTGATGTCACACATTCAGGTGAAATAGATTCAGCATCTTTGTGGAGAACAAACCTCGATCTGTTGGAGGGCCAGGAAGAGACAGCACTGCCCTTTCTCCTACATTTTATTTAATCCATACTGTAATTCTCAGCCTTGACTGTGCATTTGCCTTTAAAATGGCCTTCCCACACCACTTTCTTCACTATCCAAGATATTAAAGACTTCCTCAAAGCGCTTTCTCTAATCAGAAACCCGTGTTCCACTTGGGAGCTGAATGTTCAATTATCTTGCCTAACAGGATCTTCCTTGAAACCTATGCATAAAGCCACTAAATGGCTGTCATAGACTTGAAACAAGCTGAATTTCTGACACACCAGTGTATTATTGAGACTAGCTTGACATGGATTGCATCAAAAGAGCAAGTTAATATATATAAGACCACACAGGAATCCCAATTTCTCAAGTTGCCCCGAAAGTGTGAAGATTGAGAAAATAGCAAAAAGAACAAGTGTTGGACAGAATGCTGAACAATGTCAAACAGTCATCCCCAGTACAGAGATCTGGACCTAAATCCATCTTTTGTTGCTACCCAGGCCATTCCAGTTTGGTCCCAGACATATGCAAATCAGTCTTGACCCTGCTCCCCATGGAAACAGTCCAGCCTGAAGTGCCAGGGCAGGCCCTCCCTGGACCTGAAACAAGCATCCTGAGTCTGGTTTTGAGGTATCACCCCTCATCAGCCAGACCAGCTTGACTCCTGTGGCATGGGGAGCACAGGACCCACAATGTGAAGGGATGATGCCCACACCAGGCATAAAACAATTCAGCATAAAATATGGCAGCAACTTTCTCATATTGCATGCAGGGGACTAGAATTGCAGACAAAGATAGTTCTTCTTATAAACAGTTGGGAGCCAAACCGACATTTGATAGTTTAACTAATGCTTCTCTCAAGGGTCACTTATATTGCTGTTCCACATTCACTTTTAGATTTTGGAAAATAAAGCAGATTCTGGAGGGAGATGACCCTGGCTGTTGTTAAATGTAATTATACCATTCTTAACATAGGATCCATTCATGGGCCAAACTCTGATAACCCTGGAATACATTAGGTGATACAGAATTTACTTTTATCTAAGTCTGGGGGCAATTGCACTCCTTGGCAATTTTGCATGTATTCATTCACCTGTTCTAGATAAGTCTAATTCTATACCACCCTCCAAAGTGCTAAAAGTACGAAGAGCTATGCAAGCAACTAAGCATAACCTTACTTGAGTATACCCTTGGTGATGACAGAACCCCCACCTCCCAACCACACACCTTTTGCCTTTGGCGCATGATCAATACTCCTGTATTTATTATTTGTTTAATTAGCAAGGAGCTTTTAGCCCATTCTATTGTTCTGTACCATCCTATATGGGTATCCAATCATGCTTCTCTGTGTCTAGAAATCTCTGTTCCAAGTGGAGCTCCTACTTCCAGAACATTGACATTTCCCAAGTACTTAGCACAAAATCCTTCCTTTACTAGACAACTTCAGCTCCACTTAAGAGAGTATATAGATCAGCTCAAAGACAGGAGGAAAATAAGTAGCCTTGGATATTATGAAGGTGAGTATTTGAGTTTTCACACAACAATATATTATACAAATGAAGTGGCTACTTACGACAGAGGAATACAGTTTACCTAGGAACCAGACGATTTTGCAAAAAAAGGCATTCATATTTAAATATTTAGTTACTAATGTGGATCCAAATGCACTGGTTATGTGACACAAAATCCTTTTTACACACTCTAAAATTAGGACATTCATTGCTAATATTTATAGACTATGGGCCTCATTAGGACACTGGCAGCTGGCGGTAAGCCAACAGGCTGGCGTTGTTCCACCAGCTATTATGACCGTGGTGCAATAGCCACGGCCATACTGCCGGCCCCTCCAACATACCGCCAGGCTTCTGCCTGGCGGTCATAATCCCCAGGGCAGCGGTGCGGTGCAAGCACCACTGCCCTGGGGATTATGAGTCCCCGACCGCCAGCCTGGCCACGGCGGTAAACAATGCCATGGAAAGGCTGGCGATAAGGTGGACTTGGGGTGCCCGTGGGGGCCCCTGCACTGCCCCAGGCACAGCCCCATTGCTCATTTCACTGTCGGGCAGTTGAATGTGCAAAGAGTGCTACTGCACCCGCTGCACATCCGCATTGCCGCCGGCTCTATTACGAGCCAGCAGCAATGTTGATGTGACTTTTCCGCTGGGCCAGCGGATGGTAACATTGTTACCGTCCGCTGGACCAGAGGAAAAGTCAAAATAGGGAGCCAGAAATACCGCCAGCACTGGCGGTATACTGGAGCCCACAGCTTTAGCGGTCTTTGGCCAAGACCGCTGAAGTTGTAATGAGGGCCTATGTATTCAACAAGATAGGCATAGGAGGTTTGAGGCAACTGACAATATAGGGGTGTACCATGCTTCTCAGACCTGAACTAAAAGTCAGGATACCCACATATTTGAAATTCTTACACACCAGGGCGAAATTGTCTCTGACATGTTGTGAATAAGCAGGGAATTCTTGTCATATTATCAATCACTGTATACATCCCAGCTACCCTGCCCCAACGCTTCAAATATTATTAATGTATGTAAACTACCTACCATTGCGCTAGAAGATCAGATAGATGTGGACACCCCAATGATTATGCAAGAAATAAGTGATACTATTAAAACAGCACCCGGGTCCTGATGCCATACCTACTGAAATATACCAACTCAGATAATAAAATCTATTCTAGAATTCTCACCCACAGACGTGAATCGAAAATTGCTCAGATAGTTTTATCATGGAAACATGGATTTATTCCAGGTTGGGATTCTATGGCTCACATCAACCTGACACTTATACGTTCCTTTATCACTAATTACATTAGATGCAGAAAAGGCCTTCAACCCTGTTGAATGGCCTTTTCTATGGAAAATTATGAAATATGCAGGGATCCCAGCAAGACTCCGCATAATGATTCAGATGATTCACCAATACCTATATGGTGTATTAGTAATCCATCAGCATAGCTTGCATCAGTTCACTTTCAGTAGAGGCACTCACCAATATCTGTTACACAGTAACACTTTAATAGAACCTATCCAAACTCCGCAGATGGTAGTCAAACTCATGGCGTTTGAGGATGATCTCCTTATTATTACCCTTAAAGGAATTCAGGCATTACCAATACATCAGGAATCAGGTAACCACTTTTTTTGAAACGCCCATCAGGCTATAAGCTTAATGTTCAGTAGGTATAAATACCATCAACTGGGCATATGAGGTCAAACAGCTTCACCATTTGTGGGCTTGGCTTACTCAAACCTATGGAGAATTGTTTTCTGCAAGTTATCAGTCACTCTACCAAGAAATTATTGGACTTTTGGCTAACCGAGAGAGACTCCTGCTACTGTAATAGGGTGCACGATTATTAGCATGATGATTACTTTAGTCAAGCTGTTGTTGTTAAGGGCTATTACAGTCTATCTCCCATCCTCCTACTTTGAGAAAATTAAAGGATTGGTTATCTTGTTTTTCTGGGTTCTTCATAAACCACAACATGCAATCAAATTTGTTTATTTGCCCCTACTCAGAGTCTGTTGTTCATTTACCAGTTCTCAGTACTACTATCGGGCTGCATTATGTGCCCACCTTTGTAGACCAATACATTTTGGTGACCATAGCAACCTTTTCATTGAGCCATTTCTAGACCCCCCCTCAAACTTCTCTTTTTTGATTTTGATAATCTTGATACCATCCTAAGTATGTGAGATGCATAGCATTATGGGACTTAGGTTTGGTTTGGCTTGATATCTTTAAAAAGCTCAAATTACCTTGATTGCATGGTGATTCCTCGCTTGAACAGCTTACTTCCAATTATATCGAACCATCCAATAGCTTTTCATGATTTCAAATCACCTTTCTACATTAGTTGTTCTTGCGAGGACTACTAACATTTTTTCAACTAATCAGTCAGGAAGGCGGAATAACTGCCAAAGAGCTCTTTTATTACATACAGCTATGGCATTAGAATCATCAAAAAATGTGGACAGTGCATATAATGTAAACCCTCACTTATGTAATGTTCTATTGGGAAAAAATTAATGCAAAATAGCGGGTTATTATGTCATTTTTATGGAACTTGAACCCAAGCAACTGATGACTGCTCACTTAAATGGTCTAGTTGGTTTGGAGAAATGATTTCTAGTAGTAGATTGCAGTCTTCCAATAAATTGAGTATTAGAGTAGCTAGTGTTGTCTCTAGTACTATTGTAATCTGTTTAATTTTCATATTACCCCTGATGTGCTAAATAAATTGGATCTTGGTTTAAATCATAAATGCCTCCGATGCTACACAACCCTCTTGAGCAGGGTTCATATATTTGTCACCTATGTAGGGCTGAGTCCATATTGGAATCAGGTGTTTCCCAGATCTCAGCAGCCCCTTATTATAAGGTTATTGGGACCCAGTAGTAGTCATGATAGGGTTTAATCAACAGTTATATGATCCTATTGTTTTCTTGGGGATTTTGGTTGTGTGTTTATTAATTGCATGGGCTTGTACAACTTCAATCCATCCTGATTTGGAACTCTGGTCAATTTAACTATTTGGTATTTACAATTTAGAAAAATAATTGTTTAAATCTAAGGGCCTGATTTAGATCTTGATGGTGTTACCGCCATGCCACGTCAGCAGCGGACCAAAAAAGACTGTCACGTCAACGGTGTTCCGGCCACTATATTTAGAGGTTATAGCTCTGCAAGCGGTGGACTGGCAATGGATTTCTGACAGAAGGAGACAGCGGTGTGTCCCAATGGACTTTGTACAATGACAGGGCTATGGCATAAAGGTGAGCGACACACATACACTGTCCCTTAGCCATATATGTCCTCCTGCACTACACACTACACAAAAATCCACATACACATCATCAACCATTATAATTCCAACACAACACAATCTGTACATGCTGAAAACACACATTGACATTCATCCATGACACATCATACACACACCATTGATACTGCACCCACCCACAACACCACCACAACAACCAACACAACTACACACTCATCTGTACAAACAGATTTACACACAAGCACAACTACACACAGCACAACACTGTCCGTCACACAAGAACAACACTCACCTGAATGTGTCACAGTGTCACACGGCAACACAACATACACAACATCGATCTCACATGAAAGTGACACCCATACAGACACAACCACAACACCCACTCCAGCCTCCTCTGCCTCAACCAGCCAATCCACACACACACACACACTTGTACTGACTCACATACACAACAGATGCACAAACCTACCAGTAAAAGTTCCCTTCCCCTTGCATTGCGCACCCATGGACACCATTGACAAGTGTGACTGTACCATCATTGTGGTGCCAGCATTCATTTGGCAGTGAATACTGACACCACAGTGACATGTAGATATGCATGTTTTAGTAGTGTTTCCTCAGCCATGTGTGACACTATTGTCACCCCGAAAAATGCATGCCACAGTGATTTAAAAAATAAATGTGATTTATATATGCCTGCAGTGGTCCGAACCTCCTGTGCAGTGCCCATCCAATATACCCTGGCAAAGCGGCGTCCCTACCTTTGAGTCTGGCAAAGGGGAGGAAGGGACGGGATGTTCAGGGGCTGTGCAAATCTGCACGGTGGAAAGAGTGGCTGGGCTCCTGCACTTTTCCCTATTTCGCAATCAACACAGGCGGTGTTTCTTGCGTCGATGCTGGTTCGGATGTGGGCTTTCAGGTATGGGATCGCCAAGATCTAAATACGGCGGGTGAACCGTCACGATGGCAGAGGGGTTTTCAGTTGGAACCTCAACGGACTGACCGTTACCACCAACATCTAAATCAAACCCTAAATCTTTACAAAGATTTTAAGAATTTCAGGGAAGATCCATATTTTAGTATCCTAACCTATGATGAATTACTCATCTTAGTTACTTATGCCAACACTGAGATGACTAAAACAATTTTTTAAGAGTATTAGTGAGATAATTAATGAAATGGGATTGTCATATGATAACATATCGGGATTTACTAATTTTGGTTATCAATTTTATGCATTCTATTTATTCAGCACGCTATAGACTTTGGCTTCAGTGTAGATGTTCATGTGAACCAGGTGTCTCTGCATCCTGTTTGGGTAAATTAAATAATCCAAGTCTATGCAGGTCTATTTCAATGTCTGGATTTTTTATTTCACCATTTGTGAAAATGTGATTAAGCTTAATGTTCTTATAAGAGTTCATTATAAATATTAGTGAAGACCCAACAATGGAGATGTGATTGTTACTTTCATGTATTAGCAGTCCTCCAGAATGAGAATCTTCTCTGACATCATGGACAACCTGAGAATGGGTTCTATCCAGTCCTAATTTGCTTATATGTTTACCCCAGGTCCTCATTCTTTTTCATTAAGCTAGTCATGATTCCTATAATAGAAACCTTGCTTTACAAGCAAGTAACTTTTGCTTGTTAGGTATTTGAGACTTTGGTGAGATAACCCTAATAGTTAATGATCCTTTGAATGCTTGTTGCAATGGTAAATTCTTACAATAGGGTTATCAATATATGCTATCTTAACTGAGGAAGTTGATCTTAAATATCTCAATAATGACTGTGGTTACACCATAAATGGGAAGGGGATATGTTCTAGTGTTTTTTACGAACTGTTGATGTATTAGACCCAGGTTGGCCATATTTTGTGATCCTTGCCAGATTTCTGGGCCTCACTTACCTTGTCTCCCAATATACAAAACGCATACAAGGGTATAAACTCCCCAGTACAATGGCTCTTTAAGTGCATGGGCATTTACAGAAAATGAGAAATGCATGCGGCTGGGACGAATCCCTTCTTTTATTTTCCCTTCCATCCTCTCTTGCTCACTCTCTATCTTTCTCTCTCTCTCTCTCTGAAACCACTTTTAATCTACTATATTTGTTCCTGCCACTCTTCTGTCCAAGAACAGAACATTTGTCATATGTTTTTTTAATTGCCTCCTTAAAAAAGAGCGTTTAATATGCCAATAACTTCAAATGATTCTACAAACTGTGACAGAATTATAATGCAAATGATGCATTTATTAATTACAGGATGAAGTCGGTGATTTCATGAAGAAAAACAATCAAGACTTTGCATTCTGTTTAGAAGCCAACACTTTTCAAGAAGAAAATAAGTGTTTCCTTCCTGAGATCAAAGATTTACCTTGTGGTATGCTTCCCTCATTTCATCAGAACTTCTGTGCCATATCCTAGTTTAAATCTGTATTGCTACATGTATTGTCTTTTAATTAATCATTTTGCAGTAGTGGCTCTTCTTTTTGCCAGAAGGTTTGTTGACTGTGATGATGAAAGTTAGGTTCATGCATGTTTATGTGGGTTTCGGAAGTGGTAGAAAGGTATTACTTTTGGAGATATATATAATACTTCACCAACATATGCTTTCCAATGTTTAACAGGTATCCTTCATGTTGACCAGCTACTATCTTGAGATATTTTAACAAATAAGCAATATTCAGAGGACGTGGGATCAAAACAGCAATCCCTACTCCTCTCAAGATTAATAGAGCCGCACAGACAGCAAGCTGTGGAAAGGGTGTATCCTGAGAGAATGATAGGATTGTAGAGTGGGCCATCAACAACTGGAGAAAGTGGGTCAAAAGAGAGATTGTGTTAGTGTTACTGTCTTCACTACTTTCTTCTAACCCAATTGCACAGCCATAATGAGGACATAAAGCTAAAGACTTTGCTGGCCAGGCAGTTATTGACGTTTTCCTCTGAAGCTAATGATGGTGTGTGTATGGAAACATTCAGGCTGAGATAACACAAGTTGCGAAGAAATTAAAAAAGAGTGTTCCATTAATGAGATCTGTTGCAAAGAGGATGAGAAACAATTTTTCTATTATTTTATTCCTTTTTAAAGTCCAGAAACAGGATCTGCTATAGTTCAGTTTCTTCTACAAGAAAGGAATGCAGGGAAAATATGGTGGTTGTGATCTTGGAATTCAATGCATAGTGCAGTCTTAACTTTTTTCTGGAGAAGCTCTGGGATATTAGAACAAGACATCCACTAGTATTTTCCTAGTTATATTAGTCTGGCACAGAAGGAAATACAAATACACATCATCCTACCAAAAGATAATTCAGAATAAAATGTATTAATTCTTCCGTGACTATCTCCTATCAACAGCCTGTGTTGGGATGCATCAGGAAAACCAGAGGCTGGTTCTTCCCCTTCTGACTGGAGATTGTTTTCTGTCAACAAGCCACTACGTACCTTGAAACTGCAGATTTCTGACATTTCTGTTTGCAGATTGGATTTATGAATGTGTATAATCTGCTAGTCCTGCAGATTGCCACAGTACAAATTATAGCGATAAGGATGGCAAAATGGGTAACCTAGGGTTGACAGTACTAAATCTGGTGAACCCCCACAAATCGGTATTGCGAAACAGTTTGTAGGTTGTAAATCAACATTGTAGTACACTCACATGTAATCATTGAAAAGCTGGAGTAAACCTTTTCTGAGAGGTTGAAGGGGAGGGAGGATTTGAAGGATTGTTCCACAATATTTTACCAAGGAGAAAAGTAAAAGAAACAAAGTGTGCGTTCGAACTGTTCTGACATGCATTCTTCAGTAAATTGTCCATTATGTGAATGATATTTTGAAGTTCACATGGTAGACAGGGTCTTTGCAGGGAAGTCACATGGTGGACAGGGACTGTTCAGGGAAGTCAATGTCCATTAAGTTTTAGGGGTGCTCAGCTTGGATTTTGGCATATGCAAAATCTGTAAGTCACACATTGTGTGGAATAAAGCTGTAGTAGTTGAAGGCAGTCTTCCTAACAACAAACATCTTTCTGTAAAAGATGAGGCCCTGAGTGGTGAAGGTTCTCTTGAGCAACACACCATCTAACTTTTATGGCCTAACGCATGGGGACATGCACTCCCCACAACTCTATCAGCTTCCAGTGAACATTTTGGAGTGGGTGGTCAAGCGTGGCATGTTTCTGCTGCTCGCCTAAATTAGGCGCGTTGACAGCATTATGACAGATAGTGTAAACATGTGCTTCAATGTGTGGAAAATTCAGGTAGGAAAGCCTTAAACTCCATCTTCTAATCTTATAGACTCCAAGCCTTCAGTGCTTCAGCCACTCAATTAAACTCCTGGTGCAACCCTTGGGAAAAGAGTATTTTTGGAGTGTAGAGGAACATTCGAAAATGCACTTTCTCTGACTTCCCTGGTCCTGAGGTCCCTGTATAAGATCAAAGACAGCTTAAAGTGCTCAGTCATCTTGCTGGCTTCAGCATAGACCTACCAATTTTGTTTCTTTGACCTTTTCCATCTGCTTCAAAGACAGCACACCCACTTCACACAGATGTGGAATCAAACAACTTGAACACCTGGTTCCTAAACCATCTGATTTTGCCCCTCTAAATTGCTCTACTGAAAACCTGAAGATCTTGACATCTGTAATGTTGTCTTTACCAAAGCAGAACATGTGAGCAAGTGGCCAAGATTCTGTTACTGCACCTTGCCACAAAGGCTCAACCTGGTCACTTGCCGTGTAGATGGTGTGATGAACTTTGTGTGACATCTGGATATCTCAGCAGTTCAGGTGAGCACCTGCAAGACTTGCATAGTGGACATTGGGACCTGTTGCAAGAGAACTGGATAATCCTTTGCCACTGAGATTGTCAAATGCCTTCTAACAGTTCTGAGTCACCTCTTTTCTCTAGTGGGATACCCGACTGTCTTGTGGGGTGCTAACCCAGTTTTGGAAAGATTCATCCATAATCCATTTGATCTAAAGGCCCTCTGTCATATAAAGTTCTCTCCTTGATGTCTGCCTTCCTGATCATGCTAACTTCAGCCCTGCTCACTAGCTAGCCACAAACCATACTCACTTCAGACCATTAAACTGTGTTCCAGACACCATAATGCCTTGCATTTTTACATTGTTAGAACCAGAGGTCTGTGATATTTTCTTAATCTTTGGAAACATTGATGGAGCATGAAAGTTTGCTAAGCCAACCAGTGCCAAAGGGGTTCGCTTTCTTTTCTCATTGGTTGACTCTGGATAGCCAAATCCAGTGTCCAAGCAGGATGAAATCAGCTTTATGGGCTCCTGTAGTCCACTTTAATCTCATTCTCTCACTAATCTCATGCAGTTACTTCCTACAGTGATGCTACATTTGTCAATTACGTTTTTTGTACACTGCCTAGATATTGACTTTTTTCTGCTCCCTTTTCCTCCTCCTAATCTCATTCTCAATTTTGCGGAATGTATTCAAATGTTCCATGGTAAAGAACAAGGCTGCAGGAGTATTTTAATATTACTTTTACTGTAACACTACCATCCTTGCCCCCCGCTGACCTTTTGGTTATCAGCATAAATTATGCACCACATTAAGAAGGGACTTAGCAAGGGTGGGTATCTGCACAAGGTAGGGGGAGTGACACAAATCAGACACATGCCACCGTTACACTAGGCACAGTGCTGTTGTAGCTTTTTAATCAGTTTCCTCTTATGTGAGGGGGTTGCTCATACATTGATAACGAGCCTATGGACCAGGAGTAAGTGTCATTACAAAGATAACATTTTACTTACCCATGAAACAGATACTTTAAAAAAATGCTCCTTTACCACAAGCATAAACCCTTTTGCATCCTCAACACTTGAACCGTAATGACAGCTCTATTTTATCTCCACCACAGCCAAAGCTGTTTCTTTTTACTGAAACCTGTCTTATTCTGAATTTTAATTCAATTGTAGCTCCCCCACCTCCACAGAAATACAAGTTTGCCATAGAACAAAGACTCCACCAAGTGATTATATAACATTCACACTTTAACACCAACCAGCCCTCACAATACTCAGCACTTCCCTTCAGAAAAAATACATAGCCCTCAGCTTCAACCTAGCTCACAAGGGAACATACACTCTCCCTCTACTACATACCAGCAGGAACAACAAACTTGAGTACTATGTCATCTTCAAACATGCAGTGAACATCAACAAGCTGTGTCTTGGAATCTTCAGCCTATGATTTACCTCGATGTCAGATCCTATACCTTGGTCTGTATCGAAGGCGTCAGATTCCTGCTATTAAAACCAACTTGTCAAAGAACCACCTACACGTTGGAAGGCAAGCTAGACCTGCTTTTCCAACAGAACCTGCTGATCAAAACACCAGCCTACATACCATTTTGTTAATTGGCAAGTCACAGTTATAGATGGCTTAAACATTATTAGTCAGGAAATACCATGGTTTAACCCTGTTTCTTACTACATTTCACCATGATAAAGCTCCCTTTGACCTCTGTGTGTAAGCTGTTTAATAATTTCTGTCTTCCCACCTTCAAAGACAAAGCTCATTTCCAATAACTACCTGTTGAGCCAGGTCTTTAAGAAACTATTAATAATCCACTTCTTAGTCACTGTCACCAACAATTCACATAATGTACACATCCCAAAAATATTCCACTCTTTAAAAGCACTATAGTCCTTAAACTTTAGATATAACCCTCTCCCCCTGCAGAGCATGCAGAAATAAACCAAATGGCCTGTTGAGCAACATTTTGAAATGCCTCAAAGTGTAAGAGTTTAGAAAGCTTGATGAATATTGAAGTTTAGTGTGACATGGGGCCAATTAACAATGTGTGTAGGCATGTGCCACACAAGATCTCAGTACTGTTTCCAGGATTCTGCCACATCCTTCTCTGCACTGGGAAGATGTGTTTAGTCGCAAGGCGTGGTCATAGAAGAGGGGCACCCACTTCTCAGAACAGGAGTATCAAACTGTTGTCATTTCGGTGGGTGAATTAATTACACATCAAGGGCCCCATTACGAGTTTGGCGGAGGGGATTACTCCATCACAAACGTGATGGATATCCGTCCGCTGTATTACAAGTTTCATTATATCCTATGGAACTTGTAATACGGCGGGTGGTATATCCATCACTTTGGTGATGGAGTGATCTCCTCCGCCAAACTCGTAATGAGGCCCCATGTGTTTAGAGAGATGCATAATAAGCTTGTATTGGCTTGCTTATAACTTTGGTGCCATTGGACAAATCTTTACGAAACGTTTGAACAAAAAAGTTCATCCACCTCAGCTCCTTCCTGGAATTTTCAGGGTGATCCAACAAGCAGGGGCCAAGAATAAAGGGGGGGTCCAAAACCATATTTGCCCAAGCATTTTCCATAGACTCTTTAGGCAATACTACAGCAAAATCTGCTGAACAGAAATGCACCAAATGTTAATGGAAACGAGACATTGGTCTCCAAAGTGCACCTTTTTTTGATTTGGTGTAAATCCTTCCAGTAGTTTTGAAAAACTAGGATTAAAAATATGTGTATATCTGGATAGTAGGGTCGAGGGAATCTTGTGAGAGTCCCTCAAACCCAATTTTAAAAAAAAGAGCCTTCTGATTGGCTCACCGGGCTTTTTAACCCTGAAGCCATCTTGTTCCCATGGGAGCAAGACTCTGCTTGGCTGCCGGTAATATGAAGAAAAATGTTGTTGTCAGCCATTTAGGACTCGGGGACTTAGTATCCCTGTCCTGCAATAAAAAAATAAAAAAAATATGTTAGGTGGCAGGATAGGGATACGCTGCCAATAGCCATTGTGTGGGGGTTGGGCGTACCTGAAGATTACCCTCAAAGTCCCATCCCTCCACCCCCAAAATAGGTCAAAAGCTGGCTTTTTCTAAGGCAATTCCACAGGACTCCCAGAGGATTGCGGCAACAACAAAAAAGTGGCTGCCCAGCATTTGTTTTTTACCATTATGAGTGTGGGCAGTTTAAGCAGAGTTAGAGCACCCCAGCAAAGACAGATCACAAAATATTATTTTGAAGAGTGACAGCTGAGCATAGGAGGATGCATTGTGAACACATTTTCCATCATTTACCTTACCCAGTTAATATTAGCCCTTGCACAGTCACCAAATGATCTATCAGAAGGTTTCATTTTATGGTGCCCAATAAAACTACTGTAATTGAAAACAAAAGCAGCATGTGATCCTACAATATTTGCCAGCCTAATAATTGTCGTGGACACTCTGAGGTGACATATGAAGTGGTTATTGTATCTCCCTTCTATAAAGATACTGTTTTACTGGTAAGCCAAGCTTCCCAAATTGCACCATATCTGGGATATGGAATGTGTTCTCTAAGGACACTGATGATTTCCCAGATCACTGTTCTACATACCCTGCTTCAGGAGACTCTTATCCGACAGATCTTTATGAATATATTCCAAGTGACCTTTTCTCCAGTCCTTGATTCGAGGGACTCTTGTCCACCTGAACTTTGCTGGTTTTTCCATGTTACCTTTACCAATTTCCCTGCATTGAAAGACACTCTTCTGCCAGTAGTTTATTGGGAACCTTGCTTCTGAGAAATTTTTGGGAACATCTTTGAAAGGATTTAAATGATCCCCCCATTGTGTAGTACAGCTGATTCTGAATATACCGTGTGATATTACATCCCAGTTTCTAGAACAGGTAGTTTTCTAAGCCATTAACCCTCCACTGGGTTTGACGGTAAACATTCAAACCAAAAAGTTCATCACTGCTGGAAAAGATATTTCATATACTTGCATAGATTCTTTTTTCTAGTTGTCATTTTGGTGAGTGCAATAATTACACATCAAAGATAGTTACATAATTAGCATTTTCTGGTTTGCTAATAACTTTGGTGCGGTTTGAGAAATCCTCACAAAACTTTCCAACAAAAACGTTTATCCACCTCAGCGTATTCCTGGAATGTTTCGGGATGATCCGTCAAGCAGAGGCCAGGAATAATGGGTGATCCAAAACCATATTTCTCCATACATTTTCGAAATACTTTTTTAGCCAATGCTACAGCAAAAACTGCTGAACGGAAATGCACCAAACTTGGCAGGACTCTAGACCTTTTTCCGGAAAGTGTGCTTTTTTGTGATTTGGTGTAAATCCGTTCAGTAGTTTTTGAAAAATTAGGATTAAAAAATATGCAGATATTTGGGTGGTTGGGTAGGAGGGACCCTTGCAAGAGTCCCTGAAACCCAATGCTAAAAAATAGAGCCTTTTGATTGGCTCAGGGGGCTTTTTTTAACCTTTCTTGCTCCCATGAGAGCTAGATTCTGATTGGCTGCCAGCAACATGAACAAAAATGTTTCTGGCAGCCGTTTAAGACTTGGGGACTTAGTCCCCTGTCCTGCAATTTAAAAAGCAAAAATGTATAAAGGAGCAGGGTAGGGATACCCTTCCCCCCAGCCCTTGTAGTGGGTCCCAGAAGGACCTTCAGGCCCCAAATAGGAAAAAAGTTAGGTGTTTTTTGCAGCAATTCCACAGGACTCCCATAGGATCGTGGCAAAAAAAATGAAAGTAGTTGCTCAGCCTTTGTTTTTGCCGATATTTGGGGAGGTGGGCATGAACAGTCCTCGGTCCCATTTTGGGCCCCAAGGACCCCATCCTCCGGGGCCAACTTTTTTTTTTTAAAAGGAAGGGGGCATGGGACTCATCTCCACAAGCATGCAGTCGCCCCTGGGACCCAATCTCCCTGGGCCAAACACTATAGCCCTCATTATGTCTTCCGCCAAAGCTGCGGGTGCCAAGAGACCGCCAGTGCTGGTGGCCTCCCGCCCACCATATAACGGGCACTGACGGATTCCCGCCACACTTTGGGTGGAAATCTGGCAGTAGTTGTGCTGGCAGGCAGAGACGCTCTGACGGTTCCACCACGGGCCCTGCGGGCCGAGGGTGGAACCGCAAGAGCCCCTTCCTGTTCCTTGCATGATTACCTTCTCCCCCGAACAGGTAAGCTGATCGTCTGACAGGGGAGGGAGGTGAGAGGGTGGGGGGTGTCGTGTGTGAGTGTGTGGTGTCTGCATGTGTGCATGAATGTGTGTATGAGTGGTTGTATGCATGTCTGAATTTGAAGTGAGTGCGTGTCTGCATGTAAGTGTGTATGCGTGTGAGTATGCGTGTTTGGATGGGTATGAGTATGCGTGCTTAAATTGGTGTGAATATGCGTGCTTGTATGCATGTATGAATGTTGTGAATGCGTGTATGAATGCATTTCTGAATGCGTGTATGAATGTTGTGAATGCTTGTATGGATGCGTGTCTGAATGCGTGTATGACTGTTGTGTATGGATGCGTGTGAGTGGATGCGTGTATGTAAGTGTAGGTGAATGGATGTATGCATGGTGCATGTCATGTAGGTGTCTGTGTGCATGTATGCGGGGAGGGGGCGCTGTGGCTGAAGAGGGGATGGAGGCTGTGGGGCACTGTGGCTGAAGGGGGCTAGGGGAGGGCAGGTCTAGTGCTTGCTGGTGGGGAGTCGTCTACTGGTGACAGGGAAAAAATTCCCTGGCACCGGTAGCCTTTCCACCATGGTTTTCGTTGTGGTGCTACCGCCATGGAAACCATGGTGGAAAGCAGGCCCCTAACACCGCCAGCATTCTTCTGTGGACCGCTGGGTCGGAGATGATCATGTGCTGCATCTCCCACTTCTTTGTGTAAAAGGAGGTTATTTTTGTGGTGGGTGCTTTGGGCATCTTGGTTTTATTAACCAGCAAGGATTCGACTTCTCCTATTAGGTCATCTATTTCTGCTATTGTGCAATTGTCCCTTTAATTTTTCATCATTTTTGGGGGGTTTCCCCTTGTAGGGTAGTACCTCAGTGGCTTCACGCTTTCCCATCCTGTAATCCATTAAGTATTCACTTGACCCCCTTTCGGGAACACAGAGATTTGAATGTGCAACTTGGAACTATCCATATTTCCAGGTGTTCCCGCGCAAAGCTAGTTTACTAGTTTGCAGAGCCTACGTTGAACTGTGTTATGGTGTAAACGTTGGCAAGGTCCTGGACCTTATGACAATGTATAACTCTTTGGACCTCCTGGTCAGCGTCTGTTCACCCTCCTCTGTGCAGCTCAACCTGTTTGCTGCTGCTTCTGCCACTGCTGCGAGCGAACTGAGAGCCTGTCTGATTCTCAGTTCGAGGCCCACCTCCACTTGCAGTATCCCTTCTGTGCCTCATCCCTGGTGGCCTAGTGGCCATCTGCATTTAAGTATCTTACTGTCTTTATTTACTCCTGGTTTGCTTCTGCTTTTTACTTTTGTTTTTTACTTATGCTTATTTTTCTGTCATTTTATTTCATTTTGCTTTTATTTATTTCTTGTCTCATTCTCTCTCCTTTCACTCTACGCGTGTTTTCCCGCTCCGCTACTACCCCTGCAGCCTTTGTGAAGCACTTTCCTGCCCTGAACGGACCCCCCGCCTCCCTGCCCTTCATAGTGCGGTTGAGCCTTGCTCCAATGCAAGCTGGTCTACACAAGTCCGCGCCTAGACCTCACTTAGCACCACGATCCCTGGCCCTCCAACCTTCCATCGCTACAACGCGAAGACCCTCCACGTGCTGGACACAGGGCGATCTGTCGCCTTCCGTCTCACATCACCCGGAGACACACACGGACCGTTCTCCTGCCTTCACTGCCACCGCACCCTCACCCTACACCAAACACCCGACCCTCCCACCGCAGAACCATCGAAGACCAACCTGGAACATCTCAGCTGCATCCTCCTCAACATTCACTCCCTCTACAGACACGCCGTATAACTCTGGGACCTACTAGACTCCACATGCCGCAACATTGCCTTCCTCAGTGAAACTTGGACAAACCCAGCATCTGCACTGGACATTGCCATCGCCATCCCCAGAAACTAGAAACTGCTCGGCAAAGACTGGCCTTCTCGCCCAGGCGGCAGCCTAACCATGGTACACAAATCCTCCAAAAGCAGAAGAACACTCCCCCCTCATGGCGCACCTCCACTTCCAGATACACGCCACACCCAAGTCAACCTTCCCCGGCACTCTCATCTACAGACCATCCATCCTCCATCCAGCCTTCAGCCATTCTATCGTTGACATCATTTCCCTCATGCTCTCGCCTCCTCGACCTACTTCCTCCTCGCTACCTCATCTACCACATTGACAGCAGTGACAACACCAACACCGCTTCCCTGCTCGATAACCTCGCCACAATAGGACTAAAGCAACTAGTCACCTCGCCAACACACATCCCAAGCCACACTCTTGATGCCATCTTTCCCACCTGCAACAACATCACTGTTGACAGCACCTCCACACTCCACTGGAACAACCACCAATGCATCCATTTCACCATCACCTAACTGACAATCCACCTCCACACACTCTGAGCCCCAAGCAGAAAATGGAACCATATCACTGAGGAACAGCTCTCCAACACCCTCAGCAAATCTCCCTCACCCCTCACTGCAGATGCTTTTATCTTGGCATGGAACTTCCACCAATGGATCTCCAAATGTGCCAACACCCTAGCACCTCTCCGTAAGACCTCAGCCACTGCAAGAAGGCCAGCTGGTTCCTTCCCGCACTCCAGAAATCCAGGCGCACTTGCTGATGGCTAGAGAAAGATAGAGGATTATCAAGTCCCCAGAAGATTTCAAGGCTTTCAAAGCGACCACCATATCTCACCACCACCTCAGCAGAAACACCAGGAAAGCCACCTTGCAGGATTGCTTCAGCGCCATCGCTCACAACACCAAAGAACTCTTCGCCGTGGTCAAAGAGTGCGCTAAACCCTAAGCAGAAACAGCAAGCATCCCTCCATCTCAAGACCTCTGGGACAGGCTAGCCAATGTCTTCCACCGGAATATCAAACACATTTGCGTCAGCTCCAGTTCCTAAGACCCTCAGAGCTTTCCAACAACTCCCCAGATCCATTCCATCGAACCACCACAGACTCTACACTGCTGGACCACCCTCACCACAGATGAGACCCGCCTAATCCACTCCGGAGCTCCTACGGACCCTTGTCCTCACCACATTTTCAACAAGGCCACCACATTCATTGCGCCCGAGCTCCGACACATCCTCAACTGT
This sequence comes from Pleurodeles waltl, assembly GCF_031143425.1. Classification (NCBI taxonomy): domain Eukaryota; kingdom Metazoa; phylum Chordata; class Amphibia; order Caudata; family Salamandridae; genus Pleurodeles; species Pleurodeles waltl. The sequence goes on from NC_090438.1 coordinate 727,756,221, forward strand.
TCCTTAGAGACAGACACTTTTCAAGAGGACTGGAAGCACGGCGAGATCCACCCACTCTAGAAGAAACTGACAGCCGACCCCATGGACCTCAAGAATTACCACCCCATCTCTCTACTACCTTTCCCAGCCAGGCGCATCAAACAAGCCATCAACGCTCAGCTCCGTAAGCACATTGAGAACAGCAACATCCTGGACACCTCCCAATCAGGCTTCAGGACCTATCACGGCATGGATACTGCCCTCCTCGCCGCCACAGATGGCATCCGCTCCCTCCTCGACTACCTCATCCTACTGGTCCTATCGGCCGCCTAGGACAGCGTCTCACACTTCACCCTCTGCTCCAGACTCCACACAGCCGGCATCCACAGAAAGGCTCTACAATGGATGCGCTCCTTCCTGTCTGGCCAAACACAGAGTCAGACTCCTGCCTTACTTGTCTGAACCTACTGAGATCAGCTGCAGAGTTCCACAGGGCTTCTCACTGAGCCTCACATTCTTCAACATCTACATGGCCCCGCTCGCATCCATCGTCAGGGACCACGGAATGAACATCGTCTCCTATGCCTACGATACCCAGGTAATCATCTCACTGACTGAAAACTACTGCCAAGAACAATTTCCACAACACCTGGATGAAGGACAGCTGCCTTAAGCTCAACTGCGACAAGATTGAGGTTCTTATCCTGGGACTAGCCACATCAGCCTAGGATGACTCCTGGTGGCCATCGACCCTCGGCACCCCCTCACCCCTCCCACCCAACAAACCGTGCACGCAACCTTGGCATCATCCTGGACACATCGCTTACCATGACCCACTAAGTCAACTCAGTCGCATCCTCCTGCTTTCACACATTCCTTTCTCGAATCTACAAGTGGATCCCAAAGGACTGCTGCAAACCCGTTACTAATGCCCTGGTTACCAGAAGACTCTATTATGGCGACACCCTCTACGCTTGTACCACCCAGCAGAACCTCAAGAAATTACAGCACATCCAAAACGCCTCTGCCAGACTCATTCTGGACATTCCCCGCCGCAAACATATGTCCAATCACCTAAGAGACCTCCACTGGCTCCCTAGTGAGAAGAGAATTAACTTCAAGCTCCTCATCCACGCCTACCTCAAACACTGCATCACTTTCTACTCCCCCACCAGACCTCTCCGCTCAACAAGCAATAGTCACTGTACCCCCCATACGGAAGACCTCGGCTGGTGGGAGATCCTTCGCCCACCTCGCAGCAAAGATCTGGAACACATTGCCCCCGCACCTCAGGCAGTCACCATCGCTACCCCAATTCAGGAAGGACCTTAAAACCTGGCTCTTCGACTGAAGCTCAGGGGACAACCCTTTAGCCCCTTGAGACCCTTACGGGTGAGTAGCTGCGCTTTACAAACTCTTATTGATTAATTGATTGATATAATAACACAAATTTCACCAAATGAGGCTACAACTACAATGTGTAGTACAGAACAATTCAGTTCAATTCAGAGGGAAAGACAAGAGTTAAAGGACAGAGAAGGCAGCCAGGAAAAATAGGTCCGCCCGTTTCTCAAGGAGGTGGGTCTGAGAAGTAAGTTCTGTGCGCTGTTATGTGCCCCCCTGTGGCAGCCAGGGTGTGGTAACAGAGTAGCCCCCTCCCTACAAGGGCTTCTAGTATCGCCCAGCTCGAATAGCTAGTGCAAGTAACCCACTGCTCGTGTTTGGGCGGTGCTCTTCTTCCAAGGTAGTCAGTTAGCCAGGGCCAGTTGGCGACAGTAGCCACAGGCAGGGAAGCTCCCCAGAGATGCTCAACCAGACTGGGTTTCGAGATGCAAAAGGCCACCAAACCGTTTTTGAGCGGCACAAGGAAAGTACCTTATCAAATGTAGGAGGCCCAACAGCTCCGCCAGCAATAGCATCCACAACTGTGGACAAAAGCAGGGGGGACCAGCCAGGGCTCCGATGGGCATGGATGGGCCTACCCTTGGCCTGGGCTTTGCTTGGGCATGGTCTGCACGTGCCCTACTCCACAGGACGCCGTTTTAAGCACATGGCATGGGGAAATCAGGTGTGGTCACCTCTTCCTGGCAGCAGCAGTACTCTGGGACAGTGGGTCCCCAGGCGATGCAGAACACAGCTCCTTCAATGTCCGCGGGAGGTGGATGGGCACAAAAAGTGCGCGGTGTGGGGAAATCCGGTGTGAGTCCCTCCTACTGGCAACAACAGTGTTCTGGGACAGTGGGTCTCCTGGCAATGCAGGATTCAGCTCCCTGAATGTCCTGCGCCGCAGGAGGTGGATGGATGCTATAAGCATGTGGCATGGGAAAATCAGGTGCCGGCCTCTCCTCCTGGCAGCAACAGTATTCTGGGACAGTGAATCCCTTGATGATGCAGAACACAACTCCTTGCAGTCATTATCATCAAGCTCACCTAGTTTCTTCTCCCAAGCCTTACGGACCACCACCATTGGATCTGATACATTCCGTAGCAACATCTTATACGTCTGCAACAGTTTGTGTTTATTGATGTTCATAAGGAGAAGCGTAGCTTCTGTTGGTGAGAACTCAGGTATCTCCACATCACCTGGAGGGCCAATGTTAATGTATGATGGAGTAGCATGTATCGAAAAAACTGTTTGCGATGTGAAGCGCACTCCACCTGCAATTCTTGAAAAGATTTCAGTATCCAATTGTGTAGAACATCCCCCAGGGTTGAGATTCCAATAGAACCTCATGCCGCAAAGCCCCAAAGGACCGTGACCTGCGAAAGATAGGCTCCCCACCAAAGCGGAGTCTCCAATGTCAGACTATATGTGCAGCCAGTGGCTTTCTTGGCTGCCGCCCAAACCTCCAATACCACCTGAGTAGCCAGAGGGAAGGACCTAGGGACCCCAGTATAGCAGCTGTAGTGGGTCCTGCAATCCCATGGTCCTCCCTTCGAGGGTGTAAGACGGGTCCACCAACTCCCTGAACCATTAAACATTTATAATAAGAAGATGGGCTGCCCAGAAATACAAGCGAACGTCCAGCGTGGCTATACCCTCCCAAAACACTGGCCTGCAGCACTTCTCAAAGAAAATGAGTAGTGCCCCTCCCCCAAAGTAATGTCTGTAGTAGTGTATTTACCTTCATGAAGAAGGACTTAGCAATTGGAACGGGGTGGTTTTCTCTTTGGTATAAAAGCTGATCGTCCCAACGAGGACAGCGGGAGAGTTGTCCAGAACCTAATGTCCTATGTTAGCTGCTCCAGGTGTGGCACCAGATTTCTATCAAAGGAACCCTGTCATTCCCTGTAAGAAACATACCCAAATATTGAAACCCAGTAGGTCAAACTGACATTCCTTATGCCCACGGCATGTCAACCAGGCATGTAGCTAGAAGGTGTAGAAGAGATCACTGATTTCGGGTGATTAATGGGAAGGCCCGAATATGCACCAAACACGTCCAACATCTGCAATGCCCTAGGTCCGACAAGGCTGGGTCTCCCAGTTCTAAAAGAACACCATCTGTGTAAAAGGAAATCTTATTACTCACTGCATTGTCCCACTGGAATCCCCTAAACAATGCGTCAACCCTCACCCTGGCTGCCAGCAGTTCATTCACCACCGCGAATAGCAGTGGAGACAAGGAGCATCCCTGACGGGTGCCCCTTATCACTGGAAACCACTCTCAGACGACTCCCCCCTACACATACCCTGGCTCTAAGTTCAGTGTACAAAAGATGAATATAGCTGCTAAACTTGAGGCCACATCCAATTCGGGCAAGCAGAGCAAATATATCAGCGCAATGACCGAGTCGAAGGCCTTTTCAAAATCGACTGAGATCAAGGTTCTGTGTTCTCCGACTGACTCACTTAAGGCTATCGCATTATGCACCTGCCTCAGATTATGGTGAGTGGCCCTTCACGGCATAAACCCTGACTGATCAGGATGGACTAGATGCTAAATGACCTTTCCCAGGCAGTTGGCTAATACCTTGGCTCGTATCTTCACTTCTGTATTTAGGAGCGAAATGGACCAAAAGTCCTCACAGTGCGTGCCATCCGTGTCCGGCTTCGGTGCCACCACAATATCAGCTGTCCTGAGATCAATAGGCAGTTATCTAATGCCTCCCAGAACATTTTCTGCATTGAATGACCCACCTGAGGCCATTACAAACACCAATATTTAGGTGGACACCCATTCAGCCCAGCTGCTGTACCCGACTGCAGCTGTGCCAGAGCTGCCCTCAATTTGTCACCGTTAATGTCAGCTTACAAGGATTCCCTATCTTCCGAAGACAGACAGGGAATTGGCCAGACATGCCCAAACTGAGGTAGGTCAGCTTGTGGACTCAAAGGGTCCATCCGGTACAAGTTAAGATAAAAGACAGTGAAAGCCTGGGCTATTGCATCAGCGACCCATCATTTGATTGCAGGTATGCCACAGGGGGCACTACCCTTCTGGGAGTACAGAGCAAATGCAAGATTCTGCTACCCTTATCACCCCATTGGTAAATCCTGCTGCGCATGGCCTCCAAGCTGTCTGAGCCTCTTCTGTTAGTTCCTGCCAGCGCAAAGTCTGTGTATGCAGTGAGTCTCATAAAATAGCCTCCAGACTGGAGTCAGCAAGATGGTCCCCAGATCCAGAATGTGCACCTACAGATCTGGGACCTTCTGTCTGCACTTCTCCTTAGGGGCGGGGCATAAACACATATTAAAGATAGAGGTAGACCCTGTAGAGCTCCGGTAATTGCCACGTATTTGTCCAAGCCGTCCCGCCACACCTTAGAAACCACCAATGGAGTACGTTTCCTGATCAAAAAACAAACCACCCAGGTGTCCACCTGCACCCTCCTTCCCCACATCCTCCCTATACTTCGTGAAGTAGAAGTACCTGTTGTGATGCGGCTAGGGACCTAGCCTACCGGGCTAACTTGTACTAAGTATCACCCCCTATGCCTGACTGCCCTCCCCAACAAAAAACAGCCCCAACACAGTGGAGAACATGGCTACCAGTCTCATTTGCCTACAAGCCCCCCGTACAGATAAAAGCATAAGGAGCTCACTCATAATATACTCAGTCTTCCTGCCGTACAGCAAGCAGTGGCCCCTGCTCCTTGCCCAAAACATCTTCTCGGGATCGAGGACCAGCTGGCGAGGTGGCCATGTCTTTGTTCTCACCAATGGTCCAGGCTCCAGTGAGAGTGCTTGTCTTTCCCTGCACCTTGGCCTCACACACAGCCCCATGTGCCATTCCCTCTGTTTACTCCACTCTTTCGTGTCCCCATGCACCGAAGGCTGGAGAGGCTGTCAAGATGGTCACACCTCAGTCCAGTTCCAGACCGCCTCTGGTGTGTCAAAGAAGAACGATTTGCCTTGAAAAAGAACCTTTAGGTGGGCCAACAATAAAGGCATGTAGGTGAGGCCCATGACCCTTAGCTTGATTTTGGCTTCCTGGAAGGAACGGTGTTGTTGTTTAACTTTAAATGTGTAGTCCGGGAAAACCATCACAGCAGTAGATTGAAACAACAAAGGCTCAGTTCTCCATGCCGCCCAGAGGACCATGTCCCTGTCAGCATAGTTGAGCACCCTCACCCTGGGGTCCCCACCCACAACTTAGTAGTCAGGGACATGTGAGCTCATTCCACAATAATGTGCGAGGAGCTAGTGTTGATCTGTGGCCATACTCATTGCTGTCTGCAGTGGTGGACTGCCAGGAACCTGTTACAGGGACGGCCTTTTCCTGATCCATTTTCACAAGGGATCATCACCACAGAAGCATCCCTCACCTACAGGGAAGCACACTTGGAAGACCTCACTCTCCAAGGCCTGTGGACACCCCGTCAGCAGGGTCTCCACATCAATCACCCCAAACTGTTAGCCGTCCAGCAAGCTATCAAAGCCTTCCTTTGTCATAATTGCAACCAAGTAGTCCTTTTCACACCAACAACATGACCGCCATGTGCTACCTACAGAAGCAGGGCGTAACACACTCTCTACAGTTGTCATGGGTGGCTCAGAGCATTTGGTGCTTACAGGAGAATTGCTTTACATTCTTGGCAGAACATGTCTATCAACAGTTAGACAGGCCAAGAATGAAAAATGTTCCTTACCGTGTAAGCATCTGTTTGTGACGTGTAGTGCTGAAGACTCACATGTGTCTACCCTCCTCCCCGGAAGCTTTCAGTTGTTGTAAATGACTGTGCTTTTACTTTGCTTCTTTCCTACGTTTGCTAACATGGTCAAGTTACAAGTTTCAAAACTTTATCCGGTTTATACCAAATAAACCATGAATGCATCAAATCAATGTGAGATCAACATTTCTTTTAAAAACATCAATTTTCATACTATGACACCAAGTGATAAAATTGCACAACAAAACACACCAGATGAAAATGTTGAAAGAAGGCAATTAAAATGTACCTATTACATCATCTATTTCAGTTAGTAGACTACAATCATAGTTCATTGTAGCAAACAACGACTGTGGCATGTGTTTGTCACATAAGGCACATCAGCTAGATTATTTAATGTTTTATGCTATTCAATAAATCTCTGGTTTGAAGCATCTTAGAGAGAAACATAGCTACCCGATTGCATACTGTTGTGTCCTTTAAGTCATATAAATACTGGAAAGCCTCATGATGATAAATAATTCTTTCTTTTAAAGAGTGCTTAGAAATAAAACTTTCTATGTGTCAGATAAAACCTACAAAAAAGTACAATATGCTGGGTTGACTGCTCTGTTCTGTGGTTGCAGGGGCATTTTTCAAGTTATAAAACCCTTCTTTCCTCAAGAATGAAGTCATGGAGGATAAGGAGATGACAATGAGTGAAAAGGAATCTGTGATAAGTGTGGTGGGTTAATTTAAGACATAGTTTGCATCCGGGCTGCTCATCCAGTGCAATGTACCTACCCAGTGACACCTTATGATGATCTAACTGCACCCTTTTCTCTTGGCAGACTTTAAGTGTATTCTCCTTTAGGAACTTTTTTGAATAACCAGTAATGTTTTTTGGGGTGAGCCTAATGGTCCTTCTCTGTCTGTCCTATGCCCCTTAGCATATGCTTGATGTGCTGTATCCAAGGGATTTTGCTGGCCTGGTCAAGTCCCATACAATCATTAATATTTAATCTAGTAAAATGTGTCTCTACTTTGGACAATATGGAGCGCCATTGGAACAGGTGTTTACTTTCTAAAATATCTTTTATAAATCCATCTCCCAGTTCCAAATTGATCATATAATTTGGTGTTGATTGGAGTAAAAGTAAATGTCTTCTTAGGAACCTATCTTCTTTCTTTTGTATAGATCCATTGTCCCCAATACCCCAAATTCCTGCTCCATACATTACTGCTGAGATCGTTTTAGCCTTGTAAAGGGCTAAAAGCTCTCTGATTGGTTTGAAGCCTAGCTTGGAAGCAAACCAAATTGGCCTTCATTGTTTCTAATCATATTGGATATACATGTTTCCCTATAATGCTTCCAGTCTAATTTGGAGGATAGTTGTATTCCTAAATAATTGAAAATGTTGGTACTTTGTAGTTTACTTCCCTTAATATGAAAAATATTAGACTTTCCTCTTGTTTGACCAGAGCTCATGGGAAAGACGACTTTTGCTGTATTTACTACATTATTTTTTAGATCTCTCCCTTCAATGAACTCAGAAAAGGAATTTATCAGGTCCTGTAAGCTTTTTGAGGTTAATGCCAAGATGGCCGTGTCATCGGTATACAAGAGTATAGGTAATTGCCACCTTCTTTAGGGGTATCTGCACCTACCAACTGGAGTCTTTCATCCACTCCATTTATAAAAATGGAGAAGAGAAAGGGCGCCAGCACGCACCTCTGCCGAACCCCTCTCCCTATATTGAAAGGTGGAGTTAGTCCTCTTTACCCCATAGCGGACTTTAGCTATTAAATTGCTATACATATATGCCAGAAGCGAGACTATCTCATCTGGCGTCCCCAGGTTTTCCATACATCCCCAATGTCTACTGTGATTGACCAGGTCGAAACACAGCTTAGGTTGATGTGTAATGAGCCTTCTTTGGCAAGGATGTACTTCTCAATAAAAAAGGTTCAGGTTGAACTACTCCTTAACCATCCCCAAACCTTTCCTAAACCCATATTGGGCATTTGTTAAAATGTAATTTTCTTCTGCACAATTTTCTAATCTCTCTAGCAAGACCCATTGGGAACTTGTCTGACCGGGGGCCTTCCCCTTAGGACAGTTATTTAATGATCTTACCACCTCTTTTAGTGTAAAAACCATTTTGGTTGGTGAATTGACTACAGGAGGCTGATAAACTCCCTCATCTTCTCTAGGGTGTGAAAAGGTTGATCCGAAATGTTTCGCCTGTTGGGCGAGGGTGATTGGGGATTCCAGGTTGCGACCTAGCCTCTTGGAGAACAATGGAGCATTAATCATTCTCCAAAATATAATACTGTCCTTAGTTTATGCAGCATGTAATAAGTTCTCCCGAGCGTGTTTCTTTCTTTATGTTTTTTATTGCTGTACTCTAATTAGATCGGGCTTTCTGTACTGCCGTAGAATCCCTAGAACACTGATGCCATATTTTAATTGGATTACTCCCTGCCCTTGAGTATTGGTGGTTGAACCAACCCCTTGTATCTCTCCTTTGTCCTCTTGGCCGTGCTGTCAGTAATTAATTAATAAGTTGTGATGTTTAAATATGGGTGTGCCGCGTCTCCCCATGATTTCTTTCTGGGGCCAGACCTATCATAAAGACATCCAAGTTCCCAGCTAGTAAATCTTTAAAAAAAACTAGAGGGGCCTACACCCATCCATTTTATTTTGATACCATTCATACATATGGGAATTATAGTATCAATTTTCCCTGTATAAAGGGTTTTAAATTAATTAACCTTTGACTTCAGGATAACTGGATTGTGGTCACTTATGCAGTTGACTGCCACCTGTAGATCCTGTGCAATAACTCATCACTGTCTGAGTTGAGAAAGTGAATATTGCTTTTGCAACCTCTCTCTATAAAGGCTGGAGGCTGAAGGTGGCTACTAGGGCTACAGCATTCTACTTATTTCAAATTAAATTATTTCATTATGGAGTCATTAAGTGCTAAGCCATATGACCGTGTTTGAAATGGGCCATGGCATTTCCTCTGGTGTCACTAAAACTACAAACCTGTTTGGACATAGTGGGACATGCTGTGATGGTACAATCCTCAGCCCACATTACACAGTAATCCTCATTGGGCTGGTATATGAAATGGTCCAGATTGTTTTGAGGGCTTTGACCACATTGGCCCTTGTTGAATCAAAGACATTGTTATAGAAATTAATTACTATTGTGTGTGGATTACCTTCAGAGGTAAATCAGATAAATTGGTAATAGGGAAATATTAAAAAGCTTTTCCTGACTCTAGGGGGAAAACTAGTGGAGGTTAATGTAACCAGGCCCCCCTTTGCCCTACCCTTGTTGGATGGATTGGCTACAGTACACAATGACACAAGTCCATCAAGGTCTATTGAATTAGTCACCCATGTTTCTTGTACGCATACTATGTGAGCATTTTAGACATATTTTGCCTAGTCCTCTGATTCGATTTTGTTGGCAAAGTGGGCAAAATTCCATGAAATTACATTTGCCTTGCGATCTTGGTTTGCTAAGACAGGACTAGGCATATCCACCCTGAGGCCCAATCTTTAGGATGAATTTGACCAGAAGAAGAAGGTTGATCAAGGAGTCAAGCTAGTTGGTCCAAATGTACAAGAGGGTAAACTCTATTGGCAGTGAGCACTGGATAAGAGGGAGACATGGGGGCTGGTAACTTCGCCTCTGTGGTGCATAGAAAAGGCCCAACAGGAGTGCTTCAGTTAGCATGGGTGGTCACCCAGAACAATGGATCCTGATCAGAAAGTATTTTGTGACTGTCTTGTCTTTAAAGTTGTATGACAATGAAGTTGTTGTTGTCCAGCTTTGTAGTATGGACAACCCAGGCAACTCTCTGGACATGGTTAATCTGATTGTGCAACAAAGCTGGACCCTCTATACTGCCATTTATCCAATGCACTGCTTTATTCAACAACTGATCATATTCTTCCCTCATATCCTGCCTCAGAGGGGGAACACCTTTTAACATTATCGTTTTGCTTGAGGTTGTAGTTGCAATGTTGGGAGCCTCAAGGGCCCTGGTGGACAGCTGGTGATGTTGCTTGACAAGCCTCATGGTTCCTGTATTTGAGTCTGAGCACGATCCCTCCCATTTGGTGGTCTTTGAGGGCTATGGTCCCTTTCCCTGTGTGTACTTTGTGCCCTACCAATAAAATGATTGAACCCCCCCCTATGGCCAATTTAACATACGTAAGATTGTGGCACCCTTGATGACAACAAATTCGAAGCTCTGTCCACTATAGCAAACTCACTTTGAGATTGTGTCCCTCTTGGTGGTAACAAATTCAAAGTAGTGTTCACCATAATAATTTCCAACAGACCAGTCTGCCGCCCTTCCCCAAGAGCAATGTCATGTACTCACCTGGTTCCAACCGCAGGGGCAATGCTGGACCTCCAATCCCAGCTGGAACTACACAGTGTAACAAGTCTAGTTCCATCGACAGGACCCAGGGGGACGGGGGAGAGGACAAAACAAGGAAAGAAGAACCCACATCACTACGGGAACTGCTTGACTGCCTCGTACACTGCCTAGAATGTTGGGACTCTCTGGGCCTCGATATGTTCTCTGCAGATGCGATACACTACAAAACAACAACAGACAATGTTATCTACGATTCCCTACTGAGAATCTCAAACAATAGTTTATGCTTCTAGTACACTTACAGGCATTATCATAAACATTGCATGAAAGAGAGAACAGCAACCAATTCAAGAATAAGTGAAGAACCTCTGAAAGTCCAGAACATACAGTAATTCACATTCAGAATGAATTCAACTATAGTCTCCAGGAACTTATTTCAAGGCGCTCAATAGTACTTATCAAGAACACAATTACAAAATTTCAGTTTGTGTATGAAGAGTTCAAAGTGCTACAACAAAGTGTTCAAGCGCTGGGCCTCAGGAGAAGGATTCAATGATCCAACAATTTTCAAAGTCTAAAACGGAATCATGTCGTCAAGAAAGAAAGTCTTGAAATTTTGCAAGTCTATGGTTCAGTGCACAGTAACTTAGAGTTAAGTACTTAGCCTTAACAATAGTGGAACTGAAATCCAAAACGACAGGAAACTTGGTGCAAGAAGCACAAAAGGAGTGGAGTCGTAACTCATGAAGAAAGACACTTGAAGCGTCACAGATGCCAGACTCACAGAGTCATTAGAAAGGTTTGGAAGGCTAGAGCCCTGGAAACTCCGGGCCAATCAGGAGACGATCGCAGGGAAGAGACGTGCAGGACTGGGAAAGGAGGGTGAGTGTAGGAACGATGCTGGTGCACATGGGGAACAAGTTTGAGACCAAGCGCTGATGCAGGTTCAAAGGGGGGGTATCTTTAAAGGAAGCCAGGAGTGTTGCAGAAGGGCACATGACCCACATAAAAGTGTGGAATATTCCAAAGAACCTAGGGAGGGGGAAATTCAAGTGTTGCATAACAAGGGAACTTGGCCTACCAAGTAGCAGGTGCAAACAGTAATTGATGTATAACTATAACAATGGCACCCAAGTTCATGATAATGCAACCCAGTGATTCTCAGAGGGAAATGTAGTTATTCTAACTGGACATGTGATATCTGCAGGGGCAAACTGGATGAAACTTGCAGAGCAGCACAAAGGGAGGGTCAATAGTTAAGACTTCTCAGGAGTGGAAAACTATAAAGAGAGTACAGGCCTGAGAACCACTAGGGAAACAAGTATGACTGGGATTATTCAGGTTAGGGAGGCGCTACAAAGGAAGGGTTACATGGGCTGGTGAATAAAACCCATTGCACATAGGGCACAAGATGAAGTTGTGACAAGCAAGGTTCAGTTTAGATACATTTTCTTCAATTTTTGGTAAAAGTATTAGCACAGAGCTCACAGCAGCTGATAGAGATGTAAAAACACCCTTGGAGATCTATTGAACCAAATAGGCAGTTTGTTCCCTGCCAGACAGCGGGTTGATCTTATCAGTCATTTTCCCCAAGCTATGCAGGCACATTTGTAGTCCGGGACATTGTCCCCCTCCTCTACCTCTGTTTTGTTCCCTTTGCCTACCTTGGGTCTTCATTTTTATCCCTTTGCTAAGTCTTTGCCAGTAGTTTGCAGTCCTTCCCCCTGATCATTATGGTCTAGATTAGAGAAGTTATCTGAGAATGCTAGTTTCGGCACAAAATCCTGGCAATTATTGATCACCATATCATCATTTGGCTCTACGGGGACACATACGGCGGGCGGAGATGACAGGGATAAACGCCTATCGACCAGTTCAAGTTCTTTACTTATAACCCCCACCTCCCACTGCAGAAACTACCCAGGGTTGTACCTGATTTAGGAGCCAGGGAATATAAATTACGCTTCCCCATGACAGAACCGCTGGTAGTTTCCGGCAATAATTGAAACACGAGAGGAATGGCCCAGCCCAGCCTCTGTCGGCCACTGACAGGTGCTTGACCTGTGAGCATCCTGTGCTGCAGGATCCTTATGATGCTTTTAAGCAAGATGTGTGGCCCTCTGGCCCCACCTGCTGCAAAGGTGGCTGGTGGACCTAGTCCCACCCTAGTCACAGGAAGAAACAAAGTTCGGCAATGCTGGCCGGGAAACCGCCATAGACTACACCCCCGCTTCAGGATCCTTATGGCACTTTTAAGTGTGATGTCTGGCCCTCTGACCCTTGCTTCTGCAATGGTGGCTGGGGAACGTAGGCCCGCCTCAGTCACAAGAAGAAACAAAGCAATGTGGGCTGGCAAACCACCATAGACAACAGCCACTCTGTGGGATCCTTATGATGATTTTAAGCACTGTGTGGCCCTCTGGTCCCGCCTGTTGCAAGGGTGGCTGGGGGACATAGTCCCACCCCAGTCACAGGAACATACAAAGTTTGACAGTGCGGGCAGGGAAATCGCCCTAGGCAATACCAATGCTGCAGGACCCTTATTGAGCTTTTAAGCGCAATCTGTGGTCCTCTGGTCCCATTTGCCGCAAGGGTGGTTGGCGGCCATAGACCCACCCGGGTCACAGGAAAAAACAAAGTTCAGGAATACAGGCTGGGAAACTGCCCTAGACAACACCCCTTGCACGCTCATCTTCCTGCACTTTCCGTGCTCCATCTCCATCCTCACCTACTGTGCAGGAAAACAATCTAACAATGAAGCCAATGCCCATGCACATTATCAGTTACAGGAAGAGTCACTATACCTCGTGACTTGAATGTCTTCTTTAAATAAAAACAAGTTGTACGCATCTGAGCTCAACACTAGATGGCAGGAGTATGCACATGCCACCCTCATGAGTGATTACACACGCTTTATAAATCCAAATTGATTGATTGACAAACATATTGTTTCTTCTTACTTTTGTTTTCTCCAGTTACACATTACCCCATGCCAAGAACAGATTCTTACAGGGCAAAGAACGTTTTCTATTTATCTATCTATCTATCTATCTATCTATCTATCTATCTATCTATCTATCTATCTATCTATCTATCTATCTATATACATATATAGATATATATGTCTATATATATCTATATATGTATATTACCTAGTGGCGGTCGCCCGACTAAGTAGTTATAGTTAGGATCATGTTTCCATAGAAAAAGCGTTTTTTGACTTGCCTATTGTCTGCATCTTTGGCACCATTTGACGAATCTTCACGAACATTTCCGAAAAAAAGTGCCCCAGTGATTCTTGTTGCTCACTGAAAGTTTTGGGTTGATCAGTCGAGCGTGGGGTAGAGAACAAAGGAGAGTCAAAAAAGTTGCATTTCCCATGTTAAATCCCGTAGGACTTTTGAACACAACTACAGCCCGAACCACTGGACGGAATTACACCAAATTTGGCAGAAAGCTAGCTTTCGATACGCAGATTGTGCTTTTGCTTATTTGGTGTTAATCCATTCATTAGTTTTTTAAGACATTTAAGGAAATCCAAATTTTAAAATCTCTAGCTGCGACAACTTCGCAAATATTGATGAGCTCGTGCAGCGAAATGCAGAGCTCTGATTGGCTGCTAATACTTCAACCAGGAAGTGTTTCTAGAAAAGTATATTTTAATTAGATGAAAACAAGAGAAAAAACAAAACAAGTGTATATCGCAGCCTCTGGAGTCATATCAGTCAGAATACAATCAGTCATCACCATTTCCCATCATCTCGATCCCATAGATCCCTCCTCTATTTCTCTCCTCTCCCGGATCCACGTCTTGTCACATTCAGTTCTCATGTTGCATATTACTCCTCTGGTCCTGCCTCTGTCTCCAATGTACATAATCCTCCCCTGTAGGAGTTCCGATTCCCCCAAACCTTGAGTCATTTTTTGGGGAATCCCCTACTCTCATAAATCACTTTCTGTGCCAGCATGCACCAGTCCAAGTCATGTTTCCATTCCTCTAACCTTGGTGAACTAGTGGCTTTCCAAGCCCGGGCTATATTGCGCTTTGCCAATGTCAATCTCAACATCATCCATTTCTGATCCATGTGGGTATGATCAGTTACTTCCCATATATATAGTACACACCACTTGGGTTGAGGCTCTACAGTGGATCCGTAAATTGTATTTAAACAGGATACCACTGCAGTCCAGTATCACTCTATCTTTGGACATTTTCATAGCATATGATAGAATGACCTGAGTTGGCCACAATTTCAGGGACACAAGGGTGAAGCTCCCCTGCCGATCGTGGATAAGGTAGTGCAGGCATATTAGCTCCTGTGGAGAATTTTCAGATGCACTAATCGGAACCTTGCTCGCATTCCTACCTCCCAGGGGATGCTAAGCCTCCTGCCACTCGTCGTCATCTTATTCCCCTACATCCTGTACCCAGCACACTTTCAGGTCCTTGCATACATCCAGTAGGTTGTTGATTATTTCATGAGAGACATTGCCTTTTTAGGTATGTGTTTGGATAGTACTCGGTCTTCAAGTGGGGAAGACTCAGGAGGGTCCTTCCGTCTGGATAATACTCTATAGAGTGCATGTCTGATTTGGAGGTAGTGGTACGTCTCTGTCAGGGCGAGCTGGAACTCTACCTGGTCATCTGCGAAGGCAAGAACGGCTCCTCATGCCCATAGGTTTCCCACTTTTGTGAGACCGATGATGTCCCATTTATTAAATTCAGGCTGAGTTGCCAGTGTGCCTAGTGCTGCAGTTTCCCACAGGGGGGTTGTAAGGAAATGCCTCCTTGGCATGGTTACCCCCTGACTTTTTGCCTTTGCTGATGCCAAGTTATGATTTGAAAGTGTGCTGAGGCCTGCTAACCAGGCCCCAGCACCAGTGTTCTTTCCCTAACCTGTACCTTTGTCTCCACAATTGGCACACCCTGGCATCCAAGTAAGTCCCTTGTAACTGGTACCCCTGGTACCAAGGGCCCTGATGCCAGGGAAGGTCTCTAAGGGCTGCAGCATGTCTTATGCCACCCTGGGTACCCCTCACTCGTCACAGACACACTGCTTGCCAGCTTGTGTGTGCAGGTGGGGAGAAAATGACTAAGTCGACATGGCACTCCCCTCAGGGTGCCATGCCAACCTCACACTGCCCATGGCATAGATAAGTCACCCCTCTAGCAGGCCTTACAGCCCTAAGGCAGGGTGCACTATACCATAGGTGAGGGCATAGGTGCATGAGCACTATGCCCCTACAGTGTCTAAGCAAAACCTTAGACATTGTAAGTGCAGGGTAGCCATAAGAGTATATGGTCTGGGTGTCTGTCAAACACGATCTCCACAGCACCATAATGGCTACACTGAAAACTGGGAAGTTTGGTATCAAACTTCTCAGCACAATAAATGCACACTGATGTCAGTGTACATTTTATTGTGAAATACACCCAGAGGGCATCTTAGAGATGCCACCTGAAAACATACCCGACTTCCAGTGTGGGCTGGCTAGTTTTACCAGCCTGTAACACACCAGACATGTTGCTGGCCACATGGGGAGAGTGCCTTTGTCACTTGTCATGACCACACAAACTTGCCAAGTCAAATCAAAGAGGTGCATGAGAAAAGGAAAGAGATATCCTCAGTGGAGACAGCAAAGCCCAAACTGGAAGAAGGTTTGCAGAGTTATCTTGTGCTTATTTCAAAGGAAGAATCAAGAAGAGAAGATCCAAGATGGCCGCTGTGAGTCCTGAAGGTTAGTTACAGTTCTAGTCTTGCAGTCGGTTGGTTGCTAGGTTACGAGCTCTCCAGCTGGAAGCCTTGCACTTCAGCTGAGGTCTGACAGGAATCAGCTGTGTGGAGAGAGAGCGCGCTTCAGAACAGAAACTCCTGTGAGGTAAAATTACATTTGAAGATTATATTACAGACAACAGATAAATATTGTTAAGGTTTATTCGAAGAGTTTGATTGTAGACCGTTCCCGTGGGAGTCGGCAAGGCTACAGAGTTAATGTATGAATTAACCTTATGTTTACAAGGTTCTTGTTTAAGATATTAAAGACAAAGAAAAAACGAACTTTAAAAGAGCAAGTATTTACAAATGTCAAGGTGATAAACGAAGGCCAAGTTTAAAGGAAAAAAGAACTGTTAACAAATAAGCATTTACAAATTCAATGGTAATAAACCAAAATAGAGTTTAAAAGAGAAACAAACTTAAATAAACAAGCATTTACAACTACAAGTTATCGACAGATGTCGAAGTAAGGAAGGAGAAACTAACTGTAATAAACAAGCATTTACAAATACAAGTTATCAACAAATGTCGAAGTAAGAAAGGAGAAACGAACTTTAATAAACAAGCATTTACAAATACAAGTATTGACAGAAGTCACAATAAGACAAGAGAAATTAAATAACATCAGCTGATTTGAAGAACGCATTATCACCACCTATATATATATATATAGCAACATAAAACCAATCTCTAACAAAGGTTGAGAAGTTCTTCCAGAATCAGTAATAAGCATTTTTTTAAGAAGAGCTATCATTTATAGAGAGAAGCAAGGCTACAGAGAACTCAGAGTGCTGTATCCAATCTTAGATGTGAAGAGGCAGACTGAGTACTGGCGTTCATCATCTCTGTAGCAGCCTCTCTATCATCCCATTCCCCTTTCCCCCTCCGGGGTACTCAGCACGAAGGATTAATATTCGTTGTGAGTAGCTCGGGTCGGGACTGAGGAGTTATCTTCTGCTTCTGAGGAAATCGAATTGAAGTATCCTGACAGATTGAAGTGCCATCACCCTAATTTTAGGGAAAAAACAGATTTCCTCCTGAGCAGAATGGCAGAGGGAATTGATATAAAAGCATTAGCCACCGTTTTGGAAGGGTTACAGAAACAATTAAATAACACCATAGAAGAAACAGTCAAAATAAAACAGCGAATAAATGAGTTAGGGAACACCGCTAAATCAAATGAATCTGTGTTTTCACAAATCCCTAGCCCTTCACAGTCTGCAGGTATATCCACTCAAGTAATTCATGCAGTTTCCCCTATTATTCCTTTGGTTCAACCCGAGCGCTTCGGTGGGGATCCAAATAATGCGCAGATTTTTCTGACCCAATGCTCATTGCATTTTTTATGTAGACCAGTCATTTTTTCCGAAGACCAGTCCAAAGTGGCATTTATATTGTCTTATCTGACAGGAGATGCGGCCGCATGGTCCATGCCAATAATTTCCAGAAATCATCCTGTTTTATATAATTTCCAAAATTTCAAGGAAGAGTTCTTAAGAATATTTGATCGGCGAACTGCAGCTCAAGCCACTGACAATGAACTACTGGAAATCAGGCAAGGTAATAAAGATCTAGTAGCCTATC
The DNA here is from genome assembly GCF_031143425.1 of Pleurodeles waltl. Taxonomy (NCBI): domain Eukaryota; kingdom Metazoa; phylum Chordata; class Amphibia; order Caudata; family Salamandridae; genus Pleurodeles; species Pleurodeles waltl. Next base: position 727,774,057 of record NC_090438.1, read on the forward strand.
TGGCTCATTTCAATAAACTCATTGTAGAGACTGCCTGGCCGGAGTCAAAAAGAGCCGCCATATTTTATCGTGGACTGAGAGATGAATTGAAAGATGCTTTAGCACAAGTTCCAAATAGACCCACCGAAATTTCGAAGTTAATTGATCTTGTGTTACAGATTGACCACCGGTTAACTGAACGAAGAGCAGAAAAGAGAAGAGAGTATCGACCATTTCCCCTGAGAATTGATCGTGTAAGAAATTATCATACAAGAGCCGGAGAAGGGATAACGATAGAAGAACCAATGCAAATTGGTTCCATCCGAGGTCCTTTATCTAAGGAAGAAAAAGAGAAAAGAAGAGTGAATCAACTATGTTTATATTGCGGTGCATCTGGGCATTTTGTTAAAAACTGTCCCAAGAAACCCAAAGCTCTTCAGTCGGGAAAAGGCCAGCTTCATCAGTAGAGGGAGTTGCCCTGATGAAAGCAGAACCCAAGACAACTCCTTTAGATCAACGAGTGGCGAATACCTTACAAACCGCAGCGCCACATTTGGTACAAACAGTATCAGTTAAGACCCTTGAGAAGGAAATTCAAGGGATTTCAGTTATGATAGACTCTGGAGCTACGGGCAACTTCTGTGATATCAAATACGCTCGTAAAATGGGTATTCGATTTATCAAGAAATCTACTTTGGAAGTAGTAAGAGCTGTGGATGGAACCAATCTTTCTTCAGGACCCATTTCCCATGAGACCGAACCAATTCAGATGCAAGGTTTTGGTGGACATCAGGAGCAGATAATCTTTAATTTGATAGATGCTCCACAATTTCAACTCATTTTGGGTCTGCCCTGGCTTACAGAACATAATCCACAAATTGATTGGAGCAAAAGAACGATCAAGATGAATTCCTCTTACTGCAAAGAGAATTGCTCTCATGATGGAGTGGAAGTGTCCACCAAGTCCCAAGAGGCCTGTTTATCATCACACTCTTCATTGATCTGTGCACTAAAGACAGCAGAAATCCCAAAAGAATATGAGGATTTAGTTGCCGTTTTTGATGAAAAGGAGGCCGAGAAATTGGCACCACATCGACCCTACGACTGCAAAATTGAAATGGAGCCAGGTGCGATATTGCCATGTAGCAGAATATACGCATTGACCGAAGCAGAGAATCAACATTTAAAGGAGTATTTGGATCAATATCTTGCTAATGGTTTTATTCGTCCTTCTGAATCTCCAGTGTCATCCCCATTATTTTTCATACCAAAAAAGGATGGGAGTCTTCGAACTTGCATTGATTATCGAACCCTCAATCAGGTTACCATCAAGAATCGATACCCACTGCCTTTAGTGTCAGTTTTATTAGATCAAGTAAAGAATGCTAGAATGTACACCAAATTGGACCTGCGAGGAGCATATCATTTGATTCGAGTGGCTTCAGGGGATGAATGGAAAACCGCTTTTCGGACTCTATACGGATTATTTGAATATCAAGTGATGCTTTATGGGTTATGCAATGCTCCCGCTGCCTTCCAGCATTTCGTTAATGATATATTACGAGAATTCCTCGACCAGATTGCCGTGGTTTATATAGATGACATTTTAATCTTTTCTGACAATCTACAGGAGCACATTTCCCATGTTCGATCCATCCTCACAAGGTTGCAAGAAAACCATCTCTATGTAAAATTGGAGAAGTGTGCATTTCATGTGGAACGAGTTGAGTTCTTAGGATTCATTTTGTCACCAGAAGGAGTTAGTATGGATCCTGCCAAGATAAAGACAGTGCAACATTGGCCCTCTCCTTGCAATGTCAAAGAGATCCAGAGTTTCTTGGGGTTCGCTAATTTTTATCGAAGATTCATATCCAATTTTTCTCAAACAGTTACACCCATTACTCGATTGTTGAAGAAAGGAGTGAAGTTTGAGTGGACAAAAGAAGCTGAAAATGCTTTTAATTTTTTGAAGAATTCCTTCGTCTCAGCTCCAATCTTGCTCCACCCCAATCCAGATGAGCCATATTATGTGGAGGCAGATGCTTCAGATTTTGCCATAGGAGGTATCCTTTCCCAGCGTCATAAAGATACAGGTCAATTACATCCAGTGGCCTATTTCTCTCGAAAATTAACACCACCAGAGATAAATTATTCAATTGCGGATAAGGAGCTATTGGCAGTCAAAGAAACTTTTCGTGAGTGGAGGCATTACATTTTGGGAGCTAAGCATAAAGTGACCGTTTACACGGACCACCGAAATTTACAGTTTTTAAAATCAGCTCGAACTCTAACAGCTAGACAACTGCGTTGGTCCCTATATTTTGCAGACTTTGATTTTGTTATCACTTTCCGACCAGGAAAAGTAAATGGGAAGGCAGATGCTCTATCTAGAATTGATACTGGTGCAGTTAAAGAGCCTCCAGAAAAAGAATTGATTATTCCACAAGAGAAGTTCATATCTGCCATATTGTATGAAAATTTAACCAAAGAAATTCAAGAAAACTTAACATTCGAAGGAATGCTGAAGTGGTCCAAAGAAGGCCAAGGAAGAGAAATCAAAAAAGGTTTGCCATACTTTAAAGGTGCACTGTATGTTCCGACTGTGGAGCTGCAAGAAAAAATTCTTCAGGCTTATGATGACGATCAATTGGCTGGACACAAAGGAATTCAAAAGACTCAAAATCTAATACAACTCAGATAAGACAATATGTGTCAACTTGTGACAAATGTCAAAGAGGGAAATCAAATAGAACAGCTTCACAAGGTCTGTTAAGACCTTTGCCCACTGCACCCCATGCCTGGCATACTGTTACTATGGATCTTATAGTGGACCTTCCAGTAGCCAAGGTTTTAACACTATCCTAGTTTTTGTAGATACTTTCACTAAAATGGCGCATTTCATTCCTTTGAAAGAAATCCCTCGAGCCCCACAGGTTGCACAGTTGTTTACACAACACATAGTACGCGCCCATGGTATCCCAAAAATTCTAGTTTCAGACAGGGGGTCCCAATTTGTTTCTCGCTTTTGGAAGGCCTTTAGTAAAAGATTAGGAATTGATTCTGGTTACTCTACCAGTTACCATCCTGAAACCGATGGGCAAACAGAGAGAGTGAATCAAGAGTTAGAACAGTATTTAAGACTCAATTTATTCGATAAAGAGAAGGAATGGCCCGAGTTGATGTGGGCAGCTGAATTTGCTTACAATAATGCTGTTCATTCCACCACTGGGTTCACCCCCTTTTATCTGAACCATGGTAGACATCCTAATGTAATGTTGGGTAAAGAAGATGATTCAGTGCCTGCAGTAGAAGAGATGGTGAGGGATTTGCAGACCACGTTAGTTAGGGCTAGAAAAAACATCATTCAAGCAAAAGACTCATATAAGACTCAGGCTGATAGAAAAAGAAGAGAGAGCCCCATTTATTCGAAAGGAGACAAAGTTTGGTTATCCACTCGTCATTTACGTCTCAAAGGAAATCGCAAATTTCAGCCACGATTTATAGGCCCATTCAAAGTTGACAAGATGATCAATCCAGTGGCAGTTAAATTGCAGTTGCCAGCTCATCTAAAGATACATCCTGTTTTCCATGTCTCCTTGTTAAAGAACAGTCCTCCAAATGTACGTCAAACCTCCCCTTCAATTCCTATCCAGATTAGCTCTGCAGAAGAGTATGAGGTCAATCAAATCTTAGATTGCAAAATCCGTAATGGCCAGCTTTATTATCTAATTGATTGGAAAGGTTATGGTCCAGAGGAACGATCCTGGGAGCCGCACGAGTATGTACATGCTTCAAGATTAGTGAGAAACTTTCATAGAACCTACCCAAGCAAACCTAAATTGGAGAACTGTTCCTTGAGGGGGAGTACTGTCATGACCACACAAACTTGCCAAGTCAAATCAAAGAAGTGCATGAGAAAAGCAAAGAGATATCCTCAGTGGAGACAGCAAAGCCCAAACTGGAAGAAGGTTTGCAGAGTAATCTTGCGCTTATTTCAAAGGAAGAATCAAGAAGAGAAGATCCAAGATGGCCGCTGTGAGTCCTGAAGGTTAGTTACAGTTCTAGTCTTGCAATCGGTTGGTTGCTAGGTTACGAGCTCTCCAGCTGGAAGCCTTGCACTTCAACTGAGGTCTGACAGGAATCAGCCTTGTGGAGAGAGAGCGCGCTTCAGAACAGAAACTCCTGTGAGGTAAAATTACATTTGAAGATTATATTACAGACAACAGATAGATATTGTCAAGGATTATTCGAAGAGTTTGATTGTAGACCGTTCCCGTGGGAGTCGGCAAGGCTACAGAGTTAATGTATGAATTAACCTTATGTTTACAAGGTTCTTGTTTAAGATATTAAAGACAAAGAAAAAACGAACTTTAAAAGAGCAAGTATTTACAAATGTCTAGGTGATAAACGAAGGCCAAGTTTAAAGGAGAAAAGAACTGTTAACAAATAGGCATTTACAAATTCAATGGTAATAAACCAAAATAGAGTTTAAAAGAGAAACGAACTTAAATAAACAAGCATTTACAACTACAAGTTATCGACAGATGTCGAAGTAAGGAAGGAGAAACTAACTGTAATAAACAAGCATTTACAAATACAAGTTATCAACAAATGTCGAAGTAAGAAAGGAGAAACGAACTTTAATAAACAAGCATTTACAAATACAAATATTGACAGAAGTCACAATAAGACAAGAGAAATTAAATAACATCAGCTGATTTGAAGAACGCATTATCACCAACTATATATATATATATATATATATAGCAACATAAAACCAATCTCTAACAAAGGTTGAGAAGTTCTTCCAGAATCAGTAATAAGCATTTTTTTAAGAAGAGCTATCATTTATAGAGAGAAGCAAGGCTACAGAGAACTCAGGGTGCTGTATCCAATCTTAGATGTGAAGAGGCAGACTGAGTACTGGCGTTCATCATCTCTGTAGCAGCCTCTCTATCATCCCATTCCCCTTTCCCCCTCCGGGGTACTCAGCACAAAGGATTAATATTCGTTGTGAGTAGCTCGGGTCGGGACTGAGGAGTTATCTTCTGCTTCTGAGGAAATCGAATTGAAGTATCCTGACATCACTCTGGGCCAGGAACAAAGCCTGTACTGGGTGGAGGTGCTTCTCACCTCCCCCTGCAGGAACTGTAACACCTGGCGGTGAGCCTCAAAGGCTCACCCCCTTTGTTACAGTGCCACAGGGCATCCCAGCTAGTGGAGATGCCCGCCCCCTCTGGCCACGGCCCCACTTTTGGCGGCAAGGCCGGAGGAAATAATGAGAAAAACAAGGAGGAGTCACTGGCCAGTCAGGACAACCCCTAAGGTGTCCTGAGCTGAGGTCTCTCTGACTTTTAGAAATCCTCCATCTTGCAGATGGAGGATTCCCCCAATAGGAATAGGGATGTGCCCCCTTCCCCTCAGGGAGGAGGCACAAAGAGGGTGTAGCCACCCTCAGGGCTAGTAGCCATTGGCTACTAACCCCCCAGATCTAAACACACCCTTAAATTGAGTATATAGGGGCCCCCAGAACCAAGCAAGATAGATTCCTGCAACCTGAAGACGAAGAAGGACTGCTGACCTGAAGCCCTGCTTAGAAGACGGAGACACCAACTGCTTTGGCCCCAGCCCTACCGGCCTGTCTCCCCACTTCAAGAAAAACTGCAACAGCGACGCTTCCCCCAGGGTCCAGCGACCTCTGAAGCCTCAGAGGACTACCCTGCATCTAAAAGGACCAAGAACTCCAGAGGACAGCGGCCCTGTTCCACAAAGACTGCAACTTTGCAACTAAGAAGTAACTTTTAAAGACCACACTTTTCCCGCCGGAAGCGTGAGACTTTCCACTCTGCACCCGACGCCCCTGGCTCGACCTGCACGGCTCGACCTGCACAGAGAACCAACACTACAGGGAGGACTCCCCGGCGACTGCGACCCTGTGAGTAACCAGAGTTGACCTCCCTGATCCCCCCCAGCAACGCCTGCAGAGGGAATCCAGAGGCTCCCCCTGACTGTGATTGCTTGCTTCAAAGAACCCGACGCCTGGTAGAGACACTGCACCCGCAGCCCCCAGGACCTGAAGAATCCGACTTCCAGTGCAGAAGCGACCACCAGGTGGCCCTCTCCCTTGCCCAGGTGGTGGCTACCCGAGGAGCCCCGCCCCTTGCCTGCCTGCATCACTGAAGAGACCCCTGGGTCTCCCATTGAAGCCTATTGCGAACCGGACGCCTGTTTGCACACTGCATCCGTCCGCCCCGTGCCGCTGAGGGTGTACTTTCTGTGCTGACTTGTGTCCCCCCCCGGTGCCCTACAAAACCCCCCTGGTCTGCCCTCCGAAGTCGTGGGTACTTACCTGCTGGCAGACTGGAACCGGGGCACCCCCTTCTCCATTGAAGCCTATGCGTTTTGGGTGCCACTTTGACCACTGCACCTGACCGGCCCTGAGCTGCTGGTGTGGTAACTTTGGGGTTGCCCTGAACCCCCAACAGTGAGCTACCTTGGACCCAACTTTGAACCCTGTAAGTGCTTTACTTACCTGAAAAACTAACAAATACTTACCTCCCCCAGGAACTGTTGAATTTTGCAGTGTCCAATTTTAAAATAGCTTATTATAATTTTTGCCAAAACTGTCCATGATATTGTGTTGATTCAAAGTTCCTATGATACCTGAGTGAAATACCTTTCATTTGAAGTATTACTTGTAAATCTTGAACCTGTGGTTCTTAAAATGAACTAAGAAAATATATTTTTCTATATAAAACCTATTGGCCTAGAATTGTCTTTGAGTGTGTGTTCCTCATTTATTGCCTGTGTGTGTACAACAAATGCTTAACACTACCTTCTGATAAGCCTACTGCTCGACCACACTACCACAAAATAGAGCATTAGAATTATCTCTTTTTGCCACTATCTTACCTCTAAGGGAAACCATTGGACTCTGTGCATGCTATTTCTTACTTTGAAGTAGTACATACAGAGCCAACTTCCTACAGGGGTGCTCTGCGTAGAGACATTTTTCCACCCTAGCACACACAATGTTTCATGCCAGAGAGTTAGGGTAATTGCTGTAGGATCAGGGAAGGTCTGAGGCTTTCGCTTACCATACAAGTCCCGGAGTACTACTCCTGGCCGCATGGCATCTCTGTCCATTCGATAGGCTGGCTCCATTACCAGTAGAAAGGTCCACTGGTTAATAAACATTAGCTGGGCTGCATGATAATAGTTACGCTCATCTGTGGGGGCAGTACCTCCATCATACCAGCTTCTTGTTAGCTTGGCTACAACTATCCATGCCTGACCCCATCCCAGAAGAGTGTACATATCTCCTGATCAATGTCTTGGAAATACAATGTAGGAATCGGATACAGGGTATTATGAAGTATGTAAAGGAAACGGGGCAGCACCAACAGTGCGGCTCTACCCAGGATTGACAGTGGAAGGGACCTCGAGCGCTCCACGTCTCCCCTAAGGCGTCACAATGGAGGGTCTAAATTCTGGGCATAAAAGTCAACCAGAAAGTGTTCCATCTTAATACTCAGCTTTAGCCAAGTCCCGCCACAATAAAGGAAAACGGGTCAGGTTAGAGACATCCTGACCCCTTAGCTCTGGTGCTGGGGTCCCGTCAAACGGCTCTCACTTGCAGTAAGGAGAGTTTTCATCTGTCTTCCCTGCATACAAATATGCGTGTGGGGAAGGCAGATGAAAACATTGCTCCCGCAAACAGGATTCTGCTATTAAAAGACGCTCCCTGCTTGGGGTAGAAATCCTGGCTCCCGCAGGACGGTGGAAGGAGCCGGCTAGGACCCCATGGGCCTTAAGGCATCCTCTTGGCCCCCCCAAATCCTGTCACTCTCCCTCACTCTCTCTTCCATCCCATAGTGGGTTGGAAGAGAGGGAGAGAAACATTGTGATTGCAATGGTCTCTCTATGCAATGACTTAACAGCTTCAAACTAGTAAGATGTTTGGTATGAATCTTATAGTTACGTTTTGATGCAAAGTGGAACAGAATCACTTCTGGCCTAATGGTGATGGTCTTGTGCTGTCACTCGGAAGGCTGAAGGTTAAAATCCTAGTATCTCTTGGCCGTGTGTTTGTTTATTTACTAGTGTTTTGACTGTTAAAGCTTCCTAGTAATGGCACATTCATGTTTCTTTCAAATCACGTTTGTGGGTTGACTGTTATAAGTATGTCTGGAAGCCTCACTGTAAGGAGTCACCTATGGCCTAAGGGTTAATGTCGCCTCCCCTCAGGCTGGAAGTTGAGGGTTACACTCCAGGGGTGCCAGTGACCATTTTGCTTCTTTAATTTCTTTTAAACATCAAAAGTTTAAGGTTCATACTGAAAGGTGATCTATCTCTTTTTAATTGACAAAATACATTTTTCTTTTCAATTTGTCCAGAAATATCTCATTCTAAGTATTTATTTTATCAAAGCATAAAAAACGCTATCTCTCTCCATCTCACTCTTTCTATCACTATCTCTCACTTTCAGTCTTTCTCCCACTCACACACCCACTCAAACCCTTACACACCCACTCACAGACCCACTCAGTCACTCACGCACCGACTCAGACCCTCATGCACCCACTCACAGCCACACTCAGACCTTCACACACCCACTCACAGACCCACTCAGACTCTCACACACCCACTCACAGATCCACTAAGGACCCTCATGCGCTCACTGACAGACCCACACAGACACTAATGCACCCACTCACAGACCCACTAAGACACTGATGCACCCACTCTCACACCCGGACAGACACTCTCACAACCACTGCCACACCCAGGTACAACCTGTCACACCTATTCTCACACTGAGAGAGACATGCCGCAGACAACTCCCACTGCGCATGGCCAAAGGCCATGCACAGCACGGGTTTTGGTGGTTGGCTGCAGTGTCTGGCTGCGTGGGGTTGGGTGGTTAGGGGTCAACCACAGCCGCACGCGGCTGAAGGCCATTTGCAGAGGTGGTTGGATTAACGTATAGTGATGAAAATTACTTTACGTTAAACAAACCATAGAAATTCACTGAAAAAACAAAGGTTACAGGAAGTTATAGTTACAAAATAGAATTGAAATTCAGTAAAGAGAACCAGTAAATTATTTTAAACATTTTTAAGGAGAAATAGTGACAAAAAGCACAAAACACTAATGATATTCAGTGGTCATGGTAGAGTGGACCTAGCTGCAATGTGAGATTGCCCATGATGGAGCTCGGTTGAATACACCCACCAGGTTTATTGTTGTCAAAGATTTCACTTTCCGACTTAGGACCCGATAGATATTTTTGCAGACGGCCTGTTGTTCCGCCAGAGTATATCATTCCATCACAGTGGTGGATGGACCACCCACCGAATTTATAAATTCCCCCTTTCTGGCAGTAATTTATATAGCATTGGCAGGAACTGCCATCATGGCTGTTCCTGTCAGTGCTCTTTGCTGTTTGGTGGATGGCTCTGGGTACATTTCAGAGCCCTGCACCAAACAGTTTTCTTTTCTATTTTCGGAAAGAAAATTCTGAAACAGGGTAAAAAACAAAATGCCCACTTCACAATGTAAGTCTTCTCCGGTGGCAAGGGAAGCATTATTCCTTTTTTACCATCCCTTACTGCAAAGTTTTGCCTGGCATGAAGGATAGTAAAAAAATGACTACATGTCCGTCCGTCCTAATTGGGTGGACGGACATCTAGCCATCTCTACAATGGCCATTACTCTGTTGGGCTGTCATTGAAGTTTGGCTATGGTGGTTTCGGAGAAGCCACCACTGTAGCCAAACCTGTGGTCCTCCTGCATCTACATCAGGCAGACAGACCATTATCTTGGCGATAAGGATACTCTGTCGCCGTTGTAACAGAGTATGCTTACCACCAATTCTTAATTTGTAAATAAAAACGTGCCGGTACCCAAAGCTCTCCTCTTAAAAATGTGGCTGCTGCATTTAAATGTGCGAGCACATAATACTGAGGCAGCATAATCCTGAACCCATCTTGGGCACCTTTATTTCATTTAAAGCCACTCCCTGCCCCTTCAGCTCACTCCTGCAGCTATCTGTTTTCTCCCATTGTGACGCTTTTTAGTTTTTGTCTTCCTCCGTCTTTCACATATGTGTCTTTTGCTCACAGCAAATGCTTAAGGCAGAAAAATAAGCGCCGGCCCTGACAAATAAGTGCCAGTGCCCAAAACCGGAAACAACAAGCACAAATTAAGCACTGCTTACCTCTAAGATATAAATTGGGTCCTTAGGCCTTTCAGTCACGATCCACCACAGGAGTACACTTCTAAATCTCCCAGGCCCTCATGGAAGGCAGTTAGAGACTCACAGGATGTAAGGCAGAGGCCAACAGCATGGTTCAGCGCAGGTCCATTTGCCCCTGGTCAGCCCTCTTGTAACTTGTTGTATACCTGTAGCTTGAACAAAAGGCCACCCTTATGACCTTGAAGTCCTCTTCTTTGTCCTGGTACAGGGCAGAGGAGATCCAGTCCTTCATTGCACTTCTCAGATCCCAGACAGCAGGACCAGTCTTCTTCTCTGCTTCCTGATGTCCAGTGAGTGTTCTGATGTGGGTGTCTGGAGCTGCCACATTTATGCCTGGTACTAGCTAGTGGGTAGGAATGACTCCTGGACATGCCCTTCCCAATGCAGTCAATGTTCCTTGGGTTACCCCTACCTACTTGGCCATTTTCAAGATGGTGAAAGTTTTGAGCTGACTTAAATTGGGCTCTGAGTGCTGGGGGTGTATGTGGGGAGTGTACTATGGTAATTCTGTCGTCCTCCCACATTTAACGTTAAAATCTAGTTTGAGAGCGCCACTCTAGCCACAATACACCCAGAGACAGAAGTCTGGTAGAACAAAAGCAGAATTGTCTTGGCATTTTGTTACCTTGCTATCAAGTGCACCCCAAGTGTTAAATGTACACTGGCCTGTTTTCAGTGTTTACTTTTTGTAGATGTCAGTGGTGCTTTCTCTGTTTTTTCCAAACCTTTGAAATCAGTGCTTATCAGTGTCTATTCAGCTGCCTAACTTCCAAAATAGGCAAAACTGTGTTTTCCAGTCTTTAGAAAACGTGTTGTTTAATGCAGTGATTGTTGTACAGCACATATTTAATTTTAACACGTAAAGCAGGGCATGTAGTGTTTTACTATTGGCAGTGAGTCTGATGGACTGAGGACATGCTGTTTTAGGACAATAAGCCTGTATATTTCATTCTCACTCACACTTCCCTCTCATTACCCTCTCTCACATCTCATTAGTTCTCACACACACTGTGGTAGGATTGTCTGGTTTACCGGACTTTCAATGGATTCAAATAGTAAGAGTGCTATATTCAAACGTTTTAATGAACAAATTCCTGTACAGTTGGGGATCATTTACCCTATACCTTACTGAATAGTAGGACTTTTTAGGGGAGATGAACACTGCCAGCAACATAGTATCTTGTGAACCTTTGAAGACTTTGAATTACACCAGAATAATCTGTAGCCCTGCATTTCGAGACACCTGAAACTTCATGCTTCAAGCATAATCACCAGTGCTTTTCTGCACTGTTTACCCGATTACATTAAAGTAATGCTGCCGTTCCATGGACATTCATATCTGCCAAATCTTCCCATGACAAATGTCTAACTTTAAGATGCTTCCTGGTTTGTAACAGACATCACAGTGTATTTTGCAACTTGGAATTGTGCTGTTAACATTGTAACTATGGGCTCAAAAACTCCAGCAGTAAAGTGCAGTTGGGAAAAACAAGAATAGCTGAAAGTATTACACATAACTGATTATGATGGTATGTGAAAAGTTTTGGGTCATGTTTTCATAACTATCCGATGTGCATGAGGAAAGCACATTTTCTCAGGTAGCTGTCACTACACCTTGCATTGAATGTTTAATACCTGGAGTGTTTGCCAATTAAGCTGCTATTACTACCGGCTTGTTGGAAAAGAGGGTTGATCTCTCAAAGGGTTTTACCCATTCAGTATTTGTGAGTGCATTTGATGCTACTTATTTGGCAAGATTCTTCTGAGACAGTCATTTTAGCTGTCATTGAAAGAATTAAACACTGCCAAAAGATGAAATATGATTTTAGTATTCCCAGGTTCTCTACATTTCATAAAATAATTAGATCAGACTTAAAACATGCTGCTAAACCTTACACCATTAATCCAAACACACAAAACTGGAGAAAACAAAGGAAAGAAGAAACAAAATATTTGTGGGATAGGTATTTGTTGATACACATGCTGTACATACTGTTGCCATCCAGCGTTGGGCTTGAATGTGTTCAAGTTGTTTTTGTTTAAAGGAGTCTTTCAAGTCAAAAGGCATAGTGTGGCCTCCTATTGCTAGTAAAGTGCATGTGCATGGGCTCAAATAGTAGATTGTTTTGGGTTCGGCTAATTCTCCACCGAGCACTGAGTCAACCGCTTTTGGTGATCATCTTCAAGTTTATTCGGCTTCTCGTGGAATAAAGGGACAAACAAAGCTGTTATAAGAACTGCCGTGGCCAAACATTGACTCACTTACACTCCCCTCGATCACATTACACCTGGAGTTTCTGGAACAGCGGCAGGAGATTGCCTCCTATGAGTGGCTCTTCTCCACCATAAGGAAGAGTTAATGTCTAGAACTCACTGCAACCCCATCCCTTCAGGCACACCCTATCCCTGAACATCAGCGCCTCATTCAGGAAGAAGTCAAGGCTTTCATTTGCAGAGACGCCATAGAACGTGTGCTGCCAGGTGTTTGGACGGTGACCTGTTGTCTAACTGCTCCGATGGCATTAGTTATGTTTTGTTTTTGCCTGCCGACACTTACTAAATCCTTGGCCATTAGTGGGGAATGGAAAAATAATGATGAGATACTGTACGGAGGGACTGGGCAGGGAGAAACAAAAGAAAACCCAATGCTTATAATATGGCCACGTACACAGCACTCACTTGTAATGTAAGAGGCATACACACTCCCAAGCGGCGATATGCTATTTACTCCTACCTTAAACGTCACTCGATCCACATAGCACTCTTACAGGAGACACACATAGCGAGCCCCGAGATTCCCAGACTGCGCCAGCGCTGGAGAGGACAATTATATGCGACGGGACACTCAGCATATGCTAAAGGTGCACTAATCTGGATTAGAGCTCGTACCCCCTTTGCAGCGGAGGAGCAGGTTGTGGACCCACAAGGTAAATTTGTGCTAGTTAAGGGAAGACTCGCAGGACACACGGTAGTACTGGGCTCTATATATGCCCCAAACACAGACCAAAATGCCTTTCTACTAATCTTTCCCACTGACTGGCGGGTTGGAGTGGCTTTCCGTGGCTGCTGGGGGGAGACTACAATAGTGTACTGGACGTGGAGTTAGACCGCTCCTTTCCCCCGCTATCTACATCACCAGTGGTAGCAGCCTCGAAGGGTCTAGTAAACTGGATCCAACAATGGCAACTAGTAGAAGTGTGGAGGCAACGGCATAGGACAGACAGGATCTACTCCTTTTATTCTGCTCCGCACTCCCTACATGTGTGACTAGATATAATACTTTGCACCACGAGTTTCGCCCCGGTGGTGACGAACTCAGAGTACCTGGGGCGCACACACTCAGACCACAACCCCCTGATTGCACGCCTGTGCTGGGGAATCCTCCCCAGCCCGGCTATTCCCACATGGAAACTGAGACCGGAACTACTGGAAGATGCTGCTTTTCGAGCGCCATTGAGCGATGTAATCCCAGAATTCTTTGAACAAAACGATGGCTCTGCCTCGTCGGGTTTGATAGAATGGGATGCATTCAAGGTTTTCATACGAGGGCACTGTCTGGGAGCTCAATGTAATCTGCGCCGCTCAGTCGAGCGCAAACTGACCAGAGTGGAGCAGGACCTGTTACAGCCTGAGAGGGAAGCAATTAATAACCAACCAGACAACTCAAGACTGTCGATAATACGCGCCGAACACCTGTCACTACTAGAGCGCCTGCGAGGCCTAAATTACACTCCACACTCCGCGAGAACCCATGCAGCGGCCGACAAAGCAGGCAAGCTCCTAGCTTGGTTGATCCGACGGGACTGTGAGAGGAGACTGATATTGGAAATCCTCTCACAGGCAGGGGAACTGATATACACACCCCGAGAGATACAATCCGAGTTCACGAGACACTACGAAACACTCTATGCCTCGAGGGTAATTCTTGGAGGTGACTCCGGTGCAGAATTTCTTGCCGGAATAGAGCTCCGACAGTTAAAAGACGAACAGTCTGAGGCACTTGAAGCACCCCTCGATCTTGAAGAGATTAGATCTAGTATCCGTGAGCTTGCATCCGGCAAAAGGCCAGGCCCAGACGGGCTCCCAGTTGACTTTTATAAGGCCTTTGCAATGCAGTTGGCACCCAAACTGCTCCGTGTATACGAGACAGCTGAACAGGAGGGCCATTTATCGGCTACCCAAAGAGAAGCACTACTGGTCTCCCTTCCCAAACCCGGTAGACATGGGTTCATACAGACCATTGGCAATGCCGAACACTGATTATAAAATTTTGGCCAAACTACTAGCGACTCGCCTTGCACCGACAGTGCCGGGCCTGATACACCCGGACCAAAACAGGTTCGTTCCAGCTAGAGACACCTCTCACAATATCAGAAAGTTGTTCCGTGTCATGCAATATGCGAAATGTGATTGGCCGCGAGCGGGCTGTCTTATTTAGATCTGGAAAAGGCCTTCGACTCCTTGGAGTGGCCCTATTTGTTCAGAGTGCTAAGGCAGTTTGGTATAGGACCATATTTTACTCGTCTAATTAAACTTCTATATACTAGACCACTAGTCCGGGTGAGTCTGGGATCCGAGATATCGGAACCGATCCGGGTGTGTAGAGGTACGAGACAGGGCTGCCCTCTCTCACCGTTGTTGTTCTCACTTGCTATGGAACCCTTAGCGGCGACCCTGCGTAAAGAAGGGAGTGACTGGGGTATCCCATTAGGAGACAGTCTCCACATAGTGTCACTATACGCTTACGACCTTCTCCTATACTTTCGAGACATCACACAAATCCCTCCTGAAGCCGGCTCACTTTTACAACGATTTGCGCTAATATCTGGCTTGTGGGTCAATTGGTCTAAATCTTGCCTCTTTCCCTTCGACCCGGGACTCTCGGACCCGGGACTTACCCTTGCTGGGAACCCTGTTCCATGGCAGCCTCACACATTCAGATACCTGGGTATCCGAGTCTACCACCGCGAAGAAGATATATTTGAGGGTAACCTTGTGAGAGCTGTGTCCTCGGTCAAGTCCCAAATGATTTCCTGGAGGACACTGCCGCTGTCAGTAGCAGGCAGGATAGCGCTCCTGAAAATGGCAGTTCTGCCCGACTCCTAGACTTTTTCTCTAACCTCCCACACTATGTTCCTCCTGGCTTCTTCAGAGCACTGGAGACAGGGTTGAGGAAATTCATCTGGAATGGCTACCGTTGTAGAGTTGCTTTAAAAAAACTGTACCTACCGCCAGACAAAGGTGGACTAGCAGTCCCTAACCTTGAACAATACTATCTAGCGGCTCAGCTTCAGTGGATATCCGGATGGCTAGCAGACGCTCAGCTCATGGACACAGCATCAGAGAGTGGACCCTGGTCACCCCAACAGATACAACACTTATTCCACCCACTCACGCAAACGCGCCCCCCGCAACAACTCTTTCTCAGGGTAGCCCACAGATGTCTCCGCCGATCACTCCGCCTCAGAAACTCGATAATCCCCTTCGCACCGGCCCTGGCTTTATTGGGCACACCAAGAGGCACCAGAGTCACGTCAGAATCCGAACTACGCACATGGCACAAAATAGAATTGTACACACTGGGAGACCTCTACGAAGAAACCCAACTGCTCCCTTTTGCCAGGCTTCAGGAGATGGAATTGCCGCCTGGTCAGTTTCTATTACGCTGCTTCTTGGTGAGGGCAATGAGATCTAGGTGGGGAGACATCTCAGTGGCTCCCCCCACTCACTTGTTGATTCAGTATCTGCAGGCGATGGGTCGGGGCATCACCTGATTAGCTGGCTGGCGGGTGCCCTGAGATCCCAGACAGCCCTCGAAAATTAAACATTACACGAGGCATGGGAAACAGATACTGGTGATTCGATTGCAACAGCGCAATGGAGATCTGCCCTTTCGGGCTACCTAAACGTACCTCGCAATTCCCGATTCCGCTTAATCCAATATTACATAGTGCACAGAGCTTACCTCATGCCAGCCCGCGTGAACAGATACTTTGTTCGCAGAGATGCGGCTTGTCCCCGATGCCGCGAGACAGGAGCAGAATTATTACATATGCTATGGTCTTGCCCTGACTTAAGATCCGACTGGAGGGCGGTAACTGACAACCTGTCTGATTGTATAACACAACAAATACCCTTCACTTGGGAAACATGTATCCTAGGATTATTCCCCAGAAGCAAGCAGCGCAGAGCGGAGATACGCTTTGCGGACTTAGGACTCATTGTAGCGAAGCGATTTGTGACCCGCAGGTGGAAATCACCGGATCCTCCACCGATACAAGCCTAGAGGCGCTCTCTCAAGGTGTGGGCGGGGGCTGAGGGCACAGCGCTGGCACGGGAAGAAGTCCTGGGGTTGAGACAATTTCCGTTGTTCGCCTGCTGGGAGGAAATGCTGCTGCGACTGAATAACATGGGAACACACACTATTGCCGTCAAATGTTACTGTTAATCTTTTTCTTCTTTTTCCTTTCATTTAAAAGTTAGTATATAAAAAATTCATAAACTCTGCCTACGTAACCAAACCGCCCCAACTGAACACTTGTGTTGGACATAATGTTAAACCGGCGTACGCTGTCAATGACGCGTAGGCCGATGGACACTAGACACATCACTGACTCTTCCAACCATAATTATGCAATGGGTAGATAACAATAAAACCCACCAAGCAACAAAAGCAACACTGTAAAACAACTGCATAAAACGAAATGTATAGTTGACTAATTACAAGTATATGCTGTATAATATGCTGCAGTAATGCGTTTCGTCTATATCAACAAATATGTAATGGTATAAGAGCACACACCATATTATGTCAAAACGAAGCAAGTGCCAAAACATGAAGCAATGTAATGATCAAAAATACTAATAAACAGACTTATGGAAAAATAGAACGTGTGCTGCCAGCCCGGTGCAGCAAAGTTCCCTGCACATCCTGTTTCCCAAGTGTAGGAAATTACCATCTTCCTTGGCATGTTACCCCCATTTTTACCTGTATATCAGTATGTTTTTGCCTGTCTCAAAGGGATCCTGCTGGTCAGGACCCCAGTGCTCATAGTTTATGGCCTAATGTGTGTGTCTGTATAGTGCTTGACTGTGTCACTGAGGCTCTGCTAACCAGAACCTCAGTGCTTATGCTCTATCTACTTTTAAATTTGTCACTGTAGGTTAGTGACTTCATTTACCAATTTCAATTGGCACCCTGGACCCCCCTTAGAAGTCCCTAGTATATGGTACCTAGGTACCCAGGGCATTGAAGTCCCAGGAGATGCATATGTGCTGCAGCATTTCTTTTGCCACCCATAGGGAGCTCAGACAAACCTTTGCACAGGCCTGCCATTGCAGCCTGCGTGAAATAACGCACATGTTATTTCACAGCCATTTTCACTGCACTTAAGTAACTTCTAAGTCACCAATATGTCTAACCTTCACTTGCTGAAGGTTAGGTGCAAAGATACTAAGTGTGAGGGCACCCTTGCACTAGCAAAGGTGCCCCCACATAGTTTAGAGCCATTCCCCGGGACTTTGTGAGTGCGGGGACACCATTACACGCGTGCACTACATATAGGTCAATACCTATATGTAGCTTCACAATGGTAACTCAGAATATGGCCATGTAACATGTATAAGACCATGGAATTGTCCCCCCATTCCAAATCTGGTATTGGGGAGCCAATTCCATGCATCCTGGGGGCTCCACCATGGACCCACACTACTGCCAAACCAGCTCTCTGACGCTTGCACTGCAGCTACAGCTGCTGCCACCTCACAGACAGGGTTCTGCCCTCCTAGGGTCTGAGCAGCCCAGTCCCAGGAAGGTAGAACAAAGCATTTCCTCTGAGAGCAGGGTGTTACACCCTCTCCCTTTGGAAATAGGTGTTACAGGCTGGGGAGGGTTAGCCTCCCCCAGCCTCTGGAAATGCTTTGAAGGACACAGATGGTGCCCTCCTTGCATAAACCAGTCTACACCGGTTCAGGGACCCCTTGTCCCCTGCTCTGGCACGAAACTGGACAAAGGAAAGGGGAGTGACCACTCCCCTGTCCATCACCACCCTAGGGGTGGTGCCCAGAGCTCCTCCAGTGTGTCCCAGACTTCAGCCATCTTGCTTTGCAAGGTGTGGGGGCACTCTGAAGGGCTCTGAGTGGCCAGTGCCAGCAGGTGACGTCAGGTGCCCCTCCTGATAGGTCCATACCTGATAAGGTAGCCAATCCCCCTCTCAGGGCTATTTAGGATGTCTCCTGTGGGTTCTCTTCAGATTCTGGTTGCAGGTTTTCTTCAGGAATCCTCTGCAACTACTTCATCATCCTCTGACCTCAGATCAACCGCAGCCTGCTCCAGGAACCGCTGTAACAGCAACAAATTATACACAAGGGATACTTTTCCTCTGCAGCTTTAGCTCCAGCAAGCAACTGCAACAGTTTCCATGGTGTGTACGCTCTGAGGACTTCTTGCCTTCCTCCTGCACCAGAAGGACCGAAGAAATTTCCTGTGGGGTGACGGAGTCACTCCCCTGCTCCAGCAGGCACCTTCTTAGATGACGACCGGTACCCTTGGACTCCTCTCACAGCGACGAGCATGCTCCTAAGGACACAGAGGTTGGACCCTATCAACATAGAATGTCCTGAGGTCCTGCTGACGCAATTTTGAGGAGGTGAGACCTTGCCTTCCCTGAGAGCAATGGTACCCCTGTGTACTGCATCTTCTTCACCTCCTGAGGCCTCTGTGCACTATTTACAAAATTCCTTCGTGCACAGCCTGGCCCAGGTCCCCAGCACTCCATTCTGCAATGCTTAACTTGCTGAGTTATTCTCCGGCGGCGTGGGACCTTACTTCGTTGTGCTGCACCAACCAGCATTTTGCACCTCCTTTGTCCCCATGTCCTGGGACTCCCGTGGGTGCTGTCTGTCATCCTGAGGGCTCTCTAAAGTGCTGAGAGCCCCCACTTCCTCCTTACACAAAGTTGAGGCCCCCAGGTCCCTCCTGGGTCCAGCCAGCGCCATTTTGACACAAAATACACTTTTGTCCTAACCAAGGCTTCTTGGCGACTTCCAACACTAAATCACATCCGCATCCATCTTCACGTCATGGGTTGGCAGGGGCTCCTGTCCTTCCTGGAACTTCTTTCGACTTCTGGATTTGGTCCCCTCCTTTTGCAGGTCTTCAGGTCCAGGAATCCAGCAGCTGTTGTTCATGAGGTTTAGTGTGTCCTAAGGAAAGTTGCAGTACTTTACTCCTGCGGCTCTGGGGTCGGGTAATTTACTTACCTTTACTGTATTCTTACTCTCCCAGCGATTCTGCACACACTACACTTGTCTAGGGGGGAATTTGTGATTCGCATTCTACTTTCTTAGTATATGGTTTGTGTTGCCCCTAGACCTATTTTCTCCCATTGCATTCTATAGCATTTCCTATTGTTTACATTGTTCTATGACTATTTACTTGTCTAATTTTGGTGTCTAGTGTATGTATTGTGTATAATACTTACCTCCAGAAGGAGTATTGCCTCTAAGATATTTTTGGCCTTGTGTCACCCAAATAAACTACCTTTACTTTTGGTAACACTGAGTATTGTCTTTACTTGTGTGTAAATACTGTGTAACTATAGTGGTATTGCAGAAGCTTTGCATGTCACCTAGTTCAGCCTAACCTGCTCTGCTATAGCTACCTCCATCAGCCTAAGCTGGTAGAACACTACTACATTTCACTAATAAGGGATAACTGGTCCTGGTATAAGGTGTAAGTATCCAGGGTACCCACTACAAACCAGGCCCGCCTCTTACAGTTTTCAAAAAGAAAATCCTGCTGCATGATTTTCTCTTTGGAGATAAAAAAAAATGTTTGCTGCAGGGCTCCATCGTGTTGATGGGACCCTGCAACAAACTGCATTGAAAGGAACCGCTGTGGCAGTAGTTCTCGGCAATGCTTTCAGAAATATTCACCTGCATGGACTGTCATTTCTGAGTCTGGCAGGCAATACCTTTACAGGAGTAATTTACTCCCGCAGCCTAACGAGAAAAAGGGCTGTCTGCCAGATTATAAATCTGACCCTTAGGCTTCCATGTATGTGGCCAATTCTTCATTGGCTTTGCTAGGCCAAATAGGACGTGCCATTTGTGAGCAGTTGATTTCCAGATGGGTACTCTGCATCAGCATTTACATTGCAAGGAGTATTGGTCCTCCAGAAGGCCTCATGGCCTACTACGTTATAGTCAAGGTCACCACTTTAGCTTTACAGAGAGGGGTACTAGTCCTTAATATTTGTTAAGCATCTACTTGGTCCTTTGTTTAGACTTTTACTGTCTTCATTCATGTTCAAGGAATAAGTTGCAGTTTGGCCTTGAACTGCTTGACTAATAGAATTACTGAACAGTTTTTTCCTGAACCATTATACATATTTATTAAATGCAGATTTTTCAAGGATTAGTGTAGGAAAGTCCTAATTTTATTAAGTATACAGAGGTGAGTACTGTGTATCAACTTACTTGCTTTAATCTTTTAGCAGCCAGAAACTGAACAATAAAGATAGATCAGGAAATAGCTACAGAAAAAACATCACCTTCCTTAAGTGTCTGAATCTGAACTGCAATTTATTGCCCAGCTGGCTTATTAGTGGTGTACATAATAGTACGTCACAAATATTACCTCCTCTTTCTTAATGTAACAAAGTCAATTCATTTTGTTTATAAATAGTAAAAATGAAATACGTGAGAAAGGCAATGAGCAGGAAGACTGCAATCAATGTCTTTAAGAAAATCAGGAATTTTCTACACTATTCCTTTGAAAATCTACATTTTGAATAGATCGAAGGCGCCTATTAAGCAAATTTAAAGTGCACTGACTATTGAAAAAGAGGCTTGAGATGCAGGTTTGCAATAGAACACTTCAAACATAGAAGCTGAAAATCAATCAGCTGCTCTCAAAATCTCTTCGAAACTACCAACCTATTAGAAGGCCTTGGCTCTCTTTGAAGAATGAAATACGTAAAAACTGGCATCAACCCCCGCTTGAGGCATAGCACACTTAGGCCTTCATTATTACATTGGCGGTAATACCGAATACCGCCGCGGTGACTGCCGCCAACATACCACCGCAGAGGCGAACATCCGCCCGCCAGATTATGACACATACACCACAAAACCGACAGAAACCAGCCGCAACCACAAATCCACTAGACCCACTGAACATGATAAACTGTCAGAACTACCACCCATACGTTACACCACCAAAACAACGCTTTCCAAATAATGACCCACAAATAACTACACCGGACATTCAACGACGGTAAAACATTGGCAGTGCACACGGCCAAGGCAGGAATGGCCACCTAAATACAAAACAAGACAACATTGGCCAGAACAAAAAAAACAAACCTGATACAACTACACCCACCCCACACACCCACCGACGGCAGTATGAAACACCCCCCCCACAACAAACACAAACCTTTGCAAACGTGAGAAGACCGCCACAACTTGCCACATCAATCCCAGAGACAACTACACATATGTACCACAACTACCCATTCATCTGTCATGCACCACATATCACAAACCCCACCACATCACACATCACCCTCTGCACAACACACACACCACACAACACCCATGTCCCCACAAAGGCACCCTTGGTTCACTGATGAGGAGTTGCGGATCATGGTGGAGGAAATAGTCAGGGTAGAGCCACAGCTGTTTGGAGCACAGGTTCCGGAGATCTCCATTGCCAGGAAGATGGAGCTTTGGCGGAGAATTGTGAAAGGGTAAATGCCGTGGGACAACATCTACGCACAAGGGAGGACATAAGGAAGAGGTGGAACGACCTTGGGGGGGAAGGTGCGTTCCATTGCAGCAAGGCACAAGCTCGTCATCAGGAGGACTGGTGGTGGACTCCCACCTCCTACCCCACAGTTGACAGTATGGGAGGTGCAAGCCTTGGCGATACTACATTCTGAGGGACTCACTGGAGTAGCAGGAGGACTGGACACTGGTGAGTCACCATTTACAACCTATCAACCTATCACCCCTCCTTACCTGCATGCCATCTCACCCGCTCACCCTGACTCTCTACACCCCACTCCATCTCACACAGTTCACCACACCAATTACCACATCTAAATGGCAACCCCTGCATGCCATACCCACTGCAAGCACATCCCTTCCAGCTCTGCATGCACACCCACCACCAATGCATGCACAGCATGGAGAATTACCAATCCCACAATCCATCACCACACACTACCAAAGGGGGGAGGACAACACCAATATCATAGGGAAAGCTAGGAATGCAGAATATGTCACAGAGAAGTACCCTAACACATCACTCACATCCCGACAGGTGCCCCAGCCAATGTCAGCGGCGAGGAGGTGCCACGGCTACCCAGTCCTCCACCAGAAGATGCCCCCAGTGATGACAGAAACTCAGGAGCACTGATCTGGATGAACTCCCTGGCCCATCTGGGATCACTGGTCAGTCAGCTACCCCATCCCGCACCCAGTCCACTACAAAGCCCCCCCTCTGGATATAACACCACAGCAGCCAGCCAACGCCCCAAAACCTCTGTCCCCAGGACATGTCAATCAGTAATGTCCCCACCTGTACAGGACCAGAGTTCACACCACATAGGCAAGACAATGAGAGTCCTGGTGTCAGTGGGAGTGGGCACACTGTTCAGGGGACACATGCATATGGGGCCAGGGACAGTCGGAGGACAGCTGGGCGCCAGGGGGAGGACAGGCCCAGGGAACCCACTGTTCAGGAGGTACTCACAAATTTCCTGGGGGCATACCAACAATCCCAGGACAGGAAGGGTCAGGTGCTCAACATTATGCAGGAGAACCAGCGGCTGCAAGGGGAACATCACCAGGAGGTCATGCAAGAATTGCAGGTCTTGAATACCACCATGGCCTCCATTGCAGGGGTGCTGGGTGACATGGCCAACATCATGCGGCAGTACACAGCCCACCATCGGGCCCCTGCCACTATCCAGTCTACTGACCAGCCCTCCACATCTACTGCAGCTAGTGCACAGAAGGCCCTTCCACAGGACCCATATGCCACCAGCAATCCTCCCCCTGCAGAAGGTAAACAACCCACAAACGTTCCCAGACAGACACCAGAGACAGTTGCCTTGACCAAGACCACTGCCAAGAAATGAGTCCCTCCTGGAATATCCCTCTTGTGTTCCACTGGGTCACCATGTCCACTTTGAACTGCCATTGCTCTTCTTCCTATGGCCCCTTGAATACTGGGCCTGTGCTACAAACAGACTGGCCCACTACACTGGACTTTTCCCAACCATCACCCCACCTTATTGCACTTTGCATTGTATACCAAATTCATAAATAAACAATCTTGGACACAACTTGAGTAATAGTGCTTTATCTGAAGGAAATGTACAATGTCTTGAACTGTACTGAACTGCATGATCCTGTGCAAATGTCCTGTAATGTGTTCATCTATCCTACATATGTGTCTCAGCCGTCTGTACACATCACAGCATTACACTGTTGTAACCACACCAACATCTGCAATAAGGGAAGGCATAGGTGACAGTCAGTTGGAATGCAAAGGTAGTGACTGGCATTATTTAACAGCCAAACAGCACAACACTGAAATGGAAAAATGTATAGTTCAACAGTCTTACCTGAGTGTCATTGGAAGTACTGCTGTATGATATGTGTCCCGTTGTCCACATCCTCCTCCTTTTCCTCCTCCTCACTGTCCTCAGTGTCCACTGCTGCCACAGCTGCATTGTCAGCCCCCTCCTGCAGATAGGGCACATGGTGTCTGAGGGCCAAATTGTGCAGCACGCAGCACAACATACCAATCTTGCAGACTTTCTCAGGGGAGTAGCATAGGGATCCACCTGTCAGATGGAGGCACCTGAACCTGGCCTTCAGGAGACCAAAGGTGCATTCAACAACCCTGCTACGCCCATGAACATCATTGTACCTATTCTCAGCCCCTGTTCTCAGATTCCTAACAGGGGTCAAGAGCCAGGACAGGTTTTGGTAGCCGGAGTCACCTGGAAGAAGTGAGGGACACACATTAGCCTTGCGCAATGGCATGGAGTGTGATTCCTGTAGGCATGCACTGACATACATTGGGTGGGGACTCACCTATAAGCCACACTCTGTTCCTCTATAGTCGTGCCATTAGCTGTGGGACACTGCTATTCCTCAGGACAGAGGCATCATGCACCGACCCAGGATACTTGGCAGTGACATGGGAGATGTACTGGGCCTATGATGTTCTGATTTTCAAAAAATATTTACTCTACAAACTGATGCTTCTGCACAGGGGGTTAGTTGCTGTTCTTTACCAACCAGATGTGGATGGCCAGTTACACCCTATAGTGTATATCAGTCGCAGACTACTACCTCAAGAAAGACATTTCGCCACAATCAAAAAGGAATGCTTTTCCATAAAATGGGCAGTAGAAGCCTTACAATATTATCTTC
The DNA here is from genome assembly GCF_031143425.1 of Pleurodeles waltl. Lineage (NCBI taxonomy): Eukaryota > Metazoa > Chordata > Amphibia > Caudata > Salamandridae > Pleurodeles > Pleurodeles waltl. The sequence goes on from NC_090438.1 coordinate 727,798,748, forward strand.
TTGGTTGTTTCTTTACCCTTTTAACAGACCATGTGTAGGAAAGTACCTTCTTTTTGACATGGTTAAACCCACTTTGTAACCTGCAGTCAGTGTGTTTTGACTGTGTTCACTAGGATCCTGCTAATCAGGACCCTAGTGACTGTGCTCTCTCCCTCCGAATTTGGTTATCTCTGACTTAGTACACCCCACAATTGGCATACTGGTGACCTTATATAAGTCCTTAGTATATGGTATCTAGGTACCCAGGGCATTGGTGCACCAGGGAATCCCCATTTGCTGCAGCGTGTATTATGCTACCCATGGGAGTCCATAACAAATGTGTCTGCAGGCCTGCCATTGCAGCCTTCGTGAAAAGGTGCATGCACCCTTTCACTACATGTCACTGCACCAGGTCACATTAAGTCACCTCTATGGCAGGCCCTCCTAGCCCAGAGGGAAGGGGGCAAGTACCTGTGTGTTACAGCACCTCTACATGAGCAGAGGTGCCCACACGAACTCCATCTCCAATTTCCTGGACTTCGTGATTGCGGGGAAGCCATTTTACCCATGTACTGGACATAGGTCACTACCTATGTCCAGCTACATAATGGTAACTCCGAATCTGGGCATGTTTGGTATCAAACATGTAGGAATCATACCTGAATACTGTTGCCAGTTTTGGTTGAATGATTCCATGCACTCTGGGGGCTACTTAGAGGACCCCCAGCTTTGCTCCTTCCAGTTTGCAGGGTTTTCCCAGGCAGCCCGCGCTGCTGCCATCCTACAGACAGGTCTCTGCCCTCCTGCTGCTTAAATAGCTCAAGCCCAGGAAGGCATAGCAAAGGATTCTCTTTGGGAGAGGGAGGTGACACCCTCTACCTTTGGAAATAGGTGTTACATGGCTTGGGAGGGGTAGCTATCTCAAGCCACTGGTATGCTTTGAAGGGCACATTTGGTGTCCTCCTTGCTTAAACCAGTCTGCATCCCTGCTTTGGCACAAAATTGGACAATGGAAAGGGGAGTTACCACTCCCCTGTCCATCACCACCCCAGGGGTGGTGCCCAGAGCTCCTCCAGGTGGCCACTTGATTTTGACATCTTGAACCCAAGATGGGCAGATGCCTCTGGGAGCATCTGAGTGGCCAGGACAGGCAGGTGATGTCACAGCCCTCTCCTGATAGGTGGCCACCCTACTAAATGACCAAACCCCCTTTTAGGGCTATATTGGGTCTCCCTCTTGGGTGGGGCCTCAGATTCAACGTGCAAGATTCCAGCAGGACTCCTCTGCAACATTTACTTTGAGTTCTGGTCACTGGAACCGCAACTGGACTTCACAGGAACCTACAGTCTGCAGCACCAGCAACAATTTCACTCTGCAACATTGTTTCTCCGGCTCCTTCGAGCAACTGCAACATTTCCGTGGCTGTGCATCCTCTGAGGGCAGCAGGACTTCAGTTTGCACCAAGAAGCAAGAAGGAATCTCCCTTGGAGTGAAGGAGACACCCCCCCCTTCTGTAGACACCAACTTCAACGACGACCGGCTGCCTGGGTCCTCTCTTCTGCAACTCTGTGTGGATCCTGCAACACAAATGGTGGTCTTGAGTGTTCCCCTTCGTTCCCTTTACCAGCTGTCCAACTTTTGAGGTGGTGAGTCTTTGCCTCTCCTTGCAGGACAGTACCCCTGTGCACCGCGACTCTTGCAGCCACCTTGGCTTTTCTTTAAAGGGATCTTCAGGCTCCTTGTAGTGCCGGCCTCCAGCACTCTTCTATGCAACGCGTAGTCTCCTGCCTGCTGCTCCAGCGACGTGGGAGTCCTTTCTAGGTGTGCTGAGTGGGCCTCACTGCGACTCCTGTGCCTGCTAGCTGTGAGTTGCCTGTGGGGGCTGCATCCACAACTTCTTGCTCTCCTGACTGCTGGGGGTCGCGTGGGACTCCCCTGCTTGGGTTGAATCCCCTCGGAACCTACTGGTCCCCAGCAGCTCTGCAACTTCTCTTCTGCGACTCTTGCCTTTACCAGGCTTGTTGGTGGTTTTTCCACACCACTGGTGGACTGCAAGTCTTCTTCCGAATTGGGACATCGACTGCATCACTTTTGGAACTCTTCCTCCGCTCCTGTGCTGCATAGCAAACTCCTGGTCATCATTGTCGACCTGGTCCTGCACCTCCAGAAGGGTGTGTAGCGGCTCCTGCCCCAACCAGGCACTCCAACTGGAACTGGACTCGGTTCCCTTCATTTGCAGGTCCTGTTCTGTCAGGATCCATCTTTTGTTTCTTCCAATCTTGCTTGGGTCTTACACAGTCCTCTTACAAAGTTTCTCTGTGTGTTTGGGAAAAAACAGGTACTTACCTCTTCTCTCCTGGTCGCTGGGGGCACTCTGGTACTTAGCTCTCAGGTCTCCTAGTTCCTCCAGCTCCCCTTTACAGATTTCACTTACCTGGGTGGGGGCCTGACTTTCGCATTCCATGTTTAGTATATAGTTTGGTCTCCCCATAGTGTCTCTATTGTTTACTGTTATTTCACTGTTTTCTATTGACTTTCTATGCCCATTCCTGATTACCAAGGTGTATGTAATAGTGTGTTTACTCACCTGCCAATGGAGTATTATAGTATTTTAGTATGTGTGTCACTAAAATAAAATACCTTTATTTTTGTAACACTTTGTGGTTCTTTCATATATGTATTTGCTGTGTGACAATAAGTGGTATTGCATGAGCTTTGCATGTCTCCTAGTTAAGCCTTGGCTGCTTATCCTCAGCTACTTCTAGAGAACCTGGCTTCCTAGACACCGACTATACCTCGCTAATAGGGGAACCCTGAACCTGGTAAAGGGTGATACCACCACACACCAGGCCAGGTTCCTACACATGCTCCTTACGTGGTTGTCACAACATAAAGATACCAATCCAACGGTACTACATTGGTTTTTATCCCTCCAACGATTTTCTTTCCAGACCCGCCATGTTCCTGGGGTGGAACAAGTCACAGCAGATTATTTGTCTAGCTCACCAATGTTGTCATGGTCTGAACTGCCATGTCAGGGGAGAGCCACAGTAATGGGCTCATCCATGTCCCGGCAGACGATAGGCGAACGAAGAGCGGCAGGCACAAGACTATGGAGAGTGCCCTGAGGGTACCATGACCCAAACAATTGATGGTCCTGCTTCAGCGTCAGTGAACGCAATATTCACTGATAGGACGAGGTTTGGAAAAAAAACTGGATATGAACCCGAAAGGAGGAAAGAAGGAGAGGGTGACTGGAAGAAGGAGGAGAGGATCGGTAACCCATGACAAAGAAGCAGGGCAACCAGATCCCAGGAGGGACCAAGGCAAGAGGGCATGTGGAGCATTGAATGGGAAGACAACCACTGAAGACATCAGTCCAACAGAAGAAGGCCAAAGGGACAGAGGAGAATGCAGTTGCAGTTGACAGCCATGTCCCATGTGGCTTACCAAGGTATGTGACCGCATACGCGGTTGCAGTGACTGGTTTTGGCTTGGGAGGGAAGGATGGGTGGTGATGGGGTCGCCATAAACATGTGAGAGGTTGCATGATTACACTTCCCTGTTCCCGCTCAACCCATACACTGGGAAGCACCTACGTTACAGTGTTTTGGCACCAGGCGTAACGGGCTACCGAGGCACAACGGGTGAAAGAAAATATTCCCACATGGCGTAACAGGCTACCGAGGCACAACGGGTGAAAGAAAATATTCCCACACGGTAATTCCTACACCTACACTGCCCTCCTCACGAGCCCACCACTCTGATTCTGAGAAACTGTTCAGACATACACCTAACCGTAATTCTCCTTTCTCGGAGGTCCTGGAAACTGGACAGAAAATCCTGCAGTGCCCCCAACGAGGAAAATAAAAGAAGAGTAATAAGGAAACCCAGCCATTCCTGCCATACCTGGTCCAGCGAGGAGAAAGACATTAGAAACAGTATAAAAATATATGGCGATTTAATGAATAAGCACAGTAAGGGGGGGGCTTGGTTTGGAGGCCAACGATGGCGGACTCATGAGCAGAAAGCTCCACTGCCTCTGCAATACTCTGGAAAAAAAAACAGATTGAGGCTGCACTGATGGCTACCGGCACAGCTGAATTCCCAGAGGGGACCAGCGCAACCTGAGGGCTGCGGTTCCCACTCTGCTGACGACAGGGACCAGAGGTGTGGCACCCCGGCCCATGCGACAGCTGAGACGGTGCAGCAGGGGCAGTGCTGCGGTCCATGGCGTAGAGGAGCCCTGTGGCTTGAGAGGAGCAGCCGAGTGGTGGAGGAGCGGGAGGGGGAGCCGAGACAGACCGACGACACAGCAGCGATGTGGTGGGTGAGGTGGAGGCCCAAGTGGCTGGGAGGCCAGTTGAGCCAACCATTGCTGACGAAGGGGACTTGTGCAGGGGATAGCCAGGGGGCCTGAGCAGAGACTGTGCTCCCAGAGAAATGGCTGGAGAGAATAGTGCACACACTACCACACCCTCAATGGACAATGGAGACTGTTAGCTGCCCATACAGGTCTACAGACGGGGGAGAGGTCCATTGTAGCTGTGCAAACAAGCAAAATAGTGGCTGGTGGTCCCCCTTCCTTCGGCCCACGCCAGGTCCACTAATAGACTGAGCAAAGAAGCTGGAGGGGGCGTGCTGAACCCAGCAAAAGTGCCCAACAATGGTGGACATTATGGGCATTATGGGCAAGACACGAAACAAGATGAACCCGGCTGCTCAGGGGTCGGGGAGACTCCCCTAGAACAACTGCAGGCAGAGGATTCCCAAAGTAATGAGGAGGTCTCCATACATGACAGAAGATGCAGAAGGGCACAATCACTGCAGCAATATAAGGTTGATGGGACTACCGGAGGGGGAGGAGGGTGCAGATATGGTGGCATTTTTGGAGAAATGGATACAGACGGAGGTGACCCCGGACTGCCTCACCCCCTTGTTTGCCCTAGAGAGAGCTCACAGGGTGCCGGCAAGGCAGCTGGTGCCCGGCCGCCTGCCTCACCCAGTGGTGGCGCAGTTGCTGTATTTCAAAGACTGCAAGACCATACTCCATAAAGCATGCAGCAATGGACCATATACGTTGGGTAATGGGAAAGTACTGGTGTTCTGGTGTTCCTGGACTATACTTTCCTTAGTGGGGAAAGACTGCAATATTGGCTGATGTTTCCGGCAAAATTAAGGATCATCCAGCATGGCACCACACACTTCTGCGCCTCGGCCGAAGAAGACTGGACTTGGTTAGACGCATATAATGCAGAGCACTAAGTCTGAAGCCCAGAAGCAAATTTTAAATGCCCAACAGAAGGCCCAACAGAAGACCCAGGAAGAAACCTAAAGGCAAGCACTGGGGTCCCTCCGGACCAGGCCTTCCCGCTCGCATACAGAACGGGTGAGAGTGGCAGCACTACGGGCAGTGGCAAAACTGGCAACAATGCCTCGAGGGGATGACAGATCAGATGAAGTATAGGATCAGGCTAGAGCGTGTCAGGCTCTGGTTCTTCATGTTCCCTGGGGAAGGGATTGCCGGTTATAACACCACAGGTGGCCAAAAGCATCATCTGAGAACAGAGAAGTTGGCCTAGTCGTCCTGGCGGGCCGGACGGCCTCTGCTGCTGCCCCCATGGATAAAACAATGGGGGTGCATTAGGGGTAATTTGGACTGGGAGATGTCAAATTAAGCCTAACTTAGCGTCATACAAGGCCAGAACTTAGCCCCTATTCGCTTCCCCTCTCACAGGAAGACTTCCTTACCAGAGAGCTGGATGTGGTGATCTTCTATTAATGTTTTTGTTCTTTAGGTTTAGATGGCCAGCCGTTGCTGGACTGCCCTGGGTTAAGAGAGTTCAATGTGGGAATTGTTGTTGCAGGTCCCGGGGGTCACTGATACATATGTTGACTTCTCAGAGCAGAGTAGGGAACACACTGGAGAGTACCTTACACCTATACGTTTAAAGAGCGGGCAGATGAACCAGGGCCCAAACTCTCATTCATAACCTGGAATGTCAGAGGAATGGGTTCGGCTGCTAAGAGGTACAGCATACACAGATACTTAAAACGCAGAGAAGCACAAATAGTTATGCAACAACAAACCCACTTAATGCAGGGTGAGGTTGAATGGCTACGCCGCCGATAGCGGGGTAACGTATATGCCACTGCATACTCTGTCTATTCAAGAGGGGTGCTCATATGGGTAAGGGCAGGTGCCCCATTGAACATATGCACACATTGATTGATAAAGAGGGGTGCTATGTACTGATCAGTGGCAGGCAGAATACTCTGTTGATTGCTGGGTAAAGTAATAATCTTAGGATCCATCTATGCCTCCAACCAGGACCAAGTGCAGTTTCTCAATAAGTTATCGACCCCTTTGGCTAGCATAGGGGATGGTGAATTACTCTTGGTTGGGGACTTTAATTGTGTAGTGAATGTGAAGCTAGATAGATCTACCACCCTATTGTCGGGGCCCCAGCATGGAGACTATCCAAGTGGCTACGACAATAGATGACCCACTAGGACCTGCGGGAGATCTGGAGGGCCCACCATGCTCAACTACAGGAATATTCTTACTATTCACTGGTCTACAAACTACACACAAGGTTGGATATGTTTTTGTGTTTCTCCCTGGTGGGGTATTCAGCACTGTCTGCAGAATATCCGGGGCGCACTTTGTCAGATGATAGCCCACTGTTATTACAACTTTGCCCATTGCTGGAGAGGCCAGCGGTCCCCCTCTGACATCTTAACCCCCTGTAGCTAGAACTCCCCATTCAGGGAGTCATTACAAAAGGCCATCACATAGTTTTTTAAGCACAATCAAGGTACAGCCACTACTAGGCTGGCAGAGTGGGAGGCCCTGAAGGTGGTGCTCCATGAGGACTGTATTTGCGAACTGGTGGGGGCCAGGAAAGAGCTGGAAGAAGAGCCTGAGGGGCTGGAGGATAGACTTCATGAGCTAGATAACCAGTTGGGGCTTAATGGTGGGGCAGATAACCTCCATGGAGACATTAGAACAGATTACTTTAAAGCACCAGACCATCTCCATTGTTTAGATTACAATGATTACATGACACACAGTGAAGAGGTCGGGATGGAGATGCAGCCTGCCTGGTTGGTTGCATCCCCAACTAGGGGGAAGCCAATCACACAGTTGTTAAGAGATGACGGACGTCTGGTATACACAACAAGAGATATTAATGAGGCTTTCCGGAAATATTACGAACACCTATACTGCTGCACTAGGATCCTTATAGAGACAGACATGACTGACTGTAGGAAAGTACCATCTTGCCTGGCATGTTACCCCCATTTTTACTAGTATGTATGTTTGTTTTTGCCTGTGTGCTGGGATCCTGCTAGCCAGTGCCCCAGTGCTCATAAAGTGTGCCCTGTATGTGTTCCCTGTGTGGTGCCTAACTGAATCACTGAGGCTCTGCTAACCAGAACCTCAGTGCTTATGCTCTCTCTGCTTTTAAAATTGTCACTGCAGGCTAGTGACTAATTTTACCAATTCTTATTCGCATACCTGGAACACCCTTATAATTCCCTAGTATATGGTACCTAGGTACCCAGGGTATTGGGGTTCCAGGAGATCCCTATGGGCTGCAGCATTTCTTTTGCCACCCATAGGGAGCTCAGACAATTCTTACACAGGACTGCCACTGCAGCCTGAGTGAAATAACGTCCACGTTATTTCACAGCCATTTTACACTGCACTTAAGTAACCTATAAGTCACCTATATGTCTAACCCTCACTTAGTGAAGGTTAGGTGCAAAGTTACTTAGTGTGAGGGCACCCTGGCACTAGCCAAGGTGCCCCCACATTGTTCAGGGCAAATTCCCCGTACTTTGTGAGTGCGGGGACGCCATTACACGTGTGAACTATATTTAGGTCAATACCTATATGTAGCGTCACCATGGTAACTCCGAACATGGCCATGTAACATGTCTAGGATCATGGAATTGTCACCCCAATACCATTCTGGCATTGGGGTGACAATTCCATGCATCCCGGGGGCTCCAGCAAAGAGCCCGGGTACTGCCAAACTAACTCTCTGGGGTTTTCTCTGCAGCTACCGCTGCTGCCAACCCTCAGACAGGTTTCTTCCCCCCCTGGGGCCTGGGCAGCCCAGTCCCAGGAAGGCAGAACAAAAGATTTCCTCTGAGAGAGGGTATTACACCCTCTCCCTTTAGAAATAGGTGTTAAGGGCCTGAGAGGAGTAGCCTCTCATGGCCTCTGGAAATGCTTTGAAGGGCACAGATGGTGCCCTCCTTGCATAAGCCAGTCTACATTGGTTCAGGGAGCCCCCCACCCCTGCTCTGGCGTGAAACTGGAGAAAGGAAAGGGGAGTGACCACTCTCCTGACCAGCACCTCCCAAGGGGAGGTGCCCAGAGCTCCTCCAGTGTGTCCCAGACCTCTGCCATCTTGAATGCAGAGGTGTGAGGGCACAATGGAGACCTCTGAGTGGCCAGTGCCAGCAGGTGACGTCAGAGACCCCTCCTGATAGGTGCTTACCTCTCTCTGTAGCCAATCCTCCTCTGAGGGCTACTTAGGGTCTCTCCTGTGGGTTTCCCACCAGATAACGAATGCAAGAGCTCACCAGAGTTTCTCTGCACTTCTCTCTTCGACTTCTGCCAAGGATCAACCGCTGACTGCTCCAGGACACCTGCAAAACCGCAACAAAGTAGCAAGAAGACCACCAGCAACATTGTAGCACCTCATCCTGCCGGCTTTCTCAACTGTTTCCTGGTGGGGCATGCTCTGAGGGCTGTCTGCCTTCTCCCTGCACTGGAAGCCAAGAAGAAATCTCCAGTGGGTCGACGGAATCTTCCCCCTGCTAATGCAGGCACAAAACTTCTGCATCACCGGTCCTCTGGGTCCTCTCTCATCTTGACGAGCGTGGTCCCTGGAACACAGGAGCTGGATCAAAGTATCCCCGACAGTCCAGTGGCCCTTCTGTCCAAATTTGGTGGAGGCAAGTCCTTGCCTCCCCATGCCATACAGTAATCCTGTGTACTGCGTGAACTGCAGCTGCTAGGGCTTCTGTGCACTTCTGCAAGACTTCCTTCGTGCACAGCACAGCCCAGGTCTCCAGCACTCCGTCCTGCATTGCCCAACTCGCTGAGTTGGACTCTGACTTCTTGGGACCCTCTTTTGTTGTGCTGAGACGACCTCTGTGCTCAGATCTTCTGAACGCCTGTTCAGGTGCTTCTGCGGGTGCTGCCTGCTTCTGCGTGGGCTCTCTGTGTTGCTGAGTGCCCCCTCTGGCTCCTCCTCCAAACGGCAACCTCCTGGTCCTTCCTGGGCCCTGGAAGCACTTAAAATCCTCAACCGCGACTCTTGCAGCTAGCAAGACTTGTTTGCGGTCTTTCTACGTGGAAACAACTCTGCATCCTCCAGCACACCGTGGGACATCTCCTGACCAGAGGAGAAGTCCCTGGCATCTTCCGTTGTTGCAGAATCTTTGGCTTCTTCCACCCAGAGGCAGCCCTTTTGCACCTTCATCCGGGTTTGGTGGGCTCCTGCCCCCATGACTCTTGGACTTGATACCCTTTTACAGGTCCTCAGGTCCAGGAATCCGTATTCAGTGCTTTGCAGTCAGTTGTTGTCTTTGCAGAATCCCCTATCTCGACTTTGCTGTCTTTCTGGTGTCGTAGGGTAACTTTACTCCTTCTTTTCAGGGTCTTGGGGTGGGGTATCTCAGACACCCTTAGTGTTTTCTTACACTCCCAGCAACCCTCTACACACTACACTAGGCCTGGGGTCCATTCATGGTGCGCATTCCACTTTTGGAGTATATGGTTTGTGTTGCCCCTAGGCCTACTTTTCCCTATTACATTCTATTGTGTTCTACAGTGTTTGTGCTACTTTTCTAAGTGTTTTACTTACCTGATTTTGGTTTATGTGTATATTTTGTGTATATTACTTAACTCCCAAGGGAGTATATCCCCTGAGATACTTTTGGCATATTGTCACTAAAATAAAGTACCTTTATTTTTAGTAACTCTGAGTATTGTGTTTCCTTGTGATATAGTGCTATATGATATACGTGGTATAGTAGGAGCTTTGCATGTCTCCTAGTTCAGCCTAAGCTGCTCTGCTATAGCTACCTCTATCAGCCTTAGCTGCTAGAACACTTCTTTTTTTGTGTTGTAGTTTTTTATTGTTTTCACAACAGGTATTCAAAGAATATAGAGCTTAGCCCTTCAAGGCTTATTTGACACATACAGTCTGTGGTCTGCCATATATACACATGTCAAATTAATAAACAATTTAAACAAGTATTTATGTTCACGGTGTATAACTATTACCACCAGTATATTGTTATAATAGGGAAATAGTTACAGTACAATAATACAAGGGGGTTCTCAAACAATGGGGGTTATTCTGACTTTGGAGGAGGTGTTAATCCGTCCCAAAAGTGACAGAAAAGTGACGGATTTACCACCAGCCGTATTACGAGTCCATTATATCCTATGGAACTCGTAATACGGCTGGTGGTATATCCGTCACTTTACCGTCACTTTTGGGACGGATTAACACTCCTCCAAAGTTAGAATAACCCCCAATATCTTATTATAGTATAACCATGAGTGTATGATACATCCGCCCTGAGATATAGCTTTATTATAGCATTGTTATACTAGCGACAGAGTCCAATAATAGTCTAATAATCTCTCTCTGTCCTGCCCAAGGTCTCCAAGAGGGGGCCAGATTGTTGTGTCTTTCCGGAATAATTTTTCCTTAGATAAGCGAGGTAAGCGTGGTGGGGCAGATATAAAAAGAATGTTATAGGGGAACGGCAGGTAATGGCGAGAAGAAGGTAGCTCCGAATGACCTCCAGTTAGGGGGTAGAAGCTGAGGATTAGGGAGGTCGTTCCAGCTTGGTGTAGGAGAGATTAGCATCCTGCTCTTGATATGGGGAGGGGAGGCCTGAGGGGGAACCTTAATATAGGGATCTATGGGTATGGGGTGCAGAAATGTAAGGACTCCTTAGTAATGGTGGTGTAGATAATGAGAACGGGTAATTCGTAGTGCTATGTAGAACAGAGATGGAGTAATCAGGGAAGAGGGGCGGAAATTATCCAATGAAGGAGGGGTTTTCAAATCAGGCTAGTAAGAGGAAAAGAGTAAGGCTATAAGTATGCTGAGGAGGAAGAGATAAGGGAGAAGGGAAAGGGATGGGGAATAAGAATAGAAAAGAAGAAAGGAGAGAGGAGGGGATATAGATAAAAGTCGGGATGTAGATAAGAGAGAGGTTCGTGTTGTTAGGGGTGATGTTAATAATAGCATTAATATTAGTAATGGTGACTGAGGGGGGAAGAAAGAATCATATATAGAGAGGGAGGAGATGGTAGAGCTGGAGTCATAAGGCAGACGGAGCGATGATAGTACGTAAGCGGGGGAGGGTAGGGGGTTTATGAAGGTGGGAATGAAGAAGAAAGTGAGATGGATAATGACGGGGGTGGGGAGATGATACATCCATGATAGACTGTACGTGAGCATTCAATAGGATGTCAGTATTGGATCGGATTGGGGGGATATAATTCAATAGGGAGTGGCATTGAATGATTCAGTGAGGTGGAGGTTCATCTGTGTAGGTTGGTTGTGGTCTCTCGCACGGGGGAGCTTAGTTCGTTGATCCGGAGAGGAAGGGCGACCAGGTTTGTAAGAACACATCTGTTTTATCCTGTAGGTCATATATAAGTCGTTCATGGGAGGCCGCCGGATACATTGCAGCGATCCATTCATTGTGAGAGGGGACGGCCGTTGCTCGCCAGTGTCTGAGGATACATAATTTTGCCGTGGCCAATGTGGTGTGCAGTAGTCGGCCTTGTGGTCAGGAGAGATTATACAACTCTCTAGTATCATGCAGTAGTAGAAGGGATGGGGTGAGGAGTAGTGGTAGGGGCAGCGCTTCCCTAAGGGTATTTCCTACCGACTGCCAAAAGGGTTGTATGGCCGGACAATCAAGTAAAATATGGGTTAAGTCGCATTGAGCGTGCGAGCATCTCCAGCAAGATGCATGGGGTAATAATCTTGCTGTGCGTAGTTTCTGGTGGGTCCAAAACCAATCATGTAAGTTCTTGAAAAGACAACATTTCAGACCGGCCTCACGGGCTCCTCGGTCTCGGGCTTCGATCAAGTCAGCCCAGTCCTCTAGGTCATAGTCAATTTGTAGGCGTGTTCGCCATTTATTCTTGAGGGAATTTAGGAGGGGGAGTGAGAAAAGGTGCCGGTTCAATAATGCCTGTAGTCCGGATACGGCCCCCTTCAGTTGACCCCACGTTTCCAGATATTGAAGTACCGGGGAGTGTGCACGTCGTCGAGGAAGGTGCCCTAGCCGTTGTACTAGACAATGTCAGACTTGAAGATAACACCATGAGTGATGTTCAGGGAGATCAAATTCTTCCTTGAGTTCTCCGAACGTCTTCCAGGTATCTCCAGAGATGAGCTGGTCTACCCGCATGATGCCTTTTAGGTTCCAGTCCCTCCAGGAGATAGTCTTCCCCCCAATCTGAAACCCTTTGTTGCTCCATAATGGGGCTCTATCATGTAGATGGGGATCTACTTTCAAGGATCAATGTGCCTGTCGCCAAGCTTTCCTCATAGCTCCAATCATGGGATTGGTGGGTCGTTGATCCACCGGACCTGTATCATATAGCCTCTGGAGGCCGTATGAGGCGCCCGTAAGCGTTCTTTCTACATCCACCCAGAGTGGCGGATCTCGTGTGTTCGGTAATAGAAAGACCAGCTGCGAAAGATTTAAGGTGGATGCATAATGTTCAACTGAGGGGAGGTTTAGACCTCCAAACTCACGTCGGGCTAGTAGTGTGGACCTGGGTAGTCATGGGCGCATGGATCCCCAGGCGAAAGCACAGATACAGCGATCTATCTCTCGGAGGAGAGATAGGGGTATATGTAAGGGGAGCATACCCAGGACATACAGGAATCTTGGTAGAGTTACCATTCGCACCGCCTACACTCTGCCCCACATAGAGAATCCCAACTGTTTCCACTTCTCAAAGTCTTGTTTCATATTGTTAAGGAAGGGGTCTAAATTGTCCGTCACTATTTTATCCAAACCTTTGATTATGTCAGTGCCCAGGTAGCAAAGGCGTGAGTGTTTCCATTTGACCGGGAGTTCTTGTAAAGAGGTGGTGACTGTTACAGGGGATAACGGTAGTGCTTCGCTTTTATCCCAGTTTATCCGGTAGCCCGAAAGATGTTCAAATTCCGTTAGTATCTCTTTAAGGGCTGAGAGGGAGTTGGGTAAGTCAGTGAGGGTGAGTAGAATATCATCTGCGTATAGGTAGATGGTGGAGCACCCACCTTGGATCGGGATGCCCGATATAAGATTGGAGCCACGGATAACCGCTGCTAAGGGTTCTACGGCCAGTAGGAACAATAAGGGGGATAGCGGGCAACCCTGGCGGGTCCCTCTGTGGATCGGGAAGGTGTCTGAGAGGAATTGTCCGCAGTTTACCTGGGCTGTTGGGGAGTCATATAGTAGACATACTCTATTAATGAAACTATTCCCTAGTCCACAACGTTTTAGGACTTCAAAAAGCTACCACCATTCTATTCGGTCAAATGCCTTCTCAATGTCCAATGAGAGTGCAAGGGCTTCTTCTTGTGTGTCTCGTGCTGTCCAGATAGCATGAAACAGCGTGTGGAGGTGGTTCCTTGAGGAGCGGCCTGTTACAAAGCCTACTTGAGTGTGGTGAATTAGGGAGGGGATGTCTTTTTTGAGGCGAGACACCAATATCCCGGCCAATATTTTGATATCTCCATTGAGGAGGGAAATGGGGGCGGTAACTTCCACAGAGTAGAGGGTCCTTTCCTGGTTTGGGTAAAACTGTGATGGAGGCTTTATTGGAGAGAGGGTGTAGGGAACCTGTCTGGTCAGCCCCTTTGAATGCCTCGTACAAGGCTTCCATAGTGTCAGCTCCCAACCATTTATAAAATTCGGATGTAAACCCATCCTCTCCTGGTGCTTTATGGTATGATAAGTTGGCTATCGCCACTTTACTAATATCACCCTCTAATAGCGCCCTACCTTCAGCCGTGAGACAGGGTATATTTGCTTTCCGCAGGAACGCATCCAGGCGATTAGTGTCCTTGACCGTTTCTGGGGTATATAGTAATAAAGGCCAAATTCATTTGCAATTGCCTGTGGGTGTGTAGTAAGTGTGTTGTCCCAGTTATGTATTGCTGGTATGGCTAGCGCAGCTTCCCTTTGATGTAGTTGGGGGGCTAGCAGGCGACCCGCTTTCTCCCCGTGTTCATAGTGGCGGCCCTTCAGCTTTTGTAATGCATATTCCGCTCTTGAGGTATAGAGGGAGTTGAGTTACATTTTAGCTTGTTCTAGTTGGCGACGGTTGAATGAGATGGGGGCTCGAGTGTACTCCCTGGTGGCGTGGGCTATACTATCCTCTAGTTTAGTCTGTTGATCCCTCCTAAGAGCATTGGAGATGGCCGCATCTCTCATTGGCAGACCTCTAATAGTTGCCTTTGCCGCCGCACATAGAAGTTGGGGGCGAAGACACTGAGCCCTAATTGTCCTTAAGGTATGTGACTACGTGTGCTTTGAGTTGTTCTTTTCCTTTCGGGGTTCGCTATCTGGGATTGGGGAGGCGCCAGGGCTTACGGCCGGGTGTGATCATCCCAAGTTCCAAAGTTAATATGACTTGGAGATGATCAGACCGTGCGGCCGTGAGGATTTCCGACATTCAAATCGATTGCACCATCCGGTGATTGATCAGAAAGTAGTCTAGCCGTGATTGAGTCCCATGGACCGAGGAGGCAAAGGTATATTCACGATCGGATGGATGTGATAGACGCCAGGAATCTAGCAGACCATGATCTGAAAGGACATCTTGCAGGAGAGCTCGGTCTGCATTGTTGCCTATATCAAGACTGCTTGAGTGGTCAAGGATGGCGTCCTGAACAATGTTCCAATCTCCTCCTAGTATATATTGTGATGTGCTAATCTGCGTTAATAGGCGATTGAGAGAGAGGAAGAAGGAACGTTTAAAGCCTGTGGGAGCGTATATGGAGCCTATACAGATTGTGGAGGGGCCTACTGTGAGTTTGGCGAGGACGTAGCGTCCTTCCAGGTCATGCCAAGTTTTGAGTAGCCAAAACTGTAATGAGCGACGAAGGAGTATTGCTACCCCACACCTTCTCCCTGTGCCCTGTGTTCCGTCATGCACGGATGGCAATTCACTGAAAAGCACCTTGCCCACCCAGTGTCTATGGAGTTTTTCGGATTCTGATGAGGAGAGGTGTGTTTCTTGTAGTAAGGCAATGTCGGCATGTTTGGAGCAGAGACAGGATAGTGCCTTCTGCCGTTTGATGTAGTGGGTCATACCGTGTACATTCCAGGATAGGACTGTGAGTGGAGTCGTCGACCCCCTGGGTGTGTGTGGGGAAGGCCTAGTCTACGGGATGTATCGGGTTCTGTGTTCGATGATAAAGAGAGAGAGGGGAAGAGTGGGGGGGGGGGGTGTTAAGCGTAAAAGAACTCTGCCCAAGCGTGTGATGGCAAGGGAGCTGGGGGGAATAAAACGTGTAGTGGAGATAAAGCCCCTCAGTCACAGAGGGGGAGGAGTTAGATAGGTGGAAGGGCAAGTCAGAGGGACAGCAAATATTATTTAGAGAGTAGTATAGAAAGATAAGACGGAGGAAGAAATAGCCCCCAAGTAACCGGAGAGTGGCTAGTGCTCTAATAAGTGCAGGGGTGGGGAGGAGGGTGTAGAGATCTGAGAATAAGACATCGAAATAAGTGATGTTAGGGAAAGGGAGAGGGAAGAGAACAGTAGCAAGAGATAGTTCGCTACCGGATGTCCTATTAAACTGCGGGTCTGAACCTGTAGGGCCCACGCACTGGGAGGGCATTGTTATAGGGTGAGGATGAAGTGGGGGGATTGGTGGTTCACATGTAGTCTTGTAAGTCCACCAGGGAACCTCCTTGTTAAATGAGCTTTGTATGGTGGGGGGTATGATGCTGAAGGTTATAGATATGGGTGCTGAGGTTTTGGGAAGCAGAGATGGTGAATCATGAGATATTTCTTAGGATATGGGCAGTGAGTGGTATATATGTAGCAAAGTATTGCAGGGTGTAAAGAATTATAGTGGGCAGGGCTGTATTCTGTGTGGGAGCCCAAGTAAATATTCAGAGGGTATAGACCCAGTGCTATCAGATACGGGGGTGAGGGCAGTGCTGGCGTTGACCCCAACTGGGGAGTCTGGTGCCTAATGAGCCTGTTTTAGCGGTTGGTGAGTGTGTCCTCGCTAATCTAATCTCAGGGGCCAGTTACAGGAGGGTTATCCACGGGGCTTCGTCTGGGGGGTGTCTAGGGAGGTCAGGTAGGTCCCCAGGGATTTAGTGCGGATGCTGGGGGTTTGTTGTACTAGAGCCCTGCGTACCCTTCCAATCTGTCAGACGTGGAGGGGATGATTTGTTGATGTAGGGTTGGCCTTATCTTTAACCGGAGTGTGAAAAATATTGAGGGGGGCCGTGTGGTGTGTGCTCGTCATAAGGGGGGAAACTTTTAATCTTGTAACGGTTGTGTCGGGGAAACCTCATCGTAAAAAATAAAGAGTACGCAACAACAAATTAACAGGACATCTACCCCGCTGGAGTTTTGCCCATTTGTCCAATCATAAGTCATAAGTTTGGCCCTGAACTGATATGGCAGTAACATCGCAAATAGGTATCGAACATTGTAGGATGAGGATGGGGCCCAAATCCCTCCCAGATCCCCTCCCACCAAAAAGGTAGTCCTCAATTAGATTAATTGGGTTTTCCACTTAGCTGTCGGAAGGTGGGAGGACCTGGCGACGGGTTCAGATCCAGCATTCTTCCAGATCTCTGGAAGATCAACATCCTGGGTGGTGGTCTGATAATGGTTTCAAGGGGGAACGGGATTTGTCTCTGCCCATGTCCTGGGTGTGGTCAATTACTGCTTGCAGGACATGTTCACTATTGTCTTGAGATTTAGGGGGACGTTTGTACATTCGTCCTCTCTTTTGTGAAGATGGGTGGTGGGGTTGAGACCGCAGGGTGGTGAGGACGTTCCCGGTTTGGAGGGAGTCAGGGCCCATGTGTCCGGGTGTAGTGTCCATGGGGTGTGAAGCAAGGTCACTCAGAAAGGAGCTGAGGTCTTCTGGTTCAGAAAAGTCTTTGGATTTGCCATGGTAAGTGATCCACATACGTGTTGGTTCGAAAAGGCCATATTTAATATCTAGGTTCCTGAGTTGCGGACGGAGAGACAGAAATGCCTTTCATTTTTCATTTGTCAGTCTAGAGAAATCTGCACCCACTCTGATCTCGTGACCCTCCAGGGAGACCAGGACTTGTGTTTTGGCTGCTCAAATGACCTGGCGGGCTTGCTCATGGCGTAGAAAGCATGATATTATAGGACGTGGTTTGTCTGAGGTTGCTTTATGGAGCGGGCCTATCATGTGTGCTTTCTGAAACTCTGGTGGTGGCGAGAACTCTATGCCGAAAAGGTCAGACAGAAGTGTTTTGAGGAAGGCCTTGATATCAGATCCCTCTTTATGTTCCAGGTCCCCAAAAAAGCATACGTTGTCTCTGCGACTCCTATCTTCCAGATCGGTGATCTTTGCTCGGAGGGATCTTAACTCCGCCTCCTGATCGGGTAGTGCCGCTACTTGGTCTTCCACAGCTGTGAGTCGTTGGTCCAAGGCGTTTGCTGTAGAACACTTCTAATCTACTAATAAGGGATAACTGGACCTGGCACACGGTGTAAGTACCACTAGGTACCCACTAGAAGCCAGGCCAGCCTCCTACACTGACCTGAACCCCATCCAACTGAACTCAATAGACCCTACCACACGGGATGCCTTGGGTGGACCCATAACAGTGCAGGAGATTCTGGCAGCCATTAGTGGGATGGCACATGGTAAGACCCCTGGTCCAGATGGACTCCTGGCGGAGTTCTATGCTGCCTTCTCTCCAACACTCACACCGAAATTAGAGATACTATATGCCGAATCACTCAAACTAGGGCAACTACTGATGTCTAATAACGATGCACTGGTGATAATATTGCCTGAGTCAGATGCCCAAGGAGCGCCAGTCATAGCATTCTGCACTCTCTCCATGCTCAATTTAGATTTCAAAATACTTGCCATGGAACGGGCCCGTATATGCAGACTCTGATCCATCAGATCAGAATGGGTTTATCCTGTCAAGAAGCACCTCCCTGAATTTACATAGGCTGTACCATGTTATGTACCATCCGGAAGTGGAGCTCCACCCGAATGCGACGCTAATGTCCATAGACCGTGAAAAAGCATTCAGTTCTCTAAGATGGGATTTTTTAATAGCGGTTATGCGACAAATGGGGCTGGGCGAAATGTGGGTAGAGTGGGTGAGACTACTTTAAAGCCACCCCCACGGCCAGGGTGTGGACGAGCAGAGTTGTTTCCACCCAGTATGCTATTCACAATGGCACTGGGCAGGGGTGCCCACGGTTACCTCTTCTGTTTGCACTAATGATTGAGCCATTGGCAGGGATATTTTGCAGGCGAGGGGCGGAACTGGGACTCTCGCTGGATGGCCAGGAACATACCATATCCCTATATGCTGATGACCTGCTCGCCTATTTGAACGAGGGCTCCCATGGGTGTCAGAGGCGATGTCTATCCTGGAGGACTTTGCTATATATTCTGGTTTTATAATAAAACTTATTTGTTCCCCTTGAGGGTTGACGCTCCCCAGCCATCTGTGATACCACATGGATTGGAATGGGCTCCAGTCTCCTTTAAATTTATTCTCCTTTATTTGGGAATTCGTGTCTCCTACTCCCTGATGGACTCGCTGGATGCTTATCTGGGTGCCGCCCTTAGATCGCTCAGATCATATGTGTCCTTCTGGAGGTCCCTAAAGTCACAGATAATGGTTCAGATTTCCATAATCAAAATGATAATGCTACCCAGACTGCTATATTATTTTGTTAACCTACCGGTTAAGATACCGGCCACATAGTTTAAACAGTTAGACTCTCTTCTTTGTGACTTGGTCTGGGATGGTGAACGGAACATAGTTGCGCTTGAGGTCCTTCGCAATCCCCTAGATGAGGGAGGGATGGGAGTACCAGATTTTGAGCCGTATTATGTAGCGGTGCAGTTGCAGTGGGTCGCGGAATGATTGGGGGCGCTAACCTCAGAGAACTGGGAGACACAGGTGACACCAGGTTCAGTGGCCTCTACTAGCCAGACTGCTCATCAAATCGGTGACGTCCACACGTCCACGGGCTCTGTTGGAAGTGGCCTTGTGGACTTGGGGGTGATGCCTAAGTAGATCAAAGGGGACTCTAGTGTACGCACCGGCGGTACCCTTGGGGGGACTGCCACACAGAGACCTGATGATGGTGTTCATTCATGGGCAGCTGGTGTCCTGCACAGAGGTGTGATTGAGGACAGTAGGGGACTGCTTTCAGCAGGGAACTCTTTTGCCCTTTGCGGATCTAGGACTTACCCCAGGACAGTTTTTAACATATCATGTTCTTTTGCGATCCTATTGATGCTGGGGGGGACTAGGCACATAGTAAAGTGTCTGTTTCATACACTCCTTCACACAACCCAGAAGCCCCTAATTAAGGCCAGGCAGAGGTGGGAGACATTACTGGGGCAAGAGATATTGGACACGGATTGGAAGAAATGTTGGCCTCTACATGTAAGGTCACCAGGAATACCAGAATAAAGTATACTAAATTCAGTTATTTACACATGACTTACTTAACACTATATAGGCTGCAAGTCATATATGGAGGGAACCCTAAAAAATGCCCAAGATGCTCATCCCTAGCAGTTGATTTTGGCCATATGACACGGACCTGTCCTGTAATCCGGGAATTCTGGGAAAAGGTTGTTGCCAAACTGAATAAGGTATTGGGGACCTAGTCTTGCATGCACCCCAGAGACCTGCTTGCTGGGTCAGTACCCAAGGGTTGGACGGAAACAAGTGGGCAATAGATTTGTAGATATGGCCATGATAATTGCTAAACAAAGAATAGCCAAACAATGGAAGTCTGGGATAGGCCCAATGATGTTAAGCTGGACGCAGGAAGTAACAAAATGGGCTGGAGCTGAAGAACAGGTGCTAGTCCAAGAGGAAAAACAGGGCGTAAGGAGACAGCCCTTGGCAGGGCTTTGGTTGGACATCCTGAGAACCTGTGAACATCAGGAAGAAGATACATGGACAGAAACGAGTTCGGCTGCCTCTCCCCCTTAGTCTCTTAAGAGGCCTAAGTAGCGGATAGCCATAATTGAAGCAAGCGGGCGCGGGAATATGTGATTCCGACTCGGCAGCTGTTAGTGACCCCATAGAGGAAGCTGAGGCAATCTGTGGACAAGGTGGAAGGTGCATGTTGGCCAGACCCCCCACCACATAAGCCCCTCTAGGCCGACATAGGGGAGAATAAAACAGAGCCCTCTGACAAACGATTATAGAACATACTTGGGTATGAAAATAATAGACCCCCCAGAAGGACCCCAGTTTGGTTTGAAATGTTATTAGTTTGTAATATAATTTGATTCATACAGACCATCATTGAACCTGGTTGCTGAAAATAGCTCACACAGTTGAAACAGAGAGAACACCTGTGACCTTCTCTTACAGGAAGATACGAGGGATCAGTATGAGCGATGTAAGATCACACCACCAGCCAAGTTTAGATGATGTTGTATGTACACAAAGCATTTGAATGATAAAATGTAAAACCAAAATGTTTATGATATATGCCAAAGGAAAACAATAAAAAAATATGGATTAAAAAAAACACACAGAGGCAAGCACTGTTTCCTGAACATTTCATCATCAGTGCTTACCATATCCATATCCCGGTGCAATAAGGTTTTCAGATTTTTTTTTAAATGCGTTCTGAGAGTGGCTGCCCAGAGTTCATACACCTTTAAACAATGAACAGTACAAAGCTTTTGATGCTGAGAAAAATAAGGATACTCCACTGACGAAGGTAATTTTGGAGCAGAAAAAAACAGTATGAGTAAACTGTCAGGTCAACAGATCCAGAGCTCTGACGTCAGACACCCTTGTGCAGCAATAAAGCATAATAATATAGTACGTTGTACTGACAAACACTTTTAAGAAATTAAGTGATTGTATGACCATTATTCAAAAAGGACATCCCCCAAAGAATACTATTTGGCTAGTGGAGTGACCTGCACCAGAAAAGTATCTGTCAGGCTGACCTTTGTTTAGCCTGACAGACACGCTTCTTGTTGGGAAAAGGGTGAGGGGCATGGCCTCTGAGCCCATACGGATGGGTCTCGGCTTGTATATATATCCAGCAAAAAGGAGATATGATTTGATCCCAAAAACCAGCAAGACCAAGCAAAACTATAATCCCTGACCCTTCTGGGAGCCCATAATAAGTTTGATTGGGTAATCAGAAAGTCTTGTGACAGACCAACTTGATCTAAAATCTTCAAGGCCATAAGTTATAGATGTTCTGAAAGCTGTTTTATGGCACAGTCCTATTGGATTTTGGAGTAGGTAATTGACATTGGGAAGCAGAAGTGGGATCTCTACTGACATTTGTAAGAGGTCCATGAACCAGATCAATGATGGTAAAAAATACTGATGATATTGCTAGAGATGTGATCATCCTGTCAAGGAAACGAGAAATCATTAGGAAGGGCGGAAACGTGCAGGGAAGGACTATATTCCAGAGCTGGAGAAAAACTTCAATTTCTAGGGCTAATGGATATGATCTCCAGTGGTAGACAGGAGGCAGTTGATGGTTGAGTCCGGAGGAAAAAACATCAGTTGAAAATGGACAAAGAGTCTGAAACTGATGGAAGAAAAGATGGTAACTTATCCATTTGTTTTAATTTCTTCACATGGCATGAATTTCAGTCTGTGATCCTTTTGAGCCAACCAAAAGGTATACCGCTGCTATTGAGATATGATGGAGATAGTACTCCGAGAATTGTTTGGCCAGAGTCAACAGGATGTTTGAATGAGTGCCTCATAAGATTGATGTATTGTACTGCTGTGAAATTGTACATATGAAAGAGAACTGAACAGCGTGATTTTTTATGAACACCAGTGTTGCAAATGACAAGAAGCTCTAAACAGTTAATGTGCATAGTATACTGCTTCGCGGACCATGTGTTAGCTTTGGAGAACTAGCTGCATTGAGACCCCACCCTGACAAACTGACATCAGATTTTATGGGAAGATGTGAAAATTGCTCTTTCATTTCAAGCTTCAAGCTCATTCAACCAACAGAGTCACTTCTTTTTTTTTAATCTAGAGGAATTAGATCTGAGTAACAGATCCTTACTGAGGTGACATATATTTAATCCTTGAAGGCAACAACAATGAAGAGGTCCTAGGAATACCTATTGGATAGATGAAGCCAAAAGTCCCACAGTTCTCACCAAGTGAAAGAAAGAAATTTGAGACCTTGTCAGAAAATTAGACAGTTGCCTTCATTTTCTAAAAACTTTGAATTTTTGAAACAGGAGTGTACAAGATATTCTGTTGATTGAACAGCGTTTAGGATTGATTTTAATTGCTTTATTACAGAATCCAAGCTTCCAAGGAGAGATATGGTTAAATGACAGTGTGAGTGAAAAATGTATTTGTTTTGCGCTGTTATTGAGATGTTATCAAGATAAAACACGGTCCTGATTCCTTGAGCTCTTACATGTGACATTACAGATTTTGATAACTTGGTGTAACCAAAGGAGCCAGAAGAGACCAGAGCATTGCAAATTGATAAATTACAACTTGCCATCTGAAGTGATGATACCTCATGTGAGAGCGATGAACATGAAATGAGAGGAAAGCGTCTTTTAGATCGAGGCACACCCTTCAGTCGTTACTTGGAGACATTCACTGGGATAATAAATTGATTTCATCTTGAAATAATGACTCAAGAAGAAAAAATGATAATGTTAAAGATTGATCCTAAGACGTAGTTCTGTTTTATTAGAACAATGTTGTGAAGAATCCTAGAGGAGGTCACAAACTGACTTCTTTTACACCTTGTCCATAGTGAAAGTGTTGACATAATTTAAAAAATATTTGATGAAATGGTCAACAAATAGAAGTCACTAGGCAAAAGTACTGGTTTTGTAAGATGCCAATTTAGTCAATTTCCGGTAACAAACCTGGGTGTTTCTCAAGGATAATTGTAGTATTTTCATTGGCAATAAAACAGGTGTCTCTTTGTATCCAGTTACACAAATCACTTGAACTATTTGTTGCTTGGCTTGTTCTGCATCTCAAAGTTTTTTGGTTATCTGATTCATAGCCTACAAAAGCTTGTCCTGGCATGAGGACCAAGTGCATTGATTCCATTTTGTTGGATCTTTACTGTGCTTGGTAAAGAATGCCAGAAGTTTGAGATCAATAGTAGGTGAAGACAACACCTGATCAGTAAGTGTTGGAATAGGACATTTTGACTTCCGTTTACCCCTGTCTGGTATCCAGAGAGGATGTGATGTGAGCTCTGATGTTACCCTCTGCATGCAGTATGGTAGACCCCATCTGTTGAGCTAGGATGGAACAAAGGTGGAGAAGTTTGGCTCAATGGTTAGAGCGGCAGACCCTGATGCAGATATATTGCCCGGGACCAGTGTTCAATTCCTGCCTTGGTGGGTCTTGGGCTCAATTTCCTCGGACCTGGTAATTCTTGCATCAGTGCCTAAACTAATTCATGGGTCTAACTCTGGGCAATAGCTTGCTTAATCTCCCCAACAGTGCTGGGATGCCTGGCTTCACCTTGGAGGTTGTCCAGGAGTAAGCACCTCACAGGGAAAAGCCGGGAGGGGTTCCACAGTGGTATGTGTACAGCGCCTTGAGACCCCAATGGGTGAGTAGTGTGCTATACAAGTACGAAGTTTACAAAGAGTAGGTGCGAACTAGGGTTTCCCAGAAGAGGCCAATATTTCAGATGTTCCAGGAAATCTTTTTGTCAGTAAAGTTAGAGGCAATTCTAATTATGTTTTTTGGACCAAACCTGTACAAATCTATTCCATCCTGACCATTAAAATCAGTCTTCAGAATAAATCATTAAGGGGGTCATTCTGACCTCAGCGGTAAAAGGCCCTTACCGCCGGTCAGAAGTCCGCCATTCTACCGCCGCGGCCGCGGTAAACCGCCACAGTCATTCTGACCACCAACTGTGAATCCACCAAAAATCCGACATCCAAAGAAGGCCGCCTCATCAGCGGGCCGCGGAAAACTGGAGATGACCAAACCTCCACCGTCACGCCAACACAAACACGCCCATGCCATTCTGACCCACGAATCCACGCGGCGGTCTTTCAACCGCGGTATTCCATTGGCGGTACACACCGCCGCTGTCAAAATACACACACAGCTCCAAAACACAGCCACATTGGACAATTCGAAATACACACACCTGATACACATACACACACCACTCCCACACACCCATTACAATATAAAACACACACCCACATCACCCACAAACCCCCACTAGTTGGAAATCGGAGCGAAGGCGAGAGCGAGAGAGATAGAGATAGAGAGAGCGAGCACAGCAATAGAAAACCCCAACACACACAGGAACCCAACTTCATCACCCACACCACATCCACGCACACATCACCACATATCACCACGCACATCACCACAAACACCACCCAACACCTCATCCACACCACCCCATGGCACCCCAAAGACACCCAAGGTTTTCGGACCAAGAACTCCGGGT
The DNA here is from genome assembly GCF_031143425.1 of Pleurodeles waltl. Classification (NCBI taxonomy): domain Eukaryota; kingdom Metazoa; phylum Chordata; class Amphibia; order Caudata; family Salamandridae; genus Pleurodeles; species Pleurodeles waltl. The sequence continues at coordinate 727,823,466 of NC_090438.1, forward strand.
CATGGTGGAGGAAATCATGAGGGTTGAGCCCCAGCTCTTCGGCACACAGGTGCAGCACACCACCATAGCAAGGAAGGCTGAGCTATGGCAAAGGATCGTAGACAGGGTCAACGCTGTGGGACAGCATCCCAGAAATCGGGAAGATATCAGAAAGCGATGGAACGACCTACGGGGGAAGGTGCGCTCGATGATCTCCAGGCACAACATCGCTGTGCAGAAGACTGGCGGCGGACCCCCACCCACTCCACCCCAATTCACAGCATGGGAGCAAGAGGTGGTAAACATCCTGCATCCTGATGGCCTCGCTGGAGTACACGGAGGAATGGACTCTGGTAAGTCGAATCTCAACTACTTCACCCCCCCCAGCCACCAGCATGCCAACCCCCCCCCCTCACCCCCAATCTCAACCCCCCAGCACACAACCTCCCTGCCAATGTCTCACCAGCACAACCCACCCTAAACAACACCAACCCCTGAATGCCAACACAAACCATAGACAGCCACCACCAAAGCATGACCATTGCACATACCCATACACCCCCCCCCAAACCCTCACAACACCTCCCACAAGGGAATGCCAGCACTGGGGGACAAGGGCACTCAAAATGCACGCCATGGCACACACAGAAACAATAACCATACTCCTTTACCCCTGCAGGGCCCGAACGCCAACACACCGCCACGGAGGGTCCAGATTTGTCCATCCCACCCCCAGAACAGGCCCCCAGCGAGGACAGCAGCTCTGTCGACCTAGAACCTGACGACCAGCCCGGACCATCGGGGACCTCTGGACAGTCGGTTCCCCACACACAGACACAGGCCACAGCAGACCCAAACCCCTCTGGGAACACCAGCACAGCTCCCACCCAGCGGGCCCATGCCTCTGTCTCGCGGACGCGTCAATCAGCGGTGTGTCCGCCACTACAGGGCACCCAGGCTGACCCAACACCCCAACAACAACAGGGACCTGGGGGCAGTGGTAGTGGGCACACCGTCCAGGGGACAGAGGCCCGGGGAAACAGGGCAACTGGGAGGGCTGCTGTGCGACAGGGGGGGGAGGACAGGCCCAGGGAACCCACTCTCCAAGAGGCCCTCACCACCATCATGGGAGCATATCATTACTCCCAGGAGACGATGGCGACGGTACTGGCCAGGTTCACCGAGATCCAGGCACAGCAGGAGGAACGGTACATGGGGTTCAGCAATGAACTCCGGAACATCACTACCGCTATGGGGACCATAGTCCAGGCCCTCAACCGGATAGAAACCACATTGCGGGACCATGTGGCACCGCAAAGGGCCCCTGTCACTAGCCAGGAACAGCCTACCACCTCCGCCGGTGCTAGTGGTCAGGAGGCCCCCACAGAACGACGGCCCACCAGAACCCCACCTCCTGCTGAAGAACAACCACCCCGCAAGAGGAACCTGAGATCTCAAAGGAAGACAGAGTAGGATGCCAAGACCCCCGCCAACCTAATATCCCCCCTGATGTCATCCCACTGTCCCACATTGTCACCCTGTCCAACCTTGAACTGCCCCTGCTCCATCCTTCCACAGGCATATGGACAATGCACCTGTGCGACCGAGAACTGGACTCTGCCATGGACATAACTCCACCCTCACCCATCACCGTTTTAATATCATGTACCAATATCTAGCACTAAAAATAAATCACTCATTGCACTGAAATCATTCTGGAGTCAGCCTGTATTATTGACAAATGTATAACACATTACTTATTAATAATGTTCTGTAATTTATGTGATGACAACATACCGATGTCAATAAGCATTAGTCCATGGGCTAACCAAGCAGAAGTCACGCAGTGGGTCATACAGCACTGAAAAGGGAAGGGAAAATCAAACATCAGTTTAAAAGAACTGGGGGGAAATACACAAAGTAAAGATGCAGGGGGCTTTCAGTAAATGTTAAATGGCGTGGCTGATTCCTACCTGTGTGCTACTGAAAATACTGTTGGATAACTCTGTCCCTGTTGTCTGGGTCGTCCTCTTCGTCTTCCTCCTCTTCACTCTCCGCAGGCTCCACAGCTGCTTCAACACCACCATCTGGACCATCCTCCTGCAGGAAAGGCACCTGACGTTGCAATGCCAGATTGTGAAGCATACAGCAGGCCACGATGATCTGGCACACCTTCTTTGGTGAGTACATCAGGGATCCCCCTGTCATATGCAGGCACCTAAACCTGGCCTTCAGGAGGCCAAAGGTTCTTTCAATGATCCTCCTAGTTCGCCCATGGGCCTCATTGTACCGTTCCTCTGCCCTGGTCCGGGGATTCCTCACTGGGGTCAATAGCCAAGGCAGGTTGGGGTAACCAGAGTCACCAATTAGCCACACACGTTGTCTCTGTAGCTGTTCCATCACATAAGGGATGCTGCTATTTCGCATCACATACGCGTCATGCACTGACCCAGGGAACATGGCATTCACATGGGAGATGTACTGGTCAGCCAAACAGACCACCTGGACGTTCATCGAATGGTAACTTTTCCTGTTTCTGTACACCTGCTCATCGTCTTTTGGGGGTACTAAAGCCACATGGGTCCCATCAATGGCACCAATTATGTTGGGGATATGTCCAAGGGCATAAAAATCACCCTTCACAGTGGCCAAATCAACCTCCTCAGGGAATACAATGTAGCGCCGCATGTGTTTCGTCAGGGCAGATAACACTCTAGACAAGATTTTTGAAAACATAGGCTGAGACATTCCAGATGACATGGCCACTGTTGTCTGGAATGAGCCACTTGCCAAAAAATGGAGGACTGACAGAACCTGCACTAGAGGGGGAATTCCTGTGGGTTGGCGGATGGGGGACATCAGGGCTGGCTCCAGCTGGGCACACAGTTCATGTATAGTGGCTCGGTCAAGTCGGTATTGTAGTATTATATGGCGTTCTTCCATTGTCGACAGGTCCACTAGCGGTCGGTACACGCGAGGATTCATCCTTCTCCTCGCAAGTCCCAGCGGACGGTGCCTAGGAAGGACAACATGGCGCACACAGTCAAGCAAATCACAGGTACGTTCACCACTGCATGCATAGCACACGATTATCTATGTATTGAAATGCGTGTATGTGTGGCAATGCAAGGCCTAGGCCTGTGTGACGCAGTACAAATTATGCCATGTGGGCCCTTGAAATGGCGGCTGCCTGACCTGTGAAGTGGGACAATGGGATGTGAGGTCAATGCGCTGGCGTGGCACACCGTGGCGGTAGGCGGTCGAAGACCGCTATACGAAGCCGCATTGGCTAACATTGAGGCCAATGGGTTTCAGGAGCCAATGACAAGGTGCGCCGGCGGTCGCGGTACGCACCGCTGCGGTACGCACCGCCGCGGGCGTGTCCGCCATTTTCTATCTGCTTAATCACTCGAGACCTGATCATCCACAGGAGAGGACCTATACTGCAAGTGCTGCTGTGACCTCGGTCTGGAAGTGACAATGGCTGCTGCGACTGGGGAAAGGGCCCCTGCCTTCACGTCTGAGGAGTTGGAGAAACTTGTGGATGGGGTCCTCCCCCAGTATGCGTTACTCTACGGTCCTCCAGACCAACAGGTAAGTACACTGGGTGCACATTGAATGGGCTATGCCTGTGTGGAGTGGGGGGGATGTAAGTTGGTGGGGTGGGGGGCGAATGAGGAGTGCAACGCACGACAGATGAGAGCATGTGCCATATGGCAAGGTTGGGGAGGGGGGGGCCAATCGCATCTAACATGCAGAAAATTGATGATTTATCCTTCCCACCCTGTACATGTCAAATAGGTCAGCGCCCATCAGAAAGTGGACATTTGGCGTGCCATCGCCAAGGAAGTCCGGGCCCTGGGGGTCCACGTCAGACAGGGCACCCACTGCCGCAAGAGGTGGGAGGACATCCGCCGCGGGACCAGGAAGACCGCCGAGTCACTGCTGGGGATGGCCTCCCAACCTAGGAGGGGTGCCAGTCGTACCCTGACCCCCCTGATGTCCCGGATCCTGGCAGTGGCCTACCCTGATTTGGATGGGCGCTTGAGGACATCACAGCAGACACAAGGGGGTGAGTATCAGCACATTCTGCTATCTCTCTGCGCAGTGGAGGCGTCTGGGTGGGGGAGGAGGGTTGTGGATGACATTAGGCCAGGGCGCTTTCTGTAGTGTAGTCCTCACCTTTAGGCATGGCCCTGTGCTCCCGGCCCCCACCTCTGTAGGGTGACAAGTACAGCTATCGATGGTCCAGCATCACACATGTGCGCCTTTGTCGTCTCTAGACCTGTTGTCCTAGTCAGAAGTACTGAGTAGTGTACCCCGAATGCGCGGCTTAGTGCATGAGGCTCCTGTGTCTGTCCTCTCCGCCAACGGTGTTGACATTGCATGCACTCAACCTGGTCTTCGTTTTTCTCCCCCCACCCTTCTTCTTCATCTTCTTGTGCATGTGTGCATTAGCATCATCAGGCGGAGGAGAATTGGCATCGGAGCACGAGGGAGCTGCAAGTCACAAGGCCCCGGTGGGACCAGGAACAGACACCGAGGGCACCAGTGATCCGGAGGGCGAGGGGAGCACCACAACGGGGACCGGTGGTGACACCAGCGACAGCGACACGTCCTCGGATGGGAGCTCCCTAGCGGTGGCGGCAACATCCGGGCCCCCCGCCTCTACAGGTACAGCCGCCACCCAGCGCACCAGCCCCGCCCTCCCAGCAGCCCCTCAGCCTACGCTTCGTGCCCGCTCGCCCAGGAAGGCGGGCGTCTCCTTCGCCCCAGGCACCTCAGGCCCTGCCCCTGTTACCCCTGCTGCCCTCAGTGAGGAGGTCATTGACCTCCTGAGGACACTCATTGTTGGGCAGACTACCCTTTTGAATGCCATCCAGGGGGTAGAAAGGGAGGTGCATCGGAGCAATGCCTACCTGGAGGGCATTCATTCGGGTCAGGCTGCCCATCAACGATCGTTCAATGCTCTGGCCTCAGCACTGAAGGCAGCCATTGTCCCTGTTTCCAGCCTCCCTCTTCTGACTGCCTCTAGCCTGTCTCTGTCTCCTGTTCCTCAGCCTATCCCATCCACACCATCAGACCAGCCTGCACACACCTCAACACCCAAGGGCAGCTCATCCAGACACAAGCACCACAGAACCCACAAGCATTCACGCAAGCAACACCCAGATGCAGACATTCCAACAGTCACTACCACCTCTGTGTCCCCCTCCTCCTCGTCTCCCTCCTCCCTCCTCCCTCCCTGTGACATCTACACTCACACCTGCATGCACACCACCATCAGACAGTGCTTCCATCACCAGCACACCCTCCAGTCCAGTCCGCACACGTGCAGTCACCACCCCCACTACCATTTACACGTCCCCTGTGTCCTCTCCCACTGTGTCTGTCACCCCCTCTTCCAAGACACACAAACGCAGGCAGACACCCACCCAACAGCCATCCACCTCACGACAGCCTCCAGCACAAGCACCTGCACCCAAAGACAGCACACCTGACTCTCCTACAACCACATCCTCTCCCTCCACTCACATCACCACTTCTCCTACCTATTACCTTGGTCCTAAGAAAGTTTTCCTTGCTAATCTTGACCTCTTTCCCTCCACTGACCCACCCCCTCCATCTGCAAAGAGTCCCAAGAGCACCTCAGCCACCACCAGCCCAGCTTCGAGTGTCACTGTTGTGCATGGGTTCTGGAGCCCACCCTTTGCCAGCAGTGACACTTCAATCAGCAGCAAGGGGACAGCCAGCCCCCCACCAGGCAAGAGGACCAGGAAGCTAAAGGGCCGCCGTGAGAGGACTGACACGGCTGCCCCCAAGGAGCCAAGTTCGCCCACTTCACCAGCCACAACATCTAGGGGAGGCAAGGGCCCGAGAGACCCATCTAAGGAGCGAAAGGGCAGCAGGGCGGAAAAGTCAGCCAGCAGGAGCGCGGAGCAGGAGGGGCCCACAAGCCCCATCCCGGGTGTTAGGAAGAACACCAAAGGGCCCAGGACTCCGTCACCGAAGGGTCCAGCAACAGCACGGTCGGAGGGCGACTGAGCAGGGAGTCCAGGCCAGGTCTGGCTCCCTTGACCTACTGGACGAGCACCGCTGAAGAGGGCCCCGCCGTGCAGAAGAGCACCGCTGAACAGGGCCACGCCATGCAGAAGAGCACCGCTGAACAGGGCCCCGCCGTGCAGAAGAGCACCGCTGAACAGGGCCCCGCCGTGCAGAAGAGCACCGCTGAAGAGGGCCCCGCCGTGCAGAAGAGCACCGCTGAAGAGGGCCCCGCCGTGCAGAAGAGCACCGCTGAACAGGGCCCCGCCGTGCAGAAGAGCACAGCTGAAGAGGGCCCCGCCGTGCAGAAGAGCACTGCTGAAGAGGGCCCCGCCGTGCAGAAGAGTACCGCTGAACAGGGCCCCGCCGTGCAGAAGAGCACCGCTGAACAGGGCCCCGCCGTGCAGAAGAGCACCGCTGAAGAGGGCCCCGCCGTGCAGAAGAGCACCGCTGAAGAGGGCCCTGCCGTGCAGAAGAGCACCGCTGAACAGGGCCCCGCCGTGCAGAGGAGCACCGCTCCGCTGGGCCCCGCCGTCTCAAGCACCGCTCCGCTGGGCCCCGCCGTCTCAAGCACTGCTCCGCTGGGCCCCGCCGTCTCAAGCAGCGCTCCGCTGGGCCCTTCCTGTCAAGCACCGCTCCGCTGGGCCACGCCGTCTCAAGCACCGCTCCGCTGGGTCCTTCCTGTCAAGCACCGCTCCGCTAGGCCCCGCCGTCTCAAGCACCGCTCCGCTGGGCCCTTCATCTCAAGCACCGCTCCGCTGGGCCCTTCCTGTCAAGCACCGCTCCGCTGGGCCCTTCATCTCAAGCACCGCTCCGCTGGGCCCTTCCTGTCAAGCACCGCTCCGCTGGGCCCTTCCTGTCAAGCACCGCTCCGCTGGGCCCCGCCGTCTCAAGCACCGCTCCGCTGGGCCCTTCATCTCAAGCACCGCTCCGCTGGGCCCCGCCGTCTCAAGCAGCGCTCCGCTGGGCCCTTCATCTCAAGCACCGCTCCGCTGGGCCCTTCCTGTCAAGCACCGCTCCGCTGGGCCCCGCCGTCTCAAGCACCGCTCCGCTGGGCCCTTCATCTCAAGCACCGCTCCGCTGGGCCCTTCCTGTCAAGCACCGCTCCGCTGGGCCCCGCCGTCTCAAGCACTACTGGCACAATGACAGTGCCGGATCTGTCTCGAACTACTGTTCACGGTTCACTGTGCCCACCATGCCTCCTCCTTGACCGGTGGAGACTGTTATCCACCTGATGGACTGTGGCTTTGCACTCACCAGGATGGCCGAGTGGGCAAGCCACCCACTGTAGAGACTTGAGAGACTGTGGCTTTGCACTCCCCAGGATGGCACAGTGGGCAACCCACCCACTGCAGAGACTTGAGAGACTGTGGCTTTGCACTCCCCAGGATGGCACAGTGGGCAACCCACCCACTGCAGAGACTTGAGAGACTGTGGCTTTGCACTCCCCAGGATGGCACAGTGGGCAGCCCACCCACTGCAGAAACTTGAGAGACTGTGGCTTTGCACTCCCCAGGATGGCACAGTGGGCAACCCACCCACTGCAGAGACTTGAGAGACTGTGGCTTTGCACTCCCCAGGATGGCACAGTGGGCAGCCCACCCACTGTAGAGACTTGAGAGACTGTGGCTTTGCACTCCCCAGGATGGCACAGTGGGCATGGTGGCCCCTTCGTGGATCTGGCGTCGTGAACTCATGTGGCTGTGGTGATCCCCCCCCTTCCCTTCCCCCTGAGGTGCCTGTAGTTTTTTCATCAGATGCCCCTGCAGTGTTCTCTCCAAAGGACTCAGGTCTCCTGTGTGGGCTTTGCCCTTGTGTTGATACACTTTGGCCCACGGACACTTGGAATATCGTTAGATGTGCAGGACTTATTGCCTCGGTTTATCGTATGCACTGGATATTGAATTGTTTTTTTTAAATTGTTATTGCTATTTGACCGTGACTTATCAGTGGTTTTTATTTCCCATAAATTTCGAGTCACAATTTAAATATGTCCTTGCTTTTTTTACGGGGGTTTGGGTGGTGTCACTGTGACTTGTTGCTCTGCATTGGTGTGTACATGGTTTGGGGGGGTGGGTGTATGTGTGTGCACGTAACCTTTCGTCCTCCCCCCTCCCCTGTGTCGTAGGTGCAGTACTCACCGTTGTCGTCTGCGCCGGCGTTCGTACTCGTGGTGGATGAGCAGGTAGACGAGAGCAGGTAGGATGTTTAATTCGGGTTCCATGCTGTCCTCCTTCCTCGTGGAGTGCGTAGAGGTGCGCTTTTTCCCGTTCGTAGTCTGTTTCCGCCGTGTTTTTATCGGCGGTGCTCCCGCCCCGGAAATGGTGGCGGATTGCCCGGTCATAATAGTGTGGGCGGTACATTGTCTGCCGCCTGTCTGTTGGCGGTGACCGCCGCGCTGTTTGTCTGTCCCGCCGTGGCGGTCGGAGTGTTAATGTGGCGGGCTGTGTTGGCGGTTCCCGCCAGGGTCAGAATTCCATTTTTTGGACCGCCGGCCTGTTGGCGGGTTGGCCGCCGCTTTATCACCGACCGCCAGGGTTAGAATCACCCCCTAAGTCTTAATCATTATGAGGGGGGCATGGCTTGACTATGATGGAGTAAGACCGGAGCTTCGGTGCTACAGGCTGACTGGTACCATCCAGTGGTATCCTACCGTAATCCTGTGCTGAAAGTGGATGGTGGTGCCCTTGAACCGCACCTGCTGCCTGGCAGAGATATTTTTGTAGCCTCCTTGCCAATAAATAAGGCTCTGTTTGCTGGGGACCTTGGACACCGCACAGCTGCACTCTCAAAATGGCAGAGGAACAGAGGTAATACATCCTAGTGAGAACTGTGCTGTTGTGGCAGCTGGGACCCTGGCAAAGAGTGGAGACTGGCCAGGGTGCCCCACAGGGCTGGAAAATAAGTGGCGGTGCAAAGGAGTGGCTGCAGCGTTCTACAGTGGCTCAATGGTTCCTTCCCTTGAGGATTGGCCCTTGGGCATGTAGAAGTGAGTCACGAGGGGCCTTAGGACATTGATGAGATGCTCCCCAACTGCGGGGTTTATTCAGGAGTATACGCAGACAGGGAGTGTGGGGCCTCAGGACCATTGGTACTGTTTAGAGCTGCCTGAAGGTGGCAGCAGTTGGATGTCAACTCAGTTTCTGGACCATGTAGAAGAGCATCGGGTGTTGGGGTGTCATAATTTCACCATCCCTGCTGGCTCCAGGTGCACGAGGACCAGGGTGCCCTATCTCGAGTGACTCCTGATTGCTACCTTACTTTCAAGGTGTTGAGATCTATGATTGGCGCTGCTGCTCGGCTCCCCCTTTATGTTGCCTGAGGGTGATGGATGGCCCTGAGATCTGGATGCGAAACCAACTGACCCTGACTCTGTGCCTGTTAGTGAGGGCCCCTATTGCCACTAGCATAGACCATTATGGACAAACCCTCAAAAAGGAGGGAGGCCGATACCTGCCAACTGCCCACAAAAGTGATGTTGTGGATGGGGACTGTGCCTCAGCTGCTCCATTTGTGGGCCAAAAAGAAGCCACATTAGAGGCTATCTTGCAGGCTATTACTGACTCCCACAAGGCCCTGGAGTTGAAAATGGATATTGTGATCGCAGAGATGGGGATTCTTCAGGATGCTCTCCGGCACCTCACGAAGCGGGTCACGGCTACTGAACATACCCAGACCGATTTAGCTTGAGAAATGGATTCATTGAGGGTGTTATACGGTTGCCACAAAAAGGTAGGACTGCGTATTAGGATAACAAAAACTTCAGGATGAAGGCACTAAGGCCCTCATTATGACATTGGCCGTAAGTGAGATACCGCCACGCTATCGCCGCCAACTTACTGACGCCGTGGTGGATATCCGTCCACCAAATTATGACACACACACCAATCTGTCAATATTCAGCCACAGACACAATTCCGCCAGTCCAAAGGTAAGTGATGAACTGGTGGTATCAAAACCCACACCATTACTCCAACAGAACTACACCCACCACATTATGACCCACGAATCACCACCGCAGACATTCAACGGCGGTAAACCATTGACAGTACAAACCACTGGGCTCAAAATACACACACTCAAACAAAACAACACCACATTGGACAATTCAAACAACACACACCTGACACCCATGCACACACCACACCCACACCACTATAAAACACACACCCACATTACCAACAACCCCTTACCATTACAAGCCATTGGCACAAGACAGACACCACGACCACAGACAAAACCAGAGCCACACACTACCTACACCTATATACCACCCACACACCCCACATCACACACCCCAACACATCACCCTACACACCCATACTTACACACCTCACACAATACCCATGGCACCACAAAGACAGCCAGAGGAGGAGCTAAGGGCCATGGTGGAGTAAATCATCAGGGTAGAGCAACAGCTATTTTGGAGCACAGGTGCAGCAGATATCTATAGCTAGGAAGATTGAGCTATGGTGGAGAATCGTGGACATGGTCAACGCCGTGGGACAGCACCCAAGAACCAGGGATGACATCTGACCTACGGGGGAAGGTACGTTCCATTGCAGCAAGACACCAACTCTCTGTACAGAGGACTGGCGGTGGACCCCCATCTCCTCCTCCACAACTAACAACATGGGAGGAGCAGGTCTTCACAATCATGCATCCTTAGGGCCAGGCTGGAGTAGGAGGAGGACTGGACTCTGGTAAGTCAAATCTTTACTACTACTTCCTCCCTACCTACATGCAATCACATACCCTCACTCCAATCACATCACCACGTCCCACACCCCCCACTATCACATCTCACTCATCCCTATGCCAAGCCCTGCATGTCATACCAATGCATGAACACCACTCACAGCCCTGCATGGACACCTGTCACTAAAGCTTGCACACTACGGAGAATCAGCTATCCAACCACATACAAACATACACAAGTGAAACTGCCAGGGCAAATACAACCAAAGCGGGCAAGCCACAGATGCACAATATGTCAGACACAGAACCAATAACACAGCATTTACATCCCCACAGGTACTCCATCCAATGTCAGCGGAGAGGAGGTGCAGGCAATATCCAGTCCCCCCACAGAAGTGGCCCACAGTGATGACAGCAACACTGGACTTCAGGATCTGGATGACCAACCTGGCCCATCAGGGTCCTCTGGACAGCCGGTTACCCAGGCCTAGTCACACACCTCCACAGAGCTTCTCTCATCAGGAAACACCACCACAGCACCCACCGAGCGTACTCATACCTCTGTCCCCAGTACACGTCAATCAGCAGTGTGTCCACCTCTACAGGGACCCCAAAGCACACCATGCCCCCAAGACAACCAGGGTCCTGGGGTCAGTGGCAGTGGGCACACGGTTCAGGGGACAGAGGCACAGGACAACAGGGAAACTGGGAGGAGTGCTCTGCGCCAGGGGGAGGACAGGCCCAGGGAACCAACTCTCCAGTAGGCACTTGCAGAGATCCTGGGAGCATATCAACATTCTCAGGGCATGATGGGACAGATCCTGGACAATGTGCAGGAGAACAGGCGGCTACAGGACGGACAGTACCAGGGGATCAGGGAGGACTTGCAGGCCGTCAACACCACCATGGTAGCAGGGCTGCTGGCAGACATGGCCTTTATTATGATTGAGGCAGTCTCACAACAGCGGGCCCCTGCCACTAGTCAGACATCTGAACTGCCTTCCACCTCTGCTGCCGCTAGTGGACAGAAGACCCCGCACAGGACCAACAGGCCACCAGCACCCCTCCCCCTGCAGAAGGTGAACCACCCAGCAAACATTCTCTGCAATCCAGACTGAAGCCAGAGACACTTGCCAAGACCCCCGCCAGAAAATGAAACTCTCCTGATTGTCACCCTTGTGTCCCACACAGTCACCCTGTCCACCTCGAACTGCCATTGCTCCACTTCCTATGTCCCCTTGAACAATGCATCTGTGCCACAAATTGACTGGATCCATACCCTGGACTTTCCTCCATCATCAACCCATCTCATTGCACTTGCCCCTCTTTTTCTTAGCACTTCAATAAACACCCTTGGAAAAAATAGACGTATGGGGTATATCAATTTGTTCAAATATGTATTCATTTAACCTGGTTCAAACAATGCAATTCAACTGTACAGTAAATGAGCAAATGTTAACGACCTGTAGCTGGCTGCAGTGATCACACCAGGAACTATTGTGAGGCAGCAACATCTGTAAAATTAATTTCCAAAGGGTACATTAAGTGGGCATAGAAGTGGGAAATACCAACATGCCAGGGCCACAGAAATTAAAAATAATTACAATGAAATGTGAAGTAACACTGTCTTACCTGTGTGTCATTGGAAGTACTGTCTGATGACTGCTTTTCTGTTGTCCTCATCCTCAACCTCTGCCTCCTCATCCTCACTGTCCACAGGGTCCACTGCTGCCACACGGGCATCTCCAGCCTCCTCCTCCTCCTGCAGAAAAGGCACATGGCGTCTCAGGTCAAGGTTGTGCAACATGCAGCATTCCACTATTATCTGGCAGACCTTCTTGGGTGAGTAGCACAGGGATCCACCTGTTAGGTGGAGGAACCGGAACCTGGCCTTCAGGAGGCCAAAGGTCCGTTCTATAATCCTTCTGGTTCGCCCATGTGCCTCATTGGTACGTTCTTCTGCCCTTGTCCTGGCATTCCTCACAGGGGTCAGCAACCAAGATAGGTTGGGGTAACCAGAGTAACCTGCAAATATTTAGGGGCAACATTTAGCCACACACTATCCCATATGGCCCACAGCATACCCATACACCATCATATACTGGGTGGGGACCAGTTCTCACCTATTAGCCACACCCTGTGCCTCTGTAGTTGGCCTATCACATTTGGAATGCTGCTATTCCTCAGGACAATGGCACCAACCCAGGATACTAAGCATTGACGTGGGAGATGTACTGGTCCGCCAAACACACCATCTTTACATTCATAGAGTGGAAACTCTTACGATTTCCGAACACCTGTTCATTTTGACGGGGGTACAAATGCAATATGTGTGCCATCAATCGCCCCTATTATCTTGGGGATATGTCCCATTGCATAGAACTTGGCCTTCCCTGTGGCCAAATCTTCCACCTGAGGAAATACAATGTAGTGACACTATTGAGACCATTGGCTGTGCCATTCCTGCTGCCCAACCCACTGTCACTTGGAAAGAACCAGTTGCCAGGAAATGGAGCACAGATAGAACTTGCACAAGGGGGGGGAAGCCAGTGGGGTGACTGATAGCAGATATCAGGTTAGGCTCCAATTGGGCACACAGCTCTGTGATTGTTGCCCTGTTAAGTCTATAGGTGACTATTATGTGCCTGTCCTCCATTGTTGCCAAGTCCACCAGGGTTCTGTACACGGGGTATGTCTCCATCTCCTGTTCATCCACAGCGGAAGCAATCTATGGGGCAAAAGAGTGAGGACCCAGTGACAAACTGAACAATCGGGCTACAACAGAACATTGCATGCTGTTAATTTGTAATGGGTCAGTGTGAATTGTCCTTTATGTCCAAATTTGAACAGTGGTACAGCAATTATCCAGCGCTTGCCCCCCACCCCTGAAATGGCGTTCGCCTGTCCTGTGTGGAGGGACAGTTGGAAGTGAGGTAATTCTGCTGACGTGCGCCGTTGTGGGAGGCAGTCGGTAACCGCCATGCAAGGCCTCATTGGGTAACATTGGGCCCTATGCGTTACAATGGCCGATGGTGATCTATGCCGGCGGTGACAGTATGCACCGCCACGGACGTGACTGCCATTTTCTTTCGGAATCCTCACTTGCTATCTGATCTTCAACAGGAGAGGACCTACAGTACATGTGCTGCTGTGATCTGTGTTTGGAACTTACCATGGCCCGTGTGACTGGGGAAACGGCCCCTGCCTTCACTTCAGCGGAGTTGGAGAGACTGGTGGATGGGGTCCTACTCCAGTACGGACTGCTGTGTGGGCCACCAGACCAACAGGTGAGTACACTGTGGGCACGATTCATGTGGCATGAATGCATGGAGTGGTGTGTGTATGTCATCTGGGCAGCGTATTGGATGTGTGCTGGGCCATCTGTGTGGAAATGGTGATGTGAAGGGGTATGGTGGCCCATAAGTGTAACAGGCAGGACTGTCTGACTAATACAGTTTTCCTGTGTGTATTGTCTCTGCAGGTCAGCGCCCATAAAAAGAAGGGTATATAGTGCCATCGCCAAGGACGTGCTGACCCTGAGAGTCTACGGCAGGCAGAGCACCCACTGTCAGAAACAGTGGGAGGACCTGAGACGCTGGGCACGGAAACGGCGGAGGCCCAGCTGGGGGTGGCCTCCCAACAAGGAAGGGGTGCCCGTCGAACCCTGACCCCCCTGATGGCCCGCATACTGGCGGTGGCCAATCCAGAGCTGGATGGGCACCTGAGGGCATCACAGCAGCCACAAGAGGGTGAGTACAGTGCCCATCATTACTACTAACGGCTTGTGGGGTGGTATCCGGTTGGTGGATGTGTGTCAGTGGGTGCCCCTAGGCCAGGCTTGACATAGCAGCGTAGGTCCCCTGGTGTCTAGGGTTTTGAAGGGATAGTCCTGCTACCTAGCTCGTAGGCATCCACTACTGGTCAGGGCTGCGTGGGTCCCAGGTGTGCTGGATTTGCCGGTGTGTGCCCCACCCCATGCCCTGGTGGCTAGTAATATCACTGGTAGTGCAATGCATAGTGCGTAGGCCTGATCCATGTGAGTGAGGGTGCTGTGCACGCCAACGGTGGTGTTGGTGCAGCCATTGACCAAGTGTATCCTTTGTCTCTTCCCCCCCTTCTTGTTTTGTTACCCTGTCCTTATGTGCATTAGCATCATCTGGTGGAGGAGCAGAGGCACTGGCGAGGGAGGCAGCTGTATCCCACAGGACCCAGGAGGAGGATGGAGGGCGAGGGGAGCACCACGGCGGAGACTGAAGGGAACAGTTCAGACACAGATACCTCCTTCGATGGAAGCTCCCTGGTATTGGCGAACACCTCTGTGACCACCCCAGCTACAGGTACAGCCAGCACTGGCCTCCCAGCAGCAAGTCATTGAGTTGCCCGTGCCCGCTCACCCCGGAGGGTGGGCATCTCCTTTGCCCCAGGCACCTCAGGCCCTGCCCCAGTGAGCCCTGCTGCCCAGAGTGAGGAGGCTATTGACCTCCTGAGACCCATCTCTGTAGGGCAGTCAACCTTTGTGAATGCCATCCAGGGGCTGGCAGCCCAGATGCAACAGACTAATGCATTCCTGGAGGGCATTCACACTGGCTTGACAGCCCAACAGAGATCAACCCAGGCTCTGGCGTCCTCTCTGATGGTAGCCATTGTCCCTGTTTCTACCCTACCTCCTCCAACTTCCTCTTCCCAATCCCATTCTCCTCAACCCCAACCACACAGGCAGACACATGCACACAAGACAACATGCAAGAGTGGTTCAGGCAAACACAAGCACCACACTTCATCCCACAAGCACTCACACAAACACCATCCAGATGCAGACATACCAACAGCCACAGTTTCCACTGTGTCTCCCTCCTCCTCCTCCACCTCCCTCCCAGTTCTACACTCACACCTGCATGCACTACACCATCATCCACTACCAGTATCAGGACCACACCTAGCAGAACATACACCTCACTGGCAGACCCCTCCACAACAGCCATGCACACGTCCCCAGTGTCCTCTCCCACTGTGTCTGCCCCCCCATCCCCAAGGTACACAAACGCAAGCACTCAGACACCCAACAGCCATCCACCTCACAACAGCATCCAGCCCATGCACCTGCACCCAAAATCAGCAGACTGACACCTCCTACAACCACTCCCTCTTCCTCTAATCCCAAACCTTCTCCCTGTTCCCATCCCAGTGTCCGTAAAACACTTTTCCTATCCACCATTGAATTCTTCCCTACCCCTCCCACCCCATCCTGCACATCTGGGCAGGGTGGCAAAAACCCAGCCAAGCACCTCAGCCATCCAGTCCATGGGCCCAGTCGTCACCATACCCATTTGTGGTGGGAAAGGATCCAGGGCACATGTCCTGAGGGTGAGGGACCCTGCACCAGGCACCCTTAAGGGAAAGGAGCCTGCCACAGCTGCCGAAAGGAGCAAGGAGCCTGCCCCACCTGCTGCCAGGAAGACTAAGGAGCCAGCCCCAGCTGCTGCCAGGAAGACTAAGGAGCCTGCCCCAGCTGCTGCTAAGAAGTTAAAGGAGCCAGCCCCAGCTGCTGCCAGGAATACTAAGGAGCCTGCCCCAGCTGCTGCCAGGAAGAGCATGGAACCTGCACCAGCAAGCAGGAAGAGCAAGGGGCCTGGGGCTGGAACTGTGACAGAGCCCCCACCACCAACCACCACTAAGCAGCTGTCTGAGGCTGCAAGGGATGGGCAGGAGCCTCCCCCCCACCAGAAAGAGCAGCAGCACCACCACCACCACCTCCAATGAGCAGCCATCCGAGGCTGCAGAGGATGGGCAGGAGCCTCCCCCCACCAGCAGCACCACCACCACCATTGAACAGCCATCCGAAGCTGCAGGGGATGGGCAGGGGCCTCCCCCCACCAATAAGAGCAGCAGCACCACCACCACTCAGCAGCCGTCACCGCCGGCGATAGTATGTAGTCCTGCCTCCATGGGCCGCTGTGGGGCCTGCCCCCTGCAAATATAGTGGGTATGACACCCACTTGAGAGACTGTGACCTTGCACTTCCCAGAATCAAGTGAGATGCCTGCCTATTTCCAAACTGATGCCCCTGCAGTGTTCTCCGCGTGTTAAGGCAGGTGCCATGTGTGGCCTTAGATTTTGGGCTGTGGCCATGTGGACAATGTACATTATTGACTGGGCTGTGTCCCTTTTGATGTACATATGTAATAGCTTTTATATTGCCTCACCTATTTATCTAGATGTGTTGCTCTCATTACATTCAATTTTTCTAAAACGTTTTGTCCTTGCATTATTCATCCGAGGTACGGGGTAAAAATGTTTCAGTAATGCAGCTGATTGTGTGTATGGTGTTGAGTGGGGTGTGTGTTGGGTGTGTGTGTGTCACTCTCTTTTTCCTCTCTCCCTCCCTTGTGTGCTAGGCGTCTGTACTCACTGTCGTCGTCTTCGCCGTCGTTGGTGTTCTTGGTGGAGCAGCACGTAGAAGACCATGGGGAAGACATGCAGCTCGGGCTCCATGGCAGCGTGGTTGTTCCCTGTGTCTCCAATGGTGAGTCCTCTGACTTCGAAGCTCAGTTTCTGCCAGGCGTTTGATGTCGTTGGTACCGCCCCGGAAAAGACGGCGGTTTCCAGGGTCTTAATATGGTGGCGGAACATTGACTTCCGCCTGGCTGTAGGTGGCTACCGCCGTGGTGGCTGTTGTTTCTGCCCTGGCTGTCAGTGTGGTACATTGGCTGTCTATCGGAGATGACATCACCATGGTCATAATTTGGCGGTAATTACCGCCGGCCTGTTGGCGGTATTACTGCCACTTTTACATCAATGAGGGCCTAAGTCTGTCTACACCATAGGCAAATGTTGGTCCAGTTCCTAGCTAGCTCACAGTCCCTCACCTAAACCCCTAACCTTCACAGGGTAGCAGATGGTTTTGGCAACCTCGAACTTGACCACTCTGATTCCAGGAAGTTGTGGAAACAGCTCTACCCGTCCCGCCATTTACTGATGTATGTCCAAGGTAAATACAAGAAAGATATGTATAAAGGGTTTCAATCATTTCATATTCTTGCATAGAGAGAATGGGCTGTGTTTATTAAGCAGATGAAACAAATCATTGGTACCAGCATTACTAACGGTGAATAGGATAAACAATCCAACCATAACGTTACAGGGTTATATTTTTATAGGCTCCTATCTATCACTACCTCCACTCTGAGATCATAGTAGGAGTACCCTCTGCCAGACGTAGAAGGATAGCCTGACTGTTCATACCTGGATAGGTGTCCCAGGGAGCCGTTTTGATGTAGAGGAGACTATACTCTTAAGGGTCAGAGGTTAGCGTCAACTGGTGTGCATCTCAAATACAAAGTCCACTCCAGGACAAACTCACCCGAAGTACTCCTCTGACTCTTGTAGGGCAGCACACCATTTATATAATAAAATCACATGTGTTAGAGGTGCATCCCTAAGTTGATGATTTGTCTAGATTTTAGGAGCTGTCTCCAAGCAAACAACGCAAGCACTAGAGCATTTTGTTCTATTTTCCTAGCCTTGAACAGAGTGTGCAGATTATATGGTGAGAACGGCTTACTGAAAATAAACACCATGTACAGCAATTGCAAGACATATGTCAAGTACACACTCCAAAGGGCACCAAAGACAGTGGAGCAAAGGCTGCCCACAGTGTAACCACCCCGCTTGTATTATGCGTTCACAACGCAGCAATGGTTCCACCACCACTTGGTCTCGAGGTGGACCATTCATTGCAGAGCAACAAAAATAGGACCAGAATACCACTGATCAGGAATAACACAAGAAGTATGCCTTCAAATATACTGGAAAATATAGAATGTATAAAGGATGGTATCACTCCAAACATAGGTCCTCATTATGACATTGGTGGTCTTTTCCAAAGACCTCTGTGGTAACGGCCGCCATCAGACTGCAGCAGAGGCGGCAATCTGCCTGCCAGACTATGACACACAAACCGCCAGAAAGCAGCCAAAACAACAATTCTGCCAGACCCAACGGAGACAAAAAACTGTCGACCCACCACCCTCCCTGCTACGCAATCAATACACTGCCCTCCAAATTATTGACCACGAATCACCACAGTGGACAGTCAACGGCGGTCAGCCATTGGTGGTCCACACCGCCAGGGTACAATTAGGCACCCAACACCAACAGAAGCCAGCATTGGCCAGATTGAAAAACCAACACCTGACACATATACACACGCCATACACACCCATCAACAGCACTATAAAACACACCTGCACACAACCCACAATCCTTTGCAAACACGAAAATCTAGCTACACCTTGCCAGCAAAAGATTATACAAGAACTGCACACACAAACCACAACCACCTTTTTACCTTTGACGCATCACACACCACACACCATACCCCACCACCTATCATACTCTGCACAACACACACACTACACCCACCACACAACAGGCATGTCCCCACAGAAGAATCCCAGTTTCATAGACCAGGAGTTGCAGGTGATGGTGAAGGAAATCATCAGGGTAGAGCCACAGCTGTTTGGTGCACAGGTCCAGCAGATATCCATTGCTAGGAAGATGGAGCTATGGAAGAGGATCGTGGAAAAGGTGAACTCCATGGGAACATACCCACACACAAAGGACGACATTCGCAGGAGGTGGAACGACCTAAGGGGGAAAGTGCGTGCAGTGGCATCCAGGCACCAAAATGCGATCATGAAGACTGGTAGTGGACCCACACCGCCTCCCCCACAGTTCACAGTATGGGAGGAGAAAGTCTTGGCAGTCCTGCATCCAGAGGGCCCTCTGGAATCACTGAACACTGATAACTCACCATTACTACCCTACCACCACCCACCCTCAATTGTGTACTCCTGCATGCCCTACCCACTGCAAGCACATCGCTCCCAACTCAGCATACAAGCACAACAGTAATGCGTGGCCAGCATGTAGTTCTACCAATCCCACAATCTACCAGCATACACCAACTAAAGATGGGAGGACAACACCCAACCCATAGGGAAAGCAAGAAGTGCTGAATATGTGACAGACAATGACTGTAACAAATCTTTTACATGTTCACAGATACCCCAGCCAATGTCAGCGGCGAGCATGTGCCACAGCAACCCAGTCCCGCACCAGAAGATGCCCTCAGTGATGACAGCAACTCTGGATGTCCCGATCTTGATGATCTCGTTGGCCCATCTGGCACCCCTGGTGAGTCAGCTTCCACATCCCACACCCAGTCCACCACAGAGCCCCCCATCCGACTCCAACACCACAGCAGCAACCCAACCTCTCCAAACCTCTGTCTCCAGGACATGTTGATCAGTTGTGTGCCCACTTATATAGGGACCCGAGTCGACACCCCACAAGCAACACGATGAAGGTCCTGGTGTAAATGGGAGTGGGCACATCGTTCAGGGGACACAAGCAAAGCGGGCCAGGGCCAATGGGAGGTTAGCTGTGCGCCAGGGTAAGGCCCAACCCAGAGAACCGACTGCCCAGGAGGCACCTACACATGTCCTGGGGGCCTACCAACAATCCCAGGACAGGATGGGCCAGGTACTTACCATCTTGCAGGAGAACCAGCGACTGCAGGGGGTACACCACCAGGAGGTCATGAGGCAGTTGCAGGCCTTAAATGCCAACATGGCCACCATTACAGGGGTGCTGGGTGACATGGCTACCATCATGTGTGAGTACACAACACAACAGCTTGCCCCTTCCACTAGCCAGTGTATTGACCAGCCCTCCACATCTGCTGCAGCTAGTGGACAGGAGGACCTGCCGCAGGACTCACAGGCCACCAGCACCCCTCCCTCTGCAGCAGAAGAACCACCCCGCCGACCCAGCCAGACACCAGAGACTTTTGTCAAGACCCAAACCACTGCCAGGAAATGAGCCCCTCCTGAATGTCTCCCTTGTGTTCCACTGAGACACCTTGTTCACTTTGGGCTGCCATTTCACCTTTTCCTATGGCCCTATTTATACTGGACCTGTGCAACAAAGCAGCTGGGCCACTACACAAAAGTTTTCATCCGCCATCACCCCACCCTATTGCACTATCCCATCCTTTTTGTCACTACAATAAACACCCTTGAACACAACTGAAGTTTCTGTGCTTTATCATACAACAATATGCAATGTTTTAAACTATATTATCCTGTGCAAATGTCCAGTAATGAGTGAATCCATGCAACAAATGTGTGTAAGCAGTCAGTAGTCATCACATCAGTACACAGTTGTGAGCACACCAACATCTGCAAAAAGGGAAAGCATAAACAACTGTAAATTGAGGAGTGAAGGTAGTGCTTGGCACAACACAGCAGCCACACAGCACTTAACTGTAATGGAGGTATGAACAGTAGTACAGACTTACCTGAGTGTCAGTCCTCCTCCTCCTCATCACCACTGTCTTCAGTGTTCTATGCTGCCACAGGTGTATTGTCTTACCCCTCCTCCTGCAGGTAGGGCACATGGCGTCTGAGTGCCAAATTGTGCAGCATGCAGCAAGCCACCACCATCTGGCAGACCTTCTTAGGGGCGTAGTATAGGGATCCACCAGTTACATGGAGGCAGCGGAACCTGGCTTTCAGTAGCCCAAATGTACGTTCAATAACCCTCCTGGTACGCTCATGTTCCTCATTGTACCGAATTCCTGCCCCTGTCCTCGGATTCCTGACTGGTTTCAACAGCCAGGGCAGCTTTAGGTAGCCAGAGTCACCTGGAAGGAGTGAGGGACACACATTACACATGTACAATGATACAGAGTACAACTTCAGTTTCACATTAACATACATTGGATGAAGACTCAAGCTCACTTATGAGCCACACTCTTCCCCTCTGTAGTTGTGCCATCACCTGTGGAATGCTGCTATTCCTCAACACATTGGCATTATGCACAGATCCAGGAAACGGGGCAGTGACGTAGGAGATGTATTGATTAGCAAGGCACACCATCTGGACATTAATGGAATGTTAACTCTTCCTATTCCTGTAGACCTGCTCATTTGTCCTGGGAGGAACCAAGGCAATATGGGTCCCGTCAGTGGACCCAATTACATGTGGTATGGGTCCCAGGGCGTAGATTCCAGCCTTCACAGTGGGCAAATCTCCACTCTGGGGGAATGAGAGGTAGCTGCTGTAGGAGGCTGGCCTGGTTTGTAGTGGGTACCAAAGGTACTTACACCTTATACCAGGTCCAGTTATCCCTTGTTAGTGAAATGTAGTCAGTGTCTAGAAACCAGGCTGTCCAAAAGAAGCTGTAGGGAGAGCAGCCAAGGATGAACTAAGAGACATGCAAAGCTCTTGCAATACCATTGTAGTCACATGGTACTCACACACATGAAAGACAATACTCAGTGTTACCAAAAATAAAGGTACTTTATTTTAGTGACACAATGCCAAATATATCTTACAGGCTATAGTCCCTTAGGAGGTAATTGTTATACACAAAATGTACACTAGTAACCAAAATCAGGTAAGTAAACAGTCAGAAAATAGTGCAAACAGTGAAAATCACAATAGGTTCCAATGGGCCAGGGGGAACACAAACCATACACTAAAATAGTTGAATACGAAAGTCAGTTTCCCACCTAGGCAAGTGTAGTGTGTAGAGGGGCACTGGGAGTGTAAGAAAACACCAAAGGTAAGTAAAATACCCCACCCCAGAGCCCAGGAAAGTAGGAGTAAAACACAGCAAGTTTCATAAAACACACTAGAAGTCAGATAAAGGATAATGCAAAAACCAGATAAGAATGCAAGACACCAACAATGGATTCCTGGACCTGAAGATCTGTGGAGAGAGGAGACCAAGTCCAAGATCCACTGAAGAGTCCAGGGAGAACAGGAACCCTTGCTAACTTGGATAAAAGTGAAACCTCTGGTTGGAAGAAAAAAGTCAGAAATGCACCAAAGAAGACAGCTGTGGGGTCCTGGTTGGTGCAGGAGATGTCCCACGTTGAGTGGATGAATGCAGGCTGGTTTTCATCGCTGGATTCCTCCAACATGCTTTGGCTCACGCAAGATATGTGTTTGGCGAGAAAAGGTGCGGCCTGGGCCCAGGAGGGACCTGGGGGTCTCAACTCAGGATGAGGAGACAGAGGGGGCTCTTAGCAATTCCGAGAGCCCTCAGAAGACTAAGCAGCACCCACAGGAGTCCCAAAACACAGGAACAAAGGAGTTGCAAATGGCAGTCGTTGCCACCGGAGAACAACTGAGGGAGCTGAGCATCGCAGGATAGAGTGCTGGGGACCTGGGCTAGGCTGTACACAAACAAATTCTTGGAAAAGCGCACAGAAGCCTTAGGATCTGCAAAACACGTGGTGCACAGGGGTACTGTCTGGCATGGGGAAGCAAGCTCTTACCTCCACCAAATTTTAACCACTACACCTTCGGACAGTCAGGGTCACTTTAGCCCACCACCTGTGGTCCAGGATCCAGGCTTGTTGTCAAGAGAGGGGACCCAGAGTACCGGTCGTCGCTGCAGAGAGGTGCCTGCTGAAACAGGGAAATGACTCAGTCACTCCACAGGAGATTCCTTCAATTCTTCTGGTGCAGGCTGAAGACAGGCAGTCTTCTGAGGATGCACGACTGGGAAACTCTTGCAGTTGCTGGCAGGAGCTGGAGTTACAGAGTTGCAGTAGTCGCCTTCGATACTTTGTTGCAGGTTGTAGAGTTCCTGGAGCAGTTCTGCGGTTGATCTGATGGTAGAAGGTGAAGCAAAGGATGCAGAGGAGTCCTGCTGGAGTCTTGCAATCCGAATCTGAGGAAAAAAAACCAGGAGAGACCCTAAATAGCCCTCAGAGGGGGATTGGTCACCTAACCAGGTATGGACCTATCAGGAGGGGTCTCTGACGTCACCTGCTGGCACTGGCCACACAGATGCTACCAGAGTATCCCACCACCTTGGAATCCAAGATGGCAAACCCAGGGACAATCTTGAGGAGCTCTGGGCACCACCCCTGGGGTGGTGATGGTCAGGGGAGTGGTCACTATCCTTTCCTTTGTCCAGTTTCGCACCAGAAGAGGGACTGGGGGACCCTGAACCGGTGTAGACTGTATTATGCAAGGAGGGAACCATCTGTTCCCTTCAAAGCACTTCCAGAGGCTCCCATGCCTGCAACACCTATTTCCAAACGGAGAGGGGGTGACACCCCTGTGCCAAAGGAAATGCATTGTTCTGCCTCCCTGGGATTGAGTTGCTCAAGCCCCAGGAGGGCAGAAGCCTGTCTGTGAGGTGGCAGCAGCTGGGGCTGCAGTGAAAACCTGAGAAGACTGGTATGGCAGTACTGAGGGGCCATGGTGGAGCCTCCAGGGTGCATGGAATTGGACCACCAGTACCAGAATCAGTATTGGTGTACAATTCCCAGTTGTTAGACACCTTACATGGCCATATTTGGAGTTACCATTGTGAAGCTACATATATATATTGACTTATATGTAGTGCACACTTATAATGGTGTCCCTGCACTCACGAAGTTTGAAAAAATGGGCCTGGATGACGTGGGGACACTTCTGCTAGTGCAGCTGTGCCCTCATACACAGATACTATTCACCTAGCCTTGAGGGTCTGCAGGTTAGACATGCAGGTGACTTTTAAGTGACCTGGTGCAGTGAAAATGTCTGTGAAATAGTACTTACACTATTTCACTCAGGCGGCAATGGCAGTCCTGAAGAAGTGTTTGTATGAGCTCTTTATGGGTGGCAAAAGAAATGCTGCAGCCCATAAGGCTCTCCTTGAACCCCAATGCCCTGGGTACCTAGGTAGCATATAATAGGGACTTATTAGGAGGGGTCTAGTATGCCAGTTTGGAGTGGAATACTGGGTTACCAGTATGCAGATACAAATTTGGAACCAGAGAGAGCATAAGCACTGGAGTTCTGATTAGCAGGACTCCAGTGACACAGTCAAGCATACTGACGAAAACAGTGAAACAGACTGACATGTAGGGCACAAACCATAAGCACTGGGGTCCTGACTAGCAGGATCCCAGTGACACAGTCAAAACACACTGACAAACAGGCCAAAAATGGAGGTAACCCTGCTAGAAAGAGTCTACTTTCTCACATAATGCCCCCCAAACGAAGAACAATAAGGCTAACCTTGGCCAGTTGCGACTTTATTGTCTAAGTGGAAAGTAGATCTGCAATAGAGTGGTTACTCCCTTTATCATCCACTGTATGGGTACTTCCCTGTGGGGATGTAAATCGTCCTGTTTGGAGATTTTTACCTAAAAAATAGTGTGTACTCAAAGATTCTCTATTTGTAAGATTTAAAGTGGGGGATTGTGACTGTCCCTCTGATCCTACGTCAAGACAGGGCTGCTGTCCTAAGGATGGGCATGCTAAACAGGGATGTCCATATGGCTGAAAGAGAGAAAAGGGTTGCTGTTTCTCTTGGGTTGGAGCAGGACAGGGCTGCTGTCCTATAGGCTCCTCACAAGGACAGGGCTGCTGTCCTATGTGTTTAGAGGTAGTGCAGGGCTGCTGCACTAAAGTTTCCCTGGGAGGGCTGGAGAGTTGGACCCAAAAGTGAACCTAACCACACCTTTTGTTTGACTATTGCCAGAAGTCCCACCACTATTACTACTAATACTAGGGGCACAAGAAGTTGAAGTGGATGTATTAGTGGTGGTAGACTCAGGGGCTTTACCTGAGCAGGACTTATCCCTTGGTCTATGGCATTTACCTCTGCATACATAGCACCAGGGCTTTGTATTGTGTGCAGAGTGTAAAGATGTTGAAGATGATTTATACACACCCCCAGAGAAGTGTTGGGGACCTGAAGAAGGATCTTTATGTTTATTTTTATTCCAATGCTTATCCTGAGATTTTTCACCATCTTTCCTCTTTTCTTTATCACACCCTGTATGAGCTTTTCCACTCACCCTTGTTCTGACCCATTTGTCTGCCTTCTAACCCAATTCTTGGGGAGAGGTCAGATCAGAGTCCATGAGGTACTGGTGTAACAAATCAGACACACAACTATTCAGTATATGCTCTCTCACAATCAATTATACAGACCCTGGTAATCAGACACTTTACTGCCATGTAACCAACCTTCTAAAGCTTTGATAGAACAGTCCACAAAGCCAACCCAATCTCGTGAAGATTATTTCTTGGTTTCCCTGAGCTTGATTCTGTCTTGCTCTGTGGTGAGTCCAAAACCACTAATAAGCTCATTTTTGAGAATGTTGTAATTGTCTGGGTCCTCTTCCCTAACAGTGAGGAGTCTGTCCCCCCTTTACCAGAGAAGGACAACCAAAGAATAGCAGCCCACTGCCCATGAGGGACTCTCTGAACTTTACAGGCCCTCTCAATTGCAGCCAACCACTTTTGGATATCACCCCCCTCCTTGTAAGGGGGAACAATCTTGTGCATGTTTCTGGAGTTAATGTTGTCCTCCCTGACCTCATAACTTTTTAAACTATTGTTGTTGCTGCCACCATGAGGAACTAACCCCAACCCCTGTCTTTCCCTTTCTACAGCTAATGCTTCCCTATCTAGGGCCAGCTGTTGCTGTTTCAGCCTCAGTCTAGTCTCTTCCAATCTCAGCTTTCTGAGCTCCCTATCTAGGGAGTTATCCTCAGATTGGATGTGTGAGACCCCTTAGAGACTGAGGTGATATGGGAAGGAGCATAAGTGGATCTTTCCTTAAGTTGTGTAACCCTAGTGACCTGGCCTCTAGGTGTGAAGGGAACTCTACTTGTGTGTGACCCCACTCCCACTACCAGCCACACTAGATGGTCGGTTAGTGGAAAGATTGTGGGAAGGACCCTCTCCTGAATCCTCAGCCTCATCTCCTGATTCTAAAGGACTAGAATCCTCCTCCTCCCCTACCTGGTTACCAGACTGACCCGGGTCATCCTGGAGAAGGAGATTTAAAAGGAAATCCTTATTAGGGTTCTTCCTAATCCCTAGGCTTCTCTCTAAGCAAAGCCCCCTCAAACTTTTAAAGTTTAGGTTAATATAAGTAGTTTTGATAACCCTAGGGGTGGCCTCAGAGGAAGACATAGTGATAGAAAAGTTAGGGTAAAGTGAAAGGAAATAAAATACCAACTTTGTCTAACTTTTAGATTTTTAGAATGCAAGTGCAATTACTAGGTATACTTTTGTACAGCCCCAAGTACAGAGTGCCCTTTCCTGCGGAAAGCGACAGTGACAGAGTGATAAGACAATTGCAAGTACTTATCCCACCGCTGCACCACCGATGTAGGAGGCTGGTCTGGTTTGTAGTGGGTACCACAGGTACTTACACCTTATACCAGGTCCAGTTATCCCTTATTAGTGAAATGTAGTCAGTGTCTAGAAGCCAGGCTATCTAGAGGTAGCTGTAGGCAGAGCAGCCTAGGCTGAACTGGGAGTCATGCAAATCTCTTGCAATACCACTGTAGTCACACAGTACTCACACACATTAAAGACAATACTCAGTGTTACCAAAAATAAAGGCACTTTAATTTAGGTACACAATACCAAATATATCTTAGAGGCTATACTCCCTTAGGAGGTAAGTATTATACACAAAATATACACTAGTAACTAAACTCAGTAAAGTAAACAGTCAGAAAATAGTGCAAACAGTGAAAATCACAATAGGTTGAAAAGGGCCTAGGGGGAACACAAACCATATACTAAAATAGTGGAATGCGAAAGTCGGTTTCGCACCTAGGAAAGTATAGTGTGTAGAGGGGTGCTGGAAGTGTAAGAAAACACCAAAGGTGAGTAAAATACCCCATCCCAGAGCCCAGGAAAGCAGGAGTAAAGTACAGCAAGTTTCCTAAAACACACTAGAAGTCGTGACAAAGGATAATGCAAAAACCAGACAACACTGTAAGATACCAACAATGGATTCCAGGACCTGAAGACCTGTGGAGAAAGGGGACCAAGTCCAAGAACTGTTGAATAGTCCAGAGAGAACAGGAGCCCCTGCTAACCCGGATGAAGGTGCAAAAGTGAAACCTCTGGTGGAAGAAAAAGTCAGATATGCATAAAAAAAGACAGCTGCGGGGTCCTGGTTGGTTCAAGAGATGTCCCATGTTGAGTAGATGACTGCAGGCTGGTTTTTGACGCTGAATTCTGCCAACAAGCCTTGGCTCACACAAGATACACGTTTGGTGGGAAAAGGCGCTGCCCAGGCCCAGGAGGGACCTGAGGGTCTAAACTCAGGATGAGGAGACAGAGGAGGCTCTCAGCACTTCAGTGAGCCCTCAGAAGACCAGTCAGCACCCACAGGAGTCCCAAAACACAGGGACAAAGGAGTTGCAAATGGTGGTTGTTGCAGCACTACACAAAGGTATCCCACACCGCCGGAGAACAACTCAGGGAGCTGAGCATCACAGGATAGCGTGCCGAGGACCCAGTTAGGCTGTGCACAATGGAATTCTTGGAAAAGCACACAGGAGCTCTAGGAGCTGCAAAACACGTGGTGCACAGATGTACTGTCTGGCACAGAGAGGCAAGCTCTTACCTCCACCAAATTTGGACCACTAGACCTTTGGATAGTCAGGGTCACTTTATCCCACCACCTGTGTTCCAGGATCCAGGCTCGTTGTCAGGAGAGGGGACCCAGAGTACCTGTCGTCGCTGCAGAGAGGTGCCTACCTAAGCAGGGAAATGACTCAGTCACTCCATGGGAGATTCCTTCAATTCTTCTGGTGCAGGTTGAAGACAGGCAGTGCTCTGAGAATGCACAACCTGGAAACTGTTGCAGTTGCTGGCAGGAGCTGGAGTTAGAGAGTTGAGGTACTCACCTTGGATACTTTGTTGCAAGTGGTAGAGTTCCTGGAGCAGTTCTGCGGTTGATCTGACGGTAGAAGGTGAAGCAAAGGATGCAGAGGAGTCATGCTGGAGTCTTGCAATCCGAATCTGAGGAAACACCCACAGGAGAGACCCTAAATTGCCCTCAGAGGGGGATTGGTCACCTAACCAGGTATGGACCTATCAGGAAGGGTCTCTGACATCACCTGCTGGCACTGGCCACTCAGATGCTCCCAAAGTATCCCACCACCTTGGAATCCAAGATGGCAAAACCCAGAGACACTCTGGAGGAGGTCTGGGCACCAACCCTGGTGTGGTGATGGACAGGGGAGTGGTCACTCCCTTGTCCTTTGTCCAGTTTTGCGTCAGAGCAGGGACTGTGGGTCCCTGAACCGGTGTAGACTGTATTATGCAAGGAGGGCACCATCTGTGCCTTTTAAATCACTTCCAGAGGCTCTGGGAGGATACCCCTCCCATGCCTGTAACACCTATTTCTAGAGGGGGTGACACCCCTGTCCTAAAGGAAATGCATTGTTCCGCCTTCCTGGGATTGAGCTGCTCAAGCCCCAGGAGGGCAGAAGCCTGTCTGTGAGGTGGCAGCAGCTGGGGTTGCAGTGAAAACTTCAGAAGACTGGTATGACAGTACTGAGGGGCCATGGTGGAGCCCCCATAGGGCATGGGATTGTGCAACCAATACTGGAATCATTATTGGGGTACAATTCTTGGTTGTTAGACACCTCACATGACCATATTTGAGGTTACCATTGTGAAGCTACATATATGTATTGTATTGTATTGTAATCGTATTTATATAGTGCTTACTACCCCTGACGAGGCGTCGAAGCGCTTTTCGATGAGTAGCACGCTACTCCGGAACCCAACAAGAATTAGTGATGGATTAGTATCATTTAATAATTAGTACAGTTTTAGTATTATTATGAGTTAATTTGAGCTGCGGATATGAGAGTTTGTTAGTTAGATTGACTGGAGTAATGGAGGGGTGGAGGAGGAAAGAAATCTAAAAGTGTTAATTGGGAGTATATCCTTCATTTACTCAATCCAAAGGCTTGGGATGAATAAAGGGGGCAGAGGGGGGAAGAGTATGTGGAAGGCTTAGGGAGAGCATAGTAGCAGGGTGAGATGAATGCAGGAGAATTTAGTAGGGTTGTGTGGGAGGTCACAGAGGTAGAGTGAGGTTTGGTGAGTTAGATGTGGAGGTGGAGGGAAGAGCTTAGGCAGAGATATTTAGGAGATGAAAGTGGTCGAAGGGATTTGGGATGAGTCAAAGTGAGAATGGAGGATAGTTTGATAGAGACATGACATAAGAGTGATGAAAAATGAGAGCAGAAATTCATAGATATCTAGTATAACAACCCAAAAAAACCAGGAGCCATGCAATGATGCACAACATGCCAAGCACAGAAACAACATATACACATACATACACATATATATATATATATATATATATTTATACACACACACACGAATACACACATATGCACATACAATACATAATTAGAATCATGGGTAAAAAATACTTAGTCAGACAGGTTTAAAAGAGTGTGTGTGTATTTTATTGTTATGACAGTAGCAATACATATTTTCCAAAGAAACTATAAATAAATAGAAATATACATATAATCTGAAAAAATATTTATCCACATAGGCATATGCAGTTCGTAGTTGTTTGAAAAAGGTGGTTATGAAGGAAAGAGGCAACTCTTGAGTAATTTTCTGAAAACAAGAAAGTTATCTGTGGCTCTTATAGTTGTGGGTAATGAATTCCATAGTTTTGCTGCTTGGACAGAGAAGGATGTACCACCTACAGTATTTTTCTTGTATGTTGGTGTTCTAAGGTGGGGTGCCAGTCTTGAGCGGAGGGTTCTTTGTTGGATGTATTTGGTAATTTTCTTTCTGATAAAAAGCGGTCCTGTTCCATGTATAGCTTTGTGGGTGATACAAAGCAGTTTGAAAGTGCATCTTCTGGCAACGGGTAACCAGTGTAGTGCTCTCAAGGCAGGGGAGATGTGGTCTTGCGGCTTTATATGTAGTAGTAGCCTGGCTGCGGAATTCTGGATACGTTGTAGTTTTTTCATAACAGATAGAGATGATCCATGGTAGAGGCTATTGGCATAATCCAGTTTGGATAATACAAGTGAGATAGTAGCTTGCACCTTGTGTGGAAACCCGAGGTGGGGGAAGATGCGTCATAAAGTCTTTAAGGTGATGAAGCTTGTGCGTGCTAATTTGTCTACTTGGGTATTCATAGTTAGCTTGGAATCCATGGTGATTCCTAGGTTTTTCACTTCCTTGGATAATTGAGGAGGTGGTCCGAGATCTTCAGGCCAGATGCACAGAGGGTCATAATTTTTCAAGTCACCACATATGAGTATTTCTGTTTTGGAGGTATTTAGTTTGAGATGGCTCCAGGTCATCCACTGATCAACGGCTCTGAGGCAACTGAAGATTTGTGACTTTTCAATGTTTTTGGGGTCTTCTAATTGAAGTAGTATTTGTGTGTCATCTGCATAGTTGTAGCATGTGAGATGGAACTCATTGATCAGTTCTGGTAAAGATATCATGTAGATGTTAAAAAGCAAAGGTGAGATGATTGACCCTTGGGGGACCCCTGTTTTTGTGAGGTAGGGTTCGAACGAGAAGGGGGGCGAGTGGATGATATTCGCTCTTTTTTGGAGATAGGAAGTAATCCAGTCGAGAGCAATCCCTTGTATGCCGGCTTCGTGGAGTCTTTGAGTTAGGGTGTCATGGTCAACCGTATCAAAGGCAGCTGAGAGGTCCAAGAGAAGTAGTGCAGCAACTCCATTTCGGTCGACTGTGTTTTTAAGATCGTCCCAGATTGCCATGAGTGCCGATTCAGTGCTTCTTCCTGGGCGGAATCCAGTTTGGAAGTCTGAAAGTATAGAATTGTCTTCAATGAATTGTGACATCTGGGCGAATGCTGCTCTTTCTATCAATTTGCCCAGGAAAGGTCCATTTGTGATAGGTCTGTAGTTGTTGGGGTCTTGCGGGTCTAGGTTTGTTTTCTTTAATAATGGTCGTATGTATGCCTTTTTCAGGTCTGTAGGAAAAGTTCCTGAACTTAAAGAGTTGTTGATGATTCTTCTTACAGGTGTGGCAGCAGAAGTAGATAGCAGGATGTTCTTGAAGATTTGTGGTGGGCAAGGGTCAGAAGGGCAACCAGAAGGTCTGCTTGCTTTGACCAAATCCATAAATTCATCCTGGGATATTTGTTTGAAAGACTGTAGAGGTTGGGATGGTTTATTCTTAAAGGGTATTTTAGTAAAGGGGTTGGTGCTGATGCTTTTCTTCTGTTTTAAATAGGAGTCCAATGTGTCTGCCTTGGTTGTGTAGTGAGTTGCCAATTTGTTTGTGAAATCTTGAGTGGTGGGATGACTTCCTTCCATGCATGTGGGTTTTCGAAATTCATTGAGAATTTTATAAAATTCCTTGGTTGTAGATTGAGCATTTAGAATTCGGTCTGAGTAGTATCTTTTTTTAGCTTTTTTGATTGATGATTTGTATATCCTGTTAAGTTTGTGTAGCTGCAGTTTGTCTTGACTGTTGTTTGTTTTGAGCCAGGTCCGCTGCAACTTTCTGATTTGTTGCTTTATCTTTTTAAGTTCTGTGTTTCTCCAAGGTGTTGGTTTTCTTTTGTCATGTTTAGTTTTTCTGAGTGGTATTAGGACATCAAAAGCTTCCTGTAGCCACTCATAAAGTTTTGGTACAGAATTGATTGTATCTAGATCTGTGTTTGCTGTTAGTTGGGTTTCTAAGTGATCCAAATTGAGTTTGCTCCATGGTCGGTAGGTGTATGTATGTAAGTGGTTGTGGGGTGTGTTGATTTGTGGAGTTGTCTGTCGGAAAGTTATCAGATGGTGGTCTGACCAGGTGGTTGGTGTGATGCTATGAATAGTAACGAGTTCAGGCTTAGCAAAAATGACATCTAGGATGTGACCAGCGATGTGTGTGGGATTGTGTACAATCTGATGTAGGTTCAATGCAAGTAGGCCAGTGGTGATAGCTTTTGGATGGGGCATATTGGGTTTGTCAAACCAAATGTTTAGATCCCCAAGAATGCATAGATTGGAGTATAGTGTAATAAGGTTTGAGACTGTGTCAAGAAAAGCATCAGGGAAAGTGGAGTTGTTAGGTGGAGGTCTGTAAAGGAGGAGAAAGTTACAGGATGAAGTTGGAGTAGGGTGGCATCTGGTAAGGAGGGCTTCACAACCTTGTATGGAGATGTTGTCTGTTTTACTGAGGTTTATTGCCTGTTTGAATATAATAGCTAGTCCACCTCCTCTCTTGCCTATACGGTTTTGTGTGATGGTTTGATAGCCCGGAGGAAGGGCTTCGTGCAATACTGGTGCCATGACATCTCCCAACCAGGATTCCGTAATGAATAGTAAGTCAGGTTGTGTGTCTGTGAGCAGGTCGTAGATGTGGTGCTTGTTTTTTGAGAGTGATCGAGCATTTATGAGCTGGCAGTTTAGAGAGGGTGTGTTAGTGGTAGTGTTGTTTTGTTTAGTAGAAGGGTAAGTAGTATTATGTGAGCTTGAAGCAGGAGTGTTGCTAGTTGTGATAACTGTTTGAGGCTCGCAATAGTCTTGCTTTTCAAGATAGTGTTCCTCTTCCAGCAGGTTAAGGAGGCATTTTGTTGGGTCTGTGTGTGTGGGTGGTGAACTTGGTGGCTGAGAGAGCCATGAGGAGTGTAGTGTTTTTTGTAGGGTAGTTTTATTATGTAACAAACAAGGGGATGCAAGGTTGCTATGAGTGGCATGTTTTTTATTTTGTTTGCGTTTGTTTAGTGTGGATGGAGTATGGGTTAGGGGTTGTGGAGGAGCATGTGGATCATGATGTAAGGCCCTAAATTGTGCAATGGAGGAGAGGCGAGTGAATGAAGGTTGCTGGGATGGGGTGCTTGTGGTAGGTGTTTGTGAAGAGTGGGGGGGTAGGGGTGTAGATAGGATGGAATTTGTATCCTTTGTGTAGTCCTGGGAGTGGGAGTGGGTATGATGATGAGTGTAATGTAAGTTTGTGTTGCTTTGATGTGCTGATGTTTGTGGTCGGTATTGTTTTTGTGGAAGAATGAGAGGGGCTATTGGTGTAGTTGTTTTTGGTGAGGGATTTGTATGTGAGTTAGTGCTGCTAAGTGGAATTTGAGTGTTAGATGGGGTGTTGATGTGTTTTGGAGATGAATGTGTGAGGTGTGTAAGAGGTGATGGGTGTGTGTCAGGGAAAGAAGTATTAGTTGAGATGACCAGAAGGGGTAATATGTGTGGTGGAGTGAAATGTGGGGATTGTATGGTTGTGTGTAATTGGTGAGGAGAGGGGAAGAGTGTTTGTAGATGATGTGTTTGAAGGCAGGGTTTGGGCATTGTTATGAAGACAGGCGGTCTGTGTGGAGCGAACAGCGGATTGTGTTTTTGGTTAGTATGAGCAGAGAGTGTGTATCTGGGAGACTGAAACTGAGAGAATTGTATGTTGTAGTTTTGTATTGTGTGGGTGGTGGCAGGTAGTGTTAGTGGGAGGGGACAGAGTAGTGTTTGCGGTGATAATGAAGGTGTTTGACTGTAGTAGTTATGGGGGGTATGTGTGTATGTGTTGTATGTAGGGTATTGTGTTGGGTGATGGGGCAATGCAATCTGTCTGTGGTCAGTTTGTGATGCATGATTTGGATATCTTTGCAGATAATGTGTTTGCAGGTTGAGGGATGTTTTGGGGTGGAAACCATTCCTGGGGAAATATGAATTGGGCAGCATTTCTGGCCCTAGTCCCTAGTCCCTACCTGTCCTGAACAGGCCCAAACAGGCAGCTGCCCTTGTCCTCTCCGCCCTTACAGGCCCAAACAGGCAGCTGCCCTTGTCCTCTCCGCCCTTACAGGCCCAAACAGACAGCTGCCCTTGTCCTCTCCGCCCTTTGCCTCTCCGCCCTTTGCCTCGATGCCCGGGCTGAGACGCCCTGAATCCTGGCCTTTTATAGCCCTACCGGCCTATAAGAAGCTCGTCCTAACCCTAGCCAATCCTGTTTTAAACCCTGATTTAGCCAACTAATGGAAGACCCAGCCCTATTTCCTGACCCCCAACCACAGCCCCAGCCCTAAAACCTACAGCCAATCAGAATCCTAGCCCTATCCACCAATCACAGCCCTAGAACCAACAGCCAATCAAAATCCCAGCCCTATCCACCAATCACAGCCCTAGAACCCACAGCCAATCAAAATCCCAGCCCTATCCACCAATCACAGCCCTAGAACCAACAGCCAATCAGAATCCCAGCCCTATCCACCAATCACAGCCCTAGAACCAACAGCCAATCAGAATCCCAGCCCTATCCACTGTACTCACCTATATGTAGTGTACACTTATAAACGCTTACCCGCACTCACGAAGTCTGAGAAAATGGGCTTGGATGATGTGGGGGCACCTCTGCTAGTGCAGGTGTGCCCTCATACACAGATACTATGCACCTAGCCTTCAGGGTCTGAAAGGTAGACATATAGGTGACTTATAAGTGACCTAGT
Organism: Pleurodeles waltl; assembly: GCF_031143425.1. Lineage (NCBI taxonomy): Eukaryota > Metazoa > Chordata > Amphibia > Caudata > Salamandridae > Pleurodeles > Pleurodeles waltl. The sequence goes on from NC_090438.1 coordinate 727,858,468, forward strand.
GCAGTGAAAATGTTTGTGAAATAGTACTTACACTGTCTCACTCAGGCTGCAATGGCAGTCCTGAAGAAGTGTTTGTATGAGCTCCTTGTGGGTGGCAAAAGAAATGCTGCAGCCTATAAGGCTCTCCTGGAACCCCAATGCCCTGGGTACCTAGGTACCATATACTAGGGACTTATAATGGGAGGTCCAGTTTACTAATTTGGAGTGGAATACTGGGTTACCAGTATGTAAGTACAAATTTGGAACCAGAGAGAGCATAAGTACTGGAGTTCTGATTAGCAGAACTCTAGTGACACAGTCAAACATACTGACGAAAACAGTGAAACAGACTGACATGTAGGGCACCAACCATAAGCACTGGGGTCCTGACTAGCAGGATTGCAGTGACACAATCAATACACACTGACAAACAGGCCAAAAATGGCAGTAACCATGCTAGAAAGAGGCTGCTTTCTCACAGTCCCCACTTCCAAATATTGTATTAAATTCATGCTCTGAAAGCATAGTTTTTACAGTCTTAACATCCCATTCATCTGAATGGCTACCTTAAATACATAAGGCATCTGCAGAGTTTCTGCTGGACCAAAAATATCACATCCGACATTTTCCCAAACAATTCCATCAGGGACTGAAAAAGCAGAAATCTTCACAAGGGACAGGTCTCTTTGCACTTTATTTGAGGTCAAATGAGGATTCAGCACCTCATCTCCCAGCATTATGGGAGATAATATCCATTTATGAGCAAGAAGAAAACAATCACAAATACAATCCAAAAAAATAGGAAAAGTAATCAAAGGCAATCCATGTGTAGAATTATGGATGAATCAGATAAGTGTCTTTCAGCCAAAGAAGAAATTAAATACACCATGCAGAAGACTGTCCAAAAACAGGGTCCTTAGTTTGTAGAAGAGAACTAGTACACACCTCTAAAGGTGGTTCATCATAAACAACCCAGTTGTTAGGAGCATCAGTAGAAAACTGTGGACTCACATCTGATGTATGCTCAGCATTTGTAGTGGTCACCTAAATGAACAAAAGTTCATTCTCTGTCATCCCCAGCTGGGGAGAAGCTATGTTAGTATTGCTCAGTACTTGTAGAGGTTTTCCCTGTAGGGTAGGGGAGTGAGAGAAGTCAGGGAACTATCCAGGAGCCCTCGTGGCCTACTGTGTAGGATTGGCCACATGATGTATTTGACCTATAGAGACAAAGGGCCTGATTCTAACTTTGGAGGACGGTGTTAAACCGTCCCAAAAGTGGCGGATATACCACCTACCGTATTACGAGTTCCATAGGATATAATGGACTCGTAATACGGTAGGTGGTATATCCGCCACTTTTGGGACGGTTTAACACCGTCCTCTAAAGTTAGAATCAGGCCCAAAATCTCTTGTCTTTACAACCAGCAAACAGTGTCACAATCACTGTTCTGGTACCTGGCATGCTGAGGACTGCCACCAGTGCACGGTATGATGGGCCAAATTCCTTTTTTTGCTGTAATCGTCCCTCAAAATGGATCCCAAACTTTTGGAATCCATCTGGAAGATGCTGATTGCTTCTTCACTTTCAAAAAGAACAGATGATGGACGGAATGCTATACAATGCAAACATTCACCCCCAGTCACAAAGATCTAGGTTTAATCCGTCCTTTATTTGCTCACTACGCCACCCCAGTTTGGACCCAGCCATATGCAAATGAGTCATGACCCTGTTCCTCATGGGAACAGTCCAGCCCGAACTGCCAAGCCAGGTCCTCCCTTGACCGGAAGCAAGCATCCTAGGACCGATTTCAGGGTATCACCCTTCATCAGCGAGGCTAGCTTGAATCCACTGGCGCAGTAAGCACAGGACCCACGTCTGGGCATATCCCTTCCCATTCAGGGCGACAAATGCAAAAAGAACAGATGCTGACGGAATGCTGAACAATGCAAACATTCACCCCCAGTCACAAAGATCTGGGTTTAATCTATTATTTTTTTGCTTACCAGGCCACCCCAGTTTGGACCTATCCATAAGGAAATCAGTCTTGACCCTGTTCCTCATGGGAACAGAAGCATTGTCCTATGTTGGACAATGAGCATTGATCAAGCTACAGGCATTGAAGCAGTTTATTTGAAACTAAGAGAGGTGAGTAACGGTGGAACTTTGTATTTGTTGGCAAATGTTTTGTCATCTTGTACTGACCATACCACCAATAGCGCTTCTATAATAGAGAAACTGTTGACGTCACATCTGCATGAGCAGATGTTAGGCGCTCATTTGCAGTTATCTTTAATTCTAGCCTGCGGTTCTGATTGGGTATCACTCAATAACCCACCCCTGAATGTAAGTAAAAGGAACATTTTCGGCACTCAGTAGATAGGAATATTTTGCTGGATATGTTTTAAGCAATGTGGTGCCATTGCATGAAGGATTGACAACCCCCTAATATCCTCATCTACTCTTGTATGTGAACTAGAAATCACAGCTACAATTGCAGTCTGAACAGCAGATTTTGCTGCTTCATCAGCCAATAAATTTCCTTTAACGTGTATTCCGACACACTGATGACTCAGTGTTTGTATCACATGAGCCCTTGGGAAATAATCTTCAAGTTGTGCCACCTTTGCCCAAATCAATTTATGCTTGATAGTATTTCCTTTTGAATCTCTGAATTTGTTCAGGTGCCAATAATTGATTAAAAGACTGTACACAATAATACAAATTACACACTATTGAGTGTGGGGAATTTTTGATCCATATTTTCTAGTGCCAGAAGCTTTTAGTTCAGTCAGTTGTGCAGTGCAATCCCCTAAGGACTGTGTATATGTTTTTTGTGGATGGAATTCTCCATCTTTCATGATACCATTTACTGCAGTGCAAGCCACCGAATATTGCATTTGGTGCCATTGGCAGGCATCAGTATATATTATATAAGACTGCCAGGGTCGCGTGGCGGCCTGGCCGCCGCCAAGGTGGCGATCCGACCGTCACATTACGACCACAGTAGTAGCGCCACTGTTGGACTGCCAGCACCACCAGTTTTCCTCCACAGGGCAGACTGTCATTCCTATTCTGCTGTGGCAGCACTGCAAGCAGCGCTGCCCTGGGGATTATGACTCCCCTCTCTGCCATTGGTTTCATGGTGGTAGCACCGCCATGAAATGGCTGGCAGAGACTTGGGATGAACAGTGCAGGAGCACTGCCTGGCCATCCCCTTTGCAATGTTCACTGCTTTGCAGACAGTGAAGATTGCGATGGGTGCTGGTTCACCCTACGCACTACAGCATCCTCTATAAGGAGCCAAGACAATGCTGTAGGCCATTCCCAGCGGGAAACTCGTAATGGAGCCCGCGGTCCGGCCCCACTGGTGACAACCTGTCCGTTTGGACTTCGGCGGACAGGCTTTTCCGTCTGCCAGAGTCATATTTGATCCCATAGTCTACATCAGTTGCTGTTAAGGAAGTGGCCCATTGTATCCAGGATTGTTCTTATACCCTTGAGGGTTTTGGCAAACCTGCCTCAGTCTCCCCAGAGCGCTGAAAATGGTTAGATTTCTGCTTTCAGCTACAATATTTTGACAGAAAAGAAAATGGAACTATACAAGGTTGTTTTATATTTTTATGGATAGTATTGTTCATTAAAGCTATACTACATGAGTTTTCAATTGCAAATGTACGTCTATGGCTGTCTAAATGTCTGTAACCTAAGTATGTGGGAGCAATGATCTGGTTTAGCTACCGGAGATCAAGGGTTATTCACAGGAGATACACAAGGTTCAGTCACACCCTTGCACTCTAGTTTTGAGAGAATTTCCCTCACAGGAGCTTTCGCTTCATGTTTTGTTGAGTATTGTGATTGCACTTGTGGGCTGGATCTTATGGGTATAATGTGATTCCTTATGCCAGCCTACATGATCGTGGTATAGTGCTGGAACTTGTGCAAGAGCTCATTATGCGGCATATGCTTGCTTAAACTCTTCATGGACAAGAACAGGGAAAGACTGTAATATTACATCCCTTCCTTGTGGGAATGTTCTAACAATCTCCAGTGGCCAATCAACCTCAGCCGTGTGAATGTCATAGCTAAGGCCCTCATTATGACATTGGTGGTAAATCCCACTTACCGCCATACTGACTGCCGCCAACATACCGCCGTGGCGACGGATATCCACTAACTATATTATGGCACACACACACCAATCCATCACTATTCAGACACACACACAAATCCGCCACACCAAAGGTCAGTGATAAACTGGCGGTTCAAAACCCACATCGTTACGCCAACAGCACAACGCCCACAACGTTATGACACACGAATCACCACGGAGGACATTCAACAGCAGTAAACCATTGGCGGTACATACCGGCGCGCTGAAAAATTCACACACACAAACAGAACAGCGCCGCATTAGAAAATTCAAACTACACACACCTGACACCCATACACACACCACACACCCACACCACTATAAAACACCCACTCACATTACCCACAACCCCTTACAACAAGAAATAATTGCCAGCAGAGAGAGACAGCAAGAGCACCCACACAACCAGAGCTGCATACCACCATCACCTTATACACCACCCACGCACCTTACATCACACACCCCAACACAGCACCCTACACATCCTCACCCACACCACTCACACTACACCCATGGCACTACAACAACACCCCAGATTCTCTGAGGAGGAGCTAAGGGACATGATAGAGATAATCATCTGGGTAGAGCCACAGCTATTTGGATCACAGGTGCAGCAGATATCCATTGCTAGGAAGACGGAGCTATGGCGGAGAATTGTGGACAGGGTTAACGCCGTGGGTCAGCACCCAAGAACAATGGATGACATCAGGAAAAGGTGAAACGACCTACGGGGGAAAGTACATTCCATTGCAGCAAGACACCAACTACCTGTACAGAGGACTGGCGGTGGACCCCCACCGCCTCCCCCACAACTAACAACATGGAAGAAGCAAGTCTTGGCAATCATGCATCCTGCGGGCTTGGCAGGAGTAGCAGGAGGACTGGACTCTGGTAAGTCAACTCTATACTACTATCACCCCCCTACCTGCAAGCCATCACATACCCCCACCCTCACTCCCATCACTCCACCACTACCCACACACCCACCATCACAACCCACTCATCCCAATGCCAAGCCCTGCATGCCATACCAATGCATGGACACCACTCACAGACCTGCATGGACATCTATCGCTACAGCATGCACACTAGAGACAATCAGCTAGCCCATCAAATAACAACTCACACAAGGCAAAGCTGCCAGTGCAATAACAACCATAGTGGCCAACACACCCATGCACAATATGTCACACTGCATTTACATCCCCACAGGTACCCCACCCAATGTCACAAGAGAAGAGGTGCCAGCGACATCCAGTCCCCCCCAGAAGAGGCCCACAGTGATGACAGCAGCTCTGCACGCCTGGATCTAGATGACCAACTTGGCCCATAGGGACCTCCGGACAGTCGGTTACCCAGGCACACTCTCACACCACCACAGAGCCTCCCCCTCAGGAAGCACCACCACAGCATCCACCCAGCGGGCTCATACCTCTGTCCCCAGGACGCGTCAATCAGCAGTGTGTCCACCACTACTGGGACCCCAGTGCACACCACAAACCCAAGACAATCAGGGACCTGGGGTCAGTGGCAGTGGGCACACGGTTCAGGGGACAGAGGCACAGGACAACAGGGAAGCTGGGAGGACTGCTGTGTGCCAGTGGGAGGACAGGCCCAGGGAACCGACTCTCCAAGAGGCTCTCACTGCGATCCTGGGAGCATACCAACATTCCCAGGATATGCTGAGCCAGATCCTGGACAAGATGCAGGAGAACATGCGGCTGCAGGAGGGACAGTACCTGGGGATCAGGGAGGACTTGAAGTCCATTAATACCACCCTGGTCTCCATTGCAGGGGTGCTGACAGACATGGCCAACAGTATGAGGGAGGCAGTGGCACAATAGCGGGCCCCTGACACTAGCCAGACTACTTAGCAGCCCTCCACCTCCGCTGCCGCTAGTTGACAGGAGGCCCCGCCACAGGACCCAGAGGCCACCAGCACCCCTCCCCCTGCAGAAGGAGAACCACCACGCAAACGTTCCCTGCGATCCAGGCAGAAGCCAGAGACTATTGCCAAGACCTCCGCCAGGAAATAAGATTTTCCTGATTGTCACCCTTGTGTCCCACTATGTCACCGTGTTCACCTTGAACTGCCATTGCTCCCCTTCCTATGCCCCCTTGGACATTGCACCTGTGCTACAAATAGACTAGACTCTAACCTGGACCTTCCTCCATCATCCCGCCAACCTATTGCACTATCCCCTTTTCATCAGAGCACTGCAATAAACACACTTATTAAAAATACAAGTATGGAGTATGTCAAATTATTTCAAAATGGATTCGTCTAACAAGGTTCAAACATTGCAATTCAACTGTACAGTAATGTTTACATAGGAAAGACCTGTAGTTGGCTGCACTGAACACACCAGGAGCAATAGTGAGGCACCAACATCTGCAAAAAAAGATGTACAGTGAGTGGCCATAGCAGTAGGAATTCCAGCCTGCTGTGACAATGTCACCCACCAAACTGTGAATGAAAAGTGAAATAACACTGTCTTACCTGTGTGTCATTGGAAGTATTGACGAATGACTGCACTTCTGTTGTCCTCATCCTCTGCCTCCTCTTCTTCTCTGTCCACAGGGTCCACTGCTGCCACACGGCCATCTCCATCCTCCTCCTCCTGCAGAAAAGGCACATGGCTTCGCAAGACAAGGTAGTGCAACATACAGCATGCCACGATGATCTGGCAGACCTTCTTGGGTGAGTAGCACAGGGATCCACCTGTTAAATGGAGGCAATGAAACCTGGCCTTCAGGAGGCAGAAGGTTCTTTCTATCATCCTTCTGGTTCACCCATGTGCCTCATTGTAACATTCTTCTGCCCTTGTCCTGGCATTCCTCACAGGGGTCAGTAGCCATGAGAGGTTGGGGTAAACAGAGTCACCTGCAAATATTGAGGGACAACAGTTAGCCACACACTAAACCTTATGGCTCACACCATACCCATACACCAACATCCACTGGTTGGGGACCAGGGCTCACCTATGCCTCACTCTATGCCTCTGGAGTTGGCCCATCACATTTTGGATGCTGCTATTCCTAAGGATAAAAGCATCATGCACCGATCCTGGATACTTAGCATTGACATGGGAGATGTACTGGTCTGCCAAACACACCATCTGCACATTCATGGAGTGACAACTTTGAGATTTCTGAAGACCTGTTCATTTCGCCGGGGGAGGGAGGACAAATGCAATATGTGTCCCATCAATCGCACCAATGATGTTGGGGATATGTCCTATTGCATAGAAGTCAGCTTCACAGAGGCCAAATCCTCCACCTTGGGGAAAACGATGTAGCTGCACATGTGTTTGATCAGGGCAGACAACACTCTGGTCCTGCTGGCAAGCCCACTGTCACTTGGAAAGAACCAGTTGCCAGGAAATGGAACACTGATAGCACTTGCACAAGACGGGGGATCCCAGTGGGGTGACAGATAGCAGATATCAGGTCAGGCTCCAATTGGGCCCACAGCTCTGTGATTGTGGCCCTGTCAGATCTATAGGTGAGGATAATGTGCCTGTCCTCCATTGTTGCTAAGTCAACCAGGGGTCTGTACACGGGGGTATGTCTCCATCTCCTATTCATCTGCAGCGGTTGCATTCTATGGGGCAAAAGAGTGAGCAGCTGGTCATTATCTGTACATTGTAACCATCACAGTACAATGCATATTGTGATTCATACAGTATTATGGTATTATATGTCCAGAATGTAAAAAAGTGAATTGTGACACAGGATCCATGGCCTGCCCCCCACCTTCAAATGGCGTCTGCATGTCCAGTATGGAGGGACAGGTGGAAGTGAGGTATTCCGCTGACGTTGTGTGCCGTTGCAGGAGGGGGTCGAGAACCGCCGTGCAACTCCTCATTGCTTAACATTGGACCCTATGGGTTACAGTGGCCAAAGGCGATGTACGCCGGTGGTGACGGTACGCAAAGCCACAGACGTGACCGCCATTTTCTATCTGTTCACTCACTTGCTACCTGACCTTCAACAGGAGAGGACCTACACTGCATGTGCTGCTGTGACCTGTGTCTGGAACTTACCATGGCTCGTGTGACTGGGGAAAGGGCCCCTGCCTTCACCTCAGCGGAGTTGGAGAGACTGGTGGATGGGGTCCTACCCCAGTACTGACTGCTGTATGGGCCTGCAGACCAAGAGGTGAGTACACTGTGAGCACGATGCGTGGGGCATGAATGCATGGAGTGGTGTGTGTGCAGGGCACAAGTGGGGGGGGGTGGATGTCTCCTGGGCAGCGTGCAGCATGTATGCAGAGCAATGTCTGTGCTAATGGGGATATGAAGGGGCATGGTGGGCCATGAGTGTAGCAGGCAGGATGGTCTGACTAATACCTTTCCCTGTGTGTATTTTTCTGCAGGTCAGTGACCATCAAAAGAAGGGTATATGGCGTGCCATCGCCAAGGACGTGCGGACCCTGGGGGTCTACGGCAGGCGGAGCACCCACTGTCGCAAACGGTGGGAGGACCTGAGACGCTGGGCCCAGAAGACGGCGGAGGCCCAGCTGGGGATGGCCTCCCAACGAGGAAGGGATGCCCGTCGAACCCTGACCCCCCTGATGGCCCGCATAGTGGTGGTGGCCTATCCGGAGCTGGATGGGCGCTTGGGGCATGACAGCAGCTACAAGGGGGTGAGGACAGTGCCCTTCATTACAACTTACCCCTGGTGGGGTGGTATCCGGGTGGGGGATGTGGGCCTGTTGGTGCCCCTAGGCCAGGCCTGACATTGCAGAGTAGGTCCCATGTTGGGCAGGATTCTGATGTGATATTCCTCCAAACTAGCTAGCAGGCATCCATGACAGGGCAGGGATGTGTGGGTCTCAGGTATGCTGCAGTTAGCGGTATGTGTCCCTACCCATGGCCTGGTGATTAGCATTGTAACTGGTAGTGCATTGGCAGTGCATTGCAGGGCTGCCCCCTATGTGTGAGTGTGTTGTGTACACCAACGGTGGTGTTGGAGCCGCCATTGACCAAGTGTATCCTTTGTCTCTTCCCCTCCTCCTTTTTGTTTTGTCGTCCTGTCCTTATGTGTATTAGCATCATCTGGTGGAGAAGCAGAGGCACCGGCGACAGAGGGAGCTGCATCCCACAGGACCTAGGAGGCCGAGTCCACCGACGCTGAGGGCACCAGTGGGATGGAGGGTGAGGGGAGCACCACGGCGGAGACTGGAGGGGACAGTTCAGACACAGATACCTCCTCTGATGGAATCTCCCTGGTGGTGGCGGACACCTCTGTGACCACCCCAGCTACAGGTACAGCCGCCAAACCCGTACCAGCACTGCCCTCCTAGCAGCTCCTCGGTGAGTAGCCCGTGCCCGCTCACCCAGGAGGGTGAGCATCTCCTTCGCCCCAGGCACCTCAGGCCCTGCCCCAGTTAGCCCTGAAGCCTTGAGTGAGAAGGCTATTGACCTCCTGCGATCCATCTCTGTTGGGCAGTCAACCATTGTGGATGCCATCCAGGAGCTGGCAGCCCAAATGCAACAGTCCAATGCAATTCTGTAGGGCATTCACACTGGCTTGGCAGCCCAACAGAGATCAATCCAGGCTCTGGCCTCCTCTCTGATGGCAGCCAGTGTCCCTGTTTCCACCCTCCCCCCTCCAACTTCCCCTTCCCAATCCCATTCCCCTCAACCCCAACCTATCCCAAGCACAAAGACAGACGAGCATGCATACAGGACAACACACGAGTGGACATGGCAAACACAAGGACCACACTTCATCCCACAGGCACTCACACAAACACCATCCAGATGCAGACATGCCATCATCCACTGCTTCCACTGTGTCCCTCTCGTCCTCCACCTACCTCCCAGTTGTGTCGAACCTCACACCTGCATGCACTATGTCCTCAACCACTACCCCCATCACCAGCACACCTATCAGATCACACACCTCACTGGCAGTCACCACCCCCCCATCCATGCACACTTCCCCTGTGTCCTCTCCCACTGTGTCTGTTCCCCCCTCCATCCAAATTACACAAACGCAAGACCTCAGACACCCAACAGCCATCCACCTCACAACAGCATCCAGCCCATGCACCTGCACCCAAACACAGCAGACTGACACCTCCTACAATCATTCCCTCTTCCTCCACTCCCAAGCCTTCTCCTTCTTCCCACCCCAATGTCCCTAAGAAGCTTTTCGTCTCTACCATTGACCTCTTCCCTATCCCTCCCCCCGTCCTTCACGTCAGGCCAGGGTGGTCAAAACCAAGGCAAGCACCTCAGCCACCCAGACCACGGGCACAGCAGTGTCCCCAGCAACTCCAGGTGTGAAAGGATCCCGGCCACCAGCCAGCCAGACGGAAAGGGTGCCTGACCCAAGTGCTGCAGGAAGGAAGGGCAAGGCGCCTGCCCCATGTGCTGCAGGCAGGAAGGGCAAGGAGCCTGCCCCAAGTGCTGCAGAAAGGAAGGGCAAGGGGCCTGGTGCTGGAACTCAGTTGGAGCCCCCACCACCAACCATGGTGGTGCAGCCGCCTGAGGCTGCAGGGGATGGGCAGGAGTTTCCCACCACCAGCACCATTGGGCAGCCGTCCGAGGCTGCAGGGGATGGGCTGGAGCCTCCCACCACCACCACCAGCAGCACCACCACCAGCACTATTGGGCAGCCGTCGAAGGCTGCAGGGGATGGGCAGAAGCTTCCCCCCACCACCACCAGCAGCAGCACCATTGGGCAGCTGTCTGAGGCTGCAGGGGATGGGCTAGAGCCTCCCCCCACCACCACCAGCAGCACCGTCACCAGCACCATTGGGCAGCTGTCCGAGGCTGCAGGGCATGGGCAGGAGCTTCCCTCCATCACAACCACCAGCAGCAGCAGCACTATTGGGCAGCCGTCCGAGGCTGCAGGGGATGGGCTGGAGCCTCCCCCACCACCAGCAGCACCATTGGGCAGCCATCTGAGGCTGCAGGGGATGGGCTGGAGCTTCCCCCCTCCACCACCACCAGCAGCACCACTGCCACCACTGAACAGCCGTCACTGCCGACGGAGATTCATTAGACCTGCGTCCATGGGCTGTTGTGCTCCCTGACCCTTGCAAATCCAGTGGGTGAGTACTGCCGCCTAGCACATAGGGGAGGGTGGAGGAAAAAGAGAGTGACACACACACACGCAACACGCAACACCTCCAACCCCAACACCACACACACAGTAACATAACATATACACCCTGTACCCCTCAGGAATAATGCAAGGACAACTACTATAGTGTAAAAAGGCTGTAATAAGATAAATATATGTGAAATACGTGCATCCAAATCAAAAAGTATATACATATTTACAATGCAAGGGACACTGCTCAGTCCTCAATGTCAGTGGGCCACAGGGCCACATCACAAAGTCCAAGGCCCAAACTCACTCCTGCAACCACACAGAGAGAACACTGCAGGGGCATCAGGTCGAAAATAGACAGGCACCTCAGGGGGACGGGGAACTGGGGGGCACCTCAGCCGGAAGATGATACAATGCCACTAGTCCTGGATGGGGCAACATGCCCTGTGCTTGGTCCTGGGGAGTGAAAGGCCACAGTCTCTCAAGTGGGTGATTTGCCCACTGCTTGGTCCTGGTGAGTGCAAGGCCACAGTCTCTCAAGTAGGTGACTTGCCCACTGCTTGATCCTGGGGAGTGCAAGGCCACAGTCTCTCAAGTGGGTGACTTGCCCACTGCCTCTGGAGGGGGCAACATGCCCTGTGCTTGGTCCTGGGGTGTGCAAGGCCACAGTCTCTCAAGTGGGTGATTTGCCCACTGCTTGGTCCTGGGGAGTGCAAGGCCACAGTCTCTCAAGTGGGTGATTTGCCCACTGCTTGGTCCTGGGGAGTGCAAGGCCACACTCTCTCAAGTGGGTGACTTGCCCAAAGCCTCTGGAGGGGGCAACTTGCCCAGTGCTTGGTCCTGGGGAGTGCAAGGCCGCAGTCTCTCAAGTGAGTGATTTGCCCACTGGTTCTGGAGGGGGCATAGTACCCAGTGAGCTTCATCCTGGGAAGGATGGGGTGAGTGGATGGCTTCTTCCACTGGTTCTGGAGGGGGCAGTGTACCCAATAAGCTTCATCCTGGGAAGGATGGAGTGAGTGGATGTCTTCTCCACTGATTCTCCAGGGGGCATTGTGCCCAGTGAGCTTCATCCTGGGAAGGATGGGGTGAGTGGATGGCTTCTCCACTGGGGTGAGTGGATGGCTTCTCCACTGGTTCTGGAGGGGGCATTGTGCCCAGTGATCTTCATCCAGGGGAGGATGGGGTGAGTGGCTGGCTTCTCCACTGCTTCTGGAGGGGGCATCGTGCCCTGTGATGCAGGCCTTAGGGAGTGCAAGGTCACAGTCTCTCACCTGGGTGTCAGACCCACAGGATTTTCTGGGGCCAAGCTGCACAACAACCCATGGAGGCAGGCCTACACACTGTCCGCCGGCGGTGACGGCAGCTTAGTGGTGGCAGTGGCGGTGCTGGTGGCGGTGCTGGTAGTGGTGGGGGGAGGCAGCCCTTCCCCTGCAGCCTTGTGACGGCTGCCCACTGGGGCTGCTGCTGCTGGCAGTGGTGCTGGTGGCGGTTATGATGGTGGTGCTAGAAGTGCTGGGGGGAGGCTCCAGCCCTTCCCCTGCAGCCTCGGATGGCTGGACCACCATGGTTGGTAGTGGGGGCTCTGACTGAGTCCTAGCACCAGGCATCTTGTCCTTTTTGCCTGCTGGTGCAGGCCCCTTGCCCTTCCTGCCAACTGCTGGGGATGGCTCCTTCCTCCTTTTGGCAGCAGCTGAGGACTGCTCCTTGCCCTTCCTCTCAGCACCCGGGGATTGCTCCCTGCCCTTACTTTTACCAGCTGGAGGTGCCTCCTTGACCTTCCTTTTTGCAGCTGGGGTGCCTCCTTGCCCTTCTCTGCAGCAGCTGGGGGTGCCTCCTTGCCCTTCATTGCAGCACTTGGTGAAGGCACCCTATCAGTGTGGCTGCCTGGTGCCCGGGATCCTCTCCCACCTGGTGTCGCTGTGGACACTACTGTGCCCATAGCCTGGGTGGCTGAGGTGCTTGCCTGGGTTTTGACCACCCTGGCCTGACATGAGGGACGGGGTGGGGGTGGTTAGGGAAGAGGTCTATGTTGGCGAGGAAAAGCTTCTTAGGGACATTGGGGTGGGAAGAGGGAGATGGTTTGGGAGTGGAGGAAGAGGGAGTGGTTGTAGGAGGTGTCAGTCTGCTGTGTTTGGGTACAGGTGCATGGGCTGGATGCTGTTGTGAGGTGGTTGGTTGTTGGGTGTCTGAGTGCTTGTGATTGTGTACTTTGGGAGGAGGGGACACAGACACAGTGGGAGAGGACACAGGGGACGTGTGCATGGAAGTGGGGGTGGTGACTGCCAGTGAGGGGCTTGTGCTGTTAGGTGTACTGGTGATGGGGGTCGTGGATGAGGATGTAATGCATGCAGGTGTGAGTGTAGACGCAATTGGGAGGGAGGTGGAGGACGAGGAGGAGGGGGCCACAGTGGAGGCAGTGGATGTTGGTATGTCTGATTCTGGATGGTGTTTGTGTGAGTGCCTGTGTGATGAAGTGTGGTGCTTGTGTTTGCCATGTCCACTCTTGTGTGTTGTCCTGGGTGCATGCTCGTCTGACTGTGCTTGGGATAGGTTGAGATTGAGGGGAATGGGATAGGGTAGAAGAAGTTGGAGGGGGGAGGCTAGAAACAGGGACAATGGCTGCCATCAGATAGGAGGCCAGAGCCTGGATTGATCTATGTTGGGCCGCCATGCTAATGTGAATGCCCGCCAGGAATGCATTTGTCTGTTGCATTTGGGCTGCCAGCCCCTGGGTGGCAGCCCCAATGGTTGACTTCCCAACAGAGATGGATCTCAGGGGGTCAATAGCCTCCTCACTCAGGGCAGCAGGGCTAACTGGGGCAGGGCCTGAGGTGCCTGGGGTGAAGGAGATGCCCACCCTCCTGGGTGAGCGGGCACGGGAAACTCACAGAGGGGCTGCTGGGAGGGCGGTTCTGGTACGGGCAGAGACTGTACCTGTAGCTGGGGTGGGCACAGAGGTGTCCACCACCACTGGGGAGCGTCCATCGGAGGAGGTATCTGTGTCCGAACTGTCCCCTCCTGTCTCCGCCGTGGTGCTCCCCTCGCCCTCCGTCCCACTGGTGCCCTCACCGTCTATGGATTCAGCCTCCTGGGTTCTGTGGGATGCATCTCCCTCCATCGCCGGTGCCTCTGCTCCTCCACCAGTTGATGTTAATGCACATGGGTGACAAAACAAAAAGGGGGGGTGAGAGACAAAGGATACCCTTGGTCAATGGCGGCAACAACACCGCCGTTGGCAAACACTACACACATACAGGGAACACCCCTACGCGCTAGGCAATGCACTACCAGTCACAATGCTAGTCACCAGGCCATGGATTGGGACATTTAACGGCAATTGCAGCATACCTGAGACCCAGTGACCGCTGCCCAGTAGTGGATGCCTACTAGCTTGCTTGAAGGTATTTTACATCAGAACCCTGCCCAACATGAGACCTACTCTGCAATGTCAGGCCTGGCCTAGGGGCACCCACAGGCCCACACCTCCCACCCGGATACCACCCCACCAGGCGCAAGTTGTATATTGGGGCACTGTACTCACTCCCTTGTGGCTGCTGTGATGCCCCCAAGCGCCCATCCAGCTCCAGATAGGCTGCCGCCAGTATGGGGCCATCAGATGGGCCAGGGTTCGACGGGCACCCTTTCTTCGTTGGGAGGCCAACCCAGCTGGGCCTCTTCCGTGCCTAGCGTCTCAGGTCCTCCCACCATCTGCAACAGTGGGTGCTCCGCCTGCCGTAGACCCCCAGGGTCTGCACGTCCTTGGCGATGGCACACCATATACCCTTTTTCCGATGGGTGCTGACCTGCAGGGAAATGGACACAGGGAAAAATATTAGTCTGACCGTCCTGCCTGTTACACTCATGGCCCACCATGCCCCTTCCCATCCCCATTAGCACAGACATGTCCCACCATACATGCTGCACGCTGCCCAGGGCCCATCCACCCCCCCCACTACATGAGGCCTTCACACACAGCACTCCATGCATTCATGCCCCATGCATCGTACTCACGGAGTACTCACCTGTTGATCTGGAGGCCCATACAGCATTTGGTACTGGGGTAGGTCCCCATCCACTGGTCTCTCCAACTCCGCCAAGGTGAAGGCAGGTGCACCTTTCCACAATGACACAAGCCATGGTCAGTTCCAGACACAGGTCACAGCTTCACATACAGTATAGGTCCTCTCCTGTTAAAGGTCAGGCAGCAAGTGAGTGAACAGATATAAAATGGCGGTGACGTCCGCGGCGGTGCATACCGTCACCGCCGGCGTACATCACCATTGGCCATTGTACCCCATAGGGCCCAATGTTAACCAATGAGGAGTTGCATGGCAGTTTTCGACCACTTCCTGCAACGGCGCACAACGTCAGCGGAATTACCTCATTTCCACCTGTCCTTCCAAACAGGAGAGGCGGACGTCATTTCAGAGGAGGTGCAGGCCATGGCTCCTAACTGCGTCACAGTACACATATGCACCATTTGGACATCTCCAACAAAATACTGTTACAATCACAACATGCAGTGAAGTGTAGTGGTTGGCAATAAGAGATACTAACCAGCTGCTCACCATTTTGCCCCATAGATTGCAACCCCTCCGGATGAATAGGAGATGGAGACATCCCCCATGTACAGACCCCTGGTGGACTTGGCAACAATGGAGGACAGGCACATTATCCTCACCTATAGACTGGACAGGGCCACAATCAAAGAGCATGACCTAATCTCTGCTATCCGTCATCCCACTGCGATCCCCCCTCTTGTGCAAGTGCTATCAGTGCACCATTTCCTGGCAACTGGCTCCTTCCAAGTGACAGTGGGCTTGGCAGCTGGAATGTCTCAGTGAATGTTCTCAATAGTACTGACCAGAGTGTTGTCTGCCCTGATTAAACACATGCGCTGCTATATCGTTTTCCCCCCGGGAGAGGTTTTGGCCACAGTGAAAGCTTATTTCTATGCAATGGGACATATACCCAACATTATTGGGGCAATTGATAGTACACATATTGCCTTACGTTTCCAGGTACCTTTTCTGCGGGAGGATGAGGCTGGAGATGGCCGTGTGGCAGCAGTGGACCCTGTGGACAGTGAAGATGAGGCTGCAGAGGATGAGGATGAGGACAACAGAAATGCAATAATTCGACAGTGCTTCCAATGACACACAGGTAAGACAGTGTAACTTCACATTTAAATGACTGTTTTGTGTTTGACATTGTCACTGGCAGGCTGATTTTCCCACTTCTATGGCCACTCACTGTACCCTTTGGCATCTCTATTTGCAGATATTTGTGCCCCACTATCGCTCCTGGTGTGTTCAATGCAGCCACCTAAAGTTCTTTCCTATGTATATATTACTGTACAGTTGATTTTCAATGTTTAAACCTTTTTAGACGAATACATACTTAAATAATTCGACATACTTCATACTTATATATTTTCAAAGGGTGTTTATTTAAGTGCTAAGAAGTAGAGGGGATGTGCAATGGGCTTGGGTGATGGTGGAGGAAAGTCCAGGTTAGAGTCGAGTCTATTTGTTTCACATGTGCATTGTTCAAGGGGGCATAGGAAGGAGAGCAATGGCAGTTCAAGGTTTTAGGAAATTACCATCTTCCTTGGTATGTTACCCCCATTTTTACGTCAGTATGTCAGTATGTTTTTGCCTGTCTCACCCGGATCCTGCTGGTCAGGACCCAGTGTTCATAGTTTATGGCCTAACTGTGTCACTGAGGCTCTGCTAATAAGAACCTCAGTGTTTATGCTCTCTCTCACTGTATGCTAGTGACTTCATTTACCAGTTTCATTTGGCACACTGACCCCCCCAGTATATGGTACCTAGGTACACAGGGCATTGGGGTTCCAGGAGATCCAAATGGGCTGCAGCATTTCTTTTGCCACCCACAGGGAGCTCAGACAGATGCTTGCACAGGCCTGCCATTGCAGCCTGTGTGAAATCACGCACATGTTATTTCACAGCCATTTTCACTGCACCTAAGTAACTTATATGTCACCTATATGTCTAACCTTCATTTACTGAAGGTTAGGTGCAAAGTTACTAAGTGTGCGGGCACCCTTACACTAGCAAAGGTGCCCCCACATAGTTCAGGGCCATTTCCCGGGACTTTGTGGGTGCAGGGACGCCATTACATGCGTGCACTACATATAGGTCAATACCTATATGTAGCTTCACAGTAGTAACTCCGAATATGGCCATGTAACATGTCTAAGATCATGGAACTGTCCTCCCATTCCAAATCTGGTATCAGGGAGCCAATTCAATGCATCCTGGGGGCTCCACCATGGAGCCCAGTACTGCCAAACAAGCTCTCTGAGGCTTGCACTGCAGCTACAGCTGCTGCCACCTCACAGACAGGGTACTACCCTCCTTGGGTCTGAGCAGTTCAGTCCCAGGAAGACAGAACAAAGCATTTCCTCTGAGAGCATGGTGTTACACGCTCTCCCTTTGGAAATAGGTGTTGCAGGCTGGGGAGGGGTATCCTCCCCCAGCTCTGGAAATGCTTTGAAGGGCCAAGATGGTGCCCTCCTTGCATAAGCCAGTCTACACTGGTTCAGGGACCCCTTGTTCCCTGCTCTGGCGCGAAACGGGACAAAGGAAAGGGGAGTGACCATTCCCCTGTCCATCACCACCCCAGAGCTCCTCCAGTGTGTCCCAGACTTCAGCCATCTTGCTTTGCAATGTGTGGGGACAGTGTGGAGGGCTCTGAGTGGCCAGTGCCAGCAGGTGACATCAGAGACCCCTCCTGATAGGCCCATACCTGATAAGGTAGCAAATCCCCCTCTCAGGGCTATTTAGGGTCTCTCCTGTGGGTTCTCTTCAGATTCTGCTTGCAAGCTTCCTTCAGGAATCCTCTGCAACTACTACTTCATCCTCTGAGCTCAGATCAACCACAGCCTGCTCCAGGAACCGCTGTAATAGCAACAAAGTATCCACAAGGGATACTTTTCCTCTGCAACTTCAGCTCCAGCCAGCAACTGCAACAGTTTCCACGGTGTGCATGCTCTGGGGACTCCCTGTCTTCATCCTGCACCAGAAGGACCGAAGAAATCTCTTGTGGGGTGACAGAGTCACTCCCCTGCTCATGCAGGCACCTTCCAAGACGACGACCGGTATCCTTGTACTCCTCTCACAGCGACGAGCGTGCTCCTAAGGACACAGAGGGTGGACCCCAACGACATTGACTGTTCACTATTTGCAAAATTCCTTTGTGCAC
This sequence comes from Pleurodeles waltl, assembly GCF_031143425.1. Lineage (NCBI taxonomy): Eukaryota > Metazoa > Chordata > Amphibia > Caudata > Salamandridae > Pleurodeles > Pleurodeles waltl. The sequence goes on from NC_090438.1 coordinate 727,876,893, forward strand.
AGCCTTGCCCAGGTCCCCAGCACTTATTCCTGCAAAGCTCAACTCGCTGAGTTGTTCTCCTGCGGCATGGGACCTTCCTTTGTTGTGCTGCACCAACCACATTTTGCACCTCCTTTGTCCTTGTGTCCTGGCACTCCCGTGGATGCTGCCTGGCATCTTGAGGGCTCTCTGAAGTGCTAAGAGCCCCCTCTTCCTCCTCACACAGAGTTGAGGCCCCCAGGTCCCTCCTGGGTCCAGCCATTGCCATTTTGAAGCAAAACGCACTTTTGTCGTAACCAAGGCTTGTTGGCGACTTCCAACACGAAATCACATCTGCATCCATCTTCACGTTGTGGGACATCTTTTGCAACATGTCAGAACCCGCTGGCATCTTCCTAGGGTGCATTCCTGCAGTCTTCGACAAACTGTGGACTCTTCTTTTGCACCCTCTTCTGGGTTGGCAGGGGCTCCTGTCCTTCCTGGAACTTCTTTCGACTTCTGGACTTGGTCCCCGCCTTTTGCAGGTCTTCAGGTCCAGGAATCCAGCAGTTGTTGCTTGCAGACTTGGTTGGTTACTGCAATAATCCATTTCACGAGAGGTGTAGTGTGTCCTAAGGAAACTTGCAGTACTTTACTCCTACTTTTCTGGGCTCTGGGTTGGGGTAATTTACTTACCTTTACTGTATTCTTACTCTCCCAACGATTCTGCACACACTACACTTGTCTAGGGGGGAATCTGTGATTGGCATTCCACTTTCTTAGTATATGGTTTGTGTTGCCCTTAGACCTATTTTCTCCCATTGCATTCTATAGCATTTCCTATTATTTACATTGTTCTGTGACTATTTAATTGTCTAATTTTGGAGTCTAGTGTAAATATTGTGTGTAATACTTTCCTCCAGAAGGAGTATTGTCTCTAAGATATTCTTGGTACTTTGTCACCCAAATAAATACCTTTATTTTTGGTAACACTGAGTATTGTCTTTACTTGTGTATAAGTACTGTGTAATTATAAGTGGTATTGCATGAGCTTTGCATGCTCTGCTATAGCTACGTCTATCAGCCTAAGCTGCTAGAACACTACTACATTTCACTAATAAGGGATAACTGGACCTGGTATAAGGAGTAAGTACCCAAGGTACCCACTGCAAACCAGATCAGCCTCCTACAAAGGTGGACAGGGCGACAGAGCAGGGCACAAGGGTGACAATCAGGAGAGTCTTATTTCCTGGCGGGCGTCTTGGCAATAGTCTCTGGCTTCTGCCTGGATCGCAGGGAACGTTTGCGGGGTGATTCACCTTCTGCAGGGGGAGGGGTGCTGGTGACCTGTTGGTCCTGTGACGGGACCTCCTGTCCACTAGCGTCAGCGGAGGTGGAGGGCTGTTCATCGGTTTGGCTAGTGGCAGAGGCCCTGTGGGGTGCCACTGCCTCCCTCGTAGTGTTGGCCATGTCTGCTAGCACCCCTGCAATGGAGACCAGGGTGGTGTTGATGTCCTTCAAGTCCTCCCTGATCCCCAGGTACTGTCCCTCCTGCAGCCACATGTTCTCCTGCAACTTGTCCAGTATCTGGTCAAGAGTATCCTGGGAATGTTGGTATGCTCCCAGGATCATGGTGAGTGCCTCCTGGAGAGTCGGTTACCTGGGCCTGTTCTCCCCCTGGCGCACAGCACTCCTCCCAGCTTCCCTGTTGTCCTGTGCCTCTCTCCCCTGAACCGTGTGCCCACTGACCCCAGGTCCCTGACCGTCCTGTGTTTGTGGGTTGGCCTGGGGTCCGGGTAGTGGTGGACACACTGCTGATTGCAAGTCCTGAGGACAGAGGTATGGGCCCACTGGGCTGGTGCTGTGGTGGTGTTTCCTGAGGGGGGAGGCTCTGTGGTGGGGTGAAAGTGTGCCTGGGTAACCGACTGTCCGGAGATCCCTGATGGGCCAGGTTGGTCATCCAGATCCAGGCGAGCAGATCTGCTGTCATCACTGTGGGCCTCTTCTGTGGGGGGACTGGATGTTGCTGGCACCTCTTCTCTAGTGACATTGGCTGGGGGACCTGTGGGGATGTAAATGCAGTGTTATTGTTTCTGCGTGTGACATCATGTGCATGTGTGTGTTGCCCTCTATGGTTGTTGTTGCCCTGGCAGATTTGCCTTTGTGTGAGATACTATTTGGTGGGCTAGGTGATTCTCTCCAGTGTGCATGCAGTGGTGACAGGTGTCCATGCAGGTCTGTGAGGGGTGTCCATGCATTGGTATTACTTGCAGGGCTTGGTATTGGGATGAGTGGGCTGTGATGGTGAGGTGTGTGGGAGGTGGTGAAGTGATAGAAGGGTGAAGTGATGGGAGTGAGGGTAAGGGTGGGGGTTTGTGATGACATGCAGGTAGGGGGGGTGATGGTAATAGAGATTTGACTTACCAGAGTCCAGTCCTCCTCCTGCTCCTGCCAGGCCCTCAGGATGCATGATTGCCAAGACTTGCTCCTCCTATGTTGTTAGTTGTGGGGGTCCACCGCCAGTCCTCTGTACTGCTAGTAGGTGTCTTGCTGCTGCTGCTGCGGAACGCACCTTCCCCCGTAGGTCATTCCATCTCTTCCTGATGTCGTCCCTTGTTCTTGGGTGCTGTCCCACAGCGTTGACCCTGTCCACGATTCTCTGCCATAGCTTCATCTTCCTAACAAGGGATGTCTGCTGCACCTGTGATCCAAATAGCGGTGGTTCCACCTGGATGGTTTCCTCCACTATGACCCTTAGCTCCTCCTCAGAGAATCTGGGGTGTCGTTGTGGTGCCATGGGTGTAGTGTGAGTGGTGTGGGTGAGGGTGTGTGGGGTGATGTGTTGGGGTGTGTGATGTAAGGTGTGTGGATGGTGTATAGGTGATGATGTTATGTGGCTCTGGTTGTGGGGGTGCTCTTGCTGTCTCTCTCTCTGTTGGGAATGGTTTGTCTTCGTAAAGGGTTGTGGGTAATGTGGGTGTGTGTTTTATAGTGGTGTGGGTGTGGTGTGTGTATGTGTGTCAGGTGTGTGTAGTTTGAATTGTCCAATGTGGTGTAGTTTTGTTTGACTGTGTGTAATTTGAGTGCGGCAGTATGTACTGCCAATGGTTTACTGCCATTGAATGTCCGCCGCAGTGATTCGTGGGTCGTAATGTTGTGAGCATAGTTCTGTTGGCGTAACGGTGTGGGTTTTGCTACCGCCAGTTTATCACTGAGCTTTGGGCTGGCGGACTTATGTGTGGGGCTGTATAGTGACGGATTGGTATGTGTGTGTCATAATATGCTTGGCGGTTATCCGCTGCGGCGGCATTATGTTGGCGGCAGTCGGCATGGCAGTAAGTGGGATTTACCGCCAATGTCATAATGGGGGCCTAAGTGCCTGATTTAGATATTGTCAGACGGGTCACTGCATAACAACGTTGACGGATATCCCATCCGCGGACATCTAAATCCCATAGGAAAAAATGGGATTTAGATTTCGGCCGGCAGGATATCCATCACCGTTTTGGCAAAGTAACTTGCCCACCAATATCTAAATTCGGCCCTAAGTCTGTCTACACCATCAGGAAACATCAGTACAATTCATAGCTAGCTCTCAGAGCCTCACCCGAACTCCTAACCTTCCCAAGGTAGCAGATGGTTTTGGCAACAACATGACTACTCCCATTCCCAAGGAAGTCATGGAAACAGATCTACCCTTTTGCTGTTTACATATTCATGCCTAAGGTTAACACAAGAAAAATACGAATAAAGGTTTTTAAGCATTTATTGAAATAATCATATTCTTCCATAGAGAGAATTAGCTGTGATTATTATGCAGATGAAGGAAAGCATTGTTACCAGCATTACCTACATTGTGAATAGGATAAACAATCCAATAATGGTAACATTACAGGGTTATATTTGTATAGGCTCCTATCTAGCACTACCTACACTCTGAGAGCATAGTAGAAGTACCATCTAACAGATTCATAAGGTTAGCCTTAACACCCCCAGTACCTGGATAGCTGTGTTAGAGAGCTGTTCTGATGTAGAGTAGGCTATCGTCCTCTGAAGGGTGAGAGATCAGCATTAACAGGGTTTCCTCTCAAAACACAGCAGGACAAGCTCAACCGAAGTACTTCTCTGGCCCGTGCAGGGAAGCACTCCATTTATATAATAAAATCACACTGTTAGAGGTGCAGCCCTGATGCAATGATATGTCTGTTTTAGGTGTTGTCTCTGAATGGACATTGCAAGCACTAAGATATCTTGTTCTTAAACAGACTGTACAGATTACATGGCTAGAAAGGACTACTGAAAATAAACAGCATGTACAACATATTCTCGGTACATTATCATGGAAGCATAAAAAGATGTAAAACATAATTATTAGAAAAACAATGTCAAACCAAAATGTGCAACTAAAATGGAGAATCAAGTTGCGGCCAAGAAGGCCTTACAACAACGGGGCATCTGGAATCCATGGAGGGAAAAGTCAAGACCCTGGAATTTAGGGCTGAGGATGCTGAAAATCAGGCCCAGGGAAACAATATTAGGGTGACTGGTCTTCCAGAGCAGACTGAGGAACTCACTATGCTGGATTTATTAGAGACATAGTTGAAAGCCGACGTGGCGCCCGAAGGTCGCTTCCCTTTCTTTGCCATAGAGAGAGCGCATTGAGTCCTGGTTCAGTCCTACTACCTGGTGCAGCCCTGCAACCCGAGGTGGCCCAGTTACTCCACTAAGAGGGACGTGATTGTATCCTGCAACAGGCCAGGCTCCTAGGGGACCTGACAGTTGACAATCATGGGTTATGGTGTTCCCAGACTTTATGAGAGATGTCCAGAGACAACAGGCCATGTCTTTGGTGGCTGAAAAGCACCCCTGTTCAGTATGGAATGTTTTTCCCTGCTAAGCTGTGACTGGTGACTGAGGATGGAGTGCAGTTTTCTCTTCGCCACAAGAGGTATGGGACTGGATAGACAGCTTCCCGCAATCTAACAATCTCCCCAGTGCCTTTGGGTGCAGAACCTCCTCTAAATTGTCTAGGAGAAGAGTGTAGAGCAGTAGCATGGTGGTACCCTCTAAATCTGAAGCCCATCATGAACAGCTGTGAGTTGCGGCAGTGTTGGCGACACTGAGTGTTGCAGGGGTGAGCCCTCCATCGACGATGGGTGATGATGGACCAAGGGACACAAACTCCAACGGGGCCTCGATTTCTGTGTTGGGTTCTGTTGCTGTTTTGCCCCGGATGCAACCCTGCACTGCTGACAGTCTTCTTTGAGTGCTGTTCGTTGCTGCCGCAGTGGACGGTGATGGGCTCGGGAGGTCTCCTGGGTAGGCTAAGGCCTCAGTAGCTTGCATGTCTGCCAGTCCCCTTCAGCACTACCGACTTTGTGGTTGCCTGTGGCTGGACGGTATGGTGCGAGGCCAGGAGACTGCCATGTTGTTGTACTCCCCTACTTTTGTTTGACATGTGTTGACTACAAATATGTTTATTGTGTGATGCTGGTTTAGATAGGGGGATGTTACCTTCTTGTCCTGGGGTTGAGGAGTTGGATTTGCTTTTCTTGGTTGAGCCACACCCTGGGTTCTGTCTTTGCTGTTGTCCTGGGCATATGGGGTTTGGAACTGGGGAGGCTCCTCCACCTACCTGTTGCGCTCCCTATCTTTTGATTACACATGGCTGCCTCCTTGAGGTACAGGTTTATGTCCTGGAATGTCCAGAGGCTTAATAATATGTCCAAATGTAGCAACATGTATTTCTATTTCAAGATCTGGGGTGTTTCTATAGCCTTTTGCAGGAATCCCACCTAACCGCTGCAGAGAGATTGGGACTCCCTAAGTGCTGGTGAGGCCAAACTTACTGTACCATGTTCTAATCTTTTGCACTGGGGTTCTACTATGGATACACCCTGAGGTCCCTTTTCAGAAGACTGGGGAGCTAGTGGACAAGCTGGGCAGTATGAAGTTGTTATGGGGAGGCTGGCTGGAAGGAGCTTGACAGTTGTCAGTATATATGCTGCAAATGTGGACCAGACAGGCTTCCTGGATGAGTTGTCCCAGGTAATGGCTCCCTATCTGTTACACTCTGTACTTCTTGGGGGTGACTTTAACACTGTTGTTGACCCCATTCTGGATAGGTCTGACCCACCTCTGCGAGACTCCCTGGTGATCAGATTAGCCTGGGCTGGTAGCTCAAGTGGGAACTTGTTGGCTCATGGCTGTGCACTCACCCAATGGCCAGGGACTTCTCTTGCTTTTCTGGTGTACAAGAGCTTCATGTCCACCTCAACAGGTTCCTTTGTTCTCCCGGGGTGCATGTGGCGGTGCAGGATGTTGAATAGCTGGCCAGAAAGCTCTTCAATCATAATCTGGTGTTGCTATCCCTGAATTGGGAGATGTTGCGCCCCTGCATCCCTGCTTGGCGTTTAAAGGTTTGAGGTGCTAGAGGACCTAATGTTCCAGCATTTGATTGGGGCGGGAATAAGGAAGTACTTTCAGATTAATGAGGCTGTGACATCTATGCCGAACTTGAGTGAGACACCTTTAAAGTTGTGGTCCGGTCGTGTTGTATCATGAAATCAGTGGGAGTGCAGCAATCGTTACTATGGGAAGTTGAGACCCAGGAGGTGATACTGCATGATGTGGAGAAAGCAAGGCCCTGGAACCCTGCTTTGCAACAGTTGCTACTAGAGGCCAATGAAACTCTGGTAGGCCATGTTGAGAAGCTTAGGGTTTTTGACTACTGGGAGTATATGGTCAGAGTGCATGCTGAAAGGGATAAATTTGGGTCCCAATGCGCATGGCTGGCTCCGTTACCCTGGAGCTTGAGCCAGCATGGTGTGGAGAGGATTTATGGCAAGACAATACAAATGACAGATTTCTGGAGTATTATACATCCCTCTATGTGGGTTTTCCTGATCAAACGATGTAGGGGATTGACACTTTTCTTGAGCTGGATACCCTCCCCATGCTAACTCAGGAGGAGGCTGAGGTGCTGGGCGTGGATAGTACGGTTTTGGAGGTCAAAGCTGTGGGGAAGAATATGGCCCGTGGGAAGGTGCCAGGAACGGATGGGCTCCTGATCAAGTTTTATGCCATGTATATTGATGTACTTGATACCGAAGTCTAGCTTGTTCCCTACGTGGGTAGGATCTTTGGCTGATTTTCCTCCAAGGAGGTTGGTGTAGGAGCCCACCTGCTTGCAGTATCTGGGGGTCAAAATATATCATGACATACGGGATCTAATGGAGGTTAATGTGGGCGTGGCTATCTTGGCCCTTCAGGCTAACATTGATTTTTGGAATTTATTGTCGGTTTTAATAGGCTGGCCATATCGCCATTGCAAAAATGGTGGCCCTGCCCCCATCTACTTTACTTCTTTACGGTTCTGCCGCTGCTGGTTCCTCAGCGTATGTTTCATGAGCTTGAGTTACTATTGATTGATTTGTGTGGGGGTCAGACTGGCGTAAAATGGTGATGGCTAAATTACAGCATCCAGTCGGGGAGGGTGGTCTGGCTGCACTTTTGAGCTTAATATTTGGCAGCACAGAGAGTGGTTGATCCAATAAGTTGATTGTCGACAATCACCTGAGAGAGAAGAGGGCCTATTCATTCCCACTCCCGGAGGCCATTTCAGCTACTCCAAAATCTGTCCCGGGACAACCCTCTGGAGTTCCTGGTTATGAGGCATTGTTGGATGCACTGTTTACAGAAACACATACAGCGCTCCAATACTCTCCTGATATACCATTGCAGCGGCTGGCAGTGCTTCCCCACGGTGGCTGTTGGCGGGGTCTGAAAGAGTGGATGACCTATTGTATTACCTGGGCGGGCGACTTGTTTCGTGCAGGTGTGCTGCTCCTGATGGAGTACTTCCTGCTTGAGTTTGAGCTAATAGAAGGTACATATTTGTTACATAGGGCTGTGGTGGTGGTGATTAAGAAACATTGGGCGACTGGGATGGCTGAACCCCCTACACATCAGAGCTGTCATCTGATTTGCCCATCTACAGGCAGTCATAAGATGTTTATGTGATTTTATCAGGCTCTCAGGGTGAATATGATTGCCCCCTTGATGGGCCTTCAGAAGAAAATGGAGGAAGACCTAGGGGCCCCGATTCGGGAGGCAGACTGGGCAAAGATTGTGGAGCAACTTCAAGAGGTGTCTAGGAATACCTGGGTTACTATTTCCTTCACGGGGCGTATCTTACGCCCAAGAGGGTGAACAGGTTTCACCATATGTTGGACCTGGCCCTTTTTACAGGGTCATCTCCAAACTTTTTGCGTTCTGCCTCCTATTTTTCTGATCTCTTTTTGTTGGCTTTAGTACTCTGAGCACTTTATCACTGCTGATCAGTGCTAAGGTGCATGTGCTGTCCCTTCTAAACTTGGTATGAATGGCTTACACCTGATTGGAACACTTAATTTACTTGTAAGTCCCTTGTACAGTGGTATCGCTTATACCCAGGACCTATAAATTAAATGCTACTAGTGGGCCTGCAGAGCAGCTTGCACCACCCACAGAAGTAGCCTGTCGAACCTGCCTCATGCCTGCCTCTACAGCACTTGCATGTGAAGTTTACTGCCACTCTGACTTGGGAAGTCAACTACTTGCCAAGGCCTAAATAGATTTTTACTACACCTGCGTCACCCCCTAAGGTAGGCCCTAGATAGCCCTATGGACAGGGTGCTGTGTATGTAAAAAGTAGGACTTATGACTTTATGTACTACAACTCCTAGTAGTGGCAAACAGCCTATTTAGTTTCTCACTAATGTGAGTGCTGCTTCTCTCATTGGATTGCATTGGAAATGCCCTAACAAATGTCTATGTGGTATTGTCTAATCTATGAAGGGTGACCTAGGCATGTTTGGTATGGTTGGAATAACAGTGAGAAATGCTGCTTATTGGTGTAGGTGGATTTTTTATTACCATTGTAGAAATGCCACTTTTAGAAATTGGGCATTTGTCTAGGGCAGAGTGACAGCTGGCTTTGTGTATACTTCTCAGACAGCCTGTACACAGGGAGGGTGGAGGTGTAACAAGAGTACACCGGCAAACTGAATGGTCTTCCGGGGCTGGGAGAGGTAGAGGGGGGGGCACACATGCATCTGTAAAAGCTGTGCCCTGTCCTCACACAAAGGGCTTGTTTACTCCCTACTGATGTCTGGAGCCAGTGCTGGTGGAGAAAGGAGACATTCCTGGAACCGATTAGTGATGGTTGGAGCCCCCTCACTCCCTTTTGTGGAAGCTGCGCAAAAGGAGTATAAGTACAGGGGGCAGTCCCCCACATTTTTTGACACAATGGACTCATGAACTGGACACTGGATGCTGTTGGAAGGACTCGCCAGGAACTGCTCTGCTATTGTGCTGACCTGTGGCCTGCTAGGTCACTGAGAGGGACTGCCACTGGCTTTGAACCCTTGTGTTGGCCTGCTTGCTTGGGCCCTGCAGCCCTGTGCCCCCACTGCTGTCTCTAGGGGCTGGTTGGTGTGCCCCCCTTTCTACCTGCATTCACTTCCCTAAAGCGCGAGGGACGTGCTGTATTCTGAACTGAAGCGCATGGAGGTCGCTTTTGCTTCATTACTTCAATGCGAGGGGAGTGATGTGCTTGTCGGATCAGGACAGTGGAGAGCGCTCCATTCTTTCACCACAGCATGTTAAGAGTGCTGGATGTGTGAGCCTGAAGCAGCACTTAAGGAGCATTTAGTGGCTGTGAGCCCTCCCACCTTTGATGCCGGAGAAACACAGAGGAGCCGCCGGCAGTGATTTACCGAGCGTGGATGAGGTGCGCCCTTGGAGGTACCGCCCGGGGATCTAACAGGCACACACTCCAGATGTTGGAACTCACAGTGAGGCTTTGCTCTGTTTGCCTGGTTGTGCTGTCACCACCGTGGCCCAGGTCGACTGAGTAGGACCCTGTGAGGCCATCACCATCGCAACCCGAGCAGGCTCCAGCACCGAGGTGAGAATGTGTGAGAAGATCCCATGAGGAGTGAGTGGGCATGCTGACATGTGCAGCCGCCCTATTGCTAACTCTTCACATGGGTGACCCAGTGAGGCCTCTCCGCACTTGCCCTTTTGCCAGTGTGTTCTTTTCTCCCCGCGCTGGGGCAGGTTATCCCTCGGGGTATTCTGGAATGGCCCTGATCCCACACTGACATTGCAGGCTACTGTCAGATTGCTTGCTCTACGCTGGGACCCAGAGAGGTCTCCCCGCCACCAGGGGAGCCGTGTGGGCCCCCTTCTTCCTGTGGAGCATACTTGGGAACAGAAGCAGTGGGCTCTCGGAATCATTGGCAGGACTGGGAGGGATCCTCATCGGAGGCCCTGTTCTTGCTGGCATTACTTAATTGGATAAGTACTGCCCTGATGCAGTAGGAGCGCAGGAGCTCCTGTGTTCAGCCTGTGAATCCCAGGAATTACTGTCCAGCATACAATATGAGTGTAGGTGCCCTATATTCATACACTGATCCCACTTGTGGAGGGGTATCAGGTAATTCTCAGGCCACTATTACTACTTACTGCTTTTATGACTTGCCATTTGGGTAATGTTTCATTCTATGTGCATTCTGAATTATATCTTGGCATTCATGATAATGTGTTTACTATGACGTGCATTCTTGGTGATAATGATGACCTGACTACTGCTTGTATTGCAGAATTCCAGTAACCTATGTGTTTATCTGACTACTGCTTGCTTTCGCAGAGTACTAGTAACCTGTGTGATATTCTGATAACTGAATGTGTAGCAGGGTATTACTGATACATGTCGTGTTTGGTCTAATGATGCTTTGTGCAACACAGTTTATTTTTATATAAGTTGTTGTAGCATTTCCTTTTTGGTGTATTTATTGTGTTGCTAATGTTGTGTGGGTTGTGCAAATGCTTTACACATTGCTTCTGGGCAAGCGTGCCAAGATACCAAGGGGGTGAGCAGGGGTTATCTTGGGTGTGTAGCTCCCTTACCCTGGCTGAGGTGCCTACCCTAGCCAATCAGGAACCCCATTTCTAACACCATACTTCAGAAGCGGCATGCCCTAGGTGTGGCAAAGTGGGACATGAGAGGTATCATATGGTCTGGGCCTGTCCTTCCCTCTCGACATTCTTGGAGGAAGTGTCGGAATGTGTCAATGATGTTACCCAACAGAATGTTCTGTGCTCCCTGGGCTGGTGCTTACTGGGATGGGTCCGGCACATGGCCAAATGTAAGATTACTAACAGATTTATTGATTTAGCCATGGTCCTTGCAAAATGTGAGATTATGCTGAACCGGAAGGCAAGTCATGGACCCAGGTGGATAAATGGCATAGGGAACTTGTAAAGTGGGCAGGCTTTGAAAGTGGTGTGTTGCTCAGAGAGGTGAAGCATAGTTGTGGATCTTTTGATGTGGCATGTGCATGGGAGAACCTGGTTGATTGCAAGAAAGAGCCAGTCTACCTTCCCCAGTGAGCTCCCCAGTGAGTGCTGAGGCTCCGGAGGGACATGGAGCTTGAGAGGTGTGGACCTGAAGATGAGCTTTGGGATGGATGGTTACCTTCCTTGCCCAGGTGGTGGTTGGAGTTTTCAATAATACAACTTGTGTCACAGTTGAAAAAAACATCAAACATGCAATCACCAGCATCCTCAGTACCTGTATTGCCCAGAAAGAGCCATAAAATTTTCATTAGTGCACTTACAATAAAGCTATACCATGCTTAATATACCTGTAATCCATTGTATCGCCCATTTGCACCGCCCCCTAAGGTTCTTCTGGATTTGACAACTGGTTTGTTGTAAGAGGGCCCATATATCCTTCGGCCTTGAATGCCTCGGAAATTTGTGTTGATAAAGTTCCAGTTCGTACTGACAGTAGGCCGTGTCTGATACCCAGTTCTTGGTGGGTTTAACCCTGCTTTCCCAGTGAAGAGCCACCCTTCTCTATGCCAACAAGAGAGCCACAGACACAAATTTATGATTGGCTGGTTGGAGGCCCTTGACCAGTCCCACTAGTCACATTGCAGGGTCACAGTCTGTTTGTTCTGACACCATATCTGTTGGAGTTCCAGTGACTTGAGTTCAATATTGTATTATGGAGGCACATTGTCAGGCCAGATGTAAGAAATCCGCCTCCATTGCTCCACATCGTAAACGGTTTGCATCTGCCTGTAACCCAAATTTGCATAGTGTAACAGTAGTGTAATACATTTGGTGTAAATATTTAAAATATATTATTTACAAATTTCAATTGGAAGTGAGTGTATGCAGTTGTGCACAACAGAATATCCAGTGTGCCCCCTCCTAATGGTTGGGCAAGTATTGCATTCCAGCCCTCTAGCGCCTTGTCAGCTGCCTGCGGTCTATACTTCTGTGCTGCATTATATAGTTTGGTGATTAAGGGCCTGATTTAGAGTTTGATGGAGTGGTCACTCTGTCACAACGGTGACTGATATCCTGTCTGCCAAAATATAAATCCCATAAGATGTAGTGGGATTTACATTTTGCTAGGATATCTATCACCGTTGTGACAGAGTAACCCCTCCGCCAAACACTAAATCAGGCCTTAAGTGTCTACGTGTGGTGCTAGTCAGCAGTATCTGTAATGCAGTGTGAGTAGGAATTGAGGGTTTAGGTCACACAAAGCCGCCCGGAGACTGTAATATGTGAATATCAATATTGGAGTGTGCTTTTGAGAGCATTAGATATCTTCAAGGGCTAGAAAGGTACCATGAGGGTACTAACCCCCTTTGGATTTTAGACCCACATGAGTGAGTGTTTGGAGTGCATTATCTTCCAGGGGGACCCAAATTGCAGAGTGGCACTGCAGTGGTAAAGTCAGGGCATATAGCAGGAGCTTCCCCACCCTGTTTCCCAGTGTCCGCCAAGCCGTTGTTGTGGAGTGCGGTGTGCTACTTTCTGTGCATGGTATCCTCTCCTGTTTGTGTTATAGGAGAGTTGAAAATGGGATGGCGAAGGCATCATCATGCTTCACTGTAACGTGTAGTATGTAATCATGCTGTACATACCAATAATGGGTGAAATTGGACTTCAAGCCGAAGTAGTACAGGTGAAAGTCGGGTGTCTTAAACCCACCACTAGAGTATGGCAATGTGAGTGTATCCCAACTGACTTTTGTTTGCCTCCCTGACCATAGCATTGTGAACAAGAGTGCCCGGAGTGTCCAAAAAAAATGCAAAGGTAAGACAATGGGTATATTTACAAAGAGGTTATAAAGATTTGGGCTGCTTATGACTGCTATTCTATCCACCAAGGACAGCGGCAGCTTCTACCATCTAAATACCTGACCCTTGAGATGGTTCTGCCATAGTGAGACACCAATTCAGGATCCATATGAATCCACACTCCCAAATATTTAATAGGGTCCATGTTGGAGGATGTGACCAAGATGGTGTCCGCACGCATCGGATGCATCTCAGTGAGCTCCGTGACAGGGCTATCATCCTGTACAAATTGTCCCCATCCAGCTGCCATCACCCTCTCAGGATGGCCACAGATGAGCCTGCAGCCCTGACCTGTCAAGTGAGCGGCCCAAGGACGTAGTGCTGCCATGAACCAAAGCTGATGAGACCGACTGGTCAGGCCTGTAATGTGACACTACGGACCGCAGCTTGCAGGTCGGCCGGCGCTGGTGCGCAAAGCAGACTCACTGGGATCGCTGCAACCTGATTGTTGCCTCTGTGGAGACTTCTGATAGCCTGAACCGGTAAGGCGGTATACACAGCTATCGTGTGTGTGACAGCAGTGCTTAAACTTCCGGTTATATGAGACATTCGCGCTGTCCTGGGGACAACAATGCCAGTGCCACATCTTCTAGGTAAGCATTGATTTCACCACAATCGCCCGGCATCTACCAGGCCGCCCTCCTCCATCACCTCCCGAATGACACCTGCTGATTGGTTACCATGCCAGTCCGGCACTGCAGACCTGTCTACCGTAGGGTCTTGGTAGGTGTTCAAGTGTCCTCCCCATATAATATTGGTTGGTGACAGGGTGTGGATGTGGCGCCATGTGGACAAGAAGAAACCAGGGTCGTCTACATTGGGAACATATGTGTTGACCGGTCTGAGAGGGGTACTGTATAAGGCCCCCTGGCCAATCACCAGATGGCCCGGTCATCCAAAAAGGAGTGTTAACTGTGAAGGGTACCTCCTTTTTATCTAATATTAGGACCCGTCTATCGTAGGAGGAGTATGACAATGGCAATCTGTAAAACACCCATCGAGAACTAAGTGCCTTATCTGTGTGGCGTGTCAGATGTGTCTCCTGCAGGAATGCGATCTGAACGTCATGATGGTCTAGATAGTAAAGGACCAGTCGGGTTTCCAAGGGTTATTGAGCCCTCATATATTCCTGGTTGAAAGAGTTATTTTACCTCTAGACCTGGCCATTGCAGTTACGTATGTTCAATATTTGTAGGGCATAGCCTACGAGGCAACATGTGGTGCTCATGAAAAACAGCATTGTGGGTGACGCTCAGGTGCTCGATCTAACCGATACCCCCCCACTTCAGCATTTCAACCTTCTAAAGACATTCCGAGGTGCAACATCAATCAAATGGAACAATATAACAATCAAAAAAGCCATGACTAGTGCAAGTCTGCTTATCAAAACCATTCGGGATGCTCCCTCCTGAAGGGTCACCAGGCTCTCAGTTGCCCTCTAGGTGAACATAGGTGGCCGGGGGAAGTCTGGGCCATACCATCTCACCAAGCAAATCAGACAGTGTAGATGAGCTGCCACCTATATAAGAGGCCTGTGTCCTTGCCACCTCATCATTCATAGTGCAGGAGCACAGTCCGACCATTGTTGAAGCAATCTATAGACGCATGTCCTATGAGGCGTCTTCTTCATCTATTTCTTCTGTGGGTCAGTCATGCTTCCATCAAGAGAGAGAGATCATTAAATCTTTTGCTGCCTTGGAACTTGTGAAATTGCTTTGTTTCCCTTTGTAGTCTATGCGAAGGAGCGATGGATAAAGCATGGTGTACAGAATCTCAACATTTTGCAATTGTTTCTTTACGGATAAGAACTCCCAGAGGTCCGCCTGGACCTCCACTGTGAAGTCTGGATAGAATGCAGTTTGATTGCCCTGATTGTCAGTGTCTTGTTTTGCATGCGCCAACCTAAGCACTGTGTCTCTGTCACGATAGTTAGTTTCACTATGCTATGACTGGGCTCGGAAGTGTGCAAGGTGGAGGTCGCGCCATGAGTGGTCTGTGTGCCTTTTCCACCATCAGTAATTGTGGCACGTTTTCCGTGCTGAACACTGTTCCTAGCAACTTTCCACTTGGGTTTACTTCTTTCCACTGTTGGTTGACTCAGGAACCCCAGTTATTCACAGGTTATTGTGGTGCAATCGCTCCCCAGATCCTTGTTTTTTTGCTTGAATTACTGCTAAGACCTTCTCCATGTTTAGGCATTTGGGGCTTCATTTATACTTTTTTAGCTATGCATTTGCGTAATTTTTTTATGCAAAAGCGGCGCAAACTTACAAAATATAATTGAATTTTGTAAGTTTGCGCCACTTTCACATCAAAAAATGACACAAATGCAGCGCTTAAAAAGTATAAATCAGGCCCTTAGTGCTCACAAATTCATCTTCTGTTTTTGAGATCCGCTTCTCCACATCCATAAGTCGTGTTGTTTGCTTATCCAGCTTGGCAAATATATGGTCCATACATAAGTTCAGGGTGTTGATTTTTCTGTCAATAGATTGGAGGCTGTTTTGCATTGCCTGCAGCATGGTCTCCTCTATGGGCATACTCGGGGAGTTAGAGGCCTGCTCATGATCGGACTGGGTGTCCTGCGACGTCTTAGTGAAGCACCTAGTCTCAAAATCAAGGTGCGTCTTTCCGATGGTTGTTTGCTGGAACATTGATATGCCTCCTATCTAGACCTCAGACAGACAGCTGAGTTACGGAGGAGCACTGCTCAGAGATCACTGGTCAAGGATGATATTGTACTGGGAGAGAGGTATTTGAGCTGTCTCTTGTGCTCACACCCCAGTCGTATCCACATGAACCAATATCAGCAGCTAGCTCCAGTGGACATCAACATTTGTGCCCAACAGGCTCCTTCAGGCGTTTACTCAGGGGCAGCAGCGTGTGGGCCACCGCGCATATGGTCAATCACGGGGTATCACGTCCACCCAGCAGTCCTGCAGGCTCGGGCCTATACACCACCAGCCTCCCAGAGGCAATGATCTGTTTTGGTTCCTGCTGTTGGCTGTAAGGGAGGATGTACTGTATGTTGTGCTTGTATGGAGTCCTTTCTTATCACTCACCCCTTAGGATTAATGCACCCTCAAGCAAGGGTAGACCCAGGTGAGAGGGTATAGGCCCCAGACGAGTTTCATCAGGGTGCTGTGGTTTAGGAATAATAGGCTTTTGGTGAGTTATGCAGCATGTTGTCATAGGGAAGCCGGGCTTTGCCGCGGGTGAGGCTATCTTGAATGAGTAAGCCGCTGCTGTGTCGTTCCTGGCCTCCAGGGTCACAGCCTGTGATGAGGCACTACATCAACAGTTATTTATTATCACCTCTCAAGCTACTGTCACTCCTGTGTCACAATGAGCCCTGTAGCCAGCCACCACCTCAGCCCTGGGAGCTAGGCTCTACGTGCACTCCTCGGGCAGCAGAGTCTCCCAGCACCGTTGTTTTAATTTATTGGCAACTGACAGTTTTTTCCAGGCCGGGCTGAGCGTCCCTAAGCACACTCACTGGTACTTCCAGCCTTCCAGTGTGCAGTCCCCGGTCAGGCACCGCATGGCAGAGGTACTCACTGCTGTCTCACAAGCCAATGCGTGCAGGCTGCATCTCTGCTCAGGGCCGCATGCTCTCTCTGACTTCCCGCAGGTCTTCGGATGCTGCAGCCACCTCTAGTGGTTCTCCAGTTCTGCAGCACTTGCTGCGCACTGATCAATGGGGGCAGGTGGGGCTTCAGGGCACTCCCTTCCCTCTCTTCCTCTCTGCGTTTGTGCAAACCATCTGGCTTCCATTCGCTTGACTCAGCGCGGGCTCCTGCTATCCGCCTCCGTCAACCCATGCAACTAGCAATCACAGGTCAACATCCCCACCAAATGGAGATGTAAATGCACTTACGGGGCACTGCAGTATCTTTCAGGTGTCCCTACACAGATTCTGTGCTATTTTTGTCATGTTAGGCAGCAGTTGGCAGGATAATAGTTGGATTGTTGTACCCAGCAGGCAGAGCTGCACTACAGTGCGGCCATCTTGCCATGAGCTCTCTGACGCCCACTGCCAATGGGGTTTCTTAAGGCCAGGGCTTAAAGCTAATAGATGGGATTCAAATAGGCAGGCATGGCTTAGTTTTGGGGGCGGGGTATTGGGTTAATTGGGTTACCTGTTTGTTGGTTTGCTGGAGGTAGGATCTTGCATGAGGAACATTTAGGGTCTGGGCCACTAGTCTGGTATCGACCCACTTGCAGATAAAGAAGGTATGGGGTGGAGGGGATCTGTGATCCTCTGCTGAATGATGTCTTGTCTTCTTTGTAGGAAACTAATAAAATGTTGTTGCTGTAGGAGGCTGTCGCTCTATGTGGTGTGCAAAGCTAGGCACACTGTGCAGGGAGTCTTACAGAGGTAAAAACTAGACTAATTAATGCTCTAATTTTTAGGGTAGCTTGGTCGAGCAGTTAGGCTAATCTTGGAGAAGTACAAAGCATCCGTTGTACTCACAGAATCAGTAAAGCAAGACACAGTCAAAAGAATAACTCAAGACCAATTTCCAAACATACTGCACGCAAAAGGGCCCTTGGAAGCAAAAGGTAAGTCAATTTGAGGGTTGCTTGCAGGTCGGCGAGGGCACTCAGGTGGTAAGACCTTGTGGTTTTTAAAGTCCCTTGACTGGGGCTTTTCCTGGTCCTTTTACAGTCCGGAATGAACTGTCTTCTGGGTGTCTGATGTTAGGTGACCAGTACCCTGGCCTATTCCACCGTTTGGCCACTGGATGGTACAGTGACACTAAATTTGGCACACTTCCAGGGTTTGTCCTCATGGTCTGTCAAGTTCAGTTTGGTCTGGCTGCGACGTCCGGTTCGTTGGTCAGCAGCCGGTCAGTGATGTGACCTTCACTAGGTCTTTGGTCGTGGGTTGCAGGAGTGTGATGCCCTCACTCTGGAGGGAGATCTTTGGTGATTTTTGAAGACTGGAGGTCCTCTGGGGGTTTTTACAGTCTGTCTAACGTCCATGCAACCCCTCAGCGGTTGTTGCAAGTCCTGGGTGCAGCAGGCCGGGTTTGGCGCCTTTTCTTGGTACAGCAGGACTTCAGTTCTCGGGCCTTGGGTCTTCTTTGTTGCTGGTCTTTTTTTGTCATTGTAATATGATTTCTTGGCCTAGGGCTGCCCACTAAATGCTGTACTTAGTGGGCGTTTAGGGGAGTACCTGGTAGTGACCAATGGTTCATCTACCCTAGGCTAGCTACACCCACTAAGTGACCACTTCCTTTCGGCCAAGGTCACTTCCTTACACCTAATTGGCTATTTTCCTTCCATGCAAGATGGAGGAAAATGTCATGGAGTGGTGACCTCGCATGCTAACACCTTAAGGGTAGAGCGAGCTTGCGCTGACCACTCCTCCTGTCCTTTGTGTGGTTTTCCCATCGTGGGGGTTTGCAACGGGGAGGGCCATCTTATGCTAGTCGCAGGCTTGGGGGTCGAGTTTCAAGGGAGATAGGCCCTTTGAAGCTCACTAGCAGGGCAGTGCACATTCCTTAGAGAAGGGTTGTTTGCACCTCCACCCAGGAAGGTCTTTGCTCTGGGACCCAGAGAGCAGGATCTCTCAAGCCAGAGTTCTAGAATCTTGTCTGGTGGTGGCAGGCTGGTTGTGATCAGCCAGTAACCATGCCAGGGTAGTTAGCTTTTGCAGGGGGCACCTCTAAGGTGACCCCTGGGTACATTTTGTAATAAATCCAATACTGGTACCAGTTTTGATTTATCATTCTGAGTTGTTGGTACCAAAGAACCCAGGGTTCAGAGAGGCCATCATGTAGCTGTGAAACTTGTACTGACCAGTGTCCAACACATGTATTAAAATGGCTGAGGCATTCACTTACTATGTCCCAGGTTTGACAAGGACACAGTAGGGGCATATTGTTCATGCATCTATGCCCTCACAAACAGTATAGCACACCCTGCCTTAGGGCTGGAAGGCCTGCCAAAGGGGTGATTACCTATAGTGCATGCAGTGTGTAGTGGACAGGGCACACAAGCTGTGGGCCATGTCGAGTTTGTCTTTTAGGATTGCATCATAACACTCAGCCTGGTAATGGAAGTGCTGAGTGCTTCTGGATGCATGGCCCTAGAGAGTGGCACAATGCTGCTGCCCTCAGGGGCCTGCCTTAGTACCCCGTGTCCTGGGTACCTAAGTACCATGTACTAGGGACTTATTGTGGCAGCTAAAGGTGTTGCCAGTTGTGCCAATGCACCACAACAGTTTTAGGGAAAGAGATCTGGCCCAGGTAACCTGGTTAGCGGAGGCCCTGGGCACTAACAACTTTGAGACTACATGAAATACCAGACAAAAAGTAGAGGGCTAACCATGACTAAAGAGTCCTTTTCTCACAGTTTCAAAACAAATAGTTTGAATCATTATCTGAGAAATATTGAGAAATTAGAATGTGAGTGAGCTATCTCTTTCTCAAAAGATTCGGAATCAGGCTACATCTTCCAAAACTGAACAGTCAATCCAACCACCGACTCCTTTTGCATTCCAATGAGCAGAGAAGCCTATAAAATCTTTGTGTGTGTTGGCTTTATAAGTCCGCCTAAAGTGTTTTCTCTGGATGGGTTTAGTAGGAAGCCTTACATCATAACTGTCTTCATGGCAGTCGGAAGCTTCATGAGAATACTAGTGACCTACTACCACCAGCAGGGTTTGCCTGAGCTTCTACGATTTCTTTGGCATTCTTTCTAGTGTTTCGCATAGTTGCTCCCATAGATATACTGTAGATTATACAGAATCATTTATAAAAAATTGTAATGTGCCCTTTAAATATTTCTAGAGAACCATTAATATAGTTTTCTGTAAAATCTTGTACCATTGAACGCAATGGGGTACTCATTATGTGCGGTACCAAATACCTGTACGAATGTAATGTGCATGTGAATAAATTTGTGAACAAAAAATACAAATTGAATTCTGAGCTTCCCTTCACTCCATGTAAAGCATACAGAAAAAGTGTCACTACGAGTCCAGCCTTGTCGTAAGGTAAGAAAACACCAAACTTTTGCTATGTTTGAGAAAACAATTTCCAACTCTTGATGAAGCACTTGATCAGCCAGTGGGGAAACAAGCTTTAGGTGTCCTCTGCAAATCTTAATTCAGAGTCCAAAAGAGTTGCACGGCATTGGGCAAGAAAGCCGGGTGGGTGCTGCTCTGAAAATGTGGGCAACCAGACAAGAACTCTATAAAGCAAATGAATTATTAATCAACCAAGACTTAGCATAAAAACACTGTGAATAAGCCACATATGGAACACATTAGAAATATGTGACACTTATTTAACTGCTAATAGCAGCATGAAAGAGGAAGGAATAGTCTTGACCTGCCGTTATGTACTTCTGTAATAAGACAACTGTGGAAATATGTTTTAGTTCAGACTCAGAGACATCTTGGAGCTGAAATATTTTAATATAACTGTTTCCTAATCTATTTTCATTGTTCAGTTTCTGGCCTCTACGTGATTAAAGCAGGAAAGTTCATGCATAATAGAATCCTCCTGCCTTGACATAAAATTAATTCTCCATATCTTTATCTCTTTTTTGATGTTGCAGTTATAATATATTTTTTTTAATCAAGTATGAAATACCTGTATTAATATTTATAATAATAAGACTTTTATTTGTTGCATTTGTGAAGATCTCCTTTTGAGCTCCTGTTGTACAATAGTTAAACAGAGTTAAAAAATAATCTTAATACGAAAACAATTTCTATTTCTTAACTAGATGCATATTTTGAAAATCGTTCCCCAAAATGCAAGTTCATTTTAAGTAAAAGTGATGTGGACCCAGTTAGTAATGAGTCTGGTTATGGATACGACTGGACGCAATCTTTTAAAAACCAGAGAACAATATTCCAGAGCAACAGCCTTCAAGATCTGTCTACCACTAGAGAGACTCCTCAAGAAAGTAATACCTCTTGCCAATCAAAGAAAGACCATTTAACGGATCTGGAGGGAGCAGATGGAGGAACAGAAGAAACTGTCCAGCTGAACACTGGTATCCAAGGGACCCTTAGTGACCAGTTTCTAAACTGTGATACAGAAATTTTGACTATCATGCAAGAGCCATTACTAGACTGCATTGTGAGAGAATCCCCCAACAAAGAAATATCCACTTTTCTCGCTAAATCCAGTGACTCAATAATTAGTGAGCCAATAGGAAAGAAAATGCAATCTGCTTATTTTGTGACACCCGCTGTCAGCAAGGATCGCGTTGCCAAAATGGATCAGGTGGACTTTGTTCAAGAGCAAGAGGTGAGATTTTAATCATGTATATATGGAGACTGATATTAGAATTTGGAAGTGGGATATTTTGGATACTTTTGCCAGATCTACACTATTTAAAACATTTTACAGTGATATTAAATTTAGAACAAAATTTGTAACTGATGATTCAGTTGTTATCCTGTGGCATTACTGGTGGCTGTTTTATACTCTGAACAATGTAGAAGTTAAATGACCGTACTGCTGCAATAATAATGGGCTAGCAATGTCTTTTGCTCAAGAAAATAGTTAGAACTCAAGAGAAAGGCTAACATGGCCAGGGTCACAAACTTTGTAGCACCCCTAAGTTGAACTTAAGTTAGCAAATTGTACATGACTGCATCCCACAGATTACACTGTGTAGTTAAAATTTTGCTTGTATTGTGGATTTATACTACACAAGGTTTAAGGAAAGAAGTGGGGATAAGGCTTTCGAGGTGGAAGAGAAGAGAAAATACAAAATGCATGGAACACACCAAATCCTTAAATTTGTGGGTATTCACTACATTTTCACCTAGCTTTTTCTGCGCTATAAAACTTCTGGATAAGCAGGTTTACAGGGTTGGGAGTATAGGAAAAGTGGTCTTTGGGTGTTGCTGACGCGATGTCGAGAGAGGATGCGGGGCTGGGACAGATCTCGGTAGTGTGCTTGCAGAGTGATCGTGCATTGAGTAGAAAGTAGTGGCCTTCTTCCAAACTGGTCGTAGTCAGCGTGGTGGTGGTCATTGTGCGTGCGGGTAAAAGGTCCTACCGTTGATCGTGGAGAAGTGTGGTAGCAGTTGTTGTGAAGTCTGGGGTACAGGGCTCAGAGCTTAGCGCTGACTGTGTTTCTGCATGTAGCAGGAGAACCATGGTTTCTGGAGCTGAGGGCGGTTCAGATGCATGCGGTGCAAACAGGCTTGTCTTTGGCACTCCTTCGGCATTCCGGCGATGTGCCAGGAGTTTACAGTCATGCTTTGGCCTCCATTAAGTCGGTCCTGGGAGGGGAGGTGGTCAGCTGAAGAAAAAAGCCGGGAAAAGAGCGCCAAAGCGAGAACCCGTGCAAGGTACAAATAAGGAGGAAAATACAGTAAGGAAATGAACAGCAAAATACAGTGAGAATAAGGTTTAAACTGTGGCTACAATACAGCACAAATTAGAAAAACAAAGGGGAAATACAAAACAAAAACAAGGAGGAAATACAAATAAGGAAAACAGTCAACACTGCAATCCAGAAGTACTAAGTATTACTAAGCATAAACTGGGGTAATGCAAGCAGAAACAGCGAGGCAGTAGGAGGCAGGAAGGAACGAACAGCTGGGCCAGGGAACGAATATGTGACAGAACAACTAGGTCCTAAACAACTATAGCCTAAACCACTACTGCTAAACAGCTAAAAAGTCTCTACAACTAAGTACTGAACAACTACTGTCTGAACAACTACTGTGTCTGAATAACAATTGCCTGAACAACTAATATATATATATATTCTAAACAACTAATAAACCATAAAAACCAAAAGGAAAACCTTACCTTAAAATTAGTTGTTCAGGCAATTGTTATTCAGACACAGTAGTTGTTCAGACAGTAGTTGTTCAGTACTTAGTTGTAGAGACTTTTTAGTTGTTTAGCAGTAGTGGTTCAGGCAAGTAGTGGTTTAGACCTAGTTGTTCAGGATGTTTCACCCAGGGAACTGCTTAATGGTGTCACGCTGCGGCCTCCATTAAGTAGGTCGAAGAAAGAGGGAGGGGTGCTGGTTGGAGAGGCAGGCCCACTCTACATCCGGGGTCAACTCTCTCTAGACTGGTACATATGGCTCACAAATGAGCCACTGCCCATAACTCGGACGCGCCACCGCCGGGCAAAGAAAGCAAGGGCAGTGCTACAGTTGGTAAGCAAGCCAAAGCGCAATCAGCCAACCAATGGTGCATCTCCAACTCCACTGGCCTGCTTTCCCGATATGAATGAGCCCACTGGGACGTAGACCTCATTCAACATATCCCAGAGGAGTAGCGCAAAAGAGGTCATGAGCTAGTCTAATTAGGCAAGCTTTTTTCTAATACCACGATCAGATGTGCCCTTCATACTGCTGGCACCGCTGCTCACAGCATTATGCTTGGCTCAGTGTGTCCGACTTCAAGCTGGATGTCCAACACCATCTCCTCAACCATCCCTTTGATGGAGATTCAGGCCACAGGTTGAGTAGATGCTGGGCTAAATGAGAAATGACACAGTGACTGAAAAAGCCATGGGTGCCCTCCAGGCACCCTCCAGTGGATTATTTTGAAGGCCAGCCTACCAATGTGGCTCCACTTCCTTCCAGCTTCAGCAGGCTCAACAGCCCTCCATAATGCACTACTTCAGAGGGACATTCTGGGGTAAGAGCTCCAAGGTTAAAGGCAAAGGCGGCACCCCTAATGGAGCTGCCATGCCACTACTGACTTGCCCCACCTCCCACTGGATCATATAACTCCAATGAGGGGATTACTTTAAAGGTTCTTCCCCACCTGGCAACACGTCACCTCGGAGAAATGGGTATTAGACATCATTCAACACGGTTACTGTTTAGAGCTCATTTCCACACCTTCCAACTAACCACCCTGCAGACATGTCCTCTCACCAGAACATCACCACCTGCTTCGGGAAGAGGTTCAAGCACTCCTTCTCAAAAGGGCCATAAAACCTGTGCCACAACACATTCAAGGCACAGAAGCATATTCCTTCTACTTCCCAAAAAGGACAGGTCCCTCAACCCTCTCCTGGATCTCAGGCCCCTCAACAAATACATCCTGTCAGATCATTTCAACATAGTCACTCTTCAGGATGTCATTCCATTGTTAGAACAAGGCAAATTCATGGCTGCACTGAGCCTCAAAGATGCCTGCTTCCACATCCCGATTCATCCAACGAATCATCGCTACCGCTGGTTTGTGTTAAGTGGCATGCACTATTAGTTCAAGGTGCTGCCATCCGAGGTCTCCATCATGCCTTGAATGTTTATAAAATGCCTTGCAGTAGTAGCCGTGCATCTGTGAAGACAGGGCATCCATGTATTTTTGTACCTGGACGATTGTCTGACTAAAAGAGGGCCATACAACAGCAGTGCCACACACAAATGCCACCATAAATCTCTCACTATCTAGGGTTTTCCATCAACACTGTAAAGCCCCACGGGGGACTGTGGCCAGGATGGTGGCAAGTTAGGATGTGCTCTACTGAGGCTCCGCTTCAGCACGGCGAGCTCGAAGTTGTTACCCTGTCTGTTCTCCTCCAGGACTGAAACATCAAATTGGGGGGATGCCGTGATGCCAAAGGGGCTCCTGGGGACGCCCACTGGTGCCCCCCTTGAGTGTGTGCTGTTCAAAATGGGGAACAGCCTGAGTGCAAAAGGGCAAGTTGCAGCTCCCCTTCCCTGGGCCCGGAATCCCTCGCCAGATGGTTGACGATATTGCAGCTTGATGAAGTGAGAGCAGACTGCCTGCTGCTGCACCACCCAAGAGGCTGCCCCAAAGGAGCTAGCAGGTACGGCAACATGCCACGCTCGGAGTGCAGCAGGGATTGTTGCAGGAGGAATCAAGTGGGGTCTGAGTAGGAGGAGGGGCCTTAGCAGCTGGACCCATGTTGTCTAGTTGGCCTCCCTGGCTCAGCGGACTGAGGATACGTGGAACTTGGGCCATATGGGACGGGCACCATGTGGTGTGGCCTTGCGTCCTCCCTGGAAATCAGAGAAGTGAGCTGCCCATGACGCACACATGTGGTGGACCCAGCCTGCAAGAAGTGCCACTATCGGGAGCCTGGAGTTTTGTTGGCCACCATAGCCCATGGTGTGGCATTACCAACAGCGTATGCTGCTCCCTCCCCCTTTACCCGTGCTATTGTACCCCAGAACATGAAAATGGGATATCGCCGACAGTGCACACTTCTTCTCCCCCTTCGCAACAGTAAGCAGGTGTGTGAGACAAGGGGGCAGTTGGTACAGAGACTCTTCCTGCTCGACATTGGGTGCCACAATCATAGGGCATGACGGTGTTGAATCGTTTTACATAGGGGGTAGGACATTCTTCCTACTTTTCTCAGACACGGGTGACAGGAGATTGCTGGGACTGCCCCCTCCTCAAACTGAACAGCTCTTGAGCCCTGTAGAGGTATTTCCCACTATACATCACCTCGACTGGAGCATAATCCTAGCTGTCGCTGGTCATGGGCAAAACTAAGCACGTCAGGCTCCTGCAGGGCGTTCAGCCTGAGAGTGAAAGGGAATCCCCGCTTGGCTCGCAGATGTCTCACTGAGCAATATGGGGCAATATGGAGTCCACATGGATGGTCATACTAGTAAATTTGATGCAATATTGCATGCTATACAGGGTGCCAAGACATCATTGGGGGCTCAGATTGACTCAGTAGCATTGGATGTTACCCTCCTTAGGGTGGATCGCTGTAAGCTGAGAAACAGAGTTGATTCTGAATCTGCACTTACTGCCCTGCATCCAGTGGTTCAAAAGCTTTGGACACAGGTAAAGGGCCTCCAAGAGGAGGATAAAATACTTTGTGTGCAGATGTCGCAGGAGGTCTGCCCAGGTGCAATAACATTGAAATAGTGGACATTCCAGAATAAGAGTAGGGCCTTGCCCCAGACCTCTTCATTGAGAATTGGCTTTGAACAGAGGTACAGAATGGAAAGATACCAACATTCTTTTCGGTAGAAAGGGCCCACAGCATGACTGGTCACCCACCCCACCAGCAACACCCCCTCTTCCCTTCGTGGTCCGCTTCTTCAACTACAGGGGCAGAGACAACATATTGCAGATGGTTTGAACGCAGGACCCCTGGCCCATGAGTGAACAGTCAGTGATTATATACCTTGACTACACTGCAGAGGTCCAGAGACAGCGATTCAACTTCACAGACATTGCAAAACACCTTTGTGTATTAGATCTCCGATACACATTGCTGTACCAGGCTAACCTGACAAGGATAAAATACATTTCTTCAGTTCACCTGGGGATGCCTAGGACTGGCTCTAAATGAAGGGCATCCCTGTACCACCTCAGGCTGGCGGGTGGATGGCATAGGGAAATGAAGCTCTGTTAAAGGAGACAGCAACCTCGGAGGCCAGGGAATTGTCCCACAACTGAGGGGGCAGCAGGAGCACAGGTGGCGGCCAAGGTGTTGGAGCCAACAGCTGACTCGCACTATGTGCCTCTGCCCTCACCAGAGCTCGTGGGAAGGCACCGGAGACTTGGACCCTCTGTGGTCACTTCTGGAGACCAGGGCACTGCTAATGCAGGACTCTGGCAGATGCTTTTGACTTGGGCCCTGGGTATTTTATATTACATGGGATGATACAGAGGAAAGTAGCTACGATGTGGAGACAGGAGGAACCTCCCACTAGTGCTATAATACTTACTTGAAGATGGTAGTGGAGGTAAAGCTGTAACAGCCCATTACAGTGCCCTGCGGGTATAGTTATCAAGGCTGATTAATGACGTCCAAACTAAGGGGATGCAATGTCTGAACCACAATATAACACATAAGCAATGGGTGGTAGCCACAGCATATGTCATGATGATATCACGGAACACTAGACTCAAATTGCTGCAATTTAACTACCTCAACCAAACATAATTAACCTCGAAGAGAACAAGCCAAATGTTTGCAGGCCCCAGCAGTAGGTGAAATAGGTGAGGCACACAGGATAAGTACTTTTACCTCTTGGCTTTGGAATGCACAAAGTTGGCGACAGCCTGGAGGGCAGTGCTGAAAGAATTAGAAGAAATTGTGGACAGAGTTTTGGACCCCTGTCCAGATCTCTGCCTCCTGGCCAGATATCCAGACCTAAACTTCAAACTGGAAAGCAGGATGGTAGGTTTAACATTGGTGCTGTACAGACACCACATTGCAATGGCATGGAAAGCAGCGGATCCCCCTGCAGTGTCACTCTAGTGCTGGGACTTCCTGAAGTGGTCAAAAGCAGAACAGGCATTTATCACAACCTCTCGTAGACAGGGAGGCAGAGTGCTGGATATTACAGCTTGGGACGAATATCTTATCAAACTGGATGGAAGGACAAGTGACTTGCCACTCTGAGGGCCTCTCCCCCCCCCCCCCCCCAACTTCCAAAGATAAAAAACAGGAAAACTTTGTCTTATCTGCACAGACTGACTGAGCAGTGGTGCAACCACAGGGTTTTGGGAGGAAAACAAAAAATGAAACAGCTCAAGGTATGGATGGGTGGGAGATGGTCCTGATAAAATATCAGGAGAAATGATTGAACAATATCAGAGGTAAAGAACTTCCTGAGCCACCTCACAGACAAATATGAGTATTTATTTGTTCACATACATTTTTGGGTTACCTCTTTTGGGGTATTGTTTGTTGTAAGTTAAATATAGCTGAATTATCTTAGTTGCCCCAGTGGTGCATTGGTGTAAACACCCCCATGATTGACCATGTGGTTTTGTGAAAACCACCAGGGAGAAATAATTTCGGGCCCATGGATGGGGAGGGGAGGTGTTCTTGGGGGGGAGGCATCACATAGTACTGCATGTTTAGTGGATCAAATTAACCAGAGCCTATAGGCCTCTTTCATGATGTAGTGCCTGTTTGTTTTGTGCAGTGTTGAAAAGGTAAAACAAATGAAGAGATATTTTTTTAAATGCTGTAAAGTCCCACCTCAACCCCTTCAGATCCAACCATATTTAGGGGCAGTACTCAATGCAGAATAGGCAATGCCTGTCCCAGCCCTGCAACGGTCCAGTCCTTGCATGCGTTGCTCACTCCTTTACATCCAGATTAGCAGGTCACAGTCTAGCTGGCCATGTGCTTCCTTGACATGATAGTCTCTTCCATTGCTAAAGTTCCCCACGCCAGATTACACATGTACCTGCTCCAAGAATGCTTAATGCATCAATGGTCTCTCGCAGAGGTTCATAGGGACAACCTAGTTTTGGTCAGCCACTCTCTGCAGTGGTAGAACATTAACACTTTGTTGCAAGGGTGGCTTTTTCTCAACCCAGTTCCGCAGATTACCATTACAATGGACTCATCTCTCATGGGGTTTGGTGTGCATTTGTATAACCTGTTCAGGACCAGTGGGTACTCAGTCTCCGGGGCCTCCATATCGACTAGCTAGAGCTGTTAGCCATTCATCTAACGCTGAAGCCTTCCTTCCCCACATTGTGGTTAAGGAACCTCATCCAGACGAACAACATAACAGCCAATGTTATCTACAGAAATAGGGAGGTACTCATTCTCCCCAGCTTTCTCAGCTACCCCAGACCATTTGGCAGTGGGCTGTCCACCACAATATTCATCTGTTGGCAGACTACTTTGTGGAAGGGGGACAATGACTTAACAGACCTCCTCAGCAGGATGCAGCAACAGATCCACATGCGGGAACTCCACCCACAAGTCCCCCTCTCTTACTTCCAGCGATGGGGGTTTCCAGACATGGACCTCTGCCACAGCGGAAAACATACAATGTCCAAACTTTGCCTCCAGATGCTCACACCCACAGTCCATAGGCAATGCACTATGGATAAACTGATCAGGGATATTTGACTTTGCCTCCCCTTCTGTTTATGTTTTGGAGACTTCGGTAAACCTCTCTCGCCCTCATCCTGGTGACTTTCAGCTGAGCCAGACAGCCATGGTTCAACACTATCATCGAGCTCCTACTTGTTCGGCATGAGAGGCTCCCCAACAGGCCAGACCTTCTCATGCAGAACCGTGGAGAAATCAGGAACCTTGACCCCAGGCGCCTCAACCTTGCGATCTGAAGTCTTAGAGTTCTGTTAGCTCAACTTACCTCCAGAGTACCTCAACCTTGCGATCTGAAGTTATAGAGTTCTGTTAACTCAACTTACCTCCAGAGTACATAAACATTCTCAAGGAGGCACGCAAGCCTGCCACTCGTGCCTGCTATGTTGACAAGTGGAAAAGATTTGTCTGTTGCTGCAGCTCAAAATGTATTGACCCCGAGAAGCTAGCGTCTAGGACTTTGTCTGCTACCTACTACTCCTACAAACCTGTTGACTATACTTCACCTCCATCTGGCTGTTTATCTCCAAAATAGGTAACACATTTCCCTCTTTAGGATTCTAAAGATTCTAAAGATCAAATCTTTTATGGAGGGTCTCAAAACGTTAATTCCTTGACACACATACCCCCAGAGTGGAATCTCAATAGCATCCTTAAAAGACTTATGGGTCCTCCATTATAGCCATGCCATTCATGCCTTCTCCATTTACTCTCTTGGACAGTGGCGTTTCTTGTTGCTGTCACCTCACTCAGATGTGTCTGTGAGCCTCAACCTTTAACACTGGAAGAATCGTTCAAGTTAATTGAAATAGGGTTGTACTTCACAATAACGCTAAATTTCTACTGAAGGGTGTCTCTCCATTCTACCTTAATCAGTCTATAGAACTCCCAGTTTTCTTTCCTCAATCTGAATCAGTTGCAGGTCAGGCCCTTCATACCTTAGATGTAGGCACACCCTAATGTACTATATGGGTAGGTCAAAAACCCTGTCGTAGGACTTAACAACTCTTTGTTGCTTTTCCCGAACAGCATAAAAGGTATTAAAGTCTGGTATCGGCAGATGGATAGTTAAGCTATCCAAACATGTTATGCAAAAGCTAAGCGGGCTTTGCCTGTTTCTCCAAGAGCCCTCTCTACCAGGAAAAAGAGGGGCTCTGTGGCTTTCATGGGGAAACGTCCGATAGCTGACATTTGCAAAGCTGTAACTTGGTCTACAGTACAGTCTTTCACTAAACACTATTGTGTAGCTCTACTAGCATGCCAACGGGCCGCCATTGCTCAGTCTGTACGTGGTAGCCTTTTTTAGTCTACTGCAACACCCACAGGATAGCCACCACTTTTGGGAGGACTGCTTTACAGTTGATGCACAGCATGTGTGTCTAGAGCCACACATTCCTTTTACGGAAAATGTTACTTACCCTCTAAGCATCTGTGCATGGCATGTAGTGCTGTAGATTCTCATAATCCCCCCCCCCCCGGAAGCCTCTGGCTGCTTATTTATCATTCCTTCTTACCACTCTTACATGGTCACCTCTCTCTCTCTCTCTCTCTCACACACACAAGTATAATTTTGCTCCAGCTCAAACGTCATCTGCTGTGTGGAAAACTATCTAACAATGGAGCAGAATGATCATGCACATTACCAAAAGAGGTGGAGTCACACTACCTCAAGCCACAAGAATAATTCTTTGAAGAAAAGTAACTTGCACACATCAGGGCCCAACACTAGATGGCAGGAGTATGCTCAGCATGTGAATCTACAGCACCACATGCCAAAAACAGCTACTTTCCTTTTCTCATAAAATGTTTTTGATCCCTCGCCCATATCTTACGAGGGCTGTCATATTATTTCTTCACCACCCTTTCCTGAAGAAAGGATAAATTATGCCATTAAGTAGTTTTCATTTTCCATGTTGGTATTGTGAGTGATAATGTGGTGAAAAACCAGTTCCTTGTCTGGCTGTTTAGTAACTATAATTTATGGAAACACATTTTCTATTTTGTTTTGTATAGTGTTCATGTATAAAATGTTCACACACGGCACACCAAATTCTCTATGTTTTTGGATAATGTTTTTAATAATGCATCTTCCCAAGTTCCTTAATTTGTCTCAACAAGATTTATGGTATGTTTGTTTTTAGAATTCTAGTCATGTTGAATTAAGGATGCAGTTTTATATCCCACAAGTGGCATTTCTGTTTTTGCTTTTGAATAATTTGAATGTTAACTGCTCTGTTTATTTCTGATCTGTAATGGGTAATACCTGAGAATTTCCAAGCACTGAAAGTAAAAGTATCTAATTACACAGGTCATTGGTAATCATTGCATTGACCTTGAAGGACAGGCGAAGTTGACCCCGCAGTAATGAAACCCAAGATATTATACTGCTCTTTCAGATATCTATAGTGGGTAATTTACCCCTATAGCTTGGAAATGTGTGCAGACATCATGTTTCTGGGATACTTTGAGAACTCTCTTTCTATTTTCTATTGTTGAGGTCTTCTCCTGAGATTTTGTTCACTCCTGCAGCTGCATCTTATTTATTTTTTATTAAGTTATTTATAATGATGTTTTACATAGCACGCTGTACCCCCGAATGGCATAGAGTGCTGCAAATTAACGAGTCTTGTTATAGTTATGAGAAGTTTAAATCCAGTCTCCTCTCCAGGAACCTCTTGTTTGATAGTTTTCAATCGCTGCCCCTTCACTGAGGAGTTCCGTTCAAAGCAGTTTGCAACAGTTTGGTTTTCATACATTTTCTGAATTAAACATTGTTGAGCTCAGCCCTTAGGCATGGAGATAGTTCAGTCCACACTCTGGGGCATTGGACTCCTAGCAAACATCTGCCATGTTTCAGACACCCGAAGATCTGTTGGGGAGTGACAGATGTTGGGGGATTTCCAAATACTTGCATTGCTGAGGAGAATTTTTAATAGGTGGGTGGGTAGGAATTGGCATATGGCTTTGGAATTCTGGATTTTTTCACCCAGATTGTTATTGTTGGCATACATCTAATGGGTTATTGGGCTAACAATCTCAAACAGGTATAAAATGATTGTCATAAAGTAGTTTGCATATTGTATAATGTAGTGGCCTATACATTTGTATGACATAGTGGTGGATATACTGTTTAAGTGAATTGCACAGTTTGCTTACAGCTGGACATGATGAGTCTAGAAAGGTTCTAGTATTAATAGCCAATGGATTTTATACTCAATTGCAAAGTGGCTGCCATAGGCAGTAGTAACTGTATGGGATATAGTCCTTTCTCTTT
This sequence comes from Pleurodeles waltl, assembly GCF_031143425.1. Taxonomy (NCBI): domain Eukaryota; kingdom Metazoa; phylum Chordata; class Amphibia; order Caudata; family Salamandridae; genus Pleurodeles; species Pleurodeles waltl. Next base: position 727,909,127 of record NC_090438.1, read on the forward strand.
TTTATTGTTTTGAAAGGAGAGATGGGCTTACTCTTCTTTCAGTGCCCAATGTTCAGTTGGAGCATCTATGTTTGGATCTTCAGTATCAGGATAAGAAAGAAAGCAGTTCCCTATATGTCTGTAGGGATGGCAGTGAGTAGGGGATGGAGCAAGTGCATGAATGACATGGGGGCCTTCATGTTAACCTAAGACTTTCACCTGAAGGAGAAAAAGAAACTGGTTTGGTGACGTCACGCACTTGACAGAAGAGTGCCTGCTAAATAGCTGCTAGTAGGTGCGAAGGTACTGGCAGGGTTGTTTATTTGGCTCTGCGTCAGCAATATTATATTTGAGCTAGCAAGTTTATCTGCAGAAAAACCCCACTAGGATGTGGGTATTTGAAGACAGTGGGAACACTGTAAGAAAGTAGGTGAAGAACTCACATCAGAGCAGAGGGGTATGAGCTGCCTAAAGGTGCGGTTGGTCTAGGTGGTGGAGTCTGGGTTAACGTTCAGGCTAAGCAAAGGGCATGGTTGAGAGGTGGGACTCCCAACAGGACCCCTTGCTGGCAGGTCTGTCCATAGAATTGTCGGCAGATCTATGCTATTGTGGAAGTTAACATCTCTGCACAGATAGAGGGGGGATCATTATGAGTTCAGCAGATGTTTTTCACCATCTGCTGTACTTCTGACGGAGAGGTTGTCGCCACACAGGCTACCTCCCCATCGGCCTCATTAAGAGTTTTGCGCTAGGCTGTCGGTGGAAACCAAGGTTTCCACCCGCCAGCCTAGCGGGAAACAGGCTACAGCATTGTAACCGGCTTGAAATCTGTAGCCTGCGTAATGCTCCAGGACCCTTGCAATGCTGTAGCCTGCAGATTGCTCCAGCACCCTCACAATGTTCACTCTCTGCAAAGCAGACAGTGAACATTGTGAGGGTGCTGGCCAGGGCGCCCCCTGCACTGCCCATGCCAAGTGCATGGGCAGGTCAGAGACCCCCTGCACCCGTTCTCCACCAGCCTTTTCATGGCGAGGTCGTAATCTACAGGGCAGCACTGCTTTCAGCGCTTCCCTGACGGATTAGGACTGCCACCTACCTCTAGACCTCCGGGATCTATGATCCTGACTGTTCTCTGGCGGCCCGACCGCCAGAGTTGTAATGTGGCGCAGGGACTGCCACATTGGTGGCAGTCCGATCGCCATCTGCGATTCTGGCGGTCCAGTGACCTCCAGACTCATAATGAGGCCCATAGTCTGCACTAAATGTCTACCCTAGTACATTGGTGGCCTAGGGACCAGATGATGAATCATTGAGTTACAGCTGATTATAGTTCTCTACCGCTGGAGCTCCTGGGGATGCTCTGTATCCTGTAGGTCACCTCAGCATTGTCTGTATATTCCCTCTCTGCTCATGATTTGAGCATCAGACTTTTATTGTCTTGTGTTGCCTGTTTTTGGGTATGACTGGATTAGATAGCTAGGGGAAGATGAGTAGGTTCTTGGTCTTGTTGATGACAGAGGAGCTCTTAATGACACAGGTATTCTCTTCTCCCTCTCAATCGTTCCTTGATGTGTTCTGTTATTGAATGTTATGTTATAATATGTTATCATAAATGCAGAGTGCACAAATACCCTCATAGAGTCACTGAGGGAAAGAGAGGAGTGTAAGAAAGAAGGGAATGCCTAGGCTGAAAAGAACCAAGTTTTGAAAGACTTTCAAAAAGCAAGAAGATTGGTAAAAAGATTAATGTTATAATATTTGACAGCCAAGAAACAAAACAGCAGGTGCACAAGCGGGCTGGGAGACTTTGGCAATAAGAATATCAGATACTGAGAAATAGTATGTTAAACTCGATAAGGAAATAGGCAATGCTCCTAGAATTACCCTTTATGATGAAGAGCACAACAGTATACACATATGGCTTTAAACACATATTGCTCTGCCACTGGGAGCCACTGAAGCCTCTTAAGAAGGAAGGTAATGTGTTGCACCTGGCCCTTTTTGCAGGGTCATCCCCAATCTTTTTGCCTCCTTCCTCCTAATTATTTTGACCAGTTGTTGTTGGCTTTAGGACTTTGGGCACTTTACCACTGCTAATCAGTGCTAAAGTGCATATGCTGTCTGTGTAAATTGAATTGTTGATTGGTTTATTCCTTGTTGGCATATTTGATTTACTATTAAGTCCCTCATAAAGAGCACTATAGGTGCCTAGGGCCTGTAAATCAAATGCTACTGGTGGCCCTGCAGTACTTGCTGTGCCACCCACATTAGTAGCCCTATAAACATGGCTCAGACCTGCCACTGAAGTGTCTGTGTGTACAGTTCTAAACTGCCAATGCGACCAGGCAAGTGTGCCCACTTGCCAGGCCCAAACCTTCACTTCTGGCACATGTAAAGCACCCCTAAGGTAGGCCCTAGGAAGCCCCATGGGAAGGGTGCAGTGTAGTTATAAGGTAGGACATGTTCTGGTGTGTTTTACATGTCCTAATAGTGAAATACTGCCAAATTCGGGTTTCACTGTTGCAAGGCCTATCTCCTGCATAAATTAACATGGGGACTACCTTTAAATAACTTTAAAGCGCAGTTTCCCTTTGAGGGCAGATAGAGATATGGATTTTGGATTCTCTGAACTCACAATTTAAAAATATATCTTTTAGTGAAGTTGGTTTTTAGATTGTGAGTTTAAAAATGCCACTTTTGGAAAGTAGGCATTGTCTTGCTTAAACCATTCTGTGACTCTGCCTGTTTGTGGATTATCTGTGTGGCTCAGTTTGACACCTCTCTAGACAGTGACACAGAGGGGGTGGTGGTGCAGCCTGCAAATCCTGATGAACCATCTGAGCTAGTGGGGAGGGAGGAGTGGTCGCTCACACCTGAAATGACTGTGCCTGCCCTCACTCAATTCATTCTCCAACCCTCTGGTCTGTGTCTGGGGCCTGGCCTGGACAAGGAAGGATCTCACAAACACTTGAGACTTTAAGTTGAAGCTTGCCAACTTCAAAGGCAGAAAGGGATATAAGAAAAAGACCTAAAACCCCAGACATTTAGAATCTGGAACCAAGAGGAACCTCTGCCAAGGGGAAGAGCTGAAGAGATGGAGGAGGAGTACTGTCCCTTTGCTGTGTTACTTTTCTGGACTGGCCTGCAGTTTCTGCTTCTACCTGAAAAGAGTGCAAAGGGTGAACTTTGCTGTGTGTCCTGCTTGAGAAAGTTCTCCAAGGGCTTGGAGTAGAGCTTGCCTCCTGTTGGAAGTCTCAGCGACACAAAGACCTCAGTTTCCTTGACCTGCAGCACTGGGATCTGTGTGTTTTGTGCTGTTCAAGAGGAGAAACCACTGCAAAGCCGCAAACGACGCCACTGGCCAGCACCGTGATCTGCTGATGCCCCATGGAGCTGCACTGCCCCGCTTCGCTCCGCAGACCTGGTCTCACTGCCGCCGCTGGACACTGTCTCCGAGCCGCTGCCTGCACCGTGACCTGTGGGCACCACACGGTGCATCATCACGCTTTGCACCACAGCCCCAACCCCATCCACACCAGCGCTCCTGACTTCATCAGCCCAGAGTTTGATCCACAATGCGTGTGACTTAAAGGGCCCAATGACCCACACACTGACTCTGGAACCAACACCGCATCGCCAGCGACACCACGCCCTGCGAGGATCACGACCCCTGCAAATCCAAGGTACTGTTTGCGGGTCTTCCTGACACAGTAGCTTGCCCGTGACACCGCGACCAGCCTGAACTGTTGGTTTTGTTGATCACGATACCGTGATAGCCCTAGTGGAGCTATTGACTTCAAGGAACTGTATTTTTGAGTAAATCTTGCAGAATTCATATATCTATACTGTAAAGTGGATTTTTATCGTATTTGGTCTCGTCTTATATAGATAAATATTTGCTATTTTTCTAAAACTGCTGTAGTGTACTTTAGTAGTGTTTCATTTATTACTGTGTGTTACGTGCAAATGCTTTACACATTGCTTCTGAGATAAGCCTGACTGCTTGTGCCAAACTACAAGGGGGTGAGCAGGGGTTATCTGAGCAGGTATCTCCCTTATCCTGACTAGATTGAGGGTCCATACTTGGACAGGGTGCAAACCGACTGCCAACTAGAGACCTCATTTCTAACATAATCGAACAGCATACTGGTGGGCCCAGAGTAAGCTGAGTGTCTGTGTTTCAGATAAGATGAAAATGCTGGATAAGATAGGCCAGGAGATCTACATATAGAGAGTAACAACAGTTCTTATTTGCTGAAAAGAGGCATGGAGAATATGAAACAGTTTTTGCAATGTTTAAAGGAACATTAAGCAATAAAACATGTGTCAGAGTTCTCGTTGACTTTGGTAAAAAGAAGAAAAAAATATATTAAAATTGACCTACGTTAAGGGCAGAGGAGAAGAGAAATGGAGGTTTTCCTATTAGTGAAAGATGCTGTGCTGAAGACCACATCAGAGAAGAGCTGCCAAACAACAGAATTGCAGTTTTGTCCCTATTTCGTTTTAAGGAGATGTATGTAACGCGTTCATGAGGTGACAATAGACATACAAGTCCAAACCCAAAATTGTAGGTCTTGAGCTTTCTCCCTAGTTGATATAATAATCTGGGTATCACCAGCTTAAGACACGAGGTAGAAACCAAACAGTCTAATGAGGACAGCCAAATCGGAGCTGTAAAGGTTTAAAAACAAAAACAGTCAGACTCCATGAGACAAAGGTTTAAAGGATTGAAATGAAGTAGCCTACCACTAGTTAGAGGGAAAAAAATTGACCTAATGAAGGCCCAAACCTTCTGTGATCATCTGAATGAGGTGAGACCAATTTGGACAAGTGCAACCAGATCCAGTATGTATGTTAAAGGTCATCAGATACTGCAACCAGAATGGTCTTAATCAGATGAAGAGAAAGAAGAGCACAACAGTCAGATTGAATGGAGTCTAGAAGATTGTTTTCCTCTATGTGCTGTGAGAACAGTCAATCGATTTATTTTTGTAGAGGTTTAGCAAGAAAAGGAAGACATGATACTGGACGAAAAGTGCTGAGAGTAGTGGGATCAGCCAATATATCTTTAGTTTTTCACTCATTGGGAATCACAGCAGAAGAAATATAGAAATTGCACATGTGCATAACGGCAGGACATATAGGATCGAATGCTTGGGAGAGATTGCAAACATTTCAAGGGTCCGGGGTGGAGCCAGCTTTTACTGATTGCAAAGGAGAGGTTACCTTCTTTTGCACATGACTGATTCAACTCTCATTTCAGAGAATCAGTCATGTGAAGAAGGCTCATCTTTCACTTCTCTTTGTTCTCATTGCTTCTTCTTTTTGTTTTTTTCCGTGTTTGAAGGGCACAATGACCTTACTCATTTCCACATTCCAGAGAACATCTTTCAGTAAGAATCTTGAGAGTGGGAGGTAATGAGAGAGAGTGAGTGAGTAAGTTTGAAGGAGAGCTACTGACTGAGATACATCCCTAAAAAACATTGAAAGACTTTGCTCAGCACAGTTTACCACAGATCCATTGCACATAGTGATGAGAATCAGCGGTGGTCGCCGCATAACGCAAGGGGAGGGGCGGGGGAACAGAGACAAGGTAAAAATAAATAAAAAATAAAAAGAACTTACCTTGCAGTGACTGTCGCTCAGACACAGCCATGGAGGTCTGTGCAGTTTCTCCAGCCCGGCTGTTAAACGCAGCCAGGCTGGAGAAACATAAGAGTGCATGCGTGTTTGGCCGACCTCAGATGGCCGGCCAAACACACATGCGCACTTAGGTGCACTCTCCCCTCCTCGCCCCACCCCCTCCTGTGGTACAGCCCCACCCCTCCCTGCACTGCTGGCTGAGCCAGAAGCAGAAAAATAAAACAATAGTAAACTATTGTTTTATTTTTCTGCTTCTGGCTCAGCCAGTGAGGTGACGCTCCTTGACCATATCGAGAGACCCGACCCTGTTAAGAATACTGCAAGCAGAAAACTTCTTTCAATTATAGTTTGCATTTGTAACACGCCCTGCAACAAAAGCAACATGTTTAGCAGCAACTGGAAATTGTTTTGAAGATGTTTTGTGGAGCTACCCAGCTGTATAATCAAAGATAAGCACTGATTTCCAAAACAATGGCAAAAAACGTCTAAATTCACAAATAAATAAACAATCCCTAGACATGTGGAGAAACTGGTGGGTTTGTTAGGGTTTATTCATGCTTGTTAGGGAGAGCAACAATTATGTTTTTAATAATGCAAGTAGTACATGAATCGAGTGTAGTGCTGATCAGTTTTGTGCAGAATAAGGCCCACATTACAACATTGGCGGTATTGACCGCCTACCACCACAGCCACGGCAGCCCACATACCGTCGGTGTGACAGTAGATGGAATTCCTCCAGAAGGCTGGCGGAATACTGTCGATGGTCATGGCGGCGGACGGCAGTAAGGTGGCGCTGCTGTCAGCAGCAGCGCCATGCCAGCAAAACACCGCTGCCATGATACGGCCTGGCGTGTTTTGCTGGCGGACGCTGCTGCTGGCAACAGCGCCGGGTCCCGTCTCCTGCCCGAGGACCCCCTCTATGCAGGTAAATCGGGTTCTCCAACAGGAGAGCAGGGTGGGGGTGGTGTGTGCGTTTGTGGGGGTGTTGTGTGTGTGTGGGGGTGTGTGTCTATTTTGTATGCGTTCATGCGGGTGTGAGTCACATTGAATGAGTGCGTGAATGACTGAATGTGAGTGTACGTGTATGTTATGTGCTGTGGATGCCTAGATGCGAAAATGTATGTTGGTGTGTGTTGCGGTGTGTGGGTATGTATGTGTGCATGCGTGGGTGGATGTGGGTATGCGTGTGTGTATGAGTGTGTATGTGTGCACATGTGGGTGTGTAAATGTGGGGGGGCAGGAGAGGGAAGGGGAGGGTGGAGGAGGACTCTGGGGAGGGGGAGTGGGGTGGGGGAGACAACTATCAGTGCCAGGGAACAAATTCCCTGGCACTGGTAGTGCCTACCGCCATGCTTTTCATGGCGGTACACTCGCTACGAAAACCATGGTGGTAGGCGGGGTCATAATCCTGAGGACCGAAGTCTCCAGCCCAACGGCCGTTACCACCCTGGCGGACAGAGTGGTACATTGATGGTTTGGCTTGAGACAAACTGTCATAATTTGAGAAAAGGTACCGCCAGCCTGTTGGCAGTGCCTCTCTCCAAATTACCATCAACCGCCAGGGTCGTACTGAGGGCCTAAGTGTTTTATTAAGATAGATCAACTTTTCTGAAAGACAGATGTTCCTCAAATGAGAATATACCTTACAAAACAAAAGGCAAGAGGCGTCTGGCAAAACAGGAACAGCTAATTTAATTTAATATTAGAGCCGGGAGATCAGTTTGCCGTAGGTTTTTATGCATTTCTCTGAGTACCATAAAACAATAAACAACATTCCTTTCTTGGTTGAAAATGAAAACAGTTGTCATGGAGCCATAAACACAATTTCTGCTAACGAATGCAGGTGGGCCGTGACCTTTCATGGACACAATGTGAACCAGTGAGTACGTGTCCAGATGTCCGGTCTGAGGGATGTGTGGTTGCTGCATGTGCTATGTTCTGATTGGCTAAGTGTTACTAACTACATGTGGCATCAGACCTTATGGTGTTTTTGGGAATGCACATACCCCTCTGGCTATGTGTGTTTTATTGGGGTCAATCTCTGGGGACTATTGTGATGCTGCTGCCCTCTCTGTGGGATCTGATCTAAGTTTTCCTGTTTGCACGTTTGTCTGCTGGCTAAGTGTTACCCCACCTGTGACCTGTCAGTCAGTAACCTCAGTACTAGATCTAAGACCCTGCATGACCACGTACATACATGGTTGACTGAGAGTTCACGACGGTGGAATCTAATAATGGTGATTAAACTTTTTTTGTGTACATGAATGTATCTCTGTGTGAATCAATCTTAACACTTATTCTCCCAATTAACGAACTGTACACATTTATAATGTCTTATTTAAAGCCCCCACCCTGGTGAACCTCATAGTCAGTAAAATGTTCATGTGATTTTTGAACAAGGGTCAGAATGGAGGCCTTAGCCTAAGGAATCCAGATAATGTGTCCACCACAAGAACAATATTATATTGTTATTTTACAGGTATTCCATACCAGATGATGAAGTGTCTAAGTTATTTAGAAATTATGGGATACGATTAGCACGTGATCCGTAGCAGTGCTCCTTCATGACAGTATAGCACTGCAGCAGCACCAGAGGTATTTTGCCAAAGGAGGGTCTGTCACAGATATGACATGGTGGAAGCATAATCGCTGTAGGAAAATGGAAAATCTGATTAGCTGAGTGAATTAATAGTATTATAAAGTGCAAACAGCTGCTCCAACAAGGAGCATCCCAGCGTGGCAAGGGGAAGCAAAAAAGGAGAAAGGAAAGGCCGACCAAATTAGAACTCTCTCAGAAGGTGAGCATTCAGAAGGCTCTTGAACAACTTCTCTGAGATAGCTCGTCTAATGTGGTCAGATAAAAGGTTCTATAGCTTTGGGGCCAAATTAGAGAAGGATGCAAAGCTAGTTCTGGTTGGTAAGTGCAATTCTTTGCTAGGAAGGAATCTTTTAATTATGTTGCAAATATACAACGGGCCTTTCATTTGAGTGGCCCTCAATGTTAGTGTCAGAGCTTTGAACTTTATTCTCTGCGTGACGGTGAGCCAGTGAAGTCTTTTCAAGCCATTTCGGATTGATTGCATTTTAGGAATATTCAGCACTAGTCTCTCAGCTGTGTTTTGAACCCGTTGCAGTCTGGTATGCTTATACCGTATTCCAGGTATCCCTTATTAGTGTAGTGTAGTCAGTGTCTAGAAGCCAGGCTGTATAGAGGTGGCTGTGGATGAGCAGCCAAGGCTTATCTAGGAGACATGCAAAGCTCATGCAATACCACTGTAGTCATAATTAGTACTTACAAACATGAAAGAAAACACTCAGGTCCTCATTACAATATTGGCGGTCAGCTGATCGCCACGCCGGCGATGGCGGTAGTACTGTTGCCAAGCCGGCCGTGAAGACTGCCAAATTATGACCATGGCAGCGATCCCTTCCATAGACAGCCAATGTACCACCCGAACTGCCAGGGTTTTTTTTTCTTGGGAGTGGGGTCCTTGGGCTTGGGTTTAGGAGGGGGCCGGTCCTTGCCCTTCTGTTTGGGGGGCGGAGGAGTGGCCTTGGGACATAGGGGCTAGAGTGCCACTCTTTTTCACCTTAGTGGCAGGAGTACTCTTAGGGGGAGGAACACGAGTCGACTTGGAGCTGGGGGTACTGGGCTGGTGGGGGGGGGTGGAACTTTTGTCTTATGGTCAGGACGGAGGGGGAGGTGGGGGAGAGAAGAGGTCAAGGCGGGAAAGGAAAAACTTCTTAAGACCAATGGGGCAGGGTGTTGGAGGAGGAATGGGAGTGGAGGTAGAGGGAGTGATTGTAGGAGGAGGTGGTGTACTGGGCTTGGGTGTAGGTGCATGGACTGTACATGTGTGAGGTGGATGGCTGTTGGGTGTCTGAGTGGGAGCGTTTATGTGTCTTTGGAGGGGGGCAGACAGTCTGGGGGAGGAGAAACAGGAATTATGTATGTATGTTGTGGTGGTGTCTGCAAGTGAGGTGGGTGTGCTGCATGAGGATGGTGGTGGTGACTGCGCATGTGGTGTGTGGAGTGCATGTCTGCATGTCTGCTGTTGTGGTGACTTTGGGCAAGGCTGTACAGGTGGCAGTGTCTGGGACTGATGATGCAGTGTAAGCAGGTGTGAGTGCTGATGTGACTGAGGGAGGAGGGGGAGACAGTGGACACAGTGGCTGTTGTAGTATGTGCATCTGGGTGTTGGCTGTGTGTGCTTGTGGAGTGAAGTGTGGTGCCTGTGTTTGTGTGTGTGAATCCTGGCTGTTGTTTTGTGTGCGTCCTTGTCAGATTGTGTGTGTGGGATGGGTTGGGGGAGAGAGCTATGGGACTGTGAACAGGTAGTTGGAGGGGGGAATGGAAGAAACAGGGACACTGGCTGCCGTCATAGAGGAGGCCAGAGCCTGAAACGACCTCTGTAGGGCAGGCACGCCACTGTGAATGCCCTCCAGGAAGGCATTGCATTGCTGCATCTGGGATGCCAGTCCCTGGATGGTATTCACTATGGTTGACTACCATACAGAGATGGATCTCAGTAGGACAATAGCCTCCTTACTGAGGGCAGCAGGGCTGACTGGGGCAGAGCCTAAGGAGGCCTGGGGCGAAGGAGATGCCCACCCTCCTGGGTGAACAGGCACAGGCAACTGGGTGGGGGCTACTGGGAGGGTGGTGCTGGTACAGGGGTGGCAGAAGATGAAGTAGCTGGGCTGGTCACAGAGGTGTCCGCCACCACCAGGGAGCTCACATTGGAGGAGGAATCTGAATCTGTAGTGGTTGCTCCTGTCTCCCCAGTGGTGCTTCCCTCGCCCTCCAACCCACTGGTCCTCTCGGCGTCTGTGCTCTCTGCCACCTGGTTCCTGTGGGCTCCAGCTCCCCCCTCGCTGGCGCCCCTGCTACTTCGCCAGATGATGCTAATGCGCACAAGGACAGGATGAGAAAAGGAGAGAGGGAGGGGGAGAAAGAAAGGGAGCACAGGTTCAGTCACAGCACCAACATCACATATGGCATACACATCACAATCACTCACTGGGACTTACATTGAGCAGTATGGACCACAGTGACAAACCATTGCCTAGGTACAACAGCAGTAAGGAACCCAAACACTACCAACTGCACACCTACTGGGACTAACTAAGCCCTCTCTGCCATGGTATGCTGTCTACTTAGCAGTACCAAAAATGCATACCACCCTACATAGCTAAGCAGGACCACACATGAATAGCTAAACCAGCATACTGGGGCATCCACTGACAAGAACCTTGCACCCAAACCCCATGGCAGGCAACGTACACAAAATACCACACAGTTTGTACTCTCCCCCTTGTGGCTGCTGTGCTGCCCTCAAGCGCCCATCCAACTCAGGATTGGCCACCGCCAGTATGCGAGCCATTGGGGGGCTTAGGTTCCAACGGGCACCCCTCCCTCGTTGGGAGGTCGTCCCCAGCTGGGCCTCCGCGATCTTCCAGGCCCAACGTCTCAGGTCCTCCCACTATTTCCTGCAGTGGTTGCTCTGCCGGCTATGGACCCCCATGGTCCACACGTCCTTGTCAATGGCACACCACAATCCTTTCTTTTGTTGGGCTCTGACCTGCAGAGGAAAAACAGATAGAAGGACACCATGAACTTTACAATCCAGTCTGTCACACAAATGGCTCACATATTGCATTTGCCCATACACACATGACCTGTACCTCTGCATACACATTGCATGCAGCCAACCACTCCCACCAAATGACACACTGCCAGCACACACATACATCTACGTGCAGCTATGTCGCATTCAACATACCCATTATGTACTCACCTATTGGTCTGGAAGCCCATACAACTGCCCATACAGGGTGAGGACCCCATCCACAAGCTTCTCCAACTCCTCAGATGTGAAGGCTGGGGCCCTTTCACCTGTAGCACGACGGGCAATCGCAGGTTCCAAACACCGGTCACAGCAGCACATGCTGTGGAGGTGTAGTACCGCGGCGAAAGTCAGAAATAAAGTGAAGTGTTAGAAAGAAAATGGAAGTCACGTTTGCCGCGGCGAACACCGTCACTGCCAGCGTTGATCATCATTGGTTCCTGTACCATGTTAGTCAATGAGGATTTGCACAGTGGTGCAGACCGCCTTCTGCCATGATGCCTAACGCCGGGGGAGTGAAGTCTCTTCCACCTGTCCTGCATACAGGACATGCGATTGCCATTTCCTAATGCTGGTACTCATTTTGGGAAGATATATGTGTGTCATTGGTATTGAAGGTTCACACCTAGATAATTCAAGTCTCCTACATACATGCTCTGTGTACTGTGATATAGTCTGTTCATAGGTCCTGTAGTCACACCATTTTACTTTTGGCTCACCTAGATACCAACCACTGTGGAGGATGAGGAGGCAAGCACCCAAGTACAGACCCCTTGTGGACTTGGCTACACTGGAGGACTGGCACATCATACTAACCTATTGTCTGGACATGGCCACCATTGCTGAGCTTTGTGCACAATTGGAGCCTGATCTAATGCCTGCTATCTGTAGCACTACAGGTATTCCCCCTGTAGTACAGGTACTCTCAGTGCTCCACTTCCTGGCAACTGGCTCTTTCCAGGTGACTGTGGGCTTGGCTACAGGAATGTCACAGCCAATGTTTTCTATTGTGCTTGGAAGGGTTTTGGCTGCCTTGCTCAAACACATGAGCAGCTACATCACATTCTCCCAGAGTGAAGATTTGCACACTGTGAAGGTTGGATTCTACGCCATGGGACACATACCACATGTGATCGGAGCCATTGACGGGACCCATATTGCCTTGGTCCCTCCCAGGGCAAATGAGCAGGTATACAGGAATAGGAAGAGTTTCTACTCAATTAATGTCCAGATGGTGTGTCTTGCAGATCAGTACATCCCCATGTCACTGCCAAGTATCATAGATTTGTACATGATGCCTATGTCTTCAGGAATAGCAGTCTCCCACAGGTGATGGCACGACTATAGAGGCACAGAGAGTGGCTCATAGGTGAGCATGAATCTTCACACACTGTATGTCAATGTGTGACAACTGGTGATGTACACCATGCCAATGTAAATGGGTAATGTGTGTACCTCACTACTTCCAGGTGACTCCGGCTACCCAAACCTATCCTGGCTGTTGACCCCTGTTAGGAATCAGAGAACAGGGGCTGATAATCAGTACAGTGAGGGACATGGCTGTACCAGAAGGGTTGTAACACGCACATTTGGTTTACTGAAAGCCAGGTTCAGGCGCCTCCAGTTAACAGGTGGGTCCCTATGCTACGCCCCTAGGAAGGTATGCCAGTTTGTGGTGGCATGCAGCATGCTGCACACTTTGGCCCTCAGATGGCATGTGCCGTACTTGCAGGAGGAGGGGGGTGGCAATGCACCTGTGACAGCAGTGAATACTGAGGACAATGAGGAGGAGGAGGAGGATATGGACAACATGACAAATATCACACAGCAGTACTTCCAATGAGACACAGGTAAGACTGTAAAGCTGCTAAATTCTTCATTTTTGTGGACTACTGTGTGTGCCAGCTGTGTTGAACCAATCACTGCATTACCCTTTTAATTGACTCACTTATTGTAGGAGGCTGTCCTGGTTTGTACTACAGGTACTTAAACCTTGTACCAGGTCAAGTTATCTCTTATTAATGAATTGTAATCAGTGTCTAGAAGCCAGGCTGTCTAGAGGTAGCTGTAAGGAGAGCAGCCAAGGCTTAACAAGGAGACATGCAAAGCTCTTGCAATACCACTGTAGTCACACAGTACTCACACACATGAAAGACTATACTCAGCGTTACCGAAAATAAAGGTACTTAATTTTAGTGACACAAAGCCAAAAATACTTTGGAGACTATACTCCCTTAGCAGGTAAGTAAATTACACAATATATACACTAGTAACCAAAAACAGGTAAGTAAACAGTCAGAAAATAGTGCAAATAATGAAAATCACCATAGGTTGCAATGGGCCTAGGGGGAACACAAACCATATACTAAAATAATGGAATGCAAAATTCAGTTTCCCACCTAGGCAAGTGCAGTGTGTTGAGAGGCGCTTGGAGAGTAGGAAAACATCAAAGGTAAGTAAAATACCCCACCCCAGAGCCCAGGAAAACATGAGTAAAACACAGCAAGTTTCCTAAAACACACTAGAAGTCGTGGTAGGAGACAAGAACCAGAAGAGACTGCAGGACACCAATGATGGATTCCTGGACCTGAGTACCTGTGGAAGAAGGGGGCCAAATCCAAGAAGCACTGAAGAGTCTAGGGAGAACAGGAGTCCCTGCTAACCCAGATGATGATGCAAAAGGAGAACCACCGATGAGAAGACAAAGTCGATATTGCACCAAAGAAGGTAGATGCGGGAACCTGGTTGATGCTGAAGATGTCCCACACCAGATGGATGAATGCAGTCTGGCTTGCATCGCTAGATTCCACCAACAAGCCTTGGTAAATGCAAAACTCATGTTTTTGCGAAAAATGGCACTGCCGAGGCCCAGGAAGGACCAGGTCGACTCTGCCCAGAAGGGGGAGGCAGAGGGGGCTCTCAGCAACTCAGAGAGCCCTCAGAAGACCAGGTATCGGGCACAGGAGTCACACAGCATGGGGACAAAGGAGTTGCAAATGGAGGTCATTGCAACACTACACAAAGAGATCCCACGCCGCCGGAGAACAACTCAGGGAGCTGAGCATCGCAGGATAGAGTGCTGGGAACCTGGGCTAGGCTGTGCACACAGGAATTCCTGGAAAAGTGCACAGAAGCCCTAGAAGCTGCAAAAAATGCAGTGCACAGGGGTACTGTCTGGCAGGGGGAGGCAAGCTCTTACCTCCAACAAATTTGGAGAGATGGACCTTTGGACAGTCAGGGTCACTTTAGTCCACCACCTGTGTTCCAGGATCCCAGCTCGTTGTCAGGAGAGGGTTCCCAGAGTACTGTTCTTCGCTGTAGAGAGGTGCCTGCTGAAGCAGGGAAGTGACTCCGTCACTCCACAGGAGGTTCCTTTGGTTCTTCTGGTGCAGGATGAAGACAGGCAGTCCTCAGAGCGTGCACAACCTGGAAACTGTTGCAGTTGCTGGCAGGAGCTGAAGTTACAAGGTCGCAGAAGTAATCTTTGCTTCTTTGTTGCAATTTTGTAGAGTTCCTGGAGCAGTCAGCGGTTGATCCGTCGGTAGAAGATGAAGTAAAGGATGCAGAGGATTCCTGCTGGAGTCTAGCAATCTGAATCTGAGGAAACACCCAGAGGAGAGACCCTAAATAACTCTAAGAGGGGGATTGGTCACCTAACCAGGTAAGCACCTATTAGGAGAGATCTCTGACGTCACCTGCTGGCACAGGCCACTCAGATGCTCCCATCAGTTCCCTGACCATCCTGAAAACAAGATGTCAGACCCCAGGGATACTCTGGAGGAGCTCTGGGCCCCACCCCTGGAGTGGTGATGAACAGGGGAATGGTCACTCCCCTTTCCTCTGTCCAGTTTGACGCCAGAGCAGGGACTGGGGGTCCCTGAACAGGTGTAGACTGTATTATGCAAGCCGGGCACCATCTGTGTCCTTTAAAGAATTTCCAGAGGCTCTGGGATGATACCCCTCCCATGCCTGTAACACCTATTTCCAAAAGGAGAGGGCGTAACACCCCTCTCCCAAAACAAGTTCTTTGTTCTGCCCTCCTGGGCTCGAGCTGCTTGAGCAATAGAAGGGCAGAAACCTCTCTGTGAAGTGGCAGCAGTTGGGGATACCTGGGAAGCCTCAGGAGGCTGTAATGGCAGTACTGGGGGTACTCTAAGGAGTCCCCAGAGTGCATGGAATCATACAACCAATGCTTGCAAAATGGGGGTGCGGTTGTGGGGACATGCCTAATGTGTGTTGTGTGTGTAGTGCAGTGGGTGTTCAGTGTTGTGGTGGGGTGTGTGGTGTGTGATGCGTGATAGATGTATAGGTGGATTAGGGGTGTGTGTACAGATTGGCCTGGCAAGATGTGGCAGTCTTTTCATGTTTTGCAATGGATTGTGGGTTGTGTGGCGGTGTGTTAATGTGTCAGGTGTAGGGTATTTGAACTGGCCAATGTTGGCTTGTAGTGGTGATGAGTGCCCAATTCCACCACAGCGGTGTGCTCCACCAATGGTTGACTACCGTTGAACTTTCCTTTGTCCTGTTTTGTGCCAGAGCAGGGGCTAGGGGTCCCTGAACCAGTGTAGACTGGTTTATGCAAGGAGGGCACCAAATGTGCACTTCAAAGCATTGCCAGTGGCTTGGGGAGGCTACCCTTCCCAAACCTGTAACACCTTTTTCCAAAGGGAGAGGGTGTAACACCCTTTTCTCAAAGGAAATCCTCTGTTCTGCCTTCCTGGGCTCGAGCTTCTCAAGCAAAAGGAGGGCAGAAACCTGTCTGGGAGGTTGCAGCAGCTCGGGCTGCCTGGAAACCCTCGGAAGGCTATAATGGCAACACTTGGGGTCCTCTGAAGGAGCCCCCAAAGTGCATGGAATCATACAGCCAATGCTTGCAAAAGAATTGTGGTATGATTCCAACATATTTGATACCAAACATGCCTATGTTTGGAGTTACCATTATGTAGCTGACCTATGTCCAGTATATGTGTAAAATGGCATCCCCACACTCATAAAGTCCGTGAAAATGGGCCTGGAGTTCCTGGGGGCACCTCTGCTAGTGCAGGGGTGCCCTCGCACACAGGTACTTTTGCACCCTGCCCTCTGGGCTGGAAGGCTTGCTGTAGGGGTGACTTGTAAGTGACTCGGTACAGTGAAAAGGGGCAGTGAAAGGGTGCTTGCACCTGTTCACGCAGGCTGCAATGGCAGTTCTGCAGAACCCTTTGCTTGGGCTCCCTATGCGTGGCAAAATATAAGCTGCAACCCATAGGGATCACCTGGAACCCCAATGCCCTGGATACCTAGGCACCATATACTAAAGACTTATAATGGGGAACCAGTGTGCCAATTGTGGGTGAAATACAGAGATAACAGTTATCAGCAACTCAATTTAGGGGAGAGAGCATAACTAGTAGGGTCCTGGTTAGCAGGATCTCAGTAGACACAGTCAAACACACTGACAAACAGGCTAAAAGTGGGGGTAACCAAGGTAGAAATGGGCTGCTTTCCTACATTTGAACAATGTTTGGGGGATCCCTGAAGCAGCTCATTGGCATAATCGAGTCTGGACATGATCAATGCATGAATAATGTTTTTTCTGGTGTTTTGGCAGGAGATCACATTAGATGAACTTTAGGATTCTTTGGGCATATATTGTAGGCACTTCATTCAGTATGCAGTCTTTGTTGAAGGTTAGAAAAGCCTGGCCTTGCTGAGATATTCAGTAAGCATAAATTAACTGAAAAAAGAAAGCCAGTGATTTCTCTTTTTACAGCAATACTAAAAACAAAATCAAAGAAAATACTGTTCTGTAGAGTATATGAAATAGCATCCTTTGACTAGAGTTCACAGGGTACCAGGGGCACAAAGCATGTTAGACAGTCGAAGCAAGCAGACATTTTAGGTTCAGGCCTATACAATTGAACTGCTTTCTTCATGAATATATTACGCAAGGCATCTTTCATAAGATGGATGACTCTATATGGAAGAAACGCTGAGATGTTAGGCAACTATTTTTCTTATGCTGTGCAGATTGTGTGGAAATTCAAGGATCAAGTGGTAGAGCATGTGGAACAAATACCCAGAAGCCAGTAGCTTTGATTCCTTATTGAGTCTGCTGGGATAACAATAAAATAAAAATTGCCAAACATATAGTCAGGATTTTAAATCTAGATGTGGTTTTATTAAGAGAATGAATAGGCATAACATGGAACTTGACTTTGTCCACCAATACATGACAAAGGAACACTTGAATTAATCACATGTTGATTGAATATGCAGTGTCTAGCTGCAGAGTATAATTGATCCCGTATCCAGTTATCCATAATATTGGGCAAGAGTAGTGAAGTAAATGGTACTCTCTTTTCTCATTCTGACCTCTCTTCATAACTGATCCAGACATTTTTATTTTCTCCTTCATTTGACCCTTCTTCAGACCCTGTGATTTGTTCCAGTTTGCCAACCTCTGAAGTCCGTTCTCTCTCAAAAGGACAAAAATGTTCTGCTCCCCTGGCCAATTGAAATGCAGATTATTTTGACTGAAAGTGTGCAGGATTATTTTGACTGAAAGTGAGACTGAGCATGGTGAAAAGGTTGTAGTGTTGATTTAGGTGCAGAACACATTCAGGGATGTAGAAGACTATTGTTTGAATGTGGAGCATGCCTCTGAATGTGAAGCTTGAGTGAAATGTTGAAAGGCCTCTTTAATGATCAACAGTGTACTTGGAAGTGTGTATGCCTTGTAGATCATCCAAGGGTTTACAGAGCTAAACTTAATGATCGATTTTCACCTGAGGACCTGACTCACATTTACATTTTTATTTATAGTGGATCGATTAAAGCATTTTCCTTAGTCTTTTAGACCATGTTGTACTTCATATCAATTGTTTGAAAGAGGCGGAGGTGGGAAACTCAACCTAGGTGTCAGGCAGTGGGTGCAAAAACCCCACGCTGATAGCTGTCTGGATATATAGGATGCTACTGACATTTTAATTTGTTAGTAAAGTCTGCCAACTAATGTTTTCTTGTACCATGCTTGTTATTATGTTGGATATAATTAAAAATGATATAATAAGGTCCGACTTCATGTTTGTTCCTACAATTTCTCATGTATATAATACTAGAAAATAGATGCTACACCCTCTGTATGTCGTATTGGTATATATACCTAGGACTGGTAAATTAAATGCTTCTAGTGAGCCTGCAGCACTTAGTCCCTCTTAAAACATGTCTCAAACCTGTGTGCAGTATTAAAGTGCCAATAAAACTTGTCAAAATAAACCTTTTGCCAAGTCTAAAACTCCCCATTTAACACATATGTCATCCCTGGGGTATGCCCTAAGCAGCCCATAGTGCAGGGTATTGTATTTAACAATTTGGTCATGTAGTTTTAAGTTTTACATGCCCTGGTTGTGAAAAATGCACACAATTGTTTTTCACTACTGTGAGGCCTACCTCTCCCATACGATAACATTGGGTTACCTTATTATATTTAATAAGTTATAACGTTTGTTTGAGAGTAGGTGGAAATGTCATGTTATGTGTCTAAAGAATTATAATTTAAAATCCTCTTTAATGGTAAAGTCGAATTCTAAGTCCAAATTCTAAAAATGTCACTTTCAGAAAGGTGGAATTTTCTTGACCTAACCATTTGGTGCCTGCAGCCTGTTATCTGGCTTAAATGGCTAGGTATCGTTGGCCTTTGTGTATTCCTCCCAGTCTGCCACCCAATAGGGGGACTGTGTGTTGGCCAGCTGGGCCATGCTGGCAGGATGGGGGTGGAGCTGTGCACAGCCCCACCGGTACCTCAGAGAAGCTGCTGCCGTCCAAGCACTGAGAACTTCACACTAGCCTTTTATGTCCCCAGGAATCTGGGGGCCAGGGCAGGGAAGAATGAAATTCCAACACCATCTGTGGGGAAATACTTAGAAGTTGCTTCCACTTCAAAGCTGGCACCAGGTATAAGATTACAACCCTCAGACCCATTCTTCAGTTCACTTTTTACCTGCAAAGAACTCTCAGAGGACTGCCCTGCTGCCTGTGGCCTGCTGTGCACTTCAGAGGGCGGTGTTGCTGCACAAAGAATACTTCCCTGCTCCCTGAAGCATGCCCTGTGCCCTTGGATTACTATTCTACTGCTTGAGACCTGCTTTCCTGCTTGAACTAAGTACCACCAGAGTGCCTCCAAGAGCTAGTGGGCTGGCTTCCTAATCAGAGCCTCATGGACAGAAAAGTCTCCAACCATTTTGAAACCGCACCTGGACCCAGCCTGCGTGAGTCCTGACCTTCCAGTCCTGGACCTTTGGAAGTAGTGCTAAAGGTGCCAAGATAGCCCAGATCCGAAACTCCGACCTTAGAAAAATGTTCAGTCAAAAGGTGCTCTGAGGACCTAGAGGAGACCTAGACCTACCTGCTTTCAGATCCACCAACATTTTATTAAAATGTACTTTTTCTAAATTGGTGTGTGATTTTTCTGGTTTTGTTTTCACTTTATTGCAGTTTAGGTGCTGTGTAAATACTTTACTCATTGCTTCTAAGTTAAGCCTCAATGCTTTTGTGTAAAGGTACCATAGCATTAAGCACAGGTTAATTAAGTGACTTTGTGTAGTTCACCGTGACAAAGATTGTGGCTGTTGCTTGAGAAGGGCTCACATTCCCCTCAGCCAACACCCAATTTCTCACATCCCCCATTGGCATAACTGGTCTCCACCCACGGTCTCTGGTTGTGTAAGCTAGTTATTTCATTCAGCTATGTGAGTTGTCTACGATGTCATGTGTGGGGATGCAGAGGTGGGTGTTGCTTCCCATATACAGATCTTTGCCAGTAGTGTCTTGCCACTTTCAGTAGTTTACTCATTGGTACAAGTTGGACAGTTAGATTGCCCATCAACTACTACAACACTGTATCTTTTTTGTCTCTGCTAGAACATCTTTGTTTTCTGCATTAGGAGCATTGCCCAGCCAGCGCATTGCCCTCTGTAATTGATGCGCTGCACAATAGAGTTTGTAATTTGGTGTGCCAGAACTCCATTATTTAGGAGTCTTTGTGCTTTGTGGTAAGCTACCCCATTTTCATTTTCCCCATATGAGACCAGAAATGATACTCTGGTAGTCCCTGACAAAATACATTGTTCAGCACTACCAGTAATGTTGCGAATAAAAACACCAGCGTACGTAAAAGTAGCATCTTAGCTATCACTACACTGCCCTTTGGTGAGAAGAGGAGAGTAAGTACATATGCAGTGTTGCGGCAGTGTGGGCGTGCAGGACCCCAAAAAATCTGCATTACGGTGTCGCCAAACATTTGGTTGATCAACAATGGTGTTAACCTCAAAGTCTATGAGGCAATGTCTCCCTAAAGACAAGATTCAAAACAGCATTTCACAACAGTCAGTAAGAAAGGAGTGACTCAAAAACAGAGTTTGAGATAGGAAATTAGAAAACCATGAGTGTTTATTACAAGATTTAAAGGCTCAGTAAAAAAAAATAGTAAATTGCAAATGCAGCAATAAAGGTATTAAAATACATAGAAGTTATTTGCCATGTAGATCCGTCAAATGCAAAATAGTATAACAATGGTAAAAAATCAGAGACATACTAAGGGCCTGATTACGGCCTTGGCGGATGGGATACTCCATCACAAACGTGATGGATATCCCACCCGCTGTTTTACAAGTCCCATTGGATAGAATGGAACTTGTAATATGACAGACGAGATATCTGTCCAATTTGTGACGGAGTATCCCATTCGCCAAGGTCGTAATCAGGCCCTAAGTCTTAAGTGTGCACCAAAATCAGTTTGAAAACAGATCTCATCCTTAGAGCCCCAGAAAAGGTTTCTGGCTCACCCTCCATATTGAAGGATTTAAATACAGTTTTCTTGTGTAGAAAGTACAGGAACTGCAAAATCAGCATAGTATGATCATTACTCCAATAAATCACATTTTCACATTTCTAACTGTTACATAACCCTACTGCCTTAGCACTAGTACACTACGTGAATTTTGATGCGCCCATTCTGACCTAATATCATTCAGAGGTAAACAACAGTAAACCATTCTGAATTAATGCAATACAGTGTTCAGCCAGGAAAGACCTTGGATATTATAGCAAAAGGGTTTCCTTTAAAGAGTTCTTCGAGAACAGTGTCATACAGAAAGAAACAATCCATATCTTGCTACATGTAGTGTGAGACGAGAAATATAAGCACAGAATAAACATCATGATACAGCATTCCTTTTGAATTCATTTTGAGGCATAGTGAGCCAAAGCTAGAAAAACACATTTTAATACATCATAATGAATGTGTTTCAATTACATTAGTTCAGTGTCACTATGTCATGTGAATTATGATGCAGAGCAACTGATATTAATGCTAATTTTAGTTTAAATGCACAAAATCTCCCTCAGCAGTGACTCTTGCCACATTTCACTTAATGAAGTAATCAACGGTATGGTATACTCTTACATCGAATTTCTTCACCATGTTGAAACTCCACATAATTTGAGTATTAGGCACTGCCAGTTGTTCCTCATTCGACATTGCTCTAAGTCGAAACAGAAACAATTTAATCCAGTTGATTCTCAAACCTGTGAAACCACCAAACTCATCCAACAAGGCCATTAACACTTGCAAAATAACCTCTGGAAGGGATAAAAGAGGCCTCCTGGACCACCCCAGACATCTGTCTACAAGCAGGTGTGATCACAAGCTTCACTCATCTGCAAGGGGATCTCTCTCCCCTCTCTAAAGTGCAAACTGGTGCTGCCTGCACAGTGAAACACACAATGACTCCTCCATATTTCACTGAATGCACTGTCCCCAAGGCAGCCCAGAATTCATGGCTGCCCTGAGGGCTGTGCTTTCATTGTAATCAAGCACACTGTTCATGTTTGAGCCAGTGCATCTGTTTAAAGGTGCCCTATGTACAGTACAGGCCTTGGAGCGCCAGATTCGAGGGACTCCCCAGAAAATCCAGTAAACACAACTTCAAACAAAAGAGCGTTATGATTGACCAGGAGGGCTTTCTTTTGCCTTGGGCCACTGAATGCGAGCACTCTGATTGGCTGGTGACAGCATGAAAACAAATGTTGCGGTGACCATTTCAGGCTTCCCGGGACTTAGTCCTCTATCCTGAAAATGTTTTTTTTTTAAATGATATAAGAAGTCAGGGTAGAGCTACCCAGCCCCTCCAGCCCTTATGGGCCAAAATTAAAACAAAGTTGTTTTTTTGCCACAATCCCACAGCACTCTCATTCGATTGCGTCCCAATTTTTTTTTTAATGGTAGTCACCATTAGGTTTTAAGAAAAATGACCCCCGGGGTGGGCCAGGGCCTGGGGCTGTTAATCAAAATATATATTGGAGAGGGCGGGTATAAGTGAGGCACCCTTTGCAAGCCAATTTCTATCCGAGGGACCCCATCCCCTGCGGCCCAACATAATAATGAATGTGGAGGGGACATGCTTTGCCCCACCCAAGTCGATTAATGCATCAGGAACCCTATCCCCTCGTGCAGGCATAGTAATGAAAGTGGAGGGATCATGTGACAGACAGGAGCAATGCGAGCTTCTGCTTCACTCTTCCCAGAGCTCCCAACATTGTGTTTAGTGGGCGCCTCAGGTTGGCACCAGGGCACCCACATTACACTCCAGGGGGCTTACCCCTCCCCTTAAGAAATGAATAAGGCCCTGGGGGATGGGGTGCCCAGGGTCTTTAAAGGCTCGGGGAAGGGTACCGCATGCACCACTCCCCAGTTATTATAAACAAAAGTGTCCTGGCTGGGCACTGGGACACACAAAATAAAAGTAAAAAAAACAATGAATAATAAATGTGCGTCAGGAATTGCTCAATTATTAGTTCCTTGAAGAAGTTCCCCAAAATGTCTTCTGAGGGCTCTTTAAACTGTTTTTTTAGGCTTGGTGATATCCTTAGAAGGGAAAGGAGCACCACCAAGCATTTTCTATTGCTGTAGAGGGGCTGCAGGAAGTGCAGCAGCCCCTAACACACTTAAAAAAAACAGTAAGCCTCCTGGATCAATAAATTCATGACCATAGTGCAGAGTCCCTTTGCGGCCTGCCGATATCTATACTTTGTAGGTTGAAAAATTAAAAAAAAGTCTCAAAGATATTTTGATGTTTCTTTTTAATAAAGCTTTATTAAACATTTTTATGACGTTCTGTTTTTTTATACACTGAACTCTGTGAATTAATGAAATATACATTTCATTATAATTATTGGTCATTTTCTTTCTAGACAGTGTATATGCTTTATATATGTTGATATTCTGACCCCTTCATAAAGCTAATGGGCCCACTTTTTATATTTTGGTGTTCTGAGTCTCAAACAATGTCGGTATCTTGGCCTTACCTAAAATGACACCCTGTATATTCAGCCAAGTACTTCCAATGATGTTTAAGCGCCAGGCACTGCGCCCAGCTCTCGGCTGGGCACAAGCCAAGCATAGTGGTGGTTGAGCACAGGGTCGGGCCACAGTTAACGATAACTTGTGCGCTTTTCATGCACTGATAAATACCCCACATATTACATCATTTGTGAGATGATCTATGACATCATTGATAACATGACTGCAACATCTGAAATTACATCATTGATGACAGGACTGCATGGCGGCGGCACAATTTATAGTTACTTTGGTGCACAAGCTTTGGTACTTAAGATAACTATAACTGGTGAATGTCATTGGATTTGTTATTTAAAATGGTTTGTTTTCACCCAGCTATAATGTCTCTTTAACCTCTGTTTTTACAGAGAATTTCAGAGAATTTTTTTAATGAAAATTAGATATTATTACCGTCCCTACTATAACATCACTTTAACCTTTGTTTTTCTCAGTGAAATTATTTAAATATATAATTATATATATCCGCTTTGAAATCCCCTGACCAATTTGTATTCTAGGATTGGGCTCTGTATAGATGAACCGCATCCTTTAAAAAAGATCTGAGTCCCAGCCCACCTCCACAGTACTCCTATAAGCTCAGCTCAGTATACCAAAGACCTTTTCATTATCAAGAGAGGCCACTAAGTAAATGGTGTCATCTCTTGATATGGAAAGTATGTCTTCCTGGTACAAATCCATTCTGGTCTGAATGTTTTAATCCTTAACTATTAGTAGCAATCTTTTAGTAAATATCATTCCTAATATTTTTTAATCCAGATTCAGTAAGGAGAGGGATCAGTATTCGTGCACATCCCAGTTTAGGAGGACAACTATCAGTACCTCTTGCATGAAGAACAGCAGTTTGTCCAACTGTTTTGCTCTCTGGTATATTTTGAAAATTCTAGGAGCGAGTTCGGACTTGTAAGCTGCAGATAGCTCTATAGGGGACCTGTCTGTCTCTGGAGTTCTGCCTCCAGCAGCCTGGTCTATCACCAGTTTAATCTCATCCATTATTGACTCCTCCAAATCTTGATTCTGTATTGGGGTAATTCAAGACTTGCATATATTCTCTAGATATGTTTATAACTGTGCTTTTTCTGGGAGGACTGCTTACAAAGTTGTATAATACTCAACAAAGGACTCATTGATACCTATTTGCATAGTGATTACATCACCCTGCGACATGCAAATGGCCACCATCAGGGTTATAGTACTCTTGCTTTTCAGGGGTCGGGCAGGCAGACTGACTGTCTTTTCACTTCCCTTACATTAACTGGACATATGTTCACTGTAGTCTAAGGTGGTCATTATGACACTGGCAGTGAGTGATAAAGTGGCGGACATACCGCCAACAGGCTGGTGGTAATTACCGCCAAATTATGACCATAGCGGTGATAACTCCCATCAACAGCCAATGTACCACACCATCCACCAGGTTGTTAACACCACTCACCAAGGCGGTAGCCATCAACAGCCAGGCAGAAGACAAGGTACTTCCCACCATATTATGACATAGCAACCCCCCAGGATTTCTGGGGTGGTAACAAAGATATCAAAACCCTGGCGTAAACAGAACACAGAAGACCAAAGACTCACCCTCAGAGACACAGAGAAGACCAATGCTGCCATGGAACCGGAACTGCAAGTCTTCCGGATGCTCTTCTACGCCAGGCTCCACCTGGAACACCAAGCCAACGAAGACGACGACAGTGAGTACAGCTGCCTAGCACACAAGGGAGGGAGGGAGGAAAAGGAGAGTGACACACACACACACGACACACAGCAGACACACACACACCATACACACAGCTGCAGACGTAAACCAATGGCACATAACGGACGGCATAAAAATACAAGAACTAGAGTACAGAAGTATTGAAAATGTATTTGCAAGGCCAAACCCACCACATAAACCAATTTCAAAACAAAAAGATATGTACAGTTGTCCACAAGGGGCCAATGCCCAGTCCAAAGTACTAAGGGCTCACATGGCCACAGAGCACAGTCCAAGTCCAAACTTGTTTCCTGACAACATCCTCACAGAACTGTGTAGGGGCATCATCATTGAAGTGGGCA
This sequence comes from Pleurodeles waltl, assembly GCF_031143425.1. Classification (NCBI taxonomy): domain Eukaryota; kingdom Metazoa; phylum Chordata; class Amphibia; order Caudata; family Salamandridae; genus Pleurodeles; species Pleurodeles waltl. The sequence goes on from NC_090438.1 coordinate 727,934,831, forward strand.
GACGCCTCAGGGGAAAGGTGAGTGGGGGGTCACCTCAGCGGAAGCCGGCTACTTGCCCACTGCCTCCTGAGGGGACACCATGCTCATTTCACAATGCTGAGGAGTGCAAGGTCACAGTCTCTGAGGTGGGGAACTTGCCCGCTGCTTCTGGAGGGGGCTCCATACCCATTTCTCTTTGCTGGGGAGTGCAAGGTCACAGTCTCTGAGGTGGGGAACTTACCTACTGCTTCTGGAGGGGGCTTCTTGCACAGCAGTCCCTGGAGAGTGGCATGCATGTCCGCTGTTTGAGGTGAGGGCTGCACCCTCTCAGCTGGAGGTGAGGACTCTGACTACTGGTGGTGGTGATACCCTGCCAGCCTCTGCTGGAGTTGAGGGTTGCAGTGTCTCAGCTTGTGAAGGTGCCTTCTGGGCAGCCTCTGCAGAAGGTGAGGGCTGCTGTGTCTCAGCTGGGGAAGGTGCCTCCTTTGCAGCCTCTGCAGGAGGTGAGGGCTGCAATATCAGCATGGGATGAGGGCCCCGTGCCCACTGGTGGTGTTGGTGTTGGTACCCTGCCAGCCTCTGCAGGAGGTGATGGCTGCTCTGTCTCAGCAGGGGAAGGGGCCTCTTGGGTAGCATCTGATGGAGGTGAGGGCTGCTGTGTCTCAGCTGGAGGTGAGGGCTTCTTCCCTTTCATTGCAGGAGCTGAGGGTTCCTTCCCCTTCCTGGCTGGTGGAGTGGGATACTTCTTCCTGGCTGCTGGAGTGGGTTCCTTACCCTTCCTGGCTGCTGGAGTGGGATCCTTACCCTTCCTGGCTGCTGGAGTGGGATCCTTCACTGTCTTGCCTCCACGACTAGGAGGTGCCTCCACTGTCCACGTGGACTGTTTGACTGAGGTGCTGGGCTGGGCCGTTGGGACCCTGCTCTTATGGGCAGGACAGGGGGAGGGAAAAGCTTACGTTGGGCAAGAAAATGCTTCTTAGGGACAGTGTGGCGTGGTGAGGGAGGGGTGATGGGAGTGGAGGTTGAGGAAGTGGTTGTTGGAGGAGTACGTCTGCTGGACTATGGTGCTGGTGCATGGGTAGTGTGCTGATGTGAGGTGGATGTCTGTTGGGTGTCTGAGTGCCTGTGTTTTTTGTCCTGTAGTGGGGGGACAGACAGGGTGGGAGAGGACACAGGGGACGCAAGGATGGATGTTGTGGAGGTGACTGCCAGTGAGGTATGTGTGCTGCTTGGGGTGGTGATGGTGGTGTTGGCTGTTAAAGCAGAGCATGCAGATGTGAGTATGGACGTGACTGTGAGGGAGGTGGAGAAGGAGGAGGATGGGGAGACAGTGGATGCAGTGGATGTGGTTGTGTGTGCAGCTGTCTGGTGTTTGCATGAGTGCTCGTGGACTGAAGTGTGGTGCCTCTGTTTGACTGTGCCACTCTTGTGAGTTGTCTTGTGTGCCTGTTTGTCTGTATGTGTGCATGGGGTGGGCTGGGGTTGAGGAGACTGGGACTGAGAAGTGGTATTTGGAGGGGGGACATTAGGAACAGGGACAATGGCCTGCCATCAGAGAGGAGGCCAGAGCCTGAATCAATCTCTGTTGGGCTGCCAATCCACTGTGGATGCCCTCCAGGAATGCATTGCATTGCCGCATCTGGGATGCCAGCTCCTGGATGGCATTCACACTGTTGACTGCCCTACAGAGATGGATCTCAGGAGGTCAATAGCCTCCTCACTCAGGGCAGCGGGGCTCACTGGGGCAGGGCCTGAGGTGCTGGGGCGAAGGAGATGCCCACCCTCCTTGGTGAGCAGGCATGGGCAACTCGCTGAGGGGCTGCTGGGAGGGTGGTGCTGGTAGGGGGGTGGCGGCTGTACCTGCAGCTGGGGTGGTCACAGAGGTGTCCGCCACCACCAGGGAGCTTCCATCTGAAAAGGTATCTGAGTCAGTGTTGTCACCTCCTGTCTCCACCATGGTGCTTCCCTCGCCCTCCGTCCCACTGGTGCCCTCAGCGTCAGTGGACTCTGCCTCCAGGGTCCTGTGAGATGCAGTTCCTTCTGTCGCCGGTGCCCCTGCTCCTCTGCCAGATGATCCTAATGCACACATGGACAGGATGACAGAAGAAAAAAGGGGGGAGAGAGAGAAAGGGAACAATGAGTCAATTACAGCACCAACACCACAGTTGGCATACACAGCACCGTCACACACAGGGATCAGGATTGAGCACTATGCATTTCCCTGGCAATGATTTGGCTAGAAGCTACACCAAGATGAGGGCCAAACACCGCCAACTGTGCACCTTCTGGGACCCACAAAGCCCTGACTGACTTGGAATTCAATTTGCCATACACCCATTACCCTTGAGCTGGATCACGCTGCAATGTCTGTCCTGGCATTAAGGGGCACCCACTAACTCATACGCACCACTGGGATCCCATGCCACCTACCACTTATTGAAATAACACCCACTGTACTCACCTCCTTGTGGCTGCTGTGATGCCCTCAAGCGCCCATCTAGATCTGGGTGGGTCGCCGCCTATATGCGGGCCATCAGGGGGTTCAGGTTCCGACAGGCACCCCTTCCTCACTGGGAGGCCATCCCCAAATGGGCCTCCATGGTCGTCCATGCCCAGCGACTCAGGTCCTCCCCTGTTTCAGGCAGTGGGTGCTCTGCCTGCTGTAAACCCCCAGGGGCCGCACGTCCTTGGCGATGGCACGCCACAATCCCTTCTTTTGATGGGTGCTGACCTGCAGAGGGAATATATACAGGAGGACTTCATTACACATACAATCCAGCCTGTCACACATATGGCCCACCAATCCTGTTTCCATCACCATTGGCACACATCCTCCGGTGCCCACCATGTACACTATCACCAAACATTCCCCACTACCCCCCGATTACACAGTGCTTGCACATCTCCATGCATGCTTCCCACAAGCATCATGCCCATAGTCTACTCACCTGTTGGTCTGGAGGACCATACAGAAGTCCATACTGGGGTAGGACCCCATCCACCAGTGAAACCCAGCTCCTCCTAAGTGAAGGCAGGGGCCCTTTCCTCTGTCACATTTGCCATTGTAGGTTCCAGACACAGGTTATAGCAGCACACAGAGTGTAGGTGTTGTCCTGTGGAAATTCACAAACAAGTGAGGATTTAAATAGAAATTGGCAGTCACCTCCGCGGCGGTGTATACCGTCACCACTGGCGCTGATCCCCTTTGGCCACTGTACTCCATAGAGCCCCATATTAGCCAATGAGGAACTGCACGGCGGTGCAAGACCGCCTTCCGCCATGACGCCCAATGTCAGCGGAGTTACCTCACTTACACCTGTCCGAAGATACAGGACCGGCGTCGCCCTTTCATGGTGGTGGACAACGAGCAGATTATCCATAACTGCGTCATTGCCTAGAATTGCACATACAGTGCCATTCTTACTGTCCCATCACATTGAGTCTGTATGTACTCTGATCAAATTGTGACAGCCTACTCACTCTTGTGTCCCTTAGATACCTACTGCTGCGGATGAATAGGAGGAGGAGACAAACCCCCGTGTACAGACCCCTTGTGGACTTGGCTACACTGGAGGACAGGCACATAATACTCACCTATAGACTGGACAGGGCCACAATCACAGAGCTTTGTGTCCAATTAGAGCCTGACCTGATATCAGCCATCCGTCATTCCTCTGGAATCCCCCCTCCCGTGCAAGGGCTATCAGTGCACCATTTTGTGGCAACTGGTTCTTTCCAAGTGACAGTGGGCCTGGCAGCAGGAATGTCACAACCAGTGTTACGGTGTTACCAAAAATAAAGGTACTTTATTTTAGTGACACAAGGCCAGAAATATCTTAGAGGCAATACTCCTTCTGGAGGTAAGTATTATACACAATATGTACACTAGAGATCAAAATCAGGTAAATAAATAGTCATAGAATAGTGCAAACAGTAGAAAATACAATAGAATGCAAAAGGCCTAGGGGCAACACAAACCGTATACTAAGAAAGTGGAATACGAATCACAAATTCCCCCCTAGGCAGGTGTAGTGTGTATAGGGGCACTGGGAGTGTAAGAAAACACCAAAGGTAAGTAAAATACCCCACCCCAGAGCCCAGGAAAGTAGGAGTAAAGTGTTGCAAGTTTCCTCAGGACACTCTACAAGACGTGATAAGAGTTATTGCAAGAACCAAGCAAGACTGCTAGCAACAAATGGTGGATTCCTGGACCTGAATACCAGTGAAGAGAGGAGACCAAGTCAAGACATTGGAGAAGATTCCAGGAAGTATAGGAGCCCCTGCCAACCTAGAAGATGGCGAAGAAGAGGATTATCCGGTTACAAGAAGTCTGCAGAAGAGCACCAAAAAAGATGGCTGTAGGTTCCTGCATAGTGCAGGAGATGTCCCACGTCGAGAACTTGGATGCAGGCTGTTTGCGTCGCTTGCGTCCAACAAGCCTTGGTTTAAGCAAGGTCGCGATTTGCTTCAAAATGGTGCTGCCTGGACCCAGGAGGGACCTGGGGGCCTCAACTCGGACTGAGGAAGCATAGGCGGCTCCCAACACTGGAGAGAGGCCACAGATGATCAGGCAGCACCCACGGGAGTCCGAGGACACGGGGACAAAGAAGGTGCAAATTGCGGTTGGTGCAGCACAACAAAAGAAGGTCCCACACTGCCAGAGAACACCTCAGCGAGTTGTGCGTCGCAGGATGGAGTGCTGGGGGCCTGGGCTACACTGTGCATGAATGATTCTTGGAAGAAGTGCGCAGAAGCCCAAGGAGCCAGTGGTGATGCAGTGCACAGGGGTACTGTCGCAAACCAGGAAGACAATCACTTACCTCCTCAAAATTTGGACAGCTGGGTTGTGTCGGTCCACCACCTGTGTTCCAGGGAGCACGCTCGTCATCAGGAGAGGTGCCTGCAGGAGCAGGGAAGTGAGTACGAATCTCCAGGGGAGTTTCCTTCAGTTCTTCTGGTGCAGGGTTTAGACAGGGAGTCCTCAGAGTCTGCACACCTTGGAAACTGTTGCAAATGCTGGCTGGAACTGAATTGCAGGTCACATAAGTCGTCCTGGATAATTTGTTGCAGTTACAGCAGTTCCTGGAGCAGTCTGTGGTTGATACGAGGGTCAGAAGCTGAAGCAGAGGATGCAGAGGATTCCTGGAGGAGTCTTGCAAGCTGAATCTGAAGAGGAACCCACAGGAGAGACCCTAAAAAACCCTGAGAGGGGGATTGGCTACCTACCCTAGTATGCACTTATCAGGAGGGGTTTCTGATGTCACCTGCTGGCACTGGCCACCCAGAGATCTCCAGGGTGTCCCCACACCTTGGAAAACAAGATGGCTAATGTCAGGGACACACTGGCGGAGCTCTGGGCACCACCCCTGGGGTGATGATGGACAGGGGAGTGGTCACTCTCCTTTCCTTTGTCCAGTTTTGCGCCAGAGCAGGGACTTGGGGTCCATGAACCGGTGTAAACTGGCTTATGCAAGGAGGGTACCATCTGTGCCCTTCAAAGCATTTCCAGAGGCTCTGGGAGGCTACACCTCCCAAGCCTGTAACATCTATTTCCAAAGGGAGAGGGTGTAACACCCACCTCCCAAAGTAAATGTTTTGTTCTGCCCTTCTGGGACTGAGCTGCTCAGACCCCAGGAAGGCAGAACCCTGTCTGTGAGGTGGCAGGAGCTGTAGCTGCAGTGCAAACCTCAGAGAGCTGGTTTGCCAGTACTGGGGGTCCATGGTGGAGCCTCCAGGATGCATGGGATTGCCACCTTCAATACCTGATTTGGAATAGGGGGACAATTCCATGATCTTAGACCATGGCCATATTTGGAGTTACCATTGTGAAGCTATATGTAGGTATTGACTTATATGTAGTGCACGCGTGTTATGGTATCCCCGCAGTCACGAAGTCCAGGGAATTGGCCCTGGACAGAGTGGGGGCACCTTTGCCAGTGCAAGGGTGCCCTCATACTAAGTAACTTTTCACCTAGCCTTCAGGAAATGAAGATTAGACATATAGGTGACCTATACGTTACTTAAGTGCAGTGAAAATGGCTGTGAAATAGTGTGTGCACTATTTCACGCAGGCTGCAGTGGCAGTCCTGAAGAAGGGTTTGTCTGAGCTCCTTTTGGGTGGCAAAAGAAATGCTACAGCTCATAAAGATCCCCTGTAACCCCAATGCCCTGGGTACCTAGGTACCATATACTAGGGGCTTATAAGGGGGGTCCAGTGTGCCAGTTGGAATTGGAATATGAAGTCACTAAACTATAGTGATTAATTTGGAAGCAGAGAGAGCATACACACTGAAGTTCTGTTTAGCAGAACTTCAGTGACACAGTTAAGCACTACTGACAACACACAAATGGACCACAAACTATGAGCACTGGGGTCTTGGCTAGCAGGATCCCAGTGGGACAGGCAAAACACACTGACAAATAGGGTTTTAACTATGAGCACTGGGGTCCTGGGTAGCAGGATCCCAGTTAGACAGTAAAAACACACTGAGAAACAGGCTAAAAGTTGGGGTAACCATGCTAGAAAGAGGCTACTTTCTCACAGACAATCAGGAGAGTCTTATTTCCTGGCGGTGGTCTTGGTCTTGGCAAGTGTCTCTGGCTTTTGTCTGGGTCGCAGGGAACGTTTAGAGGGTGGTTCACCTTCTGCAGGGGGAGGGGTGCTGGTGGCCTCTGGGTCCTGTGGCGGGGCCTCCTGCCCACTAGCTGCAGTGGAATTGGTGGGCTGGTCAATATACTGGCTAGTGGTAGGGGCCCGCTCGTGTGCTGTTGATTCCCTCATGATATTGGCCATGTCTGCCACACCCCTGCTATGGAGATCACTGTGGTGTTGAGAGCCTGCACATCCTCCCTGATCTCCTGATGGTGTTCCTCCTGCAGCAGCTTGTTCTCCTGCATGTTGTCAAGGATCTGTCCCATCGTGTCCTGGGATTATTGGTAGGCACCCAGGATCTTTGTGAGTGCCTCCTGGAGAGTCGGTTCTCTGGGCCTGTCCTCCCCCGGCACACAGTAGTCCTCCCAGTGTTCCTGTTCCCCTGTGCCTCTGTCTCCTGAATGGTTTGCCCACTGCCAATGACCCCAGGTCCCTGATTGTCTTGGGTGTGAGGTGTAGACTGGGGTCCCTGTACAGGTGGGCACACTGCTGATTGACTTATCCTAGGGACAGAGATGTGGGTACACAGGGAGGGTGCTGTGATGTTGGATACTGATGGGGGAGGCTCTGTGGTGGACTGTGAGTGGGCTGGGATGACCGACTGTCCAGTGGTCCCTGATGGGCCAGGTTGTTGATCCAGATCTGGACGTCCAGAGTTACTGTCATCCCTAGGGGCATCTTCTGTTGGGGGAATGGTTTGTCGGGGCACCTCCTCTCCGCTGATATTGGCTGGGGCACCTGTGGGGATGTAAGTGATGTATTATGCTTCATGCCTGTGACATATTGTATATCCTTATCTTCCCCTCTATTGTTTCCGTTGCCCTGCCACCTTGGTTTGGGTATGTTGATGTATTGTGGGATTGTTAGTTCTCCTTTGCTGTGCATTCTTTAGTGATAGGTGTCCATGCAGGGCTGGGAGGGCTGTCCATGCATTGGTATAGCATGCAAGGCTGGGCATTGGGGTTAGTCATATGTGTAGGTGCAGTGTGTGGGATGGGATGGAGTGATGGGAGTGAGGGTGAGGGTGTGAGATGGCATGCAGGTATGGGGGTTGATAAGTAGTAAATGTTGACTCACCAGTAGTGTCCAGTCCTCCAGCTACTCCAGTGAGTCCCTCGGGATGCAGTATTGCCAAGACTTGCTCCTCCCATGCTGTGAGCTGTGGGGGAGGAGGTGGAGGTCTCCCGCCAGTCCTCTGTATGGCAAGCTGGTGCCTTGCTGCTATGAACGTACCTTCCCCCATAGGTCATTCCACCTCTTCCTTATGTTGTCCCTTGCTCTTGGATGCTGTCCCATGGCATTCACCCTGTCCACAATTCTCTGCCATAGCTCCATCTTCCTGGTAATGGATATTTGCTGTACCTGTGCTCCAAACAGCTGTGGCTCGACCGTGACTATTTCCTCCACTATGACCCGCAACTCCTCACCTGTGAAACAGGGGTGCCTTTGTGGGGACTTGGGTGTTATGTGGTGTGTGTTCGTGTGTGGGTGTTGGGTACTGTGGTTGGGTGTGCGAAGTGGGGTGCGTGAGAGATGTATGGGTGTATGTGGTGTGTGTGTCTAGTTGTCGCAGTGGTCTTGGGGTCAGTCTGGTGGCAATAATTTGTATTCGTAAAGGGTTGTGGGGGATGTGGGTGTGTGTTTTATAATGTTGTGGATGGGTGGGTGTGGTGTGTGTATGAGTGTCAAGTGTGTGTTTTTGGTATTGGCCAATGTTGTGCAGTTTAGTATTTGGGTGTCTATTCTAAGCGTGCTGGTGTGTACCCCCAATGGTTTACCGCCGTTGAGTGTCCGCCGTGGTGATTCGTGGGTCATGATGTAGTGGGCGTAGTTTTGTTGGCGTAACGGTATGGGTGTTGGTACAGCCACTTTAGGTCTGAACCCTTGGCTGGTGGATTTATGTATGTGGCAGTATTCTGTTGGATTGGTGTCTGTGCGTCATAATATGGAGAATGGATATTCGCCACCGTGGCGGTATGTTGGCGGCCGTCACTGTGGCGGTATGCTGAATTTACCACCAATGTCATAATGAGGGCCTAAATTTCCTATTCTGGCTATCAAGTCAGTATGTTCACCCTTATCTCTCTTATTTGCTGGGGCATGATATGGTTATTTAAGGCAAATTTTTCCAACTCACCGATGTGTTGTTTTACAGTGGTGATTTTTATGGCTTTGTGAAATTTATTCCAAAGTGGGTTTAGTACATACAGCTTGTAATATAATAAATGCAGTGGTGGCTGGTGATGTTTATTAGTGTTGGGGCTGAACTTGGATTGGGTGGGGTCAGGGGGGGTACATGTTGTGTTTTTTGGGAGGCTAGTCACCATTTCCTGTGCAAATAATCACAATTTAATAATTTTGCTGTTGCATAAATAGGTCGGAGCTCTCTATGGAGCCAGTGCACGTGGGAGATAATGTGGCTTTCAGGTTATCCATACACAGTCAAGGCCTACTCCTTCCTCAGAATAATATATAGGTTAGTTTCACATAAATTATTACACCAATTACAAATGTAGCCTTTTGATAGTCTCCTTAGTCAATCTGATTGGATTGAAGACAATGGGAGAGGGCCTTATCCATTATCCCCATGAGCGGGACCATAAGCTGACACAACCTAGGCAGACTACTCACACCATACTACCTGTCATTTGTGTGTCTTCCCTATTTCACCTTCGATGATCCTAGAGCATGAAGCCAGGGCAAAAGGCAAGCTACCAACTAGACCTAGGTACTGGATATATCAGTTACCATATACACTTTTTGGTTTGGTTATGGTACATTTGTAACCTGACATGCCTGCTCACTCAGCTCTCCTTCTCCAGAGTCAGAATCACTGTTGCTAACAGACCTAGGAAACTCTTATCACCCAAACTGGTCACTCACAAGGCTGCCCAGAGAACCCTCACTAGCTGATTAGGATTGGCTTTCCTCTCTCTAGACATGCTCTTTGGCTGCCCACTTTGTCTTGTCCCTGACCTTATGAAAGTCTGTACCCCCACCTCCACCAAAGAAAGAGGAAGTAACACCAGCTTCCCTGGAAACTTCATTCATCTTCACTCACTCTCAAGTAAATGGCTCTTAGTCATAGGTCATTCTGTCTGAGGCAGACCTCTGTCATGCCCCTCCATGCACCTGGTAAAAACATAATAAACCTGTGCAGAGAGACAGATAGTTTCTGTCCTTACAATCCATGAAATGTATAACTAAGTTATTCCTCCAGTTACCAAGTGTCACTTGGCCATGTGTAGTACACTGCCATCTAAAGCAGCTAATGCGAGCATGCAGAGATGCAATCCGCTCTCTAAACAGTAACACTCATTTATCTGGCCTTGTCACAAAAGTCACTAGAACACTCACTCTGTCCGGAACGACCTCTTTTTATAAGGCACTAGAAATGTTTTCACATGTAAGTCTGAACATTTCAAGAAATGTCTAAGACACATTTCAGTCACACATCTGGTCAGGTGTAGTAGCTCGGTGCCCAGCAGCAGCAGTAGAGTGAGTCAGCTGCTCCCGCCTCTGTCAGCCTCTGTCTCTCCATTTCCACTTCACCCAGTGTGCACCCTTCCTTGGTTTGTAAATTTTCCCGGGTGGAAGTGGGAGGGAGAGGTGTGACTCTACGGCTAGAGTGGCCAATTTTGAAGTTGGGGGACTGCGTTCAAGTCTTGGCAGGAGGCTCAACATCCTGTGATTCTGGGCAAATCACTTAGGCCCTCATTATAACATTGATGGTATATACCGCATACCGCCGTGGCGACGGCCGCCAAAAGACTGTCGCCACAGCTACCAGTCGTCAGCCAGATTATGACCATAGATGGATTCCCACCAGAAGGATGGAGAAAATCCGGCTGTGGTCATGCTGGTGGATGGCGGTATGGTGGTGCTGCTGCCAGCAGCAGTGCCACTCCAGTAGACCGCTGCAGACCGTATCATGAACCATGATCTGGCTTGGCGGTGTTCTGCTGGCAGACTTTGCTGCTGGCAGTAGCGCCTGTCCTGTCTCCTGCCGGAGGACCCCCTGACATCAGGTAAGTTGGGTGCTCCAACGGGTGTTGTGTGTGTGTGTGTGTGCGTGTGGGGATGTATGTCTGTGCGTGTGTCTATGTGGGTGTGTGATGTGTGTTGTCTGTGTGTGCATGCATAGATGTATGAGTGCGTGTATGTTGTGTTGTGTGCATGCGTGTGTGTACGTATGCATGTCAGTGTGTGTGGATGTGTGTGTGAACGGATGTATGCATGTGTGGATGAATTTGGGTATGAGTGTGTGTATACGTGTGTACATTGGTGAGTGAAGGTGCATGTATGTTGTGGGGGGGTCTGGAGAGGGGGGTGGGCGGGAGGAATCCTGGGGAGGGGGGCGGGGAAGGCCCCCATCAGTGACAGGGAAGGTTTTCGTGGCGGTAGGGTTGCCACGAAAAGCATGGCGGTAGGCGGGGTCATAATCCCGCGGGCGGAACAGTGACGCCCACCAGGCTGGAGACTGAAGTCTCCAGCCCGGTGGTCGTTACCACTGTGGCGGACAGTGTGGTACATTGACGGTTTGGCTCAAGACAAACCGTCAAAGTCGTAATATGGGGAAAAGTACCACCAGCCTGTTGGCAGTAATTTTCTCCATTTTACCGCCGCCAGCCGGGGTCATAATGACCCCCTTAACCTCGCCGTCCATCCGTAATTCAACTGGTGCTCATGTAAAGTGCTCTGATGCCTTTGGGTCAAGTTTGCACCATATGAAACTGCAAAAAATAAAAAAAGAATTGTGTGTTGTTTGTAAGGTTGGGAATGGGGCTTTACTGACTTTACCACTCCGCGCATGCCTCAACTTCACTACAAAAAGGCCTATGTCTTTCATCAGTCGTGTCTAATTCTGGTGGACACAGAAAAATATGAAGACCGTTCAGAAATTAGTGACCAATGGGGTGTAACTCTGCACATATTTGAAGGTAGGGGCAGGTGAGGGTGATGTTTTAAAGTATGCTGCTACACCTGCAAACACTGCCAGCCTATTAGCCCCTGTGAGTCTCATTTACTGTAAGCCGTCATATGGAAGAATTTTAACAAGCCCAATTACAACTAACCAAATGGCCTGGGCCCGGCAGGTGGCACTTTCTTTACCTCACCTGGACTGGAAGGAAGCTGCCTGCAACTTTCCAGACTCAGCGATGCCAACTCTGACTCCTTCACAAAACAAACTGCAAAACCAACACCTTGTCCTTCGCTCACCACGAGTCTAGCTGTTACACCGTCCCAGAGCTAAAATGGCAGTTCAACTCCAGCATTAACTTGCACAAGGGAAGCAAGTCAAGTCGGCGTAGTATGTCTTAAGTCCTGATGACAAACTATGGGGACTCGATTTCCTGGCTTTTGCCTACAGACTTCACCACACCCTTATCCAACTCATCACAGGGTCAGACCCTGCGATGAGTTGGGAAAACGTGGGGTGAAAATGCTGTCCACGTCCTGTTTGACGTGAATGCTTAGTGCTACAGGGCTTGAGTTTGAAATGCCCAGGACTAACTTTACCCCCTCGCCATCAGGGGGTGAAGATTGGCTCCTTGATGCTAGGTCTTTGCTGAACCGATGACCTCACAGGCCTTAGGGCTGTGAGATTATCGGCCTGGCAAATATTTTGTAGACTTTGGGCCCTCCGAGGGTAGCACGTTTGGGCAGAGCGCCATGACACAAGTTCAGCCAGTACAGCAGGCCTCAGTTCAAGTGTGTAGATGTACAAAAAAAAAATCAGATTTAACATTTCTTTCTTTTTTTACAGTAATTTCGGTAAATGTAAAGGGAATGGAGCCCTGGTGCCCTAGCACAGAAACCACCGCTGATTAAATGCCTTCCATTGTACTATACTGCCAGTGGCTGTGCCGTCATGTTCAGTGAATTAGTGAGGGATGTTCTTCCCAATATCCAAGAGCATCTCAGTAAATAGGCCTTATTTAGACTTTTGCGGATGGATACTCCATCGCCCACATGACGGATATCCTGTCCACGGTATTACAAATGTTATATAATATAATCAGTGCTTGAAATGGAAAAATAGAAGTGCAGGTACTCTGTATCAGAGTACCTGCTTGTTTCTGAGAAGTGCTGGTACTCTCCAATTACGTTTTTCTTGAGAAGTGAAGGTATCAGTATGACGGAGTATCCTATCTGCCAAAATATAAATAAGGCCCTAAATATAGATGTAGGAATATGCGTGTGAACCCTGCCTCACTCCATTTTTCATCAGTTTTAAGAATATAGGCCCTCATTACAACCCTGGCGGTCGGTGATAAAGCAGCAGTAACACCGCCACCAGGCCGGCGGTAAAAAAAATTGAATCATGACCACGGCGGAAACCACCAACACAAATGGCCACTTTAACACTCCGACCGCCACGGCAGTTACAACAAACACTGCGGCGGTAACCCCCAACAGCCAGGAGGCAGACAATGTACCACCCACTGCATTACACCACGCCCATCCGCCAGCTTTTCTGGGGCGGTACCAACGCCATCAAAAGCACGGCGGTAACAGAAGACAGAAGGGAAACCACTTACCTCTCGACACTCAAGGAAGAACCAGGATGCCATGGAGCCGAGCTGCAGGTATTCCCCATGCTGGTGTATCTTCTCATATACCAGGAAATAGGAAATCCGGCGACGACGACCATGGTGAGTACTGCATCTAGCACATAAGGGAGGGGGGAGGCAAAAGAAAGTGACACACACACGCAACACCCCCACCCCCAACACCAAACACACAAACACATGCAACAACATTACATATACACCCTGTAACCCTCTGGAATAACGCAAGGACAAAAGGAATGGAGTAAAATGAGTGTAATTTCAGTAATACGTAGAAATACGTTCATAAAGATAAAACAATATGTACAATATATCCAATATATACAAAAGGCGGGACAATGCCCACTCAAAAATTGTCCGTGGCCCACTGGGCCGAACCACATAGTCCAAGGCCACACTTGACTCCTGCCTCAATACGGAGAGAACACTGCAGTGGCATCAGGTCAAAAACACACAGGCACTTCAGGGGGACAGGGAATGGGGGAACACCTCAGCCGGAAGATGGGACAACACGACTGCTCCTGGAGGGGGCTCCATGCCCACTGCTTGGTCCTGGGGAGTGCAAAGCTACGGTCTCTCAAGTGGGTGGTTTGCCCACTGCTTGGTCCTGGGGAGTGCAAAGCCACAGTCTCTCAAGTCTCTCAAGTGGGTAGTTTGCCCACTGCTTGGTCCTGGGGAGTGCAAGGCCACAGTCTCTCAAGTGGATGGCTTCTCCACTGGTTAGGGAGGGGGCCTCGTGCCCAGTGTGCTTCATTCTGGCAAGGAGAGGCTGAGTGGATGCCTTCTTCTACTGGTTCTGGAGGGGGCCTTGTGCCCAGTGTGCTTCATCCTGGCAAGGAGGGGCTGAGTGGATGCCTTCTTTCACTGGTTCTGGAGGGGGCATTGTGCCCAGTGTGCTACATCCTGGCAAGGAGGGGCTGAGTGGATTCCTTCTTCCACTGGTTCTGGAGGGGGCCTTGTGCCCAGTGTGCTTCATCCTGGCAAGGAAGGGCTGAGTGGATGCCTTTTTCCACTGGTTCTGGATGGGGCCTTGTGCCCTGTGTGCTTCATCCTGGCACGGAGGGGCTGAGTGGATGCCTTCTTCCACTGGGTCTGGAGGGGGCATTGTGCCCTGTGATGCAGATGTTTTGGAGTGCAAGGTCACAGTCTCTCACCTGGGTGTCACAACGACAGCTTCTACAGGGGCCAGGACGCACTGCAGCCCATGAAGTCACCACTACACTGCTCTCCAGCGGTGACGGCTGCTCAGTGTATGCCAGTTGCGCTGCAGGTGGCGGTGACGGCAGTTGTGGTGGTAGCCTCCAGGCCTTCACCTGCAGCCTGAGGCGGCTGCCCACTGGGGCTGCTGCTGCTGGCAGAGGTGCTGCTTGCGGCAGGGCAGGTGGCGGTGCTGGCTGCAGTGCAGGTGGCGGTGCTGGTGTGTCTGCATGGGGATAGTGCTTGTGTGAGTGCCTGTGAGATGAAGTGTGGTGCTTGTGTTTGCCTGAGCCACTTCTGTGTGTTGATTTGGGTGATTGCTGGTCTGAAGGTGTGCTTGGGATAGGCTGGGGTTGAGGGGATTGGGACTGGGTAGAGGAAGTTGGAGGAGGGAGCTTGAGACAGGGACAATGGCTGCCATCAGTGCAGAGGCCAGAGCCTGGAATGCTCTCTGTTGGGCCGCCACGCCAGAGTGAATGCCCTCCAGGTATGCATTTGTTTGTTGCAAATGCCCTGCTACACCCTAGATGGCATTCAGTATGGTTGACTGCCCAACAGTGAGGAATCTCAGGAGGCCAATAGCCTCCTCACTGAGGGCAGCAGGGCTGACTGGGGCAGGGCCTGAGGTGCCTGGGGCAAAGGAGATGCCCACCCTCCTAGGTGAGCGGGCACGGAAAACATGCTGAGGGGCTGCTGGGAGGGCGGTGCTGGTACGGGGGTGGTGGCTGTGCCTGTTGGGGTGGGCACAGAGGTGTCTGGCACCGCCAGGGAGCTTCCATTGGAGAAGGAGTCGCTTTCATTTGTGTCCCCTCCTGTCTCCGTCATGGTGCTCCCCTCGCCCTCTGTCCCACTGGTGCCCTCACTGTCGGTGGTTTCGGCCTCCAGGCCCATGTGGGATGCAGCTCCCTCCGTCGCCGGTGCCTCTGCTCCTCTACCAGATGATGCTAATGCACACACGGACAGAGTGACAAAACAAAAAGGATAGGGTGACAGAAGATACATTTGGTCAGTGCCAGCAACAACACTACCGTTGGCGTACACAACACATAGGGAACAGCCTTATGCAATAGGCCATGCACTACCAGTTACAATGCTAGTCACCAGGCCATGGGGTACAATCCCTAACGCCATTAGCTGCACACCTGAAACTCACAGGACCCTGCCCAGTAGTAGATGCCCACTAACACTGTTGGTGTTGGAATGCTTCAGAGTCTGCTCAACATGGACCTACCCTGCATGTTCGCCCTGGCCTAGGGGCACCCACATCCCCCACCCAGGTAAAACCTTAACACGCGCAAAGTCATGATTAAGAATCTGTACTCACCCCCTTGTGGCTGTTGTGATGACTTCAAGCCACCCATCCAATTCCGGATATGCCACCGTCAGGATGCAGAACATCAGGGGCGGTCAGGGTATGATGGGCACCCCTTCCTCGTTGGGAGGCGCGCCCCAGCTGGGCCTCCGCCGTCGTCCTTGCCCAGTGGCGCAGGTCCTCCCACCGTTTGCGGCAGTGGGTGCTCTGCCTGTCAAAGACCCCCAGGGTCTGCACCTTCTTGGCGATGGCACGCCAAATACCCTTTTTCTAATGGGCGCTCACCTGCAGGAAAATATGCACAGAAAAAGGTATGAGTCATACCGTCCGGCCTGTTACACTCATGGCCCACCCTATACCTCCCATCCCCTTACGC
Source organism: Pleurodeles waltl (assembly GCF_031143425.1). NCBI lineage: Eukaryota > Metazoa > Chordata > Amphibia > Caudata > Salamandridae > Pleurodeles > Pleurodeles waltl. The sequence goes on from NC_090438.1 coordinate 727,950,919, forward strand.
ACAGATATTGACCACCAGACATGCAGCACTCTTCCCAGGACCTCTCAGCCAAGCCCCCCCACACAAAGCTTACACACACAGCAACCCCTACTTTCATGCCCCACTCATCATGCTCACAGTGTACTCACCTGTTTGTCTGGAGGACCATAGAGTAAAATGTACTGGGGTAGGGCCCCATCCACCAGTCTCTCCAACTCCTCCAAAGTGAAGGCGGTGGGCCCTTTCCCCAGACACTCGAGCCATTGTCGCTTCCAGACACAGGCCACAGCAGCATTTGCAGTGTAGGTCCTCTACTGTTGAAGGTCAGGTAGCAAGTGAATGAACAGATAGAAAATGGGGGTCACGTCCGTGGCGTTGTGTACCGTCACCGCCAGCATACATCGCCATTGGCTCCTGCAATCCATACGGCCCAATGATAACCAATGCGAAGTTACGACGACCGACGACTGCAACGGCGCACAACGCCAGCGGAATTACCTAATTTCCACTTGTCTCTCCTCTCAGGTCAGGCAGTTGCCATTTCAGGGGGGCACATGCCATGGCACCTAAATGCTTCACAACAGACATTGGCACATCAACTGACTCTCGAGCTCATCTACTGTTTCTGTAAAGGAAGAAATGCATATATATTTTAAAATATGTGTGAATATGACCTTCTACTCACCGTTTTTCACCCTAGAGTTCAACTGCTGAGGATGAATAGGAGATGGAGACATCCCCCCGTGTACAGACCCCTAGTGGACTTGGCGACAATGGAGGACAGGCACATTATCCTGACCTACAAACTTGATAGGGCCACAATCCAAGACCTGGGTGCCCAACTGGAGCCAGACCTGATTTCAGCTATCCGTCACCCCACAGGTATCCCCCTTCTAGTACAGGTCCTGTCAGTGCTCCATTTCCTGGCTAGTGGTTCCTTCCAAGCGACAGTGGCCATGGCATCAGGGATGTCTCAGCCAATGTTCTTAAACGTGCTGACCAGAGTGTTGTCTGCCCTGATGAAACACATGCGCAGCTACATCGTATTCCCAAAGGTGAAGGATTTGGCCACAGTGAAGGCTGACTTTTATGTCCTGAGGCATATCCCCAACATCATTGGTGCCATTGACGATACACATATTGCATTTGTCCCCCCCCCCCAGAGAAACTAACAAGTGTTCAGGAATTGAAAAAGCTTTCACTCTCTGAATGTGGAGATGGTGTGTTTGGCGGACCAATACATCTCTCATGTCAGTGCCAAGTATCCTGGCTATGTGCATGATGCCTTTATCTTGAGGAATAGTAGCATTCCATATGTGATGTCTCAACTCCAGAGGCACTGGGTGTGGCTTACAAGTGAGCCCATGGTCCCCACCCAGTTGATGGAGGTATATGGGTGTGGGTTTGGCCCTAAGAGTGAGTGTGTGGCTAACAGGTATCCCTCGATATTTACAGGTGACTGTGGTTACCCCAACCTCTCATGGCTACTGACCCCAGTGAGGAATGCCAGTACAAGGGCAGAGAAACGTTACAATGAGGCACATGGGCGAACAAGGAGGATCATTGAGAGAACGTTTGGCCTCCTGAAGGCCAGATTCCGGTGCCTCCATCTGACAGGTGGATCCCTGTACTACTCACCCAAGAAGGTGTGCCAGATCATTGTTTCATGTTGCATGTTGCACAGCCTGGCCTTGAGACGCCAGGTGCCTTTTATGCAGGAGGATGAGCCTGGAGATGGTCATGTGGCAGCGGTGGAGCCTGTGGATAGTGGCGAAGAGGAGGCAGAGGAACACTCATTCAACTGTACTTCCAGTGACACACAGGTAAGACACTGTAATTTCACCTCCCATTGCAGTATTGTGTTTGACATTGACCATGGCAGCCTGATTTCCCTATTTCTATGGCCACTTACTGTACCCTTTGGCATCTCTATTTTCAGATTTCTGTGCCCCACTCTGGCTCCTGGTGTCTTTACTGCTGCCCACTACAGGTCATACCTATGTAAATATTCCGGTACATTTGAATTGCACTGTTTACAGTTTGTTGGAATAATACATATTTCAGATAATTGACAGACTCCATACTTGTTCCAAGGGTGTTTATTTCAGTGCTGAAAAGTAAATGGGGATGTGCAATGGGCTGGGTTGATGATGGAGGAAAGTCCAGGATAGAGTTCAGTCTTTGTATTACAGGTGCATTGTCCAAGGGGGCCATAGGAGGTGGAGCAATGGCAGTTCAAGGTGGACAGGGTGACAGAGTGGGACACAAGGGTGACAATCAGGAGAGTCTTATTTCCTGGCAGGGGTCTTGGCAATGTTCTCTGGCTTCTGCCTGGATCGCAGGTACCGTTTGTGGGATGGTTCTCCTTCTGCAGGGGGTGGGGTGCTGGTGGCCTGTTGGTCCTGTGGTGGGGCCTCCTGTCCACTAGCGCCGGCGGAGGTGGGGGTCTATTCATCAGTGTGGCTAGTGTCAGGGGCCCGTTGGTGTGCCACTGCCTCCCTCATGGTGTTGGCCATGTCTGCCAGCACCCCTGCAATGGTGACCAGGGTGGTGTGGATGTCTTTCAGGTCCTCCCTGATCCCCAAGTTCTGTCCCTCCTGCAGCCGCTGGGTCTCCTGCAACTTGTATAGTATCTGGACCATGGTCTCCTGGGAATAGTGGTATGTTCCCAGGATCCCTGCAAGTGCCTTGTGGAGAGTGGGTTCCCTGGGCCGGTCCTCCTCCTGTCGCACAGCAGTCCTCCCAGCTTCTCTGTTGTCCTGTGCCTCTGTCCCCTGAACCGTGTGACCACTGACCCCAGCTCCCTGGTCATGCTGTGTTAGTGGGGTTGCCTGGGGTCCTTGTAGTGGTGGACACACTGCTGATTGACGTGTCCTGGGGACAGAGGTATGGACCCGCTGGGTGGGTGCTGTGGTGGTGTTTCCTGAGGGGGGAGGCTCTGTGCTGGGTTGGGACTGTGGCTGGGTAACCGACTGTCCAAAGGTCCCTGATAGGCCAGGTTGTCATCGTGATCCAGGCATGCAGAGCTGATGTCATCACTGTGGGCCTCTTCTGGGGGGGACTGGATATTGCTGGCACCTCCTCACCGGTGCTGTGGAGTGGGGGTCCTGTGGGGATGTGAATGCAGTGTTATTGTATCTGCGTATGCCATTTTGTGCATGGGTATGTTTCCATCTTTGGTTGTTATTAGCAAGGCAGCTTTGGCTTGTGTGAGTTGTGCTTGGTTTGGCTAAGTGATTGTCACTAGTGTGCATGCTGTGGTGATGGGTGTCCATGCAGGTCTGTGATGGGTGTCCATGCATTGGTGTTGCATGCAGGGCTTGGTATTGGGATGGGTGGGTTGTGATGGTGGGGTATATGTGAGATGGTGGAGTGATGGGGGTGAGGGTAGGGTTAGGAGTTTGTGATGGCATGCAGGTGGGGGGGAGTAGTAAAGATTAGACTTACCAGAGTCCAGTCCTCCTGCTACTCCTGCGAGGCCCTCGGGATGCATGATTGCCAAGACTTGCTCCTCCCATGTTGTTAGTTGTGGGGGAGGAGGTGGGGGTCCACCGCCAGTCCTCTGTACAGCTACCTGGTGTCTTGCAACCACGGAACGCACCTTCCCCCGTAGGTCGTTCCACCTCTTCCTAATGTCATCCCTTGTTCTTGGGTGCTGTCCCACGGCATTGACCCTTTCCACGACTCTCCGCCCTAGCTCCATCTTCCTAGCAATGGACGTCTGCTGCACCTGTGATCCGAATAGCTGTGGCTCTACCCGGATGATTTCCTCTACCATGACCCTTAACTCCTCCCCTGAGAACCTGGGGTGTCTTTGTGGTGCCATGGGTGTAGTGTGAGTAGTATGTGTGAGGGTGTGTGGGGTGATGTGTTGGGGTGTGTGCTGTGAGGTGCGTTGATGGTGTATGGGTGATGGTGTTATGTGGCTTAGATTCAGTGGGTGCTCCTGGCTTGTCTCTCTCTCTCAGTTGGCAATTTTTTTTTTCGTTGTAAGGGGTTGTGGGTATTGTGGGTGTGTGTTTTATAGTGGATTGGGTGTGTGGGTGTGGTGTGTGTATGTGCATCAGGTGTGTGTAGTTTGAATTGTCCAATGTGGTGTAGTTTTGTTAGTGTGTGTGTATTTTGAGCGCAGCGGTCTGCACAGCCAATGTTTCCCCCTGTTGAATGACCACCGCAGTGATTCGTGGGTCATGATACTGTGGGCGTATTTCTGTTGGCGTAACGGTGTGGATTTTGGTACCGCCAGTTTATCACTGACCTTTGGGCTGGAGGACTTGTGTGGGTGTCTGTATAGTGGTGGATTTCTCTTTGTGTGTCATAATATCCTTAGCAGTATACCGCAGCAGTCACGGTATGTTGGCGGCCGTCGGCACAGTGGTAAGCAGCATTTACCGCCAATGTTGTAATGAGGGCCATAGTGAGATAAAGTTCATTCCGGGTATTTAGTACTTAAAATCTTAATGCCATCCTCAAAATTGCTTAAAATCAAGTCCAAATGAGTTTCAAAATGATGAGCAGGGAAGTAAAATGAGGACTCTCTCATTCGGATACATAAGTCTCCACATGTCCCACATAAGTCTAGCCCCTTTTTTAAATGTTGTGTCACTTTTATGTATTGTGCACGAAGTGGAGAGGTTGATCTTTTGAGATCAATATTTCTCACAAAATTAAAATCCTTACTCCAAATTCATGATGCCTATAAGCTGCGCATCCGAGCCGGAGGGAGAATATTCATAAAAGATGTATGGTTGAGATCTGGGGCAAAAATACTCTTCAATGTCAGTAATTCACCGTCGATAACTCCTCCCACTATGATATATCGGTGTTCTGGGTCAACTCAACGGTTTTGTATAGTAAGTGGCACTCATGAAGCAAACCACACTATCTCTCTCCTAGAGTATGCCGCGTATGTTGTAACTACTGTTTGCTCCCTGCACATCTGTGACCATTTTTCAAGCTCAGTAGAAGACATGTTTCTTGTGAATATGTTATATGAGCTTGTGTATGCATTTCAGGTATGCATGAATTCTATTTCTTTTTGTGTTTGTCAAATCCCAGCTTGTCCATGTCAAAAATGTTACAGGGTTGCCCTGGCTGCATAATCTTCATTTTCATTTTCATTACTTTACTCCACTCTGCTTTGTGAATACTTTCATGCTGTGGACCATTATATAGTGTAAACCTAACCCTCAGATATTTACACTACCAACATAAAACACCAAATGGATTCCTAATAGTAACTATCCTTCTAGGAAGTATGTAATCACGGCCATAGCAATGACCCATATTATTTGCTGCTTGTGGTTCCGCTCCATGTTCTTCTCAGTCCTTATATCCCCACTCTCCTGGCGCCATCTCACTTCAGATACATTTAGCGTCATTCTTGCTTCTTTTTTCTTTTTTTGTGCGCCCAAGCTCTACAATACACCAAATACAGAAATCGTTTAACATCCCCCTCCCTGTATGATACAATAAGAGATAATAAAGGTCATACTACATTCTTCCTGCCCCACAATTGTTCACATAGATCAAGTCTACAAACCTCTTACCGTCCCCCACCATCCTTAGGCTTCCAGAGAGATGGACGGTGACTGGCCCACCTCTTTTCAGGGCCGTCCTCCCTGCACATTCCCTACACTTGTCAAGCCCTCCTCTGTCTCCAAAAGAACATTTAACTCTCAGACAGCCACTAGGGTCAGTAGCACCTCAACCCCAATTTCATCTGTTTGGGCTGTCCACGTAGCTATTATAGTAGATCATCATTGCGATTGAACCGAATCAGCAAGATGCTATCAAGCAGGATGAATAGGTGGCCATTAAGGCAGCTTACCAATCTCAGGGGGATTGTGCCATTTAGCTGCTTGTTTCTGAGAAGTGCCGGTACTCTCCAATGAAAAGTATTACATTTTTCTTCAGAACTGCAGGTACCAGTGCTTAATTTGCATATTGTATATCATATAAAAAGTATTTCACATACCTGCATTGCACATTAAATGACATTTTCAGCTGTCATGGGTGTGAGGTCAGGACCACATCCAGCCTACTGAGTCTTTTGAATCTGGCTCATTTGGTCCGATACTTCTTGCTCAGCTGACGAGGCTTCTACACTGGATCGACACAGATGAAGCACCTCTGTCACCACTCATGCCCTTTCTGTCACAGCTGGTTGCCTGGTGGTTTCTTCGCGTGTGCACCTGTTGCGGTGTAAAGTCCAACTACCATCCATTTTTTTAAATCCTCCGAGACAGTGACCCCTTTAGTCTTAAACCAAGTCCGACCATTTAATACTGACACAAAGAAATTAGATTTGTCTTCAAGTTTGGCTAGCCATACAGTAAACCAAAACCAAATTGCGTTTTTGCACCAGAAGGGACATACGTAACAATAGTTTGTGATACTCATTAGGGCAGTGACATATAACAGCCCAGTGGGCTATGTAACATGAAGAACATAGGAACACTTGTCAGAATACCACCAGTGCTAAAGCATTCAGCAATAGAACAGATGCCAATAGAGCATCGTCATGTTCAAAGGATGGTGGGGTAAACAGGCTACAAAATGCCTCCATCATGCATAGTCTCAATTGCAAGTAAGAAAATAGGAGACATTTACTTACAGGAGTGGACCTGAAGTGCCAAGGACATGGACGCATTGAATGGACCAGCTCCTGCCACTATGTAGGCTTACCAATTATAGAAGGGCAAAAAGTCAGTGAATGAAAGTGGACAAGCTGCCTCGGTCCAAGTGGGACAGATATGGGTTCTAGATGGATTTAAAGATGTGCAGCTGGTCATTAAATTTATAGATCAAGCATTCATGAGAAGCCATCACTGCCAAAGCCTCTCACTAGTCCTCCAGGGTCAGGGCATGGATGATTTCCATCAGCAGAGTATTTTCTGTTTCACCTGGGCCGGAGCTACATCTAGCCAGCATTGTTTCTGTCTGTCCATAGTCGGTCTCGTTGGGATAAGATGGAGTACAGCCATCTCGACCAAGTGGTGGAGGGTGAGATCAATAGTTTAAAGCAGTGACTCTCTTCCAATAAGCCTGGATGAGATCACAACACCACAGAATGTGAATAATGTTACCCCATGGTTGTTTTCACCTCAGCCATTCATCAGAGGTTGCCAAGGCAACACAGAACAGTTTGCATGGGCCATTCATTATTTTGAAACAAGTGAATTTTACTTATGATTTGCAGAGATACTTCTCATGTGTGGTGAGGAGACTGGACCAAGTTTTTTCCGTTGGGGCCCTAGACAGAGATGGATGCCAGTGGGTGAGCAGAGCCTGGGAGATTGGTTTTAAATACAGTGTGGTTATCAACAGGTTATAGAGTCCAAGAAATTAACTTCCTGTGCGCTTCCCATTTCTGCAAATACATACGTAGTGTGGAATCCTGTTTTGCATCTTGCTTATGGTGGAGAACCGTTATGATACAGTTCTGCAGTTGATGGTATTTCAGGAGAGCGACTTCCTGCAGGTGGAAATGTTCCTGCAGTTCTTGGACAGAGTTCATCTGACTTGAGACAGACTTTAGACATTACAAGCTTACCCTTAACTGGAGGAGCTACCTTTTATTAGCAGCCCAATGTTATCCCACATGGACGCCTGTAGACTAAGTAGGCCATCCAGATGAATGAGAATATGCACCTTCTTCCATATTTGGAGCACAGCAAACAGCATGTGGTTGACCAGGGCTTCTTGGGGAAGGTGTTGGCAGTAGAGCATTTGTAAGCCAGTCAAGCCTTAGCAGGGGACTGTTTCAAAGGTTATCCAGTGCAGTGTTTTGAAAACTGACACAAAGTAGTAGGTGATTTGTGAGAAGTGTCGTGCGTAATAGTACGTGCTGCTGTTTGGGAGTTTCAGGCCACTAGATGTGGTGTCTGCATACAGTTTAGGTATGGCCAAGTGAGGTTTGTCCCCCTTCCACATGTAGGACTTGATCAGTTGTCTACATGGCGGAGTAGTGCAGACAGGACTGAGATCGGTAACATCCTCAGCATGCAATTATACCGTGGGGCTACAACCATTTTGATCATTTGTACCAAGCCTCAGATTGACAGGTGCATAGTACTCTAGTTCACAAAATCCTGCTGCATTTGTTTGAGTAACAATGAAAGGTTGGCCTGTACCATTGTGTGAATTAAGGAGTGGATCCAAATGCCAAAAGATGATAGGGAGGTCGCCTTTGTCTTGATCATCTTCGGGAGGGATTCACCTTTGTTACAGTTAAACTTGTAACGAGAAAAGGCTGATAATTCAAGTACTGTGCTGAACATTCAAGAGAGGAGAGCATGAACTGCATAAGCAGGATGTTGTCCACATAGAGCATACGTGTCAATTGGCCAGCAGCTGTATGGACGCCCTGTATCAAAGATGTGGATTGTGGTGGCCAGCAGCTCCCATGCCAGCAAGAAAAGCAAGAGGGACAATAGGAAGCCCTCTCACGTTTCATGATGGGTACGGTGCGCGAAAGATCACTGTTGCTAACCAAGGTGCCAGCTAGGGAGGTATAGAGTCACAAAGTAATTCCAGTGAATGTCTGTCCAATCTCAATGTGGGCCAAGGTAAGGAAGAGGTAGCCACACTTTTCCTGATCAAAAGATTTTTTCGTATCAGGGGAGAGGACCACTCTCTTGTCTGTCAAGAAACTGGAGAGGCATTGTCGGGGAAGCAAAATGCGTAAGTGATTCCACTAGGAGCAACCATGGACGAAGCCCATCTTGGATTCTTACCCTTTTTAATGCTTTGTTTGGCAATGAGGAGGCTGTGCAGCTATTGCTGTCACCCTCTGGGCTTCTCAGCCGATATTTAAGTCAGCCACTAATTTAAAATGTGTAGCATTTGTGTCCTGGATTTTTGTGGTTCCGACTCCTACTACACACCCACACACCCAATCCAATATAAAGCACACACCCACATCACCCACAAACCCTTACAACCAACATTTTGAAAGAAGGCCAGAGAGAGAGATTAGCTAACACAACACCAGCATCCACAGACACACAACACCATCACTTAAACAACATCCACGCACCTCAAACAACACACACCAACACATCCCCTCACACATGACAACAGACAGCACCTCACACATCACCCACACCACATCATGGCAACTCAAAGACACCCAGGTTTTCTGAGGAGGAGCTCAGGGTCATGGTGGAGGAAATCATCCGGGTAGACCCACAGCTATTCGGATCACAGGTGCAGCAGACATCCATTGCTAGGAAGATGGAGCTATGGCGGAGAATCGTCGACAGGGTCAACACTGTGGGACAGCATCCAAGAACACGGGATGACATCAGAAAGAAGTGGAACGACCTACGTGGGAAGGTACGTTCCGTGGTATCCAGACACCAGATTGCTGTACAGAGGACACCCTGCAGATACCCCACTACCATAACCCACACATCCCAAAATCAAGCCATGCATGTAACACCAATGCATGGACACCCATCACCAAAGCATGTCCAGTAGAAAGAATCACTCATGCCCCAAAATCACCAATCACACAAGGGCCACAGCAATAATGCAAGCACAAGAGTAGAGGTTAACTCACCCATTGCACAAGATGGCACACACAGATACTAAAATTATGCATTCACACCCCAACAGGACCCATACCCAATGTCACCGGACAGGAGGTGCCAGACATATCTAGCCCCCCCACAGAAGAGGCCCACAGTGATGACAGCAGCTCTGCATGCCTGGATCAAGATGACCAGCCCAGCCCATCATGGACCTCGGGACAGTTGGTTCCCCTGACACAGTCACAAACCACCACAGAGCCTCCCCCCTCAGGAAACACCAGCACAGCACCCACCCAGTGGCCCATCCCTCTGTACCCAGGACACGTCAATCAGCAGTGTGTCCACCACTTCAGGGAACCCAGGCAAACCCACTAACACAGGATGATCAGGGACCTGGGGGCAGTGGGCACACAGTTCAGGGGACCGAGGCACAGGATAACAGGGAAGCTGGGAGGACTGCTGTGCGACAGGGGGAGGACAGGCCCAGGGAACCCACTCTCCACAAGGCACTCTCCAACATCATGGGAGCTTACCACCATTCCCAGGAGACCATGGGCACAGTACCGGCCAAGTTTCAGGAGACCCAGCGGCTGCAGGAGGAACAATACCTGGGGATCAGGGAGGACTTGAATTCCATCAACACCACCCTGGTCACCATTGCAGGGGTGCTGGCAGACCTTGTCAACACCAGGAGGGACACAGTGGCACACCAACGGGCCCCTGACACTAGTCTGGATGATGAACAGCCCTCCACCTCCGCCGGCGCTAGTGGACAGGAGGCACCACCATAGGAACAACAGGCCACCAGCACCCCACCCCCTGCAGAAGGAGAACCACCCTGCAAACAGTCCCTGAGATCCAGGCACAAGACAGAGAACATTGCCAAGACCCCCGCCAGGAAATAAGACCCCTCTGAATGTCACCCTTCTGTCCCACTTTGACATCCTGTCCACCTTAAACTGCCATTGCTCCACTTCCTATGCCCCATTGGACAATGCACCTGTGAAACAAATAGACTGGACTCTGCCATGGACATTCCTCCACCATCACCCCAGCCCATTTCACCCCCCCTCCCCACTTATGTGCACAGAAATAAACACACTTGAATCACAAAACAATCTGGAGTCTGTCTGTGCATTCACTAATGTGTAATTGCAAAACCTCTGGAATATAGCAATGTCAATGTACTTGTTCACATACCAATGTAACACAGCTGTAGGCCAGCAGTAAACATAGCAGAGGGCACAAAGTGGGACCCAGATCTGTGAAATGGAAAGGCAAAGTAACAAGTCAAGCTCCAACAATAGTATGAGATGTGGGAAGCAGTTACATCTTCCTACCTGTGTCTCACTGGAAGTATTGCATGATGATGTTGTTTTGGTTGTCAACATCTTCTTCTGCCTCCTCTTCTTCACTGTCCACAAGCTCCACAGCTGCCACAAGACCACCATCTGGCCCATCCTCCTGAAGAAAAGGCACCAGGCGTCGCAAAGCCAGGTTGTGCACAATACAGCAGGTCACGATTATCTGGCACACCTTCTTCAGTGAGTAATATAGGGAGCCACCTGTAAGATGGAGGCACCGGAATCTGGCCTTCAGGAGGCCGAAGGTGTGTTCTATAACCCTCCTAGTTCGCCCATGTGTCTCATTGTAGCGTTCCTCTGCCCTTGGCCTGGGATTCCTAAGTAGCCATGACAGGTTGGGCTAACCAGAGTCACCTGCAAATGTCGAGGGACAACTATTGGACAGACACCAACCCTTAGGGACAACCCCATACCCAGACACCTATGTCAGCTGGGTTGGGACCTTGGGCTCGCCAATTAGCCACACACGGTTCCTCTGGAGTTGCTCCATCACATAAGGGATGCTGCTAATCCTCAAAATAGAAGCGTCATGCACAGAGCCAGGATACTTGGCATTCACATGGGAGATGTACTGGTCTGCCAAACACACCATCTGCATATTCAGTGAATGGTAGTTTTTCCGGTTTCTGTGCACCTGTTCATTCCTACGGGAGGGGTGTAGACAAATGCCACATGTGTACCATCAATGGCACTAATGATGTTGGGGATATGTCCCAGGGCATAAAAGTCACTTTTCACTGTGGGCAAATCCTCCACCTGAGGGAAAACGATGTAGCTGCGCATGTGTTTCAGCAGGGCAGATAACATTCTGGACAACACGTTAGAGAACATTGACTGGGACATCCCTGATGCCGTGGCCACTGTTGTTTGAAAAGACCCACTGGCCAGGAAATGGAGTACAGACAGAACCTGGACAACTGGGCACACAGTTCCAGGATTTTTGCACGATCAAGTCTGTATGTGATAATGATGTGTCTCTCTTCCATTGTCGACAGGTCCTCCAGGGGTCTGTACACCGGAGAATGCCGCCATCTCATCACCTGCCCCATCAGACGTGCCCTATATAGAACAGCGAGCAGAGGGTCATCCAGCACTTAGGTATCACAATGTGTTATTTGGTAAAACGTTAGAAATTCGCAATGTGCCTGTATCTGTCCATATTCCAGGCCTAAATATGTGTGACGCAGTTTTTTCCATGCCATATGGCCCCCTGAAATGGCGGCTGCCTGACCTGTAAGGTGGGACAAGGGGAAATGAGGTAACTGCGCTGGCGTTGTACACCGTTGCAGTGGGCGGTCGAAGACCGCGGCACAATTCAGCATTGGTTAACATTGGGCCCTATGGGTCCCAGGAGCCAATGCCGATGTACGCCGGCGGTGATGGTACGCACTGCCACAGACCTGGCCGCCATTTTCTTACTGTTCCCTCACTCAATACCTGACCTTCAACACGAGAGGACCTACACTGCAAGTGCTGCTGTGACCTGTGTCTGGAAGCGACGATGGCTACAGTGTCTGGGGAAAGGGCCCCTGCCTTCACTTCAGAGGAGTTGGAGAAACTGGTGGATGGGGTCCTCCCCCAGTACACACAAGTGTACGGTCTTCCAGACAAACAGGTGAGTACACTGGGAGCATGGTGGATGGCACATGAGTGTATGGAGTGTCGTGGATGGAAGAGGGTGGGGAGGGGGAGAGGCCAGCATGTCAGGATTGTGTGTGTATGTATGTCTGGGCCAGGGTGGGAGGTGTTTGGCAATGCGTGAGATGAAATGTACGGGATAGAAACATCCATTTTTACATCACTTTTCCTGTAGGGCAGCGCTCACCAGAAGAAGGGTATTTGGCGTGCCATCACCAAGGACGTCCGGACCCTGGGGGTCTACCATAGACCGAGCACCCACTGCCATAAAAGATGGGAGGACCTGCACCACTGGAGCAAGAAGACGGCAGAGGCCCAGCTGGGGATGGCCTCCCAATGTGGAAGGTGTGCCTATCGCACCATGACCCCCCTGATGTTCCGGATCCTGGCGGTGGCCTGTCCGGAGTTGAATGGGCGCTTGAGGGTATAACAGCAGCCACAAGGGGGTGAGTACACTCTAATTTAGCTGACTCTGCGCACTTTACGAGGTGTCTGGGCGGTCGAAGTGGGCTGTGGGTTTCCCTAGGCCAGGGCGAACTTGGTAGGCAAGGTCCCTTGTTCGGCAGGCTCTGTGGCACCCAAACCCCACTACTGGTAATAGCCATCTACACCTAGTCAGGCTCCTGTGACTTCCAGGTGTGCAGCAATTGGGCTTAGACCTGGACCCCCATGGGCATGTGAATTAGCTAGGAACTTTTAGTGCATGGCTTAGTGCATAGGGCTGCTCCCTGTGTGTTGTGTTCATCAGCGGTAGTGGTGTTGCATGCATTGAACATGTGTTTCTTCTGTCTCCCCCCCCTTTTTGTTTTGTCTCCCTGTTCTTGCGTGCATTAGCATCATCTGGCGGAGGAGCAGTGGCACCGGAGCAGGAGAGAGCTGCAACCCACATGGCCCTGGAGGGTGAAGCAATGGATTCTGAAGCCACCAGTGGAACGGAGGGCGAGGGGAGCTCCACAACGGGGCAGGAGCATACACCAGCGACAGTGACTTCTCCTCTGATGGGAGCTCCCTTGCCGTGGCGGGCACCTCTGTGCCCACCGCATCAACAGATACAGCCGCCACACCCCCACCAGCACCATCCTCCCAGCAGCCCCTCAGTGTGTGTCCCATGCCCGCTTACCCAGGAGGGTGGGTATCTCCTTCACCCCAGGCACCTCGACCCCTGCCCAAGTCAGCCCTGCTGCCCTCAGTGAGGAGGCTACTGACCTCCTGAGATCCCTCACTGTTGGGCAATCTACCATTTTGAATGCCATCCAGGGTGTTGAGAGGCATTTGAAACAAACAAATGCATACCCTGAGGGCATTCATTCTGGGCAGGCAGCCCAACAGAGAGCATTTCAGGCTCTGGCCTCAGCACTGATGGCATCCATTTTTCCTGTGTCCAGCCTCCCCCCTCCAACTTCCTCCACCCCGACCCAATCCCCTGGTCCTCAGCCTATCCCAAGCACACCATCAGACCAGCATGCACACTCATCAACACACAAGAGTGGGCATGGCAAACATAAGCACCACATATCCCACAAGCACTCACACAAGCACCACCCCCATGCAGACACAGCAACATCCACTGCCTCCACTGTGTCCCCCTCCTCCACGTCCTCCTCCTCCCTCCATGTCTCGTCTCCACCCACACCTGCATGCACTACATCCTCAGCCACTACCTCCATCACCAGCACGCCCATCAACACACATCGCTCATGTGCAATCGCCACCCCCACTGCCATTCACACATCCCCAGTGTCCTCTCCCAGTGTGTCTGTGAGCCCTCCTCCCAAAGAACACAAAGGCAGGCACACACCCACCCAACAGCCATCCACCTCACAACAGCCGCACCCATGCACCTTCACCCAAATTCAGCAAACGTACACCTCCTACAACCACTACCTCTTCCTCCACTCCCAAACCCCCTCCATCTTCCCATCACAGTGTGTCTAAAAAGCTTTTCCTGGCTAACATTGACCTCTTCCCTACACCTCCCCTCCCCCGTCCTTCCCCTAGGGCCAGGATTTCCAGTCCCCAGCCCAGCACCTCAGCCACCAAATCCCCAGGCACAGTGGTGCCAGCAACTGCAGGGTCATCAAGTGCGCCACCCATCAGGGCTGCAAGTGTGCCACCTAGCGAGGCCAATGACATTCTGCCACCTGCCAAGGTGAAGAAGGTGCCCACATCCCGGAGGGAGAAGCCACACCTACCAGCCACCAAGGGCTCCTCCAAAACAACAGGGGACAGTGGTAAGACACCTGCGGCACCATCAAAGGTGGGGAAGGGACACAAGCCAAAGAGCAGGTCAGATCAGGGCACGGTGGCTCCGACTGAGGGACTAGAGTCACCCCTTCTGTCAACCACTACACCAACCTGTACGGCGGCGAACACCGCCACCAGCACCGCCACCCGCACAGCCACCTGCACAGCCACCTGCACTACCACCTGCACGTCTGCAGCCTCAGCAACAGTCCCCAGCATCTTCCCCAATGGGCAGCCGCACAAGGCTGCAGGAGATGTCCTGCTGTGTCCCTCAACAGGTGCTGACGCATGCACCACCACCAGCACCTCCGCCGCAGACACCGCCACGAGCACCGCCACCAGCCCCTCGACGTGCTCGGACAGTGGCACCACAGCTGACATGGCTACCATCCCCAGTGGGCAGCCGTCCGAGGCAGGAGGAGACTTCCTGGACCCTGCCCAGCTTCCATGAGGCATGCCTCTCATCACTGTTTGCACCTGCAGGTGGAAGGCGAAGCCGCAACAAGGTGGGGTATGTCTCTGCCTCCATGGCGTATCATGCTACCTGTTCCTAGGCAATCTCGTGGCACACACACCCATGTGAGGTGATGGGACCAGCCACACTGCATGTGGAGCACTCTGGGCACCAAGCCCCCTCCAGAACCAGTGGAGAAAGGCATCCACTACCTCAGTCCTTGGCAGGATGAAGCACTCTGGGCATCAAGCCCCCTCCAGAACCAGTGGAGATTGACATCCACTACCTCAGTCCTTGGCAGGATGAAGCACTCTGGGCACAAAGCCCCCTCCAGAACCAGTGGAGACTGTTATCCACTTGAGAGACTGTGGCTTTGCACTCCCCATGATAAAGCAGTGGGCAAACCACCCACTGGAAAGACTTGAGAGACTGTGGCTTTGCACTCCTCAGGATAGAGCAGTGGGCAAACCACCCCTCAGCAGTGTTCTCTCCGTTTCGAGTCAGGTATCTTGTGTGGGCTTCGCCCATGCATTTTGGGACCACTGGTCCACGGACAATGATTGGTACACTATCCAGACTTGTGTAGTTGGTGTACATATTTGTATATACTGATTTTTGAACTTTCACTATCTGATTTTTCATGATTACACTTGTTACAATCATTTAATTTTGTCCTTGCGTTCTTCCAGGGGGTGCGGGGGTGTATACTGTATGTAATGTTGCTGCATGTATTTGTGTGTATGGTGTTGTGGGTGGGGGTGAGGGAATTGCGTGCTGCGTGTGTGTGTGTCACATTCTTTTCCCTCCCCCTCTCCCCTGTGT
The DNA here is from genome assembly GCF_031143425.1 of Pleurodeles waltl. Taxonomy (NCBI): domain Eukaryota; kingdom Metazoa; phylum Chordata; class Amphibia; order Caudata; family Salamandridae; genus Pleurodeles; species Pleurodeles waltl. The sequence goes on from NC_090438.1 coordinate 727,966,956, forward strand.
TGCTGGTGCAGTACTCACCATGTGCGTCTGTCCTGCACCTGATACAGCAGGAGGAAGACCAGCATGGGCAGGATGTGTAACTCGGGCTCCATGGCGTCTTGGTTCCTCGGGTGTCGAGAGGTGAGTGGTTTCCCTTCTGTGTACTGTTTCCGCCGTGCTCTTGATAGCGTTGGTTCCGCCCCTGAAAAGGTGGCGGATAGGCGTGTTGGAATAAAGTGGGTGGTACTTTGTCCCCCGCCTGTCTGTTGGCAGTGACCGCTGCGGTGTTTGTTTCTACCGCCGTGGCGGTCGGAGTGTTAAAGTGGCTGTCTATGTTGGCGGTTTCCGCCATGGTCGTGATTCCATTTTTTTTCCGCCGGCCTTTTGGCTGTATTACCGCTGCTTTAACACCGTCCGCCAGGGTTGTAATGAGGTACTATATTTGCTGGGAGCATTTATATTTTATGTATTGTATTCTTTATGGTGTACCGTTCACGTCATGTCAGACAACACGAGGAATCTATCTGGGACATTATGGTATTCTGCATGCCTACTTTTGTAATTGTAAAAGACAGGGTGACACCCTCCTAACCTTACCACAAGTTCATACACTCTGATCTTTCCAAACCATAATGTGCCAGTAGCTTTTATGACAAAATTGTTAAATGTAAAATTTAGACCATTCACATAAATGTTAAGTTTTTTTTTTGTATTTTGAACAGCTGCATTACCCGGTTTGGGAGCCAGATGAAACTTTTAAATTGCTTTCAGTGGCCTTTATGACATCGTAATGTACGAATAAACGCTGCTAAAGTTCTGTCTCTCCCAGACAGTTTATAAATGTCAGCCGGCAGCGCAGTGCGACCGGATTACACGTCCGAGGTAAACGTTTTTTTTTTCTTAAATTACTAATTGTTTGTTTGTATTTATGTTGCTTTTGATTTTCGTTGATAAAGATCAGTAGTTGGTCCTGATTTTTCTGAGACCTGTGAGATCCGAATGTCGCCTCTCACTCTGACGAGCATCTGACCGCAGATGGCTATCGTTGGCTTTATTGTTGTCTATGCGAGGTTTTGGGGATTTTTTTAAACCTTCGCCGTATCTTTTAGGTACTTTTAGGTATTTGTAGGCCTGGCCTACAGGCGGCTTCAGCTATCGTACCAGCATCATGTGTTAAAAACCCATATATAAAAATACATAAAACAAACAGAGAGTGGCTTTGATCCAGCCCTCTCCATCGGTTAGCTGGTTCAGCTGTCATTCCCATTTCGCTTGTGCCCATCCCAGCTTACAGAAAGGGGCATTGGGTCAGTTTTCTTCAATAGCCGGCTCTCGTACACTGTGAGTGATGTAATTCTGCATAAGGACATGTGCACATCTGCCTAAAAAGAAGAGCATTTCAGCACCTCTGTTTGTGTGTTTATACTTCATTTTGCCCTTGCATTTTTGCATTCTTTATCATTTTCTTTTAGTATGTTATTCAAAGCCAGTAGAACTTTTTCTTTGCACCAATAGGAATCATATTTTTCCTGTGATATGTATTAAAACTAGAAACAGTTTCTATACCTATTCTATGTATACCTGCCCGCTAGGAACCACCTGTAGTGTTCTAGTAAAATTATATCAAATTTTCAGTTTATTTTTAAGTTTTGTAATATGTGCTTGCAATGGGAAATTGAAAAAATAACCATTACACCAGCCTGCCGGGGACAGACCTATTTGAATTGACAAAGGCTGTTCTCTAGACGTAAAAACGGAATTCTGTTGTACATTCATCTTACCACTTTTTGATGATTTAAATATAGTTCTGCACTGGAGTACTTGACAATAATGATTACATTTTTCATGATCGTTGCTTGTGTTCTGCGATTTGCCGCAGACCTCTTTTTATTTGCTGGGATATCTAACTAACGGTCTCACGAATCACTGGAGAGACTGCGAAAACATCATTTCCCATTGTCTTTCCTCCTAGCATCTCCAATCAAGTTAAAAGCAAATCATGTTGGGTGTTTACATAAGTTTGTTCCACTATATCTTCTTAGCAATGTAGGCTATCACCCCCGGTTTTGACCTGTCTTCAAAGTGTCTTGAGAGTGCTAACAGGCAGTCCCAATGTCTTCTGAGTGCTGTCAGTCAGTCTCCCACTGCCTGCTAGCTTCTAAAATCCCTGAGTCTCCCGTCCACTAGTGATGACGCAGAAACGAAGGTTTTACATTTATTAGCACATAAACGTAGTGCCGCAATAATCAAGTGTGACTTTAACCGAACTAATAAAGATTGTACGGGGACAAATGTGCCCTCAGAGTAGTTTGCCAACATTTATAAGCGTGCTTTATATAACGTGATGTATTAGAATTGTACTAATCTGACATAACCGTAAACGTGTGCCATGATTTGCTTGTTTGAAATGTTTTAACTTAGCATAACTTTAGTGGAGGCTTCGGCCTAGTTGCCTTGTCTCACGGTTTAGATGCTCGTGTTTTTCTAATGTGCTAATAAAACGTGTATTCTTGCTTGAAGCTGTACTTTTCCAGTGAGATCGGTTCACATGCTTATCTTTAAGGTTTCGTGCCAGCCTGGCATCTTCTTCTTTGCTCCAAGGTCAATCTGCAGGTGCAGACAATGGAAGCTCTGAAAGTGAGTTAATTGGTAAAATATGTTGCAACTTACGTTCCCGACTCCAAGGATAATGTATGCCTAGGTAGAAGCTTGTAAATTGTTGTTTTTGATTGGACAATTTGAAGCCAACCTATGAACCCTCCAATGGAAGACCCTACTGGATTTGAACTGTTGTTTATTTAAACCTGGTGCACAAGAAGAAAGCAGCCATTAGCCATTAGCCATTAGCCATTGGCCATTACCCACTGCACCCATGGAGGACATTATTGCCCATTGCAGCCATTATGGCCCATCTTGCCGACCTCGTCATTTTGCCATCTTCTACGATGCCAATTGATGTTCGACGCCATTTTGAATGAGACTTTGATGCTTTCTCTAATCGAGAGAAAGAGACTTTAAGTAATTCTCGCTCTAGAGACTTTAACTTTGATCTGCCCCTTTGCATAAAGTAGTAGTTTTGTCCTTTTATCTTGCCGCTGTGAGGCAATTGCCCCGTCCACCCTGCCCCCTTTGCCCCCGTCCCATGCTGATCGAAGCCGGTACCTGTGAGACGAAGACTTCCTTGAATGCTGATTGAATTTGGTAAATATGAAAGGAAAATGTACAATTGCATTGTGTTTCTTTTTAGGTAACCAACTGCTGATTTTTGATAAGAGCCCTAGTTAGGAGTTTTCCAAATCAATGTTGCTAAATTGTTTTTGCATGAAGTCCCACATGCAGATGCTAATTTGAGGTTAGATGAGGATTCATTTGTTGCACGATGCAATTTGAGACCTTGTTATGCTGACTAATGTATGCAATTAGCCCATTACAGATTATAGTTTTAGTGGTTTGCGTTGCTATTATCGAATGCATTGTTATTCAAATGCTGCATAAATTGCATCTTTTTCGCCGTTATGGACAGCTATTAATGTTCATTTACATATATCATTTGGTGTTGAGACACATTTATATCGTGCTAGCTTTGTTAATATAGGGAAATAAATTCATTAACTTTGAATGAACTGGTGTGGTTATTCATGGCCGAAAGGTCATGGTTCGCCGAAATGTTTTCTGGATTAATTGTGAAGTGTTATGTTGATCAGGGCATTGCTTATGTTCGTTATTGATTATTGATTTGATTAAATTGACTAATCTCGGGTGAAGAGAGCCCCACTTGGTCAAAAGATTCATCGACCCAAGAGCGTCCAAATACAGGTAATTTATTAGGACAGAACGCTCTATCAGTAGATGGTAGCAGAGGACGGTTTCGCCCTTTGGGACCCCACTCGAGAGGTAACGGTTTCGCCCTTTGGGACCCCGCTCGAGAGGTAACGGTTTCGCCCTTTGGGACCCCACTCGAGAGGTAACGGTTGCGCTCTTTGAGACCCCGCTCGAGAGGTATATGGTGTTGAATTAGATTTTTCTTGGGTAAAACAGATTGAGAGAATGATGATGCCCTAAGTCCCCCGCGACTTTCCCGGGATCTCGGAGCTTGCGAATGGAGAGAATGGACATGTGAAATCGGCGTTGGCGGTACTAGTGACGGTATGAGTGAAGTCAGGGTTTTGCGCTTGCACAGCTTATTGCCGCAGATTGTTTGAAAAGGTTGCGAGGATTTTAGAGAATAGCGGAGGTGCGACGCCGAGTGTGAGAGTAGGGAAGTCGTCGAACTTCATGTGCATGTGGCGCTTTGTGCGGAAAAAGGTCCACGTGGTTGTTGTTGTTGAGACGGGCCCTGCGAGGTCAAGAGACTCCGGAGTATGTTGAAAAGTGTATGATACTCTTGTTTTATGTTGTGGTCTGGTCGGTTTAATAGGTTGACCAGGCGTGGTCAACGAGTCGGTACGTGTGTTAAGGGAGTGAAAGAAAACTTTGACTTCGGGCTTTGACAAATTCTAAGTGCACTAGAATAGATCATTGACAAGTTGAGAGCAGAGTCTGCGGGTCAGGATTTGCTTGCGAAAGTGGGGACCGAGAAAGATGGAATAACTGCCGAGGCTAGTGAAAAATCCCTAAGGTCCTGAAGCGATTGTGTTACCCTTCCTGTATTAAACCGACAGATCTGTTTTATTATTATTTGGTTGCTCGCGATACATGCCAGAAGTTGTTACGAGAGGAGCGGAGTGAAGGAGGACAAGCCGCGAGGCTTTGTCAGCCGCAGTGTGTGTGAGTGTGACGTCACTAGGAGCCGCGCTGGGATAGGTTGGTTGCAAAGAAGGGCCGCGCACGGATTGGACGCAGTCCGTGGGGCTCGATTGGAAGGGGAAAGGCAAGCGAAGAGTATTCCGGAAATTAAAGTCACTTATTGATTACAAACTTTGTGAAATAAAAGACGAGAAAATGAAATTTTTTAAAGCATTAAAGAGTGCGATGAAGGGGGAGTCTTACATTAAAGCGAGCGTAGGAGAAGAGACGCCACCCGAAGGTACACCAGCTTACATTGTAATGGAGGAAAGGGGGGTAGCTCCGTGCCTTTGGCTAAAGCAATGGCACAAGCTGACAGAGAGACATGGGAGCGTAGCGTTCCCGATCCATGGGACATTCAATATAAGGATCCTAGAGAATTTGAGATTCGCGATGTACGACATGAAGGTACCTCCAAGGCCAGCACAGTTTGAGGCTCTAGCGATTTGGGAACTAATGGCTAGACAGCAACAGCAAAAGAAGTTCGAGGCCAGGATAAGAAAGGTAGAAAAGACACTAGCGGACGCTAGGTGGGATAATGCACAGAAGGTGTGGAGGTCAGATATATTGCAGGGGATAAAATTGTTTCCCGCAATTGCTAAGGAAGAAGAGGCGACAGGCAAGAAAGCTACCTGTAAGACAAACAGGAGGTGTTCCAAAGATAGAGAGGACGAGGAAAAGTTAAGGAGAGAAGACGAGTCAGAGGATGAGGAGTTCATCATGCAATTGCTGAACGACAGTCCACCACCTTATGCAGAGAGTGAACAAGGTCCAAGTACCAGTTCTGCCCCTCCGGCACCGGTACAGAATAATGAAACTCCGAGTTCAGAAACGCCATCGGGATCTAAGGACCCGAGTTTACTGTTCACCCCGCAGATACCGCAGGTTAGGAGAATATATCCAGATGTGCCTATATTGAAAACAGCAGAAAAGGAGGTAAGTTTTTGTTAGTTTTACCAGGTAAGTAAGACACTTACAGGGTTCAGTTCTTGGTCCAAGGTAGCCCACCGTTGGGGGTTCAGAGCAACCCCAAAGTTACCACACCAGCAGCTCAGGGCCGGTCAGGTGCAGAGTTCAAAGTGGTGCCCAAAACGCATAGGCTCCAATGGAGAGAAGGGGGTGCCCCGGTTCCAGTCTGCCAGCAGGTAAGTACCCGCGTCCTCGGGGGGCAGACCAGGGGGGTTTTGTAGGGCACCGGGGGGGACACAAGCCCACACAGAAATTTCACCCTCAGCGGCGCGGGGGCGGCCGGGTGCAGTGTTAGAACAAGCGTCGGGTTCGCAATGGAAGTCAATGAGAGATCAAGGGATCTCTTTAGCGCTGCAGGCAGGCAAGGGGGGGCTTCCTCGGGGAAACCTCCACTTGGGCAAGGGAGAGGGACTCCTGGGGGTCACTTCTGCAGTGAAAGTCCGGTCCTTCAGGTCCTGGGGGCTGCGGGTGCAGGGTCTTTTCCAGGCGTCGGGACTTAGGTTTCAGAGAGTCGCGGTCAGGGGAAGCCTCGGGATTCCCTCTGCAGGCGGCGCTGTGGGGGCTCAGGGGGGACAGGTTTTGGTACTCACAGTCGTAGAGTAGTCCGGGGGTCCTCCCTGAGGTGTTGGTTCTCCACCAGCTGAGTCGGGGTCGCCGGGTGCAGTGTTGCAAGTCTCACGCTTCTTGCGGGGAGATTGCAGGGTTCTTTAAAGCTGCTCCTTTGGATAAAGTTGCAGTCTTTTTGGAGCAGGTCCGCTGTCCTCGGGAGTTTCTTGTCGTCGTCGAAGCAGGGCAGTCCTCAGCGGATGCAGAGGTCGCTGGTCCCTTTGGAAGGCGTCGCTGGAGCAGAGTTCTTTGGAAGGCAGGAGACAGGCCGGTGAGTTTCTGGAGCCAAGGCAGTTGTTGTCTTCTGGTCTTCCTCTGCAGGGGTTTTCAGCTAGGCAGTCCTTCTTGTTGTTGTTGCAGGAATCTAGTTTCTAGGTTCAGGGAGAGCCCTTAAATACTAAATTTAAGGGCGTGTTTAGGTCTGGGGGGTTAGTAGCCAATGGCTACTAGCCCTGAGGGTGAGTACACCCTCTTTGTGCCTCCTCCCAAGGGGAGGGGGTCACATCCCTAATTCTATTGGGGGAATCCTCCATCTGCAAGATGGAGGATTTCTAAAAGTTAGAGTCACCTCAGCTCAGGACACCTTAGGGGCTGTCCTGACTGGCCAGTGACTCCTCCTTGTTATTCTCATTATTTTCTCCGGCCTTGCCGCCAAAAGTGGGGGCCGGGACCGGAGGGGGCGGGCAACTCCACTAGCTGGAGTGTCCTGCGGTGCTGTGACAAAGGGGTGAGCCTTTGAGGCTCACCGCCAGGTGTTACAGCTCCTGCCTGGGGGAGGTGTTAGCATCTCCACCCAGTGCAGGCTTTGTTACTGGCCTCAGAGTGACAAAGGCACTCTCCCCATGGGGCCAGCAACATGTCTCTAGTGTGGCAGGCTGCTGGAACCAGTCAGCCTACACAGATAGTCGGTTAAGTTTCAGGGGGCACCTCTAAGGTGCCCTATGTGGTGTATTTTACAATAAAATGTACACTGGCATCAGTGTGCATTTATTGTGCGGAGAAGTTTGATACCAAACTTCCCAGTTTTCAGTGTAGCCATTATGGTGCTGTGGAGTTCGTGTAAAACAGACTCCCAGACCATATACTCTTATGGCTACCCTGCACTTACAATGCCTAAGGTTTTGCTTAGACACTGTAGGGGCACAGTGCTCATGCACTGGTACCCTCACCTATGGTATAGTGCACCCTGCCTTAGGGCTGTAAGGCCTGCTAGAGGGGTGTCTTACCTATACTGCATAGGCAGTGAGAGGCTGGCATGGCACCCTGAGGGGAGTGCCATGTCGACTTACTCATTTTGTTCTCACTAGCACACACAAGCTGGTAAGCAGTGTGTCTGTGCTGAGTGAGGGGTCTCTTAGGGTGGCATAATACATGCTGCAGCCCTTAGAGACCTTCCCTGGCATCAGGGCCCTTGGTACCAGAGGTACCAGTTACAAGGGACTTATCTGGATGCCAGGGTGTGCCAATTGTGGAATCAAAAGTACAGGTTAGGGAAAGAACACTGGTGCTGGGGCCTGGTTAGCAGGCCTCAGCACACTTTCAATTCAAAACATAGCATCAGCAAAGGCAAAAAGTCAGGGGGTAACCATGCCAAGGAGGCATTTCCTTACACAACCCCCCCCCCAAACGAAAGAGGATGAGACTAACCTTTCCCAAGAGAGTCTTCATTTTCTAAGTGGAAGAACCTGGAAAGGCCATCTGCATTGGCATGGGCAGTCCCAGGTCTGTGTTCCACTATAAAGTCCATTCCCTGTAGGGAGATGGACCACCTCAACAGTTTTAGATTTTCACCTTTCATTTGCATCAGCCATCTGAGAGGTCTGTGGTCAGTCTGAACTAGGAAGTGAGTACCAAAGAGGTATGGTCTCAGCTTCTTCAGGGACCAAACCACAGCAAAGGCCTCCCTCTCAATGGCACTCCAACGCTGCTCCCTGGGGAGTAACCTCCTGCTAATGAAAGCAACAGGCTGGTCAAGGCCATCATCATTTGTTTGGGACAAAACTGCCCCTATCCCATGTTCAGAGGCATCTGTTTGCACAAGGAACTGCTTGGATTAATCTGGAGCTTTTAGAACTGGTGCTGTGCACATAGCTTGTTTCAGGGTGTCAAAGGCCTGTTGGCATTCTACAGTCCAGTTTACTTTCTTGGGCATTTTCTTGGAGGTGAGTTCTGTGAGGACTGTCACAATGGATCCATATCCCTTCACAAACCTCCTGTAGTACCCAGGCAAGCCAAGGAATGCCCTGACTTGAGTCTGGGTTTTTGGAGCTGCCCAGTCCAGAATAGTCTGGATCTTAGGCTGGAGTGGCTGAACTTGGCCTCCACCTACAAGGTGTCCCAAGTAAACCACAGTTCCCTGCCCTATCTGGCATTTGGATGCCTTGATAGAGAGGCCTGCAGATTGCAGAGCCTTCAAAACCTTCTTCAGGTGGACCAGGTGATCCTGCCAGGTGGAGCTGAAGACAGCAATATCATCAAGATAAGCTGCACTAAAGGATTCCAGCCCAGCAAGGACTTGATTCACCAACCTTTGGAAGGTGGCAGGGGCATTCTTTAAACCAAAGGGCATAACAGTGAACTGATAATGCCCATCAGGTGTGGAGAATGCTGTCTTTTCTTTTGCTCCAGGGGCCATTTTGATTTGCCAGTACCCTGCTGTTAAGTCAAAGGTACTTAAGAATTTGGCAGCCCCTAATTTGTCTATTAGCTCATCAGCTCTAGGAATGGGATGGGCATCTGTCTTGGTGACAGAGTTGAGACCTCTGTAGTCCACACAAAACCTCATCTCTCTCTTTCCTTCTTTGGTGTGAGGTTTGGGGACTAAGACCACTGGGCTAGCCCAGGGGCTATCAGAGTACTCAATTACTCCCAATTCCAGCATCTTGTGGACTTCCACCTTGATGCTTTCCTTAACTTGGTCAGACTGTCTAAATATTTTGTTTTTGACAGGCATGCTGTCTCCTGTGTCCACATCATGGGTACACAGGTGTGTCTGACCAGGGGTTAGGGAAAAGAGTTCAGCAAACTGCTGCAGGACCTTCCTGCAGTCAGACTGCTGCTGGCTAGAGAGGGTGTCTGAGTAGATCACTCCATCTACTGAGCCATCTTTAGGGTCTGAGGAGAGGAGATCAGGGAGAGGTTCACTCTCAGCTTCCTGGTCCTCATCTGTTACCATCAACAGATTTACATCAGCCCTGTCATGGAAGAGCTTAAGGCGGTTCACATGGATCACCCTCTTGGGGCTCCTGCTTGTGCCCAGGTCCACCAGGTAGGTGACCTGACTCTTCCTTTCTAGTACTGGGTAAGGGCCACTCCATTTGTCCTGGAGTGCCCTGGGAGCCACAGGCTCCAGAACCCAGACTTTCTGCCCTGGTTGAAATTCAACCAGTGCAGCCTTTTGGTCATACCACAACTTCTGGAGTTGTTGGCTGGCCTCAAGGTTTTTACTTGCCTTTTCCATGTACTCTGCCATCCTTGAGCGAAGGCCAAGTACATAGTCCACTATGTCTTGTTTAGGCTCATGAAGAGGTCTCTCCCAGCCTTCTTTAACAAGAGCAAGTGGTCCCCTTACAGGGTGGCCAAACAGAAGTTCAAAGGGTGAGAATCCTACTCCCTTCTGAGGCACCTCTCTGTAAGCGAAAAGCAGACATGGCAGGAGGACATCCCATCTCCTTTTGAGTTTTTCTGGGAGCCCCATGATCATGCCCTTTAATGTCTTGTTGAATCTCTCAACAAGGCCATTAGTTTGTGGATGATATGGTGTAGTGAATTTATAAGTCACTCCACACTCATTCCACATGTGTTTTAGGTAAGCTGACATGAAGTTGGTACCTCTGTCAGAAACCACCTCCTTAGGGAAACCCACTCTGGTAAAGATACCAATGAGGGCCTTGGCTACTGCAGGGGCAGTAGTCGACCTAAGGGGAATAGCTTCAGGATACCTAGTAGCATGATCCACTACTACTAGGATGTACATATTTCCTGAGGCTGTGGGAGGTTCTAGTGGACCAACTATGTCCACACCCACTCTTTCAAAGGGGACCCCCACCACTGGAAGTGGAATGAGGGGGGCCTTTGGATGCCCACCTGCCTTACCACTGGATTGACAGGTGGGGCAGGAGAGGCAAAACTCCTTAACCTTCTGGGACATATTGGGCCAGTAGAAGTGGTTGACTAACCTCTCCCACGTCTTGGTTTGTCCCAAATGCCCAGCAAGGGGAATATCATGGGCTAAGGTCAGAATAAACTCTCTGAAACCCTGAGGCACTACCACTCTCCTAGTGGCACCAGGTTTGGGATCTCTTGCCTCAGTGTACAGGAGTCCATCTTCCCAATAGACCCGATGTGTTCCATTTTTCTTGCCTTTGGACTCTTCAGCAGCTTGCTGCCTAAGGCCTTCAAGAGAGGGACAGGTTTCTTGTCCCTTACACAACTCTTCCCTTGAGGGTCCCCCTGGGCCCAAGAGCTCAACCTGATAAGGTTCCAGCTCCATAGGCTCAGTTCCCTCAGAGGGCAGAACTTCTTCCTGAGAAGAGAGGTTCTCTTTTTGGTGTTGTGTTGCAGCTGGTTTCCCAGCTGACTTTCCTTTTCTCTTGGTAGGCTGGGCCATTTTTCCAGACTCCAGCTCTACTTTTTCACCCTGTGCCTTGCACTGTGCACTAGTCTTGACACACACCAGTTCAGGGATACCCAGCATGGCTGCATGGGTTTTCAGTTCTACCTCAGCCCATGCTGAGGACTCCAGGTCATTTCCAAGCAAACAGTCTACTGGGATATTTGAGGAGACCACCACCTGTTTCAGGCCATTGACCCCTCCCCACTCTAAAGTTACCATAGCCATGGGATGTACTTTAGTCTGATTGTCAGCGTTGGTGACTGGATAAGTTTGTCCAGTCAGGTATTGGCCAGGGGAAACCAGTTTCTCTGTCACCATAGTGACACTGGCACCTGTATCCCTCAGGCCCTCTACACTTGTCCCATTAATTAAGAGCTGCTGCCTGTATTTTTGCATGTTAGGGGGCCAGGCAGCCAGTGTGGCTAAATCCACCCCACCCTCAGAGACTAATGTAGCTTCAGTGTGACACCTGATTTGCTCTGGGCACACTGTTGATCCCACTTGGAGACTGGCCATTCTAGTTTTAGCTGGATGGGAGTTAGAAGTGGTATCTTTCTTGGGACAGGCCTTGTCTCCAGTTTGGTGTCCAGACTGACTACAGTTTCGACACCAGGCCTTTTTGGGATCAAAGTTTTTACCCTTGTACCCAGGATTGTTTTGTGAAGAGGCTCTGGGCCCACCCTCCTGTGCAGGTTTTTGGGGGCCTGTAGAAGACTCTTTACTATTTTTATTTTTGGCTGTCTCACCACCTTTCCCCTGGGGAGGTTTTGTGACCCCTTTCTTTTGGTCACCCCCTGTGGAAGTTTTGGACACCCTAGTCTTGACCCAATGGTCCGCCTTCTTTCCCAATTCTTGGGGAGAAATTGGTCCTAGGTCCACCAGATGCTGATGCAGTTTATCATTGAAACAATTACTTAATAGGTGTTCTTTCACAAATAAATTGTACAGCCCATCATAATCATTTACACCATTTCCTTGAATCCAACCATCTAGTGTTTTTACTGAGTAGTCTACAAAGTCAACCCAGGTCTGGCTCGAGGATTTTTGAGCCCCCCTGAATCTAATCCTATACTCCTCAGTGGAGAATCCAAAGCCCTCAATCAGGGTACCCTTCATGAGGTCATAAGATTCTGCATCTTTTTTAGAGAGTGTGAGGAGTCTATCCCTACACTTTCCTGTGAACATTTCCCAAAGGAGAGCACCCCAGTGAGATTTGTTCACTTTTCTGGTTTCACAAGCCCTCTCAAAAGCTGTGAACCATTTGGTGATATCATCACCATCTTCATATTTAGTTACAATCCCTTTGGGGATTTTCAACATGTCAGGAGAATCTCTGACCCTAGTTATGTTGCTGCCACCATTGATGGGTCCTAGGCCCATCTCTTGTCTTTCCCTTTCTATGGCTAGGATCTGTTTTTCCAAAGCCAATTTTTGGCCATCCTGGCTAACTGGATGTCCTCTTCACTGGAGTTATCCTCAGTGATTTCAGAGAGGTTGGACCCTCCTGTGAGGGAGCCAGCATCTCTGACTATTATTTTTGGAGTCAGGGCTTGAGAAGCCCTGTTCTCCCTAGATAGGACTGGTGGAGGGGATTCTTCCTCCAGTTCACTATCATCTTCCCCTGTGTTATCCACAGAGGGGTTGGCTCTATCATACTCTGCCAACAGCTCCTGGAGCTGTGCTTTGGTAGGTCTGGAGCCCATTGTTATTTTTCTTATGTTACAGAGTGACCTTAGCTCTCTCATCTGGAGATGGAGGTAAGGTGTGGTGTCGAGTTCCACCACATTCACATCTGTGCTAGACATTATGCTTCTAAAAGTTGGAATACTTTTTAAGAAACTAAACTGGTTCTAGAATCTAATTCAAACTTTTACAAACTTTTTAAACTCTAAAAGAAATGCTAACAGGGACTAACACAAGGCCCTAGCAGGACTTTAAAGAATTTTAGAAAACTTTTCAAATTGCAAAAATCAATTTCTAATGACAATTTTGGAATTTGTCGTGTGATCAGGTATTGGCTGAGTAGTCCAGCAAATGCAAAGTCTTGTACCCCACCGCTGATCCACCAATGTAGGAAGTTGGCTCTGTATGTGCTATTTCAAAGTAAGGAATAGCATGCACAGAGTCCAAGGGTTCCCCTTAGAGGTAAAATAGTGGTAAAAAGAGATAATACTAATGCTCTATTTTGTGGTAGTGTGGTCGAGCAGTAGGCTTATCCAAGGAGTAGTGTTAAGCATTTGTTGTACATACACATAGACAATAAATGAGGTACACACACTCAGAGACAAATCCAGCCAATAGGTTTTGTTATAGAAAAATATATTTTCTTAGTTTATTTTAAGAACATGTAATATCTTGTTTGAAAGGTATTGCAGGTAAGTACATTAGGAACTTTGAATCATTTCAATTGCATGTATACTTTTCAAGTTATTCACAAATAGCTATTTTAAAAGTGGACACAGTGCAATTTTCACAGTTCCTGGGGGAGGTAAGTTTTTGTTAGTTTTACCAGGTAAGTAAGACACTTACAGGGTTCAGTTCTTGGTCCAAGGTAGCCCACCGTTGGGGGTTCAGAGCAACCCCAAAGTTACCACACCAGCAGCTCAGGGCCGGTCAGGTGCAGAGTTCAAAGTGGTGCCCAAAACGCATAGGCTCCAATGGAGAGAAGGGGGTGCCCCGGTTCCAGTCTGCCAGCAGGTAAGTACCCGCGTCCTCGGGGGGCAGACCAGGGGGGTTTTGTAGGGCACCGGGGGGGACACAAGCCCACACAGAAATTTCACCCTCAGCGGCGCGGGGGCGGCCGGATGCAGTGTTAGAACAAGCGTCGGGTTCGCAATGGAAGTCAATGAGAGATCAAGGGATCTCTTCAGCGCTGCAGGCAGGCAAGGGGGGGCTTCCTCTGGGAAACCTCCACTTGGGCAAGGGAGAGGGACTCCTGGGGGTCACGTCTGCAGTGAAAGTCCGGTCCTTCAGGTCCTGGGGGCTGCGGGTGCAGGGTCTTTTCCAGGCGTCGGGACTTAGGTTTCAGAGAGTCGCGGTCAGGGGAAGCCTCGGGATTCCCTCTGCAGGCGGCGCTGTGGGGGCTCAGGGGGGACAGGTTTTGGTACTCACAGTCGTAGAGTAGTCCGGGGGTCCTCCCTGAGGTGTTGGTTCTCCACCAGCCGAGTCGGGGTCGCCGGGTGCAGTGTTGCAAGTCTCACGCTTCTTGCGGGGAGATTGCAGGGTTCTTTAAAGCTGCTCCTTTGGATAAAGTTGCAGTCTTTTTGGAGCAGGTCCGCTGTCCTCAGGAGTTTCTTGTCGTCGTCGAAGCAGGGCAGTCCTCAGCGGATGCAGAGGTCGCTGGTCCCTTTGGAAGGCGTCGCTGGAGCAGAGTTCTTTGGAAGGCAGGAGACAGGCCGGTGAGTTTCTGGAGCCAAGGCAGTTGTTGTCTTCTGGTCTTCCTCTGCAGGGGTTTTCAGCTAGGCAGTCCTTCTTCTTGTTGTTGCAGGAATCTAGTTTCTAGGTTCAGGGAGAGCCCTTAAATACTAAATTTAAGGGCGTGTTTAGGTCTGGGGGGTTAGTAGCCAATGGCTACTAGCCCTGAGGGTGAGTACACCCTCTTTGTGCCTCCTCCCAAGGGGAGGGGGTCACATCCCTAATCCTATTGGGGGAATCCTCCATCTGCAAGATGGAGGATTTCTAAAAGTTAGAGTCACCTCAGCTCAGGACACCTTAGGGGCTGTCCTGACTGGCCAGTGACTCCTCCTTGTTATTCTCATTATTTTCTCCGGCCTTGCCGCCAAAAGTGGGGGCCGGGACCGAGGGGGCGGGCAACTCCACTAGCTGGAGTGTCCTGCGGTGCTGTGACAAAGGGGTGAGCCTTTGAGGCTCACCGCCAGGTGTTACAGCTCCTGCCTGGGGGAGGTGTTAGCATCTCCACCCAGTGCAGGCTTTGTTACTGGCCTCAGAGTGACAAAGGCACTCTCCCCATGGGGCCAGCAACATGTCTCTAGTGTGGCAGGCTGCTGGAACCAGTCAGCCTACACAGATAGTCGGTTAAGTTTCAGGGGGCACCTCTAAGGTGCCCTCTGTGGTGTATTTTACAATAAAATGTACACTGGCATCAGTGTGCATTTATTGTGCTGAGAAGTTTGATACCAAACTTCCCAGTTTTCAGTGTAGCCATTATGGTGCTGTGGAGTTCGTGTAAAACAGACTCCCAGACCATATACTCTTATGGCTACCCTGCACTTACAATGTCTAAGGTTTTGCTTAGACACTGTAGGGGTACAGTGCTCATGCACTGGTACCCTCACCTATGGTATAGTGCACCCTGCCTTAGGGCTGTAAGGCCTGCTAGAGGGGTGTCTTACCTATACTGCATAGGCAGTGAGAGGCTGGCATGGCACCCTGAGGGGAGTGCCATGTCGACTTACTCATTTTGTTCTCACTAGCACACACAAGCTGGTAAGCAGTGTGTCTGTGCTGAGTGAGGGGTCTCTTAGGGTGGCATAATACATGCTGCAGCCCTTAGAGACCTTCCCTGGCATCAGGGCCCTTGGTACCAGAAGTACCAGTTACAAGGGACTTATCTGGATGCCAGGGTGTGCCAATTGTGGAATCAAAAGTACAGGTTAGGGAAAGAACACTGGTGCTGGGGCCTGGTTAGCAGGCCTCAGCACACTTTCAATTCAAAACATAGCATCAGCAAAGGCAAAAAGTCAGGGGGTAACCATGCCAAGGAGGCATTTCCTTACAAGTACAGAATGGTCGCAACCCAACATTGGCACAAGCTGAATCAACCCAGTTTTTGATGCCTCAAAAGCAGATGCAGGGGGGAACCGCACATGCTCATATGACGGGGAGTCAGACGGGCATGCCGGCAATGATGACCCATAGTGTGGGAATGAACATGCCTCAGAACCTGGGGAATGGACAGAACCCAGATGCGATATCCCTACCCATTACTGTAGGTCCACCGGTACCTTTGTACATTCAGCCTAACTCAGGTATGAGGGGTCAAGGATCAATGGTGCAAAGTGGGACGGAAAGGAGGTGCATAGAAAACACTCCAGAGACAACTCCGATAGCGGCTCTGCCAACTGGATCTGGGTCCTTGATGGAGTTTAGTCCCATATGTGCTCAGTCAACAGTGGTGAGGTCGAGTCCCCCACTGATGATACCGCTATCATCGAACACTGAAAAGTTGCCGCAACCATCAATGGCAGTCGATGTGAATGCTACACTGATGGGGTTGAATGCGCAACAGCTGATACAGTGGTTCAACAGTCTGAATTCCACACAAAGCTCAGCCAGCGGGAAGGGAGAAGACTATCTGAATAAGGTCAGGTTGAACATGGAAGCAGAAGAATTGGTGGAAGGGACTATGGGTTTGAATAGGTTAGAGTCCTACTCGGAAGAAGAGCTGAGGTATCTATGTCCTAGGATTACGAGAGAAGTGAACAAGGTACATAGAAGGTTGCAAGAAATAGCTGACAAAAACAGGGTTGAGATAGACAAGACAAAACACTTGAGCAGGAGCTATAGATTGGATTTCGGGACCACAGACTTTGAACACATGAGGTCAGCAGGCATGAAAACGCACCTTAGAGAATTGCTGCAGAGTGCACAAGTGTGGAGGTGCTTAGACAAATGGGAAAGCAGATGGGCAAAGAAAAAGGAAAAGAGGAAAGACAGTGTCCCAGAGCACAACGAGAAAAGATCACAGAGTAGTGATGCAATAACCATGTTACCAATGAGGGAGACAGCAGGGGGAAAATTAATACATGTACCGTGGCACAGAAGCGACATTCAGTCTTTTACGGATGATTTTCCCAAACTGAGAGAGAAACCGATTGAATGGTATCAACAGACTGATAGGTTTGTGAAGCTTGCAAAATGTCTTTGGGAAGACCTGAACACCCTCTTTGAGATTGTGGTTCCGGCAGATTTGTGGGAAGACTGCAAAAGGGCTGTAGGTTGGCCGACAAGTGAACCAGAGAGAGACAGGGATACGGGTGCACCATCACCTATGGTAATGAGCTTGTACTATAAGGTGATTGAGCATTTGAAGACGAAGGTTGCCGCGAAAAATGTGGATTGGCAGAAGATTGATCGAACTGCCCAAGAGGCTAAAGAGTCGATTCATGGTTACTATGAGAGGTTGTTGAAGGCGTTCAAGAACTACAGTGGCACGGAAACAATAGAGGCGAAGGACATGCTTCATTTTGTGTTTAGATTTGTGGAAGGGCTGAGACCAGAGATAAGTCAGATGATAAAGACGCACTTGATTTGTTGGCAGTCGAAACCTATTGATGAGGTGTTGAATTATGCGAAATACTGTAGCGACGAAATTGAAGTGAAACAGAAAAGGTTGAAAGAGAAAGTGATGATGATGCAACTTAAAGCAGCTCAGACAGGTCTGCAAGGGTTGCAAGGGTTCCAACAGCAGATACCGCAGCCGCAGGGAAATATGGTGTTTCAGCCACAGGCGAGAGGCAGAGGCAGAGGAGGCTTTGGGAGTAATAGTCCGGATTTGAACACTGTTGCAATTCCGAATGGTGTGCAGGCAATGAAAAGGGTGACGCCGTGTCACGTGTGCGGAATCGTCGGACATTGGAAACGCGAGTGCCCGATGGTGATGCAGGAAGGTGCAGGTGTTGGTCAGCAAAACAATGATGTCAATGCATTCCAGACAATGAGGGGACCGAAAATGAGAGGTCCAAACCCAAATTTTCAGACCATAAATCAGCTGCAGGGATTACAGCCCATGCAGCCGCAGCAGATGCAGATGCCCCGTATGCAGATGACGCAAATGCAGCCAATGCAACAGCAGTTTCCCATGGTACCTAATGAGCAAATGCAAATACCTTTGGCACCAATGAGTCAGCAGCAAGTGATGGTTCCTCCACAGGTCTCGGGTCAGGTGATGAATACAAATGGCACCGTACAACAGTTCCCATTACACAGTGAGAATGGAATAAACAATGTATGGGAGAGTGAAAGTTCAGATGAGGAGGGAAATTGTGTGCTTGCAGCATCCTTGGAAGTTGATCAAAAGGGTCCATATGTGGAGGGAAGAGTTATGGGTCATCGTGTTTCATTCTTGGTTGACACAGGAGCCACACGTTCAACTGTTAGGAGCATTGAAGTACCAAATTTGCCACTCTCAGGGAGAACAGTTCAAGTAGTGGGAGTAGCAAACAGGCACCTGACGAACCCAATCACAGATCCAGTACAAGTCAGAATTGGTAACTATCAAGGGTCACATAATTTTGTGGTATGTGACTCAAGCCCGATAGCACTGTTAGGGAGAGACCTATTGTGCAAATTGGGATGTTCGATTATGTGTTCGAACGATGGAATTAGAATTCAGACGAGCAGTGATGGGGAAGAAGAGGACAGTGTAGAAGGGGATGAGATGGAAACTGTTGATGAAGAATATCCTCTGATTAACCTTTTTCCGATGATAACTGAAGAAGATATTCCAGCTGAATTACGGGATACAGTCGGAAAGGAAGTGTGGGATATGACAGGAAAAGAGGTGGGATTGGTGAAAGGAGTGGAACCAGTGAAAGTGACCGTAAAACCCAATGTAACCTTTCCCCAGACCCCACAATACCACATGGCACAAGACACCCTCATGAAAGTCGCCCAACTCATTGACGAGTTTGTAAAACAGGGAGTACTGAAAGAAGTGTTAAGCAGTCCATGTAATTCACCAATCATGGGACTAATAAAGCCGAGTGGAAAGGTCCGAATCGTGCAGGACTTGAGGAAAATAAATGACATCATAATTAAATGCTGCCCTGTAGTACCAAATCCAGCTGTGATAATGTTTCAAGTCCCTTGCGATGCCGAGTGGTTCTCAGTCATTGACTTGTCACAAGCATTCTTTTCGGTGCCTCTTCATGAGGACAGCCAATTTCTTTTTTGTTTCAAATTCTTAGACAGAGTTTACAGTTGGTGTCGAATTCCTCAAGGGTTTTCGGAGTCACCGTCAATTTTCAATCAGATTCTAAAGAAAGACTTGGAAGTGTTAGAATTGCCATTCGAGTCAACCCTAGTACAGTACATCGATGACTTACTGATTGCATCTAAGACAGAAAGTGGCTGCACAGCCGACACCATTGCTCTACTGAACCATTTGGGAAGGAATGGACACAAGGTGTCTCCTTCAAAGTTGCAGTTCTGTCAGAAGAAAGTAAAATACTTGGGTCATCAAATAGAGAAAGGGTCACGGAGAATAATGAAGGAAAGCATAACAAGTGTACTTCAAATGAGTCCACCAAAGACGAGGAGGGAGGTGAGGAAGTTTTTGGGGATGGTGAGCTACTGTCGCCAGTGGATTCCCAACTTTTCAACTCTAGCAAAGCCTTTACTGAAACTGACCCAGAAGGATGCCTTGGATGAAATTGAGCTGAAAGGAGATGAGATGGATGCTTTTATTGAATTGAAAGAATGCATGTGCAGGGCTCCAGCTTTAGGTATGCCTGATTACACAAAGCCTTTCACATTGTTTTGTCATGAACGTGATGCATGTTCTTTGTCTGTCTTGACCCAAGCCCATGGTGGCATAAACAGACCAGTAGCGTATTTTTCAGCTACTTTGGATCCGGTCGCAGCAGCACTGCCAGGGTGTTTGCGCGCCGTAGCAGCAGTTGGTATCAGCCTCACTCAGAGTGAAGGAATAGTGATGGGACACCCATTAACAGTCATGGTCCCTCACTCAGTTGAGATACTTTTGACCCGCTCCCGAACGCAACACATGACTGGAGCAAGACTCACAAGGTATGAAACAATAATTCTGGGCTCACCGAATGTGCAGCTGAAAAGGTGCACTACGTTGAATCCAGCAACCTTGCTTCCCGGTGAAAATGCTGAAATTGAGAACGCTGAAGACGTCGAGCACGACTGCCTTCAGGTGACTGAATTTTGCACAAAACCCCGACCTGATATTAGGGATACTAAGCTTGATGAAAATGACCATATTATTTTTGTTGATGGTTCATGTCTAAGAGATGGGTTGGGAATTTTGAAAGCAGGATATGCTGTATGTACTGTAACAGGTGTCTTGGAAGCATCCTGGCTTCAAGGAGTCTATTCCGCACAAGTAGCAGAGCTTGTAGCCCTTACAAGAGCATGCCAACTGTCTACATTGATGAAGGTTACCATTTACACTGACAGTCAGTACGGGTTTGGAATTGTGCACGACTTTGGGCAACTATGGTCACAGAGAGGTTTCCTGACCTCTTCAGGGTCCCCAGTGAAAAACGGGGAGAGAATAAGGGAATTGTTACACGCCATTCAGATGCCAGCCGAAATTGCAGTGGTAAAGTGTAGTGCTCATACAAAAGGACAGGACTATGTTTCCCTGGGAAATGCATATGCGGATCAAGTCGCAAGATTTTGTGCCTTGAACTGTATATTGCTCAGGGATGAATGGAATTTGATAAGTGAACCAGAACTCGAACCAGCTGAAGCATTTGCCTTGAAGGTCGTGGATACAATGGATGAACTAAAAGCATTACAGAATAGCGTCAGGGAGGATGAAAGAGTTTCCTGGATTAAGTCACAATGTACAAGGAGACCAGATGAGTTATGGGTTTCAAATGAAGGAAAATTTGTTTTACCAAATAGTCTCTTATCGCAGCTAGCGCGGTTCTATCATGGGCAGGCTCACCTAGGGAGAGATGCCATGATAAGATTGTTCAAAACTGATTGGTTTAACCCCAGATTCCGTCAAGTTGCAGAAGCAGTTTGCCATCGTTGTGTCATTTGTCAGCAGATGAACCCAGGAAAGGGAACGGTTGTGAACGTCAGCCACATTGGCAGGGCGGGTGGCCCGTTCAGCAGAATGCAGATGGACTTTATTGAGATGCCTGTGCATGGAGGTCTGAAGTATGTGTTGGTGATTGTGTGCATTTTTAGTCACTGGATTGAAGCATACCCCACACGTAGAAATGACAGCCTTACAGTTGCAAAACTATTGTTGAGGGAGTTGATACCACGTTTCGGATTCCCGATCTCTTTAGAATCAGATAGAGGAAGTCACTTCAATAACGAGGTGATAAAGTTACTTTGCGCAGCGCTGAACATTGAGCAAAAACTGCATTGTAGCTATCGCCCTGAAGCCTCAGGACTGGTGGAACAGATGAATGGTACACTGAAATCAAAAATGGCGAAAATATGTGCATCGACAAATTTGAAATGGCCTGACGCATTGCCTTTGGTGTTAATGTCAATGAGAAACACCCCTGACAGAAAGACTGGATTGTCCCCGCACGAAATTCTCATGGGCAGGGCCATGAGACTTCCTGCAGTTCCCGCAAACGCGCTTTTGAATATTACAGATGATATGGTGTTAGACTACTGCAAAGGTCTGGCTGACGTGGTTCGCTCTTTCTCTCACCAGGTGGAAGCAACCACCTTGTCACCGATCCAAGGTCCAGGACACGCACTGAAAGCAGGTGACTGGGTCGTGATAAAGAAGCACGTGAGGAAGTCGTGTCTGGAACCCCGTTGGAAAGGCCCTTTCCAAGTGATCCTGACAACCACTACCGCTGTGAAGTGTGCGGGAGTTCCCAACTAGATTCACGCCAGTCATACAAAGAAGGTGTTGTGTCCCACAGATGAGGAAGTTGAAGCGCTGAAACTGCCAGTACCTGATAACAAAGTGCCGAGCGCTGAGACAGAGCAAAACAGAACTAGAAGCGAACAGGCAGAAATAGAAGAGAGAGAAATATTCTCTGAGGACGAAACAACCGATTCACTTGGGGAAGACCAAGGAGAAACCTCAGACAGCGACGAAGCAGCTGAAGGTAACAAAGAGCCTGAAGCAGCTGAAGGTAACAAAGAGCCTGAAGAAAGTAACGGTGACAAAGGGCTCGAAAGAGGTGAAGAAGCAGGAGAGCCTGATCAGAGGAGGGCTTTCCCAGAAGCAGACGGTACAGAAAAAGAAAAGGAAAACCTGATTGACTCCCCAGAAGGAGGGGACAAGGCAGAACAGAACGGAACTGTTCAAACTTCCTCAGAAGAGATCGCAGGTCCATCAAGTGGACACAGTGCAAAGAGAAGACCAAGTATATCACCAGTAAAACTAAGAACTAGAGAAACGTTGAACGACAGTGAAGGGCCAAGAGTGAAAGAGAAAAGAAAGGAAGTGTCTGTCGTGGTACCAACATCAAGTGAAGAAAAAGACTTGGCCAAAGAGGAAAGTACCAGTGAGGCAGAATCAAAGAGAGATGCAAAATTGAAAAGGAAAAGGATACCAAACAGGAGATATTCCGGTCCAGAATGGGCATATGTAGTCAATGACGATTGGACCGACGAATTTGTATCTCTTAGCCTCGAGAACGAAGAAGAAGAGATACCAATAGAAAAGAAAAGTTTTATGGACACTATTGATTGAAAGGGTAATAAATGACATTGCTTGCTATAATCTAACGTGATACAACTAGCTGAGACATTGCTAAACCGGATGAGACATTTGCTAACTTGATAAGACTTTGATAACCTGATTGACTCTTAAACCCGATTTGAGACAACGTTGCTAACTGATAAAAGACTGAGTTATTGCCGAATTGAGACAAATGCTGCTAACCGATAAGTGACTGGGCTCCTGAAGAAAACTGTGTGAACATTGCGCTCGTTCAGCTTTGTAACTAATTGCTAAATCGTTTCTTTATAGGTGCTTCTAGCTCTCTGATTCTATACAGATCATGACTAAGTACGCTACACAAAACAGTAGAGTGAAATATTGTAAATATGCGTGTATAGGCTTGATAACTGCATGTGTACTAATAATAATGGCAATAGTGCTTGCAACGCGTGGTAAGGGTGAGAATGAGAAAATTGATGCTTCTACTTCTGCTCCTGTTACTGTCACTGAACTAACCGCATTGAAAAGACTAGAATTAGATGAGAGACACTTGCATGATAAGAAGGAACTTTTGTATAATGTTTTCTATCGCCTACTAACAGAATATGTTGAGACTATGGATGCGAAAGATTGTTATGTGTGTACACAGATACCGACATCGGTAACGGAAGGGGTGACTTATCACCACATGCCTCTTACATATGGGATTACATGTAGTTTAGTAACTTCTAGATGTTATGGTCAAACTAACATACAGTATTTTTATTCAAATTATGATGTTACCTTTCCATATGTTCCTATAATAACGCAACTAAGACAGATTGCTAAAGATTGGGATGCTAAAATAATGAGGGAATTTTTCGAGCCAATGCAACCTTTTGAAACAGCTCACGCTCATAGGGAAAACCTTACCTGCTTGCTCTCTGCAGTAGAAATAAGCTTTTTAGATCGCACAGATGATAGAAGGGCACAAATGAATGCGAAATTAGAAAAAGAGCTAAGTAAGAGGACTTCAGTAGATAATTATGCTTTTGCCGCAATAAAAACACAAGGAAAAATAGCTTTAGACGCTTGGCATGTAGGGAAATTTTGTATATATCGTGGTGAATCTTATTATGATAACATTTTCGTGGGAGCGAGTGAATGTAAACATACGTTTATCTTTAAGGCCAAATGGACATTCATGCTGAACGGACTTGACCCTGTCATACCTGGTGTATATTACATTTGTGGGCATAATGCCTATTATCGTCTTCCAAAGGGATGGTGGGGGAGATGTTATTTGGGTATAGTGTTCCCAAAGGTTTATCAACTGGATGACCTATCGGTGATTCCAAAGACGTCTGGATCTCATCGTATCCAGAAAAGAGAGACTGCAGCTGCTGTGGTAGGAGATATATTTGGAGCCATGATTCCTTCATTGGGAGTTGTGTTGAATTCCATCAAAATAAGAAAGTTGTCTACTATAGTGGATAACATGTTGACAAAGTTTTCAGGTGCTATAATCCTGATGGATGCTGAACTTGCAGCAGAAAGAGCTATGACTCTTCAAAACAGGCTTGCCCTAGACATTCTTTTAGCAAAGGATGGCGGCATTTGCAAAATGCTTGGTGCGCGTCACTGTTGCACGTATATACCAGACAACAGTGTGAAGATTAAAACAATGCTTGCAAATCTAACAAAAGAGAGTGCAGACTTGAAGGAATTGAAAGAACCAGGAGTTTGGGAGAAGGTTGGAAAGGGAGTTGCTTCAGTGGGAAATTGGCTTGGTGGCATTTGGAATGGAATATTACTAAAAATAATACAGGGAATACTAAGTACTAATTTGCATCTTTGGGATTTGGGGAATAAAGAGGGGAATACTAATGATCATGGCAAGAATTAAGAGAAGGAAGGAAGAGAAAATGATGAAAAGAATGGCAGAAGAATACAAGGCAAGAACAAGGGGAACTAAAAGGCAAAGAGAACTGACAGAATTTTAATGGAATAAAATTTGTGGGAATAGTTTTGTGTGATGACAAATAGTCATCAGAGGAGGGATTGATGACGCAGAAACGAAGGTTTTACATTTATTAGCGCATAAACGTAGTGCCGCAATAATCAAGTGTGACTTTAACCGAACTAATAAAGATTGTACGGGGACAAATGTGCCCTCAGAGTAGTTCGCCAACATTTATAAGCGTGCTTTATATAACGTGATGTATTAGAATTGTACTAATCTGACATAACCGTAAACGTGTGCCATGATTTGCTTGTTTGAAATGTTTTAACTTAGCATAACTTTAGTGGAGGCTTCGGCCTAGTTGCCTTGTCTCACGGTTTAGATGCTCGTGTTTTTCTAATGTGCTAATAAAACGTGTATTCTTGCTTGAAGCTGTACTTTTCCAGTGAGATCGGTTCACATGCTTATCTTTAAGGTTTCGTGCCAGCCTGGCATCTTCTTCTTTGCTCCAAGGTCAATCTGCAGGTGCAGACAATGGAAGCTCTGAAAGTGAGTTAATTGGTAAAATATGTTGCAACTTACGTTCCCGACTCCAAGGATAATGTATGCCTAGGTAGAAGCTTGTAAATTGTTGTTTTTGATTGGACAATTTAAAGCCAACCTATGAACCCTCCAATGGAAGACCCTACTGGATTTGAACTGTTGTTTATTTAAACCTGGTGGACAAGAAGAAAGCAGCCATTAGCCATTAGCCATTGGCCATTACCCACTGCACCCATGGAGGACATTATTGCCCATTGCAGCCATTATGGCCCATCTTGCCGACCTCGTCATTTTGCCATCTTCTACGATGCCAATTGATGTTCGACGCCATTTTGAATGAGACTTTGATGCTTTCTCTAATCGAGAGAAAGAGACTTTAAGTAATTCTCGCTCTAGAGACTTTAACTTTGATCTGCCCCTTTGCATAAAGTAGTAGTTTTGTCCTTTTATCTTGCCGCTGTGAGGCAATTGCCCCGTCCACCCTGCCCCCTTTGCCCCCGTCCCATGCTGATCGAAGCCGGTACCTGTGAGACGAAGACTTCCTTGAATGCTGATTGAATTTGGTAAATATGAAAGGAAAATGTACAATTGCATTGTGTTTCTTTTTAGGTAACCAACTGCTGATTTTTGATAAGAGCCCTAGTTAGGAGTTTTCCAAATCAATGTTGCTAAATTGTTTTTGCATGAAGTCCCACATGCAGATGCTAATTTGAGGTTAGATGAGGATTCATTTGTTGCACGATGCAATTTGAGACCTTGTTATGCTGACTAATGTATGCAATTAGCCCATTACAGATTATAGTTTTAGTGGTTTGCGTTGCTATTATCGAATGCATTGTTATTCAAATGCTGCATAGATTGCATCTTTTTCGCCGTTATGGACAGCTATTAATGTTCATTTACATATATCATTTGGTGTTGAGACACATTTATATCATGCTAGCTTTGTTAATATAGGGAAATAAATTCATTAACTTTGAATGAACTGGTGTGGTTATTCATGGCCGAAAGGTCATGGTTCGCCGAAATGTTTTCTGGATTAATTGTGAAGTGTTATGTTGATCAGGGCATTGCTTATGTTCGTTATTGATTATTGATTTGATTAAATTGACTAATCTCGGGTGAAGAGAGCCCCACTTGGTCAAAAGATTCATCGACCCAAGAGCGTCCAAATACAGGTAATTTATTAGAACAGAACGCTCTATCACTAGCTTACACGTTGTTTATGTTCATCACTTTACCATGTAGTCAGTCCCCATTCTCAGAGTCTGTGCCCTTTGAAGTTCTACTTATTTAGGATGTCCCAGCTTTCTTGCCTGTTTATGCACTTTCCTGATCACAAGTTTTTGACCCACTTTGTCTTTTGAGTGACATCAAAACCAGCTAGACTAACATCATAAGAGAGCTCCTTTACTTGCAAGATGAACACAAGAAATCTGCCTTACTGTTACCCAGCATCTCAGCTGCCTGTGATATAGTAGACCACAACAATCTTTTGGCAAGGCTGAAAGAGCAGGTGGTTGGTTGAATCCATTAGTTCATCCTTAACAGCAGCACACACATCCAGTGTTTAATGTATGTTTGTATGTATCTGGTATTTCCATTGTGTGAACCTAGCCAAAAGGAAGTGGGCTGCTGAATAAGGTCAAGAGACAGGCATAAAGTCAATGAGTGATAGGAGAGGTCGCTGGTTTGTGGACGGTTAATGTATATTGATGTAATGGAATTTAAAGAGGTGTATGTTCAGCTCTTTCCTAAATTAGAGGAGTTGATGTGATCTTGATGGATATAGGGATGTTGTTCCAGATCTTGGTTCCATAGATGGAAAAGGCCTGCTGCCTTGTTTTTTCTTTTTTACATTTCTTAGTCTGCAGTCTGATGGTGCCCTGGCTGAGGGTGTGCTGAGACTCACCAGAGATGGTGAGCTTTTCTGCAAGATAATTTGTTGTGTTGACTTTGCAAAAGAGGCAGCTTGTTTTGCCACCAAGGTAAGCCAATGGAGTACCATCTGGGTAATGGTGATATGACAATATTTCTTTTGACCCTGTATATGTCATGCTGACATGTTTAGGATGCCTTTATGGATTGCCATTGTGGAGTGTGACTGTGGAGCAGGTGTAGGAAAGTACCATCTTGCCTGGCATGTTACCCCCATTTTTACATCTATGTCAGTTTGTTTTTGCCTGTATCCCTGGGATCCTGCTAGCCAGGATGCCAGTGCTCATAGTTTGTGGCCTGAATGTGTATACGTGTGTAGTAACTAACTATGTCACTGAGGCTCTGCTAATCAGAACCTCAGTGCTTATGCTCTCTCTGCCTTTAAATGTGTCACTATAGGCTAGTGACCACTTTTACCAATTTAAATTGGCACACTGGAACACCCTTATAATTCCTTAGTATACGGTACCTAGGTACCCAGGGTATTGGGGTTCCAGGAGATCCCTATTGGCTGCAGCATTAATTTGCCACCCATAGGGAGCTCAGACAAACCTTTACACAGGACTGCCACTGCAGCCTGCTTGCAATAACGACTGCACTTAAGTAACTTATAAGCCACCTATATGTCTAACCTTCACTTGCTGAAGGTTAGGTGCAAAGTTACTAAGTATGAGGGCACCCTTGCACTAGCAAAGGTGCCCCCACATAGTTCAGGACCATTTCCCCGGACTTTGTGAGTACGGGGACACCATTACACGCGTGCACTACATATAGGTCAATACCTATATGTAGCTTCACAATAGTAACTCCGAATAAGGCCATGTAACATGTCTAAGATCATGGAATTGTCCCCCCATTACAAATCTGGTATTGGGGAGCCAATTCCATGCACCCTCGGGGCTCTACTATGGACCCTGTGTACTGCCAAACCAGCTCTCTGGGGTTTTCTCTGCAGCTACTGCCACCCCAAAGACAGGGTTCTGCCCTCCTGGGGTCTGAGCAGCCCAGTCCCAGGAAGGCAGAACAAAGAATTTCCTCTGAGAGAGGGTGTTACACCCTCTCCTTTTGGAAATAGGTGTTAAAGGCTGGGGAGGGGTAGCCTCTCCCAGCCTCTGGAAATGCTTTGAAGGGCACAGAGGGTGCCCTCCTTGCATAAGCCAGTCTACACCGGTTCAGGGAACCCTAGTCCCTGCTCTGGCGTGAAACTGGACAAAGGAAAGGGGAGTGACCACTCCCCTGTCCATCACCACCCCAGGGGTGGTGCCCAGAGCTCCTCCAGTGTGTCCCAGACCTCTGCCATCTTGGATCCAGAGGTGTGAGGGCACTCTGGAGGCCTCTGAGTGGCCAGTGTCAGCAGGTGACGTCAGAGAACCCTCCTGATTGGTGCTTACCTGACTAGGTGGCCAATCCTCCTCTGAGGGCTATTTAGGGTCTCTCCAGTGGGCTTTTCCTCAGATAACGACTTGCAAGAATTCACCAGAGTTCCTCTGCAACTCTCTCTTCGAATTCTGCCATGGATCGACCTTTGACTGCTCCAGGACACCTGCAAAACTGCAACAAAGTAGCAAGAAGACTACCAACGACATTTAAGTGCCTAATCCTGATGGCTTTCTCGACTGTCTCCTGGTGATGCATGCTTTGGGGGCTGCCTGCCTTCATCCTGCTCTGGAAACCACGAAGAAATCTCCTGTGGGTCAACGGAATCTTCCCCCTGCTTCAGCAGGCACCAAACTTCAGCGTCACCGGTACTCTAGGACCCCTCTCATCCTGACGAGTGTGGCCCCTGGAACACCGGTGGTGGACCCAAGTGACCCAGACTATCCAGTGGTCCAACTGTCCAAATTTGGAGGAGGTAAATCCTTGCCTCCCCTCTCCAGACAGTAATCCTTTGCACCGCATGAACTGCAGCTATCAGGGCTTCTGTGCACATTTACACAAAATCCTGCATGCACAGCCAAGCCTAGGTCCCCAACACTCTGTCCTGTGATGCTCAGCTCCATGAGTTGATCTCTGGTGTTGTGGGACCCTCTTTTGCAGTGTTAAGACGACTGCCATGTTCAGACTTCTTGAACCCGTGTTCAAGGACTTCTGCAGGTGCTACCTTCTTGTGCGTGGGCTCCCTACGTTGCTGAGGGCCCCCTCTGTCTCCTCTCCCAAGTGGCGACATCCTGGTCCTTTCTGGGCCCGGGCAGTACCCTTTTTCTTCAACTGCAACTCTTGCAGCTAGCAAGGCTTGTCTGTGGTATTTTGCCAAGGAAACAACTCTGCATCCGCCAGCACGCCGTGGGACATCTTCTGCACAAAGGAGCAGTTCCTAGCACCTTCTGTTGTTGCAGAATCTTCAGCTTCTTCCATCTGGAGGCAGCCATTTTGCACCTTCATCTGGGGTTTAGTGGGCTCCTGCCCCCCCCGGACACTTTCACGACTCTTGGACTTGATCTCCTTCCTTTGCAGGTCCTCAGGTCCAGGAATCCGTCTTCAATGCTTTGCAGTCTGTTGTGGTCTTTGCAAAATCCTCTATCACGACTTTAGTGTGTTTCTGGGGAAATAGTAGTACTTTACTCCCACTTTCCAGGGTCTTGGAGTGGGGTATCTTGGACATCCTTAGTGTTTTCTTACACTCCCACCAACCCTCTACACACTACACTAGCCTAGGGGTCCATTCATGGTTCGCATTCCACTTTCTTAGTATAGGGTTTGTGTTGCCTCTAGGCCTATTGCATCCTATTGTATTCTAAAGTGATTGCACTACTTTCTGACTGTGTAACTTACCTGATTTTGGTTTGTGTGTATATTTTGTGTATTTTACTTACCTCCTAAGGGAGTATATCCTCTGAGATATTTTTGGCACATTGTCACTAAAATAAAGTACCTTTATTTTTAGCAACTCTGAGTATTGTCTTTCTTATGATATAGTACCTATGTGATATAAGTGGTATAGTAGGAGCTTTGCATGTCTCCTAGTTCAGCCTAAGCTGCTCTGCTATAGCTACCTCTATCAGCCTAAGCTGCTAGAATACTATTAATCTACTAATAAGGGATAACTGGACCTGGCTCAAGGTGTAAGTACCATTGGTACCCACTATAAGCCAGGCCAGCCTCTTACAGCAGGGCATTACCACCATCCAGATGCAAGCGTACCAGGGCTTGAACAGCAGTACTGAAGTTGCTTTCTGGAACAATCAGTTTCACTTAGAAAATACAGCTGATAACAGGCTGTCTGTTTTTTTGGCAGTGTGTTCCTTGAGAGTGAAGTTGTTGTCCAGTTTGAATCCAAAAAACTTGACATTCAGTGAAAGCTGGGGTTCAAAGCTGACAAAGTTTATGTCATTGAGCCAGGTTTGTACTGTTTCTTGTTTGTTGTTCTTGACAAATAAAAAGAATACTGACTTAGTTGGGTTGATCTTCTGATAGGCACTGGACATCCAGGTCTGGGTGATGTGCAGGCAGTGTTTGAGGTGTTGAACGTCTGAGGCAGAAGAGTTGTGTATAAGCAGCATATTGGTAAATATTGATGCTGTTATCTTTACGTAGAAAACCATGCAGATTCATGTAGTGGTTGAAGATGATAATATGAAACCCTGAGAGACTCCACAGGCGATAGGGCTCTTTTTAGACCTGGAGGTGCTTGTGTGAACCAACTGGTGTTGTTGAAAATTTAGGACGAGAAGTAGCGATGGTCTTTACGAGTGGATATTGGCAGTTCAGTGCAGTTTTCCACAAGCCTGGTGTCATGCAGAATGTGGCAAGGGTCTTGTCTTTTCTGCAAAAGGTGAAATTACACATGTACTCTTAGGACAACTAAATCCACTTTGGCCTGTAAAACTGACTTCTGAACATCACCATATAGTTGGATCATGTGTTGTATTGCATGAAGGAGTGTTTTGTGTGTGCAAACAGTGCAAACAACTTCTAGTATTGTGAACAATTCAACTCCATGCCCAACACGGAGGGATTTGATTGCATCAGACGCTAGCCGTTCACCCTGTTGCTAGCACGCTCATCCCGCCTCTCCCTGGGAAGCACAAGTGGCATAGTGGTATACGCTGATCGAAACCACAGAGGTCGGCCGTGGATTGAGCAGACTTGGCATGAAGGCTCTTGGCAGCCTCTACCCTACATGCTTTTAGAGTTCTGAAGACAGCAGTGGTAGTTCTTTCTGAGCCCGGGGCAGCAGCCTAAGTGAGGTGAGTGTGGGTTGCCGCCAGGAGTCTGGGCCAGCTGCAACTCACCCGAGCTCTGTCTCCCAGAACGCAGGAAAAAGGAGCAGTGCTCAGAGAGTTAGAGCTTTTTGACATTTGTGGTTGCTGCACAATTTCAAGCACAGCAACAATAATCTCATTCTCAATGTACTGCTATACATGTGATAACCAGGAACTTGCCCTAGTGTCTCTGCGAGGCCTTGATTAACTGTGGGTGGTTTTCTTCTCTCTCTTCATCAAGCTACCCCAGTGTTGGGTAAAGTCTCTCTACGCTCTAACAGGATGAGTAGAACTGAGTTATCATCTCCGGGCTTGGACCTAACCAAGCTTAGTTGGGTGAATCTGACCATGCAAACATTTCAGC
Source organism: Pleurodeles waltl (assembly GCF_031143425.1). Taxonomy (NCBI): domain Eukaryota; kingdom Metazoa; phylum Chordata; class Amphibia; order Caudata; family Salamandridae; genus Pleurodeles; species Pleurodeles waltl. Next base: position 727,998,258 of record NC_090438.1, read on the forward strand.
AGAAAATAGCATGTTCCAGTGCTGCAGTCTCGAGTAAACCCACTCCAACTCAGAAATTAAAATTTCAAAGAGGGTCAAATAAAAACGAATAGCACTCGGATGAGCCGCAATATGCAACACAGGATTGAGTTTGGAGTCAGAGCGCTCCTTGAAGCCGAGGAGAATGGAGTAAACAGCAACCAAGTTGAGGATGAAAGGGGGCTGAATAGCGAATGTGAGGAGAAGACCTTGATCTCCCAGCTGACGAACTCACCCCCAGGTTTAGATACATTTGCTGATGCAGGGGGGATGGGCCCACTGTTACTACAGTAGGAGTAGTTTGTCTGCAGCGGCTCAATCTAAGCAATACCCTCTATTCTCCAAACAAATTCCAGGGGGTGCGGGTGTATATGTAATGTTGCTGCATCTATTTGTGTGTATGGTGTTGTGGGTGGGGGTGAGGGAATTGCGTGCTGCGTGTGTGTGTGTGTCACATGCTTTTCCCTCCCCCTCTCCCCTGTGTTGCAGGTGCAGTACTCACCATGTGCGTCTGTCCTGCACCTGATACAGCAGGAGGAAGACCAGCATGGGCAGGATGTGTAACTCGGGCTCCATGGCGTCTTGGTTCCTCGGGTGTCGAGAGGTGAGTGGTTTCCCTTCTGTGTACTGTTTCCACCGTGCTCTTGATAGCGTTGGTTCCGCCCCGGAAAAGGTGGCGGATAGGCGTGTTGGAATAAAGAGGGCGGTACTTTGTCCCCCGCCTGTCTGTTGGCAGTGACCGCTGCGGTGTTTGTTTCTACCGCCGTGGTGGTCGGAGTGTTAAAGTGGCTGTCTATGTTGGCAGTTTCCGCCATGGGCGTGATTCCATTTTTTTTTCCGCCGGCCTGTTGGCTGTATTACCGCTGCTTTAACACCGTCCGCCAGGGTTGTAATGAGGTACTATATTTGCTGGGGCATTTATATTTTATGTATTGTATTCTTTATGGTGTACCGTTCACGTCATGTCAGACAACACGAGGAATCTATCTGGGACATTATGGTACTCTGCACAGTGGCGTAGCGTGGGGGGTGCAGGGGGGGCCGGCCGCACCGGGCGCAACATCTGGGGGGGGGGCGCGCTCGCACTCGCGAGTGCTAAAATCCACGGGTTAGGGGGCGCAAATTACTTGCCTTGCCCCGGGTACTGACAACCCACGCTACGCCACTGATTCTGCATGCCTACTTTTGTAATTGTAAAAGACAGGGTGACACCCTCCTAACCTTACCACAAGTTCATACACTCTGATCTTTCGAAACCATAATGTGCCAGTAGCTTTTATGACAAAATTGTAAAATGTAAAATGTAAAATTTAGACCATTCACATAAATGTGAAGTTTTTTTTTTGTATTTTGAACAGCTGCATTACGCGGTTTGGGAGCCAGATGAAACTTTTAAATTGCTTTCAGTGGCCTTTATGACATCGTAATGTACGAATAAACGCTGCTAAAGTTTTGTCTCTCCCAGACAGTTTATAAATGTCAGCCGGCAGCGCAGTGCGACCGGATTACACGTCCGAGGTAAACGTTTTTTTTTTCCTTAAATTGCTAATTGTTTGTTTGTATTTATGTTGCTTTTGATTTTCGTTGATAAAGATCAGTACTTGGTCCTGATTTTTCTGAGACCTGTGAGTTCCGAATGTCGCCTCTCACTCTGACGAGCATCTGACCGCAGATGGCTATCGTTGGCTTTATTGTTGTCTATGCAAGGTTTTGGGGATTTTTTTAAACCTTCGCCGTATCTTTTAGGCACTTTTAGGTATTTGTAGGTCTGGCCTACAGGAGGCTTCAGCTATCGTACCAGCATCATGTGTTAAAAACACATATATAAAAATACATAAAACAGAGAGTGGCTTTGATCCAGCTCTCTCCATCGGTTAGGTGGTTCAGCTGTCATTCCCATTTCGCTTGTGCCCATCCCAGCTTACAGAAAGGGGTATTGGGTCAGTTTTCTGCAATAGCCGGCTCTCGTACACTGTGAGTGATGTAATTCTGCATAAGGACATGTGCACATCTGCCTAAAAAGAAGAGCATTTCAGCGTCTATGTTTGTGAGTTTGTACTTCATTTTGCCCATGCATTTTTGCATTCTTTATCATTTTCTTTTAGTATGTTATTCAAAGCCAGTAGAACTTTTTCTTTGCACCAATAGCAATCATATTTTTCCTGTGATATGTATTAAAACTAGAAACAGTATACCTATTCTATGTATACCTGCCCGCTAGGAACCACCTGTAGTGTTCTAGTAAAATTATATCAAATTTTCAGTTTATTTTTAAGTTTTGTAATATGTGCTTGCAATGGGAAATTGAAAAAATAACCATTACACCAGCCTGCCGGGGACAGACCTATTTGAATTGACAAAGGCTGTTCTCTAGAGGTAAAAACGGAATTCTGTTGTACATTCATCTTACCACTTTTTGATGATTTAAATATATTTCAGCACTGGAGTACTTGACAATAATGATTACATTTTTCATGATCGTTCCTTGTGTTCTGCGATTTGCCGCAGACCTCTTTTTATTTGCTGGGATATCTAACTAACGGTCTCACGAATCACTGGAGAGACTGCGAAAACATCATTTCCCATTATCTTTCCTCCTAGCATCTCCAATCAAGTTAAAAGCAAATCATGTTGGGTGTTTACATAAGTTTGTTCCACTATATCTTCTTAGCAATGTAGGCTATCACCCCCGGTTTTGACCTGTCTTCAAAGTGTCTTGAGAGTGCTAACAGGCAGTCCCAATGTCTTCTGAGTGCTGTCAGTCAGTCTCCCACTGCCTGCTAGCTTCTACAATCCCTGAGTCTCCCGTCCACTAGCTTACACGTTGTTTATGTTCATCACTTTACCATGTAGTCAGTCCCCATTCTCAGAGTCTGTGCCCTTTGAAGTTCTACTTATTTAGGATGTCCCAGCTTTCTTGCCTGTTTATGCACTTTCCTGATCACAAGTTTTTGACCCACTTTGTCTTTTGAGTGACATCAAAACCAGCTAGACTAACATCATAAGAGAGCGCCTTTACTTGCAAGATGAACACGAGAAATCTGCCTTACTGTTACCCTGCATCTCAGCTGCCTATGATATAGTAGACCACAACAATCTTTTGGCAAGGCTGAAAGAGCAGGTGGTTGGTTGAATCCATTAGTTCATCCTTAACAGCAGCACACACATCCAGTGTTTAATGTATGTTTGTATGTATCTGGTATTTCCATTGTGTGAACCTAGCCAAAAGGCAGTGGACTGCTGAATAAGGTCAAGAGACAGGCATAAAGTCAATGAGTGATAGGAGAGGTCGCTGGTTTGTGGACGGTTAATGTATATTGATGTAATGGAATTTAAAGAGGTGTATGTTCAGCTCTTTCCTAAATTAGAGGAGTTGATGTGATCTTGATGGATATAGGGATGTTGTTCCAGATCTTGGTTCCATAGATGGAAAAGGCCTGCTGCCTTGTTTTTTCTTTTTTACATTTCTTAGTCTGCAGTCTGATGGTGCCCTGGCTGAGGGTGTGCTGAGACTCACCAGAGATGGTGAGCTTTTCTGCAAGATAATTTGTTGTGTTGACTTTGCAAAAGAGGCAGCTTGTTTTGCCACCAAGGTAAGCCAATGGAGTACCATCTGGGTAATGGTGATATGACAATATTTCTTTTGACCCTGTATATGTCATGCTGACATGTTTAGGATGCCTTTATGGATTGCCATTGTAGAGTGTGACTGTGGAGCAGGTGTAGGAAAGTACCATCTTGCCTGGCATGTTACCCCCATTTTTACATCTATGTCAGTTTGTTTTTGCCTGTATCCCTGGGATCCTGCTAGCCAGGATGCCAGTGCTCATAGTTTGTGGCCTGAATGTGTATACCTGTGTAGTACCTAACTATGTCACTGAGGCTCTGCTAATCAGAACCTCAGTGCTTATGCTCTCACTGCCTTTAAATGTGTCACTATGGGCTAGTGACCACTTTTACCAATTTAAATTGGCACACTGGAACACCCTTATAATTCCTTAGTAAACGGTACCTAGGTACCCAGGGTATTGGGGTTCCAGGAGATCCCTATGGGCTGCAGCATTAATTTGCCACCCATAGGGAGCTCAGACAAACCTTTACACAGGACTGCCACTGCAGCCTGCTTGCAATAACGACTGTACTTAAGTAACTTATAAGCCACCTATATGTCTAACCTTCACTTGCTGAAGGGTAGGTGCAAAGTTACTAAGTATGAGGGCACCCTTGCACTAGCAAAGGTCCCCCACATAGTTCAGGACCATTTCCCCGGACTTTGTGAGTACGGGGACACCATTACACGCGTGCACTACATATAGGTCAATACCTATATGTAGCTTCACAATAGTAACTCCGAATAAGGCCATGTAACATGTCTAAGATCATGGAATTGTCCCCCCATTACAAATCTGGTATTGGGGAGCCAATTCCATGCACCCCCGGGGCTCTACTATGGACCCTGTGTACTGCCAAACCAGCTCTCTGGGGTTTTCTCTGCAGCTACTGCCACCCCACAGGCAGGGTTCTGCCCTCCTGGGGTCTGAGCAGCCCAGTCCCAGGAAGGCAGAACAAAGAATTTCCTCTGAGAGAGGGTGTTACACCCTCTCCTTTTGGAAATAGGTGTTAAAGGCTGGGGAGGGGTAGCCTCTCCCAGCCTCTGGAAATGCTTTGAAGGGCACAGATGGTGCCCTCCTTGCATAAGCCAGTCTACACCGGTTCAGGGAACCCTAGTCCCTGCTCTGGCGTGAAACTGGACAAAGGAAAGGGGAGTGACCACTCCCCTGTCCATCACCACCCCAGGGGTGGTGCCCTGAGCTCCTCCAGTGTGTCCCAGACCTCTGCCATCTTGGATCCAGAGGTGTGAGGTCACTCTGGAGGCCTCTGAGTGGCCAGTGTCAGCAGGTGACGTCAGAGAACCCTCCTGATTGGTGCTTACCTGACTAGGTGGCCAATCCTCCTCTGAGGGCTATTTAGGGTCTCTCCAGTGGGCTTTTCCTCAGATAACGACTTCCAAGAATTCACCAGAGTTCCTCTGCAACTCTCTCTTCGAATTCTGCCATGGATCGACCTTTGACTGCTCCAGGATGCCTGCAAAACTGCAACAAAGTAGCAAGAAGACTACCAACGACATTGTAGTGTCTAATTCTGCCGGCTTTCTCAACTGTCTCCTGGTGATGCATGCTTTGGGGGCTGCCTGCCTTCATCCTGCTCTGGAAGCCACGAAGAAATCTTCCCCCTGCTTCAGCAGGCACCAAACTTCAGCGTCACCGGTACTCTAGGACCCCTCTCATCCTGACGAGTGTTGCCCCTGGAACACCGGTGGTGGACCCAAGTGACCCAGACTGTCCAGTGGTCCAACTGTCCAAATTTGGAGGAGGTAAATCCTTGCCTCCCCTCTCCAGACAGTAATCCTGTGCACAGCATGAACTGCAGCTATCAGGGCCTCTGTGCTCATTTACACAAAATCCTGCATGCACAGCCAAGCCTAGGTCCCCAGCACTCTGTCCTGCGATGCTCAGCTCCATGAGTTGATCTCCGGTGTTGTGGGACCCTCTGTTGCAGTGTTGAGACGACTGCCATGTTCAGACTTCTTGAACCCGTGTTCAAGGACTTCTGCAGGTGCTACCTTCTTGTGCGTGGGCTCCCTACGTTGCTGAGGGCCCCCTCTGTCTCCTCTCCCAAGTGATGACATCCTGGTCCTTTCTGGGCCCGGGCAGTACCCTTTTTCTTCAACTGCAACTCTTGCAGCTAGCAAGGCTAGTATAAGCAGCATATTGGTAAATATTGATGCTGTTATCTTTACGTAGAAAACCATGCAGATTCATGTAGTGGTTGAAGATGATAATATGAAACCCTGAGAGACTCCACAGGCGATAGGGCTCTTTTTAGACCTGGAGGTGCTTGTGTGAACCAACTGGTGTTGTTGAAAATTTAGGACGAGAAGTAGTGATGGTCTTTACCAGTGGATATTGGCAGTTCAGTGCAGTTTTCCACAAGCCTGGTGTCATGCAGAATGTGGCAAGGGTCTTGTCTTTTCTGCAAAAGGTGAAATTACACATGTACTCTTACGACAACTAAATCCACTTTGGCCTGTAAAACCGACTTCTGAACATCACCATATAGTTGGATCATGTGTTGTATTGCATGAAGGAGTGTTTTGTGTGTGCAAACAGTGCAAAAAACTTCTAGTATTGTGAACAATTCAACTCCATGCCCAACACGGAGGGATTTGATTGCATCAGACGCTAGCCGTTCACCCTGTTGCTAGCACGCTCATCCCGCCTCTCCCTGGGAAGCACAAGTGGCATAGTGGTATACGCTGATCGAAACCACAGAGGTCGGCCGTGGATTGAGCAGACTTGGCATGAAGGCTCTTGGCAGCCTCTACCCTACATGCTTTTAGAGTTCTGAAGACAGCAGTGGTAGTTCTTTCTGAGCCCGGGGCAGCAGCCTAAGTGAGGTGAGTGTGGGTTGCCGCCAGGAGTCTGGGCCAGCTGCAACTCACCCGAGCTCTGTCTCCCAGAACGCAGGAAAAAGGAGCAGTGCTCAGAGAGTTAGAGCTTTTTGACATTTGTGGTTGCTGCACAATTTCAAGCACAGCAACAATAATCTCATTCTCAATGTACTGCTATACATGTGATAACCAGGAACTTGCCCTAGTGTCTCTGCGAGGCCTTGATTAACTGTGGGTGGTTTTCTTCTCTCTCTTCATCAAGCTACCCCAGTGTTGGTTAAAGTCTCTCTACTCTCTAACAAGATGAGTAGAACTGAGTTATCATCTCCGGGCTTGGAGCTAACCAAGCTTAGTTGGGTGAATCTGACCATGCAAACATTTCAGCAGAAAATAGCATGTTCCAGTGCTGCAGTCTCGAGTAAACCCACTCCAACTCAGAAATTAAAATTTCAAAGGGGGTCAAATAAAAACGAATAGCACTCGGATGAGCCGCAATATGCAACACAGGATGGAGTTTGGAGTCAGAGCGCTCCTTGAAGCGGAGGAGAATGGAGTAAACAGCAACCAAGTTGAGGATGAAAGGGGGCTGAATAGCGAATGTGAGGAGAAGACCTTGATCTCCCAGCTGACGAACTCACCCCCAAGTTTAGATACATTTGCTGATGCAGGGGGGATGGGCCCACTGTTACTACAGTAGGAGTAGTTTGTCTGCAGCGGCTCAATCCAAGCAATACCCTCTATTCTCCAAACAAATTCCAGGGGGTGCGGGGGTGTATATGAAATGTTGCTGCATGTATTTGTGTGTATGGTGTTGTGGGTGGGGGTGAGGGAATTGCGTGCTGCGTGTGTGTGTGTCACATTCTTTTCCCTCCCCCTCTCCCCTGTGTTGCAGGTGCAGTACTCACCATGTGCGTCTGTCCTGCACCTGATACAGCAGGAGGAAGACCAGCATGGGCAGGATGTGTAACTCGGGCTCCATGGCGTCTTGGTTCCTCGGGTGTCGAGAGGTGAGTGGTTTCCCTTCTGTGTACTGTTTCCGCCGTGCTCTTGAAAGCGTTGTTTCCGCCCCGGAAAAGGTGGCGGATAGGCGTGTTGGAATAAAGTGGGCGGTACTTTGTCCCCCGCCTGTCTGTTGGCAGTGACCGCTGCGGTGTTTGTCTCTACCGCCGTGGCGGTCTGAGTGTTAAAGTGGCTGTCTATGTTGGCGGTTTCCGCCATGGTCGTGATTCCATTTTTTTTCCGCCGGCCTGTTGGCTGTATTACCGCTGCTTTAACACCGTCCGCCAGGGTTGTAATGAGGTACTATATTTGCTGGGAGCATTTATATTTTATGTATTGTATTCTTTATGGTGTACCGTTCACGTCATGTCAGACAACACGAGGAATCTATCTGGGACATTATGGTATTCTGCATGCCTACTTTTGTAATTGTAAAAGACAGGGTGACACCCTCCTAACCTTACCACAAGTTCATACACTCTGATCTTTCGAAACCATAATGTGCCAGTAGCTTTTATGACAAAATTGTAAAATGTAAAATTTAGACCATTCACATAAATGTGAAGTTTTTTTTTTTTTTTTTTGAACAGCTGCATTACGCGGTTTGGGAGCCAGATGAAACTTTTAAATTGCTTTCAGTGGCCTTTATGACATCGTAATGTACGAATAAACGCTGCTAAAATTCTGTTTCTCCCAGACAGTTTATAAATGTCAGCCGGCAGCGGATTACACGTCCGAGGTAAACGTTTTTTTGTTCTTAAATTGCTAATTGTTTGTTTGTATTTATGTTGCTTTTGATTTTCGTTGATAAAGATCAGTAGTTGGTCCTGATTTTTCTAAGACCTGTGAGATCCGAATGTCGCCTCTCACTCTGACGAGCATCTGACCGCAGATGGCTATCGTTGGCTTTATTGTTGTCTATGCGAGGTTTTGGGGATTTTTTAAAACCTTGGCCGTATCTTTTAGGTACTTTTAGGTATTTGTAGGCCTGGCCTACAGGCGGCTTCAGCTATCGTACCAGCATCATGTGTTAAAAACACATATATAAAAATACATAAAACAAACAGAGAGTGGCTTTGATCCAGCCCTCTCCATCGGTTAGGTGGTTCAGCTGTCATTCCCATTTCGCTTGTGCCCATCCCAGCTTACAGAAAGGGGCATTGGGTCAGTTTTCTGCAATAGCCGGCTCTCGTACACTGTGAGTGATGTAATTCTGCATAAGGACATGTGCACATCTGCCTAAAAAGAAGAGCATTTCAGCGCCTATGTTTGTGAGTTTGTACTTCATTTTGCCCATGCATTTTTGCATTCTTTATCATTTTCTTTTAGTATGTTATTCAAAGCCAGTAGAACTTTTTCTTTGCACCAATAGCAATCATATTTTTCCTGTGATATGTATTAAAACTAGAAACAGTTTCTATACCTATTCTATGTATACCTGCCCGCTAGGAACCACCTGTAGTGTTCTAGTAAAATTATATCAAATTTTCAGTTTATTTTTAAGTTTTGTAATATGTGCTTGCAATGGGAAATTGAAAAAATAACCATTACACCAGCCTGCCGGGGACAGACCTATTTGAATTGACAAAGGCTGTTCTCTAGAGGTAAAAACGGAATTCTGTTGTGCATTCATCTTACCACTTTTTGATGATTTAAATATAGTTCAGCACTGGAGTACTTGACAATAATGATTACATTTTTCATGATCGTTGCTTGTGTTCTGCGATTTGCCGCAGCCCTCTTTTTATTTGCTGGGATATCTAACTAACGGTCTCACGAATCACTGGAGAGACTGCGAAAACATCATTTCCCATTGTCTTTCCTCCTAGCATCTCCAATCAAGTTAAAAGCAAATCATGTTGGGTGTTTACATAAGTTTGTTCCACTATATCTTCTTAGCAATGTAGGCTATCACCCCCGGTTTTGACCTGTCTTCAAAGTGTCTTGAGAGTGCTAACAGGCAGTCCCAATGTCTTCTGAGTGCTGTCAGTCAGTCTCCCACTGCCTGCTAGCTTCTACAATCCCTGAGTCTCCCGTCCACTAGCTTACACGTTGTTTATGTTCATCACTTTACCATGTAGTCAGTCCCCATTCTCAGAGTCTGTGCCCTTTAAAGTTCTACTTATTTAGGATGTCCCAGCTTTCTTGCCTGTTTATGCACTTTCCTGATCACAAGTTTTTGACCCACTTTGTCTTTTGAGTGACATCAAAACCAGGTAGACTAACATCATAAGAGAGCTCCTTTACTTGCAAGATGAACACAAGAAATCTGCCTTACTGTTACCCAGCATCTCAGCTGCCTGTGATATAGTAGACCACAACAATCTTTTGGCAAGGCTGAAAGAGCAAGTGGTTGGTTGAATCCATTAGTTCATCCTTAACAGCAGCACACACATCCAGTGTTTAATGTATGTTTGTATGTATCTGGTATTTCCATTGTGTGAACCTAGCCAAAAGGCAGTGGACTGCTGAATAAGGTCAAGAGACAGGCATAAAGTCAATGAGTGATAGGAGAGGTCGCTGGTTTGTGGACGGTTAATGTATATTGATGTAATGGAATTTAAAGAGGTGTATGTTCAGCTCTTTCCTAAATTAGAGGAGTTGATGTGATCTTGATGGATATAGGGATGTTGTTCCAGATCTTGGTTCCATAGATGGAAAAGGCCTGCTGCCTTGTTTTTTCTTTTTTACATTTCTTAGTCTGCAGTCTGATGGTGCCCTGGCTGAGGGTGTGCTGAGACTCACCAGAGATGGTGAGCTTTTCTGCAAGATAATTTGTTGTGTTGACTTTGCAAAAGAGGCAGCTTGTTTTGCCACCAAGGTAAGCCAATGGAGTACCATCTGGGTAATGGTGATATGACAATATTTCTTTTGACCCTGTATATGTCATGCTGACATGTTTAGGATGCCTTTATGGATTGCCATTGTGGAGTGTGACTGTGGAGCAGGTGTAGGAAAGTACCATCTTGCCTGGCATGTTACCCCCATTTTTACATCTATGTCAGTTTGTTTTTGCCTGTATCCCTGGGATCCTGCTAGCCAGGATGCCAGTGCTCATAGTTTGTGGCCTGAATGTGTATACCTGTGTAGTAACTAACTATGTCACTGAGGCTCTGCTAATCAGAACCTCAGTGCTTATGCTCTCACTGCCTTTAAATGTGTCACTATGGGCTAGTGACCACTTTTACCAATTTAAATTGGCACACTGGAACACCCTTATAATTCCTTAGTAAACGGTACCTAGGTACCCAGGGTATTGGGGTTCCAGGAGATCCCAATGGGCTGCAGCATTAATTTGCCACCCATAGGGAGCTCAGACAAACCTTTACACAGGACTGCCACTGCAGCCTGCTTGCAATAACGACTGCACTTAAGTAACTTATAAGCCACCTATATGTCTAACCTTCACTTGCTGAAGGGTAGGTGCAAAGTTACTAAGTATGAGGGCACCCTTGCACTAGCAAAGGTGTCCCCACATAGTTCAGGACCATTTCCCCGGACTTTGTGAGTACGGGGACACCATTACACGCGTGCACTACATATAGGTCAATACCTATATGTAGCTTCACAATAGTAACTCCGAATAAGGCCATGTAACATGTCTAAGATCATGGAATTGTCCCCCCATTACAAATCTGGTATTGGGGAGCCAATTCCATGCACCCCCGGGGCTCTACTATGGACCCTGTGTACTGCCAAACCAGCTCTCTGGGATTTTCTCTGCAGCTACTGCCACCCCACAGGCAGGGTTCTGCCCTCCTGGGGTCTGAGCAGCCCAGTCCCAGGAAGGCAGAACAAAGAATTTCCTCTGAGAGAGGGTGTTACACCCTCTCCTTTTGGAAATGGGTGTTAAAGGCTGGGGAGGGGTAGCCTCTCCCAGCCTCTGGAAATGCTTTGAAGGGCACAGATGGTGCCCTCCTTGCATAAGCCAGTCTACACCGGTTCAGGGAACCCTAGTCCCTGCTCTGGCGTGAAACTGGACAAAGGAAAGGGGAGTGACCACTCCCCTGTCCATCACCACCCCAGGGGTGGTGCCCAGAGCTCCTCCAGTGTGTCCCAGACCTCTGCCATCTTGGATCCAGAGGTGTGAGGTCACTCTGGAGGCCTCTGAGTGGCCAGTGTCAGCAGGTGACGTCAGAGAACCCTCCTGATTGGTGCTTACCTGACTAGGTGGCCAATCCTCAAAGGCTGGGGAGGGGTAGCCTCTCCCAGCCTCTGGAAATGCTTTGAAGGGCACAGATGGTGCCCTCCTTGCATAAGCCAGTCTACACCGGTTCAGGGAACCCTAGTCCCTGCTCTGGCGTGAAACTGGACAAAGGAAAGGGGAGTGACCACTCCCCTGTCCATCACCACCCCAGGGGTGGTGCCCAGAGCTCCTCCAGTGTGTCCCAGACCTCTGCCATCTTGGATCCAGAGGTGTGAGGGCCCTCTGGAGGCCTCTGAGTGGCCAGTGTCAGCAGGTGACGTCAGAGAACCCTCCTGATTGGTGCTTACCTGACTAGGTGGCCAATCCTCCTCTGAGGGCTATTTAGGGTCTCTCCAGTGGGCTTTTCCTCAGATAACGACTTGCAAGAATTCACCAGAGTTCCTCTGCAACTCTCTCTTCGAATTCTGCCATGGATCGACCTTTGACTGCTCCATGACGCCTGCAAAACTGCAACAAAGTAGCAAGAAGACTACCAACGACATTGTAGTGTCTAATCCTGCCGGCTTTCTCGACTGTCTCCTGGTGATGCATGCTTTGGGGGCTGCCTGCCTTCATCCTGCTCTGGAAGCCACGAAGAAATCTCCCGTGGGTCAACGGAATCTTCTCCCTGCTTCAGCAGGCACCAAACTTCAGCGTCACTGGTACTCTAGGACCCCTCTCATCCTGACGAGTGTGGCCCCTGAAACACCGGTGGTGGACCCAAGTGACCCAGACTGTCCAGTGGTCCAACTGTCCAAATTTGGAGGAGGTAAATCCTTGCCTCCCCTCTCCAGACAGTAATCCTGTGCACCGCATGAACTGCAGCTATCAGGGCTTCTGTGCACATTTACACAAAATCCTGCATGCACAGCCAAGCCTAGGTCCCCAGCACTCTGTCCTGCGCTGCTCAGCTCCATGAGTTGATCTCCGGTGTTGTGGGACCCTCTTTTGCAGTGTTGAGACGACTGCCATGTTCAGACTTCTTGAACCCGTGTTCAAGGACTTCTGCAGGTGCTACCTTCTTGTGCGTGGGCTCCCTACGTTGATGAGGGCCCCCTCTGTCTCCTCTCCCAAGTGGCGACATCCTGGTCCTTTCTGGGCCCAGGCAGTACCCTTTTTCTTCAACTGCAACTCTTGCAGCTAGCAAGGCTAGTATAAACAGCATATTGGTAAATATTGATGCTGTTATCTTTACGTAGAAAACCATGCAGATTCATGTAGTGGTTGAAGATGATAATATGAAACCCTGAGAGACTCCACAGGTGATAGGGCTCTTTTTAGACCTGGAGGTGCTTGTGTGAACCAACTGGTGTTGTTGAAAATTTAGGACGAGAAGTAGTGATGGTCTTTACCAGTGGATATTGGCAGTTCAGTGCAGTTTTCCACAAGCCTGGTGTCATGCAGAATGTGGCAAGGGTCTTGTCTTTTCTGCAAAAGGTGAAATTACGCATGTACTCTTAGGACAATTAAATCCACTTTGGCCTGTAAAACCGACTTCTGAACATCACCATATAGTTGGATCATGTGTTGTATTGCATGAAGGAGTGTTTTGTGTGTGCAAACAGTGCAAAAAACTTCTAGTATTGTGAACAATTCAACTCCATGCGCAACACGGAGGGATTTGATTGCATCAGACGCTAGCCGTTCACCCTGTTGCTAGCACGCTCATCCCGCCTTTAAATTGCTTTCAGTGGCCTTTATGACATCGTAATGTACGAATAAACGCTGCTAAAGTTTTTTCTCTCCCAGACAGTTTATAAATGTCAGCCGGCAGCGCAGTGCGACCGGATTACACGTCCAAGGTAAACGTTTTTTTTTTCTTAAATTGCTAATTGTTTGTTTGTATTTATGTTGCTTTTGATTTTCGTTGATAAAGATCAGTAGTTGGTCCTGATTTTTCTGAGACCTGTGAGATCTGAATGTCGCCTCTCACTCTGACGAGCATCTGACCGCAGATGGCTATCGTTGGCTTTATTGTTGTCTATGCGAGGTTTTGGGGATTTTTTTAAACCTTCGCCGTATCTTTTAGGCACTTTTAGGTATTTGTTGGTCTGGCCTACAGGCGGCTTCAGCTATCGTACCAGCATCATGTGTTAAAAACACATATGTAAAAATACATAAAACAAACAGAGTGGCTTTGATCCAGCCCTCTCCATCGGTTAGCTGGTTCAGCTGTCATTCCCATTTCGCTTGTGCCCATCCCAGCTTACAGAAAGGGGCATTGGGTCAGTTTTCTGCAATAGCCGGCTCTCGTACACTGTGAGTGATGTAATTCTGCATAAGGACATGTGCACATCTGCCTAAAAAGAAGAGCATTTCAGCGCCTCTGTTTGTGAGTTTATACTTCATTTTGCCCATGCATTTTTGCATTCTTTATCATTTTCTTTTAGTATGTTATTCAAAGCCAGTAGAACTTTTTCTTTGCACCAATAGCAATCATATTTTTTCTGTGATATGTATTAAAACTAGAAACAGTATACCTATTCTATGTATACCTGCCCGCTAGGAACCACCTTTAGTGTTCTAGTAAAATTATATCAAATTTTCAGTTTATTTTTAAGTTTTGTAATATGTGCTTGCAATGGGAAATTGAAAAAATAACCATTACACCAGCCTGCCGGGGACAGACCTATTTGAATTGACAAAGCTCTAGAGGTAAAAACGGAATTCTGTTGTACATTCATCTTAACACTTTTTGATGATTTAAATATAGTTCAGCACTGGAGTACTTGACAATAATGATTACATTTTTCATGATCGTTGCTTGTGTTCTGCGATTTGCCGCAGACCTCTTTTTATTTGCTGGGATATCTAACTAACGGTCTCACGAATCACTGGAGAGACTGCGAAAACATCATTTCCCATTGTCTTTCCTCCTAGCATCTCCAATCAAGTTAAAAGCAAATCATGTTGGGTGTTTACATAAGTTTGTTCCACTATATCTTCTTAGCAATGTAGGCTATCACCCCCGGTTTTGACCTGTCTTCAAAGTGTCTTGAGAGTGCTAACAGGCAGTCCCAATGTCTTCTGAGTGCTGTCAGTCAGTGTCAGTCTCCCACTGCCTGCTAGCTTCTACAATCCCTGAGTCTCCCGTCCACTAGCTTACACGTTGTTTATGTTCATCACTTTACCATGTAGTCAGTCCCCATTCTCAGAGTCTGTGCCCTTTGAAGTTCTACTTATTTAGGATGTCCCAGCTTTCTTGCCTGTTTATGCACTTTCCTGATCACAAGTTTTTGACCCACTTTGTCTTTTGAGTGACATCAAAACCAGCTAGACTAACATCATAAGAGAGCTCCTTTACTTGCAAGATGAACACAAGAAATCTGCCTTACTGTTACCCAGTATCTCAGCTGCCTGTGATATAGTAGACCACAACAATCTTTTGGCAAGGCTGAAAGAGCAGGTGGTTGGGTGAATCCATGAGTTCATCCTTAACAGCAGCACACACATCCAGGCCCATATTTATACTTTTTGACGCAAAACTGCGCTAACGCAGTTTTGCGTCAAAAAAATTAGCGCTGGCTAACGCCATTCTGAAGTGCCATGCGGGCGCCGTATTTATTGAATGACGTTAGCCGCCGGCGCCGGCTGGTGTGCGTTAAAAAAAACGACGTACACCAGGCAGCGCCGGCGTAGGGGAAAATGGAGCTTGGGCGCCAAAAAATAGGGCAAGTCAGGCTGAGGCAAATTTTGCGCCGCAACCCGATTTGCGCATTTTTTTTTTACTCCCAACCCCCATAGAAATGACTCCTGTCTTAGCAAAGACAGGAGTCATGCCCCCTTGCCCAATGGCCATGCCCAGGGGACTTATGTCCCCTGGGCATGGTCATTGGGCATAGTGGCATGTAGGGGGGCACAAATCAGGCCCCCCTATGCCACCCCCCAAAAAAAATAAATTATACTTACCTGAACTTACCTGAGGTTTCCAGGGATGCGTCCCTCCATCCTTGGGTGTCCTCCTGGGGTGGGCAAGGGTGACAGGGGGTGTCCCTGGGGGCATGGGAGGGCACCTCTGGGCTCCTTCCGAGCCCACAGGTCCCTTAACGCCTGCCTTTTGCAGGCGCTAAAAAACGGCGCAAAAGCGTCCGTACTTAATTTTTTTTGACCCGCCCACTCCCGGGCGTGAATTTTGCTCGGGAGTATAAATCCGACGCACATGCCTCGGAGTCAATTTTTTAGACGGGAACGCCTACCTTGCATATAATTAACGCAAAGTAGGTGTCCACGCTAAAAAATGACGCAAACTCCATGGACTTTGGCGCTAGACGCGTCTAGTTTTGCGTAAAAAAAAACGACGCAATTCCGGCACAAACGGAGTATAAATATGCCCCCCAGTGTTTAATGTATGTTTGTATGTATCTGGTATTTCCATTGTGTGAACCTAGCCAAAAGGCAGTGGACTGCTGAATAAGGTCAAGAGACAGGCATAAAGTCAATGAGTGATAGGAGAGGTAGCTGGTTTGTGGACGGTTAATGTATATTGATGTAATGGAATTTAAAGAGGTGTATGTTCAGCTCTTTCCTAAATTAGAGGAGTTGATGTGATCTTGATGGATATAGGGATGTTGTTCCAGATCTTGGTTCCATAGATGGAAAAGGCCTGCTGCCTTGTTTTTTCTTTTTTACATTTCTTAGTCTGCAGTCTGATGGTGCCCTGGCTGAGGGTGTGCTGAGACTCACCAGAGATGGTGAGCTTTTCTGCAAGATAATTTGTTGTGTTGACTTTGCAAAAGATGCAGCTTGTTTTGCCACCAAGGTAAGCCAATGGAGTACCATCTGGGTAATGGTGATATGACAATATTTCTTTTGACCCTGTATATGTCACGCTGACATGTTTAGGATGCCTTTATGGATTGCCATTGTGGAGTGTGACTGTGGAGCAGGTGTAGGAAAGTACCATCTTGCCTGGCATGTTACCCCCATTTTTACATCTATGTCAGTTTGTTTTTGCCTGTATCCCTGGGATCCTGCTAGCCAGGATGCCAGTGCTCATAGTTTGTGGCCTGAATGTGTATACCTGTGTAGTAACTAACTATGTCACTGAGGCTCTGCTAATCAGAACCTCAGTGCTTATGCTCTCTCTGCCTTTAAATGTGTCACTATAGGCTAGTGACCACTTTTACCAATTTAAATTGGCACACTGGAACACCCTTATAATTCCTTAGTATACGGTACCTAGGTACCCAGGGTATTGGGGTTCCAGGAGATCCCTGTGGGCTGCAGCATTAATTTGCCACCCATAGGGAGCACAGACAAACCTTTACACAAGACTGCCACTGCAGCTTGCTTGCAATAACGACTGCACTTAAGTAACTTATAAGCCACCTATATGTCTAACCTTCACTTGCTGAAGGTTAGGTGCAAAGTTACTAAGTATGAGGGCACCCTTGCACTAGCAAAGGTGCCCCCACATAGTTCAGGACCATTTCCCCAGACTTTGTGAGTACGGGGACACCATTACACGCGTGCACTACATATAGGTCAATACCTATATGTAGCTTCACAATAGTAACTCCGAATAAGGCCATGTAACATGTCTAAGATCATGGAATTGTCCCCCCATTACAAATCTGGTATTGGGGAGCCAATTCCATGCACCCCCGGGGCTCTACTATGGACCCTGTGTACTGCCAAACCAGCTCTCTGGGGTTTTCTCTGCAGCTACTGCCACCCCACAGACAGGGTTCTGCCCTCCTGGGGTCTGAGCAGCCCAGTCCCAGGAAGGCAGAACAAAGAATTTCCTCTGAGAGAGGGTGTTACACCCTCTCTTTTTGGAAATAGGTGTTAAAGGCTGGGGAGGGGTAGCCTCTCCCAGCCTCTGGAAATGCTTTGAAGGGCACAGATGGTGCCCTCCTTGCATAAGCCAGTCTACACCGGTTCAGGGAACCCTAGTCCCTGCTCTGGCGTGAAACTGGACAAAGGAAAGGGGAGTGACCACTCCCCTGTCCATCACCACCCCAGGGGTAGTGCCCAGAGCTCCTCCAGTGTGTCCCATACCTCTGCCACCTTGGATCCAGAGGTGTGAGGGCACTCTGGAGGCCTCTGAGTGGCCAGTGTCAGCAGGTGACGTCAGAGAACCCTCCTTATTGGTGCTTACCTGACTAGGTGGCCAATCCTCCTCTGAGGGCTATTTAGGGTCTCTCCAGTGGGATTTTCCTCAGATAACAACTTGCAAGAATTCACCAGAGTTCCTCTGCAACTCTCTCTTCGAATTCTGCCATGGATCGACCTTTGACTGCTCCAGGACGCCTGCAAAACTGCAACAAACTAGCAAGAAGACTACCAATGACATTTTAGTGCCTAATCCTGCCGGCTTTCTCGACTGTCTCCTGTTGATGCATGCTTTGGGGGCTGCCTGCCTTCATCCTGCTCTGGAAGCCACGAAGAAATCTTCCCCCTGCTTCAGCAGGCACCAAACTTCAGCGTCACCGGTACTCTAGGACCCCTCTCATCCTGACGAGTGTGGCTCCTGGAACACCGGTGGTGGACCCAAGTGACCCAGACTGTCCAGTGGTCCAACTGTCCAAATTTGGAGGAGGTAAATCCTTGCCTCCCCTCTCCAGACAGTAATCCTGTGCACCGCATGAACTGCAGCTATCAGGGCTTCTGTGCTCATTTACACAAAATCCTGCATGCACAGCCAAGCCTAGGTCCCCAGCACTCTGTCCTGCGATGCTCAGCTCCATGAGTTGATCTCCGGTGTTGTGGGACCCTCTTTTGCAGTGTTGAGACGACTGCCATGTTCAAACTTCTTGAACCCGTGTTCAAGGACTTCTGCAGGTGCTACCTTCTTGTGCGTGGGCTCCCTACGTTGCTGTGGCCCCCTCTGTCTCCTCTCCCAAGTGGCGACATCCTGGTCCTTTCTGGGCCCGGGCAGTACCCTTTTTCTTCAACTGCAACTCTTGCAGCTAGCAAGGCTTGTCTGTGGTATTTTGCCAAGGAAACAACTCTGCATCCACCAGCACGCCGTGGGACATCTTCTGCACAAAGGAGCAGTTCCTAGCAGCTTCTGTTGTTGCAGAATCTTCAGCTTCTTCCATCTGGAGGCAGCCATTTTGCACCTTCATCTGGGGTTTAGTGGGCTCCTGCCCCCCCCGGACACTTTCACGACTCTTGGACTTGATCTCCTTCCTTTGCAGGTCCTCAGGTCCAGGAATCCGTCTTCAATGCTTTGCAGTCTGTTGTGGTCTTTGCAAAATCCTCTATCACGACTTTAGTGTGTTTCTGGGGAAATAGTAGTACTTTACTCCCACTTTCCAGGGTCTTGGAGTGGGGTATCTTGGACATCCTTAGTGTTTTCTTACACTCCCACCAACCCTCTACACACTACACTAGCCTAGGGGTCCATTCATGGTTCGCATTCCACTTTCTTAGTATAGGGTTTGTGTTGCCTCTAGGCCTATTGCATCCTATTGTATTCTAAAGTGTTTGCACTACTTTCTGACTGTGTAACTTACCTGATTTTGGTTTGTGTGTATATTTTGTGTATTTTACTTACCTCCTAAGGGAGTATATCCTCTGAGATATTTTTGGCACATTGTCACTAAAATAAAGTACCTTTATTTTTAGTAACTCTGAGTATTGTCTTTCTTATGATATAGTACCTATGTGATATAAGTGGTATAGTAGGAGCTTTGCATGTCTCCTAGTTTATCCTAAGCTGCTCTGCTATAGCTACCTCTATCAGCCTAAGCTGCTAGAATACTATTAATCTACTAATAAGGGATAACTGGACCTGGCACAAGGTGTAAGTACCATTGGTACCCACTATAAGCCATGCCAGCCTCTTACAGCAGGGCATTACCACCATCCAGATGCAAGCGTACCAGGGCTTGAACAGCAGTACTGAAGTTGCTTTCTGGAACAATCAGTTTCACTTAGAAAATACAGCTGATAACAGGCTGTCTGTTTTTTTGACAGTGTGTTCCTTGAGAGTGAAGTTGGTGTCCAGTTTGAATTAAAAAAACTTGACATTCAGTGAAAGCTGGGGTTCAAAGCTGACAAAGTTTATGTCATTGAGCCAGGTTTGTACTGTTTCTTGTTTGTTGTTCTTGACAAATAAAAAGAATACTGACTTAGTTGGGTTGATCTTCTGATAGGCACTGGACATCCAGGTCTGGGTGATGTGCAGGCAGTGTTTGAGGTGTTGAACGTCTGAGGCAGAAGAGTTGTGTATAAGCAGCATATTGGTAAATATTGATGCTGTTATCTTTACGTAGAAAACCATGCAGATTCATGTAGTGGTTGAAGATGATAATATGAAACCCTGAGAGACTCCACAGGTGATAGGGCTCTTTTTAGACCTGGAGGTGCTTGTGTGAACCAACTGGTGTTGTTGAAAATTTAGGACGAGAAGTTGTGATGGTCTTTACCAGTGGATATTGGCAGTTCAGTGCAGTTTTCCACAAGCCTGGTGTCATGCAGAATGTGGCAAGGGTCTTGTCTTTTCTGCAAAAGGTGAAATTACACATGTACTCTTAGGACAACTAAATCCACTTTGGCCTGTAAAACCGACTTCTGAACATCACCATATAGTTGGATCATGTGTTGTATTGCATGAAGGAGTGTTTCCTGTGTGCAAACAGTGCAAAAAACTTCTAGTATTGTGAACAATTCAACTCCATGCCCAACACGGAGGGATTTGATTGCATCAGACGCTAGCCGTTCACCCTGTTGCTAGCACGCTCATCCCGCCTCTTCCCGGGAAGCACAAGTGGCATAGTGGTATACGCTGATCGAAACCACAGAGGTCAGCCGTGGATGGAGCAGACTTGGCATGAAGGCTCTTGGCAGCCTCTACCCTACATGCTTTTAGAGTACTGAAGACAGCAGTGGTAGTTCTTTCTGAGCCCGGGGCAGCAGGCTAAGGGAGGTGAGTGTGGGTTGCCGCCAGGAGTCTGGGCCAGCTGCAACTCATCCGAGCTCTGTCTCCCAGAACGCAGGAAAAAGGAGCAGTGCTCAGAGAGTTAGAGCTTTTTGACATTTGTGGTTGCTGCACAATTTCAAGCACAGCAACAATAATCGCATTCTCAATGTACTGCTATACATGTGATAACCAGGAACTTGCCCTAGTGTCTCTGCGAGGCCTTGATTAACTGTGGGTGGTTTTCTTCTCTCTCTTCATCAAGCTACCCCAGTGTTGGGTAAAGTCTCTCTACGCTCTAACAAGATGAGTAGAACTGAGTTATCATCTCCGGGCTTGGACCTAACCAAGCTTAGTTGGGTGAATCTGACCATGCAAACATTTCAGCAGAAAATAGCATGTTCCAGTGCTGCAGTCTCGAGTAAACCCACTCCAACTCAGAAATCAAAATTTCAAAGAGGGTCAAATAAAAACGAATAGCACTCGGATGAGCCGCAATATGCAACACAGGATGGAGTTTGGAGTCAGAGCGCTCCTTGAAGCAGAGGAGAATGGAGTAAACAGCAACCAAGTTGAGGATGAAAGGGGGCTGAATAGCGAATGTGAGGAGAAGACCTTGATCTCCCAGCTGACGAACTCACCCCCAGGTTTAGATACATTTGCTGATGCAGGGGGGATGGGCCCACTGTTACTACAGTAGGAGTAGTTTGTCTGCAGCGGCTCAATCCAAGCAATACCCTCTATTCTCCAAACAATTTCCAGGGGGTGTATATGTAATGTTGCTGCATGTATTTGTGTGTATGGTGTTGTGGGTGAGGGTGGGGGTGGGGGTGAGAGAATTGCGTGCTGCGTGTGTGTGTGTGACATTCTTTTCCCTCCCCCTCTCCCCTGTGTTGCAGGTGCAGTACTCACCATGTGCGTCTGTCCTGCACCTGATACAGCAGGAGGAAGACCAGCATGGGCAGGATGTGTAACTCGGGCTCCATGGCGTCTTGGTTCCTTGGGTGTCGAGAGGTGAGTGGTTTCCCTTCTGTGTACTGTTTCCGCCATGCTCTTGATACCGTTGGTTCCGCCCCGGAAAAGGTGGCGGATAGGCGTGTTGGAATAAAGTGGGCGGTACTTTTTCCCCCGCCTGTCTGTTGGCAGTGACCGCTGCGGTGTTTGTTTCTACCGCCGTGGCGGTCGGAGTGTTAAAGTGGCTGTCTATGTTGGCTGTTCCCGCCATGGTCGTGATTCCATTTTTTTTCCCCCGGCCTGTTGGCTGTATTACCGCTGCTTTAACACCGTCCGCCAGGGTTGTAATGAGGTACTATATTTGCTGGGAGCATTTATATTTTATGTATTGTATTCTTTATGGTGTACCGTTCACGTCATGTCAGACAACACGAGGAATCTATCTGGGACATTATGGTATTCTGCATGCCTACTTTTGTAATTGTAAAAGACAGGGTGACACCCTCCTAACCTTACCACAAGTTCATACACTCTGATCTTTCGAAACCATAATGTGCCAGTAGCTTTTATGACAAAATTGTAAAATGTAAAATTTAGACCATTCACATAAATGTGAAGTTTTTTTTGTTGTATTTTGAACAGCTGCATTACGCGGTTTGGGAGCCAGATGAAACGTTTAAATTGCTTTCAGTGGCCTTTATGACATCGTAATGTACGTATAAACGTTGCTAAAGTTTTTTCTCTCCCAGACAGTTTATAAATGTCAGCCGGCAGCGCAGTGCGACCGGATTACACGTCCAAGGTAAACGTTTTTTTTTTCTTAAATTGCTAATTGTTTGTTTGTATTTATGTTGCTTTTGATTTTCGTTGATAAAGATCAGTAGTTGGTCCTGATTTTTCTGAGACCTGTGAGATCCGATTGTCGCCTCTCACTCTGACGAGCATCTGACCGCAGATGGCTATCGTTGGCTTTATTGTTGTCTATGCGAGGTTTTGGGGATTTTTTTAAACCTTCGCCGTATCTTTTAGGCACTTTTCGGTATTTGTAGGTCTGGCCTACAGGCGGCTTCAGCTATCGTACCAGCATCATGTGTTAAAAACACATATATAAAAATACATAAAACAAACAGAGTGGCTTTGATCCAGCCCTCTCCATCGGTTAGCTGGTTCAGCTGTCATTCCCATTTCGCTTGTGCCCATCCCAGCTTACAGAAAGGGGCATTGGGTCAGTTTTCTTCAATAGCCGGCTCTCGTACACTGTGAGTGATGTAATTCTGCATAAGGACATGTGCACATCTGCCTAAAAAGAAGAGCATTTCAGCGCCTCTGTTTGTGAGTTTATACTTCATTTTGCCCATGCATTTTTGCATTCTTTATCATTTTCTTTTAGTATGTTATTCAAAGCCAGTAGAACTTTTTCTTTGCACCAATAGCAATCATATTTTTCCTGTGATATGTATTAAAACTAGAAACAGTTTCTATACCTATTCTATGTATACCTGCCCGCTAGGAACCACCTGTAGTGTTCTAGTAAAATTATATAAAATTTTCAGTTTATTTTTAAGTTTTGTAATATGTGCTTGCAATGGGAAATTGAAAAAATAACCATTACACCAGCCTGCTGGGGACAGACCTATTTGAATTGACAAAGGCTGTTCTCTAGAGGTAAAAACGGAATTCTGTTGTACATTCATCTTACCACTTTTTGATGATTTAAATATAGTTCAGCGCTGGAGTACTTGACAATAATGATTACATTTTTCATGATCGTTGCTTGTGTTCTGCGATTTGCCGCAGACCTCGTTTTATTTGCTGGGATATCTAACTAACGGTCTCACGAATCACTGGAGAGACTGCGAAAACATCATTTCCCATTGTCTTTCCTCCTAGCATCTCCAATCAAGTTAAAAGCAAATCATGTTGGGTGTTTACATAAGTTTGTTCCACTATATCTTCTTAGCAATGTAGGCTATCACCCCCGGTTTTGACCTGTCTTCAAAGTGTCTTGAGAGTGCTAACAGGCAGTCCCAATGTCTTCTGAGTGCTGTCAGTCAGTCTCCCACTGCCTGCTAGCTTCTACAATCCCTGAGTCTCCCGTCCACTAGCTTACACGTTGTTTATGTTCATCACTTTACCATGTAGTCAGTCCCCATTCTCAGAGTCTGTGCCATTTGAAGTTCTACTTATTTAGGATGTCCCAGCTTTCTTGCCTGTTTATGCACTTTCCTGATCACAAGTTTTTGACCCACTTTGTCTTTTGAGTGACATCAAAACCAGCTAGACTAACATCATAGGAGAGCTCCTTTACTTGCAAGATGAATACAAGAAATCTGCCTTACTGTTACCCAGCATCTCAGCTGCCTGTGATATAGTAGACCACAACAATCTTTTGGCAAGGCTGAAAGAGCAGGTGGTTGGGTGAATCCATTAGTTCATCCTTAACAGCAGCACACACATCCAGTGTTTAATGTATGTTTGTATGTATCTGGTATTTCCATTGTGTGAACCTAGCCAAAAGGCAGTGGACTGCTGATAAGGTCAAGAGACAGGCATAAAGTCAATGAGTGATAGGAGAGGTAGCTGGTTTGTGGACGGTTAATGTATATTGATGTAATGGAATTTAAAGAGGTGTATGTTCAACTCTTTCCTAAATTAGAGGAGTTGATGTGATCTTGATGGATATAGGGATGTTGTTCCAGATTTTGGTTCCATAGATGGAAAAGGCCTGCTGCCTTGAGTTTTCTTTTTTACATTTCTTAGTCTGCAGTCTGATGGTGCCCTGGCTGAGGGTGTGCTGAGACTCACCAGAGATGGTGAGCTTTCCTGCAAGATAATTTGTTGTGTTGACTTGGCAAAAGAGGCAGCTTGTTTTGCCACCAAGGTAAGCCAATGGAGTACCATCTGGGTAATGGTGATATGACAATATTTCTTTTGACCCTGTTTATGTCATCCTGACATGTTTAGGATGCCTTTATGGATTGCCATTGTGGAGTGTGACTGTGGAGCAGGTGTAGGAAAGTACCATCTTGCCTGGCATGTTACCCCCATTTTTACATCTATGTCAGTTTGTTTTTGCCTGTATCCCTGGGATCCTGCTAGCCAGGATGCCAGTGCTCATAGTTTGTGGCCTGAATGTGTATACCTGTGTAGTAACTAACTATGTCACTGAGGCTCTGCTAATCAGAACCTCAGTGCTTATGCTCTCTCTGCCTTTAAATGTGTCACTATAGGCTAGTGACCACTTTTACCAATTTAAATTGGCACACTGGAACACCCTTATAATTCCTTAGTATACGGTACCTAGGTACCCAGGGTATTGGGGTTCCAGGAGATCCCTATGGGCTGCAGCATTAATTTGCCACCCATAGGGAGCTCAGACAAACCTTTACACAGGACTGCCACTGCAGCCTGCTTGCAATAACGGCTGCACTTAAGTAACTTATAAGCCACCTATGTGTCTAACCTTCACTTGCTGAAGGGTAGGTGCAAAGTTACTAAGTATGAGGGCACCCTTGCACTAGCAAAGGTGCCCCCACATAGTTCAGGACCATTTCCCCGGACTTTGTGAGTACGGGGACACCATTACACGTGTGCACTACATATAGGTCAATACCTATATGTAGCTTCACAATAGTAACTCCAAATAAGGCCATGTAACATGTCTAAGATCATGGAATTGTCCCCCCATTACAAATCTGGTATTGGGGAGCCAATTCCATGCACCCCCGGGGCTCTACTATTGACCCTGTGTACTGCCAAACCAGCTCTCTGGGGTTTTCTCTGCAGCTACTGCCACCCCACAGACAGGGTTCTGCCCTCCTGGGGTCTGAGCAGCCCAGTCCCAGGAAGGCAGAACAAAGAATTTCCTCTGAGAGAGGGTGTTACACCCTCTCCTTTTGGAAATAGGTGTTAAAGGCTGGGGAGGGGTAGCCTCTCCCAGCCTCTGGAAATGCTTTGAAGGGCACAGATGGTGCCCTCCTTGCATAAGCCAGTCTACACCGGTTCAGGGAACCCTAGTCCCTGCTCTGGCGTGAAACTGGACAAAGGAAAGGGGAGTGACCACTCCCCTGTCCATCACCACCCCAGGGGTGGTGCCCAGAGCTCCTCCAGTGTGTCCCAGACCTCTGCCATCTTGGATCCAGAGGTGTGAGGGCACTCTGGAGGCCTCTGAGTGGCCAGTGTCAGCAGGTGACGTCAGAGAACCCTCCTGATTGGTGCTTACCTGACTAGGTGGCCAATCCTCCTCTGAGGACTATTTAGGGTCTCTCCAGTGGGCTTTTCCTCAGATAACGACTTGCAAGAATTCACCAGAGTTCCTCTGCAACTCTCTCTTCGAATTCTGCCATGGATCGACCTTTGACTGCTCCAGGACGCCTGCAAAACTGCAACAAAGTAGCAAGAAGACTACCAACGACATTGTAGTGCCTAATCCTGCCGGCTTTCTCGACTGTCTCCTGGTGATGCATGCTTTGGGGGCTGCCTGCCTTCATCCTTCTCTGGAAGCCACGAAGAAATCTCCTGTGGGTCAACGGAATCTTCCCCCTGCTTCAGCAGGCACCAAACTTCAGCGTCACCGGTACTCTAGGACCCTTCTCATCCTGACGAGTGTGGCCCCTGGAACACCTGTGGTGGACCCAAGTGACCCAGACTGTCCAGTGGTCCAACTGTCCAAATTTGGAGGAGGTAAATCCTTGCCTCCCCTCTCCAGACAGTAATCCTGTGCACCGCATGAACTGCAGCTATCAGGGCTTCTGAGCTCATTTACACAAAATCCTGCATGCACAGCCAAGCCTAGGTCCCCAGCACTCTGTCCTGCGATGCTCAGCTCCATGAGTTGATCTCCGGTGTTGTGGGACCCTCTTTTGCAGTGTTGAGATGACTGCCATGTTCAGACTTCTTGAACCCGTGTTCAAGGACTTCTGCAGGTGCTAACTTCTTGTGCGTGGGCTCCCTACGTTGCTGAGGGCCCCCTCTGTCTCCTCTCCCAAGTGACGACATCCTGGTCCTTTCTGGGCCCGGGCAGTACCCTTTTTCTTCAACTGCAACTCTTGCAGCTAGCAAGGCTAGTATAAGCAGCATATTGGTAAATATTGATGCTGTTATCTTTACGTAGAAAACCATGCAGATTCATGTAGTGGTTGAAGATGATAATATGAAACCCTGAGAGACTCCACAGGTAATAGGGTTCTTTTTAGACCTGGAGGTGCTTGTGTGAACCAACTGGTGTTGTTGAAAATTTAGGACGAGAAGTAGTGATGGTCTTTACCAGTGGATATTGGCAGTTCAGTGCAGTTTTCCACAAGCCTGGTGTCATGCAGAATGTGGCAAAGGTCTTGTCTTTTCTGCAAAAGGTGAAATTACACATGTACTCTTAGGACAACTAAATCCACTTTGGCCTGTAAAACCGACTTCTGAACATCACCATATAGTTGGATCATGTGTTGTATTGCATGAAGGAGTATTTCCTGTGTGCAAACAGTGCAAAAAACTTCTAGTATTGTGAACAATTCAACTCCGTGCCCAACACAGAGGGATTTGATTGCATCAGACGCTAGCCGTTCACCCTGTTGCTAGCACGCTCATCCCGCCTCTCCCCGGGAAGCACAAGTAGCATAGTGGTATACGCTGATCGAAACCACAGAGGTCGGCCGTGGATGGAGCAGACATGGCATGAAGGCTCTTGGCAGCCTCTACCCTACATGCTTTTAGAGTTCTGAAGACAGCAGTGGTAGTTCTTTCTGAGCCCGGGGCAGCAGCCTAAGTGAGGTGAGTGTGGGTTGCCGCCAGGAGTCTGGGCCAGCTGCAACTCACCCGAGCTCTGTCTCCCAGAACGCAGGAAAAAGGAGCAGTGCTCAGAGAGTTAGAGCTTTTTGACATTTGTGGTTGCTGCACAATTTCAAGCACAGCAACAATAATCTCATTCTCAATGTACTGCTATACATGTGATAACCAGGAACTTGCCCTAGTGTCTCTGCGAGGCCTTGATTAACTGTGGGTGGTTTTCTTCTCTCTCTTCATCAAGCTACCCCAGTGTTGGGTAAAGCCTCTCTACGCTCTAACAAGATGAGTAGAACTAAGTTATCATCTCCGGGCTTGGACCTAACCAAACTTAGTTGGGTGAATCTGACCATGCAAACATTTCAGCAGAAAATAGCATGTTCCAGTGCTGCAGTCTCGAGTAAACTCACTCCACCTCAGAAATTAAAATTTCAAAGGGGGTCAAATAAAAACGAATAGCACTCGGATGAGCCGCAATATGCAACAGAGGATGGAGTTTGGAGTCAGAGCGCTCCTTGAAGCGGAGGAGAATGGAGTAAACAGCAACCAAGTTGAGGATGAAAGGGGGCTGAATAGCGAATGTGAGGAGAAGACCTTGATCTCCCAGCTGACGAACTCACCCCCAGGTTTAGATACATTTGCTGATGCAGGGGGGATGGGCCCACTGTTACTACAGTAGGAGTAGTTTGTCTGCAGCGGCTCAATCCAAGCAATACCCTCTATTCTCCAAACAAATTCCAGGGGGTGCGGGGGTGTATATGTAATGTTGCTGCATGTATTTGTGTGTATGGTGTTGTGGGTAGGGGTGAGGGAATTGCGTGCTGCGTGTGTGTGTGTGACATTCTTTTCCCTCCCCCTCTCCCCTGTGTTGCAGGTGCAGTACTCACCATGTGCGTCTGTCCTGCACCTGATACAGCACGAGGAAGACCAGCATGGGCAGGTTGTGTAACTCGGGCTCCATGGTGTCTTGGTTCCTCGGGTGTCGAGAGGTGAGTGGTTTCCCTTCTGTGTACTGTTTCCGCCGTGCTCTTGATAGCGTTGGTTCCGCCCCGGAAAAGGTGGCGGATAGGCGTGTTGGAATAAAGTGGGCGGTACTTTTTCCCCCGCCTGTCTGTTGGCAGTTACAGCTGCGGTGTTTGTTTCTACCGCCGTGGCGGTCGGAGTGTTAAAGTGGCTGTCTATGTTGGCGGTTTCCGCCATGGTCGTGATTCCATTTTTTTTCCGCCGGCCTGTTGGCTGTATTACCGCTGCTTTAACACCGTCCGCCAGGGTTGTAATGAGGTACTATATTTGCTGGGAGCATTTATATTTTATGTATTGTATTCTTTATGGTGTACCGTTCACGTCATGTCAGACAACACGAGGAATCTATCTGGGACATTATGGTATTCTGCATGCCTACTTTTGTAATTGTAAAAGACAGGGTGACACCCTCCTAACCTTACCACAAGTTCATACACTCTGATCTTTCTAAACCATAATGTGCCAGTAGCTTTTATGACAAAATTGTAAAATGTAAAATTTAGACCATTCACATAAATGTGAAGTTTTTTTTTTGTATTTTGAACAGCTGCATTACGCGGTTTGGGAGCCAGATGAAACTTTTAAATTGCTTTCAGTGGCCTTTATGACATCGTAATGTACGAATAAACGCTGCTAAAGTTCTGTCTCTCCCAGACAGTTTATAAATGTCAGCCGGCAGCGCAGTGCGACCGGATTACACGTCCGAGGTTAACGTTTTTTTTTTCTTAAATTGCTAATTGTTTGTTTGTATTTATGTTGCTTTTGATTTTCGTTGATAAAGATCAGTAGTTGGTCCTGATTTTTCTGAGACCTGTGAGATCTGAATGTCGCCTCTCACTCTGACGAGCATCTGACCGCAGATGGCTATCGTTGGCTTTATTGTTGTCTATGCGAGGTTTTGGGGATTTTTTTAAACCTTCGCCGTATCTTTTAGGCACTTTTAGGTATTTGTAGGTCTGGCCTACAGGCGGCTTCAGCTATCGTACCAGCATCATGTGTTAAAAACACATATATAAAAATACATAAAACAAACAGAGTGGCTTTGATCCAGCCCTCTCCATCGGTTAGCTGGTTCAGCTGTCATTCCCATTTCGCTTGTGCCCATCCCAGCTTACAGAAAGGGGCATTGGGTCAGTTTT
The DNA here is from genome assembly GCF_031143425.1 of Pleurodeles waltl. Lineage (NCBI taxonomy): Eukaryota > Metazoa > Chordata > Amphibia > Caudata > Salamandridae > Pleurodeles > Pleurodeles waltl. The sequence goes on from NC_090438.1 coordinate 728,027,672, forward strand.
CTTCAATAGCCGGCTCTCGTACACTGTGAGTGATGTAATTCTGCATAAGGACATGTGCACATCTGCCTAAAAAGAAGAGCATTTCAGCGCCTCTGTTTGTGAGTTTATACTTCATTTTGCCCATGCATTTTTGCATTCTTTATCATTTTCTTTTAGTATGTTATTCAAAGCCAGTAGAACTTTTTCTTTGCACCAATAGCAATCATATTTTTCCTGAGATATGTATTAAAACTAGAAACAGTTTCTATACCTATTCTATGTATACCTGCCCGCTAGGAACCACCTGTAGTGTTCTGGTAAAATTATATCAAATTTTCAGTTTATTTTTAAGTTTTGTAATATGTGCTTGCAATGGGAAATTGAAAAAATAACCATTACACCAGCCTGCCGGGGACAGACCTATTTGAATTGACAAAGGCTGTTCTCTAGAGGTAAAAACGGAATTCTGTTGTACATTCATCTTACCACTTTTTGATGATTTAAATATAGTTCAGCACTGGAGTACTTGACAATAATGATTACATTTTTCATGATCGTTGCTTGTGTTCTGCGATTTGCCGCAGACCGCGTTTTGTTTGCTGGGATATCTAACTAACGGTCTCACGAATCACTGGAGAGACTGCGAAAACATCATTTCCCATTGTCTTTCCTCCTAGCATCTCCAATCAAGTTAAAAGCAAATCATGTTGGGTGTTTACATAAGTTTGTTCCACTATATCTTCTTAGCAATGTAGGCTATCACCCCCGGTTTTGACCTGTCTTCAAAGTGTCTTGAGAGTGCTAACAGGCAGTCCCAATGTCTTCTGAGTGCTGTCAGTCAGTCTCCCACCGCCTGCTAGCTTCTACAATCCCTGAGTCTCCCGTCCACTAGCTTACACGTTGTTTATGTTCATCACTTTACCATGTAGTCAGTCCCCATTCTCAGAGTCTGTGCCCTTTGAAGTTCTACTTATTTAGGATGTCCCAGCTTTCTTGCCTGTTTATGCACTTTCCTGATCACAAGTTTTTGACCCACTTTGTCTTTTGAGTGACATCAAAACCAGCTAGACTAACATCATAGGAGAGCTCCTTTACTTGCAAGATGAACACAAGAAAACTGCCTTACTGTTACCCAGCATCTCAGCTGCCTGTGATATAGTAGACCACAACAATCTTTTGGCAAGGCTGAAAGAGCAGGTGGTTGGGTGAATCCATTAGTTCATCCTTAACAGCAGCACACACATCCAGTTTTTAATGTATGTTTGTATGTAACTGGTATTTCCATTGTGTGAACCTAGCCAAAAGGCAGTGGACTGCTGAATAAGGTCAAGAGACAGGCATAAAGTCAATGAGTGATAGGAGAGGTAGCTGGTTTGTGGACGGTTAATGTATATTGATGTAATGGAATTTAAAGAGGTGTATGTTCAGCTCTTTCCTAAATTAGGGGAGTTGATGTGATCTTGATGGATATAGGGATGTTGTTCCAGATTTTGGTTCCATAGATGGAAAGGGCCTGCTGCCTTGTTTTTTCTTTTTTACATTTCTTAGTCTGCAGTCTGATGGTGCCCTGGCTGAGGGTGTGCTGAGGCTCCCCAGAGATGGTGAGTTTTCCTGCAAGATAATTTGTTGTGTTGACTTTGCAAAAGATGCAGCTTGTTTTGCCACCAAGGTAAGCCAATGGAGTACCATCTGGGTAATGGTGATATGACAATATTTCTTTTGACCCTGTATATGTCATGCTGACATGTTTAGGATGCCTTTATGGATTGCCATTGTGGAGTGTGACTGTGGAGCAGGTGTAGGAAAGTACCATCTTGCCTGGCATGTTACCCCCATTTTTACATCTATGTCAGTTTGTTTTTGCCTGTATCCCTGGGATCCTGCTAGCCAGGATGCCAGTGCTCATAGTTTGTGGCCTGAATGTGTATACCTGTGTAGTAACTAACTATGTCACTGAGGCTCTGCTAATCAGAACCTCAGTGCTTATGCTCTCTCTGCCTTTAAATGTGTCACTATAGGCTAGTGACCACTTTTACCAATTTAAATTGGCACACTGGAACACCCTTATAATTCCTTAGTATACGATACCTAGGTACCCAGGGTATTGGGGTTCCAGGAGATCCCTATGGGCTGCAGCATTAATTTGCCACCCATAGGGAGCTCAGACAAACCTTTACACAGGACTGCCACTGCAGCCTGCTTGCAATAACGACTGCACTTAAGTAACTTATAAGCAACCTATATGTCTAACCTTCACTTGCTGAAGGTTAGGTGCAAAGTTACTAAGTATGAGGGCACCCTTGCACTAGCAAAGGTGCCCACACATAGTTCAGGACCATTTCCCCGGACTTTGTGAGTATGGGGACACCATTACACACTTGCACTACATATAGGTCAATACCTATATGTAGCTTCACAATAGTAACTCTGAATAAGGCCATGTAACATGTCTAAGATCATGGAATTGTCCCCCCATTACAAATCTGGTATTGGGGAGCCAATTCCATGCACCCCCGGGGCTCTACTATGGAGGACCCTGTGTACTGCCAAACCAGCTCTCTGGGGTTTTCTCTGCAGCTACTGCCACCCCACAGACAGGGTTCTGACCTCCTGGGGTCTGAGCAGCCCAGTCCCAGGAAGGCAGAACAAAGAATTTCCTCTGAGAGAGGGTGTTACACCCTCTCCTTTTGGAAATAGGTGTTAAAGGCTGGGGAGGGGTAGCCTCTCCCAGCCTCTGGAAATGCTTTGAAGGGCACAGATGGTGCCCTCCTTGCATAAGCCAGTCTACACCGGTTCAGGGAACCATAGTCCCTGCTCTGGCGTGAAACTGGACAAAGGAAAGGGGAGTGATCAATCCCCTGTCCATCACCACCCCAGGGGTGGTGCCCAGAGCTCCTCCAGTGTGTCCCAGACCTCTGCCATCTTGGATCCAGAGGTGTGAGGGCACTCTGGAGGCCTCTGAGTGGCCAGTGTCAGCAGGTGACGTCAGAGAACCCTCCTGATTGGTGCTTACCTGACTAGGTGGCCAATCCTCCTCTGAGGGCTATTTAGGGTCTCTCCAGTGGGCTTTTCCTCAGATAACGACTTGCAAGAATTCACCAGAGTTCCTCTGCAACTCTCTCTTCGAATTCTGCCATGGATCGACCTTTGACTGCTCCAGGACGCCTGCAAAACTGCAACAAAGTAGCAAGAAGACTACCAACGACATTGTACTGCCTAATCCTGCCGGCTTTCTCGACTGTCTCCTGGTGATGCATGCTTTGGGGGCTGCCTGCCTTCATCCTGCTCTGGAAGCCACGAAGAAATCTCCCGTGGGTCAACGGAATCTTCCCCCTGCTTCAGCAGGCACCAAACTTCAGCGTCACCGGTACTCTAGGACCCCTCTCATCCTGACGAGTGTGGCCCCTGGAACACCGGTGGTGGACCCAAGTGACCCAGACTGACCAGTGGTCCAACTGTCCAAATTTGGAGGAGGTAAATCCTTGCCTCCCCTCTCCAGACAGTAATCCTGTGCACCGCATGAACTGCAGCTATCAGGGCTTCTGTGCACATTTACACAAAATCCTGCATGCACAGCCAAGCCTAGGTCCCCAGCACTCTATCCTGTGATGCTCAGCTCCATGAGTTGATCTCCGGTGTTGTGGGACCCTCTTTTGCAGTGTTGAGACGACTGCCATGTTCAGACTTCTTGAACCCGTGTTCAAGGACTTCTGCAGGTGTTACCTTCTTGTGCATGGACTCCGTATGTTGCCGAGCGCCCCCTCTGTCCCCTCTCCTAAGTGGCGATATCCTGGTCCTTTCTGGGCCCGGGCAGTACGCTTTTTCTTCAACTGCAATTCTTGCAGCTAGCAAGGCTTGTCTGTGGTATTTTGCCAAGGAAACAACTCTGCATCCGCCAGCACGCCGTGGGACATCTGCTGCACAAAGGAGCAGTTCCTAGCACCTTCTGTTGTTGCAGAATCTTCAGCTTCTTCCATCTGGAGGCAGCCATTTTGCACCTTCATCTGGGGTTTAGTGGGCTCCTGCCCCCCCGGACACTTTCACGACTCTTGGACTTGATCTCCTTCCTTTGCAGGTCCTCAGGTCCAGGAATCCATCTTCAATGCTTTGCAGTCTGTTGTGGTCTTTGCAAAATCCTCTATCACGACTTTAGTGTGTTTCTGTGGAAATAGTAGTACTTTACTCCCACTTTCCAGTGTCTTGGAGTGGGGTATCTTGGACATCCTTAGTGTTTTCTTACACTCCCACCAACCCTCTACACACTACACTAGCCTAGGGGTCCATTCATGGTTCGCCTTCCACTTTCTTAGTATAAGGTTTGTGTTGCCTCTACGCCTATTGTATCCTATTGTATTCTAAAGTGTTTGCACTACTTTCTGACTGTGTAACTTACCTGATTTTGGTTTGTGTGTATATTTTGTGTATTTTACTTACCTCCTAAGGGAGTATATCCTCTGAGATATTTTTGGCACATTGTCACTAAAATAAAGTACCTTTATTTTTAGTAACTCTGAGTATTGTCTTTCTTATGATATAGTACCTATGTGATATAAGTGGTATAGTAGGAGCTTTGCATGTCTCCTAGTTCAGCCTAAGCTGCTCTGCTATAGCTACCTCTGTCAACCTAAGCTGCTAGAATACTATTAATCTACTAATAAGGGATAACTGGACCTGGCACAAGGTGTAAGTACCATTGGTACCCACTATAAGCCAGGCCAGCCTCTTACAGCAGGGCATTACCACCATCCAGATGCAAGCGTACCAGGGCTTGAACAGCAGTACTGAAGTTGCTTTCTGGAACAATCAGTTTCACTTAGAAAATACAGCTGATAACAGGCTGTCTGTTTTTTTGGCAGTGTGTTCCTTGAGAGTGAAGTTGGTGTCCAGTTTGAATCCAAAAAACTTGACATTCAGTGAAAGCTGGGGTTCAAAGCTGACAAAGTTTATGTCATTGAGCCAGGTTTGTACTGTTTCTTGTTTGTTGTTCTTGTCAAATAAAAAGAATACTGACTTAGTTGGGTTGATCTTCTGATAGGCACTGGACATCCAGGTCTGGGTGATGTGCAGGCAGTGTTTGAGGTGTTGAACGTCTGAGGCAGAAGAGTTGTGTATAAGCAGCATATTGGTAAATATTGATGCTGTTATCTTTACGTAGAAAACCATGCAGATTCATGTAGTGGTTGAAGATGATAATATGAAACCCTGAGAGACTCCACAGGTGATAGGGCTCTTTTTAGACCTGGAGGTGCTTGTGTGAACCAACTGGTGTTGTTGAAAATTTAGGACGAGAAGTAGTGATGGTCTTTACCAGTGGATATTGGCAGTTCAGTGCAGTTTTCCACAAGCCTGGTGTCATGCAGAATGTGGCAAGGGTCTTGTCTTTTCTGCAAAAGGTGAAATTACACATGTACTCTTAGGACAACTAAATCCACTTTGGCCTGTAAAACCGACTTCTGAACATCACCATATAGTTGGATCATGTGTTGTATTGCATGAAGGAGTGTTTCCTGTGTGCAAACAGTGCAAAAAACTTCTAGTATTGTGAACAATTCAACTCCGTGCCCAACACGGAGGGATTTGATTGCATCAGACGCTAGCCGTTCACCCTGTTGCTAGCACGCTCATCCCGCCTCTCCCCGGGAAGCATAAGTGGCATAGTGGTGTACGCTGATCAAAACCACAGAGGTCGGCTGTGGATGGAGCAGACTTGGCATGAAGGCTCTTGGCAGCCTCTACCCTACATGCTTTTAGAGTTCTGAAGACAGCAGTGGTAGTTCTTTCTGAGCCCGGGGCAGCAGCCTAAGCGAGGTGAGTGTGGGTTGCCGCCAGGAGTCTGGGCCAGCTGCAACTCACCCGAGCTCTGTCTCCCAGAACGCAGGAAAAAGGAGCAGTGCTCAGAGAGTTAGAGCTTTTTGACATTTGTGGTTGCTGCACAATTTCAAGCACAGCAACAATAATCTCATTCTCAATGTACAGCTATACATGGGATAACCAGGAACTTGCCCTAGTGTCTCTGCGAGGCCTTGATTAACTGTGGGTGGTTTTCTTCTCTCTCTTCATCAAGCTACCCCAGTGTTGGGTAAAGTCTCTCTACGCTCTAACAAGATGAGTAGAACTGAGTTATCATCTCCGGGCTTGGACCTAACCAAGCTTAGTTGGGTGAATCTGACCATGCAAACATTTCAGCAGAAAATAGCATGTTCCAGTGCTGCAGTCTCGAGTAAACCCACTCCAACTCAGAAATTAAAATTTCAAAGGGGGTCAAATAAAAACGAATAGCACTCGGATGAGCCGCAATATGCAACACAGGATGGAGTTTGGAGTCAGAGCGCTCCTTGAAGCGGAGGAGAATGGAGTAAACAGCAACCAAGTTGAGGATGAAAGGGGGCTGAATAGCGAATGTGAGGAGAAGACCTTGATCTCCCAGCTGACAAACTCACCCCCAGGTTTAGATACATTTGCTGATGCAGGGGGGATGGGCTCACTGTTACTACAGTAGGAGTAGTTTGTCTGCAGCGGCTCAATCTAAGCAATACCCTCTATTCTCCAAACAAACAAAGGGACCCACATAGACGGGAGACCCAACCTTGCTCGCAGCCTTGGGGAGTAACAGCCAACCAATTTTCCTTTCTCCAAGCGAGCTCCCGTGGCAACAATATCTCAGACTGTATCTCAAGGCATGAACTCTAACACTATAAGAACGTTGCTGGAACCTGGGTTGGGGACTGGATTACAAAAAAATGTAATTTGCTGCAAGTATAGGGCGACCCCATAGTTGATGTGGAACAGTTCACAAGAAAAATGGTTGAGCTTATTGTATCTGAAATTAGCTGAAAGCTACCTAAGTGCAGGAAATTGCGGGTCTCCATAAGCGTTCGATTAAGATCGAGGAAGTTATGGTCAAGGTCCCAGGCAGGAGCCAAGCAGAGGCTACAATTTCAGATCTGGAGGATAAGGTGGTGTCTGTGCAACAAGAAGTCACCTTTCTGAGAAAGATAGGACGTCTCTTGGAAGACAAGTTGCAGGATTTAGAAAATTATAACAGACGATCAAATCCGGAAGGAGTTGAAGGCCAACAGATGCCTGAATGGGGGGGCACTCAATTGAAAAAGGCTATACCTGAGCCTGCGGGTGATTTGACAGTTACCTGGGCCCATGGGGCACCAGCTCAATGACTTCCAAATGCTAAGTACCCACGAACAATTTCGGTAAACGTTGCCGACTTTAGAATGAAAAAGCGCATCCTGTCCCCATGCCTTGGAAAACAGAACACTTTCCATCCCTGAGTTGCCCCAATTCAAGATGTACTCTAACATGTCAGCACGGAGACGGAGAGAAGCCATCAAAATTATCGACTTGCTTTAAGCCAAAGGTGCTTAAGCTTCAGTTTTCCAGCAGGCTAAGCTCAAAGACCTAGTCAGTTCCATCTTTTTTTTAGACACTGGAGAGGCCCAGACTCCTCTGAAGAGTCTATCGAGCTAGGCCCCCGTGTAGTCAGCTGATTGGAATTTGGAATCTGCACAGTGGCAGAATCATGCTTAGTGCTGCATTGCGGGGGGGGGGTACGGTGGGCGGGCGTTCCCAGGAACACTGGAGGCTTTTTGAGTGCTCTAGGGTGCAGCGTCATAGAACCCGGGGCAAGTTGGAAGGAGATGGAGGAGGTGCGGGTAAAAACACTTCCCCTAAGGGTGTATGGGTAGGAGCGCAAGTTGGTGTTGGAGGTGTAGAAGCAGGGGTTGCTCTGGGTTTTTAGCAATGGGGAAAAAAGGAAGAGTTTCTGAGTTCCTATGCAGTATTTGATATGATTCTTGGATTTGTGCAGGAAGTGGCCTATGGAGGTGTGGGTAACGGAGACAGGTGAACCAGGAACAAATGTACTTGTTTCTGAGGCAAGGATGCAAGGGTTTGGAAAGGTGATGACCATGTTAGGGTTTAATCTGGGTCAATGTGGGATTAACATAAAGCAGCATAGAATGCAGCTCTTTAGGTTTAGGGAGTTTTTTCTTGAGTTGCATTTTCACTTTTTAGGATATTCTCAACACTGTTTCTTCCTTCGCTGGGGGAAACAGTAGTCAGTACATCATACTACACAACCACAGCACGATGCACTTTATTGCATTTAGGCAGAATACAGAAGCTTCTTAGACGCTTGGAAAAGGCACCCCTTCTGCTTCTCATTAGCACGCATATGTTATGCCCTTTTTCAATGGCATTACTAGCTAAAGTCTTCCTCAAAGAGATTGAGGAGATGGTGGGGTCACTGGCTAATGGAAAGGCTTGCGGTAAAGATGGATTACCATCAGAATTTCTAAAGAAATTTCCATCAGTTGTATATCCTCAGTTGGTAAAACTGGCTAATCATATTTTGGAGCGGTGAGGTTCCGGCATCATTTCGCTCTGCGGTTGCAGTTAGTTTTTTGAAAAAAAAAAAACATTTAAAGAAAACATGAACTCATATAGGTCCATTAGTCTGTAAAATGCGAATTATAAAATAATTGTGAAAGTGCCTGTTAATCGTATGAGTAAAACACTAGGTTCCATTGTCCATCCAGACCAGTGCGTTTTTTTTCTGTGGTGGCTATTATTGTCCAATGCAAATTTCTTAATGGAACCGCTGGATTGAATCTTTGCCCAGGTTTTTTTTACTGGACTCAGAGAAGGCATTTGATTTTGTATCCAAGGCTAGCCTTTTTGCCATTCTGTGAGAGTTTGTGTTCCCAGAGAGGTTAATCCGTAGTATGTCACATTTGTATGAAGGGACGACGGCCCAAATAATTAACTCTCACAACATTGGGACCTGTTTGATTGCTAGAGGCACGCGGCAAGGATGTCCATTGTCACCTATTCTTTTTGCGTTATGTATAGAGCCCTTCGCAATAGCAGTACGCACAGATGCGAGCATCTCGTCCTCCATGAGTGGCATGACTCGTATTAAGCTTTATGCTGATGATATAGTTCTGTTTTTAAAACTAGACCCCAAAGACCTTAATCAGGTTTTCAAAGTCTTTCAGGAATTTCAAGAGCTGGGAGGTTATAAGACAGAACAAGTTGTAAACGGAAATTTTATTTAAAAATTGTGCACTGGACACTTTACCTACAGAATTCCATCCATATAAGACAAAACAAGTTGTAAACGGAAATGTTATAAAAAAAATTGTGCAGTGGACACTTTACCTACAGAATTCCATCCGTTAGTCAACTTCCAGCCCAAAAGATAGTGTTACAGGAAATGTAGGTGATCTACTTGTACTGAATGATTCCCCTCTGGTCCGTAATATTAAGACACTTTTTGCCAAGTGGGCTGATATGCCTCCCTCAATTATGGGCCGCATGGTCCTGATTAGAATGTCAGTGTTACCTTTGTGCATTTTTTTATTTTCAGCTATTCCGTGTGCTCTTCAGATGAAGTTTTTCAAGGAACTGGAGGGCATTTTCTCTGCGTTTATATGGGCAAATAAGGCACCCGACTTGCTATAAATACACTTTATAGGCCTGTGAAAGAAGGGGAGCTCGCTCTGCCTGATTGAAAATTATATTACTTTGCTAGTTTTGCACATAGCTCACACAGGTTCTCTAAAAATGTTTCAGGTCGGATAAGTGTAGATAATTCTTTTACTGATTTGATTTTCAATGACTATAAGATTCCTAATTTTCTGTGCCTCACAAGATTCCTAAAAAAAGGTGCATATAGGGTTTTAGGGTGGTTTCTCAAAGGCAAAGAACAACTGTGCAAACATTACAACACTCCGGTCATCAATGACACAACCTGACTGGTGGACATTTACGTAGGAAATTCTCCTTTTAGTGGACAAGAGCATTACCACTGGGTAGCGTCTAATGGGTATAGCAAGATTTCTTATTTTTCAAATCTAGCCAATTGGAAAGCCTGGGCAGAAAAATAGCACTCTAGTAGGCATTTTAAGATGCTGATACAAGGATCTTTTATCTGTATAAGACGCTTAGATAACTTAGGGCCTGATTATGACTTTGGCAGTTGGACTGAGCCGACTGCAAAAGATGCGTTGAGGATGCTGACGTCATACCAGTCATATTACAATGTTTCTGCTAGGCTGACCGGTGGAAACAGTGCCATAGCACTGGTCTGAGCTCCTTTAGGGGAGTTAAGGCCAATACCGTGGCACACCAGCACCCTTGGAAAGCACACTGCCTGCAATGCAGACATTGCACATTCTGAAGGTGCTAGCGGGGGAGGGGAGGCAGTAGAAGTCCTTTGGCACATGCTTGAAAACCAAATTCAGGTAGTCACAATTTCATCAAGTTGCAAATAGGGAGCATTTGTTGGTGACTAGTAAAATGTGCTTCAGGAAGAAACTTTACTTCATTTTGCACTTCGAGACTCACTGTCATCTGTTCTGCTTTCATTTATAGATTAGGAAATTGGCATCCTGATCACAACACGATGTGCATGTGCAAGGAACTGCATCATTAAGCAGAGATGAGCAAGCGCCTGACTGCTGTGCATGGAATCAGTCCTACTGTCTACGCTTGGGCAGCAGTTATTTTCACTAGCTATGCATTTAGCAGGGAAAGTAAAATCTCAAAAAGACTGCAAGAAGACTCATTTTTAGTATGGCAGCTAACCCACCAGCCTGCTGGATTGGTGGCAGCCATCACTTCCACCCACCACAGTTATAGAACCCTACCATGTCAGCATCAGGCATGGAAAATGCTGGACAGCCTATCACCATGTAACCTCAGCGGTTCTATATTGTTTTGTTTTGCTGAATCCGACCACCAGCATATGATTTCATTCTGCAAAACAGAAAAGCAGTGGCCCTGATATGACTCTCATGCAGTTGGGAGTATTATTGACACCTAACCAAACTGGTAATGGTTTGCATGTGGGACCGGTGCAGAACAAAATATGCATCAAAAGGATCGCATTTGATGGAGCAGGCCTTCCAAAAGGGTGAAAGGCATCATTCCCGTTTCTAAAGAACATCCACATTGGATCAGTCATCAGAAAACCACACGTTTGGTGTCATGGTTATACCACTGATTTACAGCATGTCTTCTATCCAGCAAAACTCTAACCAACCCCATCATATTTAAGGCATAGTAGAAACATCAAAGTCTCTGAAACTTTCAAATTGAGTTTACGATATTTATTTATCACAACCACAGAGTGGTTTCCGATATTCCACAGGTGAATCTGTGATGCCAGGGACTATTGTCCACTCAAAGGTCTTAACCCACTGATAGCGTCTCCAAAATAGTGAGCTTTGCACCTCACAAATGAAAACTATTGAAAGACTACATTTGTCAGACGTTTGCAGGAATGGCATTTTGGCTTCCATGCAGATCTACGTTTATATTATTGAGGTGGAGCGGCTAACTAGATAGATGCCTCTCCCAGTCTGTTCAGTGCATTCTGGTAAATGCAGTGCAATTTTGACCACAATCATAGTGATTCTTGCATTCACTTTAGTTTTGAAGTACAGTCATTGCTGTGTAACCCTTGACACTAGTGTTAATATTTATATTATCCTTGTGCTGTTTCTGATTACAGAAGAACGATTAGTTGGTATCTATATTACATTTCCAACTCATCATACAGTTTTTGAAACGTTTGAACTACTTATTCTCGACCTGAATCTTGGAATCTAAAGTTGGTTTTGGGTGTTATGAATAAAGCACCTTTTTCTTGGCATGTGTACTAGTAACATTGGTCCTAAGGCATTCAATAATGAAGGCCGATTTAATTAAGACTCATTTCAAAGTAAGAATATAAAGTTGTGTGTAATTTTATATTTTTACTTTGGAAGAAGCTTTTATAAAATTTCAAATCAAATTTTTCATCCTTTTTTTGCCTAATGTCTTTGGTAAACCTACCAAGATAAGTGAAGGGCTAAGGGCCCCAACATCCACACTTCCATGTATTTACCTCTGTTGTAACCACCCAAAATATGGGAAACACTCTCACACAAACTGACTTAGATGCAATACTTGGCCTTTTGCTTTGTCTTGAGGATTCTTTAGATTTGCTTGTGTGCTATGCTTCCTCTTATGTGACCACTGACTTTAGATGAATCTTTAGCTACCAAACTAATTAACGAGTGAAGGGCTGGGTTACGTTTGAGAAGGGCCTAGGTTTATTAATGCCTTTTTTGATTTGCAGAGCCTGGGTTTTGCCAAGATTGGTAAACTTCTTGAAGGCAGGAAGCTAGATTACAATGTATTAAACTGCGTTTGACTCTCCCTTGTCAATGGAACTCACAAAGTTAAAATTGCACTTATTTGTAAATCACAAAGAAACCGTACTGGCAAAGGAACCTTAATCCTTTGTAAGTTTTACTAGAAAATGTATCAATTATTTGTGACTGCTCCTGTGGATAAAAAACTGTGAATTGTTGCCCACTGGTTAGGTTTTTAGGAGTATAGAGTGGGGAGTTAATTAAGTAATAATTAATTAACAATTACATATTCATTGTTAATTATCTAATTGATTTTTAATAATGTAATTTATGGAATACTTATTTATTTTACTTACATTTTAGTTGCGGCTGCTAGGTTGGTAGGGGTGTAGGGTGGTAAGTTAAGTAATACTTGTTTAACAATTTATTAATAATTGTTAACTATTTAATTAATTTTTAATTATGTAAAATATGTAGTACTGATTTACTGTACTTATATTTTAGTTGCAGGGTGCTCGTATTTTAAGGGTATTGTGTGGGAAGTTAAATAAGTAATAATTGAATAACAATATCAATAGATTTTGTATTGAATAGTAAATATGTAAATGTATTAATTGTTTTTAGTTTTTGTAACACACACATATGTATAGTATACAAATTGTTTATTTTTTTTATTTAGAGTTTAACATTCTTTCAGAATTCTTGGGGCTACTCATATATGTAATGTGTTTGAAGTGAAGTATTTTCTCTACTCTTGCTTAGACTGTAATAGGAATAGTAACATTAATCCCTTCACAATTAACACTTTCCCTACTGTTGCACTGGCTGGTTTGGGAATAGTAAATGTCACCCCTCCATAATTCAGATTGTTTCCCTCCTGTTTTAGAGACTGGAGTGGGAATAGTAAATCCATTTTTTTCCCTTCTGTTGACCTGTTTGGAGTGAGAATAGTAAATTAAACCCCCCTGAAGTTCAATACTTTCCCTACTGTTGTGTTGTTTGGAGTGGGGATAGTACATTTGATGTATGTGAAGTTTATCACTTCCCCTACCTTGCAAAGATTGAAGTGGGAACGTGGAAATAGTAAATTTAACCCCTCCAAAGTCCAAAGCTTTCTCAACTGTTGCATAGACTGGAGTGCGAATAGAAAACGTTCCCCCTTTGAAGTCCAAGGCCTTCCCTACTGTTGCACTGACTGTGGTAGGAATAACAAATCTAACCCCTCCTTAGTCCAACACTTTCCCTACTGTTGCATAAACTACAGTGGGAATAGTATATTTAATATTATTAGACTCCAATCAATTTCATAATATTTGTTAAATAGAGTTTATAGCATTATTTTGTTTTTTTTATATTGTATATTATTTGCTTTAATTTTTACATTTATTTTAATGTTTTAGTATTTTTTAATGTGTTTTGTTTGGATATTTCAATTTGCAACATTTTATTTATTATCTACATTAATATTTTTTTTCTATTCTATTGTTGTTATTGTGCATGTATATTATTACATATATGCATATATCTATCTGTCTATCTGTCTATCTATCTATATATATATATATATATATATATATATTCTAACAATTTCTAGAAATATTTATTTTGCATTTTCTTAATTATATGAATATTTTAAACTTCATAATATAAACACCTACATACATAAGTCACATTAATTGTAAACTGTTACAAAAAATAATATAGTGCAAAGTAATTATTTAAGTTTATTATATTTTATTAACTATGTTATATATATTAATGGTAATAAATGTAAAATATAAAAGAAATTAATATAAGTTAAATTAAATGTTACAGTATATATATATATATCCAAATGCCTTTTATCACTGAGTCCCCTGCCACAATGTCGGCAGGCTGTGGTGGGGTCACAGTCACCTCCAGATCACAGTCTTTCACGGCTAGACCCTAATTTGTCAAATCATTTCAGATTAGAAAACAGCCACGGCCACGTGTGTATTTGCAAAGGTGAAGAATTTTGCATCTAGGCAGCCAAAACCCGATGCATATCAGAAAATGGCCTAGATGAAAACATAGGGGGTCATTACGACCTTGGCGGTCTTTTTGCAAGACCGCCGAGGGAACGCGTGCGGAAGACCGCCAGTGCAGGCGGTTTGCCGCTTGGCGTATTATGACTGTTGGCTGCTCTCCGTCGTTATTCTGACGGAGAGCCGCCAACAGCCATACTTGCGGGCGGCGTGGAAGTGGAGGTTGCTCCACCTCCACCGCCACGCCAACAGAACACCGCCCAGCGAATCACGTCCTGTGATTCGCCGTGGCGGTGTTCTGTTGGCGTGGCGTGGTCGGCAGAGCTGCCCCCATGGCTCCCGTCCCCTCCCGGAGGATCGACGGAACAGGTAAGTCGATCGTCCGTTGGGGGGTGGGGGGTGTTGTGTGGGTGCATGGGGGTGTGCGTCTGTGTATGTAGAGGGGTGTGTGAGTGCGTGTATGCTTGCAGGGGTGTTGTGTGTATGGTAATGAGTGCGTGTATGGCTGTGGGTATGTTTGTATGGATGTGTGCGTGTATGTTTGAATGTGGGTGTGCGTGCCTGACAGTGTGTGTGGCTGTGGGCATGTATGTCGGGGTGTGTGCGTGTGTGTGTTGGTGGTGCCTGCATGCGTGTCGTGTGGGAATGGGTGATGTGATGTTGGGGTCGGGGCGGGGAGGGGGGCCCTGCCACCTTTGGGGGGTGGCAGGGGTGGTGGGGGGGTGTAGGGGAGGGAGTCAGGGTGGAATATTAGTGGAGTATATTTAATTTACGGTATAGTACATTTATATATTAAAATATTTAACATTTACTACTTTAACCTTTGTTTATATTAAAACATTAATATTTTGGCATTATATTTTTGTCAGCAATATGTTTTAACACAATTTTGTGTCAGTAATCCCATTCGTTGTTGTCTGGAGAACTGCCCACAGTCAGGAATACTGCTCCAGTCAACTATAAATGATTCGGTGTTTCCATGTTTCCAGACCCAAAATCACTAGCTCTGGCAAAGCACTACGGGAGGTGGGGAATGACTGGGCAGAAGCACAGCCTGGCCCCCACCTGTCTTCTCCAGCACCAAAGGGGAAGTGAGCACATATCACTCACCACAGCCAGGCTACAACATGGCATGGTCACAAAGGCCTACCTGACCCTTCCCCAACCCACATTGGTCCCTCTTTTGCCATTCCCCACCAGTGTAAAGTGTGTAGCTGGTGGCAAATGGCAGCAGTAAATTCCCCACCAGTGTAAAGTGTGTAGCTGGTGGCAAATGGCAGCAGTAAATTCCATGGAATGAGTCAGATTTTTCATAAAAGTATAATTCCACATCTAACAGATTATTGCATCTTCTTGGGTGTTTAACTCACTGGAACATCCCGACTGGAACTGTTATTTTCGCCCCACTTATCTTCTTGCTGAGTTAATGGAGAACTCATAACTGGGCCGTTAATCTGTATGTGAGTGTCCTCCCTCTACCGTGAAGACTTTTAGGTAGCATTATCTACCACCTGCAGGTGGGGCTGTACAAAATGTTTGAAACCAGCTGTTACTCAAAAAATAAGGAATGGAGAATTACAGGTAAGTAATTTATCTTTCACTCCCACAGAATCAGAATTTGAACGGGATGTGGTGCTGCTTAATGATTCCAATGCCAAGAAGCGTGGACCTACGAAAGGTAAGACACACAATTATTGAAACTTTGAACCACAGTGGTATTTACGAGGCATGATTACAAAATTGGTGTGTACAGCATGGTATTTTAAAGCTATTCCAGTGCATGTGAAACATGGTGCTTCTTAGTTTCGATCTGACTTTGGGCTAACAGCAGACAGCTCAAATTTCTCTGAACTGAGTACAGTCTCATGCAGCTATTAAAAATGTCTTTGGTGTTTCATGAGGACTCCATGTGAAGGGTAAAATGGCAGAAGATTATTATTTTTAATACCAAATAACAAAACAATATTCATCCTCAAAATCACATTTAGCCACAATGCATGTTTTTTAACTAAATGATGTCTGTCTAGTCTGAACACTTTTTGTAGAACTTGATCAGCGTGTACTGCAGTACCACCTATGTGTTTATTTTCACTATGCCCTTGTAGAGTTTTCATCCTATATATATGAGCAACATCATGTACACTTATCTGCGTTGCGTGGGTACAGTTGTGCATTGCTGCATTCGATGAAGAATGAAAACTTTCCTAGCCTTCGTAGCGGTAAGTTCTATTAAGGACTCAGAGGGGAGGACTGTACATACTTTCTTCACTTTAGGTCTATACAGCAGCCATATTAACTACATCAACATGAAGTACCTTTCCCGTGAAACAGCAGGAAAAAAGAAAAACAAACATGTAGCCAATAGCAACATTACAGTCCATAAAGTCCTTAATCAATCTCTAGGCTCTCTCTTTCTTCGCGTGTCCAAGATCCTTTCCAGTCCACAGGCTACTCTTGTTTGGCTGCATCAAGCCAAGAATGAATGAGAAGAAATATACTCAGACTCTTGTCACACCTGAATTATCATGATCACTGGTGCTAAGACAATATTGTACTGATTGTGTACAGACCATACTGAGTAGATACGATCAACAAATTCCAACAAACCAATAAATTATCAAATTTGTTTACTTACTACAAATCATTCACCATCTTCCTCAGGTGACATGAGTGGGATATGAATCACAGATCGTGGGAGGGATAATCCTCACCTCTGAGTCCCTAATAGAATTGGAACCTTCTGTTACGAGGGCTAGGACATTATTTATTCTGTGTCAGGATCAAAGGCAAGGGTTATGCATGTTCAAAGCTTATTGACCACTCGGGTCACCATATTTACCACCGGTTTAAAGTAAAACTGATTAAAAGTGGAATCAAAGGACCAGTCAGATGCATTTAGTATATGCCCTAAGAGAGCCTCCAGGGAATTTTTTTGTGGCCATTGCACCCTGGCCGAGTGGGCTCCAAACTTAGAAGTTGCAATACCTGTCTCTTATAGTTCACCCATCTTTTTTTTAATTTTTTTTATTCTATTTATTTATTAAGATTATCAAAGGTAAACAGCAGTTACAATAAGCAATCAAATCAGCATTTCAGGTAACACTGCCTGAGAGAGACAGCTTAATACTGACCACAATATATATGAGAAAAACTTTTGCACCACATTAAGGCATTAAATATAAATTGACAAATGCTGCAGAGACTACTGATACAGAAGGAAAGGAAAAAAGAAAAGAAAAAAAAAGAAAAAACGAAGAAATGTAAGAGACCAGTGAGAAGCTGCTCAATGGGAGCCCCTGTGAGCGCTGTGGGCGATGGGGGAGGGACGGAGGCGATCAGGGGCAAGGAGCGAGACAAGTACGCCGCAGAGCACGATAGTCGGGCAGAGGTGGGGGCAAAAGGGGAGGGGACACCCCCACGTCCCATTTTGCATCAGGTTTGCCCCCCTAGTCGGTGTCATGTATGATGCCTTTGAGTAGTTCCATGCGCTAGTTCTGTAGTTCTAGTATCACTAGGGGATAGTGAGTGCATCAAACTAGTTGGGCGTTGTGCTTAGAGTTCATGGGGGCTGGTGTTGTCTCTTCCCTTCATCTTATCTATGAAGGAGTCCCAGATGTCCATTCCCTTGACTACCACTCCAGTGTCGCGTAGTGTGTGCAGTACTCGTGCTTCCGCATTAGCCCAGTGTAACAGATCAGTGGCCCATCTGTCTGTGTTAGGGACACGGGGAGATTTCCATTGTGTCGCAATGAGCCGTTTAAATGTGATGAACGCGAGGTCTGTGCATCTGTGTTTTTGCTTATCTTTGCTATGCTTTTGGCGTATCCCTAATAGGCAGGACTCAGGGGTAGGGACAAGGGGTATCCCAACGAATGTGGCAGTCTGTTTTGTAATGACGTGCCATTCACGGAGCAACGGCGGGCAGTTCTAGGTCATGTGATAGAAATCTGCGTCTGAGTGGCCACATCTCCGGCAATCAGAGTTAGCTTGCGGATACATACGTTTTATCCGGGCAGGGGTCAGATACGTCTGATGTAAATAATTGAGTTGGGTATATCTGAAGCGGGCATTACGCGATATCTCCCGTGTAGTTGCAAGGGCCGCGGACCATGTTTGTGCTGTGAAAGGTGTATGTAGGGCCGTCTCCCATCTAGTCTTGGCTTGTATTTGTGCTTCCTCTGGGCAGTTCTGTAATGTATTGTATAGCCAAGAGATGTCTACTTGTCTGCCGGAGCCTGATAGCAATTCATGTAGGATAGGTGATATTTGTGGTTCATTGCTGCCAGTCCCCCATGTGTTGCGTATTAGACATTGTAGTTCCCCATGTGTTGAAAATTCCCCTGGCCCTAGTTTGTGCGCGTCCGTTAGAGCCTCGTATGATAGAAGTCGTCCCTCAGCGAACAGTTCCCCTATTGTTTGTATTCCCTTGGCGGTCCAAGATGTGAGACCCTGACGGCATTTTAATGTGTCTACTCCTGGCATAGCTAACAATGGGATCTGAGGCGAATATGGCGATGTGCGGGCGCTCAAGGCCACGTAGCGGCGCCAGACGCAATCGGCCACCCTCATCAAAATGTTGCAGTGTTGTGAAGGGGCCTCGCGTCCTATGAGCCATCTCAGCACGTCAGAGCATCCTAAGTGTGCACTTACCATGAGGCTCTCCGGGCCCAAAGGATCCAGCAGCCAAAGCATGATCCAGTGTATTTGTGCCGCTGCATAGTAAAGTTCGAATTGTGGTGCTCCCATCCCACCCTTCTCGAGAGGGAGATACATTTTAGTCAAGGCCACTCGTCGACGTCCGCCGCCCCATATCAATTCAGATAATAGTCTGGTCAACTGTGCAAAGAAGGTTTTTGGAAGCACTAGCGGTAGGGCAGCAAAGTAAAATAGCAGCCGGGGGAGGATGATAATTTTAGCTATAGCCACCATGCCCATGGGCGAGATTGGTAGCGAGCGCCAGAAGGGTAATGAACCCTTTATTGACCTGATCGCCCGGTCAAGATTTCCTTCCTTACTATCTGATTCGCCATGATATATGTGCACCCTCAGATATTTAAAGGTAGTCCAACTCAACTGCAAGTCGTGTACGGGTGGTATATCGCCCTGTGTGACTGGGAGTGGTTGCATAGGGAACAAGCATGATTTAGCCCAGTTCACGCGCAGGCTAGACAATTCTCCGAAAGAGTTCAGCAGGTGTTAATAGGTTTGGGAGGGATTCGGGAAAGTTGCGGAGATATATTAACGCATCGTCTGCATAGAGGGATATGATGCGGTGCCCCGCTCCATCAGGGATACCCCAGCGTGTGGCTTCAGTACGTAGTCTAGCAGCGAGGGGTTCTATTGCTAGGGTGAACAGGAGTGGTGACAAGGGGCAGCCCTGACGGGTGCCTCTTCCAATCGCGAACCCCTCCGAGATAATGGCGCCGGTCTTGACGCGTGCTTTTAGATTGGCATATAATATCGATATCCAGCGCATAAACGCCGCTCCGAATCCCATTGCATTTAAAGTGGCCATCAAGTAGGGCCATCCTAACGCGTCGAACGCTTTTTCGCTGTCTAGTGAGACCGCTGTGCGTGATTGATCTGTGCTCGGGGTCTCGGCTATTAATCGCAGGACGTTTCTGATGTTATTGAAGGTGCTTCATCCGGGTATGAAGCCGGACTGGTCCGGGTGTATCAGGGTGGACATTAACTTGAGGAAGCGATTTGCCATCACCTTCCCCAAGAGCTTGCAGTCCGTGTTCAGTAACGATAAGGGACGGTAGGAGCGGACATCTAAGGGATCACGACCCTTCTTGTGAAAGACTACGATTATTGCCTTGTGCTGTGAATCAGAGAGGGTTCCCAGGTCATATGCCTCTTGTAGCATTGTCAGATAAGGTTTAATCATCTGTGTCGAGAAAGTCTGATAATACTCGATTGGTAGTCCTTCTCCCCCTGGGGCCTTGTTACGAGCTAGCTGTTTCAGTGCTTGTAGAATCTCGTCTCCCTTTCGATGGGTTTGTCCAGGTCCCGTTGCTGTTCCACCATCAGGCGAGTCAATGGGGACATCCGGAGGAAGTCACCCAACTGTGTCGGGGGCGGGAGGGGTCCAGCCTCGTATAAGGTGCTGTAATATTGTCTGAAAGCGTTGTTAATTTCTGATTGCGTATTGACTATAGCGCCCGTAGCTAGGCGGATAGCACTGATAGGAGTGTGTCGTTGCTCGCCTTTCGTCAACCAAGCCAACATTCTACTGGATCGGTCGCCCTCAGAGTGGAGTCGTGCTATGTAGTGGCAGTAATCAAACTTTCTTAGGCGGGCTTCGGCATCGCCCCATTGTTTTTTGAGAGTGGCCGTATCTGTGCGGACGTCAACGTTTGAGGCGGCTTTGCGCTCCACGTCTCGTAATTTCCCCTCGATCTTGCGTAGTTCTAGGGTTAGTGTATGCCGGACACACCCCGCCATCGACATGCACATCCCCCTCATCACCACCTTGTGTCCATCCCATTCGACCGCTCGTGTGGTGGTCGTCTTGTTATTTATTATGAAGTAGGACGCTATGGTGTCAGCGAGCTTTTCGCGGAAAGGGGGGTCCTGTAGTAAGGTAGGTTACAGGCGCCATGAGGGAATGCGTGTATGCTGTCTACCCCATCTCATTGTAGCAATGAGGGGGCAGTGGTCCGATAAAGTTTTGGCCGTGTACGAGGCGTTGTGCATTGAGTGTGTAATCGTGTCCGAGCAGAGAAGCGAGTCAGTGCATGTGTGGAGTTGATGTACCGGAGAATAGAAGGGGGTATTCCCTGCCTATGGGGTGAAAGTCTCTCCATATATCGCGCAATCCCCACTCCGATATCCAGGACCGCAGCATCCGCGATAATCTCACACTATGGGTGCCATCTAGTGGGGGGTGCGATCTATCTAAGGACGTGTCTAATACACTGTTAAAATCACCGCCCCAGATGATGGGAATTGATGGGTCATGGGATATCTGTGCGGAGGTGGTCCAGAGGAATTCTTCTTGTCCCACATTCGGGGCATATAAACCAGCTAGAGCTAGTTGTATACCGTCCAGTTCACTCATTAAGTAAACATATCTGCCATCTGCGTCTATGTGTGTGCTTTGAACCGTGTAAGGGACTCCGGGGGCGATCCAGATTAATACCCCTTTGCATATGTTGATGTTTTGGTGCCGTGTATGGAGCCCGACCACTTCTTGCCGATGTTGCCCAATTCTTGTGCTGTAGTGTGAGTCTCTTGGAGTATGGCTATGTGTATATTGTGGCGTTTGAGGTGAGCATGTACCCAATGAGTTTTAACGGTATTGGCCAATCCTCTAACATTCCACGTTATTATGTTATAGGACGTCATTCTATTTTGAGGTTGTAGTGTGATGCGGCCTGCTCTACTCGCTGAGTTGTCCCACGCCCCATACCCCTCCCTGAGTCTGTGGCACTAGTTTCAGTGTTATGACTTGATCGTATGGTCTTGAACGCAGTAGCTTCCTTTAGTGCTTGGGCTTGTTCGACCGCTGTTTGTGTCTTAGTCGGACGAGTCATCGTCCCTATATTCGATCTCTTCTTCCTACGAGAGCGCTGGGTCAGCCATTCCATTTGTTCCGGTGTCTCCTCATTGGGATCTGTTAGCCCCTTGGCATGAATCCAAGTCCACGCATTTTCCGAAATCGGGAAAATGTGAGTCCTGTCGCCGTCCACCACGCGTAGTCTTGCCGGAAACATTAGGGAGTATGGAATATTTTTGTTCCGCAGTACCTGCTTGGCTTTGATGAATGTACTGCGTTTTCGCTGTACCTCAGCGGTGTAGTCTGGGTAAGCTGTGATTTGTGCATGACCTATGTCTATAGGGCCCAGTGTCTGGAAGCCGCGCAAGACCCGATCTCTGTCCCGATAGTTTAAGAATCTCAATATCAAGGGTCTCGGGGGCGGGCCTGGCGGGGGGATCCCCCCGGGACCCGGTGAGCCCTTTCCACCGACAGCAGAGGCAAGACATCCTGTGTTACCACGTTTTCTTTCAGCCAGCGTTCCAGGAATATTTCTGCTTGGGGAAGCTCCATATGTTCCGGGAAGCCAAGGAATCTGACGTTATTATGGCGCGAGCGTCCTTCCGCGTCTTCCGCTCGCCTTTGTAGCAGTGTTATTTCGGTCTCCTGGCGCCGGAGTTGGGCTTTCATGTCCGTGATGTCGGGTTGAGCTGTTTCGAGGGCTGATTCAGTTGTAGAGACCCTGTCCGCTAGCTTGTGATGTTCTGTGCGAAGGATATTTACTTCCGCCACTATAGCGTCTATTTTCCCCTCCAGATACATTTTAGTTTCCAGCACCGCCTGCAACACCTTGTCAAATTGTATGGAATGAGTGGCCAAAGTTTCTGTTACCTTTCGTAGGGCGCTGGCGTGTGGGTCCGAGTCCGCTACTGAGAGTGGAGTTTCTGATCTGACTTCGGAATGGCCCCTTGGAGGTTTTGGCTTAACCATGTTTACACTAAGCTAATTGGGGATACACGTGGTTGATTAATAGTGTGATTGTATATTCCGCACAACCTCCTGTGCTAAGTAACTGCTAAACAGCATGTGAGTTCAGGATCATGAACTCGTCTGTTGTGCAATTACTCTTGCACAGCACGAGGTTGAAGTCCTCCGTAGCACATTCCACTGAGCCACCGGGGGGCACACCTCCTGAAATGTCCCAGGGGGCGATAGTGCGGCCCAGCAGGCGCTGTTGAGGTACTTTGGTCTGTATGATTAAAGGCAGGCGCTGCAGTGTTCGCTATTTATATGGTGATTGATGGAGTTGAGCGCGTTGGCACTTCTGCTTCAGTTATGCAGTGACTGCGGGGGGGCCACCGTCATCAGAGTCCCCAGAGCTGAGCCAATAAGTCCGCAGGGCACCGGGTGCACAGTGCGTCCAGGTGTCAAGTCGGAAGGCCCCCACCGCCTGCGCACAGACCGGGGCCGTAGGCTGTCCGAAGCCCCGCCGCCCCGCGTTGGCCCCAACCTGGGGGGCACCAGTAACGTAGCGTCGCCGCCGCACTAGGTCTCCGTACCTTCGCCAGGCCCGACAGTCCGAGCCTGGATTTCCACGTCAGTCAGCGCGCGCCGGTTCTCTTCGTCGGACCCAGCCAACAGGCACCGCCGGTTTAAATCCGCCGCCACTTCCGGCCTCGGGCACCGCTCAGCGCCGCTTTCAGTCGGCGTCTCATTGCAGCCTCCGCCCCACCACCGGCTCGTGTCAGTACCGAGTTGCGCCCCCGAAGTATTCAGTGTGATCTGTACCAACTGACTGAGGCACACCATGCCATCAGTGTTCCGGGTGAAACAATACAGTGTTTATGTGACCTGGGATGAGTCGATTCTCAGGATAAATGTGGGCCATGAGCGGAGCTCTCGATTACACGACCGTTCCCAGCGCCATCTTGGCCACTCCCCATAGTTGACCCATCTGGCCCACCTCGCTATGGTAGGAGGAGAAACTGCATGCAAAGTCTTACGAATTGAAATGAGGAGCTAGTGTTCACCTGGGAGACAAAACTTCAAGGTCATGTCTTCATATGTTTTAATAAACCTTACCACACACAACTTGGGCTGCTCATCAAAAGCTGGGTAAGCCACAAGTTGTGAGTTACAGTTCTAGTAACGTAGAGTGCCCAGACATCTAAAACTCTTTTGCAGGATATATGGCATAAGAGCTTTGCCAGTTACCCCTATAACTTCTTCCTGGTTAAGTACTTATTGCTTTTCCATGATTAAAAAAGATTAAGGACAACATTTACGTCCCCAAAGGCTTGAATACCTTGATTCCGGAGGCAGCTAAGGGCAAATACCCCTCATTATTTCTGCACCCAAGGATGTTCAACTACTGGGAATCTCGCTAGCAGTGGAAGTCCCACCAAGATAGCTGACCTGAAAGCATTCACAGATCTATAGGTAATAATGTCAGTGGTCAAAGAAGATAAGAAATGAAAAAATTTGACACCATTGGACACAAGAGTATCCGTAGCCCTGTGTATATTCCAGCCCAGCCATCTATTCCATGTAGATTTATATCTCTTGTTTGTTCAGTCTGGCTATACTCTGCAAATGAGGCGCTGAGCCTCCTGCAAAAGTCCAGGGACTTTCCATTGTGTTCTGAAATCCTTCAGGTCATGAGAGGCAACTGTCCGGTCAAAAGTAGGTGGTGGAAATTAATTTGCGGATCCGTTATGAGATTTGATATCAGGAGAAGAAGGGTCGGAGAATCCCAAGAAAGTTACATCAGAACTGGATAACAAACTTGCATCATCCAATTCAGTTTTACCACCAGCAATTTCACCTTCTGTCTCCTTACTTGAGCTGACAATTGCATGCTCATCACAATGGGAGGAAAGGCATGTCCTTTCTCCTTGCTCCACTCCTGCAGGAATGCATCTGTCTCTGATGCTAAGGGTCTGGTCTACAACTGAAGAGTCACTTTAGCTGTTAATCCAGACTAGATGCTAAGAGGTCCACTGAAAAAGAATCCCACCTCTGTTCAGTCTCCCTGAAGATTTCCGGATAAAGTCTTCACAAGCTTATGTCCTGTAAATATCTGGAATTCAAGTCCACTACCTTGTTAGCTTTCGCAGGAGGTGCTACACCATCACTGAAATATTGTTGTCCAGACAGAAATTGAAAAATGTCTTGCCCATGTTCAAAAGGATATGGGATCGGGTTCCTCCAAGATGATTAATGTAGTGTACTGCAGAGATGTTGTCCTTTTTCAGCAGAACACAACAACTCGTTTTCTCCCTGGCCCAACAACGTACAGCAGATGAACCCGCCAGATGCTCCAGGCAGTTCATATGCAACTTCCTGTCTTGTATAGTCTATTTTCCTCCTGGAAGATAAGTTGCTACATTGAGTGCCCCAACCGCCTCTGCTAGCATTCAGTTCAATCATCTTCTCTGGATTGGAGCCAGAAATTGCTCTTCCATTCCACGCTTCCTTGTACATGAGCCACCATCTCAATTCTGCCTTTGCCTCTTCCATCAACTGAACTTTTTAGAAGTATGTCAGGCCCCTGTGCAAATGATGGGCTTTTATCCGCTGAAGGGCTCTGTGGTGGAGTGGGCTCAGAATGATTGCTGGGATAGAGGAGGAAATTCTGTATTTTTAAAGAGACCTGTGAATTTTTTGTCTGAACTATGCCACCTTTTTCGATGGAAGGCTCAGAGTGGTGTTGCACGAGTCAGTGACGAAACCCAGAAATGTGATACGTTGTGCTGGAACGAGCAATGACGTCTTTGCATGATGAGGAAGCCCAGATCTTCCAGAGGAGATACAGCTGTTTGGAGGTGTTTATAGAGTCTTTTGGGGCATTGGTCCAGGATGAGAATATCACTGAGGTAAGCTATGAGTCGAATATCTTCTTTCTTTGACTGGTCTCAAAACCTTGGTGAAGGACCAAGGTTCTGTGGAGAGACAGAGGGCAGAGAATAGAATTTGTATGTTTGGTTGTTTCAGACAAATTGAAGGAATCTATGGCGTGGAGGAAAAATGGGAATGGTGAGTGTAGGAAGGTCCTCCCTTTTGCTCTGTTCACACCCAAACATTTTGGACAGATACTGGTGGTTACTGACTCTTGGCTGTGCGCCGGGTACTGCTAACTAGTCCTAGGGCCAGTGCTCTCAGGCAAAGTGGATATGCACATTTGGTTAATTATAATTGGCAATATCAACCTGCCTATACGTCCCATGGTAGGGCATGTCGTTTTGGGGACCCCAGCATAGGTAGTTCACTCATAGGTGCACTGCTGAGGTGCGCAGTATCATTTTAAAGGCAGGCCTACCTTGCTGGCTGCTTTTAAATTAAAGTTACCTTCAAATTTGACTTTGGAATTAAAAGTACTTCCAAAGTCTTAAACTACCTTATTTGTACATATATGTCATCCCTAAGGTGTGCCCTAGGTGCCCTTAGGGTTGGGTGCAGTATAAATATAAGCAGGTACCTTATAAAATATGTTTTATAATCCCCGGTGAGGGAAAATAGCGAATTTATTTTTCCCTCATTGCAGTGAATGGGATCAATAGGCAAAAATGGGGAGACTTTATTTTTAATTAATAAAGTCCCAAAAGGAGCTAGATATTTCAAGTTTGGTATCAAACTGATTGTTATAATAAATCCAAAAACATTCCATTGTTGAATTTAATATAACTAGTTCAGGGAAAGAGTTTTAGAACTCTACCTGAAAGTTGCCAGCTTCAGCTCTGTAGTGCCCTTCTCTGATTGGTCAGCCTCTGCAGCCTGGCCAGGCTGCCTTGATAAGGTGTAAAGTGGCCTGGGCTGAGGACAAAGGAAGTGCCTGGAGGAGGAGATCTGCTTCAGCAGATGGTGAAACAGGATGGGGGGAGAGCATCCAAACTGGACTTCAAAGGTCAAAGGAAAGAAGGACATTTGGAAGAGCACAGTATCTTCCCCATTTCCTGCAAACCCAGGCAGCCTGATGCCCATTTGATTAGATTAGGAGATGGCAAGAAGGGGGTGTGTTAAGGAATTTTAGCCACACCAGTGGGTGGACTCAGCCAGACCTAACCTCCAAAATTGAATTTCTGCATTTTGGATTTCTAAAGAATGTTGCTCTCTGAGATAGATTTTTGCCACACTTTCAGGGAAGCGGTCATCCAAGAGGGTGGTGGCCTTCCTGTGATTGGACAGTTGCCCTCCCGCCTGCTTTTCACCCCAGGAGCAAGCATAAATATGGTAGAGCTGCACCCACACCTCCGAACCCCACCAGGAACAAGACAAGAAGAAGGAGAACAGGCCCGCTGTAACCCTGACCTGCTCCTGCACAGGGTACTCTAAAAGGCTGCACTAGCTGCACACTTGGGCTTCACCACATAAAGGACTTTGCCTGGCTTCAACTGGTTCAAGAAGGGACTCCCTGTTTGCTACTGGTAGAAAATAGCCAGTAGCTCCAGAGTCCTCTGCATCAAATCCTGAAGAGACTGACCAGCTGACCACTGTCCACTTGTCCTTTTTGAGTTTGAGCCAGATGTATTTTGTGTGTTGGAGTCCTCACCCTCAAGGAGCAACTCAGAGCTTCTGAAACCTTGGAGTGAGCTGTGGACTCCTAAAACACCTTTAAAGATCTACTGGAAGAAGATCCAGAAGTTTGGAGAAGATTGATGCACTTTTGATAAAAAGCTCCATTAAGGGACCGACCCGACGTCGTGAGTCAGGCTGGCTTAAGTCGACCGTGACCCAGCCCGTCTTGCAGGTTCATCCTGCTAAAAAGCTCCGGAGCCCCAGATTTCCAGGATTTCACAGGAGACTTCTGGAAAGGCAATCTGACGATGTCGACTTTAAATCGGTTTGCTGTGGAGGGTCGCTTGACGTCAGAGGAAAAAAGCTCCAGAAAAGTAGCAATATATGAATGTAAAAAGTTGACCAGGACTTCCCACACAGCGTATGAGGAAGGCACCAAGGACATCAGATCCAAATTCAACTTTGGCCCGGAAGAAGATTTCCGTCCCGAAAAATTGACTAAGTATGAAGATAGAATTCTTCACTGAGGTCTCCTGCGACGCGTATCTGAAAAGGGCTCCAGGGAGGTTGGATCCAATCTGTGACTTCGTCCCTGTGAGAAAAATCTTCAAGAAAAAGACTAAGGCCTTCATTATGACTTTGGCAGTCTTTACCAAAGACCGCCGTGGTGACAGTCGCCAAAAGACCGCTGCGGAGGCGGCAATCTGCTGGCCAATTCATAAACCACAAACACAAAACCACCAGAAAGCAGCCAAAACTACAATCCTGCCAGACCCAATGAAGGCATAAGAGAGTCGGTCCCACCACCCTCCCGCCACACCTACAATACTCTGTCCTCCAAATAATGACCCACGAATCACCACAGAGGTCACTCAACGGCAGAAACCCATTGGCAGTGCGGACCGCTGCAGTCAATTTGGCCACTCCACACCATCAGAAGCGAACATTGGCCAGAATGAAACACCCACACCTGACACACATATACACACCGTACACATCCACCAACAGCACTATGAAACACACTGCCACACAACCCACAATTCTTTACAAATGCAAAAATCTAGCTATATGTTGCCAGCCCACACATTTCCAGAACTGCACACACAAACCACAACCACCTATACATCCCTCACGCATCACACATCACACACCATAGCTTCACACCTAACACACACAACAACACTGGACATAATCACTACTTCATAGCATCCTACATACTCACACACCCTGCACCCCGACCAAACATTCCACCCTCTGCACAACTTACACACTACATCCCCTGCACAATTGGCATGTCCCCACAAAAGAACCCCCGTTTCACTGATGAGGAGTTGCGGGTCATGGTAGATGAAATAGGGTAGAGCCACAGCTGTTCGGTGCACAGGTCCAGCAGATATCCATTGCCAGGAAGATGGAGCTGCTGCGGAGAGTCGTGGACAAGGTGAACTCAGTGGAAACCTATCCATACACAACGGACAACATTAGAAAGAGTTGGAACAACCTACGGGGGAAGCTGCGTGCAATGGCATCCAGGCACCACATTGCCGTCATGAAGACGGCGGTGGACACCCACCTCCTCCCCCACAGTTGAAAACATGGAACGAGAAAGTCTTGGCTATCCTGCATCCCGAGGGCCTCACTGGAATCACTGGAGGGCTGGACACTGGTAAGTCACCATTACTTCTCCCCACCACCTACACCTGCATGGCATGTCTCCCTGTCACCCAGCTCCCTTTACCCCACTCCATCCCAAACAGAGAATGCTTTACCAACTTCAAGCATACCTCTCCAAGCATTCACATACATCAGTAATGCATGGGCAACATGTAGGACTACCAATCCCACAATGCATCACCATACACAAACCAAAGTGGAAAAACCACACCCATCCCATCCCATTGAGAAACCCGGAAATGCAGAATATGTATCCGAGAATGAATTTAACAAATATCATACATGTCCACAGGTACCCCAGCCAATGTCAGCTGGCAGCATGTGCCACGTCAACCCAGTTCTCCACCAGAAGAAGGCTTCAGTGATGACAGGAACTCTGGATGTCTGGATCTGGAATATCTCCCTTGCCCGTCTAGTACCACAGATCAGTCAGACATCACAGGCAACACCCAGTCTACCCCAGAGCACCCCACATTGGACTCCACTACCACAG
Source organism: Pleurodeles waltl (assembly GCF_031143425.1). Lineage (NCBI taxonomy): Eukaryota > Metazoa > Chordata > Amphibia > Caudata > Salamandridae > Pleurodeles > Pleurodeles waltl. Next base: position 728,056,973 of record NC_090438.1, read on the forward strand.
CAGCCACCCAGCATCCCCAAACCTCTGTCCCCAGGACACGTCAATCAACAGTGTGCTCACCTGTACAGGGACCTGAGTCAACACCTCACAGGCAAGACGAAGAAAGTCTAGGTGTCAGTGGGAGTGGGCACACAGTTCAGGGGACACAGGCACAAGGGGGCAAGGGCATGTGAGAGTATATCTGTGTGTCAAGGTTGGGCCAACCCAGTGAACCGACTGCCCAGGAGGCACTGTCACATGTCCTGCGAGCATACCAGAAATCCCAGGACAGCATGGGCCAGGTACTTACCATCTTGCAGGAGAACCAGGCAGGCCTTCAGTGCCACCATGGCCTCCATTGCGGGGGTGCTCAGTGATATGGCTACCATCATGCGTGAGTACACAACACAACAGTGGGCCCCTTCCACTAGCTAGTGTACTGACCAGCCCACCACATCTGCTGTAGCTAGTGGACAGGAGGACCTGCCACAGAACTCACAGACCACCAGCACCCCTCCCTCTGCAGCAGAAGAACCACCCTGCAAACGTTCCCTGCGGCCCAGACAGCCACCAGAGACTGTAGCCAAAACCCAAACCACTGCCAAGAAGTGAGCCTCTCCTACATGCCTCCCTTGTGTGCCGCTGAGACATCTTGTTTACTTTGGACTGCCATTGCTCCTTTTCCTATGGCCCCATGGATACTGGACCTGTGCTACAAACTAACTACCACTGAAGATTTTGACCACCATCACCCCACTCTATTGCACTATCCCTTCCATTTTGTCATTTCAATAAGCACATTTAAAAAACACCTGAAGGATTTGTGCTTTAATTACGACAATATGGAATGTCTTGGCATTTATTATCCTGTGCAAATGTTATGTAAAGTGTGAATCCATCCAATGTACAGTCAGCCTGGGGAACACATAACCAGTGTAAGAGCATTCCACAAGTTACCATCCACCAAACTGGGTGAAAGCAGTCTGTAGGCATTACATGAATTCACAGTAGTGACCACTCCAACATCTGTAAAAAGGGAAACCATTTGTGACATTCAAATGAGAAGTTAAAGGTAGAAGAGCAACATGAGCCCCTGTAACATAACAGCCTACATTCAGCTGGTCAACTCAGATTCCGTGCTGCAATTGACTCCAGACACCAGAAGTCAAGAGAAACAACTAATTTAAGGCCCTCAGACAAGATACCACAGTATAACTATTCCATATTGTCAGTATATCAATTTCTTCTCTGGACCAGCTAGTCTAGGCCAAACTGTGAGAGGCAATGAAGTCACAGAGCAGTCGTGTAAGCACATTGTAACTCACATAACATTCCCAGCAACAAATGCTAAGTACTGTTTGGAATGAGGACACAGTTTGGTGTGGGCATGAATTTGAAAATGTAAAACAGATGATACGTTGCATAGGCTGAATACGTTTTATCGCTATCATCATACCACTGGCACGACTGACCACAGATGCAACAGTGTCACGTTACCAAATGCACACATTTGTGCTTGGTACATCATAGCTGCCACACAGCTCTTTATTGCAATGGTGGTGTGAACAGAAGCACAGTCTTACCTGAGTGTCATTGGAAGTATTGGTGTATCAGGTGTGTCCTGTTGTCCACATCCTCCTCCTCCCCATCTTCATCACTGTCTTTAGTGTCCTCTGTAGACACAGGTGCATTGTCTCCCCCCTCCTCCTGCAAGATTGGCACATGCTGTCTGAGGGCTAAATTGTGAAGCATGCAGCAGGCCACCACTATCTGGCAGACCTTTCCAGGGGAGTTGAGTAGGGATCCACCAGAAATATGGAGGCACCTGAACCTGGCTTTCAGTAGCCCAGATGTTCTTTCGATGACTCTTCTGGTCCATCCATATGCCTCATTGTATCGATTCTCTGCCCCTGTCTTCGGATTCCTCACTGGTGTCATCAGCAAGCATAGGTTTGGGTAGCCAGAGACACCTGGAAATAGTGAGAAACACACATTACTTCTGTACAATAGCACAGAGGACAACTTGAGGTGGCATACAGTGTCATACATAGTGTGAAACATCCAGCTCACCAATGAGCCAGACTCTCTCTCTCTGTAGTTGTGCCATCATCTTTGGGACACTGGTGTTCCTCAATACGTAGGCATCATGCACAGATCCTGGAAACATGACAGTATCATGGGAAATATACTTATCAGCGTTGCACACCATCTGCACATTTATTGAATGGTAATTCTTCCTATTTCCATACACCTGGTCATTTTTCTTGGGAGGGACCAAGGCAATGTGGGCCCGTCAATGGCCCCAGTCACATGTGGAACGTGTAGAAAGCACTCTTCACAGTGGACAAATCATCACTGAGGGGGAATGAGATATAACTGCTAATGTATTTCAGCAGACAAGACTCTATTCAGCACATTAGAAAACATTGGCTGAGACAAACCTGCAGCCAAGCCCACAGTCACCTCAAATGATCCACTACCCAGGAAGTGGAGCACTGACAGCACCTGTACTGTAGGAGGTTTTGCAGTAGGACTATGAATAGCAGGAATGAGATATGTCTTTTTATTGTGCACACCAAGTCCAGACGATAGGTGAGTATAATATGATGTTCCTCCAGTGTAGCCATGTCAATTAGGGGTCTGTACATGGGAGCATTCCTCCTCCTCCTACTCTGCAGTGGTTGGTATCTAACCAAACCAAACACAACAAGTGTGTGGCAGAGGAAGGATACACAGAACATTAACAGAGCTGCCTCATACATTCCATGCAAGCAATGATTGTAATCTGCTTTGGTGTACTCTACATGCAAACGGACTTCTGAAACCATACATTCTTATTCATTTGCCATAGTGCCTCACAGATGTAGTCGAAGTTGTGTGACGTGATTTATAGCATTACATTTTACATGTTTTGTTAACTACTTTTCTGCAAGCAGTGCACTGGTATGAGATCTAATTGAAGAGCCAGAGTCCCCCATCAAAACAAAATATATAAACAGATTGGAATTGGCTTGGTGTGTACCATCTGTACCTATGACGCACATTTAATTGACTGCCATGATTCCCATCCTCAGGTAATGGCACCCGCCTGCCCCGCATGCAGAGGACAGGTAAAAGTGACCTCACTCTGCCGACATTTGACATCATGGCAGAGGGCGGTTTAAAATGCAGTGCAACTCTTCATTGGTTAACATTGAAGTCTGTGGAGCACAGGGGCTGATGAAGATCACCGCCGGCGGTGACGGTGAGTACCGATGCGGACATGACCGCCATTTTCGTAAGCCCATGTCACTTGACTCCTGACTCTCACCCAATCAACACCTCCACTGCATGAGCTGCTGTGTCCTGTGTCTGGAACCCACAATGGTTAATATTGAAGTCTGTGGAGCACAGGGGCTGATGAAGATCACTGCCGCCGGTGACGGTGAGTACCGATGCGGACATGACCGCCATTTTCGATAAGCCCATGTCACTTGACTCCTGACTCTCACCCAATCAACACCTCCACTGCATGAGCTGCTGTGTCCTGTGTCTGGAACCCACAATGGTCTGGGCAACAGGGGATAGGGCCCCAGCCTTCACATCTGAAGAACTTCAGAAGCTTGTGGTTGGGATCCTACCCTTGTATGGACAGTTGTATGGGCCTCCAGATCAACAGGTGAACACCTTTTGGGTATTTTGGATGCAACATGGCTGTATGTAGATGTATGTGTGTGCAGACAGTGGGGGTCATTCCTACCCTGGCGGTCATGGACTGCCAGGGCAGGGGACGGAGGAAGCACCGCCAACAGGCTGGCGGTGCTTCAGGGGCCATTCTGACCGCGGCGGTAAAGCCGCGGTCAGAAAAGGGAAACCGGCGGTTTCCCGCCGGTTTTCCCCTGCCCCAGTGAATCCTCCACGGCGGCGCTGCAAGCAGCGCCGGCATGGGGATTCCGACCCCCTTCCCGCCATCCTGTTTCTGGCGATTTTCACCGCCAGAAACAGGATGGCAGGAACGGGTGTTGTGGGGCCCCCTAACAGGGCCCCATTGAGATTTCAGTGTCTGCAAAGCAGACACTGAAAATCGCGACGGGTGCAACTGCACCCGTCGCACACCAGCAACTCCGCCGGCTCCATTCGGAGCCGGCTTCATCTTTGCTGGGGCTTTCCCGCTGGGCGGGCGGGCGGCATTTTGGCGGTCGCCCGCCAACCCAGCGGGAAAGTCAAAATGACCGCCGCGGTCTTTTGACCGCGGTACGGTCTTTTGGCGGTCACCGCCTGGCGGGCGGCGCCCGCCGCCCGCCGGGGTAGGAATGACCCCCAGTGTGTCTTTTAGGGAGTGCTTATTTTCTGCATGCAATATGTAAGCAGAGGAACCATTTTATGTGTAAGATGAATGTGGGATCAATGCAGTATATAGTCTGTAACAGAATGTAGTGTGTAGTTAATGGTGTCCTTCTGTCTGTGTTTCCTATGCAGGTCAGCGCCCATCAGAAGAAAGGCTTACGGCGTGCCATCACCAAGGACGTAGGGACACTGGGGGTCCATAGCAAACGGAGCACCCACTGCAGAAAGAAGTGGGAGGACCTGCGACACTGGACCCGGAACACCACGGAGGCCTAGTTGGGCACACTCTCCCAATGAGGGAGGGGTGCCCGTCCGACCCTGACCCCACTAATGGCCGCATACTGGCTGTGGCCAAAGCGGAGTTGGATGGGCGCTTGAGGGCAGCACAGCAGCCACAAGGGGGTGAGTACACAATGTGTTAACTTAATTCCTGATGCCTGGCATGGTGTTTGGATGCAAGGTAATAGTCAGTATATGCCTCAATATGCCCCTGTAGGTTATGTTGTCAAGTTCTGCATAGCCATGGTGAGTGGTATGTGCAATTGGTATTGGTAATTTGCTGGTATTCCAGCTTCAGTAAGAGCCTACATCCTGACTCACCGGTATTGGAGTGATGCTCTGATGTCCACTGCCTAAGTGGTGTGACCTGGCAATTGCACGTTGGGCAGTCACTTTGTCGGAGCAGTGTAGCTGTGCCTTTGTCAACATGCAGACATGGATTAGTGAGTCTCAGTAGGCCTGCAGTTGGTTGTGTCTGATGAGTTCATTTCAGCTGCTGTCCCCAGGCAATGGTGTGGTATTGTGGTTGTTACTGTATAATGTAATTACCAGTGAGTCATTGTGATGTGTGTGCCATATGTGCTGTGATTGCTGTTTTTGACCCTGTGCTCCCTTTCTTTTTTCCCCACTCTCCCGCCTTTTCTTCTCCTGTCCTTGTGTGCATCAGCATCATCTGGTGAAGTAGCAGGGGCACTAGCGAGTGGGGGAGCTGCAGCCCACGGGACCCAGGAGGCAGTGTCCACTGACACCGAGGGGATAAATGGGTTGGAGGGCGAGTGAAGCACCACGGGGGAGACAAGAGCTACAACAACAGGCTCTGATTCTTCCTCTGATGGAAGCTCCCTGGTGGTGGTGGACCCCTCTGGGAACACCCCAGCATCGTCATCTTCTGCCACCCCCGTACCAGCACCGCCCTCCCAGTAGCCCCCCCCAGTTGCCCGTGCCCACTCACCCAGGAGGGCGGGCATCTTCTTCGCCCGAGGCACCTCATCCTCTGCCCTAGTCAGCCCTGCTGCCCTCACTGAGGAGGCTATTGATCTCCTGAGATCCATCTCTGTAGGGCAGTCAACCATAGTGAATGCCATCCATGGGCTGGCACTCCAGATGCAGCAATGCAATCCCTAATTGGAGGGCATTCACAGTGGCTTGGCTGCCCTACAGAGATCATTTCAGGCTCTGGCATCCCCTTTGACAACAGCCAGTGTCCCTAGTTCTTCTGTTCCCCCTCCAACTACCTGTACCCAGCCCCTAAAACCTCTCCCCCCACCCATCCCAGGCACACAATCAGACGAGGATGCACCCAAGACAACAGACAGGACTCGCAAAGCCAATCACAGGCACAACAGATCACACCACAAGCATACACACAACCAACACACAGAAGCATACACAACAGCCACTGCCTCCACTGTCTCCCCCTCCACCTCCTCCCTCACAGTTACATCAGCACTCACACCTGCAAGCACTGCATCCTCAGTCTCAGATCCTGCCACCTGTTCAGCCTTGCCCAAAGTCACCAGAACAGCAGACACGCAGACTAGCACCCCAATCACCACATGCGCAGTCACCACAACCACATGCAGCGCACCTACCTAACTTGTAGACACCACCCCACCATACATGCACATGACCTGTTTGTCCTCTCTCTCCCCCTCCCCCCTCCTCCCAAAACATATAAACGCTCCCACTCAGACACTCAACAGCCATCCACCTCACACATGTACACTTTACATGCACCTACAACCCAGTCCAGCACACCTATACCCCCTACAACCACTTACTCTATCTTCACTCCTAAACCTCCTCCTACACTCCACCCCACTGTACCTAAGAAACTTTTCCTTTTCCGCCTAGACCTCTTCTCTCCTCCTGACCCACCCAGTGTTGTCCCAAAAAGGAAGGTCCCACTCCCCCAGCCCAGTCTCTCCAGCTCCCAGTCCTCTCATGGCCCCCTCTAGTATTAAACATGTCCCCCCCTCTAAAAAAGGCTCTTGAATCCACTCTGACCCCCTGCTCCAGGCCTATTCCTCAGCCTCCTAAACAGAGGAACAAAAGCCCGCTCCCTCCCAAACCAAGATCAAAAGATCCACCTTTCCAAGAAACCCTCCCCCACCCCCTGAGGGCCTGCCTCCCACATTGATGTCCCTGCCTAGTGGAGTCACTTGGGCTGTCAGGAGTCAGGTTGGGCCTCTCACGTTACCCTGTGTAGTGGCATGGACACTTTTGGACTGGCCAATAGCCCTTTGTATATATAGTTCCTTTCATGTTATGTGGTCTCTATACCCACTGGAATACAGTGTTTAAATCAAAGGTATTTGTCCTGGCTTTCTTGACTTCTGGCTTATGTTGTTGTTGTACTTTTCAACAGATTGTTCTCTGTGTGTGGTATGTGTATATGGTGTGTGTTGTACATGTGGGTGTGTCACTCTCCCCTCCCTCCCTTGTGTGCTAGGCGGCTGTACTCACTGTCATCATTTTCGTCGCTGCTCCTGGACTCCCATCACGTGGTATAGCATTGGCAGGACTTCCAGTTCGGGTTCCATGGCAGCTGTGGACTCCTCTGTTTCCCTGGAGGTGAGTGTCTCCTTTAAAATGGCTTGTTTCTGCCAGGCTTTTTGTGGCGGTGGTCCCGCCCTGGAAATCCTGGCAGTCTGCTATGTTGTAATATGGTGGGCAGTGACTGGTGTTCCGCCAGCCTGAAGATGGCAACTGCCGTGGTTGGTGGCCGGACCGCACTGGCGGCTCAGGCTGTGCATTTACTGTAAATGGGAGGGATCACCGCTGTGATCATAATTTGGTAGTCTCTGCCGTCAGCCTGGTGGTGGGACTACGGCCATTGCTGGCGTGGCAATCAGCTGTCCGCCAAGGTCATAATGAGGGCCTAAGTCCAAAGGTAAACTTTTGACCGAGGCCTTCCGCTTGCTGTAGCTGAGCAGGGCTCCATTGCGGTCAGCCTTAAATTTTGGCTTTACCCCGGTCGAGGTGCGACCAGATATCCCGAGTGGCGCTTTCAGTTTCTATGCACTAAAAAACATTTATTCTTTAAAAAATCATATCTCTAGTTCCCCTTATACTATTTTCTTCATTTGGTGTCAAATTAAAGATAAAAATATTTACTATTTTTATGAATTGGTTTTTGATTTTTAAACTGTTTCCTGTGTTTTATTTTATTTCTGTTTTGTTATATTTGAATGCTTAACACACTTTTGGCCTCAGTACGAGCTTGAGAAAGGAGTTTTCTCCAGCAAATTTGTGGCAGATATCCCATCCAACGTGTTATGATCCCATTGTATTCAATGGAGATCGTAATAGGGCATATTGAATATCCGTCACATTTGTGAAGGAGGAAACTCCTCCGTCCAGGTCGTTTCTAAAGCCCTTCATCTCCTAAGTTAAGCCTTGTTGCTCATTGCCAACATACCAAGGGTTGAGCTGGGGTTTATTTATTGAGACCTAGCTAGACTTAGTGGGGATTAGTGGCCTATTGCTAAGTGTAGGCACTTACCTGCCCTTACCAATAATCCACTTGCCAACATTTATGGTGTGCAGTGGTGGGATCCAGTACTTGTGTTCCGTATCACACTACAGTGTTTTAAGTTTAACAAATTAAAAATGCTTTACATTGTCTCAGTGCAAAAATTGTTTTTAATTTTTAATTTGGACTAATTTCAGTTATTGAATTGTTGTGATTTTTTAAAATTCTTGATTCTAAGTTTTGCAAATGTTTTCGTGTGACACAAGAATAGGGGACCATGGAGCTTGATCTGGCTAGCCCTACCCACATTAACAGTAGTCCAGCTTAGGGGGTTGCCCAGCTTAGAAGGGGTTGCCTGCTGTCACTAATCTCAGAAAGAATGTGATGATTAAATCACTGACAGCCTGTGCTGAGGCCCAGGAGGTAAGCACAGAAGAAGCACCAGGAGAGAAAGAAGTCGGGGAAGATGCCAGCAATAACCACTCAAGGGAGGGAGGGTATCTGAACCTTAGTGAGGAGGGGGAAGACCGGTCCTTACTATATACAGTCACCAGGGCAATGCCCACAGCTAGTTAGGGGAGGGGGTCCCATCAGAAAGAGAAAACCTGTCCCTCAAAGAGATAGAGAGAGCTGGAAGCCCAGCTGGCATATACAGCTCTGGAGACAGTGAAGCTGGTTCTAGAGATGAAAAGGTGGGCAAGGGAAGAGAAAAGAGGTAATGGCAGCAAAGAAGACTCTGAGATGTCCAGGGGTGGTGGGTTTTGTCCCAGGTTACCCAAGGGGGTGGTCCCTGTGTACCAGGAGGGGGAAGATAAAGACAGGTGGCTGGAGGCCTTTGAAAGGGCCTTCCAGATGAGAAGGGTTAAGCCCTAATATTGCGGTTCACTCCTATGGGAGTTGGTCCCAATATCGGGGGGAGATAGGCTCCTAACTCTAAGAGGGAGGTCTCAGGGTCTGGGACACCCAGAAGACAGCCACCCAGTCCTGGGTTGATTTTGTGGACATCTCAGTAAGGGCACTAGAGGGCTGAATACAGGGCAACAAGGTAAGGACCTTTGAGGGGCTATACAATTTGATTATGAGGGAGCACTTTCTAATTGTGTCCAAGAGAGGTTGTGCCAGTATCTAGTTGACTGTAAGTTGACCAACCCCAGAGAGCTGGAGGAGGCCAGAGATGACTGGTTAAGAACCAGAGTTAACTAGAAACCCATGGGGTGATCGGAAAAAGGGAGGACACAGTTCTTCTCAGGCATAGAACCAAGGGAAAGATGATAAGAATTTCACAGAGTCCTCACAAGAGTCCCCAGAACCTTTCCAGGGTGGGGGAGCCCTGAGCCATGCCACGTCTAAGGGGAAGAGGTAACAGGAGAAGCATTATGATCCTGTTAAGGCAGGAAAGTTTCAGGAACTTGCTAAGCTGGCACGTGTTTTGAGTGTCACCAGCCTGGATACAAAAGAGGGGATGCTGTCTGCTCCAAGAGGTCCCCCGCTGGTGGGCAGTCCCCTGGAGTTGCTAGTGTATGCGCGGGGTGGAAGTTGACCCACGGTTCGGATTAGGGTACCCGGCGGTCACCTTAGTGTCCATGGGTGGGGTGGATGTTGCAGCCATGGCCACCTTACCTCCTAGCATGGAGAGGCATAGGCAGAGGTCTAAAGTCAATGGGACAGAGGTGGAGGCTCTGAAAGATACAGGAGCCAGTGTGACTGTGGTCACAAAAAAACTGGTTTCTCCAGAGCAGGTCTTACCTGGTGTATTCCACCAAGTGACATATGCAGACAGTAGAACCAAGTGCCACCCCTTGGCAATGGCAAGCTTAAAATGGGGAGGGGTGACTGCTCCTAAAAAGGTAGTTATAGCTCCTGCCCTCCCAGTAGAGTGTCTGCTGGGCAATGACCTAGAAGTATCTGAATGGTCAGAGTTGGAAAGAAGGGTCCATGCACAGATGCTGGACCTCCCTGAATGGTTGTATTCTATGACCAGGTCACAGGCAGCACAACAAGGAAGTGCTGGACACTTGGACTTTGGAACAATGGGCCAAACTGTCAAGAAAAAGAGAAAGAGTGCTGGGTCTGGCTTCCCAGCCCCACCAAGTACAGAGGTTCAAGAGGAATCCAATCCTGAGGGGTAGGATCTTACCTCTGACGCACGGACCCCTCCCCTGCAAGCTCTGCCTGACTTGGCAGAATTGCAAGAGGCAGGTGGGCCCACCAGAGGCGAGTTGTGCCAGGGACAAAGAGAGTGTTTCACACATGAGGGCCTGAGGCAGACTGCCTCCAGGCAAGAACAAGGGGATGTCAGTGGACCCCAGAAGGTTTATTGTAAGGATGGAATTCTCTACACTATGGCTAGGGACCCCAAACCAGGGGCAACCAGGAGAGTGGTGGTCTCCCAGAAGCATTGAGAATTCCTCCTAACTCTAAGCCATGATATTCCCTTAGCAGGACATTTGGGGCAGACCGAGACCTGGAACAGGCTGGTCAATCATTTCTATTGGCCCCAGATGTCAGTGAAAGTAAAGGGGTTTTTCAGCTCCTGTGTCATCTGTCAGGCCAGTGGCAAGACAGGGGGCAAGCTAAAGGCTCCCTTGATACCACTACCAGTGGTTGGGACTCCCTTTGAGAGGGTGGGGATTGACATTGTTAGTCCCATGGACCCACCAACTGCCTCAGGTAACAGATACATTTTGGTGGTAGTGGACCATGCCACCAGGTATCCAGAGGCAATACACCTCAGTACTGTCACTGCTCCCACAGTGGCTAGGGCCGTGCTTCGGGTGATGATGAGAATAAGATTCCCAAAGGAGGTGGTCTCAGATAGGGGCACAAACTTTATGTCTGCCTATCTGAAAGCAATGTGGGGTAACTGCTGTTACCTATAAGTTCACCACACCCTATCATCTGCAGACCAATGGTTTGGTAGCGAGATTTAACAGGACCCTGAAGGGCATAATAATGGGTTTGTCTGACAAACTCAGGAGGAGATGGTATGTTCTCCTCCCATGCCTGCTGTTTCCATACAGGGAGGTACCACAAAAGGGAGCTGGCGTCAGTCCCTTTGAGTTACTGTTTGGGCAACGTGTAGGAGGCCCATTGTGTTTGGTGAGAGAGTCTTGGGAGAAGCCTCTCGAGGAGTCCAAGCAGAATGTGCTTGATTATGTGCTGAGCTCTGGAATGACCAGAAGGCTACCATGCCTGAATATCACCCAGGTCAGCTGGGGTGGGTTTTTGAGCGTTTGGCTCCTAGGGTGCTTCAGGATAAGTGGACTGGACCCTATCCAATATTGGAAAAGAAGGTTGAGGTCACCTACCTGGTGGACCTTGGCACCCCAAGGAATCCTCACAGGATTCTACATATTAACTGGCTAAAACTCCACCAGGACAGGGCAGACATTATCATGCTTATGGTCACATATGAGAAAAAGAAGGAGAGTGAACCTCTGTCAGACCTCCTATCCAGCACTGCACAAGATGGCTTAGTGGAGGGAGTAGTGCTCTCTCGCAAGTTGACAGCCCAGCAGCAGAAAGACTGCAGACAAGTATTGGAGCAGTTTGCTGGACTGTTCCATCTGACCCCTGGACTCACCAATTGATGTGTCCATGATATTGACACTGGTGACAGCTTACCTGTCAACAATAGGTTATACAGGTTGTCAGACTAGGTCAAAGCCATCATCAAAGCTGAGGTAGCTAAGATGTTGGAGTTAAAGGTAATTGAGCCCTCTGGTAGTCTTTGGGCCAGTCCAGTGGTACTGGTACCCAAACCTAATCCGCAAGGTGGGAAAAAGGAGCTAAGGTTTTGTGTAGACTACATGCAGTCACTAAGATTGATGCTCACTCCATATCTAGCACTGATGAGCTTATTGATAGGTTAGGGCTACTAAGTTCCTGAGTACATTTGATCTTACCTCAGGATACTGGCAGATTGCCTAAAGTCCAGGAGCTAAGGCAAAGTCAGCACTTTCCACCCTAGCGGGCCGCTTTCAGTTCAAGGTGATGTCCTTTGGGTTGAAAACCCCCCCGCCACCTTCCAACGGTTGATGAACAGAATCTTGTCTGGGTTGGAATCTTTTAGTGTAGCTTATCTGGATGATATAGCTATATTCAGTTCCACCTAGGAGGAACATCTGGTCCACCTGAAGAAAGTGCTTCGGACCCTACTCCAGCCAGGCCTGACTATCAAGGCAAGCAAGTGCCAGATAGGGCAGAGTTCACTGGTATACCTGGGCCACCTTGTTGGCAGAGGCCATGTACAGCCTCTCCAGCCCAAGATCCAGACCCTCCTGGATTGGGAGGCTCCTAAAACCCAGACTCAGGTCAGGGCCTATCTTGGTTTTAGTCATACATTGTAAGTAGAACATTTCAATAAGCATAAAAGTCAGTATCATATAGTTTGTTTCAGGCACTTCTAAACATTTTGAAATAAGCAAAAAAGAGAAGCTTCCCACTACCACCACCACACCCCTGTATTACTTATTTAGTGGGGTACTTTTCAGTTTATAAAAAAATATATATCATAATTGTTTCTCTTCAGCATAATCTTTGATGGTATAGCAATAGGCCCATCTACATTGTCTCGAGCATGCCTGTAACCATTGATCATCCAACAAACATTGTTTTAGTGTGTGTGCAATCTCCCAACCCGTGATTGTTATGATGTGAGCCAGTACTTATGTCCAATATATTTTACTTGCTGAACAGTTCCATATCACATGAAGAAAGTCCGCATTCGGCTGTATGTACCTAGTGCAGTCAGAAGACCAGGTTGGATAAATATTGTGTAACCATTTCGGCGAAAGGTATGTCATGTGGACATAATTGTATTGAACCAATTTGAACCTTGTATTGAGTGCTTTTTTTTGCACTGCCTGGTGTATTTTACTCCACTCCTTTGTGATAATGTGCTCCTCACTGGCTTGCAGCGAGACCTCTTCCAGGCGGAATGGCGACAGTTGCCAATCTGCACGCAGGGTGCAATATATTTGTATAATTAGTTTGCGACTATCAATGGCGATCAGCATTTGTATCGTCTGTGAGTGTTCGGGAACCTCTGAAAACGAACGCCACCATTCTCTCGCCTTGGCGGCAATCTTTGCATATTGCGAAAGCTGTCCTTTGCCCAGTCCAAAATTATCAATAGCATCTTGAATTGTTTTAAAGCGTCCCCCGGTATAAGTCAGACAGCATTAAACATCCTTCCCTTTTCCATTCGCCAATGGTCATTGCTTGAGCAATCTGCACGAAGGGGCGTATGATCAATAGGTCTAATTCTGGGCTGAATGGTGATCACTGTACTATCCGTCTCACTACTCCTTCCCACAATCTACATACCAGTCCGATTATGTGGGGGAGTGTATCAGGAACAAGCGCACCTCGCATCAACAATTCACCTATTTGGTGCCCTTCATTTGTACCTGCAAGCAGCAACCTCTTCCATCTGTTGTCAGTTTCCAGCCGTTGGGCCACTTGTTGGATCTGAGCAACCAGATAATACAGCTCAAGATACAGAAGCTCCATACCTCCCTTGTCCCATGTTCTCTGTAGTGTTGCCTGCTCAATTTTATATCATTTGCCTGCCCACAGCAAGTATACCAGAAGCTTATCTAAGTCCTTAAATACCCGGCAGGGTATTCATACGTGGAGCACTAAAGAGCATTCAGACACATGGGCAGGATAACCATTTCTATTGACTATCCTACCCATAAGAGACATTTGTAATGAGTTCCAACATTCTATTGATGGGTGAAAGTTATGAATTACATGGCCAATAATCATCTTGTAGGCTCATTGTGGAATCTGCTAGTTGTATAGTTTTAATAAATGTGCAGGTTTGGTAGGTTTTTCTGGGTGACGGCACAGACAAGCTACAACATCCACAGCAACCCACATTGTGAAAGCAAAGGTGTTTTCAGTGGAAAATGTGTTGTGTCCATGTTGCATCATTTTGCATTTTCAGCACATTCCAATTGTGGTCACTAGGCCACCCACAGAATTGGGTTCCATTTTGATGTGATTCATGTGAAAAGGCTGGGTGATTGTGCATATTGTAGATTGCAACAGATTTCAGAAATACCCATCACAACGTGTAAATAAAGGACTGATCTAAGCCATTTACATAAACTTTCAAGAGGGAAAGTGAGTGGGATCAATACAAGTTATACCACCGTGGACATCTGCGGGTGTTGGGTTGTCCAAAAACATGAAAGGTTGTTACTAAATTTGCAAAGTAAAACCACCAGTAATATAGGTTGCTTTTGGCACCTCCACAATTGCTACCTTCAAAAAACAAATACTAATCACAGTACCAGAACATTGAAACCAAGCCCTAAGGTGAGCAATAAAGCCTTGACAAGGCAACAACCGCTTTTTAGGCCATTCACATGTCATTCACGCACCACACACAAGACTTTCATATCGCCAGCCAAGGCCCAATCACACACATTAGTGCACCTGCATCAACATGCCGCCGCTATTCAAGGGTCCATTACATTCCTAGGCCATCCCCAATCAAACCGTCTCTCACCCAGCCATCAACCACTTTGCATACAAACACGCCACAAGCAAACCTATGTACACAAAAGACCAGACATGTTAACAGTTGAGGAGGCATCAGTGGAAAGGGGTTTAGTTTTCCCTTGGGGGAGGGGCACAAATGCACCCGACCCCAGGGAAAACCATACTCTTTCAAAATTAAATATCCCCTGGTGGGGTGCAGGGTTCAGCCCTTGTACTAGGGAGACAAACCAAACCCACCCCAGACAAATCCCTGGTGTGTAGTGGAATCCCTGCTTATGATCATGATCTATGAGCACAAATGGGTTTGTGAAAGGCATAGCTGTAAAGTGGAAACTCTCGCCTTTCCATTGATGCCTCCCATGAACATGGGAATGCATCCTGGGGAGAGAAAACCCCACCAGAGTCAGGAGCAATTCTCCTACCTACTGTTTCTCTGCTCCGGTGGGGTTTGTCAGTCATGAAGCTTGCTTTAGGCTTGAATCTATGTGGCAAATTGAATCAAGGCTGAATATTATATTTCCCATGTGCTGCCTCCAGACCTTAAGACCCCTGCTCTCACACTGTGTAGACCACTGCTGGAATTCCCAGGCATTCACACTGTGTAGATCACTGCTCTTTTCCACTCCTCTCCAGCTCCTTGGGGTATACCTGCAAACTACATTCAGCCAGCAGCTCCATCCATCATGGCGGTTGACTCTTCTTCGTCATCCCTTTTCACAGTTTTGTCACCGGCTGACCTTCCTCCACTAAAGGCCTTGCTGGTTCCTTTGCTATTGGCCCTGTCATTGATGCCACCTGTATCAACTTAGGATCTGCTGAACAATAAACCAAACTTTCTGAAGTCACATCTTCACATCTCACATTTAGAAGTAAAGTTCATAGGTCCTTGCCTTGTCATGAATAGTGTGGCAGGCCTGAGGAACTTTTTCGTTTGGATTCAGACCCTATCCAGATACCCAACATCCTTTACCACAATAATAATAATGATAACAGCAGTGAGAAAGGCCACAACCCCACGTCAGCCACCTCCCCCTTGCTGGTTGGAGTAGTGGTGGCTATCTGGCACTGCAGAATGCCTGTGGCCTTGATACCTCAACTGAGATGGAGTTAGAATCTCCTTCGGGCGTATCATCGAGGATGTTGCTTCATTCGTGGAAGTCTAGAAGCTGCTATCACCTATGGAGAGAACAAGGCCACGCCTATTTACTGAAATTTTGCAGCCTTTCTCCTCCTCCATTGCTCCCATTCATGAGGCAATAATGATTACATGGAGCCAACCAGCTTTTCCGCTGACAGTGAACTGCCAATTCGCATGGTACCATTCCCAAGCACCCGCATGTTTCTTGACAGCTCATCCCTCTCTGAAGAGCTTGTTGTTCGGGATTCCTCTACTCACTCCTAACCCTTTATTCCTCCTGCTGGGGAGTTAAAGAAGATCGGGGCAATTTGGAAGAAGATCTTCTCTTTGGAGAGCCTTGCTATTTGCTTCAAAAGTACAACTTGCTACTGGAACATTATTTCCACACTTTGTGGGAGATGACACATATGGTCATTCCAGACCTTTGCAATCACCTTTTTTGACCATTTTACAGAAGATGTGCACAATAGGCAGGATGCAGCAACACAAATCCTCCACTCTGACTTGAACATGATGGATGCTCCTGGAGGGTCCATGGATTAGTTGATTGCCATCCTGTTGCTCGCTTGGATGTGCACCACTGGGGTTTGTGTCAGTATCCAAGTCAGTCTGATGGGCATGTCATTTAATGGTCTTGCTTTTTCAGAAAGAAAGCAGAAACACCCTGGAGTGCTTCAAGCAGGTACAAGATATAGCCCTACTCTTGGGACTGTTTTCCCATGCACACCATTTCCATCAGAAGTACCACTGTTTCTGGAGATATTCCAATGGACTGCCGTTTTGATGCCCTCATAACCTGTTCAGCGGGCAAATGACATTTTATCTGCAGTTACGGGGGATGTGGCAGTTCCCCTGTTGCAGGCCTCAGGAGCAGCCCATTTTCTTCCCCAGCCCTCCTGCAAAAATTGCTATACTCCACTCTCATAGGAATACAGATGGCCTATGGCTGGAAAGTTGTCCTTTCACTTGGCATGTTGGCAGTCCAGCAGAATAGCCCATAGAGTCATTTGGCTTGTCGAACAAGACTGCACCCCTCCCTTCCAGGACTTGCCTTATTCCATCCACCCCGTTCTAGTGGTCAGTCCATCAACAAGGCTTGCATTTTGCAGCAGGAGATTCTTGATCTTTTAAGCAAAGGTGCTTTGAAATTGATGCCAGGGAAAGAGATCAGAAAGGAATACTACTTTTATTGTTTTATTATTCCTAAGAAAGACTATGACATCTGTCCCATTCTGAATCTTTGTTTTTTGAATGCCTTCCTGTGCAAATATTTTTTTGGGAAGTTAATACATTTTGCAGAAGATCCAAAGTTGGCAGCAATGGTGTCAAGGATGGAACTGACAGCAGTGGCTGACTGACCTGCTGTGGATGACGAAAGTCAGCCAGCAACTCTACAAAAAAATTCTAAATTTTTGACTATTCAGGACGTTGTTCTCCTGCAATGTCGGTGACTTGTGACCTACCGAAAGAAGGGGAAATCTCCTAACAGGTTCAGTTAGGCGTCCTAATAAGACCTCAGTTCTTGCCCCTCAACCATCCTCTTCACACAAAAGTCCCCTCCTTGTTGAGCAAGAATGCAGTTCACAGAGTCAGAGTCCTAAGATCTCCTAGGTGTCAGGGTTGCTGTTGGTGCTTCTTCACGGTCCCAAAGAAGGAAAGCATATTTTACCAGTTATACACATGAATACATTTTTATAGAAAACAATTTTCCACTCAGGGGATCTCTATTAATAATCATAAGCAGTGAATTATTCCAGCCACACACCAGACCACTTTTTGTAAGATAAATATTTTCACTTTTAGGTAGGAAAAAAGTCAATGTACCAATTAAAATACATATTTTAGCCACTAATTTGAAGGCTCTATAATCCAGATGGCACTGATTGTGTAAAAAAAAAAAAAACAGCCAAGAGGGCATGTCATGAGGAAAGATGATGTAGACGTCATACCTAGTAGAATTATAGTGGCCATCTGCATATCCTGCAGAAAGAACCAGCTCTTGGTGGAGTCGACGAGCAGGGGCCAGTAAATCACTATTCATAAGACTAAGATGCTGAGATGCAGTCCTCCTGTAAAGGGGGGGGGGCAGGATCAGATCTTGTTGCCTACCACCTTGGAACACCAGGGTGATAATGTGCCTGAACGAAAGTTGGCAGGATTGAGCTGCAGCAACCAGTCAGTTGAGGGAGAAGACAGCATTTATTGATTCCCCCCACACACCTAGTCTCTGAGGCATAAGGGGAACTGATTGCCAACATTAGCATCGGCACCCAGGATTCGAGGGATGTAATAAAAAGGCCTTTGCATAGGGGGCAGATGTGAGAAGGCCCTAACAGACCCAGAAAGAGAGGAGCAGCTCACATCAGTGTCAGCTGTTCAGATAAGACCCTCGGAATGAGAAGAGCCCTCGTCCCAGGAATAGCATGGATCCTGAGTCATCCGCGGGAGGCAGTGCGAGCCGCACAGCTATTTGCAGAGACCTTACAAAGGATCCCTCGTGAAACAATAGATGGTGAGTACATTTCTCGGCTGGTCTGTCCTTCTGCAGGAGTACCTGTAAGTGAGAGGTGAAGCCCCAGTGAACAGGAATGTACAGCATTGGCTAAGGGCACTGGGGCCTTGCCTGAACCACATTGGTGTAGCCTGGACCACATTGGTGTAACTCAAGTAAGGGAACTTCCAGAAGAGAATACAGCTCATGGGGGCAAAGCATCGCACAGGGGTCCTTTAAAGGGAGTCAAGAAAAGACTGAAAATGCTGTGGCCTGACACAAATAGGCAAGAAGGGTAGAGTCTATGAGCTCAACTATAAAAGAGGCCACAGTACATTAGGCCACCGGTGCCAGAAGAGAGACGATTTTATGCAGTAATGGCTCCAAAATAAATGACATCAGAGACCTGGGAAGGAGACAGGTCAAACTAAGACAACTTTAGTGATTGAACAATCACCACAACCCTGTTGGAACCACTTGACAGCCTCATGTCTAACACAGTGACACTGCAGAATAGGGAGAACCATGCAAAGCAGCACAATACCCTGATGCCCAGAGAGGAATGAGGGTAGCAGAACACAATCACCTAAGTGCTTGGTAGGACACAGAACATACATCCACCTAGGTTGAACGCACAAGGTGGCACCATTGTCCCAACGAAAAGGCTTCTTACCAGACTTACTTAATAGGGTGCAGGATTGTGACAAAAAAAGAGATCTTGACATTGACATACAAAAAGGGAAAAATCAAATTTGAGAACCATGGATTTCAGCTTTTTCATGTTCTTGCAGGGGAAAACCTCAAAAGGAGGTGGGAACCCAGATAAGCCCAAGAATTCCTCCATTCACAAGAAATCATATCTCAGTTGAGCCATCCCTTTTATTTATTCTTCATATTGGAAAGAAACAAAAATGTGATATGCATAGTTGTGAAACGCAATCGCAGATGAGGTGAGAACGGCCCCAATGGAAGAAGGCCCAGGCAGCCATTTTGGTAGACATTCAGACAGGCATGGTGACAGGAGCTTCCATTTGTCACAGACACGAAGAAGCCCAAATCATAAGCAGTACAGGAAGTAAAGAAGCTGAGTGGACCAGGCAAGTCTGAAGCAGAAGGGGTGGACCACTTACTGTAAAAGTGAACAGCTGATTACAGACCAGATAACATTTTGAAACTACCTTGTTGGCCATATTGGTTTTTGGGCACATGGAAGTCACAGATAAGATGAGTAGGAAAGTAGCTGGGGAGACATGGCGGATCTTTGCTGGTGGAAGAGTGACATTTCATATTTCACAATTATGTTTTCAGAAGAGTCGAATGCACATTTCTTTTAATGTTCAGTTAAGAAGAGGAAAAGGGAAGTTGATGGGGGGGTATCGGTTGACCAGATTAAGTTAAACTAAGGTGCTATAAAAAGAGGACTGGTCTTGGCCACTTTAATTGATATGTGTGAACTGTGACCCATACACTGAGGTGAAAACATTTTAAATCTGAAGGGTTCCATTAACCCCCCTCTCAAAAAGGAAACTAAAAGAAGTATCTCAAGACAATGATAGCAGATATCCTGACAGGTAGCATTGGCGGGCACTTGAACTTAGTCATTGATAGCACCAAAGACAGATCTGCCCAAAATTACTGGAGGTTGTCAACATTCATATGAGGATTCAGAGACTGTCTACTAACTACAAGACTAGAGGATCTGTGGAACATTCTACATCCAGATGACACAGATTTTAAGTATTTCTCAGCACCACACATGTGACCAGTTAGAGCACTTAGTGGGAAAGGGCTTGAAGCTACGCGTCATGGATTCCTCTTAGGTCACATAGCATTGTTGGATCATCCAAGTGGAGGTTGAACCACAATCTGTTATACAGCACTGTCCTTAAACAATTCATAACACATGCCATATGAGATTTTATGGTGGAAGATGTTACAGAGGGCATTTCTATATAATGGGATACACTAAAAGTAGTTCAGAGAGATAGATTTATTGAAGCAGCAGCCCTCATAAGCACTTACAAATGGAGCAAGCTTAATTTGCCAGGTGTGGGTCCTTGAAGAACCCTGTAAATTAATGACATCCTTTAAAACATAGCGAAGGGTGGTGGCTTTGAAAGCAGATACAGGTTATCAACATAGACAAAGTGGAGTACATTTTATGCATTACCAAACAAAAGTTCTACGTGTCAGGAAAAAGGCCTGGCAAACCTTTTGCATCCAAGCTGAGGACCTTAAGAATGAGGGTGATCGAGAACTCAAATGAGAGGCTCCTGGAAGGGAAATAAAATTGGTCCTATCACTATACCTCCCCCCAAGGCTACAAGCTATAAAATTTGACAGACTCAACTCATTATTAATGCTTGTGCACCAAGGTTTACCTATAATAGGACACAGTTAAACCTTGTACTAAATGAGGAATTAGAATATCTAACACACCAATCAAGACAGGCAAATGGGACACAAAACCTTTTAAATTCATAACTACAACAGGCATAAGTGAGCTATGGATAGCTCATAGTCGAGACTCAAAGCATTATTTTTTATGCTGTGGAGCACACAATTCATTCTCTAAAACTGCCTACATGTTCTAAGGTACTAAGGTTCCTCGCAAGAAAGATATCTGAAAACTGCCAAAATGGGCATTATAATGCCCCATTCAGACTTGCTGTCGCCCAGAATTGTGGATTGACACTTAGGTCCCTGATAAGTGGTGAGTGATATACTTAGAACTATAACAGAAGATTTCTTTGCTGACAAGAAACGATCTGTTGAATCCAAAATTAGGATCTGAGCTGCATACAAAACTGTAATTAGAGCGTTGACAGTGTCCCACATGGCAGCGAATAAGACAACAGTCAAGTTCAGGGTGAGAAAGTGGAAACGTATTTAAGAGATCACCCTGCCATGAGAATAACAGTGGATCAGGTGGAGGTGCTTGTGCACCCATTGCAATCAAAGAGGCTACTGCAGGATCAAAATGTTGAAACTAGGGAAAGCCCCAGATCTCAATGGGTACACAACTTTCTTGTATAAGACTTTTTTGTGTTGAGTTGGCACTGAGACTGATGAAGTATACACAAAAGGTGTGGAGGAGATGAGATCACTCTACGGGCTACAACCACTTTGGTTGTGATCCTGTCAACGTTTAGGGTCTCTTTTTGAGACTGATGTGTTGGAACCTGTGCGGTGGATACTGACGCACCTTTCAGATATTTTAGGAGTCAATAATTGCCTTAAGTACTAGATTTCAGATGTGATTATCACAGTTTTCACCAAACCAGGGAAATACCCTACACTGTGTAGTTGCTTTCTAATTTCTGTACTAAATCTGAATGCTAAGCTGTTCGCTGGGATATTGGCAGAATGGATAATCCTTGTGATGCCTTCCCTAATAGATTTATATCAGTTGTTATTCCTAATGGGTGACAATGGGAAGAAAACACAAACAAGTTTCTGCACATAGTGGAAAATGTGCAGAGGACACACAAAAATGTACTCCTTAGATCATTGAATGCAGAAAAGGCATTGCTGGATTTTCAGAAGACTGTTAGTGTCACTGGGGGAGATAAGCTACCATTTGATGTGCGGGCTGTGGGCTGGGACATGTGTCTGGAGCACAATCTAGGGGTATAAAAAAAGGTTTAGCTCTGCCATATGGCTCAGTGACAGAGTGGAACAAAGGCCCGAGATTCTCCCAACAAACAAAGATGGATTGGTATACAGAAAATAGTAGAGATGCACATACTTCTATTGAACAGGAAGATCTGCATGTCTCGCAGCCGACCTATGCTGGAAAATAAAATAGACTCTGTCTCTATAGACACGAGCCTACTGCATATGGATCCGCGCAAAGTGTTAGATCACTAACTACTGGACAACCTGTGAATGTGCTGCAGACAGAAATGGCAGAAATAAAATCTACTGTCAGCTCTTTCAAATTTACCAAACCATCTGGCAAATAGGTTGGACGATGCAGAAGTTTGGTCTTGCAAACCTTTGATTTGTTAGGTTTCCGGAGCTAATGTAGGCCAATTCTCTGTAATGCTACATCAAACACTGGAACAAGGACATGCTATGCCCTTATGAACTATTTGAGGTGTTTATTTTAGAACACAAACAATTGGACAGAGTGCTGCCACATAGCGCTCAGCCCTAAGCCATAATAGCTTGGACTTTAAATTACAAGGACGGGGATATAATATTGCAGCACGCATGCTAAACTGGTGACAAAAAATGCTATTATCACCTGATTCGTATTTTTTCAGATTATACACAATGTCTGAAGAACCATCATAAATCTATGGATGCTATAAAACCAAAAACTCAGAGCATTGGTGAGCAGCATATGCAAATGTTCCCTGCTTAACTGCAGGTGATACGCAATGGTCACTGACAATTTTTCATGACACCGGAGAATGTGTGGGAATGACTGAAGTAGGGAGATAGAACAATACAAGGACCTGACACCTCCAATGCTGCTAGACCTAGACAAAGAAGGACCAACAGATCATCCAACAAAGCGTAAGCGAACCTAGAGGTGTCTCCCAGTGGGTGCAGAAAGCATTCCCCGGTGATGATATTCTGGTGGCTGAGACATCCACTGTAAATGAGGAGTTGGTGTTGAGTGGAAGTGGAAGGAACCTGATCTCATTGGCTGAATGGGGATGGGACACTGCATTGACACTCCCTGAGACCAACCTGTCAGGTGGATGAAACACCTAGTGGGTATAGTGTACACCACATTGTAGCATTACTGTTAATCGTCAAGCTATTAGGATGATACCAACTATGTTATACCACACACTGGGCTCTCAGAGGTGCCAAATAAGAAACATTACCAATACCTGTTCATTGCCGTATAAATGTTTAAGATTTTATTCATGCCCAAATTGATGCCAAGGGTTAAAGATTGCTTTTATTTTATCGCCTCCCTACATATGGAATGGAGGACATTTTCTCTTCTTCAACTTAAGTAAAGTAGGCCTTTATGGGTGACCAACCCTGGGTAGGTGTTAGTTCCTCATCTTTCTAATGAGTGGTTCGCTCACCAAGGGTTGAGACCTCTTGTATATTTCAACCTAGTGTTAGGGACTTTTATGTTGGGGTGCTGTACTGACTGCAATGGCTATATTTAAATTACTTAGTTATTGTTTGTTTTTCTCTATTTCTTTCTCTTTATGTGATACTTATCGTTCAGGGTTATTAGGTTCACAAGTTGTTACCCATTGGTAGGGTAATGTAGAGTTATTTGGGAAATAGTGACACTAGCAATGTTACAGCAACTGATATCTGGGTATGTATAGTAGCAATGGGACCAAGTTTGATCCTTATGATGTAGAGGTTAATTCTGACATTTTTTGATGCTGGTGGCTGAGGAACCCTTATTCTCTGTATTACCCAAAAAGAAGCTTAACAATGCACCTGGGAATATAAGAGGTCTTAATGAATACATTAAATAGTACAGGGTACCCACGTACCTTAAGAGGCAGGCAATCAAAGTGGCCTTCATGGAGGTCTTACTTGTAGTAACTAATGTTGCCTTTTAGCCTTGTGGGCATGCAAAAATGTTTCTGAAACCTTCTAGCGACCATTTTTTCTTCTTGCTGTGACGCATTTTATTTCCCTTTTGCTTTGCAAACTGTTATGAAGTGGTTTACTTTCCCGCAACCTTTGCACGTCTGTTCTATGGTTAGACATTTACCTTCATGGGGAAAGGAAAACCCTCATCGGAAGCATAACTTTTTCTTCTTCTAAAACTGCGACTTGTGTGCATCACTTTTGTGTTTTTGCTTTATTTTCATGATCAACACTGATTCATTACACCCTGTTCCTGCTTCCATATTAGTAGCTTGTCAATCTGCTTGTTCTTGTGCCTTTGCAGAGATTAGCATTTTCTCCAAACTGAGTGGTTCTCTCAACATGTGTCTTCAGAAGGATTCTGAAAGGCAGCCAACAATGACTTGGAGGTGCATGGCTTTTTCCTCATTGAAGTCACAGAACTTACAGTGTTTGAGATGTGCTTCAGTTCTCTCAACAAATTCAGCCATCATTTCACCAACTTGTTGCTGTGCTTGGTTGAAGATGTACCTTTCATAGTTGATATTCAGTACTGGATTGAACTTGGCATCCAATGCTTCTTCTATATTTTGTTATGATGTTGCATCAGTTTGTGAGACTTCCTTTAGCACTTCTCTCACTCCATCACCAACAAGGTTCTTCAAATATTTAATGATTTTCTTATCGTCTTCTCCTCCTAGCGCAACTATGAAGTCAACAAACGTTTCGATCTATGCAGTCCACCTGGCACCAATATTCTGTTTCTTCACGGTCTCAAACAAAGGTGGTGACTTTAGGAATGTAGCCACATCGTACTTTGTGCTTCTCTCTGTCGCCATCAAGAGCAATGTGCTGCTCAGGCAGAGTTAATCTTGTAAAGCAGGACTAGCAGCCTCTCCCCACAACCCCCGTTGTTTGGGCCTGGTGGTCACGTACGATTTTTTAGATTGTGTAGTACTTCACCCAGTGGTACCGATAAGTAAGTTTCTGTTCTCATACCTGGTCGTCAATGCCTTTAACGTTTGCTTCACATTGATGATGGCTCTGTGTTATTCCTCAGCACAGTATTTCTTCATTCAGTCTTACCAACAGGTTTTGGCAGGTTTTTCGAATGTGCTCCTCTGCAGGGCCTTCAACTTCTTCGATGGCTCTGTATGGGCTGGAGTGTGGCTTTGACTCCACATATGCCAATCGCAGACTGCTTTGCATTGATTTCGGGTTACATGCGGCACGTATGAGCAGTTTGCTGTCCTTTTGCAAATTCTGAAGGACAGCAGTTTTGTTTCTTCAGCGCATGTGTCCCCTTCTCATTGCCAGTTGTAGGGTCCTCCCCAGCCTGGGAGCATGTAATTGAGCACACCACACACGGAGCTCTGTAAGAGATGTCTTTATTCTTCAACATATTATCACACGCTCCTCAAACATTGCATCATAACTTTTATATCCTCGAGGGCTGTAGCTCGCATGATATCAAAGACACTACAATTCCCATCTTGGTTTACACCTATTTGTACCAATCGAGAGTGCACCTCAGTCAATTTACATCCTTAAGGCATCACTCAGTATCGAAGTATATACACCTATACCTAACTTCATTTTTCTGCAGAGATGATCCGCAAGCTGAATTTCAAAAAGCTTCCAGCTACATCTGACTCTATCACAACTCAATCTTGGGCCCTACGCACGGTGGGTATTACTCACCAGACTCATGTCATTCCTTCCACTTTGGTGCCTTTCCATCATGAAAGCTCCATGACATGTTTTGTATGTGGGTGTCCATTCTGAGCACGGTGGTGATTCGTGGGTCATAATGTGGTGGGCGTTGTTTTGTTGGCGTAACGGTATGGGTTTTGGGACTGCCACTTTATCAATTACCTTTGGTCTGGCGGATTTGTGTATGTGACTGTGTTCTGTTGGATTGGTGTGTGTGTGTGTCATAATATGGGGGATGGATATTCGCCACCACGGCGGCATGTTGACTGCAGTCAGCCTGGCGGTAGGCGGCATTTACCGCCAATGCCATAATGAGGGCCTTAATGTTTTATCTAGAGTCAAGGTGGTACTGCCACGGCTTTCATATTTGATGGAATTTGTTGTTGCACCAATGGCCTTTGTTTGTCACATTCACTGCTTGATATTTGACATTCACCAGTCCATTCCTTGGCGCCATGTTTCTTTTTCAGAGGAGTCATGCAAGAGTGCTGTGGCACTTTTAATCCTTCGCAGAAATCAAATGCTCACCAAGGTCGATGGGCCTTTTGACCCTGTAAGTAGTGTGGTAGAACCATCTACAAAATTTCAATACCACTCAAACAATTTAAACACCATGACTAATGTTGCCATGAAAGGAATACTCCAGCCAGGAATACACTTAAAAGATTTATTACAAACAGAAGCTCAAAGTCATGAAGACAATACTCAAAAGCAAGTTATACAGCCGCATTATCTCCAAGGGTTGCCCAAGGCGTCGAAAGAGATTAAGGTGAACTAGCATTAACAAAACTAAGCATTCAAGAAGGATAAGGCATAACATCAATAAGAATATCTGAGACACTGAAACAATACTTTGCACAGCGTAAACAGTCATTTGTCAATTCAAATTTAGCAGTGTCAATAATCTTTGGTTGGTCAACCCTACAGCTAACCAAATCATTCCACATGTCTGGAGATAAACACACATGGGCGGAATACAAAAAGCATAAAACAGGCCACAATAATTTGGAAAAAGATAATATCAGACTGCAGGTCACTAACTAAGTTAGGCAAAAATAAGGAAAATGGTAAAGTGTCAGCATCTAAGACGCTTAGTCAAGAGTCTTCTGATTGGGAAAATAGAAGGGTTTCTAAATCAAAAGGGCTTTTCAAAAGGGCAAATGGCTTAGGGGAAGATAGCTCTCTAAGGGGCACAGCACTCGGGGAATCTTAATCAGCAAAGCATCAGGATCAGCAGGGCATCTGCAAGCATCAGGAGCTCGTTGCAAGCAGTTAGGAACTGCTCAGGAATGCTCTAAGTTCAAATGTCCAGCAGTATACCAAAATTCACAAATCATTCTGATTCATCAAAGGTTTCAGCTCACGTCAAATTAAATAGATATCATCCAATGGGAATTAATCGAATGACTCCAAACTACTACTTTTACGTTCTCTCCCAGGTTCAACAGGAGAACATCTCACTTCTGTGTAAATACAGAGTTGAAACAAATATATGTGAACTCATTCCATGTTCCTTCAATGTGTTGTTTTCAAGGACAAAGGAATACATCTTTCCACATTTAAACAGTGGGGTAAATTACAATAAGATTTTACTTCTCATGGAAACAAAATCTGAAAGAAGAATTCTCATTATGAAAAAATAATAATTCAACACTTTTATGTGATTGCAAAATGCAAGCTCTGCAGGCCTCACTTATGCTAACAGAAAATCACAATAATACATTTAATTGATACGTTTTCGTAAAACACGTTTTATATGCAAACTCATAAAATTGGAATTAATAATATTTAATCCAAATAAATAATACATTTAATTTAAATGGAAAAGCTTTGTTAAAGCATTTGTTCAAGTACAATAGAGAACTGAATTTCTCTCACTTCAAAAATATTTTTTAACTCATTAATATTTTACCAATCACAAGAAATTAAATATTGTTTCTATGTGTACTGTTAGTCTGGAATCTAAATTACATTTTAACATCAGTTTTATCCTTATAATGTGATTTAATTCAGAAGGCACCTAAGTCGAACTCTGAAATACAAGCAATTGCACATTTAAATTGCGTGTCAGTTCAGCTTTCTATTTTAGTTTTTCTCTCTTTTACTTTCATACACTTAAACTGTCACATCCTGATGACTTTTGAGACACGAGGGATATCACTAAATTTTAAGTTCTATCAGTCCCTCCATTGATGGCGAAATACGCCATCACAAAAAGGCCAAATTCTCATTTCAGTGATAGAGTTAAAAAATTCTATGACTTATTCTGATGAGGTCTGCTGTAATCCACCAGTCTGCTGAGGTTACAATAACTGCTTCTCCAACTCTCCATTTCTATCTCCTCTTTCTCCTGCCTAGTCTTGGCTCTTCTCTGTTTCGATATCTTGTATAGTTTGTAAAGTCCAAGTGTAACTATGACACACAAAGCCACAGTCAACAGAGGTCTCACAATGGTTCCCACTGTTCTCTTTCCCACTTTCCCAAACAATTTGCCAGTGGCTGGGAAACTGCTTCCAATAGCTCCCTATGCATTGGTGGCTGTCAGACATTTCATGTCATTTTTCAAATTGGTGATATTAGAGATATACTTTCTTATCTCTTTACTATTGTCAGTAATGTACGTGCAACAATGTTGCACAAGTAATTTGTTACAGACTCCACCTTCCTTTGTGAGAAAAATGTCTAACGCAAGGCAACTTTGCAAAACCATTGATTTTACAGCAGCTATCTCCATGTCCATTAACAATCTAGCACCTGTAGTGTCAGTAGGTAGTTTGTCTACTATTATTGATAATTTCCTAATCTTGAGATAATCCAGGATTACTCCCATTGATGGAATCATGGCACCAAATATATCTCCCACTATCTCTGAGGCACTCACTCCTCTTTTAACTCTGGAGTTTGATTTCTCATCTCAGACTGGTTAATGTTGTCCAAATGATTACAACACTGTTTTTTCATTCACAAGCAAGCTCTCTGTGAGTGTGAGTGACGTGGTTTCCGGTTCCGAGTTACGTGCTGTGAGCGCAAGCCGCTGCCGGTTCTGCCGGGTTCTACTGCCGGGCGCCTGATGCTGTCGAAGCTCTGCAGAGGGCATGACCCTTGAGCCCCCCTTGAGCCCTCTTGAGCCCTCCATTCCTGAGCCCATCTCTGAGTCAGCGGGCTCCAAAGGGTGATCGTGTGAGACCGAGGCACGCTGGTGAGCTGGTCGGTGATTGAGCCCGGAGCCAAGAAGCTACGCTGAGACGGGCCGAGTCGGACTGAGATCTGTGTGCGCAGGCGCGCTGGCAAGCAGCAGTGCAAAAGGAGGAGTGGTGTTGGGGAAGGAGGACTGAAGGAGCAAAAGGAAGAAGGAGGGTTAGAAGATCGTAAAGGAGGTGGAGGAGACCGGAGAGCAGGACTCGAGCGCACAAGTGTGGGAGGGCAGCAGCAGCAGTGACAGCCACCCTTTGGCCTTTTGACTAAAATAAGGGAGAGAGGGGGAGAGGGGGCTTTCTAACCCTCACCCCCCTGGTCACTTGGCTGCCTGGTTGCTGGTTTCCCCACCTCCCTGCTTGCCTGCCTCATACCGCCTCATTTTTATCGATCACTTTTACCAACTTCCATTGACTTGTAGGAGACATAAAAGGCACTTTTTCACCTTCACCGACTTCCATTGCCTCCCATTGACTCATAAAAGGCACCAAAGTTGCCGTGACTGTTGCTTGGTTTGGCTGCTGATGCTGCTGTTGGCTGTCTTGAAGCCCTGAGCCTGAAGCCTGCGGTAGGGGGAGCGGATCAAGAGTGTTGAGAGTTAGGAGGGATGGGAGTCGTGTTGGTCTATCTACCTCCGCCCTCCTTGTTTCGGTTTCCCCCTTTCATCCCTGCTGCTACTGTGATTTGGTGGTTCTTTCCTACTATCTTCGACATCTCTTATATAAGAGACCATGGTGTGCCTGGGACCACTTCGTAGTGAGAGTGTGATCAAAGAACAGCATCAACAGAATGAAGTCTATACGTACAAGAAGGAGTAGGTCCTTCCTTAACCGATCATGCAAAAAGACTAAATCAAACCCCCTGAGAAATAAAGGGGCGCAACAATTAAACATAAAAAGTCTGAATTCTATCCTGCTATTCCTTTCGAAGGATCCTTGTGAGAAAATAATGGTTAAGGCAGAAAACACACCTGGTGTCATTAATAAATCTTCTCAAGGTCCTGCTCAGAGCAATGCTCTGAATGCTTTGATGGGTGAGGGCACTACTGTTATGGAGGGGTCTGCTGGTTCTGCTGTCACCCCTCCTGTGAGGGGGCAAGTCAGGTCAAAGTCACAGATTTCACTCTCCCTGATATAGATCTGGATGAGGTGCTTGGCTGCAGATTAGCTCCTTCGACTATACCAACGATGCCCGTAGAAGCACAATCTAATATCGAATCCCCCATGCTAAATCTATTCAGTAGTACCCCCTCGGATCACTTTCTCTCTGACTTAACTCCATCAGATACCCAAGATTTAGTGTGTCCACCTGCACAACATGTAGTCTTCTCCGATTCTCTCAAGTGCCTTGAAAGAATTTTATCATCTATCCTGGAACTTTTGGAGAAAACTGTAAAAAATTCAGATCACACTCAAGACATTCTGGTCTCTATTTTAAAAGTCTTACTAGTACATCAAAACATGAGCCATTCCCCTACAGAGTGGATTATGACAACTAAAAACAAAGCATGTAAGAGCTTAGGCCTGAACTCAAAATCCTGCAGCTCCCAAGTGTTGAGGACTTGAAGATCGAAGGTGATAGACTCTCTCACTTTGATAGAGGAACTCAAGCTGTAAAACCACAGGTGGACGAAGGAGATACTAATATAGTAATTCAGGCCTCTGAAGAGAATGAGATATACTCTCTGGACAATCTGTTTACTTATACGCACACATTGCTTAATACTACTCCACTGGCACATGTCGCCCAGATGAAGGAAGCTGTCCCTATTCCCAGCACAGCACCATTTCTCATTTTTCTTCCTAAAGATCACCCACCTATAAAGCAGGCGGAACAAATTGAACAAATTGAACTCGGTATGAGTCAGGTCAGCAGAATATGTAAAATAAGAGGGAAAAAGACTGGAATGAAAAGAAACCGGAGTATCATTAAAAAAAAGAAAGGAAGGTTAAGTTTGAAAAGAGAGAACAGGTGGAATATACGGACACCATGAAACAGGTGCCCCTATTGAACAATTCTTAGAACAGGACTGAGGGTGCGTTTTTAGCTGGACAATCACAAGCCCAGGTTCAGACGGATGACAAGGGTGATTCCAGTGATTACATGTGCCAGATCTGACTCTGCCATCATGATTCCCCCTGATCTTGCCCACTCTGTGGCCAAGGAGACTTATCCTGGATTCAGTTTTCAGAATGGGGGAGTAAAACTCAGTGGGGGCAAAGCCCCTGATGGGCTGATTGACTTACCTGACTATCTGGAATTCTTGGCTATATTTGATCCAAATGTATGCCTAAATCAGTCGTTCCTATTGTCATGCCTTTTGGAAATAGACGAGCTCAATTTAATTGAAAGTACTGATATTGTGAGGGTCTTTCCTGACCACAGTAAGGGCAGGAGTAAGGGAAAGGTCTTTTTTTCCCAAAACTATTGTGAAATTAATATTGGCTAATTGTGCCCATCTACAACGCAGGGGTATAGATGTTATCCCAGTCCGGGAGAAGACATTGTATTCTGGTGGGCTGTCTAAGACTCACGGATCAGATTCTACAAACTCAGTCATGAATTGAGGGGGGAAATCTTCTCTTACCTCAGGAGAAAGTGTGCAAGTTTCTTTACATCAAGGTCTAAGGGTAGTGAACGTTGTGGAAGGGCCTAAATCACAGGACTACGGTACCAAGCAAGAAAACTGGAATTGGTTAGCAGGGGCGCTGAATAGACCTAAACCTAGGGATAAGTTGAATCAGCCATGTTACTAGCACTGGCCCTTCCTTGGTATTCTGGAATGTTGCAGATCTAGGGAAGGATCAGTGTAAATTACAAGTCATGTGTTCAATGATGTTTGATTTGATGTGCTTTCAAGAAACTTGGGCCCATATTTATACTATGTTTGCGCCGGATTTGCGTCATTTATTTCGGCGCAAATTCGGCACAGACTTAACTCCATATTTATACTTTGGCGCTAGACCCATCTAGTGCCAAAGTTATGGAGTGTGCGCCATTTTTTGTACGTGATAACCTACCTTGCGCTAATGACATGCAAGGTAGGCGTTCCCATGCAAAAAATGACTCTAAGGCATGTGCGCCTTATTTATCCTCTGGCGTCAAAATGACGCACAGGAGGAGGCGGGCCTTAAAACATGCACCCAGACGGATTTGCACCATTTTTAACGCCTGGGTCAGGGCAGGCGTTAGGGGACCTTTGGGCTCATTTCCATGGTGGGAGACCATGGAAGCAGTCCACAGATGCCCTTCCTTGCACCCAGGGACACCCCCTGCCACCCTCGCCCACCCCTGGATGGGGGGACCCATCTATGGTGAGTGCAGGTAAGGGCAGGTAAGCGCTGATTTGCGTCAAAAAGTATAGATATGGGCCTTGGTGTTCAAACGAGTTCACCTGTCCTGGTTACACGGTTTTAAGCAAAAAAGCACTCCCTTAAAAAAAAGGGCATGCTAAAGGGGGTATCGCTATGCTTTCAAGTAACAGATATAATTGGGAATATATCAGCCTCCCGGACTCTACAAATTTTTGCCAAATAGTACGAGTACAAGTTAGAGGGGAGAAGGGTGGGAAAATGCCCCTAACAATTATAAATGCATATATCCCTCCTGAAACGGAATGGGATACTATATTACAACAACTCTTT
Organism: Pleurodeles waltl; assembly: GCF_031143425.1. Taxonomy (NCBI): domain Eukaryota; kingdom Metazoa; phylum Chordata; class Amphibia; order Caudata; family Salamandridae; genus Pleurodeles; species Pleurodeles waltl. The sequence goes on from NC_090438.1 coordinate 728,089,285, forward strand.
TTACAAATTCGTGCTATAAGAAATTCCATTAATCTAATCGTAATGGGGGACTTAAATTGCAGAGTTTCTAATACTACGCTTTATTCCTTTAGTAACCTAGATAGGGAAAAAGCGCTGAATATCCCTTCTATCAAGTTTCCTCCTAGAATTAGGACAGATAAAAGAGGAATATCCCTCTTGAAAGGCCTAAGGGCTTGTGGCCGTATCATTCTTAATGGGCGCTACAGTATGGACTCACCCGCAGCCCCCACCCATAAGTCATTCAAGAATAACTCCATTATAGACTACATCTGTGCTTCATATAACCTAGCTCAAAAAGGTTGAGGACATGGCTGTATTAGATACTCCATACAGTGAACACAAAATCCTAAGGCTCTCTTTAAGCTTGAAGTTAGGTGCTACAGACTCATGGTCTACAAAAGGCGTAAACATAAGTATTAACGGAAAAAACAGGAGAATGTCTTGGACGACAGTTAAAATGTTATCGATTAAGCCATTATTGGAGAACATCACGGGAAATCTGGAGGTGTGGGGGAAAGATGTTTTAATACAATTTTCCAACTTAATAAAGCATATTACTTCGCGTGAGCAGCCTGAGCGTAATATAATAAGAGTGGAAAAAGATCAGTTTCCTATTCTGAACTTAAATAGAGTAATAAATAAGCTAATATGGTGACAATTGGAATACAAGACTAAGGAAATGAATAGGGAAATAACAAAACTAAAGAGAAGAAGATTGCGGCTGAAACTGACACTTCGGGAAAAACAGAGGACCATAAATGGGTGGCACTGAGGGAAGCGGACGTAAAGAGAAACCCCTGATTGTTCTGGGCTATTTTTTCAGAGGGGTGCGGAAACTGTAAATCCTTAGCCGTTGCCCCGATAACAGATGAAGATTGGAAATTGTATATTCAGGAACTTTACACTGAAAATCAGGGTGTTGACCCGGGGAGAAAGGAGATAGTATTAAGTAGAGGTGGAGAAATGGGTAATACAGGGGCTCCAACAGTGGCAGAACTAGAAGGGATCATAACATCAATGTGTTCTTCAGGTGCTATGGGCCTGACAAGATCCCAATGACCCTAATTAAAAGGGAGCCATTGCTCTGGGCAAACTTACTACAACCAGTTTTTGGCTTCTGCTATGCTCATGGTAACATCCCGGAATCATGGACGGGTAGTATAATAATTCCTATACATAAAAAGGGAGATAGATCAATCCCGTTAAATTACAGACAAATCGTCTTATTAGACGCAACAGGAAAGAAATATGTGGAATGTATCCTCCTACAACTGACTGATTGGGTGGAGGAAAATGGTATCTTACCAGTGGAACAGGCAGGCTTTAGAAAAACCCATAGTACCTTAGACAATATCTTGATTATGCAAACTATAATTGACAAGTATGTTCAGACTAGGGGAGGTATATTGTATGCGTCATTTATCGATTATTCCACAACATTTGACAGAGTGGATAGGGGAATACTGTGGAAGAAACTCCAAGATCTAGTGGTTCCATCTGGTCTCTTTCAATTGGTGATTGCCCTACACTCATCAACCTGGTGTAAAATCTTAATGGGTGGAGAACAGGGATTGTCTTCAAAGGTATTAACAAAAAACGGCTTAAAACAAGGTTGCCTACTGGCCCCATTGCTTTTCTCACTCTATAACCATGATCTACCCATAATTCTCAGGAACTCCTCTGGCGATGCCCCCACGGTGGGGGGCCGGCCAATTGGGTGCCTAATGTATGCAGGTGACATAGTAGTGTATGACCTTACCCCAAAAGGCCTAAATCATTGCTTGGCCGCCCTAAAAGTCTATTCAGAGAAGCACTACCTGAAAATTAATACAGCAAAGTCACAGGTGGTTTGCTTTTCTGGGAAGATACTTAGAAGAAAAGTCTTGTTCCCTTGGGTTTTGGGTCAACATAAGCTGGAACAGCAAGTATCATACCAGTTTCTGGGTAGGATCTTTTCGGCTTCAACAAAAGATCATGATCACATCCGCCATAATACCAATAAGGCTCTTTCACTAGCCCAAGGCCTGTCAGCCTTTTATAAGGCAAATGGCAAACGGAATTTCTCACATTTACTATCGGCCTATCAGGTCAAGATCCCAGCAACTCTTTTATATGCAATAGAGTGTATTGATATAACCAAATGGGATTTTCTGGACAAGACAGAAGGCTGCATTCTGAGATGCTGGGTTTCTTGTAATCATGCAGTCTCAGGGGCTACATTACGTCTTGAATTTGGCACTAGGAATATCTTTGTGCAAGGCCTTGTGGCAGTGATAAGAAGGGCGCACAGCCTCATGCACAGTGTGGATTGTACATTGAGAAACCTGGCCTACAGTGAGATCTTTAACAATCTGAGGGAAAAATCAGTTTTTTTTAGAAATTACATCAAAACTATTCGGCTCTTAGAGCTAGACTTGGACCTTTGCCCTTCAATTCCCTATGTATCGGTAAAAACTTATTTTGGAGGAAGCATCATGGTCCAAAGGCTTTTTGATGGTCTTGGAGGTGTGTCGCCAAAGAAGAGGTCTAGAGAAGTTAAATACCTCGGTACCTATGAAAATGGTGCAACCCTATTTGACCTGGAATTTAAACCATGGGGTGAGGCGATTGTGTATCCTGCTTAGACTTAATAGATTGCCCTACATGTTTCCAATCTAAGGCTAAGAACCCTTGACTGTTTTTCACTGCGGCATGTGCTGGGTCTCTTTCCCAATCCAATACTATAACTACTCTTTCCAGTTTGGCTTTCATTGCCGTACTTCTTTCCTGAACTGGTCCAATTAACTGTTTTTCTACTGGGCTAAGTATGCAAGTCAAATTATTTTTGTGGGCATATGCTATTCTAGAGGTCAGGATATGTTTAAAGAGTCCTCCCACATTGTCAACGTTTTTCGCTTTAGCAGTGCTTCTCAAATGCTTGATAACTGGCACAAAAGAAATTGCTAAATCCTAATTGGAATAGAAGTATTGAAAATGTTCCTGCTCATACAACAGAGATTGTAACAGACTACAAGAAATTCCATATGTTAGTGGCAAACTGTGATGAGTGATTCCTTCCTAAACTAATTAAGGGATTTATGTGCATTCAGAGTGGTTTTAAATGTCTATAGTTTTAATATATTCGTATAGTAATTTGTAATACACATTTGATGTCAAATCTTCTTTAGAACTATCAATATGCAAAAGTCTCTCATCCTCATATAGGGAATGCTGATCTGTGAACAAATCTTCTAAATTCAGGGCACTTGTGACTGAAGTTTTTTCAATCTCTTTCTCAACAGGTAAACATTCTACCACTAAACCTTTACACACATACTTACATTTACTCCTGTTACTTCAGTCGGGTTTCATGGCTTGTCTAGTCTCAAACCACGTTATGCTACCTAATCAAAATGAAAAAAAATAATCTAAAAAAATAAATAAATGCAAAGCGTCTTTTCAATTATTTCACTGTCTCCTTTCAGTCTTTTCCTTGTTTGAGCAAAGCAAAATCAAAAACAGTTTGTTCCATAACAAAAAATAACAAGCATTTGCAATGCAATAGGTCTCACATTTTCTTGAGTTAGAGACTCTGCAAATTTCAGTTCATTGCTTTTAGGTTCAGCTACATTGTACGGGAAAGGGCATATTGTGGGTGTCCTGAGCAGTGAGCTACATGTTTAGGCACCTGGTGTTTCTTTTGCAAAATAAGCTTATTTTAGTGTTACATACACAAGCGCGTAAATAAGCTTCTTTCAGGACTAAAACAACATGCACGCGCTGGGTTGTACTGAAAGAACATTAATCAACAGACACTGGGCAGTGGTAAAATAACATTAAATAAAAAAACGAAGCCTAGGAGATACCTTTGACTAAAGATTTAATGGCGGAACAAATGTAAACGAGGACAGCACTGGAATAAAGTGAAAAAAATGTCAGCGACATAGGAGGAGGTGGGAATTCTGCAATAAAGTGCAGACAGCTACCGGCCTAAAACACCCAAAGTGAAACGGCAGCAACAGAGAAATGCCAAACAAGTCCATCACAGCAACAGATAAAGAAATCAAAGTAGAATAATCGAGTAGCTAGCCAATGCTTTGAAAAAGAAAAAAGAGGGAGAAAAAGGCAGAACTGACCACTAGGGAACAAGACTTTTTAAAGGACACTGCAACCTATGAATTAAATTGCTTTAAGCCATAAGAAGTATACTAAAAGTATACATGAGGTTGAAACTTATGTGCAACCTAAAAATTGCTGCAGTTGATCACAAAGTTCCTTGATCTTCCAAAAAGTTAATCAAGAGTTTCCCTACTTGCAAATGTTCAAACGCTTCTCCTAAAAACTTTAAATGTCCCTAATATTAAAGCATCTGATAATCACTAATAGTCACTTCCAGCAAATAATGTTTTTGTTCATCAAGCAGCAGTGAGATTTCAAAGTGCAATTCTGAAGCAATTTCTATTTCCAAACTGTTCAGCTGGAGTAGAATTGTTAACACAAAAGGCAACACACTCCTTCTCCCAGTCATCAGCTGTGAAATAAGTCAATTTGGGAGCCAAATATCTTCAACTTGGCGCTCTTTTTCTCTTTGACCTCCTTGTGGCACGACGTTCAGTTTCACTGTCACTTTGATCTGATTCAGTTACTTTAGCAATGGTAGGAGGCACTTTTATCACTGGCTTTGGGCTTCTGGACACAACTCTTTTCTCTGGCATTACTGGGGATTCAACGTGATCGGAGCTAGCAGGAGTTACCTGATTCTGTCTCGACCCTTCTGTACTTTCAGCTACTGTTGACTCGCTCAGAATTTCACTAGACCTTACATGCTCTGCGTTAGCCACTTGTCCAATCCCCACAGCTTGGCTAATGTCAACCCTCTCTCTCACTCTGTCACTTTAACCGACCCTTTGGGAACAGGTGCTGTTTCATCAAGAGGACATGGAACTTTGCATGCGTGGGTTGCATGAAACCATTTTGGAAGGCCAGCACACTTCACATCTGTTGTTGTTACTAGAACTGATTTCCACCGCATTCTTTCTAACAAGCTTTTTCACCATCACCCATGTATCAAGACTCAGGTAGTGTCAAAGTTCTTGTTGCGGTTGTGCAGTTCCTTCTGTAACCTGGCAAGACAAAGTACAAACCACATCAGCTAGTCCTTTGCAATAATCCAGTACTATGTAATTTGTAATGTTCAGAAGAGCACTTGCAGGCACTGCTGGTAGTCTCATAGCTCCCTATGATGTTCTCATGGAGGTGACAACCCTGTCTTGTGTGCTGCGCATACTCATCAGGACAAGAAGTCAATTGTCTGGCCATTTCAGTGTTGTAGGTGCACATACGTTTGCCAGTTGAGACTTCAGTGTTTACCAGTCCTAAAGCTTCTGATCTCTAATTGCAGTGCAATCTTTGCTCAAGTTGTAATACCACACACAATCATTTAAAAATCTAACTGTTGAAAAGAGCTCCTCTGTCTGATTGAAGAGAAGTCGGAAAGCTAAATCGAGGTATCAACTCCTTTAATAGCAGCTTTCCAACTGTGAGGCTATTGTTCATCTGACTTGGTTAAGCTTCTACCCAATGGTAGAATACACACATCACAACCAAAATGTACATCAGCCCATTGCACATTGGCAGTTCAATAAAAACAAGCTGCATTCTGTTGAATGGACCTCCTCATCTGCCTATATGACTCAGGGCAACTACAGTGTCCCTCCCTGCATTCATCTGCTGACATGTTACACATCTGTGACGCACTGCTTCCGCAAGTAATCTAAATCTGGAGTTGTACTATGTTTGCCTGAATGGTCTGATAATCGCATCTCTACCTATGTGTGCCTGTCCATGGTAATACCTTGCCATCTGGGACAATAAGCTATTTAGCAACACTGCTTTCACATCACTCGATACCCAAAGATCATCCTAATTTCTCTGAACACATCCTGCTCTAACCTAACCCTGCTTTTGTTCCTTTGTCACTTCTTCCTGCAATCTTTTAACTTCTTCTCAAGTATCAATGGCAGTCATAAAGAAATGTTGACTTGTCTCACCTTCATTGCCATGGTTCCATGCCTCATTAAAGGAAGTGCAGGGCACACTACCTTACTACTTTTTCTGCATAGGTATTGCCCAAAGATACATAATCATTTGACTTTTGGCGAGCTGCACATTTTACAGCTGCAATTTTCAAAGGTAACTGTAATGCTTTCAACAATTGATCAACTTTGACACTGTTTTGGATAGGTAATCCAGAAGAGGTCATGATCCATCTCTGGGAGCACAACTGTCCGGAGTCATGAACAACACCAAACCCATACTCGCTGTCTGTGAAAATGGTCATTTTGAGCTGTTTAGAAACACATCATGCTCTGGTAAGAACAATCAATTCAGCTACTTGGGCTGAAAAGACTCCTCAAAGCCAAGAAGCTTCTATGTCTCCTGCCACTGTGAAATCTACATTGCCAGCTTTCAGGGTACCATCGGGGTCTCTTAAACAGGAGCCATCAATGAACATGACATGTCATTTTCATCTTGAATATTAGGTCTTGGTTTGGTGCTCAATTCAGTCACATCAAGACAGTCATGTTCAACCTCATCTTCGCAGCCACTTGCATTTTCGACTGGATTTGGCAAAAGAGTGGCTAAATTCAATACATTGCATCTTTTTATATTGACATTTCGAGAACCCTGTATAACTTGTTCATAACGGGTCAAAAGTGAATTGGTAAGATACTGAGGCCCGTATTTATACTTTTTTTGCGCCGCATTTGCGTCGTTTTTTGACGCAAAAACGGCGCAAACTTGCAAAATACCATTGTATTTTGTAGGTTTGCGCTGTTTTACGTCAAAAAGCGGCGCAAATGTGGCGCTAAAAAAAGTATAAATACGGGCCTGAGTCTTGGTGTGGGTTAACAAAATCTCCATTGAATGGTGAATAAAAACTTTCAGTGGATGGCCCATAATAATGCCTTTGTACTGTTCAGTGCTTGACGATGAGGGTGGTCAGGGCTCTTAAAAAAACAAGCAGCGCTGGAGCTACAGGATCAAGTGTGGCTGAAAATATGCCACAGGCTTGTTTGCATTCCATGCAACTGTGTCAAAATTGAGAGTGTATATGCATCTCTCTCGCAACAAAACAAAGAAAAACATTTGTTATAATCAGGCATTCCCAGAGCCTGGGCTAGGCACAAGATGCCTCTCAGCTCGGTGAAGGCATGCATGCATTCATCATCAAATGATACCGGATCAGACACATCCTTGTGTGTCAGCCTCTGTAAGGGCTTGGACAAAAGGGAAACATTCAGAATCCATTGGCAGCAGCAGCCAGCCATTCCCATAAACATTCTGACTCCCCTCTGAGTAACTGAGGGATTCAGCTGCATGATTGCTGAATTAGCTCCATGCACCCTTTTCTATGTGATGACCTAAATATCAGACTTCCTTTTTATAGTACTGCAATTTTGCTGGGGAAACTTTATGTCCATTTTCTCCTAAATGATTCAAGAGAGCTATGGTATCTCTCCTACAAGCTTCACGAGTATTTGACGCAACTAAAAGGTCATCAATATACTGAATGATAAGACATTTTAAGGGTTTCCAGGTTCTTCTTCAAAATCTGATTAAAAATTGATGGCGACTCCACAAACCCTTGTGGAGTACGACACCATGTTAAAATACGACTGCCAAATTTAATTGTCAAAAGGTATTGGCTATCTTCATGAAGGGGAATGGTAAAGAAAGCCTGGCACAAGTCAGGGACTGTAAACCACTCAGCTTCACAAGGGATCTGAAACAAAATTCCTGCTGGATTTGGTACCACTGGACAAGGAACAACAATTTCATTCACTGTTCTCAGATCCTGAACTGAGCAGTATTTTCCATTGGGCTTCCGCAGTCCTAAAATGAGGGAATTACAAGTGTGTCCTGTAGGAAAGTACCATCTTGCCTGGCATGTTACCCCCATATTTCACTGTATATATGTTGTTTTAGTCTATGTGTCACTGGGACCCTGCCAGGCAGGGCCCCAGTGCTCATAAGTATGTGCCCTGTATGTGTTCCCTGTGTGATGCCTAACTGTCTCACTGAGGCTCTGCTAACCAGAACCTCAGTGGTTATGCTCTCTCTGCTTTCCAAATTTGTCACTAACAGGCTAGTGACTAAATTTACCAATTCACATTGGCATACTGGTACACCCATATACTTCCCTAGCATGTGGTACTGAGGTACCCAGGGTATTGGGGTTCCAGGAGATCCCTATGGGCTGCAGCATTTCTTTTGCCACCCATAGGGAGCTCTGACAATTCTTACACAGACCTGCCACTGCAGCCTGCATGAAATAACGTCCACGTTATTTCACAGCCATTTACCACTGCACTTAAGTAATTTATAAGTCACCTATATGTCTAACCTTCTCCTGATGAAGGTTGGGTGCAAAGTTACTTAGTGTGTGGGCACCCTGGCACTAGCCAAGGTGCCCCCACATCGTTCAGGGCAAATTCCCCGGACTTTGTGAGTGCGGGGACACCATTACACGCGTGCACTATGCATAGGTCACTACCAATGTATAGCGTCACAATGGTAACTCTGAACATGGCCATGTAAAATGTCTAAGATCATGGAATTGTCACCCCAATGCTGTTCTGGCATTGGGGGGACAATTCCATGATCCCCCAGGCCTCTAGCATAGCACCCGGGTACTGCCAAACTGCCTTTCCGGGGTCTCCACTGCAGCTGCTGCTGCCGCCAACCCCTCAGACAGGTTTCTGCCCTCCTGGGGTCTGAGCAGCCCTGGCCCAGGAAGGCAGAACAAAGGACTTCCTCTGAGAGAGGGTGTAACACCCTCTCCCTTTGGAAATAGGTGTGAGGGCTGGGGAGGAGTAGCCTCCCCCAGCCTCTGGAAATGCTTTGAAGGGCACAGATGGTGCCCATCTCTGCATAAGCCAGTCTACACCAGTTCAGGGATCCCCCAGCCCTGCTCTGGCGCGAAACTGGACAAAGGAAAGGGGAGTGACCACCCCCCTGACCTGCCCAGAGCTCCTCCAGTGCGTCCCAGACCTCTGCCATCTTGGATTTAGAGGTGCTGGGGACACACTGGACTGCTCTGAGTGGCCAGTGCCAGCAGGTGACGTCAGAGACTCCTTCTGATAGGCTCTTACCTCTCTTGGTAGCCATTCCTCCTTGCTTGGTAGCCAAACCTCCTTTTCTGGCTATTTAGGGTCTCTGCTTTGGGGAATTCTTCAGATAACTAATGCAAGAGCTCACCAGAGTTCCTCTGCATCTCCCTCTTCACCTTCTGCCAAAGGATCGACCGCTGACTGCTCAGGACGCCTGCAAAACTGCAACAAAGTAGGAAGACGACTACTAGCAACCTTGTATCGCCTCATCCTGCTGGCTTTCTCAACTGTTTCCAGGTGGTGCATGCTCTGAGGGTAGCCTGCCTCCTCCCTGCACCAGGAGCTCTGAAGAAATCTCCTGTGGGTCGACGGAATCTTCCCCCTGCTAACGCAGGCACCAAAAGACTGCAACACTGGTCCTTTGGGTCCCCTCTCATCCTAATGAGTGTGGTCCCTGGAACTCAGCAACTCTGTCCAAGTGACTCCCACAGCCCAGTGACTCTTCAGTCCAAGTTTGGTGGAGGTAAGTCCTTGCCTCCCTACGCTAGACTGCATTGCTGGGTACCGCGTGATTTGCAGCTGCTCCGGCTCCTGTGCCCTCTTCCAGGATTTCCTTCATGCACAGCCAAGCCTGGGTCCCCGGCACTCCTTCCTGCAGTGCACAACCTTCTGAGTTGTCCTCCGGCGTCGTGGGACTCCCTTTTGTGACTTTGCATGGACTCCGGTTAACTTTCCTTCCAAGTGCCTGATCAGGTACTTTTGCAGGTGCTGCCTGCTTCTGTGAGGGCTCCCTGAGTTGCTGGGCGCCCCCTCTGTCTCCTCCTCCAAGTGGCGACAACCTGGTCCCTCCTGGGCCACAGCAGCACCCAAAAACCTCTACCGCAACCCTTGCAGCTAACAAGGCTTGTTTGTGGTATTTCTGCATGGGAACACCTCTGCAAGCTTCATCGTGACGTGGGACATCCGTCTTCCAAAGGAGAAGTCCCTAGCTCTCTTCTTTCTTGCAGAACTCCAAGCTTCTTCCATCTGGTGGCAGCTTCCTTGCACCCTCAGCTGGCATTTCCTGGGCTCCTGCCCACTCTCGACACTGTTGCGACTATTTGGCTTGGTCCCCTTGTCTTACAGGTACTCAGGTCCGGAAATCCACTGTTGTTGCATTGCTGGTGTTTGTTCTTCCTGCAGAATCCCCATTTCACGACTTCTGTGCTCTCTGGGGGTAGGAGGTGCACTTTACACCTACCTTTCAGGGTCTTGGAGTGGGCTATTTTTCTAACCCTCACTGTTTTCTTACAGTCCCAGCGACCCTCTACAAGCTCACATAGGTCTGGGGTCCATTTGTGGTTTGCATCCCACTTTTGGAGTATATGGTTTGTGTTGCCCCTATACCTATGTGTTCCTATTGCAATCTATTGTAATTCTACACTGCTTCCATTACTTTTCTTGCTATTACTTACCTAATTTTGGTTTGTGTACATATATCTTGTGTATATAACGTATCCTCATACTGAGGGTACTCACTGAGATACTTTTGGCATATTTTCATAAAAATAAAGTACCTTATTTGTAGTACTTCTGTGTATTGTTTTCTTATGATATTGTGCATATGACACCAGTGGTATAGTAGGAGCTTTACATGTCTCCTAGTTCAGCCTAAGCTGCTTTGCCATAGCTACCTTCTATCAGCCTAAGCTGCTAGAAACACCCCTTCTACACTAATAAGGGATAACTGGACCTGGCACAAGGTGTAAATACCTCTGGTACCCACTACAAGCCAGGCCAGCCTCCTACATGCCCCAAAATGTATTTCAAAACATCTTGCTCAATCAAAGATGTTATTCCTGCAATTGTATCTAACTGAACATCAAGAACGGATCAATCAGCACACCACATCCTCTACCTCTAGGTTGAACCACATTGCTAACTTGCTGTTGCACACCTTGCGTTCCACTTGTATTCACCATCCTCTGTGGGCTCTGACTTCCTTTCTGTGCAGCCTTCAATTTCATCAATATCAACTTCTTCAGTGTTTTCTGCTTCAATTTCATTGCTGCATAACCTTGCATACCGCAGGGTCTCCTTGATGGGTTTGTTCTGTCAACAAACCAGGAGCTGCTGAATCATTTCACTATAGTCTGGCTGCAATCCCTGCACAAACCTAAACACAAAATGACCCATTTTCTTGGTCTCTGTGTTCTCTGTACCGCTATGCTGTTTGAAAGCTAGCAGCAATCTCCAATAAAAGCATAAATAGACTCTTTGGTTTCATGTGATGTCCTGTCAATTTTCTGCCTATCAATATCTTTCAGAGACACTTTGTTCATCACCTCTTCAGATAGCACACCTGTTACTGGATCTCTCGGAGGTTCACGATCTGGCCAATCAACACTACCTTTGCTCTCATTCCACACCCCAGCCGAAATTACAATGTCAAACAAAGTATTAAAATCTTCCCACAGCCATCCGTATGCTTGTACCATTCCACTGATTTCTCTCTCAATTTCGGGTAATCATTAGTGAATGACAACATATCAATCCTATGCCAGGGTACATGCACATAACCTCAACCTGATATTTCTTCTAGAGGCATCATTTTTACATTGTCCACAGCTTGATTTGCTCCTGCGGGAGACAAATTCTGCTTAGCTTTATTCTGATCTTTTTTCTTTGCCCATCTGCCTTCCCATTTATTTGATGCTCCCCATGTTTGAATGTATGTTATTAATTCCTTAATGTGTATTCTCATTCCAGGTGGTCTCCTGTTAATATCTTAGGTGCTCAACTCTAATATGTAACTTTTCTTTAGGGGTTTAGATTTTTCTAAGTCTGCTTCATATTTCTCTGCCCAATCTGTTAACTTTTTATAAGCCTGTCCTGCACGTTGAGTAAACAGTAGTTTATCCTTTGTATACATTTCCAAATGAGCTATGTTTCAATGCTCCCCAAAATAATTAGGTTAATTATAATTTCAATCTGGGCTCATTCACTGTCCTGTCTCTCTCTGGTGTCTCTTCAGATATAACTGTGCCATTTATCGCACCTGTTGCACCTTGCAGGCTCAGATTGATTAACCAGTCCGTCAACTGTTGTATCGAAAGACCTTGCAAACTGATATTTTTTCTCTGGGGCACATCATGCCAGGTACTGCAACATACGCTCATTATCTGATCAGGTGTGGGCATGTAAGGAAGTGGGGCTCCTTGTGGAAACCTCACATCAAGAACTTGTTCTGCCTGATTTAACATCTGGTTAGGATCTGCAATTCGTATAGGAGTCAAAGGTGGGACAAAAGAAGCTGATCTCTTCATCTCTGAGTTGTTTTAATTAATTGATTTCTGCATACCAACTGATGATATCCCAGCAGATGCAGCTGGCATTTCAGGAATTTTTGAAACATTTATTGAATCAGTGTTACTTTCAGAATTGCCTGAAGCATACAAGGGAACAACTGGACCTATAGTCACAGAAACTGTTAGTACATCGGATCCCATAAGATTTATCTGATTCTGTGGAATTGTCATTCCAGCACTTTGACCTGTTAAAACAGTGCTGAAAGTCTGTCTTGTTTGATTAAGGGAAGCATTTGACAGACTCCACTGGCGTAAACATAGGCACAGGCAGATTCTGATTATAATTCTGCACAGGCATAGTCGCACTTGGTGTCTGCACTTTCTGATTCACATTAGGACATTACCTGATTTATAACTGGCCTTGGTGCTGCTTGATTTACAACTGGACTTCAACTGGGACGTGCTGTATAGTAACGGTCGGAATTGGTGGATAAACCACGGACACTTGTGTCATTGAATTAGCAGGTATTCTTGGAACTATCTGATTCTGGGTTTGCTCAACTAGAGCAGTTGGCACATTTGGGACTACATTCTGCATGGCCTTACTTCTCATCCCTGTCTCAACTGAATGATACAGAGGGAGGCAATTCATCAAAAGCTGAATTATTAACTCATCTTCCAAATCGCTCTCATATGTGACTGTCTTTTTAGCCTCTACCCTCATCTTCTGCTGTCTGCTCTGCCTTTGCTGTCTGTTTTTTTTAAGTCTTAAGTGTTGTACTCCTATCATCTTCCTCTGTAATAGCTAGATATATTTTCACTACATCTAATATGTCTGTTTTCCACATTCCTTGTTCTGCTTCCAATCTCTGTTCCACAAATGACTTAATTGCCTTTTGCATTTTATTCTCAAATGTTGTTGTTGTTCTCTGTCTTGCAATGAGTTCCCAAATACAAAGGGCTTGAAATTGTGTGGGTCTCGCGGGTGGCTTTGACTCATACAATAGTCTCCTCAAATTGTCAAATATTCTCAAATTAAATGTTGCATAACAGGGAAGAGCTAATGCACCTTCTCTCTTAGTCATTTTTCACCATTGTTCAAGCCATACACATGCAGAACTCCTTTTAGCGATGCCATGTGATAAGCTGGGTGGGGCTTCTGCTCCCTCTCCAACTGGAACAAACACATCTCCTCTTAGTGCACTTCTTAATGCCTTAAAAAAAATCATTAGTAGTTTCAATCCTACAATCCCTAAGGTAGGCCAAGCTAGCTCTATGGGCAGGGAGCTGTGTATGTAAAAGGTATGACATATGTCTTTATGTACTACATGTCCTAGTGGTGACTAACAGCTAATTTTATTTCTTCCTACTGGGAGCGTTGCTTCTCTCATAGGATTGCATTGGAAATTTCCTAACATTTGTTTAGTGGTATGTCAGATCTAGGAGGGGCGGTGTGGGCATGTTTGGTATGGTTGGAAAGGTAGTGAGAAATGCTGCTTACTGGTGTGGGTGAATTTTTCATTACCTTTATAGAAATGCCACTTTTAGAAAGTGAGCATTTCTCTGTGCTTATGACTGGTGTTTTGCAGTCTGAATCCAATCCACGTCTGGGCCCAGTGACAGCTGGGCTTTGTGCATACTTCTCAGACAGCCTGTACACAGGGAGGGTGGAGTTGTCACAAGAGTGCATCTCCATACTGAATGGTTTTCCTCGGCTATGAGAGGTAGAGGCAGAGCACACCTGCATCTTTAACCTCTTAGCTGCTGGGACTCCCCCCCCCCTCCCAGTGCTGAGCCCTTTTTTGGCTATTTGGGGTAGTTCGCGCTTAGGCCTTCATAACTTTTTGTCCACTTAAGCTATCCACGCCAAATTTGCGTCCTTTTTTTCCAACATCCTTGGATTTTAAAGGTACCCAGAGTTTCTGGGGTCCCCTGGAGGAGACCAAGAAATTAGCCAAAATACACCTACAATTTTGTTTTTTTCAAAACAATGGGAAAAAAAGGTATGCCGAAGAAGGCTTGTGGTTTTTACCCTGAAAATGGCATCAACAAAGGGTTTGCAGTGCTAAAATCACCATCTTCCCAGCTTTCAGGAGCAGGCAGAGTTGAATCAGAAAACCACATTTTTCAACACAATTGTGGCATTTTACTGGGACATACTTAATTTTTACTATTTTTGGTGCTTTCATCCTCCTTTCAGTTAGTGACAGGAATGGGTATGAAACCAACACTGGATCCCGGCAAGCTAAGTATTTCTGAAAAGTAGCCAAAATTCTAAATTTAGCAAGGGGTCATTTTTGTAGATCCTACAAGGTTTTCCTACAGAAAATAACAGCTGAAAAAAAAAATATTGAAATTGAGCTAAAAAAACAGCCATTTTTCTCAGCGTTTTACTCTGTAACTTTTTCCTGCAATGTCAGATTTTTAAAAACAATATACTGTTACGTGTGCTGGACTCTTCTGGTTGCAGGGATATATAGGGCTTGTAGGTTCATCAACATCCCTAGGTACCCAGAGGCAATAAATGAGCTGCACCTTCCAATGGGTTTTCATTCTATACCGGGTATACAGCAATTTTCTCAAATATAAAGAGTGAAAAATAGGTATCAAGAAAACCTTTGTATTTACAAAATGGGCATAAGATAAGGTATTGAGCAGCAGTGGTTATTTGCCCATCTCTGAATTCCGGGGTGCCCATACTAGCATGTGAATTACAGGCCATTTCTCAAATAGACGTCTTTTTTACACACTGTCTTACATTTGGAAGGAAAAAATGTAGAGAAAGACAAGGGGCAATAACACTTGTTGTGCTATTCTGTGTTCCCCCAAGTCTCCCGATAAAAATGGTACCTCACTTGCGTGGGTAGGCCTAATGCTCGCCACAGGAAAGGCAACATGGACACATCACATTTTTACATTGAAATCTGATGTGTTTTTTGCAAAGTGCCTAGCTGTGGATTTTGGCCTCTAGCTCAGTCGGCACCTAGGGAAACCTAGCAAACCTGCACATTTTTGAAAACTAGACACCTAGGGGAATCCAGGATGGGCTGACTTGTGGGGCTCTGATCAGGTTCTGTTACCCAGAATCCTTTGCAAACCTCAAAATGTGGCCAAAAAAACACTTTTCCTCACATTTCGGTGACAGAAAGTTCTGGAATTTGAGAGGAGCCACAAATTTCCTTCCACCCAGCGTTCCCCCAAGCCTCCCGATAAAGATGATACCTCAATTGTGTGGGTTGGCCTAGTGCCTGCGACAGGAAATGCCCCAAAACACAACGAGGACACATCACATTTTCACAAAGAAAACAGACCTGTTTTGTGCAAAGTGCCTAGCTGTGGATTTTGGCCTCTACCTCAGCCGGCACCTAGGGAAACCTAGCAAACCTGCACAGTTTTGAGAACTAGACACCTAGGGGAATCCAAGATGGGGTGGCTTGTGGGGCTCTGATCAGGTTCTGTTACCCAGAATCCTTTGCTAACCTCAAAATGTGGCCAAAAAAACACTTTTTCCTCACATTTCGGTGACAGAAAGTTCTGGAATCTGAGAGGAGCCACAAATTTCCTTCCACCCAGCGTTCCCCCAAGTCTCCCGATAAAAATGGTACCTCACTTGCGTGGGTAGGCCTAATGCTCGCCACAGGAAAGGCAACATGGACACATCACATTTTTACATTGAAATCTGATGTGTTTTTTGCAAAGTGCCTAGCTGTGGATTTTGGCCTCTAGCTCAGTCGGCACCTAGGGAAACCTAGCAAACCTGCACATTGTTGAAAACTAGACACCTAGGGGAATCCAGGATGGGCTGACTTGTGGGGCTCTGATCAGGTTCTGTTACCCAGAATCCTTTGCAAACCTCAAAATGTGGCCAAAAAAACACTTTTCCTCACATTTCGGTGACAGAAAGTTCTGGAATTTGAGAGGAGCCACAAATTTCCTTCCACCCAGCGTTCCCCCAAGCCTCCCGATAAAGATGATACCTCAATTGTGTGGGTTGGCCTAGTGCCTGCGACAGGAAATGCCCCAAAACACAACGAGGACACATCACATTTTCACAAAGAAAACAGACCTGTTTTGTGCAAAGTGCCTAGCTGTGGATTTTGGCCTCTACCTCAGCCGGCACCTAGGGAAACCTAGCAAACCTGCACAGTTTTGAGAACTAGACACCTAGGGGAATCCAAGATGGGGTGGCTTGTGGGGCTCTGATCAGGTTCTGTTACCCAGAATCCTTTGCTAACCTCAAAATGTGGCCAAAAAAACACTTTTTCCTCACATTTCGGTGACAGAAAGTTCTGGAATCTGAGAGGAGCCACAAATTTCCTTCCACCCAGCGTTCCCCCAAGTCTCCCGATAAAAATGATACCTCACTTGTGGGGGGAGGCCTAGTGCCCGCGACAGGAAATGCCCCAAAACACAACTTTAGCAACACAAAAGGATGATGGACGGAGTGCTGAACAGTGCAAACACTCACCCCCAGTCGCAGATCTGGGTTTAATCCAATGTTCCTTTGCTCATCATGCCACCCCAGTTTGGACCCAGCCATATGCAAATCAGTCTTGACCCAGTTCCTCATGGGAACAGTCCAGCCCGAACTGCCAAGCCAGGTCCTCACTGGACCGGAAACAAGCATTCTGAGACCGTATTCAGGGTTTCACCCCTCATCAGCCAGGCTAGCTTGAATCTAGGGGCACAGTGAGCAAGGGACCCATGTCTGGGCATACCCTTCCCACTTAGGGCAACTTTAGCAACACAAAAGGATGATGGACGGAGTGCTGAACAATGCAAACACTCACCCCCAGTCGCAGATCTGGGTTTAATCCATCGTTCCTTTGCTCACCATGCCACCCCAGTTTGGACCCAGTCATATGCAAATCAGTCTTGACCCAGTTCCTCATGGGAACAGTCCAGCCCGAACTGCCAAGCCAGGCCCTCACTGGACCGGAAACAAGCATCCTGGGACTGGTTTCAGGGTTTCACCCTTCATCAGCCAGGCTAGCTTGAATCCAGTGGCACAGTGAGCAAGGACACAAAGTGGACATATCACATTTTCACAAAGAAAACATAGCTTTTTTTTTGCAAGGTTCCTAGCTGTGGATTTTGGCCTCTAGCTCAGCTGGCACCTAGGGAAACCTAGCACACCTGCACAGTTTTGAAAACTAGCCACCAAGGGGAATCCAAGATGGGGTGACTTGTGGAGCTCTGATCAGGTTCTGTTACTCAGAATCCTTTGCAAACCTCAATGTGGCCAAAAAAACAAGTTTTCCTCACATTTTGGTGATAGAAAGTTCTGGAATCTGAGAGGAGCCACAAATGTCCTTCCACCCAGCACTCCCCCAAGTCTCCCGAAAAATGGTACCTCACATGTGTGGGTAGGCCTAGTGCCCGCGACAGGAATAGATCACACAAGGTCAATGTTGGTACTTACTTTAGGCAACTGTTGACCCTGGGGTGATCCATTCCTTACGCAGGCACTAGGTATAGGCACTCAAGTGGGGTAGTGTTTTTATCAGGACAGGTGAGGAATCACTGGGTGGTAGGAATTTTGTGGATCGAAGGATATACCTGTAGTTTGTGTGACAGAAATGCAAGAAAAGTTTTTATTCAACATTTCAGCTTTGCAGGGTATTCTGGGTAAGAAAACATTGGGGAATACACACAAGTCTCACCTCCTAGGACTCCCCATGATGTCTAGTTTCCAGAAATGTTTGGGTTTAGTATGTTTCCCTATATAGCTGCCGAACCCAGGACCAAAAACACAGGTGCATGCCTTACAAAACCAGTTTGTTTTGTGATAGATAATTTTGATGTCTCAACAATACAATTTGGGCAGTGGAATTTGGGGCTGAACTAAATTGGAGAGCTCCCAAGAGAGCACCCGCTCTGTGCTTGCCCCCGCATTCACCTGCTCTCTGGGTTGGGCTAACCCACTATTGCACTGTTGCACAGACTGTGCTTGCGAAGGGACAACAGGACTGCCCTCATCACCTCCCTCACAATTTACTGGGAGGAGTTATCCAATGGGACTCCTCCAACTGAAAAATCACTCCCAGAGTCTGCGCCATTGTCCTATCCCCCAGATACTGTCTCGGTATCTGCTGTCTCAGTCTCTGATCCTATGTCAGAGCTGTCCTCTATAACCCGAGTGACGTCAGCAGCAGTCATCCATCAAGATACCATCTCTGCTATTGGTTAAACTGTTGCTCTAAAACACTAGCCTAATAGACAGTCACAAAATTGCTGGTGTGTGTGTGTGATATGTGCAACAGTAGAGACTACCTTACCTGCGCTTCTTCCGTCAATCAGCACGTTCTTTCAAGACACTCAGACACCTTGTCACATACCATTTGTCACAGTCTTTAGCACCTCCTGCAGTCCAACAATCATTATTGGTGCTCCCACTCCCATGTCCTCCTCCTTGGATTCCCTCATTACCACCCAGCAAACGTGCTCTTCATCTCTCTATAGCCACCTCCCACCCCGCACATACATTTCATTTGTATTATAGCTCAGGTAGTGGCTGACTTTACTAATGTACTCAGCTATTTACATAAAATACAGATTTGTTCTTTGCAGTAGTCATATAAACCTTCTCCTCTTCTTTATGGCACTAAAACTGCCATTAGACAAAAGTGTGATCCTTTCGTAGCAGAAACATAATCACAAGACTTACTTTACTTTTTTATTGCTGCCTAAAAGCTACAGTTGAAGTATGTGCGCCGCTTTGAAGATGCAAGCTGCAACTGCAAGACAACTGGTGGCAAATATATATATATATATATATATATATATATATATATATAGATCACTTTTATATGTGGGTCTGGTTTTCCTGGGGGCCGATTGCAGCTCCCACGTAAACCACACATGCACTGACAAAAGTGATCTACGTGGACAGATATATATATATATATATATATATATATATATATATATATATACATACATATATTAATAGATCTATATATATATATATATATAGATCTATCTATAGATATATCCATGTAGATAGATCTATCTATCTACATGGATTGATATATCCATATATGAATATGAATCTATATATATATATATATATATATGTATATGTGTATATATATATATATATATATATATATATATATATATATATACACATATATAGATTGCCCCCACAGGGGGTCGCCCTGCCCACAGGGGACCCCCTGTCAATTTCTTTATTTTAATCGCGATTGCGCCCCCCCCAGGGGACCCCAGCCTTAAAATAAAAAAATATGTCCCCAAGGGGGCGGCCCGTTTTCCGAGGGGGGCAGACCCCCCCAAGTGAAATCCCTTGTGGCTAGTGGCGTTTCCTGAAAACGCGTTCAGGAAGGCCTCGTATGAAAGGGGAGAGTCTCCTCTTTCATACAAGGCTTTCCCGAATGTGGGGAAGGCCGTTTGGGGCCGTTTAGGGTCATTTTCCCCATCGGAGCAGGAAGCGGCCCTACGGCCGCTTCCTGCTCCGATGGGGAAGACAACACTGTGACGTCAGCGCGCCTTGTGGCATGCTGACATCACAAATGGGCGGGTGGGGATCAAGGGGAGACACGGAAGCTCTTCCGTATCTCCCAGGGCTTTAAAAAAAAAAGAAAATCCTGGGGTGCAACGCACCAGAGGATTTTCGAACCTCCTCCCTGGTGTCGGCCACTGGTCGTGACCCGCACCAGGGACCGGCCGACGCCCGCACTAAAGGGGTTAAAGGATGTGCTCTGGCCTCACTCATAGGGCTTGTTTATCCGCTACTGATTTATGGAGTCAGTGCTGGAGGAGAAAGGGGACAGTCGTGGAACTAGTTAGTGTTGGTTGAAACCCTTTCGTCCCCTTTTTTGGAGGATGCACAAAATGAGTATAAGTAAAGAGGGATGTCCCCCACATTTTTAGATACTAATAGACTAAGGAACTGGACACTGGTTCCAGCGGGATGGACTAGCCAAGAATCGCCTTTGTAACTGCTCTGCTGTTGGACTGACCTGTGACCTGCTTTCTTTACTAGAAGGACTGCCACTGCTTTTTCTGGACCTTTGTGCTGCCCTGCTTGCCTGGGCCCTGCAGCCTTGTTGCCCCCACAACTGTGTCAGGGGATGGGTGGTGTGCCCCCCTGTCATTCCTGCGCTTGTGTCGCTTTTGGGGTTGTTGTTCTCTGCTGGACAAGTGGAGTGCCCCTTGCCTTTGTGAAGTACGTGGAGAGCATTAAGAGTGCTTGTATTTTTGCCAAGAGCGCTTCTTTTCTCCAAGCAAAGCGCTTGAAGAGTTCTTGTTTTTCCCTCTTTGCCAACTCTGCCTCTTCTCTTGGCGCTACCTGGTGTTGTCAAGGAGCAGCATGTGAAGAGTGCTTTGTTTCTGCGTGCTGCAGCACAGGGAGTGAAACGTGGACACTGGGATTGCGGACCCCCCTCTCCCCAAAGCAGAGAAAAAATGTGGAGCCCACCGGCAGCCTCTCCCCCAGCATGGACAAGACACTCTCTCCTAAGTGCCCCTGGCCACAGACACGCCTCTTCCTGGAACAGATCACCACCGTGGCCTGGGAGGAATACGGCTTGTCAGGAAGCCGCCAGTGTTTTGCAGCCACCCCAAGCATGCTGGCGGCTGCTGACTTAGTGCTCAATTTTGCGGGGGCTCAGAGAGAGGTCTCCTTGCTGTAAGGAGAGCCACGTGTGCTGGAGCACACATCGAATGGGGCATTACTCCCCCCAGGCATTAGCGGGACAGGTTGGAACCTCGTCAGAGGCCCCAACCCCACTCAGAAAGAGCAGCCGCACCGCGCGAGGATGCAGGCGGCTGCCCTGTAGAGTTCTCTTCTCATGCAGGGAAGAAGCTGGCAGTAGCGACCCTTCCCCCAACTGCGGTACTGCAGCTTAGCAGGCCTCAGCCCTCCACTCTGCGGCCTCCCCCTCCACTTTTTCAAAGTGTCACCCTAGGAAGCCCCGTAGGGCTTCCTCACATTTTAAATCACCCCGGGGGCATCCTGGGCTCTGGTCATTGTAGTGGGATGGAACCTCGATGGAGGCTCCTTCTGGCAGAATGGAGTCACGCCGACAATTCCTGCAGGTTTGACACTCTGGAGCAGAGGAGCTCCTACAGTGGGAAACATGTGTCCCAGGTTACTATATACCCAGTGATAAGAGCCCTGGGGTGCTGAGCCTATATGTTTCTGATGGCAGATTACCCTATCCTTCTCTTTATTACATGGTGCATTGTTGTACTTTGTGGTATGTGCATTCCTGATGACGTCTTGACATTCATGACCTGATGTTCTTCTCTTGACATGCATTTTGTGTGTCTGACATGGGCCACATGAGAGTGCTTCATTTTATATGCATCCATGATGGTTTGTTGGCATCTCTGACATTATGTTTATCCTGACTTGCATTTAAGGTGATAATGACAACCTGACTACTGCTTGTGTTGCAGCATGCCAGTAACCTATATGTTTATCTGACTACTGCTTATTGTCGCAGAGTACTAGTAACCTGTGTGATGTTCTGGCAACTGCTTGTATAGCAAGGAATTATTGATACATGTTGTGTTGGGTCTTATGATGTTTTATGCAATACAGTTTATTTTTATATAACTTGTTGTTGTGTTTCCTTTGTAGTGTATTTATTGTGTCTCGTGTGTTGTGTGGGTTGTGCAAACACTTTACACATTGCCTCTGGGATAAGCTGACTGCTTGTGCCAAGCTACCAAGGGGGTGAGCAGGGATTATGTTGGGTGTGTAGCTTCCTTGCCCTGACTAGAGTGTTGGGTTCTGCCTAGCTGTGGTGCACACCCTTACCAACCAGAAACCTCATTTCTAACACTCACTCACACACTAAATGCAAATATTGCGAGCAAAAAGTCAGCAACCTGTCTGTACTCTACAGGTAGGAATTAAAATACTTTGAAAGATGTACAGGCTACACTTCTGACTGTAGCTTTCAAAACTGCACAATAAGTGAAATTTGACCGGCAATTCTCACTTAGGTTGATATAAATCATCCATATGCACTCAGGATTCACTAAATACCAACCAACAACTCATACGCACTCAAGGAAAAACTACTGGCACCATCAACGTTGTCTCATGACGAGTACTTCACTGCATACAATAAATTAACCAGTGTCTGCTATACTTGTGTGTTATCGCAGGATTTTAGCCCAACATGGATTCTTCAACAACAACAACCGTGGATATTGTCTTAGCAAAAAGCACCACAATCGCTTCGAGTACAAGGACTCGTCAAAACACTCAACAACATCACGTTTCACCTCAATCTTCAAGCAAAAAAGCATTGCAAGTGCAAATCCCTATTGATACTTATGCAACACATCACTTGTAGGCACAACAATGGAACTTCATCAATTTCTGGAACGGACCATGGGACGAATTACGAGGTGGACAATTGTTGGACTGGGCAAGAACATGGGGTCAATCTTAGCTTCCTATGCTAAACAAAAAGGTCCTCCCCCTTATCTGACGAAAACATCCACTGCTACAAGATCTGCTGTAGCCATTTTCATCTTTAGCAGGAATCAAATGTTCACCAAGGTCGACGGACCTTTTAACCCAGTAAGTAGTGTGGTAGAACCATCACCCAAGAAATTTAAATACCATGACCAATGTGGCCATGGAATAGAAACTTCAATCAGGAATAAAGTTTAAAAGATTTATTTCAAACACAAGCTCTCAAAGTCATTAAGACAATGTGCAAAACCAAGTTATAAAAATAATTATCACCATGGGTTACCCAATGCGTGGAAATAGAGTCAGACGAACTAACATTAACAAAACTAAGCATTCAAGAAGAATCAGGATAACATCAATAAGAATATCTGAGACACTGAGATAATATGTTGCTCAGAGTTAACAATCATTGGTCAATTCAAATTTAGCAGACTCAATAATCTTTGGCTGGACACAGGTCAACCCTACTGCTAACCAAGTCAGGGAAACACGCGGACAAATTACAAAAAGCATAAAAGGGACAAAAATAATTTAGAAAATGATAATCTAAGACTGCAGGTCCCTAACTAAGTTAGTCAAAAATAAAGAAACATCAGTTTTATCCTTCTGACATGATTTAATTCAAAAGGCATCTTAGTCGAACTCTGAAATACAAGCAATTGCACATTTAAATTGTTTGTCGCGGATTTCTATGTTAGTTTTTCACTTTTTTATTTTCATAAACTTAAACTGTCACATCCTGATTAGTTTTGTGACACGAGGGACATCACTAAATTTTAAGCTCTATCAGTAGCGTCCTGGACGTTGTTAGCTCGTCTGACTTTATTTGGTTTCTTATCTTTAGTTTATAGGAGACGCGTTAGAGGCTTGGAGGACCTTTTGACTGCGCTCAGAGTAAGAACCACCATAGGACTCAATTTCAGTACCAATCAATATAAATCAATAGAATCAATAATCTTGGGAGTCAGTAATTTCCACACACCATGACTCCTTTGGCTATGAAAAACCACACCTTTATGTAAAAGTTATAATGTTTATTTCCCTATATTAACAATGCTAATATCACGTAACTTAATCTCAATATCAAATGATACACATACAGACAACACTGGTTGACCAAATCTTCTAAAGAATCTCCACTTAATCAAAGCATGTATGGTTACACATTCTAGGTATTACAGTACAACTCAATAGCAAGGATAACTGCGCAATAGAAGTAGCATACATTTAGATTCAGCAAACATACTCCATCAACTGTTGTCAATAATTAGCAAATATCTTCTGTGAGTCTCCTAACTAGCCTTCTGATTAGAATAGCATGTTTGGCCTTCATGTAAAACAATTTAGTCAACACAGATTTGGAAAACATCTAGCTATGGCGCCATCAAAATTAGCGGTTGGTACCTGGGAACAAAAGACAAAATACAACAAGAACAAGAACATTTTGTTATACCTTTCCTCAGTATGGATCAGGAAGCTGCTACTATCTTTGTCAAATGGACATCTATTAGTGATTATTAGTGAACCATTTACAAAAGCAAAGTCTAAGGATCAGCATTCAGCATCCAAATTGTAAGCAATAAAGTTAAAGATAGAGTTAAAGTCATCAGGAACTGTTCAGCTCCTCAGACAGATTAAACAAGCTCCTCTTAGGAGGATGTCAAAGTGGGTAAAAGCCTCTCTTCTCTCAGTGCAGTCAGGCTAAGTTAAAATCATCCAGAACTCTCTCCACGTTTCTATTGGTCAAAGAATCACACGTCTACATTTAGTACAATGAAAGTAGAACTTCAAATCTAAGATATAACTAAGCTGTCTTTCACATGTCGATGATTGGCTCCTCTTCACCTAGTCCCATCGTCGCACTCTGTCATCCAGTCGGTGCATTCATTGTTAGCTCCTGGGAACATCGCTCTCACACACACTAAACTCTACAGTGTATCGACTGCTAATACAGCATTTTCTAGCAAGCAATTCTCATGGGAAAGAAAATTGTCTACTAGTGTTTGGTCAACGCAGTAGAAAAATACAAGTATTCATTTCTGTAAACTATCATTTTATGTGAATCATTTAAACAGTCCAACTTAACATGAGGCTGTACAACTAGGCCCAAGACCTCGCTAACTTAAGGCCTATAATTAATAAAGCAAATACAAAGTAAGTAATCATTAGTATAACATAATACTACATTTCTCTAAACATGAGCACATCATATTACAGTAATAAGCAATTAATAAGGACACTTTGTGATTACTGACGGCCACTCAAGTAGGCACATTTTCCAAGTTGTGCATTAGTTTCTATATTAATTCATTTTCTATGCAGATTCAACTTTCAGAATGCATTAATATTTATTAGGAAAAAGTCAGTTTTCACAATGTCTTAAATATTGTTCTACAGGACTTCTCTCCTGTGAGTACAGTAGACTCAATGTTAGAGTAATCTGATAGTTTATACAAGTTAATGCCTTATTTTAAGTGCATGTTGAATTTTCAAATGGCTGACATATTCTCCACTATGTAGATCAAATTCTGCTCTAAGAAGGTAAAATGGTATCATGCCTTCCCTCCTTGCTATGTCTCTGGGGTTTGAAATCTCTATTTTGCACCATTTCTTAAACCCTTCCATTTTCAACACTCCCCTCAGTATTTCACCCTCCAACAGGGGGGTTTCTTTTATTAACTTGCTTTCCCATCCTACTATGTTTTGACTACTTCCCAGGATGTAATCACAGTAACTGTGGCCTGCAACTCACTCTATTCAGGAAATGCATATATGACCTTTATCTCCAGGCTAGCCAATTGACTCAAATTGAGGGCTTCTCCAGCAGAGCATATGACCAACCAGTGATTTCTGTAGGGGTGGAGCTGGGCAAGAGTATTATTTCATGATAATCAGTACATTGACCTTCATAGGGTGGGCAATAAGATTCTAAGGGCCAGATGTAGCAAAAATAATAATTGCGACTCGCATTTTGCGAGTCGATGCGAGTCGCAAAATGCGAGTCGCAATTTAGTATGCCAGGAAATTAACCGGTTCGATATTGCGACTCACAGCCGGTCTCGCAACGCTGTGTGCGAGTCCGCAGATAGCGAGGTCGCTGTTTGCGAGTGTGCAAAAAACGAACTCGCAATTAGCGAGTGGTTGTCGCTAATTGCGACTTCCTTCAAAATTGCTTGCAGGTGCAGCAGAACACTCCAGAAAGCACACCAGAACACTCTGGAAACACTTCCTGGCACATGATGATGACATCACAGCCAGGAAGTTTACAAATACACCTGGGAGGAGGCTGGACCACACCCTTTTATAACTGCCAGTCTTCACACTGAACAAGCAGCAGCAGCCATGGAGGGAACCCCACGAAAAAGGAAAATGAAATTTTCTGAGAGGGAGCTTGAGGTGGTGACCGAGGAATGTTGTCAGCACCATGATGAGCTCTTTGGGAGAGCAGCCCTTACTGTTCCTGAGGCCACCAAAAAGAAAATCTGGCAGGAAATGCAAGAAAAAATAAATTCCCTGGGTGTCAGCCACAGGACAATTGAGGACATAAGGAAGAGGTGGTATGACCTCTGCTCCCGGACCAAGGAGAGGGTGGCAGAAAGGCTCCGGGAGATGAGAGGCACTGGAGGGGGACCATCATCTGTGCCACCACCCACACCCCTTGAAGAAAGGATTGAGGACACATTTGAGGCGGAGGCAGTGTGTAGATTTGGGGACCTGGACACCTCAGAGCCCAGCACATCAACCGGTGAGTACCATGTGATAAGCCTGTACCCCTATCAATGTCATACCACACCCACCATGTACACAGGTGCATGCACAACCAAATTAGCTCCATTTCAGGGTAGAAAAAGCCAGAATGATGCATTTTGGGAAATGTAGTCAAATAGGCAGGTCATAGGCAAATGTTTATTAGGAATTGTGCAATAGATACTAGACACTGACAGTGTGTTCCCCATGTCCCACAGGTCTCCAGCAAGACACCCCCAACACCCCAAGCACCCAGGCCCAGGAGGACACCCCAGGACCCTCCAGCACCCCCACTTGCACAGTCAGCAGCATCCCTGCAGTGGTAACGCCTGCTGCAACAACAACGCCAGGAGCTGCCCCAGCAACAGCCAGGGAGGATACAGGTGGGAGCACAGGGCAGCCACCACTGCGCAGGCGTCGCAGGGCAAGAGCATCTGGATCCCGGATACTTCCTCCAACCAGCAGTGAGGCACATCTGCTGCGGGGTCAGCGCCTGCAGAACACAATATTGGGCAGGATTAGTGGGGTGCTGCACCGCTTTGTTAGACACAACCATGCAAGCATGCAGCACCTCAACAGACGCATGGACCTGATGTGCCAGAACACTGGGGACATTGCCTTTGCCATGAGGGAACTGGCAGCCGGACTGCTGGGCCAGGCAGAGGCTGGGCGGCGCAGAGATCGCCAGATTATGCTAAGACTGGACAGGATGGCCACATCGATCGGCAGGCTAGCCATCAACACAACAGGCCTGTCGAGGAGGACAGTTGGCCTGCAAATAGAGATGGGCCATTTTGCTGGGGATGTTGCCAGGGGCCTGGGACGTCTCACACATATAATAGAACTAATGGAGACACGGGAGATGTCGAGGGCCACCGGGGAAACACCCCAAGATAGTGAGGAGGGCTCCACAGTGAGCAGTGTATCTGCCACTGACAGTAGGGTGCTAAGGAGTGGGAGGCAGAGCACCATGGACGCAGCAGGGTCCAGCCAGGCTGGCAGGAGAGGCAGGAGATGTTAGAGAACAGCCCGGAGAAATAAATGTGGCACATGGCGTTAATGTGCCACATGACTGGTTGGCATTTCCCTGCCCATGGACAATTTCATCTTGTATATAGTTCATTCATTACATTATTTAAACAGTTATTTTTCTTCCACTTAACAAAAGGAGTGTTTGGTTAATGGGTGAGTATGGTGGGAGTTTACACGTACCGTCCAAAATATTGCGTTGCAATGTGTTCCCGTCTCAGTCTGCCTTGATTAGCTAGACTCCTATCCCCATGATGGCGGTGTGGTTGTTCTTGCTCTTCCTCATCAGGATCTGGGTCTGCAGGGGTGAGAGGTAGCCCACGTCGGGTGGCTATGTTGTGGAGGATGGCGCATGCGACCACAATTTTGAAGGCGGTAATGGGGGTGTATTGGAGGGCGCCTCCACTGCGGTGGAGGCATCGGAATCTTGCCTTCAGGAGTCCGAAGGTGCGCTCGATCAGGTTCCTGGTCCTCTTATGCGCACTGTTGTATTGCCTCTCAGATTCATTACTTGGTGTTAAAAACAGAGTCATGATCCAAGGCCTTAGAGCATATGCACTGTCACCTGTTGGGCACAAAAGTACACTGTTAGTAAGTCCAGATAGTCGTGCACAGTGACCTGTGTGTATGTCTGCAAGTGTCTGTGGCTCTACCTAGGAGGTATCCGTCTCCAAATTCCCCACGTTCCAGGCGTTGATGTATCCCACTATGTCTAAAAATGTATGAGTCATGGGTACTGCCTGGAAACTTAGCTACGATGTCCGTGATGACGTAATGGGCATCACAAACAACCTGTATGTTGAGTGAGTGGGTACACTTTCTGTTGCGGAAAATATGTTCCAGATTAGCAGGGGGGCATATTTGAATGTGTGTCCCATCTACACATCCAATGACATGGGGGAAGTGGGCAATGCGGTAAAAGTCCAGCTTGGTGCTGTTGATTTCTGCCTCATTCCTTGGTAAGTATATGAACTGAGACCTGTGCGCTACTAAGGCATCTAGGAATGCCCTGAGGAACCTTGACACTGCACTTTGGGATACCCCACCTGCCACGGCAATGACCCCCTGATAGCTCCCTGAGGCCAAGAGGTGCAGTGCGCATAGTACTTGCACATGTGTAGGGATGGCGCAGCCACGCAGAGTCTTGTGTTCTAGCTGTGGTTTAAGTAATTCTATTAATTCTAGAATGGCTGCGCTGCTAAGGCGGTATTTATCATAGATCTCCTCTTCAGTTTGCTGGAAAAGTGTCTGCCTGGTTCTATATATCTTCTCCTGTCTGTGGCCCCTCCTCCTCCTCTGCTGGGCTGCGTAGACTCTCCTCCTCACTGCTATCAGGTATATGTCCGCCATCTTGAGTAACCCAGATGCCTTCTGGGTCTCCTTTTATACTTTGGTAATGGTTACCACCTGCTCTGAGTTAGTGGTAAATGCGACATGCAAACTGGGCTTTTTGCGACTAGTCGCAATTTGCGAGTTGCAATTGCATATGGGTTGCGACTCGCAAATTGCGACTCGCAATTTGCGGGTCGCAAAATGGGGTCGCAACGGATGCGACTCGCAAACGGGTCCCATCGCTTTTTGCGAGTCGGAAATGGGCTTTTTGCATCCCATTTCCGATTTTGCACTGTCGCAAATTGCGAATCGGCCCGTTTGCGAGTCGCAAACGTTTGCTACATCTGGCCCTAAGTCCTCTGCCTTTGCAAAGAAAGGTCCTAAATATATTATCAATATCTTTAAAGTAAGTCACAAGGGCCCGATATTGTTTTTAAAAAGTGGTCCTTCCCTGAAGTTTTATTCCTTGAACCTAGTAAACAGAATTGCCAAATTCCAGTTCCTGCATGATGTTGAAATTTTCTGCAAACTTGTGCCTCGATATCTAATCCCTTCCTCACATACCCATATCTGGCATCTATTGTGGTGCCTTACAGAACCTGCAGACCTGTTACAAGTGATCTGAAATTCAGAATGTAGGCTAGGTTTGAAGATTGCGTAAAGTCTTGTTATTGTGTACCAACCGCCAGTTCAATATAGTGGGATGGCATGCACATAAAGCTATATAAATATTTGTCGGTCCTGACCTTCCTTCAGTGCCCCATAACACAAGAGCCCCCGCCTCATTCAGCATGTTGAGGGTTTCATATTAAGAACAAAAAAAGCAGCAGAGAGAAGAATGCAAACTTTTCTTATCCTCCCATCTAGCACAGACTTCAGGGAAAGAAACCCTTACATTCTTATATCTTCAGTGGGAACCATATATAGCTATGCAGCTCCAACCACAGATTCTATTCCAAAACACATCTTTTGCAGTATCTTGTGTATGAAGCACCGTTCTGTAGAGACAGTGTAAGGAAAAATCATTTACCTGCTCTGGGCACAGAGGGGCTGTCTCTCTGCGACTTCCCGCTGTGACCTTTTAGTTCAGATTGACAGCAGGCTTAATTACCTAAAGGCTCTGTCCGCATTTCCTCAGCATTCACAGTCATATATGTTCCTGGTGGCATTCGGCTACCATCTCGCCTCTTCCTGTGCACTCAGATCAGATGCGACACGCAGGGCATTATAGGGCGAGTCCTCCCTGTACAAGGACTGCAGTACATACGCTGCACTGAGCACCAAAATTGACATACTTCCTTAGTAGGTGTTGTTAATTAGAATAATGAATGTTTTTAGACATCTGAGCATACAATTATTTTCACTGCTTGTTTTTCAACTTTTTGACCAGTATTGATTCCCAAACTAAGATATCATAATCAATTCCTGATTACCCCAACATCCTGTTTGACTCTATATATATGGGAAAGCCATTTTGGGTCCAGTTGTGTCTTAGCTGTTTTTGCTAGATTGCTGGGTCACTGAATTCTGGATTCTTTGTCTTCTCCAGTTCCTGATTAACTTCCTGCTCTTGGCCTTGCTGCTTTGGCCTAGACAACTGGGAGGTTTCAGTGGTCTTCAGTTTTTCCCTTCCTGTTGGATCTTATTTTGGATCACTTCTCCAAGTTACTATCTGACATCTTGGACTGTCTCTTGAGATAGGCTGTTCTTACGATCGAATAAGACTTTCCAAGCGTTGCCAAAAAATCTAGCCTTTTGTATACAAATGTCTTTTCTGCATCAAATGACAGTATTGCATGTGCGTTCTTAATTTGATTCACACTATCTGTACAGTTGTAAAGCTCATTTCTCATGGATCTGTGGCCTTTAATCTGGACTCATCCGGGTAATTAATCAAGCTTGCAAAGACAGGCAGCATTCTCTTAACAAGTTGGTCAAAATCTTTTCTCCATGTTCAGGTCAGGCAGTTTTTGATATTCCTCCTTTGTACCTTGAAACTGTTTCAGAATCCCACTGTCCAGTAAACTGGACAGACATTTAAGAATCAGATTGTTTTAGTAAAGGTTAAATATGACATCACCTACATCCACTGGTCGGTGAGGAAGAAATACCA
This sequence comes from Pleurodeles waltl, assembly GCF_031143425.1. Taxonomy (NCBI): domain Eukaryota; kingdom Metazoa; phylum Chordata; class Amphibia; order Caudata; family Salamandridae; genus Pleurodeles; species Pleurodeles waltl. The sequence continues at coordinate 728,120,362 of NC_090438.1, forward strand.
GGTGCTACATACCATGTACATATTCAGTTATTGAAAGGACGTTAACAACTGTAAAATAAGCTTTGTGTGCCTATCTGGCTGCACATACCATTTTTTATATTTGCCTCCCCCTCAGGGAATATAGCAGCTAGGATTTTTGTTTGAGAAACCGAGTAAAACATATGCTGGTAATCATATGATATTGGTCTGAAACATCATCCACCGAATCTAGTTTGTCTGACCAACAATACTGAAGCTTACGGCAGTTCTGTATTAGGTGGAAGCATACTCTCCCCCTCACAGTCCCTTCAGTACCTATTTGAGTGGTAGGGGTCCCATTTCCATAGATATAACTGGTGTGTAATACCAGTGTAGTGTCAGGATTTATCATATCTTATTTTCGCTCTGGAGTTTCAGCGATTAAATGCAAAAATGCTGTACTTTCCTGGTCAGTAAGAATGTGGCCCAGTTCCTGTTCCTGTCTATTCTGTCCCAGTGTTGTGTTCATGAGGCATGTGTGCAAATGAAACTGGTATATTTGCAAGTTGCTCTTTTATTGCCTTTTTTGATGATAGGCCAAAGTTTGTAACATGTTTAGATGCATGTGATTGGATGAATGTGTCTAAAAGCCAGTCATAAATCTGATATTATCAAAAAGTTTCGGCCTGTGAAGACCAAATTCTTTCTTCAGCAGCTCACAAGATTAAAATAAGGAATTGGAGTGTGTTACAGTTTCACCTACCTAACTAATGCCTATTATGCCTGAAAACTACGCTATTTCACTGAGGAGAAGAGGTCCAAAGGATACCCCTTCAGTTTTGCGTATCATTTACCACTCCAACGTAAGGCCAGTAACTTTTCAATTATATGCAATCACTACTGCATTTAGGAACCATTGATACAAAGAGAATAGAAATTTGTAAGGGATGGCGACAACATGTCCCCTCCACATTGCGATTTGTAGTCCATTTTTCAACCCATTTTATGAGTTAGTAAAACTTTACCTATTGCTGAAATGAGTTTGGTACATAGTACTACACTTTTTAGCTGTTGCAACCAACAAATGTAGGTTTTGCGACTGCTAAAATATTTAGAACATCTGGCCTCATCCCTTCTTCATTAAATAAATCCCTTATTTTAATGCTTGCCCTTAATACTCCATTCACTAAATTCATTTACTATTGGTGAGAACACTGGATTAGCCATAGGTGGGGTGAACGAGGAAGAAATCCAAGCCAAAGTTACATATCGTTTCACCCTATTCCACACTGCTAGCATTGCTGTAGTAACTAGAGACAAGTACGTCACTAAATCCACAAGGGTGTTGTCTTCACTGCAGCCATATTATCTTACAAGTCTCAGCTTTAATCTAGGCCATGGAGCACCATTGCTTGTTTTAGGACTACCCCGTTCCACTATAAATCACATTCGAGATACTTGAAAGTATTTACCTACATAAGGCAAGACAAGGGCTTTCTCCCTTGATGGTAAGAACATGATGCATTTAGCCAATCTTAGGTTTTTTCCATGGCCATACAAAATTATCTATTGCCTTCTGGAGTTGCTATTTAAAAATATATATATATTTTGTTTTTCAACAACAACACAATCAGCAGCAGTGACAATGACATACATATTATTCTATTTTGCATGGCTATAGTCTCTTTAACATCACATCATATTTAGAATCTTACAGAATTAACACCCGTTGTTTGAGAGAAAGTTCATCACTACAGTTTATTCGGGTCTTTGTCCTGACATCAGGGTCACTCTTTCTGGTCCCTCTTAGACGTGCCCCATCCTCCAGTCATTCTGAGTCATTACCACTCCCTGAGGATTCCTCTTCCATACCTGGATTGTGAAATGACTCGCACACTGCGCTCCAAGCCCCCACATCACCCATCAGTTGTTCGTCCCTACAACCTTTCTTCATGTGCACCTTCTCAGCTAATGCTCATTCCTCCACCTCTCTACGCCATTGTACAATCGCAGGCACGCGTTGGGCCGTCCAAGTAATGGCTACCATTCGACTTGCCAATACCAACGCCAATTGAAGGAACTTGTAGGTAATTTTTTGTCCTTTTTTTCTTTTTACTTGTCCCAAGAGGACCTGTCAGCACCTCAGAGGGGTGCTTGTAGTATCCTGGAATTCTGCCACCACTTGCACCCAGAAGTCATGCACTAATCTGCACTCCCACGCCAAATGCCTAAAGTCTGCCCCACCCACTTCGCACAGGGGACACATGTCAGGGACACATGTCAGGTCTCATTATAGAAATGCAATGGAGTCTCTGGGGGGGTCAGATATGTTCTATGCAGAAAGTTATAATGCGTCAACCTGAATCGTGCATTGCACTAGACTGTGCGTGTTCGCTCGCATATGCTAGTCCAGTTGCTCTCTGTTATATCTGTTGATATTGTTTTAGTGCATATTTGTCCAGATGGTCCCATGTGTGTTCCATGCGCTGTCTCACCTCCAGCTCCCTATGCACCATATCTGATTGTGATTGCTCCCCTGTCTGCAAGGCAATCAATTCCTCCTCCACCTTGTTAAAATCCCCCTGCATTTGTCTCCACACTCCACACACTAAACTCATACATTGGCTCTCAGCACTGCTTTTAGCGCCTCCCACTCTGTCACCCTATTTGTTGCTGTTCCCCAAGTGGTTGCCACATATTCAGTCAATGCTCCGGAAATGGCCTCCCTGCCAATTACATCTCTATTCTCCCATTGCCCTCCTCCCCACAGCAGGAGACAGCTAACCGGTGCACATTCGGAGAGGAATCAAGCCATACGGGTCACCTCCAGCTCCTCCAACCACAGATACCCTGCCACCAGGATCCTGTCCAGCCCACTATGTGTATTGTGTGTGGGCGAGTAACATGTATCCATAGTGAGCCACACATCCACAATTCCCAGGTTGTGCATTACTTCCTGAAGGGCGTTGGTCATTAGGGGTTTGATGCCTGATCTAGGGGGTGCCCTGTCCAAATTAGCATCTAATATACAATTAAAATCACAGAGCCATATGAGTGGCACCTCTACTTCCTGCATTAGCCAGCTCCGATATAGCAGTCTCAACTTCCTTGAGGCCACTGGGTTCATCTAGGCCCTTTCTTTCCACCACTGAGATCCTTGGAAAGGACACCTCCTCCAACAAGGGGTTCTCAATCTCCACTTGGGGCCTAGGCCACTCTTCATAGAGTTTTGTGTAGTAGGTGGCAAAACTGTCCACTATTTCATACGGCGTCTGGGAAATGGCTCCGGAGTCGTCAACGACTTCCGGAACGACTCTGCTTGCCATCGATCCAGTTGCAAGCCAGTACAAGAGCGTGCTGTTTTTGTTCCCCCACCCGTACACCCAGGCCGCAGAGGCTAGCCGCATATACTTCGTTGTCTCGAGAGTAGCGTGCCTAATCTCTTCCCTAACTAAGGCGAGCTGCCTTGTGACAGATGTATGCGTGGAATCGGTGAGTTGGCCCCCCAGACACACTGCCTTAGCCTCAAACGCCGAAACGTTTTGGGTACACATGCGCTCCCGCACACGAAGGAGATGTTTGGCATGCCCTCTATGGGTGGCTTTGCAAGCAGCCCAGACTGTACCCGGAGACGGCACAGACCCAAGATTAAAAGCAAAGTAGTCAGAGAGCCGGTCCTGGAGGTCCTGAACGTAATCACTATCCTGCAGGTACCAGGCATTAAGCCGCCATTCCGGGCGCTGGACCGCATCAGTATCATCCAGTCGAAGAATGAGTGCCGGGTGGTCCAAGACCCCATGGGAGAGTATTTCAACCCCTGTTACTCGGGGTACATCAAGGGCTGGCACAAGAAAGATGTCTATCCTGGCATTAGTGTGGTGCGCCACCGACGTGTGGATGTATTGTCGCAATTGGGGGTGCCAAACCCACCACACATCGCAGAGACCAAGGCCTTCCACCCATCGGAGCAGCCCTGTCCCTCTGATAACTCGGCTCGAAGACAAATGTCCGGTGATGTCCATCTCTGGGTTCATGACAAAGTTGAAGTCCCCCCCAATATGGTTAGACCCGGGGGAAGTCCCGCCACCACGTCCCTGAGGGTCACGAGAAATCGCTCCTGCGCACCCAGAGGACCATAGACACTAAGGATATTAATTGGGCGCCCCCCCAGCAGTCCAGAGATGGCCACATATCGTCCCTGCGGATCCAACCGTGAGAAAGCAAGCACCATAGGTAGGGAACGGTGCAACAAAACAGCCACACCCCCAGAGCCCCTGGAGAATCCCGCGTGGTAAATCCTGTCGTAGCCCCCCTCATGAGCATAGGGCACCGGGTGTCAAGCAAGTGGGTCTCCTGGAGTAAGACCATGGACGGAGCAAAGTGACGAATGGTGCAAAAAAACGCTGTTCGTTTAATTTTATCCTGGAGCCCATTTACGTTCCAGGAAAGGACCCGCTTGCCCTGCTCTGGCATGTGTAAGGAATCAGTAGTATTGTGTGCAGTGTGCCCGTCCGAACGTCCCACCTTGACCAACTAGTCAGTAACAGGAGAGCGTAACACAAACTCAACCATAAAAAACTGTGAATGAACATTCCGGCAAGTACCCCCAACTGCCCCCCACCCCATACTTCCAACCCAGAAGCATCTTTCACCCAAAACTATGAAAACAGAGTGTCAATAGTAGGTGTGGAGAATTGGACCCCTCCATCGAGATGGAGTTTTGCAGTGCAGCCATATGCCGCCCTATGCCCAGTGCCAGGGTGGGAGCGTTCGTCCATGTCCTCCCCAACTGCACGAGTTTCATGTAGGTCAGTCTCAAGAGAGAAAGGGAGACTGGTTAAGGCGCTCCCCCTCTGCAGCTGGAGCCAGCCTCTTCTCCTCAGGGCTGTCCGGTGTACTCCTGCCCCCCGAGGGAATTGGGCTCGTTCAACCATCTTCTGCCAACACGCCGCGCAGGCTGCTCCTTTTCCTCCGGCGGGACCCGGTACTTCTGTGCCCTCCCCGTGCTCCTGGGGAGCTGATGGGGCTGGACATCAGTGGGCCACACCCGATGTTCTTCAGTAACTCAGTCCCACGCAGCCTTTGATGAGTAAAAAAAGAAGGATTTCACGTCCATGAGGACCTTGAGGTGCACAGGAAAATGAGCATATTTGTCAGTTACATTGCCCGAAGCTTCTACAAGACTCCTTCATACAAGCGGTGCCTGGCCTGCACCTTGCGGGTGTAATCTGGGAAGATTAGGATCTTTTGGTTGTCCCAGCGAAGGTCTGGGTGGGCTCTTGCCTCCCTAAGAATGACGTCCCGGTCTTTGAAGTTGAGAAATCTTGCAATCATCAGTCGCCGGGGGCCACCCGGTGGGGGTCGGGGCGCCAAAGCCTTATGGGCGGGCTCAATGGCAAACCAGGAGGAGAGCCGCTGATCGGGGACCCACGATCTGGTCCAGCTCTCCAGGAAATCGATTGCGTGGCTCGCCTCCTCTCCCTCCGAGAACCCCACAAAGCGCAGGTTGTTATGCACAGAACGGTTTTCGGTGTCTTCAGCTCACCTGTGCGTGTCTGCAACTAGGCGACTTTGGCCTTGAGGCCTGCAATCTAATCCTCCACCTGGGAGACTCGGTCTTCAACTTCTTTAATACGACCCACAGCTGTCAACAGATCCTGTCGCAACAGGCCCACATCCTCTCTCACCTTACCGACCTTGGTCTCAACTGCCAACTGCTAGGATTGGATGCCCTGAAGGATCGTGTTCAACCCCTCTGCAGCGGTAGCCTCCGGCACCGGGTCCCCCGCCACGCAAGAGACCACGTGCCTGGTGAATTGATCAATGCACTGCTGCGATGCCGGCATCTGCTTACTTGCTTTGTCTTTCCCCATGTCCACCACCAGTCCGGGGCGGCCCAGATGCGACCGGGACCACCTCCAAAGATCCAGGCAGCAAAAGGCAATGGGAGGACGCGCAGCAGCCCCACTCTGGTTGCCCCAGGACCACTCTCCGGCGGGCAAGTGGGGGGTTGGGCGGCAGGCGGATGTTGCCTCATCAGAAACTGATCCTACCCAGGCCCATCCAGGCGACGGCACCTCGCCTGGCACATGCCCGTGTTCTGCCACAAACTCGGGTCTCGCTGGTCGCCAGCGGATCTCCCTTTCCGTCGCCTTCTGTCCCTAACTTCTCCTCTTGGGGTCTGTCACCCCACCACGGGCCATGCCGCACCTCAGGGGCCCGCACACACCGGCTCCCGGTCTCTGCATTGCGGGTCACCTCCGGGCCGCCGCAGACTCCGTGTGGCCCCAACACTGGCGGGGGGGTCGGCGGTCCCCCCACCACCCAAAGTCTGCTGGCACCCCTCACCAGGTGCGTTGAGTCACCCTCCTAATGTGTGGCCCGGGCCCACCGCGGCCCCAGCCGGGACCGGCGACCACAGCACCAACACCAGTGGGCCACCGTCTCCGGCACCACCAGCTGCTCCAGCTGGCAGGCAGGATCCGCTGTCACTCCTGTCAAGCGCAGGCCCCGCTGGGCACAGGGATCAGGCCACACCACGCGGCGCAGGCCTCCTCGTGTCTGCGGCATGGGGCCGGCACAGGCCTCTCCCGCTGCTGCTGAAAGTCAGGCCCGCACCCCCCGGCCGCAGCGTGGGCTTCAGGCCGCGGCTCGTGGGGGCAAGGCATCTCACGTCGTCTTAGCTGCAGTCCTGTGACCAGAATCGCAGATCGGGACAGACAGCGCTTACTCCATGGGAGTGCCGTCACAGGTGCAGCGCACCGCTCCAGGAGGCCGCCGCGGCTTCCGCCAACACCCCACCCCGCTCAACGGGGCCTAGAGGCTGGCCGCAGGTGCCGGCTCCATGCAACGGAGCTCCTCCCCAGGTTCTGTCGCAAATTCACAGGAAGTCCGGGCCCCCACGCCACCTCAGCTGACTCCCACACAGGCTGGGGGCCAAGCAAGGACTAAATGGGCGCAGGCTCGGCAGGGCAAATCGAGGTGGATGACAGAGGGGTCCGGAGCACTCCTAGAGTGCGACCGTCATCTTGACGCCCGTAGCCAGGCCCCTTCCCCCTTACTATGTTAATGAGTACTGGACCCATTGGGTCAGAAATTGGGAAATCTTAGACAGAAAGTCCAGAAACACTTTTTTTGCAGATGATGCCATCAGTAATCCCCTCTTTCTTAAGTCAAAGCTTTTGCAAAATGTGTCCAGGATATAGACCAGGTAATGTAGAGAGCAATCCAATCTGTTGTCTTATGCAACTCCTGACGTGGGCCACTGTTACTATTTGTATGAGGAAAAAGTAAAGGACACTGACTGACCACTAGCAGGAAGCTTGTTTCTAGTAATTAAAGGGAGTTGCTGACTGGAGACTGTGTAACTGATTTCTTTCCAGGATAGAGAAACTGCAAAACGAGATGGCAGCATAAGTAAAGTAAGCACAGTAACCTCAAACAAGACAATCAAGAGTAGATGGAAATCCCATGAATAAGCGGCATTGCCAGGCAAAGACAGAGTTATACTGCAGAATCTTATTCTGACTGATCCATGTCCAACCCAGTAGCAGATTTCTGTTCATATAGGATTGTTGTTTGTGCCATCGTTGATTGGGATATATGACTAAGTCTTCCCCAAATGCTATAACTACCAACAGCTTGGGAATAAGTAGAGGGATTTTAATTTTTTGACTTCTGTGGACCCCCACTTTATCATTTCTGGAACTCGAGGGCCCCCACTGAATCATCATTGAAAGCTGGGGACCTCATCTGCTAATATTATTTTAAATTCCAACGAGTCATGGACCCCCTGAGGATGCTTTGCGGACCCCCAGGTGTCCCCGGACCACAGGTTGGTAACCACTGCTCTAGGCTCCTTCCTGTATCTCCTCCTTGCTTCCTATTCCTACAGCCCAGCTGTACCGGAACTCCCTTTAAATGACGTATGAAGAGTAATTCCCAACTCCCAATCTCTCTCTTGACTCCACTCTTGATTTTCTTCTCTCTTTCTCTCTGTTCCCTGTTCTTAAACACTTTTTATGTTCTTGTTGCTTTCCTTAAAGCTCCCACTGTTGTTCAAGGGGTAGGTCATGGCATCCTGTCCAAAAAAGCAGTTTAGTCATTAGCAGCTGGTTCCTCTACTTGCCAGTGACTCAACATCTGGTTAGTTATATTGAGTCCTAGGGTGGTTGACAGTTGTGGGGAAATGCAATTTATTACATGGTGTGATTGTACTACCTCATCTTGTAATAATAATACAAACCCATAACAGGCTCAGTCAGGTTTGTTTGTAAAACCTTGCTCAGTCTGAGTAGCTGTGGCTCAGAACAGTCAGACATTCTCAAAGGAATACATGTGAAGCTTTAAGAAGTACCAAAAGAGCAAAATTTCTAATTAATAAAATAATGTTATATTTTTATGTCTTTATAGATACCTCAATGACAAAAATCCACCGGAGTGTTCCGGAGATATGAATTTCCAAAGAAACAATAAATCACTGCTTTTTACTTAAGGCAATATACCATTGCAATCTACTACAAACCATGATAGCGATTTAGGGTTGGCCATAAGAAGCATGTTGAAACAGCTATCAAGGCACTCTTGGGGAGCTGGTCCCAGTGACCAAACAGGTCCAAGGGGAAAGTTATCTGACACTCTTAACAGTATCTAGTGCAGTTCCATGTCTTATGGGTACATCAACATTGAAGTCAATGGAGTGGTTCTGATGCAAGGGATACAGAATGCTGAAGATGCTTGAAGATGTTGGACTGGCGCAGTATGCCTTCCTGTGGCCATCCCTTGGTCCTCTAGTTTGGTGGTGCAAGTTTGGCATCAGGGGTTGATCTCTGACAGGTTCCAGTTGAAGTCCAGCACAAGACCAGTTGCCGCTGGTCTTACTGGCCTCCGGATACAGCAAAACCAACGCTTTTCTTCTGTTAATAACTTCCGTGCTGGATGATAAAACAACACTCTGATGGGTCCAGCTGACTCAGGTCCAACGTTTGCTGGTCAGGGCTTGGTCTCCTGGGGATGCACTTCAGGGTACAACAGCAGTCAGGCTTTTCTGGCTACTGAGTTCTCCAAAGGCAGGTAGTTAGCTATCTGATTCTTGAGGTGACTCCTTTGGTTTTCTCCTTGCAGGCAACATTTGCACGAGCATGGCACAAAAGGTGCAATCATCTCTTTGTTAGCCCACTGGTGCAACAGGCTTAGTCCAATCCTTGGTGCAGCCTCTCTTTGTTGGGTCCAGTGAGAGCAAGGCAGCCCTTATTTGGTCCTTCTTCCAGTACAGCAGTCATCTGAGGTCTGGATACCATGGCTCTGTCACTTTTATGCCCGTCACGAACTCAGGGAGTCATGGTGCCTAGCTAGCCAGTGGACTACCAGGTCCTCTCCCAGCTGTTGACAACCTTCTGCAATGTTGTGGCATCTAGCTATCCCAGAATCCCCTAGTCTGCCCACTTTCAACATGGCAGAATATTTCTCTCTGTGTGTGGAGCACCCTGGCCCAACTCAGAGATGTAGCTACCTGTGGGTTAGCAATGGCTTTTCCCTCTTGGCCTGAGATGCCAACCTGTTTACTAAAACAAAAGACCTTCATAGTGTGACTACCATTTTCCCTTCAAAGGCAGCTTCCCCTTTGAAGCTCGTCTTTTGGGCTCACACTCACTCTGTCCAAACACATATCCTTCATGTTAATATACTACACCCTGCCTTACGGCTCTTTACTCCTACCTTAGGTTGTGACATATATACTAAAAAGAAAGGTTGGGCTTTGCCATAAATTTAAATAGCAAAGTCAATTGAGCAGTTTTAAAACGCTTAATCAGTCTGAAGTAGCAGTCTCGGAGTCATGCTTCACTTTGTTACACACGTATTGGCACAGGGTTGCAGTCCATAAGGGACACTTAGCTTTTGGGAACTGGGTGTCCATAGTGCTCTATACTATGGACGTTTAGGTAAGTTAATGCATGCCAGTTGGGGATAGCAAAATTAAACATACACTCAGTCACGGCTCACTGCATTCACAAGGGGCAGGGGGTGGAGGGTGGGGGATGGCGGTAGGAGGGGGTAAAATTTAATTTAAAAACACGTACCTGATCCGTCGCCGCTCCTCTTTCTCACGTCACTGCAGGCACATGCTCCCAGCCTGCCCTGCGGCCAAACCTGATGCTGCTCAGAGCAGCGTAAGGATTGTCTGGGAGTGCCCTGCCAGGTTGGGAGCCTGTGCCTGCTCTCGCCAGCCCGGCAACACAGTGCCGGGATGCAGAGAGCCTACTGCATAGGTGTGTTTGGCCAGGCCGAGACGGCCGGCCAAACAAACATGCGCACTGAGGAGAGTGCACAGTGCACTCCCCTCATCCTCGTCATCCCCAGTGCCCTGCCCCTTTAATAAACAAAATTATAATAAACCTTGTTTATTATCATTTCATTTGTTAAAGGATTTTCAGAGGCTGCTGCTTGCAGGGGGTTGAGGGGGCCACACTCCTCCACCCTAACGTGGAGGAGTGTGGTCCCTTCAAGTGTTAGAGCACATGTACTGAGGCCTGGTCAGAAGGGCACAGTGCACTACAGAGTCATTACACCAGCAACAAAAGGTTGGGGTAAAACTGCCAAAAGAGCATTCCCTCCAAAGTTTCACATGCACAGTTTACATACAAGTTTCTTTTTATTTGTCTGTTACATAGTAAATACAGCTATGCCCAGGAGCAGCATACATTTCAAGCATTTATCTTTCCACAGGTGGGCAGTTGGAGCAATGATAAAACTCTAAATGCCTCTGGAGAGATGGAGAACATGAATTCCCAAGAATATCTAGATAAACACATAACCTTTATAAAATCCTTGATTCAATCATCTAAAGAGATAAAGGAACAAGTCCGGAATAATCTATTTCAGCATGACTTCAAAGCAGGCTGTAAAAGTGGATTTTGTCCAGCCAAAAGGGTAAGATATATGCATTTTTTACATATCATGAAAGAATTCTCAAGTAAATTGTATACTGTCAAAAGTTTGTTGAAATAATACAAGAGCAAATTATTATCTTGGTCGACATGATTTGCTTCTTGTCAATAATGTACTTAATTTTTTTTTACCAGGCTCGCTGCAAGAAGTAACCCTTTATTTGCTGAAAGTTTATAGAGCTAAAAACTCGATAGACTGCACAAAGTCAGCAGGTGTAACTAGATTGCCGTATAGTAAAACAGTGTGGAGGTTTACTTGCAGTTCAATAATCCACTGAAAAGATAAGATGAATTAGTGTTTACTGATATTGAACTGCCTGATGTGACCTTAACATCTTCTGCAGTAAGGAGGTCATCTCTACTCTACCCTGTCGAGTCATTTCCTCAAATGGCTCTAGTATTAATGGATTTTAAAATATCAACTGTAAAACAGTCCCCTGTTAAGGTTTCAATAACCTGTCCAAGTCTGAATGTTATCAAAACCCTATAAGGAACTGATCTAGCAGTGTCACAATAAACGAAATAGACTTGTTGCAACTCCTCACCCCCTCTCCCTCTCTCTCCTCTTAGCCCCCCTTCCTTCACCCATTACCTCTTCCACAGCTTCCTGCAGACTATATGGAGCTATCCTTTGCAATGCACACCTTAAACCAATTTTTATCCCTTATATTAGGTATGGTGGAGAAAGCAGTGTGCAACCCAGACCACTTTAAACATTCTTTCTGATCTATTGCAAACTATTCTGGCACCAAATATTAACCTAGGTTCTCAAACCTTAGTTCAAAACTTCAGAAGACATCAACTATGACTACTGCTGTAGAGGATTTTCCTCAAATACATAATAACTGTTGGGTTCTAGCTTTAATTGTACACTCAGAAGTATATACTCTAGCAAAAGAACAACTATTACATTCAAGAATAAGGCTGAAGTTAAAAGACATCCCCCAAAAGGCAAATGAGAGGTTCTATTCACTACATAATCTAATGAGTCATAGTGGTCACACTACCCCTGTGATCTTCCTAAGGTGAATGAAAATTCGTCACAATTCTATCCCATCTTTGAGAACTCTACAGATTCAAAATCTGTAACCAATAATACGTTTAAAAAAAATAATGAGTCAGGACTTTGAAGATTACCAAAAACACACCCTAGAAAATAGGGATTGCTGCAAGATCTGACAGGAGAGGAAATTGGAAACAACTCCTTTTCCAAGCTGGCAGTAGAGGTTCCCAAGATCAATGCTAGTAGACCTTCCATCTTTAGTGTGGTCTTCCCGCAAATGTTTTGCCTTCAGCCCTCCTGTTTTCTGAACTTTGTTTTTGTTGGCATTAGGACTCTGTGTACTTTACCACTGCTAACCAGTGATGCATTGCGTGTGCTCTCTCTCTAAAGCATGGTAAAATCAGCCTACACCTTATAGGCACATTTAATGTACTTTTAAATCCATGATATATGCCACTACATGGTACCTAGGGCCTGTAAATTAAATGCTAGTAGTAGGCCTGCAGCACTCATTCTGCCACCCCTTAAAGTTGCACCTTAAAACATGTGTAAGGTCTGCCACTGTAGCCTGTGGTGCAGTTCTAATCTGCCAGTTTGACCTGACAAAATAAACCTTTTGCCAGGCCAAAACATTCCTTTGTAACACATACAAGTTACTTCTAATGTAGTCCCTAAGTGCCCATGAGGTCAGGGTGAATTATATTTAAGACGTAGGACATGTGTTAGCCTAAAGTTGTTTTTCACTACGGTAATGCCTACCTTTCCCATAGGATAACATTTGGTTACTTTATTAGATTTAATAAATTATAACGTTTGCTTGGAAGCTCGTAGAAAAGTCTGGTTCACGCTCAAATTAATTGGCATTTACAATCCTCTTTAATGGTAAAGTCAGATTTTAAATGACAATTCTCAAAACAACACCTTTAGAAAGTTGTCATTTTCCTGACCTAACCATTTTCGTGCCTCTACCATTGTCCTAGGTAACATGACATTGAATGGCTCTGCTGTACTCCTGCCAGACAATGAGATAAGGAGGGCCGGGTGTAGGCAGGATGGGCCCCCTGCCCTACTTACATTATAAAGCACTACCTCCAGCACATGCACAAAGTAATCTAACACTGGTCATTTGTTATTTCAGACTTCTTAGAGCCTTGACAGGGGAAAGAAAGAACTTTACAGAACTAGATGTGGGAATGTGGGAGTAGCCTAGAAGATTCCCCCACTTCAAAGGCTGGCACTAGGTATAAATATTGGACGCTCTGAATACTTCTTCAGTGTAATTCTGGACTTGTGGTAGACTTTATCAGGCCTGCCTGTACACCCAGAAGAAAGACCTGCTGCTTGAGGCCTGCCATGTTCTCTAAAGGACTGTTCTGCTGCTACAAAAGGACCACTGTGCTGCTTGAGGCCTGCCTTGCTCCACCAAGGACTGCCATGCTGTTAGAGGCCTGCTGTGGTGCTTGACCCAGAACTACCAGCGCAATTCCAAGTCCTAGTTGGCTGGCCTTCTGTGTTAGCCACAGGGACAGATCAAGCTTCAGAGACCTTGAGCCCTGCACCTGGTGTCTGCTTGAGTAAGCCCTTACCCCTCTAGTTGTACCCCTCTCACCCCCCAGTTAAGGACCCTTGGAAGTGGTGTTAGAAGTGCTGCTCCTGCCTAACCATAGAAGCTGGGATTTTAGGCTTACGCAGGCCTACCTGCCAGACGATCCACCCAAGGTGCATTGCCAGTGTTCTTGTCTTCACCGTAGCTTCTGCTACATTGTTCTCTGCAGCAGCAAATCCTGTTCAGCTGGACCTCTGAGTGACTGTACCTGGCTTTGTGCAGCCCCTTTGGCTAAGGCGTATAGATTCATCTTGCTGCAGATTTTAGACTTCTAAAAAGCTGTGTAAGTCCAATGGTAAATATCTTCACTGAGCTCGACAGTGATAGTCTCCTCATAAACAATGATGACCTTCTCTGCCTGGAAATCCAGCTTCTCCATCTCTGAGCTTTTTCCCACCACCATAGAAGGCTTCACCAAGATGTTGTCCAGCGCTCCGTAGTGATGGTAACTCTTTCTCAGACACAGCCTTGCTCCACTGAACCTTAACTTTGCCTAGAATTTTCTTCAAACCTTCTAAATCTAAGGAGTTTGGTTGTTGCTTGAGTGTGGTTATCACCCACCCCATTTAATAACCCGATTTCTTACAAAAACTTTACGTAGAGTACCTGAAGAGACAATGGAAACATATGTCCTCAGAACCTTGACTCGCCATGGTTCCTCTCCCCTTAACCCTGATTTGTTAGGATTTCTATATTCCTGCACTGAGAAAATAGATTAAGGCCCTCATTAAAACATTGGCGGTAAGTGCCACCTACTACCGTATCGACGGCCGCCAAATGACCGTTGCCGCGGCTAACATCCATCCGCCATAATGTGACCACAGCTGGATTTCTGCCACAAGAAAGGCAGAAATCCGGCTGTGGCCATACTGTCGATGCCGCCAGCCGTATTATGAAAAATAATATGGCCTGGTGGTGTTCTGCTGGTGGACGCTGCTGGCGGTAGCAGCGCCCCGTCCCGTCCCCTGCCAGAAGACCCCCTGGATTCAGGTAAGTCGGGTTTCCGACAGGGGGGGTGGGGAGTGTTGTGTGTGTGTGTGGGGGTGTTTATGACTATGTGAATGTGTGCGTGCATGCGAATGAGTGTGTAGTGTTGCGTGCGTGTGTGTGTGCATGTGTGAGAATGCATGCATGAATGGAAAAGTGAATGTGTTCCGGTGTGTACGTTTGGATGAGTGTACGGATGTGTGCATGAATGAATGGATGCATGCGTGTAGGAATGCATGTATGCCTGTGTGAGTGAGTGTGTGAATGCGTGGTGTGTGCCTGCGTGTGTGCGTGTATTGGGGGTGTATTAGTAGGGGAGGAGCGTGAATGGCAGGGGTTTGGGGTTTGTATGGGGAGTGTTGGGGGGTAGGCCTCCAAACAGTGGCAGGGAAGGAATTCCCTGTCACTGGTAGGGCCTACCGCAATGGTTTTTGTGGCATTATGAACGCCACGAAAACCATGGCGATAGTCTGAGTCATAATGCCGCCGGAGGGACAGTAGCGGCCGCCGGGTTGGAGATAGTTATCTGCAGCCTGGCAGCTGCTACCGCCATGGCGGTCAATGTCATAATGTGGCGGTATGTACCGCCAGCCTGTTGGCGGTGCTACTGCCACATTTACACCAACCACCAGGGACATAATGACCTCCTATATGTACATATATATGTGCGATAAAATAGCTATGAAGTCTAAAACGTGTTTCTTATGCAAAACAAGTAAATAAGTAGAACTATTGCAGCAAAGAGAGGCCGAGTGTTGCCTTCCCAAACAGTTGAAAATCTAATGCAGCCTCTTCCAGATTTCCTCAACATTTATGCATCTGGCCTGATTTTCCAGACAAGAGAGGCAGATTATTAGTTGTGGGCTCCCTGAATTTTCAAGATGTAATAACCCACAAAAGATTTCATGGGGATATCACCACTTCTTGGTGCTCAGAGGAAATAAAATATCCTCCATAATTAATGTGTGATTTGCTTCCATAGTCTCTTTCAGTATTTTTGTAAAAATGTATTCTCTTTTCTCAAAGCTGAGTAATCATGACATAATTCTATGTATTGTAAGTTTACCAATACAAGAGAGGGATTTTTGAAACCTCAAGGGTGGAGAATTGTAAGTGCAAATCAAGAGTAGGAGGGCACACTGGTCCAGTTAAATCCTCAGACATGTTTTAGAACCTTCTGCAAGGTGTACTGCAAGACAATATTAAGCAGGTCAGTGTACAAACGTTTGCAAGTGTCTATTATTCCGTACATATTCATGCACCCTTCCCCCACTTCCTCTGTGGTGGCCCCTACTAACCACAGTAGCAGCCACCTATGAGTGTAAGTACTACAGGGCCCCCTGTGCATCAGGGCTGATGCCTGAGTCATTAGCAGAGTACACCTCTGAGACTGGCCAGTAGTTCTTGTTGCATTCTTGTCCACTTAAAACAGTCCTCCTCTACCTTATTGTCAGTTCTGACTTTTCGCATTCGGCGTTCTTCAGCCAAAGCTCACACACCCATATCCCTGTTCCACTTGTTGAATGTGGGCCCCCTGGGTGACACCCATCTAATAGCAGTTGTCATGGTTGCCAATATGGGATCCAGCAGTGCAACTTTTTAATGAATGATATGAGGTGTAGCAGACAGTGGCAGACTGTGTTATCTATGTGTTCTAGGTCACCTCCCAGAGTTGGCATGTCGTCCTGCTTCAATATGGCACCAACCTCATGCACCCCAAAGTCATGTGCAGTTAGTCCACTTCCGCCGCTCCACACCTAGCGCATGCATCCAATCTAGCTCTGTATATGTTCTGTAATCCCTTTGGCGATAAGTAAGCATGATGTAAAACATAGAAGTGCAGCAATTTAAAATGCTCCTCACATAAGACTCCTCACACTAATTCACATTTTGTCCATCACTTGTCTGCCAAAAGATCCCCAAGGTTGCCATCCCGCCTCACCATCATCAAGGCTGTGGGCCTGTCCCACATTAGTGTTCCATATAGTAGGGAGACTAACCTCTGGGGTGAGTGTAGGTCCAGCAGCACCTTTAGCATGTGCGACTGAACAAGGATCTGCGGAATGCCAGTTCAAATTTCACTGCCCGACTTGGCTTTTTTGACAGATTGTAAAAACTGACTGGGGCCCACCCGAACCGCTTCCTGTGCTTCTGCGAACCTAGTGCACCTCTCCCCTGGAAACAGGTCCCTAAGGCCTCACAGCCCTCGTCTGTCCAAGCGGATATCAATATATCAAGTTTGATATGCTAGAAGTGTTGTCAGCACCAAAGCAGTAATGTTTTAGAGAAAGGGAGTTTACGCCGCACATTTCTGATTGCTAGATCCCACATCTGTGCTACTTGTTGCACTATATATGGGTAACTCTTACTCAAAAGATTTCCCTGAGGCAATCTACCTGCACCCCTTGTTCCAGCTAGTAACTGTTTCTCTCCATTGGGTCCACACGCACAACACTGAGCAGTGTGTTAAAGCTGTGCCTCTATATAGTATAATTCCATGTCCGGCCAGCCTAACCTTCTCTGCTCCATGTCTAGCATGACCACCCTGAGCCCCACTGTGCTGCGCTTGCTGGCCCAGGTGAGTGCAATGAAGAGTCTATCCTAGTGTTTAAACGTTGAGTGGTTTAAGGGACATTGTGTATTCTGTAAGACGTAGTGCATCTGGACAGGAACACCATCTTGGTGACTGCAATCCTACCAGCAACTGACAATGGTAATTTATTCCAAAAGGCAAGTGCGACCCTTCTCACAGCCCCCATATCAAATACATTTTCTGTATTGAGTGCTACCACTGCGATCTCTATCTTGGAATCCTGCACGGAATGCATTACTTGAGTGAGCCTGCAGATATTCATGAGGGTACTTCTATGAGAAATAAACCTGCACTGGTCTTCATGCACCAAGTGTCTGATTAACTCCTGCAGTCTATTAACCAGGATTTTAGAAAGGATTTTCACATCCACAGTAATCATGGAGAGCAGGTAGTAGCAGCTGATCATCTCTGGGTCCCAATCTGGTTTTGGGAGTGTTAGAAATGGGGTCTTTTGATTGGCAGCCATGTTACCCCCTGTCCAAGCAAGGACCCTCACTCTTGTCAGGGAAAGTCACACACAATCCAAATTATCCTGTGCCCAACCCTCTGGTAGCTTGGCATTGAGCAGTCAGTCAATGTGTAAAGTATTTGTGCAATAAATCATGCCATAACACAGTATAGCACCACAAAAATACACCAAATAGTGTTTAGAAAAACTATGTCATTTATCTGATTAAATGCAGGTCAAAACGATCAGGATTTGATAAGTGCAAGTTGAAATATCACTTCAGAGAATGATAAAAAGAGTCTTTCGTCTTTAAAAAGCAACAAGTGTCTCTTGCAAGCACAAAGTACTTGGTTTGCATTTAAATTCTCTGCAAGGTACCGCAGAGGAGGAGATGCGTATAAAACGAGGAGGTGTGCGTTGGCTTCTCCGGGCGCACTCAGACAATGCGTCGATAACTTTCCATGCAGGGAAGGCTTTGCTTCGATTTCCGGCGCACAGACTTGGATCCTCTTCGGGTTGCGTGGACAATGCAGAGAAATCCTGGGTGTGCAGGACGGGTCAGGGTTTCTTCTCCAGTGGTATCTTGTCCAGAAGTGTCTGAGTTGGTAGGGTCAGGGATCCTGCTTAAATACCCAAATGTGCCTTTGAAGTGGGGAAGACTTAAAAGAGTGGCTTAGAAGTGCACAAGGTCCCCTTTCAGTTCCATCCTGTCTGCCAGGGTCCCTTTAGGGGTGTGGCAGTCCATTGTGTGAGGGCAGGCCACTGTCATTTGACATGTAAGTGTCAGGCCCTCCACCCTCCCAGCCCAGGAAGACCCAGTCAGTATGCGGATGTGTGCAGGTGTGACTGAGTATCCTGTGTTTGGGATTTCTGAGTGGAATGCACAAGGGAGCTGTCAACTAACCCAGCAAGACGTGGATTGTAAGGCACAGAACTAAAAGTGGCATTTCTAAAATAATAATAATACATCCAACTTCACCAGTCAGCAGGACTTTGTATTACCATTCTGGCCATACTAAATATGACCTTGTTAATCCTTTCAGATCAGAATCTATCACTCAACAGTATATGAGGGTAGCCCTAATGTTAGACTATGAAAGGAGCAGGCCTCACAGCAGTGTAAAAACGAATTTAGGAGTTTTACACTACCAGGACATAAAAAACTGCACAGGTACATGTCCTACATTCTATCTACATAGCACCCTGCCCTAGGGGTTACCTAGGGCCTACCTTAGGGGTGACGTATATGTAGAAAAAGGGGAGTTTAAGGCGTAGGAAGTACTTTTAAATGCCAAGTCAAAGTGGCAGTGAAACTGCATACACAGGCCTTGCAATGGCAGGCCTGAGGCATGGTTAGGAGGCTACTTATGTGGGTGGCACAATCAGTGCTGCAGGCCCACTAGTAGCATTTAATCTACAGGCCCTAAACACATGTGGTGCACTTTACTGGGGTCTTACAAGTAGATTAAATAGGTCAATTGGGTATGAACCAATATCATCATGTTTTAAGCGAGAGAGCATATGCACTTTAGCACTGGTTAGCAGTGGTAAAGTGCACAGAGTCATAAAACCAGCAAAAGCAGTGTCCAAAGAGTGGATGGAGGGAGGAAAAATGTTAGGGGTGACCACCCTAAGGCTGTCAAGTCTAACAGGGAGCATGACTATAAGTAACTCCCTCATGATCAGGGGAAGTGCACCCCTACCTCTTGCTTGTTGTAAACTTCCAGCAGTTTCTCAGATAAAACAGCTGCATATGTAATGTAGAATTCTGTTGGGAACCCATTTGTACCTGGGGTTTTGTTTCTTGCATTTTGTTTCTTGCATGCCCCCTCTCAACTCAACTCTAGTATCTCCTCCTTTGTTAGCACCAGCATCAGGGCTTCTCTGTATGAAGCCTCTAGTTTCGGCAAGTCCAAGCCTGCGTAGAACTCATTCACTTCAGTGACGGCACAGTCATCATGTCTCTGAAAAAGCTTTGACAAATATCTTAGTAGTTCCCTGTTGATCCTTGTCAAGACCAGCCTATCATCATCCGTCCTCAGGGACATGATCAAAGCGGTCAGTGTTTATCTACAGAGGAGCCATGCCAGGAGTCGATCAAGTCTGTCCACCTTCTAATGCAATAATTGCCTCTACTCCTTCAGGGTAAATGTATCCAGCCCACCCCATGTCTCCACCTCCTCTTGCCCTGCATCCATTGTCTTTCCCTGCAGTAAGGGATAATCCTGCTTCCGTTGAAGGTGTGTTGAGCATGATCGGACAAGCAAACATCCCAGGTTCTCCACTGCAATCACCTGCTAGCCCAATGCTCACGGCACAAGGATTCTGTCCAGCCGACTATACATACTGTGCATCTCTGAGTGGTATGTGCACTCCAGTCCCATTGAGTGCAGTGCTCTCCAGGTGCCAAAACAGTCCACCTGTGCCATTGCCTCCTCCAGGGCCTTCGACATGCCCAGTTTCATGTAATGAGTTGGGGGATGGGGTCTGTCCATATCCCCATTTAAATTACAATTAAAATCCCCTGCCCAAAGTAGGGATGTCTCTAATTGCGGTGTAAGACTATCACCTTCCCGAAGAAGGACCTGTCTTCGCAGTTGCCGTTATACACATTCAAGAAACGTAGGTCCCTGCCATACAATGCTCTAATGAGGAACAGATATCTGCTCTCAACATCTGTGTACATCTTCTCTGGTCGAAAAGGCACCCACTCGGCAATTCATAAAGCAACACCACTCACTTGTGAGGAGTAAGTGGATGTGTATAATTTCCCACTTCTTTAGCTTATCTACCTCTGGGTCAATGAGGTAAGTCTCTTGGAGAAGGGCCGTTCCCAACCTTTAGCGTGTAAGGTAAGCATGGACTCTGTAGTGTTTTGTGTAGTCCTGCAGGCTCTAGACTTTCCAGGTCAGGTGTTTCCAACCAGTCGATCACAAGCTACCAGTAGCTTGCAGACACCTTCAGAGTAGCTTGCACCCTCAAGTTCATTTTTAAGTAAGCACAGGGTCCCATTTTCCTTTAAAAGTTAAGGGAAGGCTGTGTTTGTTTTACATTATTATATTCAGGCTGCAGATAGCAGGGCCTGATAATGAGCAGTGCTGGAGTCACATATATGACCAAGGGCCCAGAGGTGAAGAGCTGAAGCACTGAGGTATTTATATCTTAAATAAAATTCTGTGCCCACTCTATATTGGAGGGCGAGAACAAAAGTGATTTTAACTGGAAGAATGTTACAATGAAGAGTCAACTTAATGATTAATGGCCTGATTTAGATATTGGCTGATGGGTTACTCTGTAACAACGGTGACAGATATCCTGTTTGCCGCAATCTAAATCCCATGGGAAATAATTGCATTTAGATTTCAACAAACAGAATATCCGTCACAGTTGTGACAGAATAACTCGTCCGTAACCCGTCCATCAATATCTAAATCAGGCCCTAAGTTAATTGTTCATTTAAATTTTCTCCCATTTCAAAGTGTTACATTCATCCACAGCAGGCATCTTGCTCCTAGTGGCTGGTAGGCACGGTGTCATAATTATAACTGTAAAATACAGCCATTATTTTTTAACTTGGAGAAATGTAAAGTGCAAAAATGTTGCATATTATGAAAATTTGCAAAACATTTTTCTGCACTTTCAATTTTTTCCATTTAAAAAAAATGGTTGTAGGTTTGTGTTCTACATGTAAGAAAGGTATGTCTTCTGCTATAAGTACGTATGCCAAAGGGTCTCATTCACACATACACATGTATCTGATTCATTCGTACACATTTTCATACAATCCCAAACACCACGCTCTCACTGACACACATGGTATGCTGTCATAGGAACATGTCATAGGATACTTTTGACTCAGTCAAAGTATTTTGTTTAAAGCATAGTATCTGGCTGTATGGACATTAGGCTTAAAGTCAATGAAGCTGAGAGTAGAAGTGTCTGATAATACTGCACGAGTGACTTGGCTTTTAGTAGCTCACAAGTACCGCTCCCTACAGGAAAGGTTGGCTACCCCTGTTCCAGGTGATAATTCTCACTTCTCCTGCCATGGATTCTTCAGTAACCCGGGCCATCATGCAGCACGCTTTGCTGTACCATTGCCCATCGTCTACCAGTGTCCTATGTAGAGAACCCAGTTCCTTTCCCTTCTTCCAGCCTCTCAGAGGTCTTTATGTACTTTGCCTATAAATATTCCCTGCTTTGCAACATTGTCAAAACAGTTAAACTAACAGAACCAAAAGAACCATATCCTCGGGGTAAACATCAAACCTTCCATTCCAGAGATGTTTTCCCATGTGAAATTCCATTGAGTGTCATCCCCCTTTCCTTTCAATATGGCATCTATGTCCCAATAAAACCTATACGTAGCTAACACTTAACAGATAGTTAAACCCACAGAGTACCCTGTAAGGTTACGAGTCATGCACCGGCTGAAGTCAGCCTTGATCTAGCAATCCAAGACTCTCCAAACACCCTTTCCCTCCCTATGTAGAGGCCCAGAAAAACCCTGTAGAAATAAAAATATTGGTGAACAATTAGAAGGTAGGTAGGCATGGCACTATGTGTCATCCATGCCGTCCCTGTGCAGCTAACTCCAGAATGTCATGCACTACTGCGCTATTAGGTTGAGCAAGAAAAAACAGGGGTCAGGATATTCTCAGCCCCTGAAGAATCCCCCTATCATCAAACAAAAGTGGAGCACCCTCCGTGCACTATATGTTCAAATGTCATGAGGACCCCCAGAGCCCATCACATGTTCTATATCTGAAAAGTATGTCATGGTGTGGCAGACTGTGTGTTGGCATCTTCTGCATCGATGCCCACAGCATCCCTCTGAGAGTCAGTGACCGCAATAGCCAACGTGCCGCCCGCTGCACCTCTTTATGGGGGCTGCTTGCAAAGGTCAACATGCTGCATCGTCATCTCCCAGTGGAGCCACTAAGACTGATGCGCCTGCCCAGCTCGGGCCCCTGGACCTCCTGGGCACACTGTCTGTCTCCTGCAGATATACCATGTTGATCCATCCCACACCTTCTCCGGACTTTTGAAAAATCGAGACTGACCATTGTACACCATCCATAATTTTGTAGGGAAGAGCAACATATACTTGGTGTTCGTAGATCAGAATATTTGTTTGGTGGCCAAGTACCCTGCACGTATAGTCAGGGATTAGTGTGGCCCTCATATTTAGAACTGACATGTTTATGTGACCATGGAAAGATACTGTCTCTATCTCAGTAATTAAGCACTTTCGCTATCAAGACCTGTAGCGGGACTACCGGCAGAGGCCGGGGCACCAATACCCGGTGTGTATGTTCTATCAAAAAGAGGGCAGACAATTGAGAGGGGTCCAAAGTATTTTGGAGTTCCCCTAATGTCTCTTGAGAAATCCTAAGAAGTGTAAATTGCTCCTCTGAGCCCTAACCTCTGAGTCCTAAAGGTGGTCATTGAGCTCCTTTGCTTTGGCAGTCGATACATGGACCCTGGCCTGAAGCTCTTTTATCTTTGTAGATAGGCTCTCAACCTTTGTTTCGATCTCCCGGGATCTCTCTGTGACTTTCCACACATCTGCGTGCAGGAGGTTGACCTCTAAGGAGCTGGAGCCAACCTTACCCTCTAGCACCTCCTTTGTGGAGGCAATTGCTGCTGGAATTTGGGTCCCCATGGGCTCCTGAGCACCCTCCAAGGTTCCCCCCTCGTCGTGTCCAGTGTGGCATGTTGTGGGTCAGGGCTACTCCATATATTGGGCCAGAACCATTCTCCAGGGAGGTGAGTAAGGTGGGCAGCCTGACTTGTTCTGACAGACCCACGCCAGCACCACCACTGCAGCGCCGGCTCCTCAGGAATCAAAACAGCCTGCTGCTACTCCCAAACAGGACCCTGGGGCCTCCACTGTGCCCCAGGGTCCGCCTATTCCCAGAAAGTCCCTGGTCCCACCCTGTCATTCAGCAAGGGACCGCTGCACCCACCAGGGGCCTCTCCATTGGGGCAGTTGCGCTCTCCAGCTAGGATCACTGGCCTCTGCTTCCCTCCGGATCAACAGTGTTCCTACTTCCGTCCCGCCCCCCAGCTGCACAGAGGGTTAAGCACTTGCCGGCTGCGCTGCCTCTGTGAGTCACTAGTGTGTCCCAGCAGCCTCCAACATGCCTATGGGTGCATATGCGGCCTAGTCCTCACATTAGTAGATGTCTCCTTACTGCCGCTCCCTGGGTGCGTCAAACTCCCCAGGCTCATTGATCCAGAGTCTGACCACCGCCACAGTAGTGCACGATTCCGCAGGATTACACAAGGGCTGGCAGAACCTCTCTTCAAGGTGTACAGTCGGCCATCTTGCTTGCCCATGCCCCTCAATATTTAACTTTATATTTAAGGTAGTTGTGGAACTTTTTAGTTTGCCCTGACTATCAGGCACTCAAAGCCCAGGCACATCTTTTGCTAGAACATCACCAGAGAAAATAATCCTTAAGGCTGAAGTGAGCAGGCCTATTTATTTACAGTATGTGCCCTCTCAAACAGGTGAAGATAAAGCAGCTCTGGTAAAAGAAACTAGGCCTTTTGAAATGACCGCACTGGAAGCTAGGGAAGTAAAAGCCTTGGCCTCATTTATGGAGACTGCTAAGGAGTCAGACTTAAATTTTGGCGGCAAAAGCTTCAGTGTGAAAAAAACAAAAATGATCAGTTGCAATCTCATTACAGCTGGGTGGTCCATTTCACAGTACAATGTGCTTCTAATGAAGGATCCCCGAAGATAACTATAGACTATAACCTTTTGCCTGACTCCCAAAAATATTATATCCTTTTTTCGGAACGCTAGGATTTCAAATGCCTAGAGTCCAGATAGATTACCAATTAATATACTTAAGCATAATCTTTATGCATGCAGTAACATTTTGATTTTGTGACCTTTGTATGATGTCTGTTACAACACAGTGACCGTTCCCAACTCCTGAACAACTGTACTGTAACTTTGTACAAACGTCTCTCCCATGTTCATCCCTGAAATGACAGGCAAATTCCTCTCCTACATCCTAAATAAAATCTTTGCTGACTCAGTACAAGAATATCTACAAAAAGAGATGGGAGAAAATGATTTGTTGTCCCTGAGTAGTCTGGTTTTAATGCTAAGGCCTCAGGACTAGACACAATTATTGCATTGTAGTTGATATTGGAAAAGTTGTCTTCGATGGCACTTTTATCTGCATTTGATAGCATTAACAGGATGATATTGTTATGTAATCTGAATTCCTTACAAATTTCTGCCTGCCTCTTAAAACTCCGGGTTGCACTCCACACCAGAACCTTGTCTAAATTGTTGATCGGAAGAGATAAGGATTTAATCAAATCTAGCGATACTGTAAAATGTCTAAAACAAGGCTGTCTGTTGTAAACCCTGCTTTTCTCCCTATACATTTATGAGATCTTGAAGATTTAAGATTTTTCATGATGTTAGAAAATGTCCTGTAGTTCTTGGTTCCATATAACTCCACACTGTATTATGCAGATGATGTCATCCTGTTCTGCTTCATTTGACCCCAACAGGCTTACAATGGGGGGAATATGGCCAGGGATTACAAAAGGGGTTAAATGCGTACAATGATTTTACAGTCAGGCACTTTCGAAAGGGGATCAACTACAAGATTAAATTGATGTTGCTCAGTATGCACCAAAATGGGATGGTATAAGCTATTACACATACTTTGGCATAGTAACATTCCAAAATCTCTGCTACTGAATTGGTGGCGGGTTAAACCTTACAAATGCACCTGTCTTGGACTACCATAAATATTAAAACTCTGAACTATATTGTCGCCCAATGTCTATGGCTATACCTGTGCACAAATCACGGCACCTGCCACCACAGGGTCAATCCTGAAAGGATTACATGCAAAAAGATATGGATAGTGCACCACTGCGCAAAGTCAGTAAAGTCCAGTAACACAACGTTGTCTTTTAAAAATCTTAATTTTTTATTATTGCTTTTTCTTGAACATACGAGCAATCAGCCAACGCATTTCGTCCTACACAAAAGGACTTCTTCAGGGCTGAAATGTAACACAAAAAGAATGTATATATCACACTAGGACAGAAAAGACACAATAAATACAAAAATAATTTAACAACAAAAAGAAAATGTACAAAAACATACAAAAAATATATTTAAAAAATCACCTCTAATACACATACCTATGGTCATAAAGAACTCATAATCATAAGAGACAAGGGACACATGCTACCAGGAATGTTATTCACACATATAGTCGATGAAGACATATACATTAATATATCACATAACACATATTACTAATATTTACAAAGACAAAATACAAACAAAATATAAACACCAGTTTTTTTTTTAAAGGATATAATCTACATAGTTCTAAAGATTTTTATACTATCGCCATCATTCTGTAATTTTTAACAATATATTTATTGAAAAGAAAAAATAATAATAATAAAAGTTTTATATATAGAGAAATAAATATAATATCAAACACATCATACCTTATATTTGCATGGTCTTTAAATTGATTGTCTTTCCATATTATTGGAATTAAATGTCCAACCTATTATTACTGAAAAGAACGACAACACTATGTAATATCCCACGGATTGAGAAACGAGTAACAACCAAAATTGTCGACTACCCACACATAAATTTAATATTTTCAAAAGATGGAGAATTTAAAAAGAGGTCAACAAACTCCATAAACAAATAGCCCTACATATATGGCCAAAAATGCCACAAAGAAAGACCACCAAAAGATCCCATAATATAATTTCAAATAAACACAAGAGATTGCACTCTAAAGATAATAACCAAAGCTTTTAAGAATAAATATGTAAATATAGCTATTTCTATTTTACAAAAAACCACAGCTCATAAACCATAACCTCACAAACCTACAAGTGCTTAGACAAAAACATATATTTATAAATTCTAACACCACACATGTACTAATAAGCTATTATTTCGTGTTATTACTACAAAACAATCCCAATGGGAGAGAAAATTCATAGGCATACTACAAAACAGTGTTCCACAGGACGACATTTACAAAGAAAAGGCATTTGCAGTATATTTAAATTTAAATGCCTAGTCATCGGTAATACTGCCTGAAAGGTCAGTGAAGCACGTGAAATTGCAATCAATTAGTAACCGCTTACCCCATAACATAAGTGATCAGCCATGTCCATCCCGGTCGGAAAAGAAAGTAAACTGAGCCCAGCTTGACATCCGCTTTTAAACCCTGGGCAATCTAGATAACAAGATTATTTGACACAGGTGGCATACTTATTGCTATGGTGACCATTCTGGAATAAGAATAGTCGCCATCTTAGGTAAACAGATTGGCCATTTTTTAATGGTGTCATCCATTCTATAAACAGATGTATAGGATCCATCTAGCATTATACGGGCTTAACAAGAGTTTTGATAAAGCCCTAAAAAGTAAAAAGAAACTGATACTCTATACTAAACAGGACCCAAGATGCATATAAATTGCTATAGCGACTATTATACGATAAAATTACTCTTCATATCGCATAAATACGTCGGCCATTTTGAACTGGTGTCAACTATACTGAGAACCAACGGAGCCTAAGACATTATTATAATAAAGCCCTAAAGTATAAAGCTTACAGACTATGCCAAGTTATATTATTAACATGACATAGGAAGAGCCACGAAAAACTGATCGCCTAGTCCTCAAATCAGTAGATGTCTCCTTACTGCCGCTCCCTGGGTGCGTCAAACTCCCCAGGCTCATTGCAGGATTCCGCAGGATTACACAAGGGCTGGCAGAACCTCTCTTCAAGGTGTACCATCGGCCATCTTCCTTGCCCATGCCCCTCAATATTTAACTTTATATTTAAGGTAGTTGTGGAGCTTTTTAGTTTGCCCTGACTATCAGGCACTCAAAGCCCAGGCACATCTTTTGCTAAAACATCACCAGAGAAAATAATCCTTAAGGCTGAAGTGAGCAGGCCTATTTATTTACAGTATGTGTCCTCTCAAACAGGTGAAGATTAAGCAGCTCTGGTAAAAGAAACTAGGCCTTTTGATATGACCGCACTGGAAGCTAGGGAAGTAAAAGCCTTGGCCTCATTTATGGAGACTGCTAAGGAGTCAGACTTGAATTGTGTCTGCAAAAGCTTCAGTGTCAAAAACACAAGATGATCAGTTGCGATCTCATAACAGCTGGGTGGTCCATTTCACAGCACAATGTGCTTCTAATGAATGATCCCCGAAGATAACTATAGACTATAACATTTTGCCTGACTCCCAAAAATATTATATCCTTTTTTTCGGAACGCTAGAATTTCAAATGCCTAGAGTCCAGATAGATTACCAATTAATATACTTAAGCATAATCTTTATGCATGCAGTAACATTTTGATTTTGTGACCTTTGTATGATGTCTGGTGCAACAAAGTGACCGTTCCCAACTCCTGAATAAGTGTACTGTAACTGTGTAAAAACGTCTCTCCCATGTTCATCCCTGAAATGACAGGGAAATTCCTCTCCTACATCCTAAATAAAATCTTTGCTGACTCAGTACAAGAATATCTACAAAAAGAGGTGGGAGAAAATTATTTGTTGTCCATGAGTAGTCTGGTTTTAATGCTAAGGCCTCAGGACTAGACACAATTATTGCATTGTAGTTGATATTGGAAAAGTTGTCTTCGATGGCACTTTTATTGACTTATAATCTGCATTTGATAGCATTAACAGGATGATATTGTAATGTAATCTGAATTCCTGAAAAATTTCTTCCTGCCTCTTAAAACTCCAGGTTGCACTCCACACCAGAACCTTGTCTAGATTGTTGATCGGAAGAGATAAGGATTTAATCAAATCTAGC
This sequence comes from Pleurodeles waltl, assembly GCF_031143425.1. Classification (NCBI taxonomy): domain Eukaryota; kingdom Metazoa; phylum Chordata; class Amphibia; order Caudata; family Salamandridae; genus Pleurodeles; species Pleurodeles waltl. Next base: position 728,148,765 of record NC_090438.1, read on the forward strand.
AATACTGTAAAATATCTAAAACAAGGCTGTCTGTTGGAAACCCTGCTTTTCTCCCTATACATTTATGAGATCTTGAAGATTGAAGATTTTTCATGATGTTAGAAAATATCCTGTAGTTCTTGGTTCCATATAACTCCACACTGTATTATGCAGATGATGTCATCCTGTTCTGCTTCATTTGACCCCAACAGGCTTACAATGGGGGTAATATGGTCAGGGATTACACAAGGGGTTAAATGCGTACAATGATTTTACTGTCAGGCACTTTCGAAAGGGGATCAACTACAAGATTAAATTGATGTTGCTCAGTATGCACCAAAATGGGATGGAATAAGCTATTACACATACTTTGGCATAGTAACATTCCAAAATCTCAAATATTATTTACTGGAAGAAAATCTGTCACAAAAAGCAATAATTCAGGGTGGAGGTTTAAATAGTTTTTATAATTAATAGTGAATCAAGCATATTGAAAATGTGCTCAAAGTCTGTTCAGCAGGAGTGCTTTCCATCCTTGTGTATGGAATAGAATGTGTGTCCTTCTTAAGGTTGTACTTCTTAAACAGAGCAGAGGGGAACATCTTAAATTAATTATACCCTTGTTTAAAAGAGTCTATCAATCGAACGATTTCCTTCGTAAGATTGTTATTTTGTTTCTATAAAGTACTCTTGATTGGGGAGTTTAAGTAGTCCAGGCTAATTAAAACACCTTACACTGAAGTTTTAAATCTGCACGTTACTGTTAGAGAATTTGATTTTAAAATCGACCGACACATTATAGAAAGCCACAATTTAAAAAGATATTGCAACTCAATTTTAAAGAAGAAATAATATACTATCCTAGAACTGGGAGTCTGAATGTGGTCTCTAATGCAGCAGTAATAAGAACAATGCACAAATACTTTCTAATATTTCAAGAGCATCTATTACATAGATTTGTTTTTCTTATAAATCTAATTATTTGGGGACTTCAAATGATCAGTAGCACAATAAAGTCGGATGGCCTCAGACCTAAACAGTTCATATGTACCCCTTGATAAATAAAAGGTATTCAGGATGTTAAATATGTTTTGTTTGGCCCATTTTGTATAGAAATGATATTATTTTTGCCCTTATCAGCACTCAAAGTTAATTCTTTTTCAGACTGAGTTTAAGAATACTTTCACCTTCTCTTAATCAAGTTAATAGTTGAAAATTGAGTTATTTGTAGCTGCCTTTATTACTTCAGACTTGGCTGTAAAAATTGAAAATCTGTTGAGTATCAGGTGACAACTTGTCTTGAAGCAAACACTTTATTGAGATCTTTTGAAATGGGCAGATTAAACCAAATTATTTTGTGCTCTCAAATTTAAGACAATCATCTGGTTGCCTTTTTGTCTTTGTTTCAAAATAGGTGGATGTGAATTATTCTGAAGCAGATGAAAACCTCCCAGTTCCCCAGCAGCAGAATATGGTTGTCATATCCCACCACAAGATGAATTCCGATGACAGAGGTAATAAAGGAATTGTGCCAACACGTTCTAACAGCGTTTTAAGTATTCAGGTAGCTAACCTTCAGGAAGACATAGAAAAACTAAAAGAAGCAAACCACTGTCTAAGTGCATATGAAACAATTCTTAATATGTACCAAACAAAAAATGCACAGTTTGCCAATGAAAAACTTCAAATGCAGCAAACAATCATGGAGTTAAACGAGACCATTAAGATGCTAGAACAGGAGAAGAAAAGGCAGCAAACTCAAATTATGGATCTGCAGTACAATAACATATCATTGATGACCAGAATTGAGTCTGAAGCAACAGGTGATGCTTTGAAAAGAGAACTCGATGAACTAAAGAAAGATTATAGTCTTTTGCAGGAGAAGCAAAAGAAAGAGGAGGATCAGAAGATTAAATTGATGAACCAATACTTAGAAATGGACTACGCCATCAGTAAGAAGGAAGAGGAAATTGAAGAACTGCAACATATCAATACAAAGTTGGAAAATGAGGTAAAAACATCTATGTTGGAGATGCAGCAACTCAGGGAGGAGAAGGAAAGTGTGGAAAAGCAGTTGCAAGCATTGCAGGAGGAACTGCAGCAAGAGACTGACACCAGGGGAGCAGAAAAGGAACAGTTTGAGTCCAAGTATTCTTGGCTTTTGTCCGAAGTGAAGATGTTTAAGGCAAACTTTGAGAATGAGCATGCAGAGACAGAGAACCTGAAGCAGCATATGGATGTAGTCATGAAGGAGAACCTCCTGTTGCACCAACAGGCCATAGTAACCAAAGACCTCAATACCCAAATGCTGGCTGAGATTGGCAGCTGGAAACAGCAGTTTCATAACATCATGCAAACACATGGGGAAAAGGTAAGGATTTAACACTACAGCAGCTCGTTACAACCTTGCCTACATATATGCATATTGACTGAAAAAAAGACAAATATTCAGTACAGCGTTGGTAGAGATATAATTTTTGGGTAATGTATATGGTTCACTGTCAATACTTGTACCTGGTAATTCATCAATATGTAAACTCAGTATACATTTTGAGTAATTTGCCAAGCAAGACACTTGGAAGAAACTTTGATAAGAGAAAGTGTCTTTCCTCTGGATGATGACGTGGTATGGAAGAAACCTACAAAGTATCAATTAAATATGTATAGGTCACTTTCCATACCTAGATGGAGTTATTTATCAATGTAACCTATTAACTATTTACTAATCAAGACAGCTGGAAGAAACCATGACTGATGAAAGTATCTTTCCTCCGTTAATAGGGTATGGAAGAGACCTATAAAATAGCTATACAATATGCATTATTCACTGTAACTTTTTATATGTACCTATTTAGCAGTATAATTTCTAAATGATTTACTATGTAAGAGAGTTGGAGGAGAACTTGACTAGTCAAAGTATCTTTCCACCAAATAATAGGTTATTGAAGAGGACCGTAAAGGACTCATAACAAATGCATAATTCACTGTCAAAACATATGAGTGGGTATTTAATTGCATAGTTTCTAAACTATTTAAAATCAAAAAGGCTTGAGAATGTATGGCTAGTGAAATTGTTTTTTCTCTGGACAATAATAAGGTTCTGAAGAAACGTAAAAGTATGTGAATTATGAGCTAAATCCAATATAGATATTATTGAAATAACACTCAGATCTGCCAGAGAATCAGAATGTAAACCTTTGTAATAATGTAGTCACTTTACAAAACACAATCTAAAAAGAATTAGGCTTGATAGACACCCAAACACCCACCATTATCCCCACATCAAACTACTTTTGGCAATCATTTCTCCACTCCCTCTTCTTCGCGCTGTTTACTTAATATAGAACTGTGGCTCTGATAGTCAGAATTATAAATCTTAGTCATACTAACCTTGCTCACAATACTGGTTGCTGCTCTAGCTAATCAACAATTATTTTATACACATTTTATCTCCAAAGGGGTGCTCTGAAATTAGTGATATGCAATAAAGAGAACAAAAAAAATCAAATCATTTGAGAAGTCAGTGTCATCTTTGTGGAATAGAAACATTAATCATATGTAAAAAAAGAATTTAAGCTTACATAGTGAGTTAAAGTTTATTCTGCCAGTGCAACGTGTGCACCATGCAAATTTGCAGATGTTGTGCATTTGGTCAACTTTGTTCTTTTTCCATGAAAAGAATTGTTTGGGAAACATCATTTTCAGTCTTGGTATTTTTTGAGGAATATTGTCACACATAAAGTAAAGTGAAGTGATTCTCCTGAGGATGACGTTTTGCTGGTTTTTCAGATAACTACCTGAAGAGCAAGAGATTTGCAAAGTTTTAAAAACAATTGTAAGTGTGCAAAAGTGGACTACCACAATGTAGCCCACGTCTGCAAGTTTTATGTGATCCATAAGTGTCTAACAATAACCAGTGGCCTCAACGCATATTTTGTTTCAGAAGGCTGCTGTTATAATTGTCCCTGATTATGGCTAATCGAGGTAAACACATTAGGCATGGTATTGATAGACATCCTCTGTAGAGAATTAGAAGATAGTTATGAGCCTCTGAAATGTATACAAGACCTTTTGTACCATACTTTACCCCTGCAGATTTTGAGATGCTTTATTCATCGTTGAGTTGAACGATTTGCTCAGCTGCATCTTGAAAATATTTCAGACATCTCGAGATTCCTTCCGTGTAAATCTCCTTGGATGGGGTCCATAGTAACACCAGACCTGAGTGACAATGATATTGGTAATAAATTGTAACTTAATCAACTTGTAACTTATAACTAATTATGTAAGTGACAGCTTTTACTAATTCCTAAATCTTAAATAGGTTTTAGGGCTCTATCTACAAAAAATAAAAATAAATGTGAAGATCGCCTCCTCTTCCTCTGAACGTACAATACCAACTTTTTGCTATTCACCAACATTCTTAGTAGTGTACCTGGAAAGCTTTGCCAGGTGCAGGTTTCCAGGTCTATTCCTGGTAAGAAAAGGTCACTTCTCCAGTGCTACTGTGCGAAGTTACCCGTAGTGGAGAACTCCCCACATGGGGAATAGTATCCTATGTGCAAAGCTACATCCTTGTGTTTTTTTTTCTCTAGTGGGGAAATATTTTTCTCTTTAAAGAAAGTCTTTTCCTTCTCTTTTACCGACATTCCTCCAGGGGTAAAAGAGGCCAAGGTGCAGCAGTAGTTATGGCTAAAGAGCAGAAAAAGAATCCGGTCCAGCGGGACTAGACTGGAAAAAGACGTCAAGTCCTATTTGGCAGTGTAGTTCTTGACTTGGCTCTCAGATCGTCTGCCTGCTTTCCAGTCATCTCCTGCCATAGTTGTTTTCTGCTCTGTGCCCCTCACTTCTACTGCAGTCAGACCTCTTTTTTTGCCACAGCCCCCACCAGTTTGCTGACCATGGGCCCAGCTAACAGCGACATCAGCCTATCATTCATTTTCCAGTGTTCTGCTGCTATGTTCGTGTACTATTCTCTGTCATTCTTGTAGCTCTACTCTGTCACTATTTGGTCCTTTGGCTTTGGTCACATCCTTTAAACACCAAGCTCTTATTCTATAGTGATATTTGTATTTTAGTTAACGTTTTCCTGCCTTGGTTAAATCATTTTAAAAGTAACAGCTGATAGTAAATGCGGTGTGAAGCACTATATCAAATATACTGATTAACTGACATTTTAAAAATATACACAGTTCATATGTAACTGAAAATGGAGATGGTTTGTTCTGCCTGTTACAGAAACTGGTACTAATAGGGCAAAAAGAAGTACAAAATCTTTGTTTAATATTCTCTACTGTCATTCAGTACTTTGCACTCCCAATTAAATATGTTTTCCTTTGTTCTAGTCTATGTATTTTGTGTTGGCCGTATAACCAGTGCTTTCCTCTCTGAAAAACATAGAGAAGTGGCCTAGGCTTGGAGGGCATGGTCGACTGCCAATGTAGTAGGACACGTGGTGGTGGAGCTCCCCACTGGCGCTCCACTGTTCATGCCATCCTGACCACCCCAATTGCCCTCTACCTGAGCAGATGCGGGAGGTGGTCCACCTGAGCACCGTGCGACTTTAAGCACTGCTATCCATGCACTTGGTGTACAGAGGAGGTCTCCTGGTGTGGCGTCCAAGATGGTGGTGCGTGCTGGGCTGTAGTTTGTTTGCGGGCATGGCAACACAATTTGGAGCACTGAGGAGTACGGGCAGGCAGCTACCTGAATGCTTGACAGCCAGATGAGGAATGTGCATTGTGCCGCGCTGCTCTGGCTCCTGCCTGCCCTGAGGGTGGCGGACCCGACAAGGGATGTGCTGCGAGGGTGCTGCACGGTCTGGAGTGGCATAGGGGTGAGTGAGCAGACACCACTGGGACCCCACACCGACCTAGGACTACCATTGGGGGCTGTGGGGTTGATTGACTCGGCCCCTCCCTCCTTGTAGCTATAAAGCTCCTGAGGCAAGTGGGGCTTCCATTGGGGCTTTGACACTGGGCCTCAACTGCTCTGGTGTTCTTGCAGGGACGTTTGAAGATCAGAGGATAGCATGCAATGATTTATCGTTTGACAGCTGCTCCTTCTGGTAATAGGGGATTACCAAAGCCCTATCTGAATTAAGGGACGACAAACCTCTATTTCAGTGACAGTGCACCTACCTAGCAACCACTGTGGAAACTGAAAAGTGCTGAGTCCCCGTCTGTGCGACTTTGATACTGAGAAGGGGACAGTTGATCTCCCCCCGCTGGTCTTGCCACATGGCTCATCTTGACTAGCTGAGAGGCATTGTTGCTGAGGGTGACCCTCCCCCCCACTGGGCACTGGAGACACGCCTACTGCAATAACAGGGGAGGGGGGCACTGACAAATTTTCCGCAATACCTGGGAGTCCCCGGCTTAGCATGAGCTGACGGATGCGCTGCTGCATTAACAATGGGAAATATTATGAAGAAAAAGGACCCTGGTAGTGGGTCACAGGGGGTGGCGTCTTGTCGACGACGACTGGCGGAGACGGCTCCGGTGTGTGCTGCCCAAGATGGCCATATGGCAGCAATTTTGGAGACTATCCTTCAGGCCATAGCTGCCTCACAGGAGGAGTTACAGGCCAAAATTGATGCAATGGCCACTGGCATGGGCCTCATGAGAGACGATCATAGATGCCCTTCGGAGAGGGTCAGTGCAACAGAGCACACACTGGAGGACATAAACCCTAAGGTGATGTCCATGCAAGGATGACTGACGGCTGTGGAGGACAGAGTAAAAACACTTGAATTACGTGCTGAGGATACTGAAAACAGGGCACGAAGAAACAGCCTTCGAATAGTGGGCCTAGAAGAACGTATTAAGGGCCCTGATATAACAGCCTTCTTGGAGGCCTGGTTCCAGACTGAGATTACACCTGAGGGCCTCTCCCCATTTTATGCACTTGAACGAGCCCACGGGTGCCTTCCCAGTCTGCGCCACCTGGAAAGAATCCCAGTCCTGTGGTGGCTAGGGTTCACTTCAAAGACAGAGAACGCATTCTCTCACAAGCCCGTATTAAAGGAGACACAATGGTGGATAACAAGAGAGTGATGATATTTCCGGATTTTACAAGGTAGGTGTAGCAGCAAAAAGCCTCATTTACTGTGGCTAAATGAAAACCTAGGGACATGGTAATCAAATATGCAATGCTGTTCCCAGCCAGACTACTTGTGACCCATGAAAACAATATCCAATTCTTTACCTCCCCACAGCTGATATGGGACTGGCTTGAGCAACTACCTCAATTGGGAGTGGACACTAGCACTGACAAATGGCTACCTCAAAAAAAGAAGAGACCAAAGAGGCTGCCCGGACCGGGCATAAGAACAACACCCTCCCGCTCCCAGGCACTGCAGGAAGGCCAGAGGGTGGTGGAAATAGCAACGGCCATTAGCAGTGGTGGCTATGAACCAGCCACGGAATCTGAAGGCAAAGAGGAGGTGAACTCTGATTCGTACCATGTATCCTTGTCTTCCCGCAGCTCCGATGTTTTTATTCCACAGGTCACGCCGCACACACCAGATGACTTGATATGAGTCCTCTGTGTGCATCATGGGAGGGAGGCAGTGCAAGAGTGTGGAGAAACTGGGCAGAAAAGTGGCAGTCCTAATACTCTGATTTGATAATGGTTGGGGTATGGTGAACCTTTTGCTTTCTTCCTGCTATATATTCTGGATGGTGTGAAGTGAGCCGGGGAGCACCCGGAGTTGGACGCCCTCCGACTCTGTTGGGTTGCGGAGCGTGTGTAGTATGAGCACAACTGTGACTGCTTGGCTTGACTGTTTGGATGGGGGTATTGCCACTTCTTGTCCTAGGGTTGGGGAATTGTTGTGGGAGTTTGGTTGTTTGTTGCATGAGTTTTTGTTGGGAACTTTTCCTGCCCTCATTACTACTACATATGTGCAAGACCGCCCTCCATGTCCCCTTACAGGAGCCAATGCTCTGCAGATGAGACTTACTGTGCTAATATTACAAGCGTTCTCATGGCAGCCCCCTTAACCTATAATTTTATCAGCTGGAACACTAAACAGCATGGCAAAAAGGTACAAGGTACACACATACTTGAAGCATAGGGGTGCACATATAGCCCTTTTACAAGAGACTCATCTCACTGCGCATGAGAGGGATGCCCTACAAAAGAGATGACAGGGCCAAATATGCACCACTACCTATTCTCCAGAGGGGTTCTAATCTGGGTCAGACCTAGGGTCCCATTTCAGAAGACAGGGGAGCTGATAGACCATGGTAGGGATATATTCCCCCAACTCAGAGCAGGATGGCTTTTATAAGGGCCTGTCCTGTGGTCTGGCCCGATACCTGACGTAACCTATTCTGTTAGGAGGGGACTATAATAGAATAACTGACTCCACTCTTGATAGATCCCACCCGCCCCTGAGAGGCTCTCCAGTGAGGTGAATGGACAGACATTTCAGACCTGGCAAACTCAGTGGAGGTAATTGTCTCCTGGAGACACCTTAACCCTACTACCAGGGATTACTCATTTTTCTCTGGGATGCATGGACTTCATATGCGGTTAGATGCATTCCTCTGTTCTCCAGATATGCATAGTTCAGTATACTGTGTGGAATATTTGTGCTGCACAGCATCTGATCACAACCCAGTCTTACTCATGCTAAACTGGCAAAGAGAACGCCCCTGAATCCCAGATTGGCGCCTATGAGTTGAGGAACTGGAGGCCCCAGGATTTAAGCATACTATTGGAGAAGCTATTCACGACGGGTACAGTAGCACCCGTCGCGCTTTTCACTGTCTGCTATGCAGACAGTGAAAAGCTGCCCGGGGCCCTTTTAGGGGGTTCCTGCACTGCCCATGCCAGTGGCATGGGCAGTGCAGGGGGCCCCCAGGCGCCCAGGACTCCCCTTACCGCCAGCCTCTTCCTGGCAGTGCAAACCGCCAGAAACAGGCTAGCGGTAGGGGGGTCATAATCCCCAGGGCAGCGCTTCTTGCAGCGCTGCCCTGTCGGATTATCACCGCCGGGGGTAAAACGGCGGGAAACCGCCGGCCCCGGCGGTGCGACCGCGGCGCTACCGCTGCGGTCTTAATACGGGTCTCCGTACCGCCAGCCTGTTGGCGGTACGGACGCCACATTACCCCTGGCGGTCTCCGACCGCCAGGGTCATAATTACTCCCTAAGTATTGTAAGGCAACCTCCGCTCCTCAACTACATAACTGGAGAACTGCTTTGTTACAATGAGCTGACTGTGAGGGCAGGGTGCTGTTTTAAGAAGTGAGGGGAGGGTGCTGCATGATTAACAAAGCCAGGGTTTCGGAAGCCCTATTGGATTGCCTGAAAGCACCAGCTGAAGACTCCCCCAACAGTTACATATCACTTGCTACAAGTGCTGGGGAAGCTTGAACACTGCATCTCGGGCTGGGGGGGAAGGAATATGTCTAGTAATCTTCATGTAACTATGTTGCATGGCATATTACTAACTTTATGATTTGACTGGTCAATTAATGCAATCAGAGATGACTAGGAAGCAGCAGAAAGAGGGTGGGCAGAGGGGTGGATTGGGATATCGTTGGGGATCTCATGCTGTAAGCGAGGATGCTGTTGGACTTGTTTTGTATTGGAACTTGCCTTTATGAATGTTAACGCCATGAGTAGTAATTGTTTTGTATTGCTGGGGATGAAAAAATGTAATAACAATTCTGTTAAAAAAAAAAGTAGCCTAGGCTTGTGCACTTAAGCATGGCTGAAATCCCTTGATAAATAGCCCAAAGTTTTGGAAAATGTGATAGGAAAATTAGAGGTATTCGTTCTGAGTTGCACTGAGGAGAAGTGGCAAAAGGGTGATAACGTCTTAAAACCTTCCCCGGAATCAGTGCTCATCGGTGAAGGCAACTTTCGACCTTGCAACCATTAACACAATTTTAATACAGACCAGTTAAGTTACACACTATGACCAATGTGGCCATACAAGGAAAACTCTAGTCATGAATAAAGTTTAGGAGTTTATTACATTAGGACTTTATTACAAACTTATCTCAGAGTTATGTAGACAGTTGGCAAGACAAAGTTATAAAGATACATAATCACCAAGGGTTGCCCAAGGCGACAAAATAAGTTCAGGTGAACTAACACTAATAAAACTAAACATCCTAAAGAATAATGCAAAACATCAACACGATTATCTTAGATACAGACATCAATTGTTGCTCTGGTTTGACAAGCATCAATTCAATTTCAAATCAGCATAGTTTAATTTAGCTGGGCACAGGTAAATCCTACAGTTTCCAATTCAGGGAAATACATGTGACAAAAAGAACAAAAAGAATTTGGAAAAAGGTAATCCTGGGAAACCAGCTACTAACTAAGATGGGTGAAAGATAGGTAAAAAAGGGAGAGTGTCAGCATGTTAGAAGCTTGATCAAGAGTATTATGCAAGGGTTAGGAAGAAAACCTCTGAGTCTCAAAAAGACATTTCAAAGAGGCAATGATAGAGAGAACAATACCTCTCCAAGGGGCTCATTATGCCAGAAACTTCTTCTGCAAAGGCTCTGGTCAAAGAAAATCTTGAAATTTGACCAAAGAGGAATCTGACAACCTCTGACCAAAACCCAACTGGTCAATGACATATCAAAGTTCATAAAGCAATCTAATTCGGCCTGGGCGACAGTTCATTTTAGGATAAAGGAGCATCATCCGATCGAGTTTGATCACATGACTCCAAGTTGAAACATTAGCACATCTTCCCAGGTCCTTTATAGGAACAACATTGATCCATGTAGCTGCACACGAGTTTGAAACAAATGTTTAAATTGCTAGTCCACAGTCCAGGATGTTTCTCATCCAAGGTTGAATATCTAAAACTTTCTATGTGTAAAACAATAGGGCTCTATTACCAAAGCTAGTCTTCTCATGGGAACAGAGTCTGAAAGAAAGTTCATGTTAAAGAAATGATTTTGCATTTTCTGCACAATCATGGTGTTGTGTAGCCATTTTAGTTATAGCTCCATGCACGTTAGTTTAACATACTAGGCCGCTGTGCACTTTGACCTAGATATATTTTATTCGGCTTCGCATTGTTATTATTACAATATAACGAGTTTTACGGTCTTGTTTTATTTTCATCTATCTAACTGTTTTTGCTTAGCCCAGCACTGTGTTCTCAAACAAGACATTCTTGATCACTTTGTGCTTCAGTCAAGGCTACAGTTTGGTACATTGCCAGTGAACGTGGTAGAAGTTTAGTCTCCAACATTCATAGAAAATACACATCCTTACGTAGAGACATTTTCTTAGAACATCAGCTGTGTTATTATAAAAACACTTCCTAGTCCCATTACACGTTAAGAGGGAGATTCCAGCAAGGGAACCACGACTGTACGCTGGTTGCTCAATGATTCGTTGCAGATGCTAATGCAGACTACAGGCCTTTGCTCAGGTATGAGGGTTGATGTCCTCCCCGGGGAACCTGAAAGGCAGAATTAGAGCTTAACATGCTGCGCTGAGATTATTTAGATAGGAAATAGTCCATAGATTCTAGTGACAATATGATAGCGTTATTCTCATGCTTCACTCTCCTCGTCACCATTTTAATATTGTCATGTTGTGTCATTCTGGTCATTGCAGCTCACGTTTTGCTATCTAAAATGCAGTCATTTTATTAAACCAGTCTTTAAAATTCACACTACTTCTTATTGTCATTTATATATGAGACCGAATTGTGAATGAGAGAACCGGATGTGACCTGAGTGACCACGACTTCCCTGAGAAGTATAATATGTCATGCGCTCGGCTGCCCAATCATCCCTATCTCTTGGTGGAGATAAGGCACTGCTAGTTAGCTGGAGCAAAACCCGGATCGAGAGCGACAGGTGTCACCCGCAGTGGGTCAGACTCAGTCCCCCACACCGTGGGTGATCTTGCTGCTCCAAATCCAGTACTCTCATTAGAAAAATGAGAGCCTACGCGACAACGGAAAAAAGGGCCTAGTAAGCCTCACTTGGGCTAATGCAAGTAAATTAATTCAACAAATTAATATATCCAATAAAACACATTCTAATACGCAAACTGCCAATTCTTCACTAATAATTCTTCATTAGCATTTAGATTTCAGTAACTTTAAACAAAATAACTGTTAATACATTTTCAGTCAGTATAAAGTGGAACAGCAATTCTCTATTTTTGCACCCATATTCAAATCATTAATCATTAGAAATTCAGTATTGTTTCAATACATTCTATTAGTATAGAGTCTAAATTTCACCACAAAATCAGTCTAATCCTTCAAGCATTTGATTTACCCTGAATACCACTAGAGTATCTAACATTAGTCTAAATGAATGCACATCTAAAATAACTTTTCAGGGCATCTTTCTACATTCAAACTATTAGTATTTTGATTAACATAATGCATACACTGTCACATATATCGCTTCTGTGACATAAGGCACAGTACTAAAGTTTCTGCTACATCAAAACAATAGATGATGGAAGTTGGGGTGACGAGGATGCTCCAGTACACCTCAAAATAACCATACAGGAGTTCAAATGGAGAATGAGCAGTGCAAACAAGTCAAAGTTTTATTTTTTTTATCTGGTCACATTTGCTGTGGATTCAAAGACAGAGGGCTAATGTCAGACTATGTAGGTTGACAAATTGCTGTTTATTCTTTTAACATAGAGACTGGTGTTTAGTTTTCTTTCTCTGACTGCAAAGCAAGAGGATATGATAAAGCTAGCTAGGTGACAATCGTGCAGGGATACAGGGAATGTGAAAGGAAAGGCTGTAAGATCTATTTTTTTTTAAAACACAACAAAATGAAAATACCTGTGAACGCACTGTATAACTATTTCAAAATACACTAGCATTGATGAAAGAACAAATGAGGCACCTTTTTTGGTAATTCTGTAAAGTGATGGATTTTTAATGGGATTCAAACAAATCATCAATACACATGGTGATGCACAAATGACAAATAGACACTGAAAGTCCATTCCCACAAATTATCATTTGCCCCAATATAGTTTTATCAGGAAAACTACATGTTTGTTCAATGGAAAATGTGCTGCCTGTAAATGACGATGCGCAACAACACCATGCTTTTGTAATATATTTCCGGTAATGTGCTCCAAAATGCACTACCAGGTACAGATAGCACCCTCAGCACTCTTCTCCTAATTGGGTGTGACTAATTTGCTACAGGTGTTCTTGTGTAACATTTGCATTTTTTACAATCCTTATGCCTTCAGTGATGTACCACTGATGCCAGCACCCCCACTTAAAAGCAGCACTGCTTAAGACAAAATGTAAGAAACCCAATTGTCGACCACCACTGACCATATGACTTGCCATGACCTTAAGCAAATGATGCAATATGATGGCAGAGATGCGTTACAGATAGGATACATACTGTGTGCTTGTTTAAGCAGATGTATGCTTGGCTTCTTGATTGTAGGTTATTTGCAACCAGACCAATTAGGTAAAATGCCTCAGGTTTCTTTTGGCTTAATTCTAAAGAATTTTCTTAACATTTGTGCTGGAAAGTGGACCATTCGAACATTTGTTTCACTTTTGTCATACATTTACTCTAAATTCATGATGCAAGTTCACCATTTGAATACATTTTTTTTCAAGAATCATTTTTGTGGTGGGAGAACTCCTCCATGCACTCCCGCTTCCATTGGGTTCGCTCATGCACTCAAACTGGATCTACGTTTTCTGCCCCACCACTTTTAGAATCCGACAGCCACACTGAAAGGGAGTGTTAATGCAGTCCTGTGCTGAAGTAAATCTCTGACCAATTCTAGTTTGAGAAAGGGTTGAATTAGAGCTTAGAGATGCCCACAAACATGCATGTTTGTGGCCATCAACCATCAAGGTAAGCCATACCCTCATACATCTACTTGTTTCCCCTTAAGTGGTATTTATGACTATGGCATTTTCCATACTCCTGGCAGAAATCTCTGCCCTTTTATATGGGTTTATGCCTGTCTGAAATCTTTATGTTAATTCCTTGCAGACATAAAAAAGGTTAATTTGGTCGTAAGCATATGTTTACGACCAAATTTAACTTAGTGAGTAGTGCTCTTAGCATTCATATTTGTAGTTGACTTACTCCTGTTTCCATAATCCACTTCGTGTGACAGATAGATCCATGCTGCATAACGTACTCTTTGGTAGAATTGCAAAACATATATATATTATATTAATTATGTTTGCATTATTTTCTTTCCTTACCCTTTCATCAATCACAAACAAGTTTTCCTTGCATGTCACCACTTCCTGCACATATTTTGCTTTAAATTGATTGGTGCCCTTCACCACACTTACAGAATGTCAATTGAGATGTAAGTTAATTGTCCCAAAATTGTTGCGTGCTCATCTAAAAAAACAGTTGTCAATGGTCCTGAAATCTAGTACATTGTAAGCATTCAAAATGTATCTTGCCTGCCCTCTTAACATAATCGTATCTTACTCTGAGTAACAGTGGAGGCATTTACATGTTTTCAACGTTACTCATGTATGACAGTCATTCCTGGGTTTCTGAATCATTTGCAAATTATGCATGTTTAATTTTTTTTTTAAAGTACCAGAATGAGGTCGTACTCGCAGAAAAAAGTGTTAAATCGGGCATATATTTCTTGACAAGGATAGGATTATAGACTTTCATTTATTTTTAAGAGTTTTGATGAAGAGGATATTTTTAAAGTCTTTCCAAAAAAGGTTAGTCAAGCATTAGTCTCAGATCTGATCAGTGTGAATCAAAATGTTGAACTAAAATCAAATCAGATCACGTTAAAAAACAAATACTTAGTTACAATGTACATGCACTTTAACTTTAGAATTTAGGTTTGTACTTCTTTTGTTTAGTGTATGGATCACTTCAATGTTTTCCATTGTTAATAACATATAAATATATGCATTTAATCATCTAGCTTTTTGCCGCTCCTCCTCTGCGCACTGTTCCAAATTTCATTTTGTTTTACAATTCCACTTAGAATTTTTCACTAATAAATCAAATTAATGTTTTAAAGTATATATTCAACAATTATGTGATGGATTCTCAAAACCAAGGTAGTAACAGTCATAAATCGATTTTTGGTTTTATGAGATTAGTAAAGAATCCCCTGGGGGGTTTGGCCTGGAGTCAATGGAGTAACACGCATTGGGCGAGCATCCCAGCCGATCCCCACCATCCACAGTAATCCTGCTACCCCTGCTGCATGGGGAGCCCCAACACCGTTGCAGCGAGGGGTCCCTGATGCTCCTCAAAATCCTAGAAGCAAAGCTTTGTCAGAACCTGCCCGGGGGAGACCGAGATGGGCGACCTGAGCAAAGGCCTGGAATAACAAGACGGCGGCACACTACGATAACACCGCAACGCACAAACTTACGTGAGGCGCTGGCTTCGGGGGCAGGGACCCAGGGCTGCCCGGCGGCCTCCTGTGGTGTGGGGACCATTGTACAATGAAGCCGGCTCTGGACAGTGACCCCCAAGCACCCAAGAAGAGACGCCTGGTGGGCCCGCCTGTGAGAGGAGGAGGCATGAGGCTTGAACTGAGTCCCTCCCGGGCGGGATAACTGTGCATGGTGATTGCACTGCATGTGCTACTTGCTTGAGGCAGCGACCTCAAGAGCGGAGACCTGGGGCTCGCCGGTGATTTCCTGTGGAGAGAGGCGCAGCGGGCGCCAGGGTCAAGACTGCCCATTAGAGCGAAACCCCGAGTGCCTGCGGAAGGACGCTGGCGGGCTGCTGAGCAGCAAAGCCTGGGGAAGTGGCTGCTCTGCCCTGGAGGAGAAACCCTGGGCGACTGTGCCGGCGAGCCGCGGCAGCAGGTCCGCAGAGATTGAGAAGATGGCAGCCTGAGGTTGTGGTGTAGGTGAGAATTGGGAGGTGGGATTCGGGAGAGGAGGCGACGCAACAAAACTTAGCTATCCAGCAGCTCCACCTGACTGGAGCGACCTTGAAATCAATGGGCCACGGAGCCCCTGGTGTGCTGGGGGCTTGGGGCCCGAGGCGGCGTGGGTGGTTGCCCCATCCTGGGGCAGACAGTGTAGGCACGGCAGCAGTTCTGCCTCCCCGCTGTTGCATTGGCGGGGAGGATTCCACTGCATGTGAAGGTCCCATTGCTGGGTGTGGCAGCAAGACCCTGGAAAAGAGAAAGAGCACTGGAAGAGTGAGATCCCCTAGCCGGCGCTGGAGTGAGTCCTGAGGACCATGACAGGGGTGAGTGGACACCTGAAGTGAGAGGGTGACATAGAGCCCTACGGGGGCATCTGCCCTTGGGCTTGTGCACCACTGCCTGACACGAGGGGGCAGCAAGGGTGGACCCTGGCGGTCAACTGCTGGTCAGGGTATCCACAACTGCAAACTGAACAGAGGGACCTGGGACGGTGGCTGCCCGGACCATTTACTCTCTCTGCGCTCTCCTGCACGGACCACCATGGGCAAACTCCTGAGGAAGAGAGGCCTGGCAGACCTGGATGGCCCTGTTACTCTGCACCTCCTGAATGGGGATTCTGGAGATGTGGCACAGGCTCGGGGATCCATGGAAACCACATTGGACACGATCCTGCAGGCCATTGCCACTTCCCAGGAGGCTTTGGAGGTCAAAATTGACACAATAGCCACTGACCTGGGAGTCCTCAGAGACAATCATCGCAGGCTAGCCGACAGGGTCACCACAGTGGAGCGAACTCTGGATGACATAGCCCAAGACTTTCGCCAAATAAAAAATCGCATGACCCAGATGGAAGACAAAGTGAAGTCTATGGAGACGAGGGCTGATGACTCTGAAAATAGAGCAAAATTAAGTAACATACGCATTGTTGGCCTGCCTGAAAAAAATCGAAGGTACAGCAGCAAATATGACTCCCTTCCTGGAACACTGGCTGTGAACCAAGGTGGCCCCAGAAAGACTTTCGCAGCTTGAGTGAGCTCACAGGGTTCCGTGGGTCCCCAGCTGGTCATTGTCAAACTGCTCCACTTTAGGGACCGGGAACAGATCCTGTTTCAGGCGCGGCTGCGCAGAGAGCTTAAAATTGAGGATCACTGTATCATGAGGTTCTCGGACTTTACTAGGGAAACACAGAGGCAAAGAGCATAATTAAATGAGGACAATAGGAGGCTGAGAGATCTGGGAATCCAATGTACCATGCTATTCCCTGCCAGACTCCGCAGGGCTTCCAGCCATTCCACATACTTCTTCACTTCCCCTCAGGAGGTGTGGGACTGGATAGAGTTGAACTCCACTGAACTAAAAGGGAGCTGGGAGGACAGACTGGGCCCCTCCGCAAAGCCAGCACGGGGACGGCGGCAACCTAACGCTGGTACAGTCCCTTTGCACACGCAGGTGCTCAGGGAGAGGCGCAGGGCTGTAGAGATGGCAGCAACCCTTAGTGGAGTGAGCCCTAGCATCTCGCCGCCAATGTATAACCATTCGGACCGAGACTCACTCTCGGACTGTGCCTCGATCTCCTCCTTGGATTTGGCAAACCTGCCGCCAGTGGTAACACCCGGAACATCCAATGAGATAATTTGATTCTTTTGCTTCATGGGACGCCACTGGTGGCTCAGGCCCGGAGGGGGCTGCTCGGTGCCGTAGCTTCGGAGGAGACCACCTGGGCTTGCACTGATTGCTTGGGGCACTGGTGCTGGGAGTCTGAGCCCGGTCGCCTCATCTGCGACTCTGGGATGGCCCCATCGGCTCTCCATGACATCCACCCATGAACATGAGATATGATCCCTCAGCGGCGCAGCTGGAAGCCGTATGCTACTTCTGGTGGACTGGATGGTACGTGTGGTCGCCGGGAGAGACTGCCTGATACTCCTCTCACGAACCCCCCCTAATTGTTATTAGTCGTAATCGTTTTAACTTTAGTTAAAAGTTTGGCTGGGGATAGTACCAATTCCGACACTGGGGAGGGAGAGGTGGGTGGTTCCTTTCATTGTTATGTTGGGGTTGCATCTGCTCACTCATTATGCTGCATGCCTCTGAGGAGTCCTTCCAGGTCTGCAGGCTGCGGGCACCAGCAATACTGCAACACACACTTCCTAGTAACTAATAACCCCTCATGGTGCTCCCCCAAACATATAACTTCATCCCTTGGAATGTCAGGGGACTGAACAGTATGTCCATGCACTACAAGGTCTATTCCCACTAAAAGAGGCGGGCGTACACATAGCGATCATCCAGGAAACACACCTTACCACTCAAGAATACAGTACCCTCAGAAAGAGATGTCTTGGACAAATATTCGTTACCACTTACTCAGCGTTCGCCAGGGGTGTCCTGATATGGATTTGCCCAGGGGTCCCCTTCCAGGCCACGCGGGAACTGATTGACCCTAAAGGCTGCTATGCCCTGGTTTCTGGTCGGTTAGAAGTCCAAGACCTTAGTATAGCTAGGGTGTATCCACCCAGGGCTTTCCTTAAAACACTGTCCAATATGCTGGGGCCCCACTTAACACAAGCGGCTATGATAGGAGGAGACGACAAATGTGTCTCCAATACTGTTCTAGATAGATCGCATCCCCCTCCGCCAAGCTCACAATACACCAGACCTCTAAGGCCTTTAGCGAATGACGACACAATTTGGGACTCCGGGACACGTGGAGATACTTGCACCCCGCTGAACAAGACTACTCATTCTACATGACTTGCATATCAGGTTGGATGTCTTCTTGGTAACCCTGGGCGTTTATTTCAATGTTTGCAATGCAGAATATCTTTGTCGTACTATTCCGGACCACAATCCCCTATTGTTCTTGTTGGAATGGTTCAGGGCACGACCCCATATACCAAATTGGTGGCTCAGAATTGAAACACTAGAGGATGCTACCTGTCGACATTCGATCGGGGAGGCCATTCAAAATTACTTTGCGGGCAATTAAGCCATTGGGGCCTCCCAGGCGGGGTAATGGGAGACCTTTAAGGTGGTAATCAGAGGTAGATGCATAGTCGAGGCGGTCGGGTGTGGCGTACTCTTAAAAGGGACATAGAGGAACAAAAAATGGCATTGCGCGCACTTTAGCGGGAGAGGCCTAATAGACTGGACTTCGGCCCGTTGCTGCTGGAGGCCAAGGAAAAAGTTGTTGCTTTGATTGAGAAACTTAGATGCTTTGACAACAGGGCTTACATAGCGGGCACATGTGTAAGGGGATAGGTCAGGCACTGTACTGATGTAATAATGCAGCTTAAGTTAGGTAGGAATCAATAGTTTATTGAACAGACTCCTTGCACACCATCTCTCCTCTCCAGGTTCTCCAGTCCTGTCACAGCCACTCTAACATTCTAAGGTGCACTCCAGGGTGTTCCATCACCCAACATTCTAAGGAGAGCATCTGGAGTGTACCATCTTGAGCTAGATTATAAACCACACAGAAAGGACTTGCTAACTTAATACAAATATAACTGTACAAACTAAACCATTGTTGAAGATACTTCATGATAATATGAAATACATAATATAGGATGTTCATAGATTATAACACATCTCCCTTCCTCTATAATAAAAACTCAAAGTCTTTGTGCCATGACGGACTCGTTATTGTCCTTGGAGCGCATCTTCTGCCTTTCCATAAGACTTCTGCATCGTCATTGCATCGCGGTCATGGCTCCAGGTTATTCTATCCATGCTTCCTAGGTTGCTATCCTCCAATGTTACTACATTCTTTTGTACCCTGGTGATCCTCATTGGTTTAGGTAACTTGCTGCCTTCTTTCTGGGAGGGTTCTGGGAGTTTAACTCTAACCCACTGTCCCACTCTCCATGGCTTACTTTTTTTAACCAAATTTGTTATCATACCACATCCGATATTTTTCTTGATTCTGTCGGACACATACTGCAGCTTCCTCGCACTGCACCCAGTGGGGTTCCCCCCTTCAACCAGTTGGGATTAAGTTTGGTTCCTGGAAGCCTTCCCTTAAGTGAAAGGAATGGAGATATTCCTGTAACCAAGTTATACGTGGTATGGTATGACCAAAACATATGTTTAAGAGCTAGTTCTCCTGATTCATAAGATATAAAGGCCATTTGCAGACACTCCTTGATCATTCTGTTGACTCTTTCTACTAACTATTTGCTCTAGGATTGTATAGCGCCGTTCTAAAGTGGTGGACACCACTTTTCTTTAGGAACTCCTTCATAGCTCCTGACATGAACTGCACTCCATTGTCAGTCACTAGCGTGCTAGGGATACCCTCCCTCGTGAATGCCTCAGTTAAGAATTCAATTACATCCTGGGTGGTCACCTGACTCACCAATCTGGTCATTGTCCAGTGGGAGTGGTAATCCACCAATACTAATATGAACCTTCCTTTTATACTGGAACGTGTAAAGGGTCTAAAAAGTCTAATCCTACCTTATCCCTTGGTTTTACTGGCACCTCTATGGGAGACAACAGAGACTTATGTGTAACCTTAGTCTTATCGCTCATTGCATACTTAACACAATCTCTCACTGTGTTCTCTACCATCCTATCCATGGTGGGGAACCAATACGTGGCTGTAGGTTTACTTTTGGTGACATTCCTTCCCAGATGGCCCTCATGGGCTAAGCTCACGAGTTTGTCCCATAGTTCACTGGGAGGTATTAGTCTTTCCCCTCTCATCACCATGTCATTAGAAATTTGGAGTTCTGACCTCACCTCCCAATACCCTTTCAACTCTTCTTCCAATTGTTTGGAACTTTCTGGCCATTCCTTGACTATCTTTTCCGTTAACAACTGTAATGTTTGATCATTCTTTGTTCTCGTAACCCATTCCTCTTTCGTAAGACCAGCCAGGTCCACATATAGCACCGGTTCAAGGGTGTCATCTCTTCCCTTATCCTCTCCCTTCCTTGGTAATCTCGACAAGCAGTCAGCTATGATATTTCTCTTGCCAGGAACGTACTCCACCCCAAAGTTAAAGACTTCCAGACCTAGGATCTATTTGGCAATACACGGAGTGACCTGGTCTCTCCCTTTGGTGGTGAATATGAAAAGTGAGAGGTTTGTGATCTGTCCTGACACAGAAGGGTAAGCCCCACAGGAAAAATGTGAAATGATTAATGGCCCAATAACATACCAGAGCCTTTCCCTCTATTGTGGAGTAGTTCATTTCTGCATCTCTAAGAGATTTGGACGCAAACACTACTATTCTCTCTTGCCCCTCCACCAACTGAGATAAAGTGGCTCCTAGACCCTTTCCACTGGCATCAGTAGTTAGACAAGTTTTCCTTTTTGGGTCAAAATTTCCTAAACTTGGAGACTTGATTATAGCCTCCTTTATGTTATCAAAAGCTATTTGGCAATCTGGACTCCACTCGAATGAGGTTTTTTTTTTAACAGGGTTCTCATAGGGGCCGTGACCTCAGCAAAATTATGTACGAATTTTGCCATGAATTCTGCTAATCCCAAGAAGGATTTAAGTTCATCCTTATTTCTGGGTGCTGGGGCTTCCTTCACAGTGACAACCAGATCACATTTAGGTTCCACCCCATCCTTTGTTATTTTATGGCCATGGTATTCTACTGATTCTATGCCTATTTGGCACTTATCCCTACTGATGGTCATGCCTGTTCCATCCAGAGCTTTGTATACTTTTCTCAAGTTGGAGTTATGTTCAGACTCTTCCATAAACCAATATGTCGTCTTGGAAGCACATTACTTGGTCAATTCCTTGTAAAATACCTTGCATGATTCGCTGGAACACTGCGCAGCAGAGGCAAGGCCGAATGGCATTCTGCAATACCTGAAGGCTCCATGTGGAGTAATGAAGGATGTGAGTGAACAAGAAGAAGGATGGAGTTCAACTTGATGGTATGCACATGATAAATCTATTACACTGAAACATTTAGCTGGACCTATTGTGCTTAACATTTCAGTTATCCTAGGTAGGGGAAATCTATGAACCCATATGCTGGCATTCAAATCTCTCAAGTCAACACATAGACGTATGCCTCTGCCCCAAGGTTTCTTGGTGACTACAATGGGGGCCAACCACAAGGAACTTTCTATAGGTTCTATGACCCCTTGCACCACCTGTCTGTTCAATTCCTGTTTTAACGGTTCCTGCACAAGGTAAGTAATGGGTCTGGCCTTGTAAACCACCGGTATGGCATTTTCCTTTACTTTAATTATGTGTTGATAGTCCTTTAACAGTCCTAATCTGTCCTCATATAAGCTAGGGAATTCCTCAGACACATTATCTCCCGATCTAGGCTTGTCCACCAGTAAAACTTGTTTCCTGTTGTTAGGGTCTAGCTTGATACTAAGTTCTTTTTGATGTCTCCACCCCAACAAATTGGACCCTTTGTTCGTGAAATACACATTACCATCAGTATGGTGATCCTTAAAGGTTATGTGTAACTTTAACATTCCCTTCATGGGTATGGGATCACTATTATACACTCCAGGATTAATGTCTGCTTGTTGCAATTTATATCCCTTGTTTTGGAAACTATCTTCAAATACTCTGTAATTCATGAAAGTGAACGGTGAACAAGAGTCTGCAAATGCCTTTACACAGATGGCATCTAATTCAATTTCACAAGCAGGATACACATTGTCAGTCTATGTAACTTCAGCTGTTTCTTTTACTTGTAGTACACATTTTTTTTTTAGATCTTGGGCTTCTTCGATTTTGTGGACGACTTTCTTATTGTTCCTTTCATTCTCACACATTCATGCATAATGCCCTATAGCGCCACACCTCCTGCATAAGCAATTGCGCGCAGGACACATAGAGGTGTTAGCCAGGTGTCTACTGTTCCCACATCTAAAACACTTGGTCTTACCCCCGTCTATGTTGACTACTATATTTTTTTAAAGTGAAACTTCATGTATCCTAGTGTCCTCCTCCTGATTAAACTCTCTATTCTCCTGCTTAGGGCAAACTTTAACCTCCTTTACACCTTCAGACTCCACAGAGTGCTTAATTTTCTTCATACATTCTGCTGTATGCTCTATACTTTTTGCTATATCCAAGGCTTCCTTCAGGGTGGGATTGTGGGCCAGTAACTTTTCCTGCACCCTAAGATTATTGGTGCACCTTACTAATTGATCTCGAATTAAGGAGTCTTCCAGATCTCCAAACGCACATGTATTGGCCAAACCCCACAGGCATGCGATGTAACTAGACACCTTTTCATCTTTTCCCTGTGTTCTATGTATTATAATCTATGAACATCCTATATTATGTATTCCATATTATTATGAAGTATCTTCAACAATGGTTTGGTTCGTACGGTTATATTTTTATTAAGTTAGCTAGTCTTTTCTGTGCGGTTTATAATCTAGCTCAAGGTGGTACAGTCCAGATGCTCTCCTTAGAATGTTGGGTGATAGAACACCCTGGACTGTACCTTAGAATGTTAGAGTGGCTGTGACAGGACTGGAGAACCTGGAGAGGAGAGATGGTGTGGAAGGAGTCTGTTCAATAAACTGTTGATTCCTACCTGACTCAAGCTGCATTATTACAACAGTTTTTCTTGGCAACGAGGATGGGATCACTGCGCAGGGGGCAGTGAAGACTCTTTGCCCCTGACGTTCTTCACCACCTCTTCATGGAGAACGGACTATATGGGAGTAGTGAGGATTAAGGCGTTTGCCTCTGCAGATTGAGGAAGACGTATGATCTGCTCCTGTCTGGAATGCGTGTGGACTACAACCGATGTAAGGAACACTCTACATACCACATATGGTGTTAAGGAGGTGGCGTAAAGCGGTTGGTGTGGCGTAGTCACCGTTTTAATGGGGCTGGTGATATTGATGTGCTGGTGCGTATCCCCTGTTAATATCTTGATCCCTGAGGAAAATTAAGGGAAAGGAGAAAGATAAGAGGTGAACTGGAAGAGAAGAGGTAAACTGTCATAACCTGTTGTCTAATCTAAGGTGCTGCAGGCGCTCACCCGACGGTAACCGCTCCAGGCACTTACCTTAAGGTGACACTGTGTGTGATTCCATAGAGCGGAACGGAATCTCTACCGGCGCTCACCCGACGGTAACTGCTCCTGGCGCTTACCCTAAAGTGCTGCTGTGTGGATTCCGTAGAGCTGGACGGAATCGGCGAGCTCAACAAGTCATTTATTTGTTCCAACTCGAGTGAGGATGCACCATCCGGGGACAAGCGCTGAACATTCCCGGACGTGGGGGCGCCACGTCAGGAAAGCTGGAGCGCAGTAACTTCCTGATGCAAAGCCCTGTTAGCGAAGAATATCGTGGTTCCGGGTGAGGCGCAGTCCCGTCTCCTGGCCCAGCCCTCTTTCAATTCTTCCTGGTGGAGTCTCTTCAGTCTCGGCATGCCAGTGGAGGTTAACAGGCGAGTTGACAATGGGGAGGAGGACGGCTGCAGTGCTCGTGTAAAGTTTATGGTGCACTTCACAAGTATATGGTATATTGGAAGGTTGGGAAGGTTACACAGGGATATGGACAAAGACTAAAAGGACAGTTTATTGTAATACTTTCCTGTATTTTATTGAATTACAAGTTTAGTTGAAGCTCAGTATTTCGAGTTGGGGGTGCATTGTTAGTGGACACATTGCTCTGGTGACCCAAAAATCCAGAGGACCGGTTAAGGAGTGTGGGTAACCTTTATCCAGTTTGTGAGGGGTTTGGTTTGGAACTGCTTTACCTAGATTTACCGTACAACTGTCTACTGGTTATAAGAACAAAGTGCATGTGTATTTAATTGCTTTGTACACTTCCAGGACAAGACCAAGGCATCACCTATTACGCCATGCCAGCGGCAAGTATGTCTCAACCTCCCCCATTGCTGAATGAAATAGGTGAACCCATCCTACCTTGGAAGTAATGGTCAAAATTGTTTGAATCATATTTATTTAATAGCTATAGGTGAGGAGAAGTTCACAGCCTTGAGAAAACAACACATTCTATTGTGTAATTTAGGCATTCATGGAAGAAAAGTGTAGAAGAGTTTGGCAGATCCTGACGACGAAGGGGAGGATGAGGGAGAGAGTTTAGATGAATACGAGAAAACAGTCAATAAGTTGGAGAGTCATTTTGCTCCTAGAGAGACATACATTTTTCAGTAGAACACAGGAAAAAGATGAAAAGGTGTCTAGTTACATTGCATGTCTGCGGGGTTTGGCCAATACGTGTGAGTTTGGAGATCTGGGAGACTCCTTAATTTGAGATCAGTTAGTAAGGTGCACCAATAATCTTAGGGTGCAGGAAAAGTTACTGGTCCACTGCGCGCACTTGAGCGGGAAAGGCCTGATAGACTGGACTTCGTCCCGTTCCTGCTGGAGGCCAAGGAAAAAGTGGTAACATTGATTGAAAAACTTGGATGCTTTGACCACAGGGCTTATATAGCGGGCTCATGCGGAAGGGGATAGGCCAGGCACTCTACTTGCGTGGTTGGCAAACCCCTTCCGTAGGAGCTCACTGGTATTGGAGACAGAAGATGAGAATGGTGAACAGTTGTTCCACCAGAGAGAGATAAACTCTAGATTTATTTAATATTATACCTTGTTATACACCCCACCAGCTGAAACGCTCTCCCCCACACAACTAGGCTTTCTGGAGACCTTTGGGCTCCTGCAGCTATCAGTGGTGGAATCACTGGCATTGGGAGGCCCCATTGCTCTCCCTGAAGTTAGGGCGGCAAAAAAATCTAAAGCCAGAGGCAAGGTACCGGGGGAGGATGAACTCCCAGCAGAGTTCTACCGCACATTTGGAGATGCTTTTTCCCCCAAATTTGTTGATCTCTATGCAGAGGCGCTTGAAATGGGGAAACTGACTCCCTCCGCCAACAAAGCCTTAGTTGTACCGCTCCTAAAGCCAACGCGCCGGCAGGAGACGTGCGCTCATAGCTCCCCCCTATAATGATTTATTGCACATCCTCCTGAACCCAAGGGGACGGTGCCCTCCATCTTCACCGGCTTTGCAGGTCACAAGGAGATGGTGGCTGCATAGTCTAAGACGCACCGGGCCTCCTTGCCTTAGGCCCCGGGGTTACCCCTCAGTGGGTGAGCTGTTACATCAAGGAGTCCAGCCCTGAGGGGAGTGACCAGCTGGGCTGGCCACAATATTACAACCTTTGGCCACTTATACAGAGACAGGAA
The DNA here is from genome assembly GCF_031143425.1 of Pleurodeles waltl. Lineage (NCBI taxonomy): Eukaryota > Metazoa > Chordata > Amphibia > Caudata > Salamandridae > Pleurodeles > Pleurodeles waltl. Next base: position 728,174,786 of record NC_090438.1, read on the forward strand.
GCTCCTACCATTTGATACCCTGGTTGATGATTACAGGCTTCCCCCCGGGCAGTTCTTGTACATAGAGCACTGACAACCACAATTAGGCAATACTGGCAAGAAAGAACAGCAGTGCCGCCGACACATGTGGGCTGCTAGACCTTAAGCACAATCACCAGGAGGGTGAAAGCAATAACCTCCCTGTACAGGGCGCTGAGGAAAGGCGTGCTGATCCCCTTAGATACATTGAGACATTACTAGGAAATTGATATTGGTGCCCCCCCACCCCTGATGAGGTGCAATGGGCCAGATTCACCTTGCATACATACAAAGTCTCCAGAAATGTGCGCTTTCAACTGATTAACTTTTACATCTTTTATAGGGCGTATCTCACCCCGCTCAAAATATCCCAGCAGTTTGGCACGGAGCATCTGCGATGCCCGAGATGTGCGAAACAGGATGCAGACTTTCTCCATATGATGTGGTTATGCCCCCACGTAGAGTGGTACTGGGAAGAAGTGTTTCAAAGTATATATGATGTGACACATAGAAGACTATCTGCCTCCCCTCTAGTGGTCCTTTTGGGGGACTTTGCACATCCTGGGTCATGCAGAGCCACCTCCAAATTCATTGACCTTGCCTTAGTTTTAGCAAAAAGAGAGATTACACTGCACTGGAGATTACCCATGGGCCCCCTCCTAGTCATGTGGAGGAATGCACTACTAAAATGGGTGGAGGCTGAGGGTAGGGTTCTCCTCGAAGAAGCATCGAGGGGCTTATGTACACAAGACAAAGCCAGGGCCTGGGACCATCTGGTGACTTGTATGAAGGAACCAGCCTTAGACTCCCCTGACACCTCCCTGACACTTTTACAATGTGCTGACGGGGACAACCCCGTGGGCACCTAGGCTCCACACTTCAAGGACTAGTCACCTTACACAGTATGACACACTCAAGAAAGGCTATACACTTACCAACACACAGAGCAGATGCAGGGAGGGATTGGGCGGGTTTGGGAGGGGGTATGGTTGTTACTGCAAGGGAGGTTCACGGGGGTCATCCTAATACCACATCGGTCTAAAGGCACCTATTCCAAATGATAGCTGGCACAATGTGGAATAGATTACAAACCAACTGGATTATCCTGAATCTGACTTTAGTTCAGAATGTACAATGCTTTATAGACCAACATGCATTTGTATCACCCAGGGGTATGTAGTGAAGTTATGTATTCACGATAAATGCTAATAAAATCTATTTACAAAGAATCCCTGGACTACTCCCGGAAACCTACTGTGTTATATACTTCCATGAGTTCTCCAGTGTGCAAAAGATCTACCTGCAGAAATTCCTCTGCTTGGAAATTCTGCATTTGTAAATGATGCACAAATGTGCGTTACCAAGTCTTTTTTCCCCAAAAGCAATACTAGTTTCCCCAGTTGGCCCTCTGTTTGTAGATTTCCACTAGAATTGGGGACATCCCTCCTCTTTGCCGCCATACAGATGCACTGAATCTTGCTTTTGAAATAAATAAATGTGCTTTTGTTTCTAGAGTTAGAGAAAAAGTTACTCTAGAACCCATGAATAGTTTGATTAAAAAAAAAAAGCAGAGTGGCTAAAAAAAACTCTGATGGAAGGACTAAAAAGCAACGTGAGGCCAAACATTCTAAAAGCTAGACGGGGTTTATGCGCAAGCTATTAAATCCATTAAGTCTAGGTGTGAAGTTAAGGTTTGGGAGGATCAGGTGGAAGCTGCAAAGGAGGGGGAATGCTAGTTTTTCTGGCATTTGGTCACTCACAATGATCACAAAGATTATGCTTATCCTGAATGTCACATTTCCGAGGCAGACAGAATGGGATATTTCTCGGTCCTCTATGCAGATCCTCCCTCCAGAGCTCTTCCACCCAATCCAAATACCCTGCTATCTAGTAGAGGCGGATTGGAAGTAGTAGTGTCTTTTTCTATGGAAGAATCATTAATGCTCTCAAATTCTGAAACTTGAGACAGGCCCTGGGATGGACAGGATCCCATTGGATCTGTTCTGTGTAGAGCTCCAGATCTGGGCTCCTTATATTAATGTTTTGAATAATCCAATTGCGGCGGGAGACCCCATCCTCAAGGCATGAAATAATACCCATCTACAAAAAGGGCTCAAGGCAAGAACCAGGAAATTATCGCCCCATTTCCCTGATGGACAACATACAAACAATAGTAAGTAATAAAAGTAAGCATCTTTTGGCAAATCCTTTGGATTGGATCAGATCCAAGAAGGCCCTATCACACCTCCAAGCCGCCTTCATTCCTAAAACAAGTACCTTGGATCATATCTTCCATTTTTGACCTTAAAATGGAAGTTTGTTGACCTGGATCGGGGGTTACTTTTTGTCACCTTTGTAGAGCTTCGTGCAGCACTTGACCGTGTCCCAAAGGCAAAACATTCGGAGGTCTTAATAAAAATTGTGGTTCCCTTAGAGCTATTGTCACTGATTGGGAATTCATACACTGCTAATTTTGCTAGTGTCAGATAGGGCCCTGGTGGGGGAGAGGACGACAGAAAGTTTTCCAATAAGGCATGGTGTACGGCAAGGGTGTGTCCTTGCTCCCACTCTATTTTACTATTCATCAATCAAAGTATTTTTATCAAATGAATTGCATAAACAATTCTCCCAAGATAGCTGGTGTACTGAAGAAAGGGCTGTCACTCTGCTGGACTCCTGCTCTGCTGTGCTGACCTGCTACACTCCTTGCCTGATAGTAAGAAGGACTGGATCTGAATCTCTCTAACCCAGAACTAAAGTGACTCCTAGGGCTTTCTGGCTTTCCTCCCGTTCTTATAAAGTCTCAGGGACACAAAAGACTTCCAACACAACTTTACAGCTCCTGGATCTCTCTTCAACCAGCTCTTGACCCCGAAGAAGCTCCTCTCCAGTCTTGGGCTCTTGGAAGTGTTTTTTGGCTCTTAAAATAAAGCTTTTGGGCTGTTTATTGCCGCAAATGGGCCTGCCTGCACCAGAACCTGGCCGCTGTCAGAAGAATCAGCACGAGCCACCGCAAGTTCATCTGTTTGCACATGCCCATTAAATAGGCGTTATTATTACCAGCAAAACTGAAATAATGTCCGACCAAAAATCCTTGTTTTTCACATCTCCAGAGGCAGCCTAGGATTAGATCGAACAGGTCAAGCAGTTGAACCAGTTGATGCCCTCTCCTTCGTCAGGCATATGGAAATGGCAGAGTAGAGAGGCCAGGTGACAGACGTTACTTTATTTGCCTTCCCCCAGCAAACAGATTGAGTCCAGGTCCCACCTTGACACTCACATTAATTGTAGTACTTTCCTCACACATGCAATACATGTTGCGAAATTCCGGGCTTGTGGCAGTTCTAAATTCTGCAGTGGGAGGGGAGTTTATAAAGGTTTTTTTTTATGTTGCTGTTTTCGTCCTTCTTTCATTGTAAGAGTACTAACATGTGGAGAGAGTATAAAGACCTACTTCTTATAGGCACAGAGGTCTTCTGTTATCATGCAGGGCCCCATTTATGCATTGGAACATATCAATTGCACCGAGATTCTCTTATTTACTATAGCCTATTACATGTGGATCTCAATAAATTCCAGAAGATTCATCATGAATAGATAGAATTTCTTTCCATGGAATGTTTCTCCACTAAGAGGTACCAGGTATACTCCTTTCTTAGATGGCGCAGGATTCATTTTGCAGTGTTTCAAGAGACCCACTGAACTAACTCAAATTGTTTGAAACTTAGACATACATAGATGAAGAGACCAGCTGTTGTACACTACCCATTCAGCCTCTCCCATAGGCATTTTGTTATGTGTGAAATTGGGACTCCCCTTCATCCCTATAGCACAACAAATAGGTTCTGAAGGGTGCTATGTTTTTGTCTTGGCTCTGATTGGTGGTAAGATTTGCAATGTGTTTTGCCTGTACACTCCTAATCAAGGTCACATTACCTTTTTAGGTATCCTATTTATTGTGTTGGCATCAATTGACTCTGGACCCCTACTTCTGTTGGGGGACTTTAATAATTATGTAGACAGGTCACATCACCCACTACCAGGTGCCCAGACTTAGAAGACAGCAGAGGCCCTTGCTACTTGAGTATTCATCTGAAGGTTAATAGAACTTTGGAGACCAGTTTAACTCACCAGCAGGGAATATTCTTATTTTTCAGCACTTCACATTCTCCATACATGTATGGACTTGTTCTTTGCAATGCAGATCCCCAACTTTGTTTACAGTTTTAAATATTATATATAATATAAGATTTTATCTGGATTGGAAATTGAATTGCGCTGTGGAAATGCAAAAATTAAGCTGTTCCCTGACTACATCGCTATAGTGCAAGCACCGCGTAAATACTTCCTGGAGGTGAAGTGGAAGCTTTGCAATCTACAGTCGCAATACATGTTGCTGTATCTGGCCAGACTGAAGGTTCTATTTCGAAGAAAGGCCCCATTCTTTTGTAGCCTCAACACTGCATGGGATTGACTGTTGGAGCGGAAGTCACACCCAATGACAACCACAAGGGCAGAGGCTGGGGACTGGGTTTCTCCATGAATTTGCAACTCTAAAATGATACATCAGGAGGTGCCACAGCTTGAGGAAACATACCATGGGTGGGGATGGAGACTTTTCCCCTGCAGGCTCTGGCTATGATGATGGCCCATGACCACCTGTGAGCTGAGGCTGGACAGTTTATATGGAGGCTACTCTTCTGGAGTTGCTGAGGTGCTGGGTTTTAAGATGCATCTAAGGGCAGCAGATGGCAGGTTTGGACGATGTGATGTTGGATGACATCGGCTAGCACTGGAAACAGTTCCTCAATTTGCAGAAGTCTTTTAATGTTTTCACTTATTTTACGTTTACATTTTCCTTTCACTGTTATTTTGTAGTTAGGTGACTATGGGGGCAAGAGGTGCTTCATGGCTAAAGGTGTGGGGGAGGGGGTGGGGGTTTGGGGTGGGGAGTTTTGTGACACAACAAAAGCGGCTCGTGCAGGCCTTGATTCTAAGTGATTTGCCATGACTCATGTTTCTAGTCTTTCGCCCCACTAATCCAACTACTGAATGTATATGAGGATGCTTTGGGTCTACAAGTTAACTGTGCCAAGTCTTCACTGAGCCTGCTGTCTGGGCCCTTCCCTCCTCCAACCCAGGCCTACTGGGACCTCAGATATGTGTTGGGCAATTTCATATACTTTGGGATGCGCATCTGGTGACCTGGAAAAATGCTAGGGGCTTAATGTTGCTCTCCTGGAAATTAAGGTTAAAGGTTACGTGGCCTATTGGAGTACACTTCTCTTGAATATACTTCGGTAAATTGCTCTCTTCAAAACGATTGCTCTCCCACAGCTGCTATATACTATTCATAATTACCCCTGTAGAATTCCACAGCAATGGTTTGTGAAGCTGCAAGCAACTATAAATAATTATATCTGGGGTGGGAACCCTACTAGGGCTACACATAAAAACTGTATTCAAGTGCCTTTTGATGGGGGCATCAGGGACAAAAAACTCTACTTTTGGGTGGCATACATAGTGCCGATTAACAACTGGAGTTTCAGAGAGAAAAATGATCCAGCCTTCCGTTTGAGATGAGGTAGGTATTCAGAGTCTGCTCCTTGGTCATGACCCTATAGTGTAGGGGTCCCTCACACTTGCCTCACATGCCTTACTGCATGTTGGAATATGGCCCTCTCTGAGTGGTCACCCCAAACTTTTTGACTTCCTCCTCCTCTTTTTCTGACCTCTTTTTTGTTGGTGTTAGGATTCTGGACATTTTACCACTGCTAACCAGTGCTAAAGTGCATGTGCCTCTCCCTAAAACACAGTAACTTTGGCTCATACCCAATTGACATATTCATTTTATTTGTAAGTCCCTAGTAACGTTTAATAGAGGTGCTTATGGCCTGTAAATTAAATGCTACCAGTGGGCCTGCAGCTCTGATTGTGCAACCACATAAGTAGCCCCTTAACTATATCTCAGGCCTGCCACTACAAAACCTGTGTGTGCAGTTTCACTGCCACGTCAATTTGGCATTTAAAACTACGTGCCAAGCCTTAAACTCCCCTTTTTCTACATATACACCCCTAAGTTAGGCCCTAGGTTACCCCTAGGGCAGGATGCTATGCAAGTAAAAGGCAGGACATGTATCTATGTGTTTTACATGTCCTGGTAGTGAACAACTCAAAAACAATTTTTCACTACAGTGAGGCTTGCTCCTCTCATAGGCCAGCATTAGAACTTCCCTTATATACCTTTAAGTGGTAGATTCTGATCTGAAAGGAGTTGCTCTGTTGTTTAGTATGGCCAGAATGGTAATAGAAAATACTGCTTATTAGTGAAGTTTGATTAAATATTGCTATTTTAGAAATGCCACTTTTAGCAAGTTGACATTTCTTTGCACCTACTGGCTTCTGTGCCTTGCAGCCTGTCTCCAATCCACGTCTGGGTTGTGCTGGTTGATAGCTCCCCTTGTACACTCCACTCAGACATCCATAAACATAGGACAGCCAGCTGCATCTGCATTCATCTGTATACTGAATGGGTCTCCCTGGGCAGGAAGGGTGGAGGTGCTCTCATACTTCAAAGGTCTGTGGCCTGACCCCACACAAAGGACTGATAACCCCCCCAAAGGGATCCTGGCAAACAGGGGTGGGCTGAAAGGGGACCTTGTGCACTTCAAAGGCAACTTTGGGGCACTTTGGGGTGTGTATATATACTGTGACCCCACCAAAGCAGACACTACTGGATCTACATCTGGACTCTGTCAGAGAGACTGCCTGGCTGCCCAAAAGACTCACCTGGACTGCTTTGCTGGATGGCCTGCTGCCCTGCTTGTTGACCTGCTGACTGCTGGCACCTGACTCTTCTAAAAGGACTCTGCCTTCCCGAAAAGTGCTCTCCAAAGGCTTGTATTGAGCTTACCTCCTGTTCGGAGGCTCAAGGCCGCAAAGACTTCACCAAAGAGAAGAAGATCCCTTTGAGCCTGCAGAAATTGATATAGCTCCTGCCTCGCAGCGGCAAAATTGCAGCAATGTCCACTGGATCGGCGCAGCACCTGTGTCGTATTTTGGACTCTTGCTCTGAGCAAGACTGCTGGTCTCAGGATGACAGTACTTTCGTTTGTAGGTGACTAAGTCTTTCCTACAACTAGTTGCAACTGTTGTCCAAACCTTACTGGCTCACTAGCAGTACCTCACCAGAAACACTATCGTAAAAGGTGATTTATGGCAGGCGTTTATGCATGGACTCAAAATAGGATATCTCAGGGAATGTCATGGTTAAACTGAGATAACCCTTTTCTCACAGATATATTATGTCTCATACAAACAAAGGCAATAACACAGATGCAGTGAAGTTATAATAGTTTTTATTTAACATAACTGCAATTTGCGATAGGTTGCATGAACTGCAATGATTAGGATAATGAATATACCAAGCAACAGTATTGTGAAGAAGAGAGTCATTGTTATGAAGACCCCCACCATTTTGCAATATATGAAAGAAAGATATATATATGTATATATAAGATGGAATATGCCCTAATACCCTAAATGAGAATAGGCCTAACCTCCTCCCTAAAGGAGAGCTGGGTTTGCTAAAACCTAATCTGCCAAAGCTGTGTCCATGAGGGGAGCCCCCAACCCGCGTTACCTTGGAATGAGGTCTCTATCTCAGACTCCGCAGGGACACGAAGACTGGGTTAGTGTCAAGATGACTGCAGCATCGGTATCAGCGATGGTGGCGATGCCCTCTGGTCGGAATCCCTCTGATTATCTGTCTAAAAGTGTGATGTATTTATACAGATCTACAAGGTCCCCTGACGTATGTGTATTCCAAAACAATAGATAACAGGCATGCTTGGGACGGCAATTAATATCAACAATCCCTCGAAAGTATAAAGAGGGAAAATCCTTAAGTGTGAACACCTACTGTTTGTTTGTCTTTTGTGCTTGATCTTGACGCCTTGGCGCAGTGACACTGATAATAAAACTCATAACAAGTGGCCTAACTATAAACAAGGCAGCCATCTTAGAAGAAATCAATAATTAAATGGGCTAAGACAGAGCAAGCTAAGTAGGTTAAAAGTCACTAGGTGACGGGGGCAAGAGTCTACAAGCCAGCGGCTAAGCTAACTCTTGCTATCCCATTAAAATGAACTAGGATTCACTACACCTGCTGCTTCTCACCAGTGCATTAAGGATTTTCAACACATCGTCTGTGGGCGTCAAGATATCCCTGCATCGAAGTGAGGAACCAAGGCTGTGCTTCTGGAAATTGACGCATCACCTTGCAGCATGGAAAGAAACTACACATCGGATGTGCAGCACTGGAAAATCCGACGCAGCGTCTTATTTTTCAACGCATCTCCTCCTCTGCGGCCCTGTGCGTCATTATTTTTTATGCATCCCAGGTACTATGTGTTACGAGGATACAATTACTGCTTCTTAAGGATTGAGACTCATGTAAACATTTAAAAAGTAATATCTTGACTTCTTCATATTGTATTTTTTTGTCATTTTGGTCTTATTTTATTCAGATAAATATTATCTATTTTCCTAAACTGGTGTGGAGTACTTTTTGTGGTGTTTTCACTGTGCTACTGTATGAGGTAATGCATAAAACCTTTCCACATTGTCTTCTAAGTTAAGAGTGCCTGCTCCGTGCCATGTTACCAGAGGGTGAGCACAGAATAATTTAGGTTATGTAGAGACTTACCCTGTCTAGGATTGTGGTCCCTACTTGGACAAGGGTGTATACCTCTGCCAACTAGAGACCCAGTTTCTAGCACTGCTGTTCCCACAGAGTGCTGGCAGAAAGCCCTGAGATGGATGGGGTAGACTGCAAAGGCCACAAAGGAATCACCCTCGTGACTAGGCACATGGTTGAAATCATCCACGCAACTCAAAGTGTTCCAGAAATGGGGCAAGCTGGGCATATCTAAACTAGGTGACATTTGGACCCACACCCATATACGTTTCTGTGGACAACTGAGCAAGAAGTTTGGGCTACATCTTACTCAATTCTTTATCTATAACTAAGGCATGCTCTGGAATATCTTGTGATGAATCCTGACCCTTTTCCTGACCACAGCCCACTAGAGAGCGTTCACGCATATCTAAGAGCCTAGTTGTTAATGCACCAGACCTTTGACAATCTTGTTGGAATGCGGGGAAGATGACATTGGAGAATTCGTTACTGTGCCATACCCTAAGACCATTCTGTGGGAAAGCTGAGAAGCTTACATTGGAGAATTTGATGAGGAAGATTGGTTTGAGGTGAGAATGGTGACCAGACAGCTAGTGACCTCCACAAGACTATGACTGATAAAATTCAAATACTTCCACGTCATCTATTATACAATGGTTAGACTCTAGAGGATGGAGAGGGTGGTGGGCCTGGAGTGCCTTAGATGCAGAGTGGCCTGGGGTGCCTGGAATCACACAGTGTTGGAGTGCCCAGTGCTTTCTACTTACTGGAACAGAATCCTTTTAACGCTGGAGGAGGTGATAGGCATCACACTGGGGTGAGCTCCCAAGATGGCTCTGCTGGAAGTGTTTCCAGGCTGGGACGGGCTTCGAGGCCAGTGCATTCTGGTGGGCATTGCTAAGCATGACATAGCATGACACTGGATGTTAAAGACGTCTCCCCTTTTTGGGAGTGATTGAGGGGTATAGATCATTGTTCAATTGCTGAGGAGGAGGTTTATAAATTCAGAGGTTGTCCGCACAAGTACACCAAAGTATGAGGCTCATGGAATTACCATTTTCACTGCCTGTGAACTATATGTAGATAACCTCTTATTGAAACTGACACCATACTTATCTGGATCCCCGGATAAGACCAGAAAAGTAGGGACCAGATAGCCGCTCTTTATCTGTAACATTGAGTTGGTTTTATGCTCCTTTGGAAGCTTGTATGTCATGTTGATGATGTTAATCTTTGTGTTGTTAAAAAAGCAGTAAAACAATATATAAAAAAGAATGTATCTGAACACATTCTATTGTTATTGTTGCTGCTGTAGGGTACACAGCCCACATGTATACCCACTTGCCGTTTTTAACTCTGCCCTGCACAATGCTGTCTACAAACACACTATCGCTGTGGCAATCACCACCTACTTTGAGTTGAGATAATGCAGGCTCAGTTAGTGAAACACGTACAAAGTGTGAAACCTTTAAAGTCTGTATCAAGGGAGTTTGTATAAGCATTCCCACAGGGGTTCTTTGAGCACTCCAGAAACAGTTGCATTCCTTAGCGACAGAGCTACAATAACTAGAAAGTGCTTATGCCGACTATCATTCAAATGTCACCTCTTTGCTCAGTAAACAGTGCTCAGACTCAGAGAAACTCACTAGATGGCTGGAATATCCTGCCCTAGTGCACCCGAGGGATATAAGTGGGGCAGATTATTGGCCAGCTGTCTTAGCCTCTCAAGACCCATACATCCATAATAATGATTCAGCACCCTCAAGGACATATCTTGTGTTCTCACCTAGCCATCAAATCAGAGGATGATTCTTTTTATGCAAATGTATGTATTTCGGTGGAGACCATTGCGCAGGAACAACAAAACAATGTTATCAGACCTCCTGCTTCCCATCCTAATTTAGATAAGGGTGTTTCCACCACATTTGATGTCTGACCCCACTTAATTAAAATAAAAGCAGCACTAGATCAACTGGCCTCTAGTGAAATTCCTAGTAGTGATTGTTTACCTACCAGTCAATATTAGCATTTTGTTTACATCAAATGTATCTGGTGCATCTAATTTGCAAAGGATTTTACATTCTTTTGATTAAATACCTGTAGATAGTGTTTCTGCCACAGTTATATCCATTGGCATGGAGAAGCGTTTGATTCACTTAACTAAAGCTATCTTTTCCAGAATCTGAAAAGTGTGATATTTGATGTATTTTTCTCATGAATCAGAGTTCAATATGGGATGAATACTTCTTGCATTAGGACTGGGAGACAGTTATCTCGTCAGATACAGATAGAGAGACCAGACAGGGATGTTCCTTGTCCCCCTTGCTGTTATCACTAGAGATAAAGCCCTTTGCCAGTCATGTGTGACTGAATAGTAATCAGATTGGCCTAAACTTGAAGGAACAAATGCATATCATCTCATTATAAGCTGATGATGTTTTACTGTGCATCCGGGATGTGCGGTCTGGTCTTCCGTCGGCCTTACAACCTCTTGAGGGCTTCAATAGAGCGTCTGACCTAAAATTAAACACAGATAAATCATACATTTTCCCTGTAATGTTGTTGGTGAACAAGAACTAACTGACTTAGACAATGGGGGACTTAAATTGACCCTTCAGTTAATACGATACACACGAGTTGAGGTTTGTAGACAACAACTGAACATAATCACAGGTAATCTGGACAGAGCCTTAGCAGATTCTACGATCTATGCAGGTGTCTGCAAAAAATTACCCTGTCTTCTCTAGGTAGGGTGGCTGAGCCTATAATGACTCTTTTACCCCAATTACTATACTATTTCTCAACTGTTGCAGTGGTAATCACAGAAATAGTATATCTGTCTATTGCAAAATGAGGCCTCGTTGCCCCTGATTTTGAGGCATATTATATAACTGCACAATTCCGATTGGAAGTCCCATTGTTGGCATCTTCTCTCACACCAGAGTTATGTTGCATTACAATACATTGGTCTTACACTGAAGAGTAGATCAATCCATAGGTCCGCTTTGGTGACTGGCGACTTGCTGACAATATATAGTCCCTGATGGTTGTTGCTAGGTACTGTTGGCATGGATGCACACAAAAATTTAAGAATAACTATTCCAATACCCCTTAGTTACCTATTTTGGTCTTACAGGGCTGTCACCAGCTCAAAGGAAGAACCAACACAAGTGCATGGTCTGATCCCACCATCACACAGGGTGATCAGCTCTATGATTGAGGTGTAAATTAGGAAATTACAGGAAGAATTTCCCATACCCTCTGGACAGTTCTTGACATTCACTGCATTGGTCCAACTCATTGCTACATCTAGGGTACTACCCGATAGGATCCTGAAACGAACAGCATCATGCAGATGCTTCTAATTTGGATAGATACTCGACATATGATTTCTCACCTATATAGGGAGGTCAGATCTGTGCATGGGGGAACTTACCTGCTCTTAAGGTTACCTGGGTACATGACTCTCGGGTTTTGAGTGGGCAACCACCTTAGATAAAATTCAGTAACCTACATCAAACATACCTAACACCCTCTAGTTTACACAGAATATTTCCTAGGCTTTCCAAAACGTCTTAGATGCAACATTTCTGTATAGGGCATAGACCTATCTGATAATTCAAATTTACTGGGATAACATTACAGGTTTACTTTCAACCTGAATGGGGAGGTGACAATTATCAGACCCTGATGCCTTTTGGGCATTATATCATGGCCCAAAGATGACAAAATTAAATGTAGGCTTATTGACTTGGTTCTATTAATAGCCAAACAGGCTATTGCCAGTTGGTTGAAATCAGAACATGACACTGAAATCCACAAATGAAGGTCATAACTTTAAACGTTGGGTCAAGCTGAAGACGCCACAATTCGTATCCTTTGTCGCCACCTTAAGAAACAGGCGGAGTTAACAGATTGAGGCCTTATTTGCTCTGGATTGACCTTAAATCTGATGAAAAACTGCCTTACCCTAAACTATGCTCCCTTTTTAGAATATGCTTCTAATGTCCTTAAAAGATGCTATTAATAGTTTATCCTTTCATGATCTGCCATCTTAATTTATTTCAGGTCTCTGTACCTTTTAGCCAAAGACATGAGGATCCTGGATTGGATTGATGTCTCTTGCACCCTTTTTTGTTGTATTTTAAATTAGTTTTCTCAACTGGCATTCCAGTAATTTATGCCACCTTGTACATGCTGTGTAGCACATTTGAACCATGTTTTAGAATACTATACTAAAAGTGAAGAAAGGAAATGATGACACGTTTTTTTTTTACCCAGGACCTGAATAATAATATTGCAGTGACAGTTTAGCTGTGTGATTGTGCCAATGGGATCCTAGGGAGTTCTATTTGCAGAATAACCCAGTCTTAGCATCCATCACAAGAGTTAGGCCAGAACTGTACTTTTACCTGAATCTTCTTTTGCAAACTGTAAAGATAAGGACACACACGTTTCTTGAAGAATGCATAGCTTTCACCAAAGGTCCAGCTTCAGTTTCTGTTGCTATCCCCTCCAACTCCTCTTCCTTTCAGTACATTCCACAAATGATGTCACATTTAATTTCTCTCCTCATCATCAGCATTATGACGTCTCCACATATCTTCCCCCTTCCACATCCATCACAAACAATTTGTCAACAAAACAACTATAATACATTTGAAAAACATATTGCATATCAGGGGTGTGAAATTCCTACAGCCCTATGCTAAGGACATCTTGTTTAGGGTCAAGGACCACAGGTTTTCGTGTCTATTTTGTCTTTGGGAAATGTAGACCCAACCCCCTGCAGCACAAACTCTTTGGCTGCTAGTTTACAGTACCACATTATGGATCAGGGAAAAGTATTGTCTGTAGTTGAGATAATATTTGTGTCCATATGTTCTGTTTTAACTTGAGTATCTATGCTTAATTAATGCAAAACCTTTATTACTAGGGTGACCGCTCAAAGGAAACATTGTAAGCTGGGACTGAACTACTGGCAGTGGTTCTAGTATAAAAATGTGTACATGCACTTGCACAGTGTACCGATATGGGGCTACAAATGATGTTCCCAGAACACTCTCTGATTAGATGCAAATATTTGTAGAAGTTTGAAAGCAAGATTGACAAAGCAACTAGGAAAAATGTTTTGCTAAACTACTGTGAACTTCTTAGGTACAGTTTCTGGCAAAATATGTTGATGGTTGCTAGTGATGGCCCAACAATATATATAATGGAAAATCAGGGTAAGAAGTTTCAACAAGATTATGGATAACATGAAAATAAACAAGCATTGGCAAAGCCAATAGGTCTGACATTGGTGATCAGCCTTTAGGTTTTGTCAATGCGTGTCTTGTTTTGACATGGTTTTTGTAAATTGCTGCCATAGTTTGTTGTTGCACTATCTGGCACCAAAGGGACAAGTAGATTTTTTTTATAGGACAACTAGATTTATAAACAACTTATCCCACAGACACGTAGATATTTTATTAAATTCCACACCCCTGGCATATATTTGAAAAACATTGCATATTCTACATTCAGACAACTACACCTTTCACTTCCCAGGGTACTATCTAAACAACTTATGTACCCCTCCACATGCAACCTATGAACCTTCTTATTATTGGTGCACCATACAATTTGATCCCTAATTAATGAATCAGTTAACTGCTCAAATTGACAAGATAATGCTAATCCTCTTAACACAGTCACATAGGATGCAATGTCTTGGTTAGCTTTCTGTTCTCTCAAAAAAAACTTAAGGATTTCAAGGACCAGATTAGTTTTTTGGGTTAAATTGCAAATCCAACATCTGTAAAGACATTTCATAGACATTATTAGGCTGACCATTTCCCATGCCTGGAGACACTTCTGCTAAGTCTTCATATAGCCTTCTTCCTTCAGCACCTAAGTGATGAAGAACAATGGCTTGCCATCTAAGTAGTCCATACTTGTCACCTACAGTAGCCAACATGCTTTGATCTGCCATATTACCTGTAAGGAAACCTAAATAATAAACTAAAACAATAATCTAAAATCAAAAATATCTTATAACAAGCTAATCAAATAAGTTACAATAATTTAAAATACCAAACAACACTCAAGTTCTCTTGATTTTATTTTTATTTTTCCTTCTCTGCATAGTCACAAGCAGTTCCTTTTCTATCTTTAATCCATTGCTCAATGCTTTCCTCTAAGCCTGTAGAAGCTCCCATCTGGTGAGGAATGGCCATCTAGCAGGTAATTGCTTTGAATTTACTCACCTTGCACAATATTCAAACTAATGCTGGGAAACTCAGCTGGTAAATCACTTTCTTCACCCAAAGGCCATGCACTGAAATCAGCATGACAGGCAAATGCGTCATTCACAGTAATGAGTAAATGTTTCGCTCACGGTCATCTCCAGTGCCTGCTCCTTCACACAGCCAGTCGCTCGCAGTGATGAGTAAATGCGTCACTTACAGTTAGCTCCAGTGCCTCTCCTTTAAACAGCCAATAAAGAGTTGTCACGTGTACACTGTCTGCACACGACAAATTCCGAGGTTATGCTGTCCCATGCAAAAGCCGCTCTAACTTTTGTGATCCTGTGATGCTTAAAATTATTCTTTTAGTCTTAGTTTTCAGAAAGTCTTGTATAGATACTTGCTAATGTGGAGGTTGAATATACCACTTCCAATGGTTGAACAAGGCGCATCACTCAGTAACTTCTCTTAATTTTTTGTAATCCAGGGGTGAAGATGTAAAGATGTCTGTCTCCTACACAGAACATGTCCTTCTCATCACCAGTGTGACGATGAGAACACGCACTTTTCTTGAAGAATACATAGGCCCTCATTACGACCCTGGCGGTCGGTGATAAAGTGGCGGTAATACCGCCAACAGGCCGGCGGTAACTACCGCCAGATCAAGACCATAGCAGAAAGATCTCCGAAAGACAGCCAATGTACCACATGGATTGCCAGGGCGGAAACACCAGTCACCATGGCGGTAGCCGCCTACAGCCAGGCGGAAGTCAAAGTTCCGCCCACCATATTATGACCAGACAATCCGTCACCTTTTCTGGGGTGGTACCAACAACATCAAAAGCCCGGCAGAAACACTGCACAGAAGTGAAAGGACTCACCATTGGAGATACAGGGAAGAACCGCGCCGCCATGGAACCAGAACTGCAGGTATTTCCGATTATATTCTACGTTCTGCTTCACCACAAACACCAATGCCGATGAAGACGACAATGGTGAGTACAGCCGCCTAGCACACAAGGGCGGGGAGGAGCAAAAAAAGAGTGACACACACACGCACTATACACACCCCACACACACACACCATACACACAACCATCTGCACAAGAAAAGTCCCCCTAAATCAGTTGAATAATGCAAGGACAACAGGAATGTACCAAAGTGATTGTAATAAGATCAACACAGTATAAATAATAATTTAGCCAATGCTACAGATATTTACAAATGTACAGAAAAAGGGACACTGCCCAGTCCTCGGTCCCACTTGTCACCTGCATCATTACAGAGAGAACACTGCAGGGGCATCAGTTGGCAAATAGGCAGGCACCTCAGGGGGTGGGAGGGGCACCTCAGCGGGAAGCGGAAACATGACTACTGGTTCTGTTCTGGAGGGGGAAACATGCCCTGTGCTTGGTCCTGGGGAGTGAAAGGCCACAGTCACTCAAGTGGGGTGTCTTCCCCACTGGTTCTGGAGGGGGCAACATGCCCTGTGCTTTGTCCTGGGGAGTGATAGGCCACAGTCTCTCGAGTGAGTGTCTTCCCCACTGGTTTTGGAGGGGGTAACATGCTCTGTGCTTTGTCCTGGGGAGTGATAGGCCACAGTCTCTCAGGTGGGTGTCTTCCCCACTGCTTCTGGAGGGGGCAACATGCCCTGTGCTTTGTCCTGGGGAGTGATAGGCCACAGTCTCTTGAGTGGGTGTCTTACCCACTGGTTCTGGAGGGGGCAACATGCCCTGTGCTTTGTCCTGGGGAGTGATAGGCCACAGTCTCTCAAGTGGGAGTCATCCCCACTGGTTCTGGAGGGGGCAACATGCCTTGTGCTTTGTCCTGGGGAGTGATAGGCCACAGTATCTCGAGTGGGTGTCTTCCCTACTGGTTCTGGAGGGGACAGGCCGCACAGCAGCCATGGAGGCTGGATCACATTACATCCGCCGGCGGTGATGGCTGCACTGTGGTAGTGCTGGTGGTGGTGGTGGGAGGCTCCTGCACAGCCCCTGCACCCTCAGATGGCAGCACTGTGGTGGTGATGGTGATGGTGCTGGTGGTGGGAGGCTCCTGCACAGCCCTTGCAGCCTGCGATGGCTGCACAACCACAGTTGGTGGTGGGGGCTCCGTGACAGCTGCTGGTGTAGGCTCCTTCCCCTTCTTGCCTGCTGTTGCAGGCTCCTTGCCCTTCTTGCCTGCTGGTGCAGGCTCCGTCCCCTTTTGGATGGCTGGTGGAGATTCCTTCCCCTTTCGGCTGGCTGGTGCAGGCTCCTTCCCCTTCCTTATATGTGGCATGGAATTCTTTCCACCACGATTAGGTGTAGATGAAACTCGGCTTGTGGACTGTGTGGCTGAGGTGCTTGCCTGGGTTTGTGATACCCTGGCCATACGTGCAGGATGGGGGGAGGGGCAGGGAGGAGGTCAACGGTGGAAAGGAAAAGCTTTTTAGGGACACTGGGCCGGGAAGAGGGAGAAGTAATGGGAGTGGAGGATGAGGGAGTGGTTGTTGGAGGTGTCTGTCTGCTGGATTTGGGTGCAGGTGCATGGGCTGTATGCTGTTGTGAGGTGGATGGCTGTTGGGTGTCTGATTGCTTGTGTTTGTATATTTTAGGAGGGGGGACAGACACAGTGTGAAAGGACACAGGGGACGTGTGCATGGCTGTTGTGGAGGTGTCTGCCAGTGAGGCGTGTGTTCTGCTTGGTGTTTTGATGATGCAGGTAGTGGATGATGATATAGTGCATGCAGGTGTGAGTGTAGACGTAACTGGGTGGGAGCTGGAGGAGGACGAAGAGGGGGAGACAGTGGAAGTAGAGGATGTTGTTGTGTCTGCAACTGGATGGTGTTTGTTGTAAGTCCCTGTGGGATGAAGTGTGGTGCTTGTGTTTGCCTGTGACCCTCTTGGGTGTTGGCCTCTGTGCATGCTCGTCTGGCTGTGTGCTTGGGATGGGTTGGGGTTGAGGGGAATGGGACTGGGAAGTGGTAGTTGGTGGGGGGACGGTAGAAACGGGACGATGGCTGCCATCAGAGATGAGGCCAGAGCCTGGATCGATCTCTGTTGGGCCGCCAATCCAGTGTGAATGCCCCACAGGAATGTATTAGGTTGTTGCATCTGGGCTGCCAGCCCCTGGACGGCATTCACAATGGTTGATTGCCCTACAGAGATGGATCTCAGGAGGTCAATAGCCTCCTCAATCAGGACAGCAGGGCTCACTGGGGCAGGGCCTGAGATGCCTGGGACGAAGGAGATGCCCACCCTCCTGGGTGAGCGAGCACGGGCAACTCGCTGAGGGGCTGCTAGGAGGGTGGTGCTGGTATGGGGGGTGGCATCTGTACCTGTAGCTGGGTTGGTCACAGAAGTGTCCGCCACCACAAGGGAGCTTCCATCAGAGGAGGTATCTGAGTCTGAATTGTCCCCCCAGTCTCCGCTGTGGTGCTCCCCTCGCCCTTCGTCCCACTGGTGGACTCAGCCTCCTGGGTCCTGTGGGTGCAGCTCCCTCCGTCGACGGTGCCTATGCTCCTCTGCCAGATGATGCTAATGCACATAAGGGCAGGATGAAAAAACAAGAAAGGGGGGGAGAGAGACAAAGGATACCTTGGATCAATGGCTGCACCAACACCACCGTTGGCGTACACAGCACCCTCACCCACAGGGAAAAGGCCTACGCACTATGCATTGTACCACCACTGATACTGCTAGCCACCAAGGCATGAGGGACACACACTGCTAACTGCAACACACATGGGACCCACGTTGCTCTGACCAGTAGTGGATGTTTACAAGATAGGTAGGCAGGATTAACCCTTCAGAACCCTAGCCACCAGAGGACCTACACAGCTTTGTCAGGCCTGGCCTAGGGGCACCCACTGACACATCCACCACCCCTAGAACCCCACTAGCCGTAAGTTGTAATGTTAGCCACTGTACTCACCCCCTTGTGGCTGCTGTGATGCCACAAGTGCCCATCTAGCTCTGGATAGGCCACCGCCAGCATGCAGGCCATCGGGGGCGGGGCGGGGCGGGGTCCGGCGGACACCCCTTCCTCATAAGGAGGCCATACCCAGGTGGGCCTCCACCGTCTTCTGTGCCCAGCCTCTCAGGTCCTCCCACCGTTTGTGACAGTGGGTGCTCCGCCTGCCATACACCCCTAGGGTCCACATGTCCTTGGTGATGGCACCCCATATACCCTTCTTTTGATGAGCGCTGACCTGCAGAGGCAATACAGACAGGAAAACGCCATTAGACAAACAGTCCAGTCAGTTACACATTTTGCCCACCATACCCATTTATAGCACTATTGGAACATCCATAGTCAAGCACCCAATGTGTACCCAGCCAGGTGTACATCCCTCCCCCTTACATGGAGCCATCACACACACCTTCATACATGTATGCCACATGCATCGTGCCCACAGTGTACTCACCAGTTGGTCTGGAGGCCCATACAGCAGTTGGTACTGGGGTAGGACCCCATTCACCAGTCTCTCCAACTCCTCCGAAGTGAAGGCTGGGGCCCTTTCCCGGGTCACACAGGCAGTGGCAGGTTCCAGACACAGGTCACAGCAGCACATACAGTGTAGGTCCTCTCCTATGGAAGGTCAGGTAGCAAGTGAGGAATCAGGCGGTGCATACCGTCACCGCCGGCATAGATCATCATTGGCCACTGTGACCCATAGGGCCCAATATTAACCAATGACGATTTGCACAGCGGTTCCCGACCGCCTCCCACCACGGCGCAAAACGTCAGCGGAATTACCTCACTTCCACCTGTCCCCCCACACAGGACAAGCGGATGCCATTTCATGGAGGGGAGGGGCAGCCATGGAATCAGCTGCGTCACAGGAGAAATAGGCACATACTGGACAAATCACACTGACCAATTACATGTTTACAGAATGCAAACTACTGCTGTGGCTCCAATCTTCAGTTTGTAACAGCCTCCTCACTCTTGTGTCCCTTAGATACCTACCAATGCGGATGAATAGGAGATGGGGACATACCCCCGTGTACAGACCCCCTGGCGGACTTGGCTACACTGGAGGACTGGTACATTATCCTCACCTATAGACTGGACAGTGCCACAATGGAACTTGACCTGATCTCAGGTATCCGTCATCCCACTGGGATCCCCCCTCTTGTGCAAGTGCTATCTGTACTCCATTTCCTGACAACTGGTTGTTTCCAAGTGACAGTGGGCTTGGCAGCAGGAATGTCACAGCCAATGTTCTCAAACGTGCTGACAAGAGTGTTGTCTGCCCTGATAAAACACATGTGCAGCTACATTGTTTTCCCCCAGGTTGAGTATTTGGCCACAGTGAAGGCTGAGTATAATGCAATGGGACATATCCCTAACATAATTGGGGTGATTGATGGTACACATATTGCATTTGTCCCCCCCGCCAGAATGAACAGATGTTCAGGAATCATAAGAGTTTCCACACCATGAATGCTCAGATGTTGTGCTTGGAGGACCAGTACATCTCCCACGTCAATGCTAAGTATCCTGGGTCGGTGCATGATTCCTTTGCCCTGAGAAATTGCAGCATCCCAAATGTGATGGGCCACTTACAGAGGCACAGGGTGTGGCTAATAGGTGAGCCTTGGTTCCCACCCAGTATATGTTGGTGTATGGGTGTGGTGTGGGCCATATAGGATAGTGTGTGGCTAAATGTTGTCCCTCAATATTTGAAGGTGACTCTGGTTACCCAAACCTATCATGGCTGCAGATCCCTGGGGGAAATGCCAGGACAAGAGCAGAAGAACGTTATAATGAGGCACATGGGTGAACCAGAAGGATAATTGAGAGAACCTTTGGCCTCCTGAAGGCCAGGTTCTGGTGCCTCCATCTAACAGGTAGATCCCTGTGCTACTCACCCAAAAAGGTCTGCCAGATAGTAGTGGCATGCTGCATGTTGCACAACCTGTCCCTCAGATGCTATGTCACTTTTCTGCAGGAGGAGGAGCCTGGAGATGCCCCTTTGGCAGTAGTGGACCCTGTGGACAGTGAGGACGAGGAGACAGAGGATAAGGACAACAGAACATCTGTGATCCGTCAAAACTTCCAGTGACACACAGGTAGGACAGTGTAACTTTAAGTTTCAATTACTTTGGTTGTAATCTGTGTGGCAACTTACTGTTCCACTTACTGTTCCCTCTGGCAATTAATTTTGCAGATGCAGGTGGTTTGACAAATACTCCTGGTGTGATCGCTACAACCAGCTACAGGTCATTAATCCATGCTCATTCTATGTACAATTCATTTGCAATGTTTGTACCTGTTTGAAGAAATACAGATTTGATATACATGACATACTCCAAATGGATTTTTTTTCTAAGGGTGTTTATTGAAGTGCTAACATATAGGGGAAATGTGCAGTGGGATGGGGTGATGATGGAGGAAAGTCCAGTGTATTGTTCCAGTCTGTTTCCAGTCTGTTTGTAGCACAGGTGCATTGTCCATGGGGACATAGGAAGGGGAGCAAAGGCAGTTCGAGTTGGACAGGGTGACTGAGTGGGACACAAGGGGGACAATCAGGAGAGTCTAATTTCCTGGCAGGGGTCTCATTGGATCGCAGGGAACGTTTGTGGGGTGGTTTACCTTCTGCAGGGGGAGGGGTTCTGGTGGCTATGAGTCCTGTGGCGGGGCCTCCTGGCCACTAGCGGCAGCGGAAGCGGAGGGCTGTCTGGCTAGTGGCAGGGGTCCTCTGGTGTGAGACTGCCTCCCTCATAATGTTGGCCATGTCTGCCAGCACCCCTGCTATGGAGATGAGGGTGTTGTTTATGGCCTGCAAGTCCTCGCTGATCCCCTGGTACTGTCCCTCCTGCAGCCACCTGTTCTGCACGTTGTCCAGTATCTGGCCCATTGTGTCCTGGGAATGTTGGTAGGCTCCCAGGATCTCGGAGAGTGCCTCCTGGAGAGTCGGTTCCCTGGGCCTGTCCTCCCCCTGGTGCACAGCACTCCTCCCAGTTTCTCTGTTGGCCTGTACCTCTGTCCCCTGAACGGTGTGCCCACTGCCACTGACCCCAGGTCCCCGATTGTCTTGTGTGCGGGTTGTGGCCTGGGCTCCCTGTAGAGGTGGACACACTGCTGATTTACATGTCCTGCGGACAGAGGTGTGGGTACGCTGTGTGGCTGCTGTGGTGTTGTTTCCTAATGGGAGAGGCTCTGTGGTGGTGTGTGACTGTGCTTGGGTAACCGGCTGTTCAGTGGTCCCAGATGGGCCAGGTACATTGTCCAGATCCTGATGACCAGAGATACTGTCATCACTGTGGGCCTCTTCTGTTTGGGGACTGGATAGTGCTGGCACCTCCTCTCCGGTGACATTGGCTGGGGTACCTGTGGGATGTAAATGATGCGTTATGGTTTATGTGTATGACATATTGTACATCCTTGGCTTCCCCTCTATGGTTGGATTTTCCCTGGTAGCTTTCACTTTTGTTTGTTAGTGTATGGTGGGATTGTTAGTTCTCTATGCTGTGCATGATTTAGTGATGAGTGAGGGGTGTCCGTGCATTGGTACAGCATGCAGGGCTTGGCATTGGGATAAGTGAGATGTGATGGTGGTGTGTGTGGGATAGAGTGGAGTGATGGGGGTGAGGGTGGGGTTATGCGGTGGCATGCAGGTGGGGGGTGATAATAGTAGAGAGTTGACTTAACAGAGTCCAAACTTCCTCCGACTCTGGCCAGGCCCTCAGGATGCAGTATTGCCAAGACATGCTCCTCCCATGCTGTGAGTTGTGGGGGAGGAGGTTGGGGTCCACCGCCAGTCCTCTGGATAACAAGCTGGTGTCTTGCTGCTATAGAACGTACCTTCTAGGTTGTTCCACCTGTTCCTGATGTCATCCCTGGTTCTGGGGTGCTCTCCCACGGCGTTGACCCTGTCCACGATTCTCCGCCATAACTCCATCTTCCTGGCTATTCATATGTGCTGCACCTGTGCTCCAAATAGCTGTGGATCTACCCTGAAAATTTACTCCACCATGACCCTTAGCTCCTCCTCTGTGAAATTGTGGTGTCTTTGTGGTGCCATGGGTGTTATGCGATGTGTGTTGGTGAGGGTAAGTTGAGTAAGGTGTTGGGGTGTGTGATGTGGAGTACGTGAGTGGTGTACAGGTGTGAGTAAAGTGTAGCCCTAGTTGTGTCAGTGGTCTTGGTGTCTCTCTGGTGGCAATGATATGTAATCGTAAAGGGTTGTGGGTAATGTGGGTGTGTGTTTATAGTGGTGTGGGTGTGGTGAATGTATGGGTGTCAGGTGTGTGTTGTTTGAATGGGCCAATGTGGAGTTGTTTTGTCTGTGGGTGTCCATTCTGATCGCGGCAGTATGTACCGCCAATGGTTTACCACCATTGAATGTCCGCTGTGGTAATTTGTGGGTCATAATGTGATGGGCGTTGTTCTGTTGGCGTAACG
Source organism: Pleurodeles waltl (assembly GCF_031143425.1). Lineage (NCBI taxonomy): Eukaryota > Metazoa > Chordata > Amphibia > Caudata > Salamandridae > Pleurodeles > Pleurodeles waltl. Next base: position 728,198,123 of record NC_090438.1, read on the forward strand.
GCGTGGGTTTTGATACCGCCAGTTTATCCTGACCTTTGGGCTGGCGGATTTATGTATGTGGCTGAATTCTGTCGGATTGTTGTGTGTGTGTCATAATATGTTCAATGGATATTGGCCACTGTAAGTTGGCAGCCGTTAGCGTGGCGGTAAGCAGCAGCATTTACCACCAATGTCATAATTAGGGCCATAGTGTTAATCAAACGTACATCTCCAGCTTACATTTCTTTTGCTAACGTCTCCAAATCCTCTTTTTTTTTCAGCACAATCAATTTCCCTCTGCATCATCAGCATTATTACAGCTCCTCAGAAACACTTCTGAAAAATGTTGGGACTCTGTCTTGTAATGCAAGGACTGCACATCACAGTACACTTGTTTGTGGAAACATGCTTCTGTTACTTATCATCCAGCACAGTGTTGTTTGTGGTCTTTCAGCTATCCATCAGGATATCAAACAAAGTTTGATTATGCTCATAATTCTCTTCCAGGGGATCTTAATCACTGAACGGTTCTGCCCTTGTGCAGGATCCGGAGCAGTTTGTAAATATAATACAAAAAAGTTCATAGAGAGAGAAACATTGTTTTTGTAGCCTGAAAAAGGCTAGAGATGGTCACTACATTTAGGTGACTAGGAAATATCACTCACAAAAGGTTTTTTTCATAATGAAAAATAAAGGGAATACAGGGCAATGCTAACAAGCAGGCTGCTCAAGTGAAAGCTATAACATTTGCTTTATACCATTAAGTTCCTCACCCTTCCTGCTGTGTCCCATTATGTATCAGATCAGACGCTTGAGTCATTGCAAAACAGGACGTCATCTAGACCTTTGCTGCTTTTAGTACTGGGTCTTTTGGAACCAACGATGCAGTTATTTCTTTCTTCAGCACCTGCAAAATCTGCTTTTTCAAAACTGAAACAAAATATGAAGATCCTGAACAGAACAGATTCCTTAGGATCTGCGAGGAAATCACAATATGTTGCACATTCTTTCACTGTTGCCGCAGGTAAAGAAAACAAGTAGATAGATTCAGTTGGAAGAAAAATGTGTGTTACAGCCGCCAAAATTTTAAAAACTGCAAGTGTCTCTGCCTTGTTACGCAGCTACAAAAGATCGCTCTGGGACTCTCTGCGGAGCTTCAGGAAAACCTGCCAAGAGAAGGCAAATTTTTCAAGAAATCCTTCATGAAGGAATAATGATGTCCAACCAGATTATTAGCACTGCAGCAGATTCTTCAGACCGATCCATTCAATTCAATCCATTTTCAATCTTCATACTGTACCTGTGCATCAAGTGTACAGCTTCAATAGTGTGTAGTGGCCTGATGTTTTCATTCAGTGAAAATTTCGACATAGCCCTTTTTGTTAAAATCCTGAACAGTAAATTCAGCTGCAATTTATCAAGGCTGGACAAAGAATAAAAGTTAGCAGAGGATATCCTGCAAAAAAGTTGGTTGTGTAGGTATCTTTATGTTGTCCGTTCATATCAGTCCCACTTTTCCTCATCCCTAGTATACTTATGAAATTCCTGAACAATTAATGCTATTCTAAGATTCTTGTAGCTGTCCAACATGGTTTTGCCAGTTTTGGTTTTCCTACCTTCCCCTACAGCAAAACAGAAGATCAGATTCTTAGTGTATTTTACTTCTGGTAATTGAGGAATAAGTCACACCTAGATTAGAGTATGATCCTTTCTGCCATTTCACATGGTGCAAGCTTTAATTTCACAGGATGCAAGATCTCTTGCTTTGTCTTATACCACTGAGCCTGAAACTTTCATTAGAAATTTGAGGCAATAAGGAAGTCATGTTATTGGCCACAAATCCTTTTTTCACATCCCAGTGCAAAGGAAAATAGCTAGTCCCTCCCACTGTGCCCCTAAATTTTGTGTACACTTAGTTACATTTACTCTACCATACCTTGTCTATTATTAAATATTTCGTCATATGGTAACATGTAAGGCAGAATTATTCACCAAATGAGCCTATGGGAAAAAGGTCTTATTTTTTGCCACTTAAAAGTCAATTTGTAGGCATTCCTCTGGTCCCAATAGTGACATATCTCCCTCATCATTTAAATCTAGTGCCACTTCCAATCAGAGAACTAAATCGGACTTGAATATCACTTGAAATCATTGCACGCAATATTTAGCGCCTTGCATCTTAACAATTGTTAGCATGTGTCACTGACTGCAATAGTTGCTAGCACTTTATTGTGTGTGTTTATTATGAACTATGGCCCTCATTCTGATTCTGGCGGGCGGCGGAGGCCGCCCGCCAGAATTCCGCCCTCCAAAATACCGCGCCGCGGTCAAAAGACCGCGGCGGGTATTTCAAGTTTTCCCCTGGGCTGGCGGGCGCCCGCCAAAAGGCCGCCCGCCAGCCCAGGTGAAAACGACCTTCCCACGAGGATGCCGGCTCGTAATCGAGCCGGCGGAGTGGGAAGGTGCGACGGGTGCATTTGCACCCGTTGCGTATTTCACTGTCTGCCAAGCAGACAGTGAAATACTTGTAGGGGCCCTCTTACGGGGGCCCCTGCAGTGCCCATGCCATTGGCATGGGCACTGCAGGGGCCCCCAGGGGCCCCGCGACTCCCCCTCCCGCCATCCGGTTCCCGGCGGGAGAACTGCCAGGAACTGGATGGCGGGAGGGGGAGTCGGAATCCCCAAGCCGGCGCAGCAAGCTGCGCCGGCTTGGAGGATTCCTGGGGGCAGCGGGAAACCGGCGGGAGACCGCCGGTTTCCCTTTACTGACCGCGGCTAAGCCGCCGCGGTCAGAATGCCCCGCGGGGCACCGCCGGCCTGTCGGCGGTGCCACCGCATCCCGTGGCCCGCCAGGGTCGTAATGAGGGCCAATATATCTTTTAATGATTTTAGCCATTCATGTACCTTGAATGCATACATTTGTGATGATTTTAATTATTCACACAATGAAACTCATTGTCATTGGCACGTAAATAAATTAGAGAAAAAAGTATTTGGCTGAATTCCACCCACCCTATCATGGCACTGCCTAGCACAGAAGGATGGATCAGCCCAGTGTCCTACAGAGGATGGCTGTGATTTGTTGAGTAAGCAGCCCATTCTAGCAGCATGCAGTCCAGCTTCCCTTATAAGGCCCATCCCCAACTGTGGCTGGAATCAGAGGTGGAAGCCTCAATTCAGGTAGTCTTGTTGACCTCTGGAGGATGTCCAGGACAACAGGAAGGAAAGATTACCAGCCACAGACTTCCCAAGCAACAAGTGAGTTATGGGTATGTACTTTGGGAGGGACATTGCAGAGTCTGAAACAGCCAGCGAAAGGGAGTACAGTACAGCACAAACTTTACAGCCAGGTAACCTTTGAAAACTAAGACCCTCCACATCTGAAATCAGTGAAGTGAAAGCCAGTTTGCTGCAGTGCCCTTTCAGTGAAATCAATGGCATTAGCAGATGCTTCTTTTGCGCTGTCATGATCAGCCAGTAAATCCCTGTGGTGAAAAATTGAGTTAGATTAGATCACTTGCAGTATATCGAAATCTATGACAAATGTAATAATGAAATCAGTTACCCCAAGAAATAGTCTTGCTGTAGCATTTTCATCCTTTTCAGGAATCAGTGCTCATCGACATGGATGAATCTTTGGACCCATTAATTATTACGGTAGAACCATCAACAGAATTTCAATACCACCCCAAACAATTTAACACCATGACCAATGAGGACACTGAAGGAAAACTCCAATCCAGAAAAACGTTAAAAATATATTACAAACACAGCTCAAAGTCATGTAGACAATACACAAAACCAAGTTATAAAGGTACAGAATCATCAAGGGTTTCCAAAGGCGGCGAAATAGATTTAGGTGAACTAACATCAGAACTAAGCATTCCAGAAGAAGAATGAATAACATTAACAAGAATATCTGGGACACGGAAATAATGTGTTGCTCAGAGTTAACAATCATTGGTCAATTCAAATTAGCGGAGTCAAAAATCTTTGGCTGGGCACAAGTCATTCCTGCAGCTAACCAAGTCAGGGAAATACATGTGTGGGGAGAAACACATGCGGGCAAAAGACAAGAAGCACAAAAAAGACAAAAATAATTTGGAAAAAGATATTCTGGGACTGAAGGTCACTAACTAAGTTAGGCAAGAAATAAGTCGAAAGAGAAAGCGTCAGCATCTCAGAAGCTCTGTCAAGAGTCTTCTGAAGGGGAAAGTAAATAGATTTCAATGTCTAAAAGGCCATTTCAAGGGGCAAATGGCAGAGAGGATGATACCTTTCCAAGGGGTACAGCATTCAGGGGATCCTCATCAGCAAAGCATCAGGATCAGCAGGCATCAAGACAGCATCTGGGGACTGCAAAGGTCTGCCCGGGACTGCTCAAAGTTCAAATATCCATAAGTATTTTAAAATCCACTAACCATTCTGATTCAATAAAGGTATCAGTTTGTGTCATGTTGAATGGACATCATGCAATGGAATTAATCGTATGAATCCAAATTGAAACAGTCTAATTTCTTCCCAGGTCTGTCATCTGACTATCTTCCATCTGTGGGACTCCACGCACTTTTGAAACAACTGTATATGATACCATTCCATGTTTCACACTGTTCTTCTGTCCAGAACACCACGCTACATTATCTCTATCCTTAAACAATATAATCTATTATTATCTAGCTGAGCTTCTCATGTCAACATAACCTACAAGACAGTTCATGTTAGGAAAATCAACATTTCTCAGCACAGTCACAACAGGCCTCACTCATGTTGACACAAGAGAAAAAATAAAATGCATTTACTTGATACGTTTTAGTAAAATATGTTATATGCAAAGTTATAAATTCAACATTTATAATACTGCTTTAATATGAGTAATACCTTTCATTTCAAATGGAAATCTTTGCTGCTGTATTTCATTAGATACAGCAGAGAGCGGCATTTCTCTTACTTTACACATAATTTTAAACGTATTAATCATTTACTAATCACTAGAAATTCAATATAGTTTCTATTTGCACTGTTAGTCTAGAGTCTAAGGGACAGATGTAGGTAGGAAAACATTTCCGACTCGCTAAATGGTATCCAAGAAGAAACAGCGGCTTCATTTTGCGACTCGCAAATGAAGTCGCACCGCAGATTGCAAGTCCGCTGTTTGCGAGGTTGCTTTTTGCGACCGCGCTAAAAACGAAAACGCAAATTGCGAGTGGGTGTCGCAAATTGCGACTGTGCCACAAATTGAATGCAGGTGCAGCAGAACACTCTGGAAAACACTTCCTGGCTCTTGATGATGACATCACAGCCAGGAAGTTAACTAATACACCTGGGAGGAGGGAGGACCACACCCATTTTAAACTGCTGAACAACCAACAGGAGGAACAGCAGCTACAATGGCAGACACTCCTAGAAAGAGAAAATTGAAATTTGCTGACAAATAACTGGAGGTGCTGACTGAGGAATGCTGCCAGCACCACAAACAACTTTTTGGGAGGGCAGCCCTCAGTGTGCCAGAGGTGGAAAAAAGATGGATTTGGACAGAAATACAGGACAAGGTCAACTCCATGGGTGTGAGCCACTGGAGTATTGAGGAACTGAAGAAACAGTGGTATGACCTGCGCTCCCGGACCAAGGAGAGGGTGGCAGAGCGGCTCCGGGAGATGAGTGGCACTGAAGGGGGACCATCCACCATACCACCACCCACATCCTTGGAGGAAAGAGTGGAGGAGACCTTGGAGCCAGAGGCAGTGTCCGGGATGGGAGAGCTGGACACGTCAGCGCCAGGACCATCAACCGGTGAGTACCATGAGACATGCATGTACACCCATATCTGCCATACCCCCACCTACCTAGTACACAGCAGCATGCACAACCAAAATAGCTCCATTTCATAGTAGCAACCACCTGCATGGTGCATTATGGGCAATGTAGTCAAGTAGGCAGTTGATAGGCAACAGTTTATTAGGAAACAGATAACAGATGGTAGATACTGACAGTGCGTTCCCTATGTCCCACAGGTCTCCCACACGACACCACCTCCAGCCTCAGCGTCCAGGGGCCACAGGTCATCCACCAGCCAGCACAGGACTCAGGACCAGCCACCACAGGGACCTGCACCACCCAAACACAGTCCCCTCCTGGTGCACCAGTGGCCATACTGGAGAGTGAGCCAGCACCCGGTCCCAGCCACAGTGCCGGTGTACAGGACACGGACCTCCATTGCGTCGCAGGCGACGTCTCAATGCCCCTCCAGTTCCACAGGGTGAGGCAGGGGACGCCTCCATGTCCGCCGCCGAGGCTGCACTCCTACGTTGTCAGCGTCTGCAGACACGAGAGATAAGAATCATATCAGGGGCCATGCGGCGCATGGAACGGAACCAGAACACAGGGCTGCAACTGGTACACACTGAGCTGCAACAGCTAAATACCCATGTTGGTGACCTTGCGCTCTCAATGAGACAACTGGTGTCAGAACTTATCACTGAGAGAGAGGGTGCAAGGCGCCGTGACCGGCAGCTCATCCACCGGCTGGACCGCATGTCTGACTCCATCGTACGGCTGGCTGTTAACACCACTGGGCTGCCACGGCACACGGTCAGCCTCCAGGTGGACATGGGCCACTTTGCCAGCGATGTGGCACGTGTGTTTGGGACGTATCAGCCACGCAGTAGATCTTATGGAGGCACGACAGGTGGCTAGGGGCGCGGCAGACACGCCGCAGGACAGTGAGGAGGGCTCTACCGTTAGCAGTGTCTCAGCCACAGACACCAGGGTGTTGCGCAGTGGTAGCGCAAGGCAGGGCACTGCAGATGCATCAGGAACCAGCCATGCTGGGCGAGCACGGTGTAGAGTGTGAGCTAAGCACTGTCCTTGACTGGAGGCACATGAGGTTAATGTCTCCTCATGCCAGGTGGACTTTTACGGCCCCTGAACTGTAGTTTATGTAAATAGTTTTTTGGTGCACATTATTAAATTCCTTGTTTGTTCCACTTCACAACTGGACTCTTTGTGTGTGACATTAGTGAGTGTGGTGTCATTTGCCACGTACCTTCCAAAGTATTGGTTTGCAATGTGGTCCCGTCTCTGTCTGCCTTGATTTGCAATGCTTCTATCCCCATGATGGCGATGTGGTAGCTCTTGCTCGTCATCCTCCGAATCTGGGTCTTCTGGGATGAGAGGTAGCCCACGTCTGGTGGAAATGTTGTGCAGTATAGCGCATGCGCCAACGATCTTGAAAGCTGTTATTGGGGCATACTGGAAGGCACCTCCACTCCTGTAGAGGCATCTGAATCTTGCCTTCAGCAGTCCAAAGGTCCGTTCTATAATATTTCGGGTCCTCCTATGTGCACTGTTGTATCGCCTCTCTGTCTCATTGCTGGGTGTTAAGTACAGGGTAAGTATCCATGGTCGTAGTGCATATGCACTGTCACCTGTTTGGCACAAAATGTACAATGTTAGCTGGGCATAGATGGGTTCCACATTGACCTGTGTGTATGTCTTCAAGGTGTATTCAGCTATACCTAGGAGGTATCCGTCTCCAAACTCCCCACGTTCTAGGCGTTGGTGTATTCCACTGTGCCTGAAAATGTAGGAGTCATGTGTACTCCCTGGAAATTTGGCAACCATGTCAGTGATAACATAATGGGCGTCACATACCACCTGGATGTTCAGTGAGTGGGTACACTTTCCGGTTGTGGAACAGATATTCCAGATTTGCAGGAGGGCATATTTGTATATGTGTCCCGTCTACACACCCTATTACATGGGGGAAGTTGGCAATCCTGTAGAATTCCAACTTGGTGCTGTTGATTTCTGCCTCATTCCTGGGTAGGTATATGTATCTGGACATGTGTGTGAGTATGGCATCTAGGAATGCTCTGAAGAACCGTGAGAGTGCACTTTGGGATACCCCCCCTGCCACGGCAATGACCCCCTGATAGCTACCCGAGGCCAAGAGGTGCAGTGAGCATAGCACTTGCACATGTGTAGGGATGGCGCTGCCGCGCACAGTCTGGCGTTGAGGCTGCGGATTGAGTAGATCTATTAAATCTAGGATTGCTGCACTGCTAAGTCTGCATTTATCATATATCTCCTCCTCAGTTTGTTGGAAAAGTGTCTGCCTGGTTCTGTATATCTTCTCCTGTCTCTGGCTCCTCCTCCTCATCTGCTGTGCGGCGTGGGCTCTCCTCCTCCTTGCTATCACATATATCTCTGCCATCTTGAGTTACCCAGGTGCCTTCTGGGTCTCCTTTTATACTTTGGTTCTGGTGACCACCTGCTCTGAGTTAGTGGTAAATTGGAAGTGCAAAATTGGCTTTTTGCGACTAGTCGCAATTTGCGAGTGGCTATTGCATATGGTTTGCTACTCACAAATAGCGACTTCCTATTTGCGGGTTGCAAAATGGGGTCGCTATTTTTGCGAGTTGGTAATGGCTTGCGTCGCATGTTGCGAGTCGGAAATGGGATTTTTGCATCCCATTTCCGATTTTGCGGGGTCGCAAATTGCGATTCGGGCCATTTGCGACTCGCAAAAGTTTGCTACATCTGGCCCTAAATTACAATATAACGTAGTGCAATGCTTTCTGCATTTAATCACTGGTTCCATCTTGACCACTGACACCATTTTGTGCTTTGCTTAGCTTCAAACGCCGTCATATTGGCAGAAGAACGTTATAATGAGGCACATGGGTGAACCAGAAGGATAATTGAGAGAACCTTTGGCCTCCTGAAGGCCAGGTTCTGGTGCCTCCATCTAACAGGTAGATCCCTGTGCTACTCACCCAAAAAGGTCTGCCAGATAGTAGTGGCATGCTGCATGTTGCACAACCTGTCCCTCAGATGCTATGTCACTTTTCTGCAGGAGGAGGAGCCTGGAGATGCCCCTTTGGCAGTAGTGGACCCTGTGGACAGTGAGGACGAGGAGACAGAGGATGAGGACAACAGAACATCTGTGATCCGTCAAAACTTCCAGTGACACACAGGTAGGACAGTGTAACTTTAAGTTTCAATTACTTTGGTTGTAATCTGTGTGGCAACTTACTGTTCCACTTACTGTTCCCTCTGGCAATTAATTTTGCAGATGCAGGTGGTTTGACAAATACTCCTGGTGTGATCGCTACAACCAGCTACAGGTCATTAATCCATGCTCATTCTATGTACAATTCATTTGCAATGTTTGTACCTGTTTGAAGAAATACAGATTTGATATACATGACATACTCCAAATGGATTTTTTTTCTAAGGGTGTTTATTGGAGTGCTAACATATAGGGGAAATGTGCAGTGGGATGGGGTGATGATGGAGGAAAGTCCAGTGTATTGTTCCAGTCTGTTTCCAGTCTGTTTGTAGCACAGGTGCATTGTCCATGGGGACATAGGAAGGGGAGCAAAGGCAGTTCGAGTTGGACAGGGTGACTGAGTGGGACACAAGGGGGACAATCAGGAGAGTCTAATTTCCTGGCAGGGGTCTCTTTGGATCGCAGGGAACGTTTGTGGGGTGGTTTACCTTCTGCAGGGGGAGGGTTTCTGGTGGCTATGAGTCCTGTGGCGGGGCCTCCTGGCCACTAGCGGCAGCGGAAGCGGAGGGCTGTCTGGCTAGTGGCAGGGGTCCTCTGGTGTGAGACTGCCTCCCTCATAATGTTGGCCATGTCTGCCAGCACCCCTGCTATGGAGATCAGGGTGTTGTTTATGGCCTGCAAGTCCTCGCTGATCCCCTGGTACTGTCCCTCCTGCAGCCACCTGTTCTGCACGTTGTCCAGTATCTGGCCCATTGTGTCCTGGGAATGTTGGTAGGCTCCCAGGATCTCGGAGAGTGCCTCCTGGAGAGTCGGTTCCCTGTGCCTGTCCTCCCCCTGGTGCACAGCACTCCTCCCAGTTTCTCTGTTGGCCTGTACCTCTGTCCCCTGAATGGTGTGCCCACTGCCACTGACCCCAGGTCCCCGATTGTCTTGTGTGCGGGTTGTGGCCTGGGCTCCCTGTAGAGGTGGACACACTGCTGATTTACATGTCCTACGGACAGAGGTGTGGGTACGCTGTGTGGCTGCTGTGGTGTTGTTTCCTAATGGGAGAGGCTCTGTGGTGGTGTGTCACTGTGCTTGGGTAACCGGCTGTTCAGTGGTCCCAGATGGGCCAGGTACATTGTCCAGATCCTGATGACCAGAGATACTGTCATCACTGTGGGCCTCTTCTGTTTGGGGACTGGATAGTGCTGGCACCTCCTCTCCGGTGACATTGGCTGGGGTACCTGTGGGATGTAAATGATGCGTTATGGTTTATGTGTATGACATATTGTACATCCTTGGCTTCCCCTCTATGGTTGGATTTTCCCTGGTAGCTTTCACTTTTGTTTGTTAGTGTATGGTGGGATTGTTAGTTCGCTATGCTGTGCATGATTTAGTGATGAGTGAGGGGTGTCCGTGCATTGGTACAGCATGCAGGGCTTGGCATTGGGATAAGTGAGATGTGATGGTGGTGTGTGTGGGATAGAGTGGAGTGATGGGGGTGAGGGTGGGGTTATGCGGTGGCATGCAGGTGGGGGGTGATAATAGTAGAGAGTTGACTTAACAGAGTCCAATCTTCCTCCGACTCTGGCCAGGCCCTCAGGATGCAGTATTGCCAAGACATGCTCCTCCCATGCTGTGAGTTGTGGGGGAGGAGGTTGGGGTCCACCGCCAGTCCTCTGGATAACAAGCTGGTGTCTTGCTGCTATAGAACGTACCTTCTAGGTTGTTCCACCTGTTCCTGATGTCAGCCCTGGTTCTGGGGTGCTCTCCCACGGCGTTGACCCTGTCCACGATTCTCCGCCATAACTCCATCTTCCTGGCTATTCATATGTGCTGCACCTGTGCTCCAAATAGCTGTGGATCTACCCTGAAAATTTACTCCACCATGACCCTTAGCTCCTCCTCTGTGAAATTGTGGTGTCTTTGTGGTGCCATGAATGTTATGCGATGTGTGTTGGTGAGGGTAAGTTGAGTAAGGTGTTGGGGTGTGTGATGTGGAGTACGTGAGTGGTGTACAGGTGTGAGTAATGTGTGGCCCTAGTTGTGTCATTGGTCTTGATGTCTCTCTGGTGGCAATGATATGTAATCGTAAAGGGTTGTGGGTAATGTGGGTGTGTGTTTATAGTGGTGTGGGTGTGGTGAGTGTATGGGTGTCAGGTGTGTGTTGTTTGAATGGGCCAATGTGGAGTTGTTTTGTCTGTGGGTGTCCATTCTGATCGCGGCAGTATGTACCGCCAATGGTTTACCACCATTGAATGTCCGCTGTGGTAATTTGTGGGTCATAATGTGATGGGCGTTGTTCTGTTGGCGTAACGGCGTGGGTTTTGATACCGCCAGTTTATCCTGACCTTTGGGCTGGCGGATTTATGTATGTGGCTGAATTCTGTCGGATTGTTGTGTGTGTGTCATAATATGTTCAATGGATATTGGCCACTGTAAGTTGGCAGCCGTTAGCGTGGCGGTAAGCAGCAGCATTTACCACCAATGTCATAATTAGGGCCATAGTGTTAATCAAACGTACATCTCCAGCTTACATTTCTGTTGCTAACGTCTCCAAATCCTCTTTTTTTTTCAGCACAATCAATTTCCCTCTGCATCATCAGCATTATTACAGCTCCTCAGAAACACTTCTGAAAAATGTTGGGACTCTGTCTTGTAATGCAAGGACTGCACATCACAGTACACTTGTTTGTGGAAACATGCTTCTGTTACTTAGCATCCAGCACAGTGTTGTTTGTGGTCTTTCAGCTATCCATCAGGATATCAAACAAAGTTTGATTATGCTCATTCTCTTCCAGGGGATCTTAATCACTGAACGGTTCTGCCCTTGTGCAGGATCCGGAGCAGTTTGTAAATATAATACAAAAAAGTTCATAGAGAGAGAAACAAATTGTTTTGTAGCCTGAAAAAGGCTAGAGATGGTCATTACATTTAGGTGACTAGGAAATATCACTCACAAAAGGTTTTTTTCATAATGAAAAATAAAGGGAATACAGGGCAATGCTAACAAGCAGGCTGCTCAAGTGAAAGCTATAACATTTGCTTTATACCATTAAGTTCCTCACCCTTCCTGCTGTGTCCCATTATGTATCAGATCAGACGCTTGAGTCATTGCAAAACAGGACGTCATCTAGACCTTTGCTGCTTTTAGTACTGGGTCTTTTGGAACCAACGATGCAGTTATTTCTTTCTTCAGCACCTGCAAAATCTGCTTTTTCAAAACTGAAACAAAATATGAAGATCCTGAACAGAACAGATTCCTTAGGATCTGCGAGGAAATCACAATATGTTGCACAATTCTTTCAATGTTGCCGCAGGTAAAGAAAACAAGAAGATAGATTCAGTTGGAAGAAAAATGTGTGTTACAGCCGCCAAAATTTTAAAAACTGCAAGTGTCTCTGCCTTGTTACGCAGCTACAAAAGATCGCTCTGGGACTCTCTGCGGAGCTTCAGGAAAACCTGCCAAGAGAAGGCAAATTTTTCAAGAAATCCTTCATGAAGGAATAATGATGTCCAACCAGATTATTAGCACTGCAGCAGATTCTTCAGACCGATCCATTCAATTCAATCCATTTTCAATCTTCATACTGTACCTGTGCATCAAGTGTACAGCTTCAATAGTGTGTAGTGGCCTGATGTTTTCATTCAGTGAAAATTTCGACATAGCCCTTTTTGTTAAAATCCTGAACAGTAAATTCAGCTGCAATGTATCAAGGCTGGACAAAGAATAAAAGTTAGCAGAGGATATCCTGCAAAAAAGTTGGTTGTGTAGGTATCTTTATGTTGTCCGTTCATATCAGTCCCACTTTTCCTCATCCCTAGTATACTTATGAAATTCCTGAACAATTAATGCTATTCTAAGATTCTTGTAGCTGTCCAACATGGTTTTGCCAGTTTTGGTTTTCCTACCTTCCCCTACAGCAAAACAGAAGATCAGATTCTTAGTGTATTTTACTTCTGGTAATTGAGGAATAAGTCACACCTAGATTAGAGTATGATCCTTTCTGCCATTTCACATGGTGCAAGCTTTAATTTCACAGGATGCAAGATCTCTTGCTTTGTCTTATACCACTGAGCCTGAAACTTTCATTAGAAATTTGAGGCAATAAGGAAGTCATGTTATTGGCCACAAATCCTTTTTTCACATCCCAGTGCAAAGGAAAATAGCTAGTCCCTCTCACTGTGCCCCTAAATTTTGTGTACACTTAGTTACATTTACTCTACCATACCTTGTCTATTATTAAATATTTCGTCATATGGTAACATGTAAGGCAGAATTATTCACCAAATGAGCCTATGGGAAAAAGGTCTTATTTTTTGCCACTTAAAAGTCAATTTGTAGGCATTCCTCTGGTCCCAATAGTGACATATCTCCCTCATCATTTGGATTTAAATCTAGTGCCACTTCCAATCAGAGAACTAAATCGGACTTGAATATCACTTGAAATCATTGCACGCAATATTTAGCGCCTTGCATCTTAACAATTGTTAGCATGTGTCACTGACTGCAATAGTTGCTAGCACTTTATTGTGTGTGTTTATTATGAACTATATATCTTTTAATGATTTTAGCCATTCATGTACCTTGAATGCATACATTTGTGATGATTTTAATTATTCACACAATAAAACTCATTGTAATTGGCACGTAAATAAACTAGAGAAAAAAGTATTTGGCTGAATTCCACCCACCCTATCATGGCACTGCCTAGCACAGAAGGATGGATCAGCCCAGTGTCCTACAGAGGATGGCTGTGATTTGTTGAGTAAGCAGCCCATTCTAGCAGCATGCAGTCCAGCTTCCCTTATAAGGCCCATCCCCAACTGTGGCTGGAATCAGAGGTGGAAGCCTCAATTCAGGTAGTCTTGTTGACCTCTGGAGGATGTCCAGGACAACAGGAAGGAAATATTACCAGCCACAGACTTCCCAAGCAACAAGTGAGTTATGGGTATGTACTTTGGGAGGGACATTGCAGAGTCTGAAACAGCCAGCGAAAGGGAGTACAGTACAGCACAAACTTTACAGCCAGGTAACCTTTGAAAACTAAGACCCTCCACATCTGAAATCAGTGAAGTGAAAGCCAGTTTGCTGCAGTGCCCTTTCAGTGAAATCAATGGCATTAGCAGATGCTTCTTTTGCGCTGTCATGATCAGCCAGTAAATCCCTGTGGTGAAAAATTGAGTTAGATTAGATCACTTGCAGTATATCGAAATCTATGACAAATGTAATAATGAAATCAGTTACCCCAAGAATTAGTCTTGCTGTAGCATTTTCATCCTTTTCAGGAATCAGTGCTCATCGACATGGATGAATCTTTGGACCCATTAATTATTACGGTAGAACCATCAACAGAATTTCAATACCACCCCAAACAATTTAACACCATGACCAATGAGGACACTGAAGGAAAACTCCAATCCAGAAAAACGTTAAAAATATATTACAAACACAGCTCAAAGTCATGTAGACAATAAACAAAACCAAGTTATAAAGGTACAAAATCATCAAGGGTTTCCAAAGGCGGCGAAATAGATTTAGGTGAACTAACATCAGAACTAAGCATTCCAGAAGAAGAATGCATAACATTAACAAGAATATCTGGGACACGGAAATAATGTGTTGCTGAGAGTTAACAATCATTGGTCAATTCAAATTAGCGGAGTCAAAAATCTTTGGCTGGGCACAAGTCATTCCTGCAGCTAACCAAGTCAGGGAAATACATGTGTGGGGAGAAACACATGCGGGCAAAAGACAAGAAGCACAAAAAAGACAAAAATAATTTGGAAAAAGATATTCTGGGACTGAAGGTCACTAACTAAGTTAGGCAAGAAATAAGTCGAAAGGGAAAGCGTCAGCATCTCAGAAGCTCTGTCAAGAGTCTTCTGAAGGGGAAAGTAAATAGATTTCAATGTCTAAAAGGCCATTTCAAGGGGCAAATGGTAGAGAGGATGATACCTTTCCAAGGGGTACAGCATTCAGGGGATCCTCATCAGCAAAGCATCAGGATCAGGATCAGCAGGCATCAAGACAGCATCTGGGGACTGCAAAGGTCTGCCCGGGACTGCTCAAAGTTCAAATATCCATAAGTATTTTAAAATCCACTAACCATTCTGATTCAATAAAGGTATCAGTTCGTGTCATGTTGAATGGACATCATGCAATGGAATTAATCGTATGAATCCAAATTGAAACAGTCTAATTTCTTCCCAGGTCTGTCATCTGACTATCTTCCATCTGTGGGACTCCACGCACTTTTGAAACAACTGTATATGATACCATTCCATGTTTCACACTGTTCTTCTGTCCAGAACACCACGCTACATTATCTCTATCCTTAAACAATATAATCTATTATTATCTAGCTGAGCTTCTCATGTCAACATAACCTACAAGACAGTTCATGTTAGGAAAATCAACATTTCTCAGCACAGTCACAACAGGCCTCACTCATGTTGACACAAGAGAAAAAATAAAATGCATTTACTTGATACGTTTTAGTAAAATATGTTATATGCAAAGTTATAAATTCAACATTTATAATATTTCTTTAATATGAGTAATACCTTTCATTTCAAATGGAAATCTTTGCTGCTGTATTTCATTAGATACAGCAGAGAGCGGCATTTCTCTCACTTTACACATAATTTTAAACGTATTAATCATTTACTAATCACTAGAAATTCAATATAGTTTCTATTTGCACTGTTAGTCTAGAGTCTAAGGGACAGATGTAGGTAGGAAAACATTTCCGACTCGCTAAATGGTATCCAAGAAGAAACAGCGACTTCATTTTGCGACTCGCAAATGAAGTCGCACCGCAGATTGCAAGTCCGCTGTTTGCGAGGTTGCTTTTTGCGACCGCGCTAAAAACGAAAACACAAATTGCGAGTGGGTGTCGCAAATTGCGACTGTGCCACAAATTGAATGCAGGTGCAGCAGAACACTCTGGAAAACACTTCCTGGCTCTTGATGATGACATCACAGCCAGGAAGTTAACTAATACACCTGGGAGGAGGGAGGACCACACCCATTTTAAACTGCTGAACAACCAACAGGAGGAACAGCAGCTACAATGGCAGACACTCCTAGAAAGAGAAAATTGAAATTTGCTGACAAAGAACTGGAGGTGCTGACTGAGGAATGCTGCCAGCACCACAAACAACTTTTTGGGAGGGCAGCCCTCAGTGTGCCAGAGGTGGAAAAAAGATGGATTTGGACAGAAATACAGGACAAGGTCAACTCCATGGGTGTGAGCCACTGGAGTATCGAGGAACTGAAGAAACGGTGGTATGACCTGCGCTCCCGGACCAAGGAGAGGGTGGCAGAGCGGCTCCGGGAGATGAGTGGCACTGAAGGGGGACCATCCACCATACCACCACCCACATCCTTGGAGGAAAGAGTGGAGGAGACCTTGGAGCCAGAGGCAGTGTCCGGGATGGGAGAGCTGGACACGTCAGCGCCAGGACCATCAACCGGTGAGTACCATGAGACATGCATGTACACCCATATCTGCCATACCCCCACCTACCTAGTACACAGCAGCATGCACAACCAAAATAGCTCCATTTCATAGTAGCAACCACCTGCTTGGTGCATTATGGGCAATGTAGTCAAGTAGGCAGTTGATAGGCAACAGTTTATTAGGAAACAGATAACAGATGGTAGATACTGACAGTGCGTTCCCTATGTCCCACAGGTCTCCCACACGACACCACCTCCAGCCACAGCGTCCAGGGGCCACAGGTCATCCACCAGCCAGCACAGGACTCAGGACCAGCCACCACAGGGACCTGCACCACCCAAACACAGTCCCCTCCTGGTGCACCAGTGGCCATACTGGAGAGTGAGCCAGCACCCGGTCCCAGCCACAGTGCCGGTGTACAGGACACGGACCTCCATTGCGTCGCAGGCGACGTCTCAATGCCCCTCCAGTGCCACAGGGTGAGGCAGGGGACGCCTCCATGTCCGCCGCCGAGGCTGCACTCCTACGTTGTCAGCGTCTGCAGACACGAGAGATAAGAATCATATCAGGGGCCATGCGGCGCATGGAACGGAACCAGAACACAGGGCTGCAACTGGTACACACTGAGCTGCAACAGCTAAATACCCATGTTGGTGACCTTGCGCTCTCAATGAGACAACTGGTGTCAGAACTTATCACTGAGAGAGAGGGTGCAAGGCGCCGTGACCGGCAGCTCATCCACCGGCTGGACCGCATGTCTGACTCCATCGTACGGCTGGCTGTTAACACCACTGGGCTGCCACGGCGCACGGTCAGCCTCCAGGTGGACATGGGCCACTTTGCCAGCGATGTGGCACGTGTGTTGGGACGTATCAGCCACGCAGTAGATCTTATGGAGGCACGACAGGTGGCTAGGGGCGCGGCAGACACGCCGCAGGACAGTGAGGAGGGCTCTACCGTTAGCAGTGTCTCAGCCACAGACACCAGGGTGTTGCGCAGTGGTAGCGCAAGGCAGGGCACTGCAGATGCATCAGGAACCAGTCATGCTGGGCGAGCACGGCGTAGAGTGTGAGCTACGCACTGACCTTGACTGGAGGCACATGAGGTTAATGTCTCCTCATGCCAGGTGGACTTTTACGGCCCCTGAACTGTAGTTTATGTAAATAGTTTTTTGGTGCACATTATTAAATTCCTTGTTTGTTCCACTTCACAACTGGACTCTTTGTGTGTGACATTAGTGAGTGTGGTGTCATTTGCCACGTACCTTCCAAAGTATTGGTTTGCAATGTGGTCCCGTCTCTGTCTGCCTTGATTTGCAATGCTTCTATCCCCATGATGGCGATGTGGTAGCTCTTGCTCGTCATCCTCCGAATCTGGGTCTTCTGGGGTGAGAGGTAGCCCACGTCTGGTGGAAATGTTGTGCAGTATAGCGCATGCGCCAACGATCTTGAAAGCTGTTATTGGGGCATACTGGAAGGCACCTCCACTCCTGTAGAGGCATCTGAATCTTGCCTTCAGCAGTCCAAAGGTCCGTTCTATAATATTTCGGGTCCTCCTATGTGCACTGTTGTATCGCCTCTCTGTCTCATTGCTGGGTGTTAAGTACAGGGTAAGTATCCATGGTCGTAGTGCATATGCACTGTCACTTGTTTGGCACAAAATGTACAATGTTAGCTGGGCATAGATGGGTTCCACATTGACCTGTGTGTATGTCTTCAAGGTGTATTCAGCTATACCTAGGAGGTATCCGTCTCCAAACTCCCCACGTTCTAGGCGTTGGTGTATTCCACTGTGCCTGAAAATGTAGGAGTCATGTGTACTCCCTGGAAATTTGGCAACCATGTCAGTGATAACATAATGGGCGTCACATACCACCTGGATGTTCAGTGAGTGGGTACACTTCCGGTTGCGGAACAGATATTCCAGATTTTCAGGAGGGCATATTTGTATATGTGTCCCGTTTACACACCCTATTACATGGGGGAAGTTGGCAATCCTGTAGAATTCCAACTTGGTGCTGTTGATTTCTGCCTCATTCCTGGGTAGGTATATGTATCTGGACATGTGTGTGAGTATGGCATCTAGGAATGCTCTGAAGAACCGTGAGAGTGCACTTTGGGATACCCCACCTGCCACGGCAATGACCCCCTGATAGCTACCCGAGGCCAAGAGGTGCAGTGAGCATAGCACTTGCACATGTGTAGGGATGGCGCTGCCGCGCACAGTCTGGCGTTGAGGCTGCGGATTGAGTAGATCTATTAAATCTAGGATTGCTGCACTGCTAAGTCTGTATTTATCATATATCTCCTCCTCAGTTTGTTGGAAAAGTGTCTGCCTGGTTCTGTATATCTTCTCCTGTCTCTGGCTCCTCCTCCTCATCTGCTGTGCGGCGTGGGCTCTCCTCCTCCTTGCTATCACATATATCTCTGCCATCTTGAGTTACCCAGGTGCCTTCTGGGTCTCCTTTTATACTTTGGTTCTGGTGACCACCTGCTCTGAGTTAGTGGTAAATTGGAAGTGCAAAATGGGCTTTTTGCGACTAGTCGCAATTTGCGAGTGGCTATTGCATATGGTTTGCGACTCACAAATAGCGACTTCCTATTTGCGGGTTGCAAAATGGGGTCGCTATTTTTGCGAGTTGGTAATGGCTTGCGTCGCATGTTGCGAGTCGGAAATGGGATTTTTGCATCCCATTTCCGATTTTGCGGGGTCGCAAATTGCGATTCGGGCCATTTGCGACTCGCAAAAGTTTGCTACATCTGGCCCTAAATTACAATATAACGTAGTGCAATGCTTTCTGCATTTAATCACTGGTTCCATCTTGACCACTGACACCATTTTGTGCTTTGCTTAGCTTCAAACGCCGTCATATTGGTGGTGCAGGTATTTTTCTGCGCACAACTTGCTAACGTGTTTTTGCTTTTCCTCGCCAGGGATGGGAGCATAACATGGGGGAGGAATACAGATAAGGTTGTACCAGGCTGAGAATGTTTGCAAGCAAGTGCACATTTAAAATGCATGTTAGTTCAATTTTTCATGTTTAGCCATTGAAACTATGCTTAACATAAAACCTAAACTGTCACATTCTTATGACCTTAGTGACAAGAGGGGCTCTACTAAAGGCTAGACTACATCAGCCCCATCTTTATGGCAACTGTGCCATCACAAATTTACTCCAATCCTCATTTTCATTGAGACAGCCCAAAATGTCAGAGGTTCATTTCAGGTAAGATCTTCTAAAATCCTCTTACTACTTGACATTAATGTAATACAGGCTTCTCCCAGTCTCTATTTCTATCTCTTTCTTTCTCTATCTACTCTTGCCTCTTGTCTCTTTCAATGTTTTGTATAACTTGTAAAATCTATCTGCAACTAGGACTGATAAAATCACTGTCATTCAAGATCACGCCTACTGATGGAATTATGGCACCAAAAATATGTCCTGTATTTCTGAAGTACTTGCTTCTCTTTTGACTCTGGGGTTTGCTTTCTCACTCCAAACTGGATCATTAAAATGCTCCACATGATAAAACTTTAGAAAAACTACTCCCAGGTTACATGTAACATATCAGCCTTTCAGCAGCTTGTAATAGGCATTTCTTCCACATATGAAATAAACACCTGGTATGGCGCAGTCTCGACCATTCAGCATAAAAGCCAGGGATATCCAGTCACTGAATGTGTTGCATCTTTTTCCCAATTCTGCAAAACTACTCCTTTTTCTGTTATGGCTTCCATTGCGTGCATATACTGCTCCAAATGTCAATGTAGGTTTGGAGAAATCTCCCACATAATCAATGTTCTTCGCCTTAGTAACATTGCTTTTCATAACATGGACAATTGAAAACACTAAATCATAACTTGAATAGAAGTATTGGTAATACTCCTGCTGATACAACAGCGTTAATAACAGACTATAGAAAATTCCATAGGTTAGGGGTAAACTGTGATATGTCACTAATGGATGAAGGCAGCTGTCTACAGTCTCTAACTTCCATTGTCTCAACATATTCATTTAACAACTTATAAGACACCCTAGCTGTAACATCTCATTCAGAACTATCAGTGTGTAAATACTTCTCATCTGTGTGGATTAAATTTTGGTTTGCAAGCGGATTTGCTAAATTTGAAACAATTTTGGATGTAATCCAACCTGAATCCTTTGCTATGGGCAAACCTATTAACAATGACATAATCATGATAACTGTCACTGCTGCTAGACTCATACATATGTATTTACACTCAGAACTTCTATTGTAGTTTGACTCCATGAGTTCTCTAATTCCAGACCAAAAATCTGAATTCAAAGTCAAACATCATAAAGCAAAGTAGCTTTTTGTTGATCATCGTCTCTTTTCACTCCTTTTTATTTGTGAGCAAAGCAATCAAAAATAATATCTCTTTCAAAAATGCAATTATTCACAAAGTTCCTTAATCTTCTCAAAAGTTCATCAAGAATGTCTCCATTTGCAAAAGTTCAAATGCTTCAACTAAAAAGTTCGAATGTCTCTAATAAAATGCACAGTTCGCAATCACTGAAGATCACTTCCAGAATGTAATGTCCCTCTTCATCAACTGGCAATGAGATTTAAAAATTCTGTTGAAAAGCAATTTCAATCTCAAGAATACTGAGCTGGATTCAAATTGTTAGCACAAAAGACAACAAACTCCTGTTCCCAGTCATCAACAGAATAATATGTCCATTCACGTGCTGAGCACGTTCTGCTTGGCACTCTTTTTCTTTTTGACCTTCTGTTTACTTGACTCTCAGCATCACTTTCTCTTTGATTTGACTGTGCAGTTTCTTCAGCAATAGTTGTTGGCACTAGTGTAGCAGGAACAATTTTCTCTTTAGGCCATTTGTCCTGGTACAGCTCTTTTACTTAGCATGACTGATCCTTCGTCAGCATCCAAGCTTGCATGAGTAAACTGACTCTGCTTCGACCCTTCTGTACCGTTCACTGGTGTCACTGTTGTTGACTTACTCAGATCCCCATCAGATACAGTCGGTGCTGCAGCTGCAGCTGATTGTCCAGCCCCAACAGCTTGGCTAACCTGATTCCTTGCACTCACTATAACCGGCCCTTCAGGAACAGGTGCAGTTTCTTCAAGGGATCCTGGAACTTTGCGAGTGTGGCTCATGTGTACCCAATTAGGGAGACGAGTGCACTTCACAGCTGTCGTCGTCACAAGAACCACTTGGTAAGGTCCTTTCCAACACAGCTCCAGACATGTCTTCCTTACATGCTTTTTAAGCATGACTCAATCACCAGGGCATAGGTCATGACACCGTTCTTGCTGCGACTGTACAATAGTAGTAGAGCGCACCACATCAGCTAGTCCTTTGCAATAATCCAGTTCCACTTCATGTATAATGTTCACAAGCACATTTGCAGGCACTCCTAGCAATCTCAGAGCGTACCCCATGATCATTTCATGAGGTGATAATCCTGTTTTCCTGTCAGGTGTGCTGCTCATACTCATCAAACAAGATGCAGTGCATCTGGCCATTTCATTGTTGTTGACACACATACTTTTGCCAGTCTGGACTTCAGTGTTCCATTCATTTGTTCTACCAGACCTAAAGCTTCTGGACGATAACTGCAATGCATACTTTGCTTAACTTGTAATGCTGCACACAACATTTTAAGGACCTCTCTGTTGAAATGAGTTCCTCGGTCTGATTCTAGAGAAGTCGTGAATCCTAACCTTCGTATCAACTCTCTAAATAACAGCTTCACTACTATGAGACTATCATTTCTCCTAGGGAGGTTAGTCTCGACCCAGTGGGAGAAAATACACACAGTAACTTAATATATCCCAGTCCCTTGCACACTGGCAGGTCAATAAAATCCAACTGCATTCTGGTAAACGGTCCTCCTGACCTACCTATGTGACTCAATGTAACAACTCTACGTTTCCCCACATTCATTTGTTGACAGGTGACATATTAGTGACCCATGACTTCAGCAATCGTTCTGAATCTAGGATTAAACCATGTTTGTCTGAATGGTCCGATCATTGCGTCTCTACCTATGTGTGCCTGTCCATGGTAAAGTCTTGCATAGAGGACAGTAAGCTATTAGGCAACACTACTCTTCTATTACTTGAAACCCAAACATCATCTTTGTTCCTTTTGACACATCCTGCTCTAATCCAGCTTTGCTGTTCTTCCTCTGTCACTTCTTCCTACAATCTTTTCACTTCCTCCCATGTGTCAACAGCATTTATCAAGAAATGTTGGCTAGTCTCATCCTGTGCTTCACTGTTCCACTCTACAGTAAAGGAGGTACAACTAAGAGCACAGTACCTAGTGACTTCTTCTGCGTAACATAATCAGTTGATTTCCTATGAGCTAGGCATTTTACAACAGCAATTTCTGCTGGTAACTAATGCATTCAACAAATGATAAATGTTGTCACCATTTCGGATTGGGGAACCAGAAGTCCGAAATTGTGAATAACCCCAAACCCATATTGGCTATCAGTAGAAATTGTCACTTTAACCTGTTTAGAAACACAGCATGCTTTGGTATGGGCAACCAATGCGGCTGCTTAGGCTGAAGAGACACTCATCGAAGCCAGAAGGCTTCTATCACATCTGAGATGGTGCAAACTGCATGCCCTGCTCTCAGGATACGATCTTTATCCCTCAAACAGGAGCCATCAACAAACATGACATAGTCATTTTCAGCTAAGGGAACATCTTGAATATCAGATCTTGGTTTGGTGCCCAATTCAGTTACATCTAAACAGTTATGCTTAACCTCATCTTTGTGATCACTTGCATTTTCAACAGGAATAGGCTTCAAAGTTGCAGGATTTAACACTGTGCATCTCTTGATATTAATGTTTGAAGAGGCAAGGATCACTTGCTCATTATCGGCTAAACTGGCACTTGTGAGGTTGAGTCTTTGATTGGGTTAGCAAAATCTCCACTGGGTGGGGGATAAAAACGTTCTGTGAATGTCCCATCACAATGCTTTTATACTGTTCCATGCTGATGCTGAGTGCAGCAACAGCCTTTAAACAACCAGGCGACTCTGCAGCTTCAGGTCAACGCTGCAGCTACAAGTGTGGCTGAAAAATATGCCACAGGCTTGTTTGCATTTCCATGCAGCTGTATCAAAACTGAGAGAGTGCATCCATCTCTTTCACAACACAGCAAAGAAAAACATTTGTTATAATCAGGCATTCCCAGAGCTGGGGCTCAGCATAGGCTTTCTCTCAGCTCTGTGAAGGCATATATACAATTTTAATCCAATGGTACCAGATTTGTCACATCCTTGTGTGTTAGTCTCTATGAAGGCTTGGCTAAAAAGGGAAAAGTTTGGAATCCAATGACGACAGTAGCCAACCATCCCGAAAATAATGGGATTTCTTTCTCTGTTACCGAAGGATTCATTTTCATGATTGGTGTGATTCTTCCTTGTGACACTTTCTTCACACCTTTCAATGTGATGACAAAAATGCAGGGCTTCCTTCTTGCTATACTGCAGTTTAGGAGGGGGAACTTTATTGCCATTCTCTCCTAAATTATTTAAAAGGGCCATGGTATCTCTTCTGCATGCTTCTCTGGTGTTTGACACAACTAACAGGTTGTTAATATATTGCACTAAAACTGAATGATAAGGCATTTCAAGGGACTCCAAATTATTTTTCAGGATCTGTTTGAAAATGGATGGTGAATCTGTATATCCCTGAGGATTTCAGCACCATACCAAAATACAACTGCCGAATTTGAATGCAAATAACTGACTATCCTCATACAATGGTACAGACAAGAATGCTTGACAAAGATCAATGACTGTAAACCAGTCAGCTTCACTGGGAATTTGGAATAAAATCACTGCAGGGTTCAGTAACCCTGGGACAACATGGAAGGATAATCTTGTTCACCTTTCTCAAATCTTGGACTATGCAGTATTTTCCATTTGGCTTCCGCAATCCATAAATAGGAGAGTTATAGAGACTTCTCATGATTTCTTTTAAAATACTTTGCCCGAGGGGTGTGTCCAACATTGTGCCCATGTAGACGCGCTCTACTGGAGCTCTGCCGCTTGAATAATAGACCAGGCAGAAGCAGCGCAGTGAGAGCCCTTATGACGGCGCCCTGTTGAGTTGTGGCTGTCTTGCATTCGCTGGGGGTCGCGATCAGTAAATTCATCCCTGAGGTGCTGACCCTGACGGCCGACAATGGAGCGCTGAATTAGAAAGCAGCACAAAATGGCAACCGCAAGACTGTGCTGCCTCGTGAAGGGCTCGAAGCTGATGACAGCCTCGAGGCGAACTGTGTGGCGGGAGCCTAGTGAGGCCTTCAGCCCCTCCCCCCAATACGAGCATGGCGGGAGCGAGATGACTCTGACACACCTGGTGTGGCCTACGGTGCAGAACCTGTCCCGGCATGCGCTTTGGATTGGAGGGAGACCCGGCTGAGGCCTAGCTGAGGAGCAGTGGCACGACATGCAGAAGTCTGCTGACATCACCCCACTGGTAGGAAAAATCAGCGGCTGTGGATTGCAGTGGGGGGGCTCTGCCCTAGCCCCCCTGTGGGCCATGACATTGGCCTCTCCATGACTCTTGCTGCAACGGGGCAGATTCCAGGTGCTGGGGCTACCTGAGCATAGTGCCCAGACCACCTCCCGGTCTTTCAAGGACTAACTTATCCAGCCGGGGGTCTTGGCCCCACCCTTGCTTCCCTGAGGGATGCCTTCATTGGCCCAGGTTGGAGGGATCTCCCACCGCCAACTCGACTTATGGCCATTGGCATGTTCGAACACGGCCACCACTGGGCACCCAGTGAATTGATGCTAGAGAGGCCTTGATTGACTGGCTCTTCTGCCTTTACATTGCAGAGATCTACAGAGGCCTGGATCCTGAGAAGGAACACCTGCGTGTCCACTTTGGTGTGGAGTAGACCACCAGGCTGACTTGCATACAGCAACTCAAGTCTCATTCTCTGTGACAGACACCTGCCCCAATCTTCTTGCTGCAGGGTTAGCATCGCTTGCTAGGAGAAACCCTCTGTCCTTGGCTCTGGAGCCACTATTTCTACAGGGGCAACACTGAAGGTTTTCTGTTGGGCCCCCTGAGTGGTGCTGGATCCCTCTCCGCTGGAATGACCTCCAATCACAGCAGTAAAAAGGACACCACTCTTAAAGCTATGTTCCAGAACCCTCAGGTTAAGAAAGCTAACCTAGTCGCATCGTCCCCGCCGCAGACAGTAGATGACGCCCCAGTTTCTAGCTCCTTCCTTGAACAGTTCTTTGGCACCCTGAGGGAAGACCTAGCCATTTTTAAGTGGGACATTGTGCCAGACATTAAAGACTTAAAAAAAGATTGTAACAAACTGGACTAGAGAGTCTATGCTGTGGAGCAAGCAGGAGACTCCAATGAGGAGTAACTGGAGACACACAGAAGGGAGCTCCTGATACATTAAGACAAAAATGAGAACCTTCTCTACTAGATAGAGGAATTAGAGAAAAGATCCTGGCACTCCAACATTCAAATCAGTGGGGTACCTCTGGAGGCCGACTCTGGAAGCCTGGAGTCCTACGTTCTTCGTCTTTTCTGCCATGTGATCCCTGACTTTGCCGAAAAGGAAATAGTATTGGACTGTACCTACAGGAATGATGCCCGACTAAATCGCCTGGAACGCCTCAAGACATTCTCACCTGTCTACATTCTTATCACCAAAAGGAGGCAATCATGGCGTCAGTTCGGGATAAAGCCTTTGTGGAACTTGAGACTTATCTCCAATCACTCTCCAATGCTGCAGAATACTCCGACCCATCACAGAATTCTTCAGGGAGCGGGGTGCACTATAAATGGGATCATCTATTTCGATTGACTTGTTTGGAATAAAGAAACCAGGAGTGTCCCCATGCTGGATGAGGCTCAATTGCTACTTAACCTGGATGATCAACGAGGGGAGGACGATGCTGTCTCCTCGCCGCGATTGCCCGCAGATTCTCGAGGTATACGCAAGCCCCCCTGATCAGCTAAGAAACATGTCCAGAAGCACTTGGATATGGAGAGCCATAAGGAATGTGCGGCTCTTCTGCATCAGTTCCAGCAACAGGACAAAGCTTCGGAACTGGACTCTGATTGAGGTGCCACAGGAGTTGGTGATCTTGCAACCACGGGGCTCCTCCTGTGGGCCCATCATGTTGGATTGTTGCTTTGCCCCATCAAGGGCATTGGAGGAATGTTCTCGGCAGAGCTCCCAGTCTCCCCACATACCGATCAAAGGAGAAGACCCTTATCGGAGACACGGACCCCTGGTTGTTTATTGGTTCGGTCCCCCGTAGGGGACATATTAAGTTGTGTTGATATTTGGTTCTTCCTTCTTTATTCTCATTCGACAGGCACCCTTTCATCATACACGCACCATATATTTCTCCCAACAAGTTCATCCTTTGGACTCAATCATACCACTTACCTTGAGGTGTCTTAATCAGCGTCCACAATTATATGACCCCATTGTTAGGACTTTAAGCCTTTATATCTGTGGCCTTAACACCCCTACAAAATGATTGGCACTTCTCACCTTCCTCAAGTACTCTGCCTGTGACATTTGGCTTCTTCAGGACACCCACCTTGTCTGCTCGCACTGGAGGCCCATGAAGTCCTGGTGGTTTGACCACCAATATTTCTCATCAGGACTGGGGAAGAGAGCGGGGGTTGCCATTGTGGTGGCTACTCACTTTCCAGGGAGAGTAATGCAAAAGCATGCAAAGCTTCCAGGCAGGCTGCTCTCCCTGTGCCTTGCGGTGGGGGGGTTACACTGTTACATTTGCTACAGCATATGCCCGAAATGATCGCCAAGATCCATTTCTTCAGGGTCACCCATTCTGACAGCCTTTCCCTGGCGGCCTAAACCAGTAGGGAAAGGCTGGGGGAAAACAGGTTCATTATCTGGCAGGCAGCGCTGCCGTGTCGGATAAGGAACTCCGCCATGGCCAGGCTGCCTGGCGGCGGTAGCCTGGCAGTGGCGGAGTTCTGCATGAGGCGGTCTCACCATGTACATTATATGG
This sequence comes from Pleurodeles waltl, assembly GCF_031143425.1. NCBI lineage: Eukaryota > Metazoa > Chordata > Amphibia > Caudata > Salamandridae > Pleurodeles > Pleurodeles waltl. The sequence goes on from NC_090438.1 coordinate 728,225,595, forward strand.
CGGTCCGGACTGCAGTAATTTCCTCCACCGCCGGCATGGCGGTCCGGACCGCCATGTTCATAATGACTGTCTAAATGTCTCTGCCATCTCATAGACAAGGCCCATCAAGCATGCCTGCCAAGTTGTTGCTATCTGTTGATGCCGAAAAGGCCTTTTACAGTGTCCACTGGACATACCTCCAATACGGTCGGGCAAGATTTGGGCTTAGCCTGCAGTTCAGACGATGGATTGTATGCAGTTATGCCCTGCCTCAGGCACAGGTCAGGGTCAACGGATTGTTGTACCAGCCCCCGGAGATAGCTTGTGCACCCGTCTGGGATGCCCGCTGCCTCCACTCCTGTTTGTCCTATATATGGAACCCTTTGCTGGTAGAGTGAGACAACACCAACTTTTAAAGAGTATCCCCATGGGAGGCTGGGACCATAAACTGGCTTTATATGCTGACGACGTGATTATGTTGATGACAAAGCCACTCACAGACACATCTTAAGGCCAAAACGGAAAATCTTGGGAAAGCGTCTGGATTTATAATTAATTTTCTGAAATCCAGGTCCTCAAGGTAACTATCCGAAAGTAGATTAGTTGCTCTTGGAGAAGCGCTATCTATTAGACTGGGCTTCCCAGGGGGTGGGATATCTAGGTCTCTGACCTTACACTACTCTGGAGTGCACGGCTCATGAAAACTACACCTTACTCCTTCCTAGGGCTAGAGCAGACTTTTGGTTTGGGAGATGTACACCTTATCATGGCTGGGACGTGTGGCTGCTGTCAAGATGACCTGGCTCCCCAGGCTCCTCTAGGTGATGCAGACATTACCCTCACAACCGCCCGCTCATGTCTTGGACAAAATATAGCTCTTGATAAGCAATTTTATTTGGCAGGCAAGGAAGCGAGAATGACAAAGAAGCAGACTTACGTCAAACGGAGGGGGGGATTGGGTGTGCCACACCCAGTGAGGTACTACCAGACTGGTCAACTGAGGTACATAGTAGAATGGGCCAGGATGAGCACTGAAAAACATTGGTGCTTTATAGACCAGGCTGTCACCGGGGTGCACATCTGGAACATACCTTGGCTTCCTAAGGTGCTGTTCTGCTTTACTTTAGACTGAGAGGGAATGAAGTGAAAGGAGAACAAATTGGCATAGTCAGGCAGTACAATGGTGGAAGGTTGAAAAGTGTAAGATTTAAAAATGTTTGGCAAGAAGTCAAAAGCAGCTTCGCAGGCAGTTTCCAGATTCCATACGAGATTCCCTGGTGGGAGCAAGAGCCTCATAATGTTCTTGTAAACAAGTGTTCTGCGGGTACAGGCTTATGCGATAGCTGGGACGGATGTCTTAGCGATGCTGAACCAAAAAATGTTTTATTGTGTTTACCAGAAGTATCTCTTGAACGAGGTTGTGATTTATCTATTTTAGGCCGAGGAGGATGGATTCTGTTATCTGCTTATAGAAAAATGCATGAAAAATGTAAGCAGCTGGAACAAGAAAACTAGCAATTAGAAAGGCAGCTGGGTTAAACTGAAAATAATGTAACCATGCTGTCTTGTTAGAATAAGTTATTGCAAGATAAGGCCGATACATATCAGTCTGTTGCCGAAAAGGAAGCTGTCAAAGTCACTCAAAACATGTATCTGAAATGAAGGGGTAAAATTAGTCAAAAGAAAGTTCATTTAGCTATTGCTAAAGCAGGGTTAGACTGGGACCCCAAAAAATGGGTTATGAAGATTTGGGAGTCTATGGACTCTTCAACTTCCAGTGATGAAGAAATTAAAAAAGGTGAGGGCCAGTTTGAGCCAGACGAGCCGAAAGTGGTTTGGCCACAGCCAATATTCTGATGCAAAAATACAGGGCTCTCTACAGAATCTGGGAGGAATTGAGATGCACTCCCTAGAAGATTACACCCAGCTGGAAGTCAATGATGTTATAGACAGATTCAAGCAGAGATCTGGGGAAACATTACTCACGTGGATGATGCAAATATTTGACACAGGAGCCTCTGGAGTAATGTTAAATATAGGAGACGTTCCTAAGCTTTCTACTCGTAGCACTGACCACATAATGCAGGAGCAGGTCAGGAGTTATCAGGGTAGCCAACAGATCACCCTACTGCAGCTAGCAGTCGTGGAGTGCAACCATAAGAATCAGATTGGCCCCCAAATGACAAGCCCTGGTACACCTTAAGAGTTGCAATTCAGAGAATTAAGGAATTAAGGGGAAGGGAGTGAAAACTGCTATTTTCCTGAGTGATGCTTACCGTCTGTTAGATGGACCGCTCTCTGTATCAGTGCGAAATAAAATAACTTGTCTTGCTCCTCCAGCTTACAAGCAAGTAAAAATGACTCTCTTAATTAATCAGACAGGGCAGGCAATGAAAGATGTACTGGAGGCAGTTTGCAAGTTGGGAGAGCTGGGAGACTGGAATAAACCAGAGAGAGCCTTAAGATCTGAGAGTCGCACAGATAATAGAGTATCTAGGAGAGACATGTTTATGGCATTACTGAAGGATGGTGTCAACAAAGAGCAGATTGATGGGATAGATACTAAAAACCTGTGGTAGATGTACCATAACACATGGTTGGACCGAAAGGAAGGCAGCAGAAAAGTTAACAAGCAAGATAATAAAAGAGTGAATCAGGGTCAGCCACAGACATTGGAGTACGGAAAGGAGAAGGAGAAAAATGCCTCTTCAAAAGTGAAAGAGGAGGGAGATTTGGACAGCGAGTGGTTAACTGCTGAGAGCAGGGAAGAAGAGGAATCTGCTCACAGATATAAAAGCATGTATCCAGACCTAACTTGGGCAAAAGTTGACAGGTTTAAATCAGATTAGGAAACAGGCCACGCTCCAGTACAGGGATGGGCTCGTAAAGATAACAGACCCCGTGTTGTATTAGAAATACACTGGAAATACAAAAATGTTCAAAGGGTCCAGGCATTAGTCGACACCGGAGCAGAGGCCTCTTTAATTTATGGAAATCCAAAATAATTTACCAGTCAGCACTACACCATTACAGGGTTGGGTGGAAAACAAGCCCCTGTCGTGCAGACTACTGTTTGAAAGAAAATAGGCAGAACATCAAAAGACTTTGTACTTGGATGATGGTTGTTATCAATTTGGATCAAAGAGACACATTTCAGTGGCAGCAATGAGGGTGGGTCATCTGAAGATACCCCCAGTGAATGTGCCTCCAGCAACCAAGGTAATTCGTTTGAAACAGTACAGTATTCCACGACAGCATAAGGAAATAAGTAAGACTGTACAGGAGTTGATTGAGGCTGGTGTGATAGCTCCAGTAACCACTGAATGGAATTATCCTCAGTGGCCCCATACACCCCCTTTGACTGCTGCGGTCCCCGACACCATCACTTTGATTGAAAGAATAAAAAAACATAAAGGGACCTGATAGGCAACCATTGATATTGCCAAAGTTTTCCTTTCCATACCATTTTCCCCTGAGTGTCAAGAGCAATTTTCTTTCTCTCATTATGGCAGACAATTCTAGATGTTACAAATTCCCCAAGGCTATGTACATAGCCCACCATCTATCATCGGCTGGTGGCAGAACACCTGGATGAAGTATCTGTCATTACAGAAGTGCAATTGACCCATTACATTGATGATGTGATGATTCAGGGAGAGACACAAGAACATACACAGACTCAATTGGACCATGTTGTAGCACTCTTGCAGAGCAAAGGGTGGATTATTAATCCAGATAAGACACAGGGACCCTCTCAGAATGTGAGGTTTCTAGAAATCCAATGGAATCAAAGACATAGAGAGGTGTTACCACAGGCAAAACAAAAGATCTTAGAATTTGCCACTCCCCACACTGAGCAGGAGACACAGTGATTCATTGGATTGTTTGGTTTTTGACGACAGTATATCCCTCACTTGAGTCAGATTTTGGCCCCTTTGTACAAATTGACAAGGATGAAACGTGAGTTTGAATGGTGAGAACAGCAGCAGTGTGCATTTGACTTGGCAAAGGAGGCAATTCCTCAGGCTTTATACTTATGGCCAGTACAGGAAGAAGACATTGAGTTGCACATAACTGTTCAGGGAAAATATGCAAATTAGAGCATGTGACAAAACAGTGAAGATAAGGGTGGCCCTGGGTTTCTGGACTAAAAAGCCACCTAATGCTGGAGAGCGATATACTCCCTTTGAGAAACAGGTAATTGCTAGTTACAGGGCTCTCACTCAATCAATCAATCAATCAAATTTCTTAAGTGCACTACTCACCCGGTAGGGTCTCAAGGCGCTGGGGGTGGGGGGGAATTACTGCTCGAAAAGCCATGTTTTGAGGTGCTTTCTTGAAGTTAGGTGGTCCGGGGTCTTATGTAGGTTGGTGGGGAGGGAGTTCCAGGTTTTGGCGGCGAGGTGGGAGAAGTATCTGCCGCTGGATGTGGTGCGTTGGATGTGGGCGACTGTTAAGAGGGCGAGGGCGGCAGACCGGAGCTGTCGAGTTGAGTTGTGGAAGTTGATTTGTTTGTTGAGGTAGGCCGGTCCGGTGTCGTGGAGGGCTTTGTGAGCGTGGACAAGGATTTTGAAAATGATCCTTTTGTTGATGGGCAGCCAGTGTAGGGATCTGAGGTGGGCGGAGATGTGTTCATGGCGAGGGAGGTTGAGGATGAGACAAGCGGCTGCGTTCTGGATGTGCTGGAGTCTTCTCTGAAGCTTGGCTGTGGTCCCTGCGTAGAGGGTGTTGCCGTAGTCCAGTCCACTGCTTATGAGGGTGTGGGTGACTGTCCTTCTCCTACCTTGCCCCCAAAACCTGGAACTCCCTCCCCACCAACCTCCGCAAGACCCAAGACCTCCTGTCTTTCCAGAAAACACCTCAAGACATGGCTCTTCGAACAGTAAAATGGCAGCCCACCCCCTCTCTTTTTTCTCCCCCCCCACCTCCCAGTGCCTTGAGACCCTTACGGGTGAGTAGCGCGCTTTATACATTTTTTGATTGATTGATTGATTCTTGTTTCTAAGGGAATCCATTTGAAAGTCTTGCGTAGCATGTGGAGGGTGTTGAAGCAGGAGGATGATATGGCATTGATTTGCTGAGTCATGGAGAAAGATTAGTCCAGTATGATGCCGATATTGCGTGCGTGGGTGGTGGGTGTTGGGGGTGTTCCTAGGGTGGTGGGCCACCAAGAGTCATTCCGTGCTGTCTTGTTGGGACCGAAGATGAAGATCTTAGTTTTTTCTGAGTTCAATTTGATGTGGCTTGCTGTCATCCAGTTAGCGATGGCGAGGAGTCCGGCGTGTAGGTTATTCTTGGCGGTAGATGGGTTCCTCGTGAGGGAGATGATGAGCTGGGTGTCGTCAGCGTATGAAATTATGGTGAGGCCATGTGGGGGGATGATGCTGGCGAGTGGAGCCATGTAGATATTGAAAAGGGTGTGGCTGAGGGAGGATCCTTGGGGGACCCCACAGATGGTCTTGGTGGCTGTAGACCGGAAAGGAGAAAGGCAAACTCTTTGGGTTCTTCTGGAGAGGAAGGAGGTGAGCCAGTCCAGGGCTTTGTGGCAAATTCTGGCATCGAAGAGGCATGTGCGAAGGGTTTGGTGGCATATGGTGTTGAAAGCTGCGGAGAGGTCTAGGAGGATGAGGGCGACGGTTTTGCCCTTGTCCAATCTGGTCCTGATGTCGTCTGTGCAGGCAATAAGGGCGGTCTCGGGGCTGTGGTTTTTGCGGAATCCAGACGGGGAGATGTTGAGTATGTTGTTGTCTTCCAGGAAGCGAGACAGTTGTTTGTTTACTATCTTCTCTATGACCTTCGCGGGGAAGGGGAGTAGAGAGATAGGTAGTTTGTGAGGTCTTCGGGGGCTGCTTTGGGTTTTTTGAGAAGAGCGTTGACTTTGGCGTGTTTCCAAATATCTGGGAAGGTTGCGGTCTCAAAGGAGCTGTTGATGACGGCCCGGAGCTGGGGAACGATGATTTGGCTGGCCTTGCTGAAGATGTGGTGGGGGCAAGGGTCTGTAGGGGAGCCTGAGTGGATGGAGCTCATGGTTTTACCGGTTTCTTCATCGTTGGTGGGGTCCAGGTGTTCAGTACGTTGGTGCGGCAGGGTGCTGTGGTGTTGGCTGTGTCGGTGGTGGTGATGGCGGGTGATGATGATATGAAGCTGTCGTGTATGTCTGCGATCTTGCGGTTCAAGTAGTTGGAGAGGGAGTTGCAGAGGTCTTGGGAGTGTGGAGGGTCAATGGCACAGGATTTGGGTTTGGTTAGTTCTTTGATGATGGCAAAAAGTTCCTTGCTGTTGTGTGCGTTGTCGTCATTGCGTTCTTTGTAGAAGGATCGTTTGGTGGTCCGGATGAGCTGGTGATGTTTGCGCATGACTGATTTGAGGGCGGAGAAGCTGCTCACTGAGGGTTCTTGGTGCCAGGCTTTCTCAATTTTTCTGCATTCTCGTTTGGAAGACTGAAGTTCTGCGGTGAACCAGGGGGCTGTCTTGTTGGTACAAGTGTTATTGTTTATTTTGAGTGGGGTGAGAGAGTCTGCGCATGCTTCTAGCCATCGTGTGAGGTTGAAGGCGGCGGCGTACTAAGAGGTGGAGCTTGTGTGAGGTTAGAGATCAGTTGCTCTTTTGAGATCTTGTTCCACTTGTGGTAGGGGGTAGGATGTTGGTGGTGGGTGGTGGGCTTCATGAAGGAGAAGTGGACGCAGTGGTGGTCAGTCCAGTGGAGTTCAGTGGTGTGAGTGAAGGCGATGTGGCTGCTGGAGGAAAAGATGGCGTCTAGCGTGTGCCCGACTGAGTGGGTGGGTGAGGTGACCAGTTGCTTGAGGCTGAGGTTTGCGAGGTTGTCCAGCAGGGCAGTGGAGTTGCAGTCACGGGTGTTCTCCAGATGAAAGTTTAGGTCACCAAGGAGTAGGTAGTCCGTGGAGACGAGGACGTGGGAGCTGATAGTGTCGGCGATGGTGTCACAAAATGGGGGGCGGGTTCCTGGTGGTCTGTAGATGAGGGTTCCTCTTATGGTGGTGTTGGCGTTGATGTGTACCTGAAAGTGTAGCTGCTCTGCAGTGTCTAGGGTGCCGTCGGTGTTGGTGGAAATCTTGATGGAATTTCTGTGTATTATGGTGATCCTCCTCCTGGTTTGTTGATAGGGTCTCTATGGGTGATTTTGTATCCTTCTGGGATGACTATGGCGATGTTGGGTTCCGATGAGGAGTTCATCCATGTTTCAGTGAGGAAGGCGATGTCGGGAGAGTTTGTCGTGATTAGGTCCCAAAGCTTGATTGCATGCTTGTGGACGGAGCAGATGTTAAGGAGGATGCAGTTGAGGTGATTGGGGTGTTTGGTGTTGTTGTGGTGCTTGTTGGTGTGAGTGCAGGAGAAGTGGCATGAGTGGCATGTGAAAGGTCCGTGGGTGTGTCTGGGGTTGGCGTGGACGCAGGCGGTGTGCCGGCCGGGGTTGAGAGCAAGGAGCTCTGTGTAGGAGTAGTGGCACTTGGGGGCACCGTAGGAATGTAGACCAGGGGGACGGGCACTGGGCGCGGTCCGGGCATGGACGGGCGCAGACAGGCTTGCCTCTGGCACGCCAGCGGTGCGGACACGCAGCGGCTGCCATTAAGAAGGGGAGGTGGGAGGGAGGAGCAGCAGGGAGGGGGGAGGGAGTGGCCAATGGGGGTGCGAGGGGGTGGGGCCGCAGCAGCAGGGTCGGAAAAACCGGCAAGAGTCGGATGCGAAAACAGGCAAAATCACAGAGGGTAAAACGAAGCGGAGCAGAAAATGGGCACAGGTAAAGTAAAAAACAGTGCATAAAATGAAATACAAATTACAAAAGCGAAATACGAATTACAAAAACGAAATACAAAGTACAAAGCAGACTATATACGCCTACCACTAGGTACCAGGGATGAGGTGCAGGCGGGTGCCTGCGGGTGGTGGAGGGCCTCGAACTTGCTTCTGCAGTAAAGGCAGGGGCACCGAAGCAGGCTGGTGGAGCTGTCTCCCGTGTCGAGTGTACTCCTGTCCCTAAGGCCCTAGGGCTCTAGTGGATACTGAGCAAATGATCTTAGGTCATAATGTGATTCTGAGACCTGAGATTCCAATAATGCAGTGGGTGGTGAGTTCACCTAAAACTCAACTCATAGGATCATGCACAAGAAGCTAGCATCATACGGTGGAAATGGTACATACAGGACAGGGCCTGCGTGGAGACACTGACTCGATAATATAATCTGGAGTCAGAATTGCGCAGATTGTGATTATCCCAGTGTATGGAGGAATAGTGCAAAATGGGACTACCCAGCCCTCCTTACGGTGTGTGGGGAGGGAGGATTTGGCTCAACTGGCAAAAACCCTGGTGCTAAGGTGTGGGTAGAATCCCCAAACCATCCTCCAGAACTAGCAGAAATCATAGCCAAGGGCAAGGATAACGTTTTGTTATTCATGAAACCTGGGAAGGAGAAGAAGGAACTCATCTCCGGGAATGGACGCACTGCCAGAGAATAAGCCCATTAGGGTTGTTATGTTTTGTCTTTTGGTTGTCAGGGTTCTGCAACCTGAAGTTGGCAGACAAGGGTTGATGTCGGAGTCGAGCCCCATGGTGATGTATTTTGAATTTTTATTTCTAGCTTTTGCAGTGTGCATGCATGAATATGTAGCCACAAGAAAAGTGCATCTTAAACAGTACACACAAAATTCAGTATTACAAATATAATGCCCTGGAATCCTGGGTACTGTTTAAGATGCCCATGTAATAAATTATATGTGGGTAGTACAATTCATAAGGCCAAAAAGAGAATCCTTGAACACATAAGAGCCATCCGCAACAATGACCGTAACTACCTGGTAGCGAGGCATTTTCAAGGGGTACATCAAAGAGATGAGAAACTATTAAGTTACTTGGTGTGTGATCATGTCAAGACTAATATGCGGGGAGGTGACAGACAAAAAGCCTTGCGTATACTGGAATCCAAATATATTATCAGATTCATGACTCTCTCCCTGGGGGTTTAAATTCCAGTGAAGAGATGAGCAGTCATCTTGGATAGATATTTCTGGGTATAATTGTTGATCAAATGTTTGATTATTCAATTTTTGATTATCACTTTGGTGTTTTAATTATATAGTATTGTGTATTTCATGACATCACTATTATTGCGTTTTTGCACAGGGTTTCTGATTATTAAGTATGGGGTTTTAATGGGCACATAGAATCATAGACTGCAATGCAGTGGAGATGGGCTTGAGTATTTGTATGGTATATGTTAAGAATAAGAGGATATAGTAATACTAGGATATGTGATAAGTAATTTGTAACAATTTATGAGAAAACAACATATACCTATCTTATTAATAAGTATATCACACAGGCAGATCAACAGGTACAGTATGATTTTGGATATTATTTGACTTTGTACATTAACAATATAGATTCATGTTTAAATATAATTATTGAGTACATAAACAATTGATCTAATGGACCTGATGGGCTCATGGATGATGCAGATAATATCTTAGGTATCTTATATACTATATACCAGTCCAATATGGCCACCGTGTTTGCAGAGCAAGTTGCTTTATGTGTTGTATTTGTCTGTTTTCAGTTTTGTTGATTTGGGTATTTGTATGCTAATGTGTTCACTTCCCCCATCTGTGAACAAAGCTACGGCTGAAACGCGTTGGGAGGAAGAATCTGTGTGACAGTAAAACGTTTTACATCCACTGGAAGTGTCCTGACTTTTCTTGTGGCTACAAGAATTTGTTTGATTTATTTGATGGTTATTCCCGAAACCATGGTCGGACCGCCACTTTTTTGAGCCTCAGTATTTCGGGACTTGTCCTTGGATTTATATATATATATATATATATATATATATATACACACATATATATATATATATATATATATATATATATATATATATATATATATTATATTCATTGTTGATGTATTTGCATTTTCTTTGATCATTATTAGTCTACTGCTGTGATTATTTTAAGAGTTGCACATGTGTTGCTCACATTATAATCTTTGTATAAATTGGGAAGTGCCTCAATACATTTTTTACTCAGACCAAGTGCCTTTAACTTTGTTCCCTCTCGGTCTTAAGTAAAGCAGCAAAGGTGCATCAACTGGCAGGAGTGTATGTCTCCCTGATGGTGAGGGCAACAGTGAGAGTGGGGGATAGAGTTCAAGAACTGCACTGTCTCTCTTCCCATAGCTCCCTGTTAATCCCCCTTTTAGGTAAACCAGACTTCCCTCTGGTGTCCCAGGGAACAACATGCATGTTCTGACAGGAGGAGGGCTGCAAGCAGGTGGGAGAACTTTTTGGTGTGGAAGGGATCATGGACTTTGCTCAATTACAGGATGACTATGGCCTTCCCGCTTCGGCATTTTGGCAATGTATGGCTATCCGCCACTGGGTCATGTAGCCTCACATGCAACTGCATGCTGGCAGGCCGCCTAACCCTTTTGAAAAATGGCTCCTTACACACCAATCCAACAAATACACATTCTTGCTTACCACCACTAACCCTACTAAAACCCCAGCACAGCAGAGATTGGAACTGGAATGCAAACGAGCGTTCACCCCACATGTCTGGCAAGACATTGTGCACCAAGAATGTGATTCAGCATGCATCACGTCAGGGCAGAAAATGTTCCTCAAGATAGCTCATTATTCGTATTATACACCGGCGCGGGTGGCTGAGTAGAGGCCACTTTACACGCTGTCCACAAATCAGTTGGAACCACAATGCCAAAAAACATATTAAAATCCTCCCACAGGCATTTTGAACGTTTCACAAATCTCTCTGTTTGTACCACTCTATAGGCTTTTCTCTCAAATCTCGGGTTATTATTAGTGAATGACAGCACATCACTCTTACTCCAAGGTACGTGAACATAACCTTAGCTGGTGTTTCTCAGACAGCCATCATTTTCACATTGTCCTCAGCTTGATTTGCTCCTGCCGGAAGCACATTTGGCTTTGCTTTCTTCTGTTCTCTTTTTGAAGGCCATCTGCCTTCCCACTCATCTAACGCTCCTCATGTCTGTATGTATGTGATCAATTCCTTAATATGCAATTTCATTCCCGGCAAACTCATGTTAACTCTGTCTTTCAAACTGAACTCTAATCTGTAACTTCTCTTCAATGGTTTTGATTTTTCTAAATCGACATCATATTTCTCAGCTAATTCAGCTAGTCTCTCATAAGCCTGTCCTGCATGTTGAGTAACATCTTTACACATGACCGCAGTTTGTCTTCTATGTAAATTTCCAATTGAGTTATGTCCAACGTTATCAGAATCAACTCATTCAATTCTAATTTCAATCTAGGCACATTAACTGATCCGTCTCTCTCTCTCTCTCTGGTGTCTTTTCTGTTCTAGCATTGCCATTGTACTCAAACTGTTTAACCAATCTATCAATTGCTGTTCTGTGAAACCTTGCAAGCTAATATTTATCTGGGGTACATCTTAAGGTACTGCAAAGTACATTGGGAATCTGATCTGAACATGGAATATGGTGGGCTTCCCTGTCAAAACCTTGCATCAAGCACTGGTCCTGGTTGATTTAACATCTGGTTTGGTTCTACAATTTGCGTAGTGGTCAAAGGTGGAACAAGGGAAGCTGTTGAATATACTGATCTCTGCATGCCAATTGGTGATATCCCAGCAGGTGTAACTGATGTTTAAGGAACAGTCGGGACATTTATTGAGTGCATATTATTTCCGGTACTACCTGAAGCATACAAGGGAACAGCTGAACCTATAGACACGGGAACTGTTAGAGCATCAGGACCTGTAAGATTTGTCTGGGATTTTTAGGAATTTGCGTTCCTCTGCTCTGTCCTGTTAAAACCGTACTGTAAGTCTGTCCTGTGTGACTCAGAGGAACATTTGACATTGTCTGCACTAGTGTAAACATACACATAGGCTGAGTCTAATTAAAATTCTGCACAGGCTTAGACACATTAAGTGTCAGCACTGTCTGATTCACATTAGGATCTGGGACAATTTGATTTACAACTGGACTTGGAATGGGCTGAACTGTGTTAAAAGTTGTAACTACTGAATAAGTCACAGGCAGCTCTGCCTCTAAATTTACAGGTGTACCTGGAACAATCTGATTTGGGATCTGTGCAACTGGAGCAGTTGGTACATTCGGGACTACATTCTGTACTGCTTCACTTTTTGTTCCTGCCTCAACTGAATAAGATGGTGGTGGGCGATTCATCAATAACTGATTTATAAACTTATCATATGAATCACTGTCATACGTTAATGTGTTTTTACTCTCAGCTTCTGCTGTCTGTCCTGCTTTCAATGCTTTTTTCTTTCTGGTTTTAGGTTTTGTACTCCTGTCACATTCCTCTGAAATAGCTGGAAACATTCTAACCCCATCTAATATATCTGCTCTCCAAATTGTTTGCTCTGCATCCCATCTAGCTTCTGAAAGTGTCTTAATTGCTTTCTGCATCTTATTCTCATATTTCAATTACATTCTTACACAGACAACAAGTTCCCAAATACTAAGGGCTTCAAATTGTACAGGTCTTGGAGTGGTCTCATTTCTTACATTATTCACCTCAAATAGTCCAAAATCCTCAAATTAAGTGTTCAGTATCGGAGAAAAGCTAAAGGACCTTCTTTCTTAGTAATTGTGCACCATTGTGCAACCCAAGTACATGCATGCAACAATTTAGCGGACAACACAATATAACCTGGAGTTCCTTCTGGTGGTGTTTCAATACCGTCTCTAACTCCACTTAATGCACTGTTTAATGCTTTGAAAATTGTAATTTTTAGTCAAATTCAATTTATTTCACAACTTTGGTTGAATCAGGAAGTTATTACAATCCCACAATTCTTTGCTCTCACGGTTCCCAACCAATAGCAATGTGGCACTGTCCACCAATACCAGCGCAGCTTCACACTAACCGACCTATACCAGCGTTGTGCAAAAATTACGCCACAATCACTTCGTTCAACAGCTGCAATCACTTTGCAATTTTCTCTCACACAATTGCTCACTCACACCTAATGCAAAATATTGCGAGCATTAACAATACCCTGTCTGCACACTGCAGGTAGGAACTCAAACACTTCAAAACTGTACAGGCGTACACTTCTCTGACTATATCTTTTAGAATCATACAATGAGTAAAACCTGACCAGCAATTCTAACTCCGGTTGATATAGATCCTCTGTAGGCCCCTAGGATTCACTAAATATCAACCAACAACACAAACTCATTTAAGTAAAATTATTGGCACTGTCAAGGACGTCTCATGACAAGTACCTCATTGCAGACAGTAAATTAACCAAGTGTCTTCTACACTAAGGAATTTATCCTGGGATCTTAGGCAATGACGGACCTGTTAACAACAACCTTGGACATTTTTTAAACATTTATTTAGAAATATTTTTATTAACATTTTGGAATTTTCACACAGTAGTACAACCAAATACTTTCAGTAGTGGCACCCCTTCATGACAAAGATGGATTACAATCCAGTGGGCCTCTGAAATTCAGCAACAAACAGTTTGTGGTGTAGGCAGGGTCCAGCCCCTCTGGCACTACTCTATCTTTGAGACTCCTTCTGCTGCATTATACTTACCCTTTACAGGCAACGTGGTTCCTCTGAGTCCCCCTCTGAAACATCATATTATTGTCTCCAAGGTCCTTATATCTTTAGCAACTTCCTCTGGCACCCTCTGGTCTGATATGTCACTTTTTCCTCCATCATATACATCTCCATCCCGGACCTCCATTCCCCAAGCGCGGGTGGTGCTGACGCTCCCCATTTTCATGCCACATCCCTTTTGGCTACTACCAACCCAACGTTAGCAAAGAGGAGCTTTGAGCGCAGGAGGTCTACTTCCATGGGTATCTCCAAAACCACATACCTGGGTTCAGTGGGAATCTCTACTTCCAGTATCCATCCTAATTCACCCAGTATCTTGGACCAATAGACCTGGATAGCCGAACATTCCCAGAGTGCGTAATAGAATGTCCCCCTGTGGTTCCCGCATCTCAGACAGTCAGGCGACTCTGCCCTCCCATGGCTGTGAAGTCTAACTTCCCTGTGTAGGATCTTAAATTGTATCAATCTCAGATGTATTCTGATGGCTACCTGCCGTGGGTGCATCAGGGCTGCTTCCCAGTCAATATCCTCTATGTCCCCCAGGACCTGTTCCCATTTCTTTCTAAGGCCTCCCAACGTGTTTGGCATGTTATTATTAATTGTTCTATATGTCCATGAAATTGATTTCTGGTCCAGTTGCCCTAGTAATAGCTTCCCTTCTAGTGGTGCTTATTTAGAAAGTTCCGTCAAATCTAAGTTCTCCACGTGTCATGCATGTGCCACCTGGAGGTATTTGTAGTGTTGTGTGGTTGACATTTGGGCCCATATTTATACTCTCTTTACGCCGGATTAGCATCATTTTTTTACGCAAATCCGGTGCAAACTTAACACCATATTTATATTTTGACGCTAGACCCATCTACCGTCAAAATATCCAAGTTTGCGTCATTCTCTGGATGCGTGAAACCGCCTTTCATCAATGAGATGCAAGGTAGGAGTTCCCATCCAAAAAATAACTCAAACACCTGTGCGCCATATTTATCCAACCGGGCAAAAATGACACACGGCTGGGAAGCTGACCCAAAAAAAGACGCAAAGCCTGATTTGCGTCAAATTTTTACGCTTTGGTCAGGGCAGGAGTTAAAATGGGGCAAACACACCACTACTTAAGGAAAGCTCACACAAGCAACATCATTGTTCAAGAAGGACGACATGGAGGTGCTACTCATGCAGCATGCCAGACGACGCAGAGCACAGGACCAACAGCAGCAACTACCACCACACCAATGTGGACCCCAAAGGCAACGCTGAAGGCAGGAGAGGCTCTTCAGGACCAGGACAACCCTCCTGGGCCTCAGGGAACAGGATATCATCCAGAGGTACAGACTCAACCAGCAAGCCATACAGCAGCTACTGCGCCAAATCGAGCCACAGTTAACAGCCAGCCTGCAGACACCCCACAATATTCCACCGGAGACCAAGCTGCTAGCTGTCCTGCACATGTTGACAAGTGGCTCATTCCAAACTATGGGTGCCCTGGTTGCTGGGGTATCACAGCCATCATTATCCACCTTCCTTCCCAAGGTCCTTGATGCCATCATCTCCCTTACACACCGCCACATCAGCTTCCCCAACACACAGCAGAAGCAGCAGGAGACCAAACAGTGGTTTTATCAAATACATGGCTTCCCGCATGTGCTTGGTGCTATTGACTGCACCCATGTCCGGATTGTACCACCTGCTGCAACCGAGCACCTATACCGCAACAGAAAGCACACCCACTCCATAAATGTGCAGGCCATTGTTCACCACCAAGGATTGTTCACAAACATCTTGGCAAAGTATCCTTGGAGTGTACATGATTCCTTCATCTTCCGCACAGCACCATCAGTCGGCACTTCCAGGATGGACGATATGGCAATGGCCTTCTTGTCGGTAAGTTAATGAACCTAGTAATATACACACGGCACAGCAACCCTGTAGAACACACAATACATACACCACTACATTGACACGTGGACAGGAAGACACTGAGGTTTGACACAGGTAGTTATGTTTGACATCCTGACCCAATGGGATATACAACTATGGACAAATGACGGCTGCCAATAACAATAGATGCCACTCTAGAGCCACAAGGGACCAATTTAAAACCACACAGTGACAATGACATGGCCTGCACTGGCAGTACAACTTGGAAGATTAACCATTTAATATTACATAAGGCCACATAGTCGATTCCACAACCTCCCAAGCAATAAGTACTGTGGAAGGGGTGTGCAATGTGTGTTACTACAGGTCAAACACATTGAGACACATAGCATGATGATGCTGACTCACACAAAGGTGACATTGAAATACTGAGGCAGTACCAACATCACACATCACTCCTGGGGTGATGTTGCCAGCTAGCAATAAGGAAGTGGACTGTGCTATAAACACATATTGATGTGACACTAATGCAAACTGCACACTGCTGCACATACTGAAAGAACCAATTCTCAATCTACATAACAGATGTACGGGGAGATGGCCCTTTTTGCACACATACATCCACCTCCACAAGCCAGTTAGCCAGCTCACCTGCAGCATTTTCATTAGTGTAGGTGCACTGTTGCACATGAGCCACTGGCATAGGGAACCACAAAGGTCTACATAGAACCAAATCACACATGGGACGATTGGGTATTGTCAATACTGAACACCTCCGTGCTGGCAACTTAGGAAGATGTGTTGGGCATTGCCACCAAGCCCAATCAAAGGGCTTCACCTCTGATTTTCATCTGCAATTACACATGTCCAGGTGTATGGGATGTCCAGGCCATGTAGTGCAACCATGTTACCTCCACATTGGAATCTGTTGTGTGTGTGGAAGTATCGTGTCCCCTCCAGTGAACACACACTAAAACATCTTGCTCACTACATAACGCATGGGAGATACACACTGAATTGCAATTTGGAAACTAAACCATAGATATCAGGTGAATGAGCCAAACACAAGTTTTCAAGTCAAATAACCCAATGCAGAAAGAACCTCACAAAAGCCCAGGATCCCACACAATGCCACAAACACATATGAGTCACAGACAACACAGGATATCAACTGCCATTCTATATGACATTCCTGGTGCAAGCAACAACAAAATACTTACCCCTTTTTTCTCTTTCAGTTGGTCAGGGTTACAGGATCCAGCCATGGATCATGACCCCATTCCCCAACCCAAGCACAGCAGCAGAGCGTGCCTATAATGAGGCACATCAGGGGACATACACCAATGTTGAATGGACCTTTGGCATCCTGAAGTCCAGTTTCAGGTGCCTGGACATCACCGGAGGGGCAAGCCTCCTATATTCCCCAAAAATGGTCTGCAAGACCATATTGACTTGTGCCATCCTCCACAACATTTGGTTTAGGAGGAACATTCCCCTATATGAACCTGAACAAGAACTGCCTGAAGAAGAGGAGGAGGCAGATGGTGCCAGGTAATATGACAGGGAACATCCAAACACAGCTGCAGGAATGCGTTGCAGACAGCAGATAGTTTAAAACCTTTTTCAACAATAGTCACTATAGACACGTTGTTACGATATGGAATTAAACACCTCACTTTCTCACTGAATCTTGCTCTGGGTAAATATTTATGCATCATATGTTCTTTAGGAATCTGAGTATTACCTCAGTGAGCATGTCACAAAGACAAATCTGACTACTTCTGATGCCACATCACATTTGATGGGTATGATTGTGCAGCAAACATTACACACAGTTTGTATGAAAACCATATTTTACAGTTCACATTTCTATGACAGACATCCATGTTGCCAACATGGTCTACTGTAGCACATGACACATAACTATGACATCTGCAATCATAAGGTAAATAAGCGCATCATACATGAGGCAGTGGATGTGAAATTGCATTGGTAACAGGAATGTAAGAACAGACCCTTGACATTAGTAAGTGTGACATTAGCTATCTATGCAAGGAGCTTGTGTGACAATAGGTGCATCAATCCTGAAAATGGATAGCACGAGTGTCCCAGGTATGACAAGCAGTGCTCACAAGACATTCCCTGCGCAGTCCATCCCAGGTAATAAGTCTTGCCACAGCCATGTTTTAAGTCTGTGCCCTCCCTTCTCTAGGGGGTGCTGAAAATGGACTATCGGTACCCTGGGAATCATCATCAACACTCACCCAGACTCCCATTCTGACACCTGTTGCTTTCCTTTTCTGTATGGCATGCCATAGTACAACTGCATTAGCCTGCATGGACTTCAGGTCCCATAATGCACTGCCTGGTAGTGGTTAAGACCTGTAATCTTCTGTCCATAGCTTTCCATGGGAAAAGTCCGGTCGGACCCTTATACTGGGTTCTCTCCTCCAGGACTTGTCAGAGACTGAAGCTGCACACACCTGTGTGGAGCTTGTGTGACAAGTGGTGCAGAGACTGAAGCTGCACACACCTCTGTGGAGCTTGTGTGACAAGTGGTGCATCAGTCCTGAAAATGGCTAGCATGAGTGTCCCAGGTATGACAAGCAATGCTCACTATACATGCCCTGCGCAGTCCATCCCAGGTAATGAGTCCTGCCACAGCCATGTTTTAAGTCTCTGCCCTCCCTTCTCTAGGGGGGGCTGTAAATGGACTATCTGTACCCTGGGAATCATCATCAACACTCACCCAGACTCCCATTCTGAATCCTGTTTGCTTCCCTTTTCTGTATGGCGTGCCATAGTACAACTACATTAGCCTGCATGGACTTTAGGTCCCATAATGCTCTGCCTCGTAGTGGGTAAAACCTGTAATCTTCTGTCCATAGCTTCCCATGGGAAAAGTCCGGTTGGCCCCTTATACTGGATTCTCACGTCCAGGACTTGGAAGAGACTGAAGCTGAACACACCTGTGAGCTCTCTCATGCAGCCCAACCATTTGACTCTGCCCTGGCCTTGCTGCTGCCTGGAACTGCTTAGAAGCTGCAATTTCCTGAAGCTCCTCGTCGTGCATTGGAGTACAATTCATTTTTTTTTAAAAAAGTTTTTATTAACATTTTACTGTTATACATACTCAGTTCTGTTTATGTCCTTGACATACACTTATTCATACATTTATATTAGTCGTTGCAACTTCCAAGGGTAATCTCTGATCAAGACTTTGCTGAAAATCCATTCAAGGTTAGTGCCCAGCCTCAGTGTGGTCCCGGCTCTATGTTTTATCTTCAAAGACCGCTGAGGAACCGCTGTGCTGAAGACCGCCAGTGCAGGCGGTTTTTCGCGCAGCGTATTATGACTGCTGGCAGCCCTCTGTCCTTTTTAGGACGGAGAGCCACCAGCAGCCATACTGGCGGTCGGCGGGGAAGTGGAGGTTGCTCCACCTCCACCGCCCCATCATCAGAACACCACCCACCGAATCACATCCCATGATTCGGTGCGGCGGTGTTCTGGTGACGGGGTGCTGGTGGTGGAGCAGCCCCCATGGATCCCATCCACTCCCGGAGGATCAACGGACAAGGTAAGTTGATCGTCCGTTAGGGGAGGGGGTTGTTGTATGTTGTGTGCGTGCATGGGGGTGTGCGTGTGAGTATGTAGAGGGTGTGTGTGAGTGCGTGTGTGCATGCAGGGGTGTTGTGTGTTTGAAAATGTGTGCGTGTCTGTCTGTTTGTATGTCTGTGAGTATGTGTGCATGTATGTCTGTATGTATGTGTGCGTGTATGACTGTGTGTGTGTCTGTTGGTATGTTTGTGGGTATGTGTGCGGGTATATATAATGGTGGTGTCTGTATGCGTGTAGGGTGGGGGTGTGTTTCAATGTTGGGGGTAGGGGTGGAGAGGGGGGTCCTGCCAACTTTGGGGGGTGGCAGGGGGTGGGGGTGTGGGGGGAGGATTCGGGGTGGGGGTGGGGGTGGGGAAGACCCCTATCAGTGCCAGGGAAGTAATTCCCTGGCACTGATAGGGCCTACCGCCATGGATTTCATGGCGGTTCCAAACCACCCAAAATCCATGGCAGTATGCAGGGGCGTGATACCGCCGGCAGTCTGGTGATGGCCGCCGGGCTGGAGACCGAAGTCTCCAGCCCAGCGGTCGGAGTGGGGAAGTGGCAGATGACCATGGCGGTAACCCCATAATTCCAGTATTACCGCCACTTCTTCCCCGTCCGCCAGGGTCATAATGAGGGCCATGGTCTTTTGTTGTGTACTATGTTTTCATTCACTTGCCCGCGTAACATTCTTATGCTTAGCTCGAAATAAACTATTTACATGGTGATGCATTGTAGAGGGGGTGAATACTGGCTACTAGTGACGTGGGTACGTGTCAGGGGTCCTCTGCTGGGCGGGGCGCCGGGCCCGCTCACTGTCTGTACAAATTCTTTTCCAGCCAGGGGTTACACCAAGGGGCCGAGGTGCTCCTCTCCTATGCCGCCCCCTCCAGTGTCAGTCGGTGCCGTCCATGCCCGCCCTCTATCCCTCTGAACCTTTCATTCATTGCCCCCAAGGGGTTCCAGACCAGTGAATACATCTATATTACGGTTCATTATGTCACTCCTATTTTGGCCACTGATCTTCCTGATCCGTGGCTGCCCCCAACCCATCTGTCGGGGTTCACACTTCTCGCTCCCTACGCTTCCATTTAATCAGTGCCTGTTCCAAGGTCGGTGCAATGGGCGTCTGGCGCACTCCTCTAGCCTCCTCACGCCATAGTACCTGCAGTTCAGCCCTTGCCCATTTCTATACATCCCGACTCCAGTCCTCTATGGAGGGGCCTCTTGGTGATCTCCAGCCTAACGTAATCCGTCTCCTAAACAACACCAAAGCCAGGTCAAGGAATTGGCTGCTTACTTTTCCGAGGGTCGGCCCCGGGTACAAGCCCAGCAGGCACACAGACGGGGCCAACACCAGTTTGGCACCCAAGAGGCCCTCCAGTTCTGTCAACGCTGCCCTCCAGCTCCCATTGGAGTACAATTCATTTGTGTACCAGAGCCCTTGTTGGATTGTGTTACAGTTCTGAGTACCCCTGAAACTGCTCTGTTTCCACAGTGTTTTTCCTGCTTGTTCCAGTCAGACTCTGCTCCCTGTTTTTCTGCCTTGTTCATGTTTGTTTCTGACAGAGCCTGCTTCCTGTTAGCCAGACCGGTTCCAGTTTTTGCATCAACCAGAGCCTGTACCCTGTGCCTGCATTTGCCTCCTAGTTGGTTCACATGCCATCTGTTTCCTCTTAGGGTATTGTGGGGATTATTCTAACTTTGGAGGAGGTGTTAATCCGTCCCAAAAGTGACGGAAAAGTGACGGATTTACCACCAGCCGTATTACGAGTCCATTATATCCTATGGAACTCGTAATACGGCTGGTGGTATATCCGTCACTTTACCGTCACTTTTGGGACGGATTAACACTCCTCCAAAGTTAGAATAACCCCCTGTGTCTGGTAAGTGTCCGATCAGCCCTCAACTGTATAGAATTGTTTAATTTTGTATTTGTACTGGCATATGTTTTCCAGGAGGCTATCCTATGTCTGGTTTTGCATGTATTCATTAGTACCAAACAGTGACAGTGTGCTATGGCTGTATTCCTGGATGTGTTACTGTGTCTCCAGCCAAACAAACAAGGGCTGGACTTGTGTATGTAAGAACAATCAATGTTTGTACCCTGACAGTCCAGACACAGATTCACTTCTGCCGCCACCTTTCGATGGGGCTTGCGTGGTGACTAGCTGTGAGAGTAATCTGCACAGAGGCACTGATGTTTCCCTGTTGCTGTGGTTAGTTCAGAGCCCTACCCTGTGTACAAACGTAGTGATGAGCCCTGCGTGTTTGTCCATTACTGATCCGTTACATATTTGTCCATGCGTGATGCTTATGTAGCTTATGCATCAAAAATATTCACGCAACCTAGGTAAATATAAAAAAATGTGCACGAAAGAAAGAAAACGGGGCGGAAAGGAGACATGAAGTGGTGTAATAGGATATCCTGTTTACAGACATTGTACAGTGGGTGTATTTTTACTTTCACTTTGCAGTCTCTGGTTTTTCTAGACTGTGTGGCTGTGTGTTGGTCTTGCTATCTTGCGGATTGTGTATATTGTCTCTTTTGTGGTCCATCTTTTATCTTTTGTTGTTACCTAATTGTATTTTGTACCTGTGTAAGTGTTTTTGTGTCTCTTATTGTTGTCAGAATTACTGTTGTCAGAATTATATTTGTACTGTCGGGGGTCTGTTTGTGGGTGATTAGCTGCGGTAGCTTGGGTCTGTCACTTTGGTTTTTAAGTTTCCTTTTTTCTACTTTATTTTTATTTCTCATTTTATACTGTACCATGTCAGGAAGGGCGAGGCTGGGGCGCATGAGTGAGGAGGAGCTTGGGGCATTTGTGTGGCTGGTGTGCCACTTCCTTCCTATGATGCTGGAGGCAGGGGGCGGTGTGATACAGGGGTATCAGACGGAGGCAAGACTGCTGCATTGGGCAAAGGTGCTCTTCCACCTAAAAAGAATATTCAACACCTCCCGGAACGAGCACAAGCTGAAACATCGCTGGGCTGAGCTGGTGGCCCGGGAGCAGGACCTGCTGGACCACCTGGGTGTAGTGATCGGTGGCCCTGTTGGTGAGTATCACACTGACAAATGTTTACAGTTGAATGCTCCTGACGTGCTGCATGCAATGTTTGTGGCCATGTGGAGTGCAAGTTGAACAAACTGTTAGTGTACCTGTAATGAGATGTATTACACATGTTAATACATGGTAACAATACAGTCCAGAGTTTCGATGAGCCATGTTCGACTATTATTCTGGGCCATATGTACCAAGCTCTTTATAACTTTCACTAATGTCTAAGTTTACTGAATTTTTGTGTTTCTGTAAGGACAAATTTTTAAATTTTAAATTTTCATTTAAATGCACAAACCTAAACGTCCCATTCTGCTATCAGATTGCACAATCTCAAAACAGGGTTTTCTAGTGGCATTTATGATTAGGCGTTCAAATCCTATCATTGAGTCGCAGGCGCCTATTTCCTTTTTTTCTTGGGCGCAATTTCCGGGAATGATCTATTTTAGTTACCATCCGATTCAACTTGGTGCTAACCCATTTTCAAAATGGGAGGAGTCACCAAGGGATCCCTTTCTCTTTGTGAATTCATGGTCACAAACTTTTTCTGAGCATGAAGTTGTGCAAGGGACCACTGACTGCTTCCAAAAATCTCTTTTAGTAATGAAATAGGTTGTTAAAATACTTTCTGTACACCCCTGCTGAAATATTGCTGCATTTCAACAAATATTTACTTCTCATATGAAAGCAGTCACAGACATGGTGGTCTGCGGAGCTCAGCAAGCCAGCATCCCTGTGAGTGCCACCATTTCCAAGGGGTTTGCAAAATGAGACCTACCTCATCATGATTGCCATTTTTTATTTGCAAAGTGTCATTTTGAAGGTTCTACCTCTGATCATCCAACTTACTAATTGTTAGTTGCTAAGTCTCACAGGGTGTGAATCACAATACCTGATATAGGTACATATGGCCCTGAATGACACATTTCAGGTGCAATGACAACACCTGTGCCCGTGCATTCTGTCAACGATGATCAGGTAAGACACTGTCAGCATACCATCTTTTGCAGTTTTGGAACAGCAAAGTGGGCAATCCATGTTTAGCACTTCATTGTCATCATTACACACACATGATCCCTGCCATCATGTTGTCATAGGGGGCATATATGGCTTAGGGGACACTGCCAATAGGACATATGTTACCTGCATTCAACAATGGCACACCTATTATGGACCTCTGAAAGCACGATAATTCCTGAATGAAAATCGACCCACATGTCCATCACACAGTTACTCGTTGTCCCTTGTTGCACAAGCCACAATACCTGAGTCACTTGTATTGCAGTGCACCAGGGAAGTGCCTTTGCAATTGTCACTAAATAACAAATAATGAAATGGAGTACCATCTGACGTGGATTAGCCACAAAAGTGTGTAGTCAGGTTTAGCACCACATGATTGTTAGGGCCAGTGCATGTGTGCATATGTGTGTATCACTCACTGGAGTGACAGTGTCTATGCAAGTTTGCAGTGGTATGTCCAAGTGTCTACATGCCTGATGTGCAGCTCTATCATATAAAATGTCACACACTGTGATATGTTATTCCCACGTTTGTACAGTGATCAGACATTAAGCATATATCTCCCTTCCATGTTTTACAGGTGGACCGGCCCCTACCATTGGGGAAGTGGCTCGATTCGAGGACCCAGACGTATCCAGTAAGTGTGAAAATGTCTGTCCTGTGTTGTGATTGCAGCTGTTGTGTGATTGACTCTTGTGTGTTGGACTAATTGCAAGATATGATGAGCTGGCACATGATCTGATATGTGACTTGACTGGAGGTTGACATAGTGTTCCATCCAACGGTTAGACATTCGCTGGCAGAGAGTCATATCTTGGGAGTCTAGTGCTGCGCAGTAGGCAGGAGCAGGTGAACAAGGTGATTGGTAGCCACATGTAGGCCCACATTTGAGTTGAAGGTGGTCCAGTGTTAGAATATTGTCAGCAAATCATACCCTAATTTACACGAGACAGTGATGCATCAGTTTTCCACTCAAAATTGTGCATCCCTGTATTGTAATGAACATGTAGGGCTGTATGGGTGACTGTCCCCCAGCATCTAGCCCAAAATGTTGTACTCCATTTACGTGGCACTTAAGTGGTATGTTATAGGCGTGCATGTAGGTCAAGGCCAAATGTGTGCTTGCATCAATGTGTGTGATTTAGGAAATCTATCAGTGAGATCTGTTGTTGATGGTTGTCCACAAATGGAAACATGAATGTAGATGTGATTGACCAATGGTTAACTCACTCCTAGTTGGCAGGCCTCCTTACATATGTTCCACTCACTAAATCCATGTGCAGCTGGACAAGGCTTCAATGTTGTCTTTGACGTTTGAGAAGATGTATTGCATGCCCATCCCCCCTGAGGCACAGAGGTAGAGGGAGATAATATATGTAACTAGGTGTGATGGTCACAGTGTAGATGACAGACATCTAATTCAAGCATTCATGTGTCCCAAACAACTCTGACCCCTTATGATTAGCAACTGCATACCATCCTCCCATTTCCATATACAAATCACAGGTCTTGTGTGCCTTGAAGTCGATCCAGATGATAGGGATTAGTCGGCCTGGCACATGTTGAGTACTTGCTGCATTTATATTGTGACGCATTGCACTATATAAATGCACAGATCACTTAATTTGGTACACACCTTGTTGTGCTTTGCTGTGCTGATAAATACTTGATGGCTAGGCTACGTTGCCATGTCATTCCTCAAGGACAATCTATTATCTGTACTGTGATTTGGACTTCATGTGCAATTAGAGTGGGAGTGATAGATTATCATCTGTACATGCATCACACAATGATGACACTAATGTTTGCCTGTCTCTTTTTTACAGCTGCCAACATGAATGCCGCACAAATCAGAGAGTTCCAGAGGTGGGCAGTGCAATACAGGCCTATCCTTGATGTGAAGTCTGGGTTTCGAATGTTGGTAAGACGCTATAGTCGGGAGAGAGCCACTGGAGCATGGCAGGCTTTTAGCCAAGCGGGCCCGGCATTAGCCACAACAGGTCACACAGTGGGCACCGGTATCTCCACCACACCTACTGCACCCTCAACTTCTGGAGCTACAGCCACAACACCTGCTGCACCGTCAATTCCGCCACCCCGACCACGGCACCTTCAGTTGCTATGACATCAGGGACACATACCACAACAGCAGCTGGTTTGGACATGGCCAGCTTTTAGGCACCTTCAGAGAGACATGCGTAAGGTCCTGAAGAGAATAAACAGACATCACAAAACAAAATAAAATGATGGACGGAGTGTTGAAACTTTTCAAACACTCACCCCCAGTCACAGATCTGGGTTTAATCCATCCTTATTTTGCTTGCCACGTCACCCCAGTTTGGACCAAGCCATATGCAAATCAGTCTTGACCCTGTTCCCCATGTGAACAGTCCAGCCCGAACTGCTAGGCCAGGTCCTCCCTGGACTGGAAACAAGCATCCTGGGACCGGTTTCAGGGTATCACCCTTCATCGGCCAGGCTAGCTTGAATCCAGTGGAGCAGCGAGCAAGGGACCCACGTCTGGGCATACCCCTGCCACTTAGGGCACACAAAGCAACATCACTAAACAAAATAAAATGATGGACGGAGTGTTGAAACTTTTCAAACACTCACCCCCAGTCACAGATCTGGGTTTAATCCATCGTTATTTTGCCCACCACGCCACCACAGTTTGGACCAAGCCATATGCAATTCAGTCTTGACCCTGATCTCCATGTGAACAGTCCAGCCCGAACTGCTAGGCCAGGTCCTCCCTGGACTGGACACAAGCATCCTGGGACCAGTTTCAGGGTATCACCCTTCATCAGCCAGGCTAGCTTGAATCCAGTGGTGCATCAAGCAAGAGACCCACGTCTGGGCATACCCCTGCCACTTAGGGCGCACAAAGCAACATCACAAAACAAAATAAAATGATGGACGGAGTGTTGAAACTTTTCAAACACTCACCCCCAGTCACAGACCTGGGTTTACGATGGATTAAACCCAGATCTGTGACTGGGGGTGAGTGTTTGCATTGTTCAGCACTCCGTCCATCATCCTTTTGTGTTGCTAGAGAAAGGACAGTCTCCAGTGTGACATTGCTCGTAATAGCTGGAGACTGAAATCTATACAGAAACTCTGAGGAGGGCAAACCTCCAAGTCCTGCATTGCCTCACCCCTAATTCTGTCCCCTCCTTCTTTCCTAATACTGTTTATTAGGCGTTTAGGGCGTTTAGTGATAGGTTAGAGTAGGCCATTAGTTTAGATAGGATAAGTAGGTTGGGGTGGAGGGAGTTATATCATTACATCTTAGTTTGGGGGTGGGAGTTTATTTGGGGGTTGATGTTGGGGGTTTTGTGTATTCTTTCATAAAAAATATATATAAAAAATGCATGCAAAAACCTATATATTTGTTTAGTATTAGTGAGTATGTGTTTAGGTTAGTGTCAACATCAGGGCAATGCGCGCTCTACGGGTGACTAAAATGCAAAAAACAAACCTTTATGCAAGGACCTAATTCATGCATTGTATTTATATGCAGTATGTTAACCTTTTGCATTGCAGACTTTAACCTTGAGAAACACTATTAATGATGTTTGCAATAACTGTTAATTTGCAATATATTGCTGCAGGCTTACTGCGTGTGTTAGGGTGTGGTCCCTTTCTAGGACCTTCTAGAAGCTTTCCCTGCAGCATGACTGGGTGTGGTTTGTGGGCTGGGCCAGACTCTATATAAGGGAGCCAGCCCAGCTCCAAGTGCTCACTATTCAGAGGTCCCGGTGCAGAGCAGCAGCAACTTCCTAAGCTCCTGTTCTGGAGGCCTACTTTGACCTTTCCAGGCCTTGCCCTTCATTGTATTAGTGATCCTTGAACAGGGCGGTAAGACGGAGGTAGGGCTGGGCCCCCGACCCCGTTTTCAAAGGCATTCGAGTTTTTGGGCCTAGTTTTCATGTTGAAAGATTTTTCCTTGTGCGTGTGAATGTGCTCGTGGGTTCTGGCATTTACATGTTGATATTCGAATCGGCAAGACGCACGATTCATTCTTGGCATTTGACTTTTGAGATTCGGGTCGGCAACAGTGTGCGCGACTATTTCTTGACATTTGCATATTGACTTTTGAATCGGCAAGACGCGCGATTAATTCCTTGCATTTAATTCTTGATACTCATTGTGCGCTATTTCTTGGCATTTGCATGGTGGCATTCGAATCGGCAAGACGCGCGATTCATTCCTTGCATTTAACTCTTGATAATCATGGTGCGCGACCATTTCTTGGCATTTGCATGGTGACATTCGAATCGGCAAGATGCGCGATTCAATCCTTGCATTTAACTCTTGATAATCATTGTGCGCGACCATTTCTTGGCATTTGCATGATGACATTCGAATCGGCAAGACGTGCAATTCATTCCTAGCATGTAACCCTAGATAATCACTGTGCGCTACCATTTCCTGGCAATTGCATGGTGGCATTCGAATTGACAAGACGCGCAATTCATTTCCCGCATTCAAACCTTGATGTTCAGATTGCTTACAGAGTTTGTGATCATTTCATGGCATTTGCATATTCTTGTTGGAATCGGCAAGACGCGCGATGTATTACCGCATTCAAACTTTGATGTTCAGATGACTTACAGAGTGAGCGATCATTTCATGGCATTTGCATATTCTTGTTGGCATCGGCAAGACGTGCGATTAATTCCCACATTCAAACCTTGATGTTCATATTTCTTACAGAGTGCGCAATCATTTCATGGCTTGCATATTCTTGTTGGAATCGGCAAGACTCGCGATTCATTCCCGCATTCAAATCTTGATGTTCAGATCGCTTACAGTGTGCGCGATCATTTCATGGCATTTGCATATACTTGTTGGAATCGACAGTGTGCACGATTCATTTCCTGCATTTAAAACTAGGTGTTCAGATCGTTTACAGTGTGCCCGATCATTTCATGGCAATTAAAACTTTGATGTGTAGTGTTTCCTGGAGTGCACACAACTATCCAGGGCTTTTGAATTTTCATGAAAGGTATTAAAATTAAAGACATTACATTATATGTGCATATTAAGTCCTTAGTACAATTGCTATTGTTTTCCTGGGAATGTTCAGATTACTTTTTGTCCTCATGTAGAAAGACAATGTTTGTTCTGGAAACATAATTCTAGAAGGTTTTATATTCGTAGACAATATGTAACATTTCATGAAAAGTTTATATGAAAAGTTTTATTAACCATTCTTGATTCCTTCCCAGGTACCCAGACGTCTTGAGGCCTTGTTATAGTCCTTTCTTAAGTTATCCATGGCTACAGTATGACAATACTTAGAATCATAATCTAGTGAAAAGCAATGTGATAAAATCTTGATATTGTGTGGTTTAATCTTTTGCTTCCTACAGGTCTCCTTCCCAGCTGTTCCCATCCTAATCCCCTTTTCCCCCACTTGGAGTCTCTCAGGCTCTGTGATTTTTCTATCAGAGTTTTGGAGCTGTCTAGTGGTGGGCATGTTGAGAACGTGCGCAGACCCTGAGGATCTGGTCACCCTGACAGTTAGTATATATTGTCCTACATGTGTCCTGTCATATAAGGGGATGGGGGTTAACGTTTAGAGTGTTTAGTTACATGTGGTAAGTAAGTTTAGCAAAGGTTAGTTAGGGCCAGTTGTGGGTAATGTATAGTTAGGATAGGTTAGGTTAGTATAGGTGTGTGACATAGGGGGTTATTCTAACTTTGGAGGAGTGTTAATCCGTCCCAAAAGTGACAGTAAAGTGACGGATATACCACCAGCCGTATTACGAGTTCCATAGGATATAATGGACTCGTAATACGGCTGGTGGTAAATCCGTCACTTTTCCGTCACTTTTGGGACGGATTAACACCTCCTCCAAAGTTAGAATAACCCCCATAGTTTTAAGTTTTGTTTTATACATAGTTGATAAAGTTTTAGGTGCCTCTCTCCTCCCAATTGGCAATTTAGAGGTGATGAAGAGTTGATGCTGGTGCACCGTGACCTCTCTGATCAGTATTTCATGCTCCTCTGTGCTGAACGACACTTCCTTTTCTTCATGTCTCTCTCCTGGGTCTTGTCTGTGTCCTCCTGGCTGGTTCCTGGTAGATTGAGGTGTCCCTGTGGTCTCTCCTGGCTTCTGGGATCCATTCTGGGGCTCCACAGCACTGTTTGCTGCGTTTGTATCGCTTTTTGATGCTATTGCGGGAATAAATACCACATAATCGGTTTGCTACATTTTCCTTGTGGCAAACCGGATTAGAGTAATTTTTCCTGCGTTAACGTCATTTTGCTTTACAACACGGCGCAATAGTTAGCTTAAAAAAAAAATGACTCTAACCTGTTCTTAGCGCCACAGTGCGTCGAAGCATAAATTTGACACACGGGTGGTGCTAACAAATGGTGTTAGTCTGCGTAAAAAATGTTGACGCAAAACTGCATTAGCACAGTTTTGTGTCAAAAAGTATAAATATGGCCCTAGGTATTCTTCTTGTAGGCTGTCGAAAGACTTTAGTTGCCCTTCCTCAATCATGTCCCAGGATCCGAAGTCTTGCAGCTTTTCTATCTCTCTCAGTCTATCACCCTTCCAAGACGGGGTTTCTCGTGTGAGTTTTGCATGCCATCCCATTTTAGCACTAATTGTGTGGGACCCAGGAGTGTCCTTTTCCCCTTCCTTCTGTAGAGGTAGTGCATCTGGGATCGGTCCTCAAACTATCTGATTCCAATAGGTAGGTAGGGTGGTACCCCAGCACGTACAGCCAGTCATTAATGACTATGAGATGCGTTGCACAGTAGTAGGTCCTGAGGACTGGGAGGGCAATTCCTCCATTATATGCATTACGTTGGAGGGTTTGTAGGGAGACCTGGGGCTGTTCTCCTTCCCCCATAGCAGCCTTTAGACATCTCCTTTTATTTTGGAGAATATGTCCTCCGGGATTTGTGGCTGCGGGCGGGTTGGGCGCCCCAAACTTTGAGCTCTATTCCGCGGCCGCACAGCTGCAGTGGATATTGAATTTGATCCATCGACCCAGCTCAGCGGAATCTATTTGGCTGAAATCCCGACTTCAGGGAGTCCCCCTGCTTGTATGGCTTACGAATAAGCAAACCAAAAGCACACGCGAAAATCCACTGATGGCAGCGGCACACGTATGCTGGAAGAGGTATATTCAAAAAGACGCAAAAGAACTTCCCTACTCACCGCTTCTCCCACTAGAACGGCTTCCCGGGAGGGCAGAAACTGGATCACATTCGCCCACAACCTGGATAGATGCGGGCACAAAACAGTGGGAGATTGCTTCGAGGAAGGAAAATTAATATCCTTTGAATCCATGCAGGCCCTCACAGAGGTCAGCCCGAGGCAATTCCTGGCCTACCACGCTATATGCCACGCAATTAGAAAAACATGGGCGTCTGGAGATCTAGAGCCATACACCTCAGCCACCCTGCATCATATGCTGAGCTGCGATACCCATGCAAAAGCAGTCTCAAACTCATATAAACTTCTGAACAAGCCCCCGGAATCCAATTTGCAAAAAGCTTGGGAGAGGTGGAACGCCGTACTGCCTACCCCGATCTCAAGGGCAGAATGGCCAAAAGCCCTGAGCCACACCGTGAGGTCTCAAGAAACCCCAGATTCCGATATACACAGTTTAACTACATACATCAGACATATTTGGCGCCAGCCAGGATTAAACATATGTTTTCCGGGACGGACCCGGCCTGCCCCAGATACAAAACACCAGTAGCATAGTTCTATCACATGGTCTGGAAGTGCCCGCGGATACAAGGGGAATGGGTTGGGGTGGTTAAAGCATTAACAGAAATAACGGGTCTCAACTTGGACGCGAATCCCAAGTCCTGCCTACTTGGCCTCAGGACAAGGATGAAAAAAAAAAAACACTTGCACAGGTTCGTAGACCTAGCTTATGCAATGTACAAAAGACTGATAGCCATGAACTGGAAGGCCCCCAATGCACCCGACCTGAAAGCCTGGCTCACCCTCACGCTACGTTGGACCAGTGCTGAGTACCAAGTACTAATGAACCTAGTGCGAGGGGGACTGCGACAAGCAGGCTGCGAAATTTGGAGCACGCTAGTTTCTAGGCTAGAGGCAAAAAACGATGAAAGACCCCCTTGAACTGTGGACAGCCGCGATCACCTAGACGGTCGCGGGCTAGGATCCGGCTACAATGCAGCACTCTATCAGGGGATGCACACACACTTGTCAACAACGCCTCGACCTTACTGACAATACACCAATCCCCCAAGCGCACACACGTCAAGTAGTACCTACAGGCCACCACGCCCAGTCAATAGACACCAGCACCCCGGCGTTCCGCGCCACCACCCCCCTTCCCCCGCTTCCCTCCTCTCCCCTCTCATCTCCGCGCGGTGGTTGGAGCCCCACCTCAAGCGTCGTTGGAGCCTCTCCACAACAGAATGCGCCAAACATTTGCATCGGCAAAACTCAAAAATATTGATCAGATTGTGCAGATCTGGAAGTGTACGAATGTTATTAGTTGCTTGTTAACCTTAATCTGTGAGAACCTAACGATTTATTGAAACCATTAACATCCTGTCATTGATAACACCTGTATGTAGTATAATGTACGGTTCTCTTAAAAACTAAATAAAAACATGTTAAAAAAAAAAAAATGTCCTCCGGGATTTTAATGTAGGTATTTTGGAGAATGTATAGTAGCTTGGGGAGGGCATTCATCTTATATAATGCCGCTCTGCCGAACAATGTCAGTGGTAGCTTCCCCCACCTCTACATGTCTGTCTGCAGCACTGCCATACCTGATAGGATGTTCTGTTTCAGAGATCTTTCTGGGTCTTAGGTCACATATACTCCCAGGGATCCGAAACCCATCTTCCTCTATTGTAAGGGTTCCCGGTAGAGTCAGCTGTCCTACGTGCCCACCCATGCTTTAGAGACTAGGGGCCAGATGTACCATCACGGCCCATTGCGAATCGGTAATAGCGATTTTTAAGCAATCGCTATTACCGACTCGCAAAGGGCCATGTATCACATTTGTGAATCGGTAATAACGATTTCTTAAAAATCGCAAATGCTATTACCGAATCACAAATTGCGATACCGTCCCCATTCGCAGCTATGGGCCTGTTGGCAGGCAAAAGACAAAAAGCATAAAAGTGCAGAAATAATTTGGAAAAGGATAATCTTGGCCTGCAGTCACTAACTAAGTTGAAATAAGTAAAAAAGGGAAGCGTCAGCATCTCAGAAGCTTGGTCAAGAGTATTCTGAAGGGGAAAATAAATAGAATTCTAAATTTAAAGGGCTTTTCTAGAGGCAAATGGTGAGAGGACGATACCTCTCCAAGGGGTACACCTTTCAGTGAATCATCACCAGCAAAGCATCAGCAAGCATCAAGCATCTGGGGACTACTCAGGGCTGCTCGGGACCGCTCAGGACTAATCAAAGTTCAAATGTCCGTCAGTATTTTAGAATTTACTAACCATTCTGATTCATCAAAGGTATCAGTTCATTCTACGTTGAATGGGCATCATCCAATGGGAATTAATCGTATGACTCCAAATTAAAACAGTCCAGTTTCTTCCCAGGTCTGTCATGGGAACATCTTCCATCTCTGTGACTCCACCCACATTTGAAACAATTGTATACGATACCAGTCCACATTGCAGACTATTCTTCTGTGAAGGACACTACGCTACATTCTCTCTGTCCTTAAACAATAGAATCTCTTACCAAGGCGTCTCATGACAACATAACCTAGAAGAAAGTTCTCTCACTTTGCATATTATCTTAATCTCATTTATCATTTACTAATCACTAGAAATTCAATATTGTTCCTGTATGCACTTAGTCTAGACTCTAAATTACATTATAATATACATTTTATCCCTCTAACATGTAATTTAATTCAAATGCCACCTAAGTCGAACTTTGAACTCCAAACAGGTACACATTTAAAATGCATCTCAGTGCAATTTTCTGTGCTTAGCCATTGAAAGTACGATTAACATAAAACATAAACTAAAACATAAACTGTCACATTTTGATGACCTGTGACAAGAGGGGCTCTACTGAAGGTTACACTACATCAGCCTACCTAAACACGCTACAGCAAATTGTGAAAAGCTTTAGCTGTAAGACAACATAAAGGTTAGTACAAGCAATTAACTTATGTCAGTAAGCATTGACATAACTGCATAGGGTTTGTGAAAGTAGCTAGATATTTCTTAGACAACCCTTAAAAAGGTCAGCACCTATCATAGGTGCAGAATTGATTATAGTGATGTCCTCTTTGTTGGACTGTCAGACTGGTTTTATTCACCTCACCTATAAGAGAGATAAATGGGGGAGCACAAGCATTAAGTGTAAAATCATGGACTACACTCCTTATTATGAATAAAATTCCTTGACTGGGAGTTGGACCTAGCTAAGTGTTCACAAACCCACATTACCTGTAGAAGTCTCTGCCCGCTTTTAAAGCCTTTCATCTGCTTCCCAGCAGGCTGTGGAAATAGCTAAACTGCAAGTAAGAAAGAGATACGGGCTGAATATCTTCAGCAGCAATCCTAACACTTAATACTGATTTGACAAACCAGTACAAAACACAGATTCTGCAAATGTGAATATAAAACTTTGATTGGGTTCTTGAACTAACAAAACCTTGATAGATCATTTGTATGCTCTCTGTCTCCCTGATGACTAACCCCGTCCTCTGATACCAGCTTTGATGGAGCATTTGTATGCTCTAAATCAAGGCCAATGAACCTTTGGATCCATGCAAAGGGAACATGTTAGGGAATCAAAAATCAATCAACATTAATTAAACAGTGTAACCAATACTGCTACTCAAGGAAAACCCAAATCAAAATAGATTTAAAGGGTTTTATAACACATTAAGACTTAGTTCAACATAAACAAGTCTCAGAAACATACTCTAAAAATACAGAATAGCAATAGGATAACCAAAGCATCTGAAATAATTCAAACATATTAGGATAAGGCAAACAAGGAACTCAGTCACTGCAAAAAAAATATTAAAAGGATTACTTGATGCTCGAAAAACACACTTTGGTCAAATCTTTTACACATTAGTGCAAATTTGAGACAGCTAAATAAATTAGCCATGTGCAAGTAGGAATTATTTTAAAGAGCCTAAGTAATCAACATGTATCTAACTAAAAGACATAAGGGCAAAAGGTAAGAAGCAAAAACAGGACAAATAGTATTTAGAAAAATGTCATCTGGGGCTAAAAGAAGTTAACCTGTGAGGGTAAAAAGAAGGTAAAAAGGGAAGGTGTCAGTGTTTCAGAAGCTCGGTCAAGAGTCTTCTTAGAGAATCAAGTTTAAGTCCGAGCCACAATCAGCAAAGCAAAGGGAATGCAGGAAAAGTCAGTGGTCTGCACTTCTCCAAGTCCAGGGGAATCTGCTCTACTACCTATCAGTGTATGCCTAACTAATATCACAATTTCAATATCCAACAATGTAGATGGTCATGCCAGCACATGATTAAGCTTCTTCTCTTGTCCCACGGTATAATTTTAAACAGTACTGTGCACTCCCAAGACAGTCCTGATAAGCTTGCTGTCCTTGGTCTCTTATGCAGTAATTGCAATTTGTATGATTAAGGACAGTCACTTCTCCTCTCGATCTCTCCATGCACTTTTCACATGGTTGCTTTCTCAGACTCTCTATTTCCAAACTAACACTTCTGTGTGAAATACCTGCAATTAAATGACACCATAACAGAAAATGGAAAACATTATCTCACTGTAAAGAAAATTCAGGCCTAGTCAAGTCAAGCTAAAGTATTATTTCAGTAGCACATTTAATTCACGTTGTACTGTTGCTTCTACATCACACAATGTCAGTTATAGTTTTTTTTGCTAAAACATCATGTTACAATTAATTACAATTGTTAACACGTAATTGAATACAACAGGGAACTACATTTCTCAACGTTAATCAACAACATTGGTGTACACGTTACATGAATTGTTATCATTTTAAAGGTAAATACTCTCAAATAACATGAGGATGGTTATAAAATTATAATAAATTATTCCATTCCAATTAATAGTATTATGCCATGAAATATATTTTTCTCCTATCACTACAGGGCTTGCACTTCAT
This sequence comes from Pleurodeles waltl, assembly GCF_031143425.1. Taxonomy (NCBI): domain Eukaryota; kingdom Metazoa; phylum Chordata; class Amphibia; order Caudata; family Salamandridae; genus Pleurodeles; species Pleurodeles waltl. The sequence continues at coordinate 728,260,854 of NC_090438.1, forward strand.
TATAGGAATCAAATGCACCACTTCTCATTAGTGTACTATTAGTTTACACTTTATTCTTTATTGTATGGTCACATATAGATCAATATTGTGACGTCAGGGGTTACAGCAAATCTACGCTGTTCCAACCTAAATAAATCCCAGCATGTGAAAGACCATAATACTCAAGTTGTTTAAGTATACATCCATACATGTGTCACCCTGATACTGTTCTAAAGAGCAAGCATTCCTTCTGTTCAATTCACCATATTACCATTTCACTAAAACACACATGGGCACATTGACTGTACACTGAGTCATTTCTGCTGTAACATTCACTATCACAGCTACTGTCAGATCACTCTTGACAATTTATTTTTTAAAAAGATTTTTATTGCTTTTACATAGAAACATACAGTGCAATATGAGCCATGGTCAGAGCACATTCAAATGTTACACTTCCGCAATGCATATAGTACATGTCAATTGTACAGTGTTGGTCATAGTATGGAAAACTTTGTGGTGCTATTCGTTTTGATTTGATCAACTCATACACTTAAAACAACTCTGTCAACTTTTAACGTCTTTTCCCCCTTCCTCTGCCCCCCATTCTAACTTACACACAAAGATAGGATTCAGTGAGACTTGCCTAAACAGTGTTGCATATTATCTTCCCCACCCCTAGTTACGGTCTTGGTACGTCATGGTCTTGTATGGGCAAGAAAGAACTATCAGGGGAGTCAGGATGAGGGTCCTTTAGGCATTCTACCAGAGAGTTCTAGACTCTAGATGCCTCTAAAGTGCAACGTCTTCTCTTCACCTTCTGAAACTACCGTTTCCTCATACCTCGTCCACTTCATGGCAGTCACCTTCCATTTATGTACCAGAGGGCTCGTGGCTGCTTTCCATTACCTTGTAATCTCTTGATTTGCCAAAATTAGAGCTAAGTCTCTAAATTTAGTTGTCATCTTGTGTTTAGCTGGTCGAGGTAACCCTCCCAGTAGGCAATTCAATGTCGATAAAGGAAGTGTTCTTTCTGTTACATCGTTAATGCAGTCCACTACCCCTTCACAGTAGTCTCTCAGATGGGGGCAGTCCTACACCATATGGATCATTTCGGTCATTGTTCACCACAGAGTGGACACTGCGCATCTTGCGACCCATAATTTCACATCATTTTACCTGGGGCTAGATAAGCTCTGTATAAATAGTAGTAGTTAATCAATTGGAATCTACTGTTTCAGACACCGTGTATATGTTGGTGAGGATTTTTGCCCATTGGGTATCTGTAATCGTGAGCCCCACATTGTCTTGCCATTTTTGCCACAGTTCTATTAGTGGTGTATTAACCTCCACCCTAAGTGCCTGGTACAAGAGTGTGATTGCCAGCTTTTTTTGCCAGATGTAGTGCAAAATATGCTACTACTCAAGTGGGCTGGATTTTCCATCATTCCCTGTCCCCAATGTTTTTGGGCTGTCATCATCACTGTGCGATGCAATAGGAACTGCCCTCGGAGCAATTCATGTCTCCATTATTGCTTGAAAGGACAGCAATTGACAAACCCTAAAAAGATCACCCACTCAAGGAATGCCATATGCTGCCCATTCCGTTACCCCCATAGTATTCCCGTCCTGATTATAGACCCCAGGACCTGTAATGACAGATCCGAGAAGTACAGTGTGAGGATTCTGGTGTGCTGTAGACAACGCAGCCAGCAGCGATGGATCCCCAGCAGTTCTCCCACATTGCTAGTGAGAGGCGTTTTAGGTGTTAGAAGGATCTAAGACAGTGTGTAAAGGGTCGGAGTGCCCCTAAGGATCACCCCCTCAGGGTTCATTTGTATGTAAAGCCAGTGATTGAACCATTGGATATGGGCTGCTGGGTAGTATAGCTCGAGGCTGAGAGCAGCCAGTCCCCCATCTGTGGTGGACCTGCACAATTTAATCATAGTTACTCGACACCTACCCACGCCTAACGTAAGTTCTGTCATCAGTGGGTATAGTTCCCCAAACCATTTGCGGGGATAACTATTGGTAATGTAGCAAAGAAATAAAGCAGACGGGGGAGTGCGATCATCGTAGCCACCGCTAGATGTCCCACCACTGATGTGGGGAGTGTTTTCCTAAAGTCCATGCTCGAGCAAAAGGCTCTAATGGCTGTGCCTATATTGCCTTCCAGGACATCTTTGGAGTCATAGCATACCCGATCTCACAGATATTACATGCAGGAGCCATCCTACATGAGCCCTGAAAGATCCCGTGACCTCTGCAAGTGGCAGCTCAGGGGGAACAGAAGTGATTTCTGCCAGTTTATATGAAGGCAAGAGATGGTGCTGAAGTGGCCCATATGCAATACAGCTCCCGGAAAGTCCCTCTCCACATTAGCCAGGAATAGGTGCATATCATCCGAGTGTAATGCAACCCTCTGGGAGGCACCTTGGCAGTTCAGCCCTTGGCATGAGGGCCCAGTCCATGCTCTTTTGTCCAATGGTTCGACTGCGAAGGCAGATAACAAGGAGTATAGGAAGCAGCCCTGTCTGGTTTCTCCTTGTAGGAATCATATACTATACCACCAGTCCGCACCTGAGTGAGGGGCCCAATGTACAGGCATTTAGTCCAGTGGGCAAATCCCTTCCCCAATCCCTTCGCTTCCAAAACCTGATACAGGTAGTCCCACCAAAGGTCTTTTCTATGCCTAGCGGTAGGATCGCTGCTCTGTCCTTCTCTTGAAAGACAGAAGATAGAGAGCGGTCTGTGTATGTTCAAGGCTGTGTTCCGTCCTGGGCTGAATCTGCTCTGATCAGGGTGTACGAGCTTAGTCATGTGTGGAAGGGACATGATGCCAATATACAACTCAAACTTTTATAATCCACCTTAAGCACTGATAGCGGTCTGTATGATTTGACATCTTGAGATGGTCACCCTGGCTTCAGCAGAGGAATCACTACTGCCTCCCCTGTGGTGGTGGGTAGTCGACCAACTTCACATGCAGCAGCATATAAGTCGACTAGTTTAGGAGCTAGCTTGTCTACATATGGTGAATAGAACTCGACGGGGAAGCCCTAGATTCCTGGTACCTTCCCCCCGAGCCATGGGTTTAATAGTAGATCGCACCTCTTGTACCATTTAAGGGTTTCCCACTTTTTCAGCATCTTCTGTATCTATGCGTGGCAATATTGCAAGTCCCAAGAATGCCTTTAGGATGTCTTGTGGCATCTCAGGAGTATGGGCATTCACATTTGCATAGCAGCCTTAAAATCTGCAGTTAATATTGCCGTAGCCATAAAGGCTTCCACCCATATATGATTCCAACTCCAGTTTTTGGGAGCACCTGGAGGCAGGCTTTGTGAGCGAGGCCAGCAGGGTCCCTGCCTTATCTTGCTCTGCATGTGCTTTGATCATGTATTCATGATGGTCAAAATACCTGACTTTTGTAGGCATACCACCAGTTGTTCTTTAGCTTGAAGAAATTGTTGTTGTAACCCTGAGGGCTCTCAACGCTTCCTCCTGAGCCTCAACTTCCCGTATGAGAGTTCGTCAGACTCCCACTACCTCAGCGATGCACATGCCCCTTAACGTTGTTTTGAAGGCATCCCACTTGGTTAGGGGAGACACTTTTGAGTGTGCATTCTCCGTGAAGTAGTTTCAGATGGCCTCTCCAATGGTATGTTGGAACGCTTATTCATCTAGGGCCTATACGCGCAGCTGCATTCTGGAATTTTGAGTTGTTCCCTATACCAGTACAGTGCCATTGGTATCGGACTGTGATCCGATACAGTATGACAAAAGTAGTCTGCATGCCGCACTGTTTGGTGCACCTCTGGTGAACAAGGGAAGCCGTCTATTCCTACAAGGTGTTCCTTGCATGCTAGAAAAGGAGGAGTAATTCCTGGTCGCAGATTGTAGTCTCCTCTAGGAATCTATGAGACCCCATCTTTGTTGCCAGGTGCGAAATGTTTGCGCCAACCGTATCACTGGAGAATCCGTCGGGGATAGATGTGAACGGTCAAGGGTCGGGTTGGTGACGCTGTTATAGTCTCCCCCCAAAATGATCAATTGAGTCAGGTGTAGCACCAGTGTATGAGACAGCATGTTGAACAACCCCCTGATCAGTGTTAGTCATACAGTTTAGGACCTTGATGTTCCAGCTAATTAATGTATACGTCAAGGGGGAGGCAATGACGGGGGTATAAAGTAGCATCCCAGCAGCTTCTGTCACGGGGGAGCTCATGATAAGGATCGGCGTATCTCGCTCACCATCTAATGAGCAGAGTAAGGGAGGCAGGGAGCATCTGTAACATAAGCTCTAAAAACCACACAAAAATATCCCAGCTCCCCAACCCCAGGATAAAAGTGAATCTACCCCCATCCAAACCAGCAGCCAACTAGGCAACATTTGCGCAGTTGTCACATGCACAACCTGAAGTTAGGGGTGGTCTTCTCTCTATAAGGAGCCCCCCAGCCGTGCCTTCTGCAATCCAGATATTAAGCAGAATCTTAATGGGCCAATCTCACCCCAACTATACTTGTACAGTATTATGTCATTGGGTAGGATACCATTGTTTTCTTCACCTTTCCCCTCCCTCTCCCCCTCAGGGTCAGCCTTTTCTACATTTGGCATACAGTAGCTTGCAAGGTCAGCAGTGTTCATACCCATTGCAGAGTATAGGGTGCATACTATTCCGCCCTCCTCCATCCCAGATTCGGTCCGTCAAGCAGCAGAATATCAAATTAGTTCATCTGCTGTTCTGGGCGGAACCTGTGGGAGGGAAACATCAGTGGACCATTATATGTTCAAAGCAAGGTCTGAGTCAGAGTCCTCCAGTTCATCAAATCTCACTTCCAGTAGGGGAGCAGACCTCACCCCACTGATAGCTGCCACTTCCTCCACCACACGTTGGTGTTCTTGCAGGGCCAGCAGTTGTGATGGAATCACCATTATGTCTGGTTTTGCCTGCCTCGTCCGGCCCCGCCTAGAGCCCCGTTGCTTGTCCGGAAAGGGAGTTGCTCTCATAATAAGGGAGTTGTTTGATCTGCTCCCAAGCATTGAGAAGGAACGTGAAAAAGTGCACTGCGTTGTTACATGTGACCCCAAGAGTAGCAGGGAACAGCATTGCATAAGTAAGGCCCAGTTTCCAAAGTTGCCATTTGTCCTCTGTATAAGAGGCTTTCTGCTGCTGTACTGTATTAGAAAAGTTTGGGAAGATCATGACTGTTGTTTTCCACAGTGATTTATCCCTTCAGCTGGGCCTCGTACAAAATATGTCTTTGTCTTTGAAATACAATACTCAAGCAATGACAGGTTGAGGTTCCGCTCCAGTGGGTGGTGGCCTGGCGCGCACTCAATGGGCTCTCTCGAGCACAAAGACTGGTAAGAAGCCCTCTGGTGTTATCTCAGTGTGGAGCCAGGTCTCCAGGAATGCAGTCATGTCAGCACCAAGGCCCTCCAGGCGCTCAGGTAGATGTTGTTCCTCCGAGCCTTGTTCTAAGCATCTTCTGTATGCAGTTCTAACACTTTCACTCTATTTTCCAAACTCGTCAGCCAGTTTGTTACCAAGGCCACCTATCTATATTCTACAAGTATGTTCCATCATTGTAACTCTCTCTGCGAATCGCATATGGTCGTCTTCGAGGAGTCAGGTCTGTGACGGTGGTATCTAGTTTGAGTTCCAGTGGCTCCTGGGACGCTGTTAGTGCCTGCAGAATAGTGTCCAATGTAGCGCCATGTTGTCCCTCTATGACAGGGCCCCCAGTCCCAGTAATGGCCCCCGATGCAGTGACAATAGCATTCTAGTCTTAATCAAGGTCTCTGCCGTCCCTTTTCTTTGAATATTTCCCCATTGTGGCATGGTTTAGGGATATAGGTGTGGGGCAATGCCACGGTCTCCTTGAGTGTGCCTCTTGCCACTAGAAGTGGGTATCTCGAGCCAGGCTTGGTTGTATTAGTCATCCAGGTGTTCAGACTATGATCTCACAAGGGCCCCAGATTTCAGTTGGTCAGTTGCAGTGCGCTGGCCGGGCCATAGGGTGCAGCACCCCTCTAGGTCAATGCGAGGGCACATGCAGTGGGTGGTCACAGTTCAGGTTGGGAACACCCCTCCCTGTTCTCAGGGTGGTGTCTGTGGGGCCCCCAGCTGTTAGATCTGTTCCCACCTTGTTGTGCCTGGGTCCCCGGGGAGTCCGCTCGGGGTGCCCCAGTGTCCTCATAACATAACATGTGTATTTGTAAAGCACACATTATCACCCAAGGGTATCAAGGCGCTGAATAACAGATGTTTATTATTACCCAACTCAGTGGTACTCATTTTATCAACCTCAGAAGGATGAATGTCTGAGTGGACATACAGGAATTTGAATCTGTGACCATGAGGTCGAACACTGGCTCCTACAGTGGATGCATTAGTCCACTAAGTCACCAGACCTTCCTTTCCAGACCCCCTTCAAAAAAGGTGGGTGGTGGGGTGGCCTGTTGGTGGTTGGGCAGAGGTGGTACTTGCCATGTGAGGGAGGTCAGCGCCAATTGCAGTGTGTCCCAAGCCTTGTCAGGACTCTCTGCTCCCCTATGCAGGAACTCTCTTACTCTGGCAGCGTCCAGTCGCTCCCCTCACCTGAGCTCCGCAGTGTGGCATCTGCCATCTCCTTCTCGCCCATCGTGGGCCGTGTGATTGCAGTATTCGCAGGCTACATCAGTCCCTTGGGGATGAAGTAAGCTGACCCCCCCTCCCATCACCTCCCACCGTGCTAGTCTGCACCTCAAGGGGGGGACTGTCTTCTTCCAGCTAGGTAGAAGCAGGAGCGGAAAAAGTCAGGGCCGGCCAGACGCTTCCAGTCCGGCAGTCACTCATAAAATGTACAAGAGGTGTTCCCACTCTGTTTCCCCCTCCCGCACACTGCAGGTTAATATCTTGGCACCTCCAGCGAGGTCCCGCCGCCACCACTGCTCCCAGCTCCGGGCACGCCACTCAAATAGGCTGGCCAGGGGTGTCTGTCTGCGGTCAGGTATGGGTGCCAGGCTCAGCGGCCACCATCTTTATCTGCAGGCTAACAGAATGGCGGCGCAGTCCATTCTCTCCAACTTCGACAGGGCACTGCACCGCCCAAGCAGGGCTGCATTGTACAGGGGGAGGTGAGAGGGCCACCCTCGCTAAATGTTACAGAGCAAGATCAGCCCTAACCTCACCGGATGGGTCTGGATGACAAAGCTTGGCCCGGGAGCTCCGCAGGTTTGCTTTCTATCGCATTGGCGCCAGGCCTTGCCCCCTCCTTTGAGAATTGATGATTCACTCTACTCAGTTACATCCAATGTTGCCAGATTTTAAAAGCCTTCTAAAGCCCAAAGCTGTTGAACGACCAGCCCAAAGTAAGCCCAAATGAACCAGTCCCAGCCCAAAAAGTAGCACAAACTTTTAACACTGAAATAATGCAATGGTAGACTGAAGCAAACATTTCCTACCAGAGGCCAGAATACAGTGATCCAAACTCTGCAAACTTAAACTTAAATTATTGGTAAAGACTAGTGTTTTGTGTCAAATGCAAGCAATGGCTATGCTGAGCAGAGCATGACAAGAAGTGATGTAAATAATCTAGGCACTAAGATCACGAACAGAACCATGCAGTGAGGCTGAGCACTGACCTCGTACCCACATATCACTTAGCTCAGCCAATGAGACCACTTTTGTGCTTGCACTGTCTGCAACTGCCGTGAAATAAATGAATAAATCAGCTGAGCACACACCTCAAAGGGCATTAAAAAAAGTATGGGAACAGTGATGCTGCATGAAATGGGGCTGGGTTAAACGTGTGGCTAAGAAAACCAAAATATTCTCTTTCAGTTAGCTACATACATAATAACTCATGCCTTAAATGAACAAATAGCAAAGTTAAGTTAATCACTATATATTATGAAACCTCTATGAGTTAATGCATTGAAACGTCTGTGTGTAACCAAAAAGCCACAGAATTAAATCTTCGTTGGTGCAATGGAGATTTGTGTGTTGTGCAAATGTAAGTCATTAGGTTAAACTTGCATTACAGGCAGTATAAGATAGACTGCTACCAAACGTGCAAAAAGGTTGCAGATAAAATGGTTTAATACCCAAACTGAATGATTTATTTTTATTTAATTGCCCTGCAAAGCATGCACTGCACAACTTAGCTTGTAACCCCCTTGCATTATGAGTCGAAAACAATAATCCTTTGTCATCACCAACCTTCATGTGATTCCATCCAGTGCTTAATTTGTGATTTTTGTTTCAGGTGTGGAGCATTGGCACTTATTTTTGAGGGCTGGCACTTTTTTTTCTGCCTCAAGCATTTACTGTGAGCAAAAGACACATATAGGAAAGACGGAGGAAGATAAAAATGGAAAAAAGCGTCAGAAAGGGAGAGAGCAGAAAGCTGCAGGAATGAGGTGAAATGGCAGGGAGTAGCTTAAAATGGATTAAAGTGGCCCGAGAGGGCTGCAGTATTACGCTGCCTCAGTATTCCGTGTTCGCACATTTAATTGCAGCAGCTGCGTGTTTAAGAGGAGAGCTTTGGACACCAGCACGATATTATTTATAAATTAAGCACTGGCTATGCCACCCTGGATGCCACTCACCCTGGTGCCCACCTGAAGCTCAACGTGCCCTTGTGTGCCAGGCTAGATGGCACAAGATGTCCCCTTGTCTGCCACACCAGCTTGGTTACCTCCGTAGCTGGGAGAAAGGCTGCCAGATGCTTTTACCAAAGGGAATTCTGGGAGCTATAGTCTTTTTCTGTAGGCTGGCTGATTGCCTTCAGATGTGCCAAGTCTCTAGCTAGTAATGGCAGGAAGCCTTCAGCCCAAGTCATTGTTTTGCAGATCTCCAAGGGTGCTGTAGCAAAATACAGGAGTCCTGAGCCAGGGTCATAACACGCCCCCCTCAACACCCTCCTCACCCCGCCACCCACACATTCAGCAAGGGGCTGGTTCATCATGCTGCATTACGCCAGTGCCCTCAGCATTCTGGTACCTCCTCTCCACCCCACCTCCATAATCTACACACCCTCCAGCACTGCAGCAGGACCTTGGGACATTTGATTGAAATAGACATGTGGGATTCTGCTGTTGCACTGCCATGCGCCTGCTGCACCAAATCCCTATACTAAATATAATAAAGTATTATAGCCATATGCTGCATCTTCAAGGGGCCCCTCTGCAGTGCCAGCTGCATAATTGTTTTATTCAGTCCTGCCATGCTTTAGATCCATTGCACTGTCAATCCACAATTAGCCCCTGAATATTAAAAATAAGGAATACATCTCCTCACAAAGGCACAAATTGAACAGCACCTACCTTGTCTTCCACAGCTGCGCACCAACCGGCCCCAAGTCAGTGTAGGGGGGGCCGTAGGTAGTGCCTACACTACAGGAAGGGGGCAGGGGGTGTTTCCCCTCTCCCAGGCCCCAATCTCTCACTCTGGGGCTGGTGTTGATTTGGGGAGCGCACAACAGAAGAGACTGGTTCAGGGGGGGGCCCACCACTGCACATGTGCAGGGCAGGCTGAGGCTCGCGAGTGACTGACAGTGGGGGCTGGGGCCCGCACACAGAATAGAAGAGTGAGGAGGGCCCACACCAGATACCACCACGTGCGCAGTCTGTGCGCACTCACGCACATGCAGCATTTTAAATAGAGCCGCGGGGGCAGGCCAATAATTTTTGGCAGGGCCATCAATCGGTAGCGCTTTCGCACGCTACTAGATGGATGGCACTCTGCCCAATCCAAGTTTTCGACAAATGATGACAAGTCGACGTGAGTGACCCACTTGGGCCGAGTGATGGGCCGCTCCGCTGCTCAGCGTGACTGAGTTCGTTGAGTTGACAGACACACTGCTGCACGGATGGACGCAGGCACGCACCGCATCCTCGCATGCCTGCCATGATGCCAAATCGCATCACAGCATGATCGTCACATCTTCATTTGCCTGCATGATGGTCACACAGTCACCGCGTCCGGCATCGTGGAGGCTTGCAGCCGACGCATGCTCATTTGCTGTCTCGCTCAGCAGGAGCAGGTACTGGGCAGGCGCGCAGCCCTTTGACTGTCCTGCTGCATGCCATTGCCTACCAGCCGCACAGTGCACCGTTGAGCCTGCGCGCACTAGTCATTCATTGTTGCCATCTTTACAATAAGGAATGGGGAAATCTCAAGCCTCCCCCCCTCTCTCTCTCACCACGTGATGTGTGTGTTTAGCCTCACGTCACATAACTAAAGGCTGCCTCGCCTGCCAAGATGAACCTGGCAGGCTGCTTTAGTAAAATAAACGGCAGGCAGCGGTGATGCGCCGCCCCTCGTTAAAAAATGCGCACAAAGGGCTAATATACGCCCAAAAAATAGGCATCCGCTAATTGAGTTTTTTCTCGCACAAATGGGAAAAATGTCACCCATTTGTGCAGGAAGTAGCCCAATCTGGCAACACTGGTTACATCAGGCACCTCTTACCTTGTTTAGCACAGTGCTGGACAGCTCACAGACAAAATGCCTCTTTTACGAGCCAGCCTTAGCAGAGCAGTGGTTGAGACAACCCATTTTGCCCTGTTCTACTCATGTCAGTGAATTTGACCTTCAGGATATAGCGAGGGGGTGCTATATGGTTGTTGAGCCTGTCCGTGGGATTTTCAAAGGATCGTTATAGTTCTCCCATTCTTTTTGACTCTGAGGTGTAAGATACATGTTGGATGTTTCTGTTATCCATTGTCTAAAAGGAAGTGGAAGGTTCTCTTCCTTGTAATAAGCCGCTTGTCATTTGAAGGGCTGGTGGCACTTGTAACATTGTTTCTTGGTGCTTTTGGGAAGTGGCTGGGCAGGAACAGAAAAAGGCAATTGCCTATCAACAGCCTGCAGTTCTCAGGGATACCTACTCTTCGCATAATGTGACACAAGAGGATTTGAAGAAAGATGATGCTTGACGCTTTTATCCATGCCTTGAGAAAGAATAAAAACATAATATTTATGTTTTAACAGAAGGCTAATAAAGCACCAACAGGATTACTTCTTATACTATTAGTACCTCGTGGATAATGTCATAACTTTTGTAACATAATAAGTACTGGATTAGAGAGTCACCGTGATCTAGGTAGATTTGTGAAAAAAGATGGCCCATCCAGAACATTTTCAGGCAATGCTTAGTGCAATTTGCGTATCTTCGGCCTTCATGAATAACGTGTTTTCACTTTTTTAATATGTTTTTCTTTTATTTTTTAACATTGCATGCTGTTATCACGTTACATGTGTTGCTTCAGAAAACATACACTCCTTCAAAATCAGTATTAGATGTTAAAACATTCAAACATTTTCATACACATAGATTAATTATATCCTAAAACTTCCTCTGGATAAGGTGTTTTTACTTCATAGGTCAGATTCTGTAATTATATTACGTCAGGGTTCTCGATTTCAGTCTTGCTCCTTGTAGGGAAATGGATTGTTTTTTAGGATGGACAAGTGTCCACCTCAGAAGATAAGGACATCACCTGCTTAATGCCACATAAATTCAATAAAACAAACCTTTGATTAATCCCTGTTAACACGACATGAAGCAGTCAAAATAAAGAGAAACATTTACTGAGTGAAATAAGACCAAAACAATTCAAAAAGAACACGGTGGTGAGGGGGGCAGAGATAAGCATTTTTCGCTCCCTCTCTGAAGTCTTTGATTGGCTCCCATCAGATGCCTGGATTCAATTGAAAATAGCTTGCTTGACCCACAAAATCCTGCACCATGATACACCTATGTACCCCAATAAAGCTCACGTTTTCAGGGGCAACCGCTCCATATGTAGCACAAACTCCCTCCTGCTAGAACCTCCCACATTCAGGAAAAAGAAGACCTACACTCGTACCTTCTCTGGCTGCACCAAAAATTTGGAACACTGTACCTTCGGAGATCAGGTTGAACCCTTCAACATCCACCTTCCAGAAAGAGGTCACAAGCATTTTATGAGTCAGATTCCTAGATTAAGGTTTCAGCACTAAGCTCCCCTCACCAGCAGAACTCCTGCTCCGAGAGACTCAACTGTATTAGTGAGCATGTGCTAGCATGCATAGATATAAGGTGCTATGGTATTGACCATGAAGGTTATCTCATGTGTATACATTTTAACAGGATATGTTACTATATTATTTGACATGAAGTTTTCTTATGGGTAAGATGTTTTTTCGGTATATGTTGCACAGCGGCCTAATATTCATGGGTCATGTTTGTGCTTTATAAAACTCGCAAAATAAAATAAAATACATACATTTATTTGAAAGTAGCACCAAAAAGCACAATGCTCCATTGAGAGTCCTTCTCCTTTGTTTCTGTGGGCCTTGGCTGGCCTAACCCATGTGCAGTGTGACAAACTAATTAACAGATGCAGATTTGCTCCCCACCTCTTTCTTTCTTAGGAACTGGGTCAAACACTATTAATGGCTCTGTTGTGTGGGAAGGCCTTTGATCGTTCTGCTGGAGAGGAGAATAATTAACTTGGCTCAGTGAGGAGGATGGAGATTAAAGGTCTGTAATCTGATAGTGAGTATACCCAGGGAAATCTAACATTTCTTAAAGTACCATAAACAGTATCAAATTATATCAGGGACTGCAAATCTACATTCTGGCGCATATGTACCCTCAGATTGACACCATGCTGGACCCTGTAGGCTGAAGTGGGATGAAACTGTACTTTAGTGCTTATTTCGCCTAATGTGTGTACAGTTTAAGCACCACACGTTCAGTAGGCACTACAGACATGCACTATGAATACCCTCTCACAGTAAAAGGCCTACCCAGATCAGTAACAATCCTTTAAGGGTTCCCTTCTGCAAAAGACAATATCTGAAGTATTACTGGTCCTTTCATAAAGTGGCGCAGCTACTGCCATTGGCCATATTCACACATCACAATACTTAGTACTTAGTATGAAGATGTCTCCAATCATAAACTACGGAGGCCATCATCTCCTGATCTTGCCAGGCTCATTGCCAGCATGGCTCCTGTTCTGGGGCATCTATCACAAATCTTTATGTGGGTGGCCTTACACATGCATATTCCGTTATGCTCAAGGCTAAGGAAGATGTAAAGAAAACTGCATCTAAAAATGAAACATTCTGCATTTTTACCCTCATGTTAGTCGTCCTCTCTGTAGATCCCTAGGCGTTGTCACGCCTCTATCCTGTGCCATATGTGCAGTGCGTTTGATTTGTCGAGCTCATGGCACATTTCCCTTGTGTCATCTCCCTGCCCTGAGTACTCCCAGTCATGCTTCACTTGTGGCACCTTCCAGTCTCGGGCACTCCATGACCCCCCTCCCGGGAACCCTGAACCATTGACCCTCCTGCTCTGTTGCTGTGCAAATTTACATCCCAAAATAAAATTTTGAAACTTTTCAAACGCCCCCCTCAGACAGATCTGGGTTTAATCCATAATCCATGGGTTCCTTGCTCACTATGCCATTGAATTCAAGCTAGCCTGGCTGATGAAGGGTGATACCTCAAAGGGAGGTCCTGGCATGGTAGTTTGGCTGGACTGCTCCTATGGAGAGCAGGTTCAGGACTAAGGCCCTAATTACAACCTTGGCAGTCTTTCAAAAAGACTGCTGAGGCTGTGGGAGACAGAATACCACTAGTGCCGGCGGTATTTCTGCCTCCATATTATTACTTTTCTGCTGGGCCAGCGGATAGTAACAGTGTTACCATCCACTGGCCGCGGAAAAGTCACATCAAAATTGCTGCCAGCTCGTAATAGAGCTGGCGGCAATGCTGTTGTGCAGCAGCTGCAGTAGCACCTGTCGTGCATTTCACTGCCTGAAATCCGGGCAGTGAAATGTGCGACGGGGCTATGCCTGGGGTCCCCTGCACTGCCCATGCCAAGTGCATGGGCAGTGGAGGGGCCCCCAGGGGCACCCCAAGTCCCCCTTACCGCTAGCCTTTCCATGGTGGTGTTTACCGCCGTGGCCAGGCTGGCGGTCAGGGACTCATAATACCTGCCTTGGGGATTATGACCACCAGACGAAAGCCTGGGGATATAGTGGAGGGGCCGGCGGTATGGCCGTGGCTATTGCGTCACGGTCATAACCGCTGGCCGCCAGGGTCGTAATGAGGCCCTAAGTTGCATATGGCTGGGTCCAAACTGGGGTGGCCTGGTGAGCAAAAGAACAATGGATTTGAACTGGGGGTGAGTGTTTGAAAAGTTTCAGCACTTCCTCCCCCACCTCTTTGTGTGTTGCTATGTTCGCCATTATAGGCCAGGGTATGCCCAGACATGGGTCTTTTGCTCACTGTGCCACTGGATTCTGGCTATCCAGGATGATAAGGGGTAATACCCTGAAACTGGTCACAGGATGCTTGTTTCAGGTCCAGGGATGACTTAGCGTGGCAGTTCAGGCTTGACTGCTTCTATGGGGAGCAGGGTCAAGACTGATTTGCATATGGCTGAGTCCAAACTGCGGCGTTATGGTGAGCAAAAGAACAATGGATTTATCTGAGATCTGTGACTGGGGTGAGTTTTTCAAAAGTTGCAGCACTCCGTTCATATCGCTTAGTGTGTTGCTATATTCGCCCTAATTGACCAGGGTATGCCCAGACGTGGGTCCCTCACTGTGCCATTGGATTCAAGCTAGTCTGGCTGATGAGGGGTGGTACCCAAAACCGGTTCCAGGATGCTTGTTTCCGGTCCAGGGCGGAGCTGGCTTGGCAGTTCAGGCTGGACTTTCTCATGGGAAGCCGGGTCAAGACTGATTTGCGTATGACTGGGTCCAAACTGGGGTGGCACGGTAAGCAAAAGAACAATGGATTTAACCCAGATCTGTGAGTGGGGTTGAGTGTTTGAAAAGTTTCAGCACTCCGTTCATCATTTCTTTGTGTGTTGCTATGCAAGTTTAGTCTGTGCACCTGCAGATTATCACGTCTTTTACGACCAGTTATGTAATCCACTGGGACCTGTTGACTTGTGCTATCATGTACTTGGGGTTCCATTGTACTTGTTAATTATTGCCAATTACTGTTTGCACCTGCCACCTGTAAGGCTTTATATTCGTTGTATGTAACAGGTGATCTTCCCCATGTTCAGTGGAATATTCCATGCTTCCATGTGGGACATATGCCTTTCTGAAGCACTCTTTTCTTCCTGAATAAATACCCCCTCTGAACCTGTATCAGTGATTGGCCTGTTCCCCAAATTTGAAAGCATTGTTCCTGCACTGACCTCCATAGTCACCAGGATCGTTGTGCGTACCCTTCCTTTGCAAGCATTGGCCCTGCACTCACCTTCTTAGTCACCCAGATCATCCAGCATTCCAGTCCTGCGCAAGCAACATCCCTGCACACAACTCCTGAGTCACCCAGAATTACCAGCACTCTAGTCTTCCAAGCCTTTCTGATGATCCCGTGAACCTGACTTCCACAATGCTTCCAGAGTCTTCCTTCATGATCTACGATTCCGCCTCCTCTTAAACTTCTTTCACAGATCCTCCTGTCATCTTTGGATTCCAGTTAAAGTACTAGACCAGGATAAGTACTTTCCATTCAGTTTAGTGCGCACTAATCCTTTATATGAGTAAGCAGGCTTGTTATTCAGCCTCTTCAGGACTCTAGACTTGCCTCCAGTTCCTTCTCCATAATATTCTTCCAGCGCTCCTTGCTTGTCCTTACTCCGAACCCTCTCTCCTACGTTGGTGCTTGAACTAGTTTTTGCTAATGGACCAAAGACTTAATTCTGTGTTTCTGCATTGAACATAAGTGTCAAGAAGAATGATGTTTAGAAGCAGTTGATGTTTGTATGAACCTTGTAACCTCCAGTCTGTGCTTCTAACATACCTTGGGAGTGTCATTAACTTCAACCTAAGTACCGAATGTAACCTTGAGAGTTTCAGTAACTCCAACTCATGTTTCTAGTGTACCTTGGAGTGTCAGTAACTCCAACCTATATACCTAGTGTAACCTTAGGAGTGCCAGTAACTCCAACCTTGTTCCAAGTGTAACCTAGTTCCGAGTGTAACCTTGTTTCTAAGCATATCTTGGAGGTCTTCTCTAAACTCCAACCTATGTACCAAGTGTGACCTTGTTTATAGTATGCGTTGGGAGTGGCCATAACTCCAATCTGTGTATCAAGTGTAACCTTGGGAGTGCCAGTAACTCTAATCTATGTTCTTAGTTTACCCTGGGAGTGTCAAGGGCTCCAATCAGTATTCCAAGCTATTCCGTGAGTCTCAGAAGATTTTTATCCACAAATCTGGTTATTTTGCTATTATGCCGTGATTTTGCAGAAACCTGTAAGTATTTTTTATTGAAGCAGTGCATTGTAAATTGTGTAGAGGCATGATGGTGTATCAATGGTATTTGCCTCTTCTTGTGGTTCCCAGTGTATTGCGTCTTCACAAAACTAGAGGTACTGGTCCTGCAAACTTCCACCTTTGCATGTCCAGAAAGTCCCAGGAGCAATGCATCCTGTTAAGCAGAGTAGTACTTTCGCTGAGCAGCTCCAGTACTGCAAGTGTCTTTTTCTTTTATTGTCCCTTCCCCCTCTGGAAGCCTACAGGGTCAAGGAGGACTGTCCCTGGATCTTGCATCTTCCTTTGAGGGAGTGGAGGTCCAGCATTGGCTCCAGTGTCGTCTCTGCTGTTGGGACCAGGTGAATGAGTGACAGGCATCCCTCTGACCCAACAAAACCTCTTGTTTTGTTAGTACACCAGTGATGTGGAACTATTTGTCATAGTTTTATTTACTAATGAGATCATCCAAACATGAATGTGAAAAGTAGCCTTAGCAATATTTCAAGAAGTTAATACTCAGTGGCACTCTACAACTAGAGATCCAGAAATGGCGTCAAACCTAAATATCAGTGGCTTCTCTTCATGCCCTGTGTCAAATCCCTTGCCTGCTTCAGGGACACCAGCCAGTCCTTTAAGAATCAAGTGATGAGGAAAATCCTCACAGCCAAGTAGTGAATGTGCCTCCTACTCAGAATCAAATCTTTCCTGCTGCTTAACTGCTTCATTCCCATTTCCAGACCATTGTCATGCCCCACATATACAATGGTAACAAACTTCTTACTAGCCAACTGGCCTTAACCCTGGCCCAAATTACATCATGATTGATTGTGAACCAAATTAATTTAAAAAAGTCACCTCTAAACTAAAACATCTCCATTGGCTATTCGTTCCAGTCAGCATCAACTTAAAATCCTACTGTGTGACTCACTGTGGCGTGGTGCAAAAAATCCAGTTTACATCGCTGATAAAATATGTATCTTAGGGAGAGAAATCTATACATTTTACACCTATCCACTTGCAATACCAGAAATGTAAGACGCACAGAAAAAGAACCCAGAAATGATAATTCTACGGTTATGTCCCAAGACCTGTGGAGTGAGTTGCACCTTCTTCTCAGAATTTCCCTCTTCCTGCAACATTTTAGGAAACAGCTGTGAACTTTTCTGGAACACTGCAATTTATTGTATTGCAGGCTTTACACACAAATCTCCTCCTTCCTTCAGATTATGGCTGCTTGTTGTCTTCTTGTTCTTCACGCTATTTTTCCAGAGCAGCTTGCTTAGCCAAATTTCATTTGATAACTGTGGTCATGTGTGCCTTTTTTAAGAGTTTACATTTGAGTCAAAAAGCAATGATTTGCAATGGAGCTCACAGTTTTTAGGGTATCTTTACTCTGTGCACTCCAAGCAGAACCCTTTACACCCCTAATTTGAGATTTCTTCTCACCCCTAAAATTAGAAAAACGTATCTGGGAGTCTGTCCTTTACCTGGTTTCTGGCAAAGCACTGGAATTTTCTAACCCATTTGCTTGTACATATTAGATGCAATAACCAACCATAGTACAAAGCATACCAGGTTCATTCAATCACTGTACTCTAGGACACTATGCTGCATATACTAGTGGATCACTACACTACTGCAGTAGGCCCTATGGACAATAATTCAGTGTTCTGCATTGCATACCATAGACAGTAGTCCACAAGGACCTTGGAGAAATACATAACTAAAAAGGATAAAACAATAAATCAGAAGGCTGCAACGAACCTGGCTCAAAACAAACAGCATTAGACAAACTTCACCTATGCAAACTTAACAGAATATACAAAGCAACAATCAGAAAGGCTAAGAATGTACTATTCAGACAGAGTTCAAAATGCTAAATGTGCTAATAAAGATTTTTATAAAATTCTCACCGAATTTTGTAAACCTAAATGCACGGAAGGAACTCATCACATTATTCAAGAATTCAGACAGACTGGCAAATCATTACACAACTAAAGCAGACACGCTGGACTCCTATTTGAAACAAAGGAAAACCACCAGTACCAACCTGTTTCCAAAACATCCCCTCAAAAAGTAAGCCAACCCTCTACAGTCCTTCAAACAAATATCACAAAATGAATTTATAGATCTGGTCAAAGCAAGCAGGCCTTCCTGCTGCCCGTCTGACTCTTGTCCGCCATACATTCTCGCCAGTAAGAAGAATCATCAATAATTCTTTAACTATGGGAGTCTTTCCAGAAGACCTAAAAAAGATATGTATACTCCCATTATTGAAGAAAGTAAATCTGGACCCGCATGACCCCAGCAACTACAGACCAATTAAAAATGGACCTTTCCTGGGCAAACTGAGAGAAAGAGCAGCATTCGTCCAGATGTTACAATTCATTGGATTAACTCTATACTTTCAGACAACCAAACTGGATTCCGCCAAGGAAGAAGCACATAATCTGCCCTATCACCATCTGGGATGACCTTAAAAACAAAACACAATGAAGTTACTGCACTCCTTCTCTGGGACCTCTCAGCTGCCTTCGACACAGTTGACCATGATACCCAAACACAAAGACTCTACAAAGCCGACATAGAGGGGACTGCTCTCGACTGGATCACATCCTACCTTCAAAACAGAACAAATGTCATCCATACTCCCCCTTTCTCATCCAAACTGTACTTCACAAAACCATGGGTCCCTCAAGGCTCAATCATCTTACCCTAGCTTTCCAACATCTGTATGGAATAATTACTGGCAATGATCAATGAATTTCAGCTCACTAGCTACAACTATTCAGATGACACACAAATACTCCTAAAACTGGAAAGCCCAAAGACTCTAGAAACTCAAAAATCTTCAGTTGCCTCATAGCCATTGATCAATGGATGTCGTGGAGCCATCTTCAACTTAATGCTTCAGGTTGCTGTCTCTCTTGTACCTGTCTAAACAGGATTACACCAATGGCCTCTACCACAGCTCATTTCTATTCACTATAAAAAGACTACAACAAATTCAGAACTCTGCTGCCAGTCTACTCCTACATGTAAAGCCACAAGTGTTGCCAGACGATCCACCTTCAAGCTCCTTTGTATCACCCACACAGCAAAACATGGAACAGGGCTCCTTTTCATTAGGAATAAAATTGCCAAATACATTAAACAAAGGAACCTCTGCTCAAAATTGGCACCTTACCTCAAAACCCCACCATACAAGAAAAAGACAATAGGTGGTACATCTTTCTCTGTTGAAGCAGCCAAGCTCTGGAATTCATTACCACCAAATATAAGATCCATAGATAACTATCTTATCTTCAGAAGACTACTCAAGGGTTGACTTTATTCCACATAACCACACTCAAACAGTAATATACAGCACATCCCTGTGAATGTAAACATTTTTAATTTAATTATATGTATATATCTAGATATGTGATTTTATTTGTACAGATACATAATAACTATGATTTTAAAATATATAGATACTCTTTAGGCCTGCTTAATAAATATATATATTAGATATGGTTAAAAATATATTTATATTATTCTATGCTTAATGCTTTCATAGTTTTTTTTAATACATGTTGTTTGATTAGATGTTTATGTGTCATTGTTCTATTTAGCTATCATAGTAGGTAAATATTATGATAGCTAACATTGAGGAAAAGATAGAATTTAAAAAAAATAAAGAAATTCACAAATAAATTACCTCCAAATACTGCAACACTTGAAAGTCTGAATTTATACAATACAACTTTAAATCTTAAACGATTATCTTCCTTATAAATATATTCCCTTTCTATGTAATCATGTATCTATATATTTATTACTTTACTTCTACTGTACAAGAGAAGAAAAACAAATCACGCTCTCCAGTGCACTTCTCTGTCTCACTCTTGACCTCTCTCAATCTGTCCTCTATCTCCACTCCCTGACTCGTCGCAAACCCCACTACTATTGTTGTGTTTGGCTCTCACTATACTAAAGGAGTCTGCTGGATGCAGGCAGCAACTGAGTCCAGTTCCACTCTTTGTGACAACTGTCGGCCTAACCTTTCCGGCCACCTAGTAGTACCTCACCAGAACCGTAGTACGTCCTCAGCACCTAAAAATGGAAGTGATTTATGGCAGTGGTGCACATGACATTCTGATTCCTCAGGCAAATTGCGGTGCAACAGATCTCATCCTTTTCTTTCAGTTAAATTTGTCTCACGCGTCCAAAGACAAACAGAAGCAGAATTTTTTTGATTCAACTGCATTCTAGATAAAATAGCATGCACTGCAATGATTAGGATGATAAAGCAGAATAATAGCTATGTGGTAATAGGGAAAGTGAAACAAAAGAATGTCCCACCATAGTGTCAGAGTGCTAAGTGTCAACATTCCAGCCTATGCCACTAAGGTACTACCTTAGCACTGCAGGGTTAGCCCTAATCTGCCCTTAAGGTTCCATAGGAAGACACCATGCTCCATACCTGAATATGATAGTAGTGAAGATGGCTGTTGATTTACTGAGAGTCCTCTCTTATGTAAACGGAAAGACAGCAAGTCTCAGCAGACAGATGCAGTGAAGCGACAGCATGCAGTGGCCATTTTCTGACTGGAACTCTTCCTCTAATGTATAGGGGGCAGAGGGATGTTTTATAATAAAACAGCTGGTGTTCTGAGGAACCTGCCCTAATGCAAGAACACATATGTTTCCCGTGAAGCGACAAAGGTTGCGGTTTTCCACTT
This sequence comes from Pleurodeles waltl, assembly GCF_031143425.1. Taxonomy (NCBI): domain Eukaryota; kingdom Metazoa; phylum Chordata; class Amphibia; order Caudata; family Salamandridae; genus Pleurodeles; species Pleurodeles waltl. The sequence goes on from NC_090438.1 coordinate 728,281,824, forward strand.
TGTACTGATAGCATACAGGATACAGCCTTGAGCAAAGCACAAAACGAAAATGTCCAAGTAAATGGAATGAAAACAGTTTCTGTGCTAAAAGCGTATGAGATAAAGGAAAATAAAACATCACCACAGAAAAGAGCTTCTGCTCAGAAAATAAAATGAATTATTACTTGGCTAAAGGGCACAAGCTGAAAGCCAATAGCTAAAATAAAAGCTACTAACATAACCTCATGACACCCTTCCCTTGTCGATTCAAAGTTTTAGAGGAAAACCCAATCTAAACTACAATAAAATGAAAAATGAACTAAAATATTATATATATATATATATATGAAACTGCAAAAGTGCTCACTGCCAGGCTCCTGAAGGCCCAAGAGGGGTGGTGCGTCAATGACCGGCAGAGCACTCCGGTTAAAAATATAAACAAAACAGCAAACTTCCACTGGAAGGACGCACGCTCAGGAATTTCACAAATAAAGAGAGTTTATTAGCACAACGCGTTTCGGCTGTCAAGCAGCCTTGATCACGTGCATAATTCCACCAATGTACACCTAATTAAATACCCACTGGATACAGACATAGAAATAGGACTACAGGTTGTATTAACTAACAAAGTAAGAATAGAGAAAATATAAACCGAATTATTAATGACAAATCAATAGGAGATTATTAAATACAATTCATTTGAAATAAGTGAATAACCAAATGAACAACTGGGTTAATACTTGTACAAATATTCAATAACATATTAATTCTTATAAATAGCATCTTCTAAATAACCAATTCCACGATTGTATTATCATAAACACCCAATTAGACCTACTAAAATTTACATTTCATAATAAAATTTCATAATAAAATTTCATAATAAATTTCTTGACTGGCTATTTATTAATACCCTTATAAATATATAAATATATAAATATGGATAAAATTACATAATTATAAAACCTTAATGCACCCTATACTTATTCATTTGATAAATTAAATATTCTTTTTAACAAATATAAATATGCAAAAAGTTCAATAGTATATAAACATAAGCATATAGCAACAGTCAGTCATTCAATTTTAAATTTTAAATTGTGTAAATTTTAAATTTGACATTAGAATTGTAAATGTATTTCTTCTGTTTGAAATACTAGAATTCACTTAATCACTCTATTATGTACTTTCAAAATTTGCATTCTAATATCTATATATTTCCATTTCCTTGAATTAACTATGGAACTAAGTCCCTTCAAAATGTATGCCACCACAACTAATCCTATACAAGTTCTACGTATCCGGTACCAATGACACCCCATACAACAACAACCAATTGTGTATTCTGGAATCAGGAATCCATCCGGACTCCTCCGTTCTGAAAAAAATATATATAAAATAACTATTAAAACCACACAAATATCTATAGGGAATCAATACTCAATACACTAAAACAATACTAATACATATATCACAATATGCTGACTAATAACGCCTGCCACAGACTGTAATCATTCAAATAGATGGGTATTGAGCTCCTCGCTCATATTCAATCCTCCCGGTGTCTTAGTTTCTAAATCAACAATAAATTTGGATTCTTTGATACGTAGAGTCAACTCTCTGTTACGACCTCTATGATGTAAAGGTACATGTTCAATGCCAAAGTACAATAATAAAGTGGCATCAGAGTTATGATAATCCTGGAAATGTCTAGCTACCGGATAGTGAGGGTCTCTTGATGTAATAGCTCGCATATGTTCAAGAATTCGCTTCTTCACTGCATGTTTTGTGCTTCCCACATACCATAAGTGGCATGGACATTCAAGTACATAAACAGTAAAAGGAGTACTACATGTTAAAAACTGCTTAATAGGTCTATTAGTCCCTGTTTTTTTTGTGGGATAATGTTTTCTTGCCACACTGTTCCGACAAGCTTTACAGTGGCCACAAGGAAAAAATCCCTGTAAATTATGCTCCTTAACATGGGAAGAAGGAGAGATGTCATTAGATCGCAGCATATCGTGGAGATTACGACCTCTTCTATACGTAATAGAGGGCCAACTCTGAATCTCCTTACCTATAACAAGATCACTCTTCAAAATATTCCAATGTTTGGAGACAATCTTTTTGATCTGTGTAGTATCCTCATTAAAGGTTAAAATTAATCGAGTATCTTCGTTATTCTCTTTTTCCATTACAGTCGTATTATCAAAAAGGGTCTGGAGTCTCACAACCTTTTTAATTTTTTCTGTAGCCTTTTTAATTACCCATTCCGGGTAACCCCTCTGTTAGAATCTTCTGACCATTTCTTCCTGTTCTCGTTCAAATGCCTCATCTGTGTTACTAATCCTTTTAGCCCTCAGAAATTTTCCATACGGAATGCTCCATTTAAGTTTATCTGGATGTCCACTAGAAGCATGTAGTAGACTATTTCCTGCTGTTTTTTTACGAAAAAGTTCAGTATGGATCATCTTATCTTTAATCTCGATCTTAGTATCTAAAAATTCTATAGACACATTACTGATATTGTATGTTAATTTGATATTAAGTTCATTTTCATTGAGTTTCTTAATGAACTTTGCAGCCTCCTTCTCAGATCCATTCCAGATTATGAATAAATCATCGATATATCTGAGCCACAATATGGCCTGATTAATTTCAGGATATTTATCTTCATCTTTAAAAATATCTTCTTCCCAGAGGCCCAAAAACAGACAAGCAAAACTGGGAGCAAAGCAAGTTCCCATGGCAGTCCCCAGAACTTGTTTATATAGCTGACCATTGAATAAAAAAATATTATTGGTCAAGCAATAGGTTATCATCTCAATAATCATATCTGTATGTGCTAAATATCTTAGGGATCTTGTATGTAAAAAATGTCTACATGCTTGTATGCCCTTCTCATGGTCAATAATGGTATATAGGGAATTTACATCCAGAGATATAAGTAAGAAATCGTCTTCCCAAATAATACCCTCCAATTTACCTAAAAAATCCTTAGTGTCTTGAACATAAGAGGGTAAATTCATGACAAAATCTCTTTAAAAAAAATCCACATATTTGGATACATTTTCCAGAGCATTACCGCATGAGGATACTATCGGTCTCCCAGGTGGATTAACCCTATTTTTATGGATTTTAGGGAGGATGTAAAATATAGATAGCTTAGGAAAATCCTTTTTCAGGAAACAGTATTCTTCCCATACCAATAGGCCCTTATCCTTCCACTCCGTTAGGAGATGCCATATCCCAGTAATGCTATTGGCATATACTTCTTTAGACACGACTTTATAGAATTGTGTATCATTCAGTTGACGCATAACCTCATCAATATATTTTTGCCTCTTCCAAAGTACTATATTACCTCCTTTGTCTGCTGGGCAGATAATAGTATCACTATCTTCTGCCAATAATCTAATAGTTTCACTTTGGTTAAATGTCATATTGTTGTTACTTCTTGGTCTAAACCATGTACGATGTCGAAAATGTGTCAGATCACGAACTGTCATGTCATAAAAGGTGTCAAAAGGTGTTTATATTTTCTCTATTCTTACTTTGTTAGTTAATACAACATGTAGTCCTATTTCTATGTCTGTATCCGGTGGGTATTTAATTAGGTGTACATTGGTGGAATTATGCACGTGATCAAGGCTGCTTGACAGCCGAAACGCATTGTGCTAATAAACTCTCTTTATTTGTGAAATTCCTGAGCGTGCGTCCTTCCAGTGGAAGTTTGCTGTTTTGTTTATATATATCTATATATATATATATATATATATAAAAAACCGAGTTGACAAGCAACCATACTGAAAGCAGGCCATGTTAAAACAAAAAGGTAAATTTAAAATATAATGTTATTGTTAAAAGCTGAATCTCATCTTTAAAAGTGATTGTCAGTTTGAAAAGTGCCAATTATATCTAGGACAATCAAATCAATAAACAATCCCACTTCAGCAGGTGTTAAAGCAACCAAATCGGTGTCAAGGGAAACTAAAGAGCACTTGTGTTCCGAAACCTCAGCTCCAGCCGAGGCAGCAGAAGTCAGAGAAGTGCCAGATGTTGAAGTGCCCAGAGCCACTTGATCCACAAAGGGCAGCTCATAGGAGGCTTCCCATAGCAAAAGCACACTAAACACTCATGTGTGGTAATGAACCCACATCGAGAACATCAACAGATCAGCGTCCATTGAAAGTAAGTGGCGCGTAGAAAGACACAGTTGTAGTGCACATTAGAAAAGGCACCAAAGGCAACGAATCACGGGCTGTACACAGTTCTGTATCGGTCTGAATTACAGAGGCCAGTTGTACTCTAGTTCCTCAATGAACGGTGCTCCGAAATACTGCATCATGCCTTCATGACACAGTTGCGCTGGTGGAAGCGCCATCAGTCCTCCTTGTTGAGATGGGGCCGCCATTGCGAATGAAAAACAGCAACAGAAAAATGCCACCAATTAAGGCCAAAGTAATTGGGATTCCCTCAAAAATGCACAAAAATATTGAGTGTATGGCTGAAGGTGTTATGCCAAATATAGATGAGAAAGTACTGACAAACCCAGAACTAACAGCCTTAAAAAAGTGTACAATCCCAGCAGTATTGGACGCATTAAATATTCATCCCACGAGTTCACCAAAGTGTCTCGTAAAGTTTGAATTTAAAAGGGACTGTATTTCTGCAGTTGACCTTGCTATTTGGAGAGCGTAGGTCTCGCGTGCAGATGTCAGCGCTACATATTTCTGAAACAATAGAGCTTTGAGTCTGCTCAGCTTGTCAAAATTTACATTAGAAGTAGCAATATGAGGCCAGATATCTTCTGCTTTGGTCTGTTGCGTAGGGGGAAAATGAACGTTACCACAACAAGTTACAATTTGGGAGACCAAAACTATGTAGGCAATTCCGGCTCGCATTCCATGTAGGAGACCGGCCCTCTATGTAGTGTGCAAAAGTTAGGCACACTGTGCGGGAGGTTCAGCAACCGCACGTTGGTTTACAAGGGTAAAAACTAGATCACCTAATGCTCTAATTTTTAAGGGAGGTTGGTCAAGCAGTTAGGCCAATCTTGGGGAAGTGCAAAGCATTTGTTGTACTCACAACATCAATCTTGCAACTCACACATTCAAAGGAATAACTCGAGACCACTTTATAAAAATACTTCAGATTTTTATGTAATTTTGAAAATCAAGATCATCAAAATTTGTTAAGTACTTTTAGAGATATGAATTTTGGCGTTTAAAAAAATAGTCTTTTTTTGTGCGTAATTACGCACCATAAGGATCAATGGAGGATGAACTTTAAAAATACATATAAAATCACACAGTGGGTTTACCAAGTTCTTCTTTTGCAGGTTGGTTGAGGTCATCAGTGGGCACACTGTGCCAGCTGGAGAAGTTTGGACGGCTCCAGGTTCCAGCGGGAGCAGCGGGGAAAGGGCTCCGGAGCTGTTGCAGGGCCACTACGGGGGACCACTTAAAATGCACTAGTCAGGTAAGTTTAAAGGTGAATACTGGGGATCCCCTTGGAGTGTCAAGGTCACAAGGGGTGGGGGACCCTTAGGGTGCAGCTGGTTCATCAGTGCAGGGCAAAGGGGAGCCAGGATTTGGCAAAGCGCATCGGTGAGCCAGGAGCTGTGTGCAAGGATGCCCAGTAGGTCGGGTTCAAGAGTCGTCTGCAGGACAACAGGGGAACTGTGAAGGGTGGTCCAGGTTGTTTCTGATGTCCCGCAGTTGGGGTTTCCTCATGGTCCTTTTTAAGTCCTGGGTGGGCTGTTTTTCTTGGTGTCCGTAGTTAAGTGACCAATACCCAGGGTATAGGCACCGTTCAGCCGCTAGAGGGTGCAGTGTCACTAACCTTGGCACATTGGCAGGGTTTGTCCTCTCGGTCTTTGGTGTGGAGTTTGGTCCAGCTGCAGCGTCCGGTTCCAGAGTTAGCAACTGGTCAGTGAAGAGGACCTCACTGGCTTGTTGGTTCCTTGTGGGTTTACAGTGGTTCCTCCACTCCATTCTGGAGGGTGTTCTCTGGCAATTTGTGAAACCTGGGGGTCTTCTGGGGTTTCTTAGAGTGTTTCCAGTTGTCCAGCAGATTCTCAGCGATGATTATCAGGTCCTGGGTGCAGCAGGCAGGGTTTGGTGCCTTTTCTTTGTGCAGCAGGTCCACAGTTCTTGTGCCTTGGATAGTCTAGGTGCTGGTCTTCTTCTGTCTGTCAACTCTGATTTCTTGGTCTAGGGAGGCCCACTAAATAATGTATGTAGTGGGCATTTTAGGGGAACCTGGTAGTGACCAATGGGTCATCTACCTTAGGGTGGCTACATCCACTAAGTGACCACTTCCGGTGGGCAGAGGTCACTTCCCTAAACCAGATTGGCTATTTTCCTTCCATCCAAGATGGAAGAAAATGAAATGGAGAGTCCACCTTGCATGCAACCTCTTAGGGGTGGTGGATGCCAGGTAGGGCCACTCCTCCTGTGCTTTGTTTGAGTTTCCTGCCATTGCTCCCTCCAAGAGTTGGGGGTTTGCAATGGGGGCAGTCATCTGCTGCTAGCAGCAGGCCTGGAGGTCGAGTTTAAAATGCGGTAAGCTGTAAGCTCTTTGAACCTTGCCAACAGGGCAGTGCACATTCCTGAAGGGGGGGCGGTGTTAGCACCTCCACCCAGGAAGGGATTTGGCATAGGCTCTCACCCAGGGGTTCAGATTTGTGTCTGGAGGTTGCAGGCTGGATGTGACCAGCCAACAACCATGACTGGGTAGTTAGCTTTCGCAGGGGGCACCATCTGAGTAGCCATCATGTGACTGCGAAACTCGTACTGACCATTGCCCAGCACATGCATTTAAAAATGGCTGCTCTCTTCACTCACTATGCCCCAGGTTTGGCAAGGACACAGTGGGAGCATATTGCTCATGCAGCTATGCTCTCACATACAGTATAGTGCACTCTGCCATGTAGGGTGTAGTGGACAGGGCACACAGGCAGTGTACCATGTCGAGTTTGTATTTTAGGTTTGCATCAGGACACTCGGCCTGCAATGGCAGTCCTGGGTGCACTTGAATGCAGACGGTGGTACAATCAGTGCTGCTGCCCTCAGGGACCTACCCTTAGTACATTTTGCCCTGGGTACCCTAGTACCATTTACTAGGGTCTTATGGGGGCAGCTAAAGGTGTCTCCAATTTTGCCAATGCTTCACAACAATTTTAAGGAAAGAGCTCTTACACAGGGAACCTGGTTAGCAGGGGCCCTGGGAACTAACAACTTCTAACCTACATCACATACCAGGCAAAAGGTAGGGGCTAACCATGTAAAAAATAGGCCTTTTCTCACATTCCACAACAGCTCTCGCTGTTTAGAAGTACATATCTTCCATTTGAGAGCACCTGGAACATTAGTTGAATCAAGGGGACATGAACTCCCTTCACATAACAGCCAACATTTGCTGCTGAAGCATTACATTCTCCATTCAAGGAAAACTGTTCACAAGCCATCAAATGCCTCACAGAAGTCTTGCATTTGCTGGCACTAAAAAGAACTCTTTCATGCCATTGAAACATTTGTATGAAAAGGGCAGCTCCCACACCTCATGAATGTAACTCTCTTCCAACCTTTCATACCTGCCTACAGGAATGTGTTTCAAGCAGGATATGAATTGAAGTGTTGAAATAGGCAAATCAATAATCCCATGAATTAGCCAGACAGCAGATGGTATTTCCGTCACAGTAAAAGGCAATTTTTCGATGTTCAGCATAATATAAGTAGCCTCTTTCTTACCCATTACTTGTTATTGTGGCAAACAGGTCCTTAGCCTTGACATAATGCCATGGAGCGCAGATATTTTTCAATGTTTCTAGTGTCCAACCTAACTGCATAATGGACCTAAGTTGGCTCTGTCCATGTTTTAGAGATGACATGTCAGTGTTCATAATATCAACTGCAGAAGAACTAATGTTGTTGAGAGAGTAGGTGCAGTCAGACAAGGTATTAATCCCATTATCTACAATGGCTAATGCTTTTTGTAAGTTTTCTTGATCTATTTGCTATGGCTTCCTGTTGTGAAAGTTTCCAAATTTCATTGTAAATAGCATATGAGAAGTGATTTTTAAGTTGTCTTCTGGGGCCTAACAGGAAATCATGCAAATCTGTATCGTCAGACAGGAGACTGAGGTGTTCTTTAAGTGCATCCTTTGAGGAACTTTGTAACCATTACTGGCATATTTCCCTACACTGTATGTTGTTACTATACCCAAATGTTCTAATGACACATAGCCAGGGTCTGGCCTGCTTGGTCTAAAACCCTGTGGAGTTTACAAAATGTGCATGACAACTATTTATGTCTACTGGCCACAATAACCACCCACCAGAAATTGAAAGTAATGTGTCAAATATTCCATTTTGGACCCATTCATCGAGCTGGTCTTCAGTTGCATTAATTTATTTTTGCCATTAGTAAAATCTACCAGTGGCAGAGATGCTGGGTGCATTCAAGTACTTAATTTTCGCCAAGCCTAAGCAACTTGTCTGTTATACAGTTTCAATTTAAAATATCATTTGAATAGGTATGTTGTAAATAAAGCTTTCTTTCTCCTTATTTGCCAATTTTTAGTTCCACACACTTTTTAAGTCAATCAACTTCAGCCAATATTCATAGCTTTCTATAGCCAACCGGGAAACAAAGGAATCAGAATAAATCAGTTTGGTATCAGTTAATAGGATGTGTTGCATTCCCATCACTGGCAATTTAAAATACGATTCAGCATTTTTAACATTTTGCCCAGAAAAATACGCAAACTTTTCAGAATATGTTTTAGAACTCCCTATCGGAGGAGTTGGACAATGTTCCCATTGCTTATAATTAAAAATAGTATTTGGGGTACTTGCTCTGTGAATGTAATGATGTCTACTATAATTATAACAAAACATATCTCTATAATGTTCTTTTGATTCATAAACATTTTCACTTTCAAACACAGTAAAGTATTCTACGTCAGATAGCATAGAATCAACTATCCCAATCATCAGAAACAACTCCAGGTGTTATTATAATATTTGCGGAAAGTTTAAATACATATTTGAATAACCTCCGTCGGGCCGTATATATCAAAGGGTACTTTATCCCAAACAATGCCATCAGGAATTGGTATGGCTGAAATGTTCACTAGGGACAAGTCTCTGCAGACCTTATGGGAGGAAAAATGTGGGTTTAGGACTTCATCAACCATTTCAATTGTAGAGTGTTCAGGAAAGTAATGCCCATGTATTAATAAGAAAAAGACAATGACAAACCCAATCCAAAGAAGGAAGGCAAGTACAGTCAATAAAAACTACAGATGGGGAAATAAAATAGTTAATTTTGAGCCAATTTATCAGCTTACATTCTCTTGACAGTTCTGTCTCAGAAGAGGCAGATGAGTAGGTGAAAATGTCATTGACGTCAGCAAATTATCCAGAAGCAGTTTGTGCAAAAACTGGAGCCGTGTTTGGAAGAGGAGAGCTGGCAGAAGTCTCCCTTGGTGGTTCATAGTAGACTATTCCATTTGTTTGTGTAGAATGTGAGTAGAATCGCTCAACATTGTTCACATTACATGAAAGATCATTTTCCACCCTTCCAAAGCTCGGAGAGGTATCAGCATTGCGGCTCAAAACCTGTAGAGGAACATCCTGGTATGTGATTTGGGTACTACCCAGGAGTACTCTAGGTTTGCTGTGCAGGATCGGACATATGGTGTAGCTTGACGTTGTTGATGGAGATAAAGCAATTTTCTTTAGAACCAGGCAGCGATGGTAGAATGACAGTTCTGGTACCGTTTATCCCCAGGACTGGAACCAGTGCATGATAGGAAGGACCAAACTCCTTTTTCGCAGCAACTTTTTCACGCACTAGATCCTCAAGTTTTGCAATCCAGCCGGTAGGTGTTATTGGTGCATCTCCTAGTCCCAAGTAGGCCGCACTGGCAGATGTGTTGTCATCACGGAAAGTCCTGCAAGACAGTGACATGTTCATTTATGTCAAAAGGTGTATCTGCCGCCTCCACACCAGGACCATCAAGATCTGGAACATACATTTGTGTTCCAAACATGCATTCATATGAGGTATGCCCCCCAGGGACCTTCTGGGCAGATTATTAAATGCTCTCTGTACTCCATACAGGTTATTAAGCCAACAGCGACCTGTGCCTAATACTCTGGCTGTTAAGGATTGCTTTAACTCCCAGTTTCTTCACCTCACAGCACTATTTCCCTCTGGATGGAATGGAGACTAATAACACACTTGGAACCCTTACAAAGCCATGGCATCCCTGAATGCCCATAAGCGAAAGCAGGGCCCTGGTCCGAGTGGGAAGCTGCAACTGCATATGTGCTGATAAAGACTTGCAAATCTTTTATAACGGTTTGAGCGTCAACCAAGCGTTGTGGCCAAACCCATAGAAATCTGGTGCATGAGTGAACAGCGACTTCGGTGTATTTGTATGCACTTGGACCACAGTTGTCCAAGTACACACGTTGTAGATGTTTGTTGGAAATTGGCAGGGGTATCTGTGGTGGGCGTTTGACGGTGGACCCTTTTATTTGCTGACATATGTCACAGCAAAGAACATACTGCTTGGTCTGTTTATAAAGACCTGGCCACCAGTAGCATGCTTGTAATAGTGAAATAGTAGCCGTCACACCAGCATGGGCAGAAGCAACTCCCTCATGTGCTGCTTTGATCAACTCTGGTCCTTGATCTTGGTTAGAGATCACATGAGCACCCATCCCTAGTATTGTTACTAGGGCAGTATTGAGGCTAGATATGCAGTAGGAATATTTGACAGGATATGCCTTTGGCATGGGCATGCCTTCAGCTGAAGCTTTCAGAGCAGCCAGTGTTTCATCATCCAACTTCATCCGTTAACGAGTTATTGCAGCAACAGAAGCCGAAGCTAATGCTGACTTGGCTGCTTCATCAGCCAAGGTATTGCCAGTAACGTGTATTCCAACACGTTGATGTCCCAGTGTATGAACAACATGGGCATTAAGTAGCGTTTATTTCAGATCCTCTACTTTGTTGTACAGGTGTCTGTGTTTAATGGTGTTGCCCACAGTAATAAGAATCACAGGTGATTAATGTTAACTATTCTGGATACGTGTGCTCCAGTGCCGTCACCAGAACCTTGAGCTCTGCGGTCCCCTAAGTTCTGTGTGTAAGTGTGTTGTTGATGAAATTCACCATCTTTCATGTAGCCACTCATGACTGCACAAGCAGTGGAGAATTGATGTTTTGTGCTTACTGCAGGTTGGGCTGAGTCATCAGTGTGTTTGTAATTTTGGGTCAAAAACATAGTCAACATGAGTGGCCATCAGAGACGTTAAACATTGAATCCAACGTGGATGTAGTGCCTTAGCGTTTGGAACTCTGGCCTTGGTGACAGCCTCAAGGGCTAGATTAGAAGTTACAACAATAATGCGTTTCCCCTGGGCCAGAGGTCTCTCTTTAATGTCAGCCATCTGAACAGCAGTCAGAGCAAAGTGTTGTTCGGCTATGGAATACAAATGTGATTTATATGCAATCGGGACGGTCTTACCCTCTTTGAATGTTACATAGGTGAAACCAATGGCACCAGCAATTACTTTAATAAACAAGTATATCTTGTTGTTCCTTGTTTGTAAATGTTTAGCTGCAAGCATGTCTTGTTGTAATGCTCTGAGAATGTGTGTGGGTGTTCAACTGTCCAATATTTGCTTGAAAAGTTAGGGCGTATTAAATCATATAATGGTTTAATGCGTTCTGCATAGTCTGGAATAAAGACTTTTTTATGGTGTTTGGTGATTGCAATAGCCCTCACCTTTCTATAATGTGGGGTGCTAGGCTCTTGCCTTCATCTGACAACTCCTATCCCAAGAACAGGACATTGAGAAAGGCAATTTTTGTTTTCTTGAAAATTACATTTGTAACTGCATTTGGCAAATCCCACAACAATGCTGGCCGCCCCTTTAGGTGGTGAATGAGATCATCATCCGTTAGGTAGATGTCATCAACTTAGCACAATGCCTCAGGGTCAATGTTGTGTAAAATTGAAGTCACACAAGCTGAAAAAGAGCCCAGGTCTGTTTTTATACCCCTGTGGAAGCCTTGAAAGATTTCTGAAAGCCTAAAGTGCTAAATGCTGTTAAATCCTGCTTTCAGGTGCTATATTTTGGAAGAAAAAACCTTTGGAAATATCAGACGTCATTTTGTATTTTTTGCGCACTATATTAATAATGAGGGCTATGTGAGTTTTGAATAACAAATGTGTGAGTATGACTTTAAATGTCTAGATTGTAAGACTATTCTATATGAATGGTTTGGTTTAGCAAAAGGAAAAAAAAAGGAGTGTTCGTTGGTGAGACACAGGGTGCAATTATACCCTGGTACTCTAGCTGTATGAGAATCTCTCTCACAGGAGCTTTACCCTCATGCTTAATAGGATATTGAGGTAGGGGCTGTGTTTGGGACCTTATTGGTATTATGTGATAGGGAGAATCTTTATCCCTCCTAACCTCATTGCGATACAGAATGGGAGCCTGTGCCAATGCCCAATCGAATGAATATGACTCAACTAATTCTATAGGAACTAGGGGCAAGAAGGAAAGCTTAATGTTCTATTCCCCGTGGGACTTCACGGACAAATTCTGGTACAAAATCCTTTTCTGCCAACAAAATGTCATAAATGCCTTTTCCAAAATATTATATCAATTGTGGTCTTAATGTCTTCCTCTAATTGTATTTTCATTTCATACACCCAATTGGAGGAGGAGATGCGCATGTCCGCAGCCTCGACTTCTATGAAGTTGTCAGTTGCTTTCACCTCCAGTTGCTCTAGAAGATTCCGGCAAACTATTGTGACCTTTGCTGCGCTGTCTAGCAGAGCTAGTGCCCAGTTCCTGTTCTTCAATACATTTCTCAACTTGCCTGCCATTTTGTGCAGAAATAGCTGCCACCTTCTTCTTATTGAATTGGGCTTTTTGTTATGGAAGTTTCTCTTTTTTTTTAACTGAAACGTCTGCTGAGCATTGTGAATTTGTTTTCAGTTTTACTTGCTGTGTTCATTGTTCTAATCCCCCACCTCTCTCACTGCATTTATCTTATGAGTCCTGAAAGAAACAAGACTGGCGTGAATCAGTATATTGATATCTATCAGGAGTTTTTATATTATCCCTGTTTCTTAAAATTTTAACGATTCTCAGGGGTCTCCGATGGCAGGGATTCTCCCCTGTCTTTTTAAAATGTTTGTTTCTGTTTATCTTAGCATTTGTCAGAACTCAGTCGCTTGCTTGGTAGAATCCATATTGGATTTACCTTGTAACTGTGGTTTACTTGGTCTGGCTCTCAAACTATCCTGACCTATACTGGAATAGGTTTCCGCAATAATTTTAGGTACCTCGCGTTCCGTAAAGGAACATCCCGGAGTCGCATGCGCACAGCAAGTGCTACTGCTTCCCTTTTGAGGTAAATTAATATTATTGAGGATACTGTAGCAAAATTGCCCATTAATTGCATCCCCAAATCCAGGGCCAGGGCAGCCCTGTATTCATCTTGAATTTGTTTTAACACTTCCGGAAGATTGGCAATTGTTGGTGCACCATGTGCAGTAGTGTAGAGCATGGCAAATACCGTGCCTCAAGTGTTGCAGTTATCCACTGCGGGAACCATTCCAAATGGCAGGCACATAGTGAGAATTCTATGTTTATCTTGAGGTACTGTATAGGGAAACAGCTTCCAGTGCGTTTATTTTTTGTGCTAACCAAAACGGAATTTCTCGACGTTTAGCAGGTACTTTACCCGTAATTGAATGCCTGGTGTGACTGTGTGCGGTTGTGCTGTGGCAACACATGCTGTGTTAGTATTTAATGTTTGCATTACAAAGTGCACTAAGAATCTTTATATTGTTACAAGCTCACTGTATAAGTGGCAAACCTCGACTAACACGAAAGTGCCTGCATCAGGATGCGGTGCATATGTGGCCAATTGATGCCAGGTAGGACCATCATTACTCAGAGGAGTTAACCTGACATGTAGTGTTGTATGGGTTATTGCACCATTAGGGTTTTGGTGGTCCTGAAAAGGTAGAGGTATTTCTGTATATGCATGTGCACTGTATAGTGAGGGTGCAGTAGCATGTGTATAATGATGAAATGTATTAGTGTTCTCGTCATCTTCTGGAAAATTGACCCAAGAATAAAAACGTTTTGCTCTGTTGGCTGGATGAGCACCAACCACAAATGTAACAGCACCCCATGGACTGTAAGGCCATTGTTTAATTAGTGGGGAGGGAGCCCCATGTTTACTACAATTACCACCTGTTGCAGGTTTTCCGTGGTAGATATACAGGTTCAGAAATAAGGTCACCAGTTGAGGATTAATCCTTTTAGGGTTTAAGCTTGACCAACCTTCAGTCTAGAATAGGTGCTACCTATCTAGCTGAGAGGGAAATCCTCAATACCCCAGACGTCTTTGTATATAGTATTTGGGTGTCTTTTGCACATGGTGATACAGAGATACTCAGGGAGATCCGTAATTCAGTGCCTGACCAAACGTTGGTGGCACCATGTTGTGTTTGGCTCATATTATACTAAATGAGACTGCTACATTTCTGCAGCAATACCACCAGGCTGAGTTCAATTCCACTCCTTGTGACAACTGTCAGCCTAACCCTTCCGGCCAGCTGGGAGTACCTTACCAGCACCTAAAAGTGACAGTGATTTGTGGCAGCCGTGCACATGATAACTGATCTCATCCTTTTCTTTCAGTTACAGTTGTCTCACACATGCAAAGACAAACAGAAGCAGAAATCAGTTCAATATATTTTATTGAATCAACTGTGTTCCAGATAAAATAGCATGCACTGCAATGATTTGGATAAAACAGAGTAATAGCAATGTGGTGACAGGGAAAGTGAAACACAAGCAAAGTCCCCCCATAGTGTCAGAGTGCCAAGTGTCAGGATTCCTACCTACTCCACTAAGGTACTGCAAGAGCACAGCAGTGGTAAACCTAATCTGCCCTCCAGGTTCCCTAGGAAGACACAATCCCCCATACCTGAATATGATACTAGTGAAGAGGGCTGATGGCCTATTGAGAGTCCTCTCTCATATAAACAGAGAGATGGCAAGTCTCAGCAGAAAGTTGCAGTGAAGCAACAGCATGCAGTGTCAATTTTCTGGCTGGAACTCTCCCTCTAACCTATAGGGGGTAGAGGGATGTTTTATAATAAAACAGCTGGTTTTCTGAGAAACCTGCCCTAACCTACGACCCCATATATTTCTCGTGAAGTGACAAAGATTGCAGTGTTCCACTTTGTACTGACAATATATTGGAGACAACCTTGAGCAAAGCACAGAACAAGAATGTCAGAGCAAAAGAAATAAAAACAGTTTCTGTGCTAACAAGCGTATGAAATACAGGAAAATAAAACATCACCACGGAAGAGAGCTTCTGCTCAGAAAATAAAATGAATTGTTACTAGGCTAAAGGGCACTAGCTGCAGGCCTATGGCTAAATTAATGTGCCCATAAACGCTACTAAAATAACCTCACAACACCATAATCTCTAAAATATTCCTTCTTAGACCTTTCCCTCTTCTATCCCTCCTGGCTTACCTCAGACCTCAGTTTACTACTATGACCTCCCAAATAACCCTCCAAAATTCGTCCCTCCTGTACCTTTGACTCATCCCAAACCTCATTTTACTATTAAGATCTCCCTAATCCCTTTCTACAGACTCCTCCATCTCTTTTTTTTTAATCATACCAAACCTCATTGTACTACTATGATCTCCAAAGTAAGACTTTCTAGACTCTTCCCTTTTCTATCCCTCCATTATTCTATTAAATACAACTAACAGACTCACATGTCCACCTCACAAATTAAGTCATATTTACCTGTACTAATCCATCCCTAATCCTTTTGGGTTCTGGAGTAATGTGCTGCGTGCCAAAAAGCATTTTAACTCCTCGTCTGGGGTAGTAAGCGATTTATAAATACTATTACAATTACAATGACATACACTGTAAGCTTATTGCAGACAGGATTTTCTGAAAAACACCAGTTAAGTCATCTTTATTGAATTCAGATGACATCGGGAATCAATTACACTTCACACCTAATACTGCTCCTCCTTCCAGCAGGTACTTCTCGCTCAGTGGTAAGGCTTGGGGGGTACATGACTGTACCCTTTCAGGGACACGTGTGCTATTGAATAGAACCTGTAAGGCCCTTCTCACATAAGAGTGCAGGCCAGGAAAAATTGATTCATTTTCCCTGTGGAAGGCCTGGGACAGGTACTGGCTATCAGAGTGGATTTCCTCAGAATCCTAGGGTGCTGAGAAGGAAGGCAGTGGAGTTAGAAAGCAAAGATGAGCTCTATACAGTTGAGATAAGGTCCCACCATCTTGGGACAGTTTGATACTGCACAGCATGTTCCAGAAACACATACAACATTATACGGTCACAAAAATGTGAAGTTTTATTAGCTTAGGGAGCACCAATACCTAATTTTTTCTTTAGAAATCTGGTGTTCAGGTTCTGCAAAGAAAAAACTTCTGGTCTGCAAAGCAGAATGATGACAAACTACTAGAGAAAGTTATTCAAAGCTGTTTACTCGACTGTGTCTAGCGCAATTCTGTCTGCCATTTAGTGCCACTTTCTTTTATTAACATTTGAACCTATCTCCTGAGACAAGCCAGTCTGCTGTATTAACTTTCTCTAAAATACCTCTAAAAAATACCTTGTGCATAGGAACTGAGAGGAGTCTGCAGTACTTTATAGGGTCTCTTGGGAACTTAATTTCTTTTCAAGTCTCTTTGAGTTGGTCACTCGACAACCATGAACTGCTTTTGTTCTTCAGTTTCCCAACAAGCAGCTCAGTGCTTTAGAATTGGTTGAATGATTTGTTTGAGCTGTAGCTCCAAACCCACATTATTTGTCTTCACACCAGCTCACTGGAAATTCACCACCACCTCAGTTGAACTGATCGGGCGCCTAAAACAAACTGACTATTTTTGTGTGCTCAATTTTGATTCTTTTGTTATTATGTGTTGACATTGAATTGATCAATGATGATGCACATTGCATTGTTATGCACGAACAATACATTTTTATTCACAAACGTAGTCGCATCACCACAGTTAGATTCCCCCATCGTGAACTCTCCGTCAACTGCAGCACATAGGTACGTGTTCAGGCAGGCTCTGAGACCCAGGGCTGAAGGTTAATGACAAACAGGTCACAGGTGGGGTAACACTTAGCCCGCAGCGAAACACAAATACAGGAAAATCTAGATCAGAGCCCACAGATAGGGAGCAAAATTACAATGGTCCCCGGAGATTGGCCCCAATAAAGCACATATGACCAGATGGATGTTTGCTTTCCCAAAACACCATAAAATTAAATTCCACATGCAATTAGGTACACTTAGCCAATCAGGACACAGCACACACAGAACATGCAGAGACCACGCACCCCTCAGGCCAGACATCAGAACATGAACATGCTAATCCACACTGTGTCCACACCAGGTCGAGGCCCATCTGCATTCTCTATCTGGAACTGTATCTATGACCCTGTGACAACAGTTCGCATATTTATGGTTTTATTACAACCCAAGAAATGTATAAAACTTGCTTCAGTTCGATATACCATGAAAAACAGTCCTCAGACCCTGGTTCTGTAACGGCTTTCCTGGCCGTAATGTTTAAGTAAATGAACTGTTTCCTGTTTTGCCAGACGTGTTTTGCTTTTTAAGGTAAATTTTAATTTGAGCAACATTTTGGTGAGCCAGATAGGAGCTGATTGGTTCTTTGAACCCAACTATGACCAAAGGAATTAGACCCCACCTGGCCAGATTCACATTTGTGCTACAAGAAAGGTGAGCAGACGCCGCAATTAATTGGACGTTCTGCTGAATCCGAGAGCAGAGGTCCGCCTGAAGCTGCCTCCCCTAGTCCCGCGCAGTGCAGAGCTTCCCTTGGTCACAGGATAATGTGCTGTAGGAGTAGGCGGAACTAAGGTATTGCGGGCTGACTGTTTCCCTGATTTCTGGGACCTTGGAAGCTTTTACCCTGCTAAGTGAAATGGCGTATTTTGATATTATGATGCTGGTAGACCAATGTGATTGTGTTTGTCTTAAATGTTGCGTTTTGGTCGACATCTTAATGTATAATGAAGATATTGCTGATTTCGACAAATTGTTGTTTGATGCCAAATCAAGGCTCGCTATATTGTCGGCAAATCACACATTGTGTGAGTTAACAAATGGATTTTTTTCTAGGATTGTAAATCTTCATGCGTTTGTTTGTTAAATGTTGATTTTGATGCACATGTGAATAACATTGAGCTCATTGGATCCAGGGATCCCTATGTATATATCATCCCCCACCAGTTTAGAATATATATATATATATATATATATATATATATATATATATATATATATATATATATATATATATACATATATATATTTGTTTTCCAGTAATTTCCACATACATATTTCCTTGTCACCAGACTAAAATATTAGAAATCCATAAAAACAGAAAAGTTAGCAACTTAGAAAAGAAAAACCTATAAAAATAGAAAGTTAGAATGTGCACAGCTTACAAAATACCCTAAAAATGTAACACTAAAACAGTAAATATCCCCTTAAGAACTGCCCAAATTCCACCATGGCATCTCCTTTAGACAACATGCAGTAACTTCCACACACACACACACACACGTTCCTGGCCAAAAAGAGGGAACCTTCAACATTAATATAAGTGAACACACAAGGACATAAGTACAAACAAAATACACAGGGCAAAAGAAGGACAAAAGCGAAGTGTTGCTAGAACTATGGGCTATCTTTGAGGAAGCACAGGCCAATGGCTTCACCTACCATTGCCACCCCCCGCCAGGTGTGGAAGTGCTTGTTCTGATGCCTACAATCCTCACTTTAGGATACACTAACCTAACAGTCAAGGGAACTCAAGGGGCCCCTATCAAACAGCAGGATGTTAGGTCTAGGCATGGCAGACCAACAAGCCAACAAACCCTGAAACCGCGAAGCTGAACCCCACTGGTCGTCATGGTCGGCAGACTGAGCCTCAGTGGCACGAAGAGCATGCATCCCTGCTGGTTATGGGGAGCAAACCTGAGTAGAAGGGAGATTCATGGCAATCTTGGACAGCGAGACCACTAACAAGAGTGAGCGAAGGGGTCCCAGTCCTCCTAGATTTGGTGGTAAGGAGAGAGCCAGAGGGTAACCTCAGATAGCCATGAAAACCAAGGAGAGTGAGCATGAGAGTAGGTCCTGGTTTGGAAGCACATCGCATAGCTCCTAGCGAAGGAGGCAATGTAGATGGGAGTCAGAAGAAAGGAACACACTGAGGAGAGCGAGAGAGCTCACGTGCTACAAGACCAACAAGAGAGTAGAGTAGCATGCCCACCAGGAGAGAGCAGGAGTAGGTGCAGAGCTCCAGTCATGGAAGAATCTGAGATGGAGTCAGAAGGGAAGCCTTTGACTGGGGTCCGTGCCTTGCCAGAGTACCAGCGAAGGAGGGGGACTTACCAGGAAATTAGGGGTCAAGGCAGCCTGTTGCAATCTCAGCTTAGACACAGGAGGACCAAGATAGCACCTCTGCGTGTGCACGAGGAGAGCGGTGGCAAAGACGTCTGCTGCTTCCCCCATATGTCATTAAAAAAAAAACGTTTTCCCGGGTCGCGCGTCTTCAAAGCTAGGTTCAACAAGCTGAACCAGGGACTAATATCGTCACCTAGAGTCTTTGAAATGCACCACCCATTGGAGCCTGATCTCGACTAGGGATTGGTTACCTGTGTCAACAAGTTAACTTTAATTAAAGTTACCGGACATATATTTGAGTGTATCCTTGTTTGTGATATTCACTTCCACTAACGAACTGTATAGGTCCTGATGAAGCGTCAATGGATCCGGCAGGACCAATAGACGCGAAACATGTCGACCAGTGATATTGAGGTCCTTTTAATTCCAAGGATCCTTGATTAGATCATTCACCTTAGAAAGATTTTGAGCATTATCCTAATTTTTCTTTCAACACTTTATTTTTTAATCTTGGTCTTCATCCATGTTATCTTAGTCTGATTAAATGATGGTGGTTTATGGATGAGTAACCAATTTAAATTTATTCTTGCACACTTTTGGTGGTGACTTTGAGCATCACGTTACTTTGGCTGAGAGCACCCATGCACTGGAGTGCCCACTAGGCATTGCAGTGCCAGCCTAGTGAGGAGCAATTCCCAATGATGATGCTAGCCATCCAATGTGATGCTTGAGGGTTCTAGCTCCTGAGATCACAGGTCTCCTGTCGTTATTGTTTTGTTTGGAACAGTGTACTCTTTTTTTATGACTACTGTTGGGAGGTTGTACACTGGACCTGAATACTCCCGGTCCCTCTTCTCTTTGTTTGTGCTTCCCCCATATGCACAGGAAAGGGTAAACCAAGCCGAAGGGACATAGTAGCTCAGGAGGAAGGCAAAATCTTCGACCGACCTTTTTGTTACCTGTTAGCCTGCTGGGCAGAGAGAAGTGATCAATACGATAGGCCCTGGCTGGAGGAAGGATCCTTCAAACTGGAGGACTTAGCGACTGCGGAAGTCTGCATCTGGCATGGAGAGGGAGATCCCAAGTGGAACTTCCCTTACATGCAAGAGTGTCTGAGCAAATGGGAACGCTATGTAGGGGGAAAACCAGTGTAGAAATCCAAAGCGAGGATATGCCCGTTACTACAGAAGGGCACATCAGGGACCATCTATGTGCCTTGGCCTCAGATGAACAGGCAGGGGCTAAGAGCCAAGCTGCCGCCATTGTTGGATGAGACCAGGAAATGGATCTTATTCTTTGAGAAGAACAATGCAGGGATCACCCTAGTGATAGACAATGTTAAGAGTCTGCTAAGCAGCATTATCGGCGAGCAGACCAACCGAGTGTTTGCTCACATCCCAAGGGTCACGTTGAGCAACTTAGAGCACGACATGCCACATTTAATTCCTACAGGCACCAGTTATGGATGGCCCTGAGGGAAATGTTCCCTGACTGCCCAAATGTGGGTGAGTTGATGGCGAAAACCATGAAGCCGGGGGAGACCATAACAGACTTCCTAGATAGGATGAAAGAACAGTGGGCACAGGAGACAGGACAGCCATTAAAAGATACGGGCGCTCAAGTCCTCTTCTTTTAAAACATCCTCAAGAAGGGGCTACCCACCGAAATACAAAGTGGTTTGGACAGGGTAGTGGGGAAAAACACTAAGCCCTGGCGGGAGATACAAACACACAAAGGAAACAGGAAAAGAATAAGGAGAAATAGGAGCAGGGCCAGAGGGTCAACGCTAAGTTGATGCAATGCAAACTGAGAAAAACCACCCTCGAATGGGCCTCGTTGACGCAAACGTGCAAATGGCACCCGTTATGAATGGAACTCCACCGCAGGACCCCCAAGTGTTCGAAAATGGCTACAGTGATGGCAACCAGGATGGGTAACAGCAACCAAACCACATACAATGCTACTATTGGCATACAATGGGCCACATGGTCGACAGGTGCCTACTAAGAGTACACAATGCGCAGAAGTCAATGAGCTGTTGCCCGGCCCTGCAGAACTCCTGCCCACAGAATCAGGCCCAGGAAAACAGAATCACACCTTATGCTCAGCCACACCTTATATTCAGTCAACTGCCTCACCGCCGCAGCAGGGGTCAGCTAGCTGGACCACTACGTGGCATCAGCATCTGCAAATAGGGAACCCATCTCAACAAGGACTGGGGCCACAACTGCAGCAGGAAGGGGTAGCTGTTTAGGAAAGCAATGCCCTCACACAGACTCAGGACCCAAATGCACAGTAAGCTTTAGTGCCCCATTACAAAACATAAGTTTCACACACATCTTAAAATTGACTGCAGTATAATAAAAAAAAAAAACAAGAATAACATTAGAGATTTCAACCTTTACTCCTACTGTGTGGCTGTTGATCAGGTGTCCTTGCTAGAGTCTGCTATGTTGGGCTGCTGTGTGGCAGTCGATCAGGAATCCTCACTGGAGTTTCCAATTTAGTTGGCCGCCGGAGCCTAGGCCCCACTCTGCTGCTGGTCCCCAGGACGGGGATAGCTGACCACCCCCCAGGGGGAGTGCAGTCTGACGAAGAGGGGCAGGGTGGCTCCCTAGCTGCCGCTTAAAAGGCAGGCACTCCAGGTCCTCGAACCCACAAACAAAATGGGACGGGTTCCTTTCACCAAATTGAAAGATCTCCATTCTCGGCTCCCAGTCGGTTCTTTTAGTCCAAACAGCAATAGTGCCTCCAGCGGCTTTCCAGCCAAATGGGGATATCCTTTCTTGTTCACAAAACAAAGCTGTCTTTCAGGGTTGGGAGACAGGTTTCTGCGCACTAGGAGACGCATGAGTTCCAACAGGGCACTGCATGGTATCGTGCCAGTAGAAAGGGGGATCACCAGGACATCCAGCCACCCCAGTCCATTCCCATAATCTGGGCAAACTCCAACGAGTTCCCACGCTCCAGATCATTCATCCAGCAATGTCTTTTTCCTCCTCCTTACTCTCAGAACTTCCTGACAGCAGACGGTAACTGTAGGCCCAAAAAGATATCGTCCGAGGGAGTTGCCAGGGAAAGGAGTCCAAAAAAATATGTTCACCGCAGCTTTGAGCAGAGTAGAATGCAGGAATATGCTCACCCCCACAGCAGGTTTAGCAATAGGGCTCGGACAAGGCCCTACACCATTTGAAGGAAGCAACAATCCCAATATTGAACTCAATGGGCCCAATTCAAAAAGGTAAACTTAGACTAAAAGTCTAAGTATAGGGCTAAAGTGTGATTTTAGACCAAAAGTCTAACTTTACCACGTGTAAAGTTACACTTTTGGTCTAAACTTAGCCCAAAAGTCTAAACTTAGACCAAATGTCTATCTTTTTCGAGTAAAGTAAGACTTTTGAGCTAAACTTAGATCAAAAGTCTAAACTTAGACCAAAATTCTAATGTTACTACGAGTAATGTTAGACTTTAGGTCTGAACTTAGATTTCTGGTCTGAACTTAGACTTTTGGGCTAAGTTTACCATACGCCCCTCAGGCCGGATAGCTGGACACGTACTCGCTGTGTTGTGGCCCACCTGCATTCCCCATTTGAAATTGTATCTATGACCCCGTGACAACTGTTCGCATATTTATGGTTTCATTACACCCAGAGAAATGTATATAACTTGCTTCATTTCGATGTATCATGAGAGAGAGTCCTCAGACCCTAGTTCTGTAACTGCTCTCCCGGCCATAATGTTTAATTAAACACACCGTTTCCTGTTTTGCCAGATGCCTCTTTCCTTTTGTTTTTTAGGGTAAATTCTAATTTGAGCATTGCATGTTATTTATAAAAAATATTTTCTATAATTTGAACCCATTTCCCTAAATTGTGACCTGGCTTGTTTTATTACACATTTAGCTTTTTCGCGATGTTTGTTTGGTTGTTTAAATGATTTAAATTATAACAGTATTGTTATTTGATTAATTGTTCCACACACCTACAGCTTGCTCATAAAGTTTTGCTGCTTAACAGAGCCGGCTTTAGGGTGGTGCAAGCGGTGCGGCCGCACCAGGTGCTGGCCTGATTGGGGGGTGCTCACCTCATGGGGACGCTCTGTTTAGGAATAACTTAATTGCGTTTTAAAAGCACCTGCTGAAATGTTCCTTGTGCCTCCAGCCTTCAGGAAACAATTAAAATGTCAAGATACCTCTTGTGATTAATGTTCCTGTGAGGGAGAGTTTTGCCGCAAAGAACAAAACTATATTTTATATTGGATAGCTGAGTGGATTAGTAAAGCCTGCCTTTACAAGCGCTATAAAATACATGAATGCATGTGAAAGGGGGGTCATGGAGATATAAGGGTGGTAGTGAGTGAATCCAAGGAGATGGTCATGGGGTGGGAAGAGCGCCAAAAAAGACTGTTGCACAGGGCGTCACCAGGACTAAAGCCGGCCCTGCTGCTCAAGCCAAGTTACCAAGGGTGAGTGTTATGGTCTTGGTCCTTCTACATTGTCAGAACTGTTCTCTGTCATCATGGAAGCATGTTGAGGATGTAATGCTTCCTTAGTGACAGCATAAGCAGAGCTCAGCTGAGGACAAGCCATTGTCGTATCTACACTATGCTGCCTTGCCTGCCTTGTTGATGGAGGAATAACAGCTTGAGAAAAGATAACAGCTTGAGAAAAGAAAGAACTGTCTTGTGATGTCTTATAAGAAGACTGAAGAATGGCAACAAGTGGCCTCTTTAAAAATAGATTGACTGCACCAACTAAACTTTAAAAACCCACTCAAGATCCTTTAGCACGGCCATTGAAATTTTAAAGATTAATTCATTTTATTTGCTGCCGACTCATTTGGAAGGAAATGTGAGACAATTTTCAAAGTACTTATTTTTGTTGAAGTTTTTATCCCTGTACTGGCACGCGTGTGAGCTGCTTGGTTAGTGAAGTTAACTCATGATTCTTCTCGTGGCCAGGAACATCAACAAACAATAGCATGAGCATTGCAGCCACCAACTACATCTCATGGGTACTCTCTTGATCCCGAGCACTGTATCAGTGCATCAGCGTGCACACGTCTACGTGGCAACACATTGCATGATCACATTGCCTGGACCCACTGTAACATGCTGTAAAGTCTGAACGGTTTCAGTCATTAGTAATACGGCCTTGACCCGTTCACCTTGATCAAGGATTCTCTCTGCATCAAAGTGCACTGTGGTCACAAGGTTGAGAACGTTTATAATTGTAATTTCCAACAAAAGGCCAGCAGAAAGGCACATTACGGCAAGGCTAACTTTAAATAATACAAGTAACTACTTCTGTTGGTTACACACTGTTAGTCTTTTCATCCTTGGCGTGGTCTCCCTTAACTTTTTGCCTCTGTTCCCCAGGTTGTTGATGTGTGCTGGACTCTGATTTTGCAATTTGTTTTACTCTGGGCACATTACCACTGCTAACCAATGCTGAAGTGCAGGTGCTCCTTTACAAAATGTGTATGTGATTGGTTTATCCATGATTGGCATATTTGATTTACTAGTAAGTCCCTAGTAAAGTGCACTAGAGGTACCAGGGCCTGTAAATCAAATGCTACTAGTGGGCCTGCAGCACTGGTTGTGCCACCCACATAAGTAGCTCTGCAATCATGACTCAGACCTGCCATTACAGTGTCTGTGTGTGCAGTTTTACCTGTAAATTCGACTTGGCAAGTGTACCCACTTGCCAGGCCTAAACCTTCCCTTTTCTTATATGTCAGACACCCCTAAGGTAGGCACTAGGTAGCCCCAAGGGCAGGGTGCAGTGTATGGTTCGGGTAGGACATATAATAATGTGTTTTATATGTCCTGACAGTGAAATATTGCTAAATTCGTTTTTCACTGTTGCAAGGCCTGTCCCTCTCATAGGTTAACATGGGGGCTACCTTTAAATCTGATTAAAGTGTAAATTCCCTTTGGGAGCAGATGGACATGTGGAGTTTGGGGTCTCTGAGCTCACAATTTAAAAATACATCTTTTAGTAAAGTTGATTTTAAGATTGGGCGCTTGAAAATGCCACTTTTAGAAAGTGAGCATTTTCTTGCTTATACCATTTCTGTGACTCTGCCTGTTTGTGGATTCCCTGTCTGGGTCAGTTTGACAGTTGGGCTGGTTGCACCTCACACTAGACAGTGACACAAAGGGAGCTGGGGTGTAGCCTGCATATCCTGATGAGCCATCTGTGCTAGGAGGGAGGGGAGGAGTGGTCACTCACACCTGAAAGGGCTGTGCCTGCCCTCACACAATGCAGTCTCCAACCCCCTGGTGAGTGTCTGGGTCCTGGGCAAGGCAGAATTTCACATTCCAAAGAGATTTTACTTTGAAGTAGGCCTACTTCAAATGAGAAACTGGGTATAAGAAGGGCACCCAAAACCACAGACTTTAGAACACTTCTGGAAACAAGAAGGAACCTCTGCCTGTAGAAGAGCTGAAGAGAAGTGCTGCCCTGCCTGTGACTGTGCTTTGTGGAGCTATCCTGCCGTTGCTGCTTCTGCCAGAGTAAGAGGGCAAAGACTGGACTTTGTGTGCCTTTCATCTTGTGAAGAAATCTCCAAGGGCTTGATTTAGAGCTTGCCTCCTGTTTTTTGAAGTCTCAGGGACAGCAAAGACTTCTCTCTGCCAGCACCTCGAGTCTCTGGAGAGAGTCCTGCTCTGACAAGTGGTGCCCTATCCAGTCCCTGGGCCCTTGAAAGGAAAGCTGGTGGAAATCCAAGGAAATCGACTTCGGACGACTCCGGACCGACGCCACTGCTGAATCCGGGGACGACACCTGCACCCGACGCTGTGACCTTCGCTGGAATGCGACGCTCTTCGCTGGCCCGACGCCGCTGCTGCCCCACTGAAGTCCACGACTCCGTGGAAGTCGCCGCACCATGTCGTGACCGACGCCGCTCGAAGTGCGCAGATTCAATGTTTCGTACAGACGCCGCGATCCCCGACTTCGCGCATCGTCTTGTTTTCACTCTTCACCAAAGATGCTGTACTTGGGGGTCTACGCGACTCCGTGTCCGGTGCCGCTGGTGTCGGCTTGTTGGGAATGACTCCGTCACGATGCCATGTTAACACCTCATCGAAGCATTTTTGTTTCTAAGCGCTATTTTTGAGTTTAATCTTTAAAAATTCATAACTTGACTTGTGTATGTTGGATTTTTGTCGTTTTGGTCTTGTTTTGTTTAGATAAATATTTCCTATTCTTATAAACCTGTGTTGTGTCATTTTGTAGTGTTTTCATTAAGTTACTGTGTGTGTTGGTACAAATACTTAACACCTAGCACTCTGAAGTTAAGCCTACTGCTCTGCCAAGCTACCAAGGGGGTAAGCAGAGGTTAGCTGAGGGTGATTCTCTTTTACCCTGACTAGAGTGAGGTCCTTGCTTCAACAGGGGGTAACCTGACTGTCCACCAAAGACCCCATTTCTAACACACACTTTTTGAAGAACAGGAATTTACCTTGTGATAGACATTATATGGAAATTATTACTATATTGGATTCTTAGTGCTACACATTTTGGAGTATATTTAAAGTATCAAGGACAACATAATATACATAAATTTGGCGAATTGAAGCATCACTCAGACAACGATCTATTCGCGTCCTACACTGTTTTGCTGTTTGTTAATTTGTTATTTTAATCTGTTATTCTGATTTAATAAATTGACCTTCACTTTCAGTTGCTGTTGTTTTGTGTAGTCTGAAAGAAAACAAACTAAGGTGTTAAAGGATGTATGATTACAGCTTGTATGGCAAAACCTATACAATTTCTGTCTGTAGACGGGGATCCTATTCTGTTATGGAAAAAAATGGAAGACGTTATTAGATTCCTGCATGATAGCTATAGGGGAAGAAAGTTTTCTCATACAAGGAAGCAACGAGTGTTACTTCACAACTTGGGTATTGAGGGTGGTAACATTTGTGAAAGCCTGGATGAACTTAGGACCATTTACCCATTGTTTGTAAATGTGGTAGAGAGACATTTTGGACCCTGAATAAACATTGTGGATAGACACAAGTTCTTTACCAGAGTACAAAGCACGGATGAAAAGGTGGGGATTTACGTTGCCTCATTAAGAAGGTTAGCATACATCTGTGAATTTGCACATTTAACAAATTCCATGATAAGGGATCAATTGGTACTCTGTTAGAACGGCCTAGAATACAGGGAAAACCTTTTGAAAAAAACCCTGTTTGAAACGTGTCGCTGACATTGTGGAAGGAATGGAATTTACTTCATGTTGGGTTAAAGAAATGCAAGTTAATGCTAAGTGTACCATTGATAGAGTAGTCGGTGTTTGAATGAGCAGGGACACCTTTGAGCATAATAAGTCTAATATACAAAACTTTGGCAAACCTGAATGGATTAAAGGATTTTAAAGTTAAATGCTACAAGTATGGCAATCCTGGTCAGCTGTCTAACAGTCCTACTTACTATGCTCGTAATTTGTGTGCAGGAACTGTGGGAGGAAGCATCATCTGGCACGTGTGTCTACAAATCCCACCGTATATAATGTGATTGACACTCCCAGAAACATACCAGATGGCTCATTTACACATATTTCATTCACAGAATGCGGGTCAAGTGGACGGAGGTGTGGTTGCATAATTATGGCAGAGTGTGAAATTGTAGTGGGAGGAAAGGTGTAGCAGATTTAGCCGATTCTGGTTTCCCTATACAATTATTGATGACAAAAATCCGGAATCATGGAGGATTTAGATTTACTTCCTCTAGATATCAATCCTGGAGGTTACGGGGGTCACAGTTGTCTTAATTGGCTACCCCTTCTGAACATCAACTTCAAGGGGAAAGAAATTATCAGTAAGGTGGATGTGGCGAAGCATAGACACAACCTTTTGGGTTGGCGTCATCAGTACCATCAAGTCTTACCCCATGAAAACTCGAGGCCTCTTACATCCTTTGTTACTAACTTAGGGGCATTCAAGTTTTTTACAATGCTGTTTGGCTAAGCGTCAGTGGCTGCATGCTTGCTGTCAAAGGCTGATGAAAAAGTTTCTGAAAAGCATTGTAGCCTTCTTTTCTTCCAAGACGATATCCTTGTCCATGATAAAAATAGTGTGTCATGATGTTACAATGAGGCAGGTTTTGGCTAGACTGCAGGACAAATGACTTACACTGAGGAGGGAGAAATATATTTTCAGATTTGGGACGGTGTCATACCTCAGGCATACAATATCAGGTGAGGAAGTTAATCCAAAGGTTGATTTGACAGAATCTACCATTAATATTCTGGAACATGGCAATAAAGATGAGATTGGGCGCTTTTTAGACTTAGTGGTGTATTATTCAAAATGTGCTCCGGATTTTGCCAGTGTCGTCTTGCCCCTAGGGTTATTATTAAAGAAAGGGTCAAGTTTGGTATGTCAGAGACGTGTGTTGGCATTCTCCAAGGTAAAGGGTGATATTGGAACAGTTTCTACCCTAGAACACCCTTGTATGTTTCGACACAACCACGAAGACAAGTCTTATCACGGATTTCATTTTAAAAAGGTTAGGTGTAATGTTGACCCAGTGGAGCAGAAAAAAAGATATTTGGTCACAGAGAAAGAGGCTTTTGCATACGCGAGGGCTATACATAATTAAAAAAAAATCTATTGGGTTTGCCATTGACTTTGAACTGACCACTAATTTTTGACTCAGGTATTTACTAGCAATGGGACTGAAAAAGCAAATTAGATGATTAAGAGATGGATGTAGGATTCTCATGGAGTACAACTTTGAAGTGGAATATCTCTTGAGTGTCAGAAACACCACTCCACCTCAGGATACCTTTTGAGAGAGCCATAGTAACAGTGATGGATAGTCATGTGATGGGATTGAATAAACAGCCTTCATGGAAAAGGAATGCATGTGATGATAGGTGTTGGACATGGCCCTTTCTGCAGGGTCACCCCCAAACTTTTTGCCTTCCTCCTCCTCTTTTTTACCCTGTTTTTGTTGGCGTCAGGACTCTGAGAACTTTACCACTGCTAACCAGTGCTAAAGTGCACGTGCTTTCTTCTTAAAACATGTTAACATTGGCTTATCCACAATTGGTATATTTAATTTACTTTTAAGTCCCTCATAAAGTGCACTATCGGTGCCAGGGGCCTGTAAATTAATTGCTTCTATTGAGCAGACAGCTCTGATTGTGCCACCCGCTACAGTAGCCCTGTAAAGATGTCTCAAGCCTGGGACTGCAGAGCCTGAGTGTGAAATTTTAAACTGCCATTTCGACCTGACAAGTGTACCCAGACCTTCCTTTATATTACATGTAAGTCACCCCTAAGTTAGGCCCTAGCCCAAGGGCAGGGTGCAGTGTATTTAAACAGTTATACATGTACTTTTAAGTTGAACATGTCCTAGTAGTGAAAACCTGTTAAATTCGTTTTTCACTACTGCAAGGCCAATCTCACCCATAGGTTAACATTTTTAAAAAAAATCCTTTGTGTGTAATTTTCAGTTGGTAAAATTGAGAAATATGGGGTTCAGTGTTTTTGGACTCACAGCTTCAAATCACACATAATGGCAAGTCGGATTTTAAATTGTAAGTCTGAAAGTGCTACTTTTAGAAAGTTGGCATTTTCTTACTGTAGGAGGCTGGACTGGCTTGTAGTGAGTACCAAGGGGTACTTACACCTTGCACCAGGCCCAGGTATCCCTTATTAGTGTATAGGGGTGTCTAGCAGCTTAGGCTGATAGATAATGGTAGCTTAGCAGAGCAGCTTAGGCTGAACTAGGAGACGAGTGAAGCTCCTACAGTACCACTAGTGTCACTTGCACAATATCATAAGAAAACACAATACTCAGATATACTAAAAATAAAGGTACTTTATTTTTATGACAATATGCCAAAGTATCTTAGTGAGTACCCTTAGTATAAGGATAGCAAATATACACAAGATATATGTACACAATACCAAAATATGCAGTAATAGCAATAGAAAACAGTGCAAACAATGTATAGTCACAATATGAAAGCAATAGGGGCACATAGGGATAGGGGCAACACAAACCATATACTCTAGAAGTGGAATGCGAACCACGAATGGACCCCAAACCTATGTGACCTTGTAGAGGGTCGCTGGGACTGTAAGAAAACAGTGAGGGTTAGAAAAATAGCCCACCCCAAGACCCTGAAAAGTGAGTGCAAAGTGCACTGAAGTTCCCCAAAGAGCACAGAAGTCGTGATAGGGGAATTCTGCAGGAAAGACCAACACCAGCAATGCAACAACAATGGATTTCCAGACGAGAGTACCTGTGGAACAAGGGGACCAAGTCCAAAAGTCACGATCAAGTCGAGAGTGGGCAGATGCCCAGGAAATGCCAGCTGTGGGTGCAAAGAAGCTGCCACTGGATGGTAGAAGCTGAGGATTCTGCAAGAACGACAAAGGCTAGAAACTTCCCCTTTGGAGGATGGATGTCCCACGTCGTAGAGAGTCGCGCAGAAGTGTTTTCCCGCAGAAAGACTGCAAACAAGCCATGCTAGCTGCAAAGCTCGCGGTTAGGGTTTTTGGATGCTGCTGTGGCCCAGGAGGGACCAGGATCTCGCCAATTACGTAAGGGGACAGAGGGGTCGCCCAGCAAGACAAGGAGCCCTCTCAGAAGCAAGCAGCACCCGCAGAAGTGCCAGAACAGGCACTACGAAGTGGAGTGAAACAGTGCTCACCCGAAGTTGCACAAGAGAGTCCCACGCCGCCGGAGGACAACTCAGGAGGTCGTGCAATGCAGGTTAGAGTGCCGTGGACCCAGGCTTGGCTGTGCACAAAGGAAATCCTGGAAAAGTGCACAGGAGCCGGAGTAGCTGCAAAACAAGCGGTTCCCAGCAATGCAGTCTAGCGTGGGGAGGCAAGGACTTACCTCCACCAAACTTGGACTGAAGAGTCACTGGACTGTGGGAGTCACTTGGACAGAGTTGCTGAGTTCAAGGGACCTCGCTCGTCGTGCTGAGAGGAGACCCAGAGGACCGGTGAAGCAGTACTTTGGTGCCTGCAGTTGCAGGGGGACGATTCCGTCGACCCACAGGAGATTTCTTCTGAGCTTCTAGTGCAGAGAGGAGGCAGACTACCCCCACAGCATGCACCACCAGGAAAACAGTTGAGAAGGCGGCAGGATCAGCGTTACAAGGTCGCCGTAGTCGTCTTAGCTACTTTGTTGCAGTTTTGCAGGCTTCCAGCGCGGTCAGCAGTCGATTCCTTGGCAGAAGGTGAAGAGAGAGATGCAGAGGAACTCTGATGAGCTCTTGCATTCGTTATCTGAGGAATTCCCCAAAGCAGAGACCCTAAATAGCCAGAAAAGAGGGTTTGGCTACTTAGGAGAGAGGATAGGCTAGCAACACCTGAAGGAGCCTATCAGAAGGAGTCTTTGACGTCACCTGCTGGCCCTGGCCACTCAGAGCAGTCCAGTGTGCCAGCAGCACCTCTGTTTCCAAGATGGCAGAGGTCTGGGGCACACTGGAGGAGCTCTGGGCACCTCCCAGGGGAGGTGCAGGTCAGGGGAGTGGTCACTCCCCTTTCCTTTGTCCAGTTTCGCACCAGAGCAGGGCTGAGGGGTCCCTGAACCGGTGTAGACTGGCCTATGCAGAAAGGGGCACCATCTGTGCCCATGAAAGCATTTCCAGAGGCTGTGGGAGGCTACTCCTCCCCTGCCTTAACACCTTTTTCCAAAGGGAGAGGGTGTAACACCCTCTCTCTGAGGAAGTCCTTTGTTCTGCCTTCCTGGGCCAAGCCTGGCTGGACCCCAGGAGGGCAGAAACCTGTCTGAGGGGTTGGCAGCAGCTGCAGTGAAACCCCTGAAAAGGCAGTTTGGCTGTACCCTGGTCTGTGCTAGAGACCCGTGGGATCATGGGATTGTGCCAACAATGCCAGGATGGCATTGAGGGGGCAATTCCATGATCATAGACATGTTACATGGCCATATTCGGAGTTACCATTGTGAAGCTACACATAGGTAGTGACTTATGTGTAGTGCACGCGTGTAATGGTGTCCCCGCACTCACAAAGTCCGGGGAATTTGCCCTGAACTATGTGGGGGCACCTTGGCTAGTGCCAGGGTGCCCACACACTAAGTAACTTAGCACCCAACCTTTACCAGGTAAAGGTTAGACAGATAGGTGACTTATAAGTTGCTTAAGTGCAGGGGTAAATGGCTGTGAAATAACATGGACGTTATTTCACTCAGGCTGCATTGGCAGGCCTGTGTAAGAATTGTCAGAGCTCCCTATGGGTGGCAAAAGAAATGCTGCAGCCCATAGGGATCTCCTGGAACCCCAATACCCTGGGTACCTCAGTACCATATACTAGGGAATTATAAGGGTGTTCCAGTATGCCAATGTAAATTGGTGAATTGGTCACTAGCATGTTAGTGACAATTTGGAAAGAAATGAGAGAGCATAACCACTGAGGTTCTGGATAGCAGAGCCTCAGTGAGACAGTTAGTCATAACACAGGTAACACATACAGGGCACACTTATGAGCACTGGGGCCCTGGCTGGCAGGGTCCCAGTGACACATACAACTAAAACAACATATATACAGTGAAAAATGGGGGTAACGTGCCAGGCAAGATGGTACTTTCCTACACTTACTTTAACCATTCTGGACCTCTGCCTGTCTCTGAATATATGTCTGGGTGGATGACAGCTGAGCTTTGTGCATTCCCTCTCGACTTTCATACACAGACTGAGCTGGGGTGTGACATTTGCATCCTGATGTTCCATCACAAGGCTGAAAGGTCTTCCTGGGCTTGATGGAAGGGATGAGCTGACACTTACACCTGAATAGGGCTGTGCCTCGCCTCACATACGGGCTACATACCCCTGTAGACTGTCTGGAGCCAGGAAAGGAGGAGCAGGGACCTTGTGATCTTCAACGGCATCTTTGAAGTCTTTGCCACTTCAGAGGCACATTTATGTATACATACTGGACCCCTGTGCTGGCAGGATGGACTGCCACTTTGCTAACTGCATTGCTGTGTTTGCGTGCTGCCTGCTGTGCCCATGCACACACATATATGCTTCAGCCGAGCAATGGGCATCTGACCATTTTAGTAAGTTCTGCAAGAGATTTGATACAGACCCCCGACCTCAAGTTCAACCACCAAGACTATTTCCCAAAAAAATCATAAATTGGCATATTCTCCCAACAAGAGAATATAACTGTTGAGACAGCAGTCCTCAGCATGGATTTTCAAAGCTCTGACGTCCTTGTACATTTTGGCCATGCCATTCCATTGTGTTTTTTTCTCAGCAAACTAGACAAAGTGCAAGGTGACTGGATCTTCTTGTGTTTCCATAATCAGAGCTCAATTGTGATGTCTGGAGGAAACCAAAAATGTATCCCTTTTTGTATGAGGCATGTCTCATGGTTATGCAATGATAGACAGTGCTGGCAGTATGTTTATAGCTAAGGGCACTGACCTTTTTATTAGGCTTGATATAGGGAACCAACCTTTTATTAGCTCTGGCAGTGAAAGGTTGTGCCCCATAACGGGGGTTCTGTGCCTCATCATGTCTGGGACTTGCATGAAGGATGTACATTGTGTGTATGGTGAATGAACTGATGAGCCTTGGAGTCCTGTTGGCTCCACTTGCTGACACTGCACAATATGATGATATCCTTTGTGCATGATTGATGTCCTTCCAGACATGCCAGCCTTCATCCACACATCTCCTGTTTTTTGCTCGAAGTGCACCAGGTGAATGCAGGATATAGTCAGCCCACTCTTTTGCTGTAACACAGGGGTCCCCTGTTTAAATGAACCCTACCCCTCACCCACTTTCGGTGTTGTGGTCATCTCCAGTTGCAGTTACCTTCTAGTCAGGGCCGATGCACAACCCCATCAAAATTAGTTGACATCGGTACCAGTATGCACAGCAGAAAGTCTGTGAATTTGTTTCACAGCAGCAGAAAAACTTACCCAGGATTGGAGGAGTCTTCTGACATTTGAACACTGTATTGTCCCTGAGTGGACAGGAATGGCCAACAGAGGAGCATAAGTACTGTCCCATCAGCCTATATTGGGTTCACAACTGTTGACAGGACACATAGGGGGTTAATAAACCAATACATGGAAGAAAGAAAAGGCAAGAATAGAATCCAAACTTGGCTGCAGTTCAGTCAACAGGCTAGGCCTAGGTCAGGGACAGCATTTACAGTCCTTTCTGCTTTACCTATTGAAAGAAGAAATACCTATTTGACAGCATGAGATTCTAAACCAAACCCAAAGGGACATCTAGTGAGTACTTGCCAAATAACCAGAAACAGTCCCCATCTCAGTTCAGTTAGGCAACTAAACTCTGGACTTGAGTTGACCACACAGTGTCCTACCAAAATCAGTGATTAGATGCCCGGTTGCTAAAAGATTCCACATAAAGTATAACTAGGAGCTCTCAAAAAATAATTTGCAAAGATCTTGCTTTGTTTGACTGGTGAGTTCTTGTTATTCTTGTTATTTTAATTTCTTAGGACATTCCTTGTTCTCAAATCATTACCTTGGATTCAGCGGGTTCAGAGACATCAGTGTAATAGAAAATGGTATTTTATTGTCGGGCATCTCTGCTCAATTAACTGTTCTCCAAAACTCAAAAACTTCCAAACTCACCCAATTCGACCTGAAGCATCCCCAAATAAGGCTCAATGATAACTGCAAACATAGCACCTAGCGCATAGGCGCTATATATGCTTGTGGGGTTGACTGAATGTTCTAAGACGTTCTGGTATTCTTCGTGGATTGTTTTTAAATGTACGTTTTACTAGCCTTTCAACAGACTAATAAAAATAAAGCACTGGTTAGACATTCCATTTATTTACTGGTATCTCCTGTGTTATCTTCCATTCTGACTCTCTAAATCTCTCCAGTACCTAAGGTAAGCAACAACTGTTCAAACCTGCTACCACAAAAGTGAAACGCCAAAGGGAATTCTTGTTCATTCAGCTATAGTGCACTAGTATTGTGACTATGAGACAGTGAAAAAATACCTTACTCAGATAGGGCAAGGTGCAATAAACCATGAGAATTCCTTTACACCTGTCTCTATAATCTAAAAATAAATCATATCAAATCACATCAAAACAAGACTTGTAAAGCGCAGCTTATCACCTGTGAGAGTATCCAGGTGGTGAGGATCCTTGCTGCAGCGGCTCAATCAAACAGCAAGGTCATGAGCTCTTTCCTGAATTCCAGCAGTGAGGGTGAGGGTGAGGTCCAGAGATGGAGAGAGAGGTTGTTTTAGGCCCTGGCCATTAGTTAGGAGAAGGAACGACCTCCGCTGTGGCTTTGACATATGTGAGGGGTGTGAGTGAGGTGAAGGGAAATGGGGAACAGGAGCTTAGAGGGTTGATGGAAGTTCAGGCACTGGTTGATGTATTCTGGTCCTTGGTTGCAGGGCTTTGTAGGTGTGGCTCAGCATGTTGAAGTGGCATCTCTCCTAAATGGGGCACTAGTGGAGACACCTGAGGTGGGGGGGTGATGCTTGTCTGTTTAAGGAGGTCGAGGATAAGTCTGGACACAGAATTCTGTTTGGTCTGGAGTCTCTTTAGGAGATGCAAGGTGATACCTTCGTAGAGTGCGTTGCTGTAGTCCAGCCGGCTGGTGACCAGTACTTGGGTTGGGGTACATCTGGTGTTAATAGGTAGCAATTTGAAGATCTTGTGGAGCTTGGGAAGAGTGAGGAAACAGGCAGAAGAGAACTGCGTTCTGATTTTTCATGGTGAGTTTCCTTTCCAGGCTGATGCCGAGGTTGCAGGCACAGTCTGTAGGTGTGGGTGAGGGTCCTAGTTCTGGGGACCACCATAAGTCGTTCCACGGGGAGGTGTTGTTTTCAAAGATCAATACTTAATTTTTTTCTGTGTTGAGTTTCAGACAGTATGTTCACTTGCTCACTGACAAAAGCACTGCTATATCATAGGATAGTCTTGTGGTGTCACCAAAGGCCAGCACCCCTGCTTTGAACATTGTTCCAGCACCACTTGTTTTGATAAACTGTGCACTTTATTAAATGCTGTTTGAAACAAAAGTGTATACAACTGATATTCCAAAGGGGGGCAGGGGCTTATGATCAATCACACCTTGATTTGTAATAGGATGTGCTGCTCATCTGAGAAAGCTTAGTTTGGGTGAAACACAGAAATACGCAATCATATCAATATTGTCTGCTGCGTCAGTTATCATGGAGTTTGTGCTTTCTGGGATCATTTCCAGTGTTGCGGGAACACTGTCTTATTTTTCATACTTCATGATACAAGCTAGCTGTAGGCCTTGGAGGCAATGTCAGATGGCCCAATTGTGGCTGTTGACGCACAGGAGGACAGAATCACAGGGTATCACAGATTAGCACTTCTTTGGCAAGGTGGAGAGCACTAGAGCATTCCAGAAGAGGCAGAACATTTTGGGAAAGCCTGGACATTCTGGAAGGAGCTGGAAGGTTCAGGACACTTCTGAGTCAATAAGAACATGGAAGACTTAAGCACCAGTAACAGTACCATACTTTTCCTGTCATCAGTGGTCGATGGGTTCTCCATTTTGGTGCATAGTTCACACTGCTTACTTTCCCATACACCTTTTTTGATTTGCTCCCATTTGATTCCCTCAGGTGGTCAGGGCAGTTCAGGTTAACCCATCCTTCCAGACTGTTGCTTGCAGCCATTCCTGAATTCATGCTCCATCTTCCAACACCTGGTTGTATGGCGGCTTGTCCGGGCCTCTCTACGCTTCCATATCTTAGTAAGCCATTCTACTGATAGTCACGAGAAAACATATCCTGTTGTTCTCAAGTTCATTTAAATTAATGGTACCTTGTCTTATAGGTTTACAAGGGTGCTTAGACAGTCCATTGCCAACTGAGATTCCTTGCCACACGCCTTTCACTAGTCCTGAGATCAGCAGCCTAAGAAGCATATGGAATGTTTCTTTTCTCTCTATCTCCTTTTCCATTTTACCACTGTTCAAGCATGTCAGATTCATGAATTCATTATAGATCCTATTTGACTAAAAGGAGAAGGAGTAGAGTTAACATCAGAGTCCCTGTCCTGAATCCTACTGAAATCCTGATACTTATCCATGTTCTGAGAAATTGTGGATGAGAATTTGCGCAAAGCAAGACATTTGGCATCGCCGACAGAGAACCTATGCCAGTCATAGTGCAAGAAACAAGAACAGAGGTTGTATCATCTCTGCCAATGAAGAAAAAAAGAGAGAGGTGTCCATCGGCTTGGTAAAGCCATACCATGTGGACCTTTATAAAACGTCAACTTGTACAACTGTAGAAAATACTGTGACTTGTGTAGCATATAAGAGTGTCTCCGAGTGTGCTGCATTCAGAGCACCCTCCAAATAAAGAGCAACCAAGACCAAGTACAAATTAACAAGCTTTAGGTCTGTCAATGCTTTAAAATGCAGTTATAATACTGACTGCACCCCCACTCACACCTGTCTCAGGCTGCACCCCCACTTACCCCTGTCTCAAACTGTGCTGATCTCTTGTTGAGTAAAAGCGCCAGAAATCCACCCGACATGAACCCTGAACTGTGTGAGTGTGCAATGTTTATCGTTCTGTCAGTCACCAAGGAACAAAAATATAGATTTCAGATGACTGCTAATTAGTACTCATACAGAGATTGGCAAAATAGATTTGTGGAGTTCAGATGTGCAACGGAGACTTATGTTAAGCCTCCCTGAACTTATGGCTGGATTGCTGTAGAATTATTTTTTTACATAGTTCGGCTGCCAACCATGGTGTTTCTGAATTGAATGGTGCATTTTGTTGTACTGTGCTGGGAAATGATTGAGCGCATTGTTATATTAAGGTGTCCTGGCGTTGTGTAGGTAATGAGAGATGATGAAATTATTGGAAGAATGGAGAGGTTTTCAGGGCATTTCTGACAGGCAACATTGGTGAGGTCCTGCAAAGGTGGCTTGGCAAAGATTTCCAAAGTTTAGACGCCAGGACAGAAAATGAGTGACCCCCTATTCTTGTCAAACAGAACTTTGGAATCACCACCATAAGAGCGTTCGAAGTGTGCAGCAGTCAAGTGGGTCTGTAGTGAACAATCCTGCATTGGGGATAGGAGGGGCTTTGTTTATAGGCGGCTTGATAGGTCATGCAGGCTCCGTTAAAAAAGGCTCTTTTTTTAATAAGCAGCCAATGAAAAGATTGCAGAGCCTGATATGTGGACACCCTGCAAGGGAGCTGGAGAACCAGCCTTGCTACCTTTTTTTGATTAGGCTGGGTCCTGTGAAGCTTCCTGGTAGCTATACCCAGGAGTAAGGCTTTGCATTAGTCCAGACTACCTAGAATAGTGGCCTGTACTACTGTTGCACATTTATCCAGAGACAGCTGAGATAGAATCTTTCTAAGGATTCCTGATAACCCCAGACAGGTCTTGGTCAGATTTTTCATATGAATGTCCAACAAATGCTTGTAGTCCAATTGGACACACAAATTTTGCAGTGATTTCACAATGGAAGACTGGGGACCAAGAACAGCTGACCACATGGCTGGCTATTTTAGGGCTCGGGTTGGATGCCGCTATAATCTCTGTTTTCTCAGTGTTAAATTTGAGGGAATTGTCAATCAGCCGTGTCTTACATGCAAGTGTGGAACTTTACTGCTATGTCGCCTCCTATGTCAGCATTGACATACTACATAAACCTGAAATTAAAAGATCTAATCAACAATGCAAGCGAGTAAATCTTTACATTGAACAACATCGGGGTTAGAGAAGAGCCTTGTGGTATCCCCTGCTCAACAGTAATCAGGTCAGAATAAAAAGGGGGAAAATGCACAAACTGTGATCTATGCTTTTAGGAATTTAGTTACTGTTCCTCTGATCCCAACCTCACTCAGTCTCTCCAACGTCCGTGAATCGGAGACCATATTGAAGGCCGCAGAATTATCTTTGTATGTAATCCAGTGCTCAAACCAAGGCTGTTTCTATACCATGAGGAGGATAAAATCTTGTTAGGGCTTCATCAAAGATCTTGTTTGGTTCCAGAAAATTGGTCAGCTTATTGATAATTTCTTCCATGATAGGATGTAAATCGCTTAGATCAACAGGGTTGCAAGTAGTATTTTTCAAAAGGAGGATTATCCTGGCAAATGCTCACTCCTATGAGGCATTGCAGGAGCTAATTGAGTCACTGAACGTATTTTGCAGAAGTACGTATAGTGCAGATGCATTCGTTTGTCAGACTTCAACTACAAGAAATCAGCCAGCGAGCTTGAAGAAATGGAATTAGTCAACAATGAAAACTGTTCTAAGGAAAGCGACTCAAAGGAGAATAAGACGGTTACAACATTGCTATCAGAACATAGGGATGGG
Organism: Pleurodeles waltl; assembly: GCF_031143425.1. Taxonomy (NCBI): domain Eukaryota; kingdom Metazoa; phylum Chordata; class Amphibia; order Caudata; family Salamandridae; genus Pleurodeles; species Pleurodeles waltl. Next base: position 728,321,689 of record NC_090438.1, read on the forward strand.
GATAGTCACAGTATTAGCCTGATCCACTCTCCCATTTGTGAATCCTAAGTAATCATTAGCACGTTATCCCTGAAAAAGTGCTTAGTTTATTACATAGTTTGTGGGAGTGCTCACCTGGTTGTGAATGCACTTAGATGTCACTAGAGATTTAAAAGTCACAAAAGCTTTTCACAAGGCATTCTTGGCCTTATTATACATTATGAAGAAATTGTTTCAGTTGGCGGCAGAATTTTTCTGATTCTAGCCTCTAAGGTCCTGTCTTTATGTATGTTTCTGATCGGATCATATTGAAGTCTATGTATGTGTTCATGATGTTTGCTCCAGAGTTTTGCTTCCTTTAGAGTAGCAATGTACCAGGGCAGGGATGGTACTTTTTGTTTTGCACTGTGAGCTGATAATGACAGGGAACTGTCTAGGGCCCAGTTTATCCATGTAGTGTATTGCCCATATGCTTCACTGATCCATGATGCTAGTAAATTTGTGTCATATAAGGATCGTGCCTTGAGGAACAACTTCAGGGGAAGCATTGACCAATGTTGTGAGAGCAGGTGTGCCCTGTCTCTCTGTACAGTATGCTCCCCAGTGTCCTTCATCTCAAGAAAAACTTGTAATCAGTCCAAGCCATCTGAGTCAACTGGGGCAATTGCATAATGAATGATGAAGTCAGACAAGCAGGAAAATCTACAAAGAGTCACTAAGAGGACAGCATACAGTCAAGATAATGGCCATCCCCAAACATCATGGTGTCTTTTGGAATAAAACTGGTTACCAGATCCTAGGGCCAGCAGAGACCCTGCACGTGACACACACATTTCATTTGATCCTAGCTGACATCTTATTGCAAGGACCTTTTGCCAATGACTAGGATAGGAACACTGTTAAGAACTCTTACTGACCTACAATTCTATGTTTTGATGTATGATGCTGATTCCCATCCCAGCACAAATAATTATAGGGACTTATAATGTTACAATCGATATGCTGATTTGTTTTTACATATGCAAAAGCCAATAGGATTGTGTTTCCATACAGTCACTGAGAGCACTGGGATGTCCCAATGTCGGAGAATTAACCTGAATTTGTTGTTACATTTGCTCACTTCAATATACCATCAACATATCACTCTGATGCTAACACCAAAGTTATAGAAATTGAATTTCAGTGTTTCTTTATAGGGACCAAATGATTTATTTTTCTACATTATTAACAGGAGTTTGTAGTGTGGAATAAGACAATTCCTTTACAGGGAATGTGGGAAAAATAAGGCATGGCAAAGCTGAAGAAGAGATACCCTTTTTCTTGCATTCTTGCATGTTGCTATCCTAAAGACTTCACATTTCTAAATGGCACCATGTAGCATATAACACATTTTTGTTTCGCAGACACTAGAGAATGGCTCCTATAGTTCTTTAAAAGAATCCTTCCATTTTCTGAACTGGAAGTGAAGGAGGATATTGAGCAGGGATGAAGTTAATTTGTTAAATGGTAATGGTACATTCAAGAAAGTAACAAATGAGTTTGAGGGAACACATGGAAATTAGCAGAGGTTTAATGTCATGAGAGATTGGCCAAAGAGTTTACCATGGGGTCTGGCAAAAATAGTTTATTGGAGGTATGGTAAGGGCTGGGTAAGCACCCATAATCTTGGTATGGTTTGTTCATGTGCTTCGGTGTCTAAAAAGTAACTCATTGCTGGTATAACGAAGCACACTGAATAACTCAATGAGCAAATGAGAGTGTTTTCCTTGAAGGACCACAAAAGAAAAGTAGGTCTAAGAGAGACCTAGGGCCAGAGGCACGACCTTTTGTTTTGCAATTCGCAATTTGCGATCCGTTTGGGAATCACAAATTGTGAGTCACAAAACAAAATGTACAACAGTGTCAAGTACACTGTTTGCAATTCCCAGTGGGGTTGCAAATTACCTATCTCATCACTATTCATGAGGTACGTCACAATTTGTGACCCCATTGGGAATGGCCGCACTCACATGGATGGTGGCCTGCTGGGGACAGCAGACTACCATGTCTGTGACTGCTTTTTAAATAAGGCAGTTTTTTTTAATGCAGTTTGTTTTCCTTGAAGGAAAACGGGATGCATTTCAAAAAGAATAACTACAAGTTTTCTTTTCATTTTTTCGGAGTAGGACCACTGCCTGCTCTGAAAAAATATTTTCGCTACCATTCATAAAGGGGAAGGGGTCCCTTGAGGACCCCTTACCGTTGGTGAATGCATTAACACCAATTTGAAATTGGTGTTATCTCCGATCGCACATACCAGTCAGATTTGGTAATTGTAAGGGACACCCTGAACATGCCCCTTCCTAATACTGAATCGCCAAATCCAAATTGCAATTTGGTAAGAAGTTACCGAATCGCAATTTGGGCTTTGCACATCCTCCAAAACATTTTTTTTGTCAATTCTGTGAATCGGCCCATTTGCGACTAGAAAAATGCTTTTTTCATGTGGCCATTAATCTTGTGGAAAACAATGGCATTAATTAAATAATCTGACAATCCCACAAGACAAAAAAGTGATGAATGGAATGCTTAAGTTGATCTCACTCACTGGTAATTTCTCTGACCACATCTAAGTCTTTCATTTTCTTCCTTCACCTGGCCACCTCAGATTAGACCCAGAAATGTGCAAATCAGCCCTGGTCCTGTTCCAGTGGAAAAGTCCAGCCTGAACTACCAAGTTACATCCTCTCTGTACCAGAACATATGCAACCTAAGACAACTTCAGCCTAATTGGTCCTCTTCAGTCAGATGCAGCTTGGTTTCAGTGGCAGAGTGAGCATGGGACCTGCATCTGTGTATATCCGTTGCACTTATGGCATTACAGTGAAGACTCCAGAAAAGTGATTGAGGGAATGCTTGCATTAATCTCAGCCACTTGTAGATATTCAGGACTGCATTTGTACCAGTCTATCGTTTTGTTGTTTTGCTCACCATGCCACCTCAGATTAGAGCCAGCCCTGTCCAAATCAGACTTGGTTTTGCTCCAAATATAACAGTTTAACTCGAGCTGTGTAGACAGGTCCTCTCTGAAACAGAGCACAAGAAACCCAAGGCCAGTTTTGGCCTATTTGGAACTCATCATTCGGGTACAGCTTGGTTCTAGTGACACACTAAGCACATGAACCATGGCCAGCATACCTGTCGCACTTAGGATGTCGCAGTGAAGCATACAGAAAAGTGATAGATGGAATTCTTGAATTAATCTCAACCATTGGTAAATATTTGGGCTGCACCCCAGTCCATCATGTTTTGCTCACTGTGCCACCTCAGATTAGATCCAGCCATATGCAATTTAGCCTTGGCCCTGCCTCAATGGGAACAGTCCAGCTTGAGCTGCTGAGCCAGATCATCTCCTAATCTGAACATAAGCATTCCAAAACCAGCTTTGTCCAAGCTGGGCCGTCTTCATTTTGTAAGTGTAGTGTATTTAATGTTGAAGAAGCCATACACCTCAGAGTCATCGATAGCTGTCTATCAGACTCTTTCAGAAGATGCATGTTGAGAGAGAGAAGCTCAGTTTAGAGAAAATAATAATGGCTGCAAGAGCCGATGAAAGATGAGATCCACAAACTGCTTATATGGAAGCTGGAACAGTGAAAAATGAATCTGCATTGGTCATGAAAATCAAGCACAAGTACAAGGTAGATGTACGCAAGTTGATGTCTTCAAAGAAGAAAAAGTTGTGTTTCTGATGTTGGTTTTCATTTCCCCACAGAGGTAAATGTCCAGTCATACAGACTTGCAAAGGTTGCAGGAAAAAAAGACACTTCATTATGGTTTGCAAAAGAGAAACCAAGTACATCACAGTGAGAAGAGAAAATGGACACAGAAACATTCCAGAAGCCTTCTAGCCAAGCCCACACAGCCAAAAAGCAGCACCGAATACAAGTAGAAAACAGACAAAGTTGATCATCGTTAAGCTCATCCTGCAAATGCTCTTCAACATCATTATCACGCACCGGTAAAGAAGAGGGATGTGCAATGATGGTATCAACCAAAGAACGACCGGCGCATTTCAGTTTGGCTGCTTGCAAAGAAGAACAAAAGATAAAGTCAAACAATCAAACAAAACAACCAAATTCATTTGAACACTGCCCCAAGATTACAATAAAGTTCAACGGTTGCCCCATAACCTTTATCATAGACAGTGGAGCCTTGATTACCATTATGTCAGTTGAGACGTTTAATAGCCTGTCTCCTGTGCCATGCTGCAACCCGTCAAAAACAAAGGTATACACGTGGGCTCGTTCTAAACCATTGCAGAGTCAACGGTAATTCGCATTGACAATGCGACATAAAGCAGTATCAGTGCAAGCTCCAATTCACATTCGTTAAGGAACTTTGTCCAGTGCACGCCTACTTAGTTTTGCCACTGCTGCTGAAATGGGACTGATATCTCTCAATTGCAACCTTCACACTAATTCTGAAATTGTGAGTCAGTTTCTGTTGTTCTTTCATGGCCTAGGAAGACTCAAGACGATGAAAGTGCACCTTTTCATTCATGAGGATATTCGCCATGTTTCTCAGAGACACTGCACGGTTACTTGGCACTTGCAAGAAGCCTTTGAGAAAGAACTAGACATGCTATTGAATTATTACTTTATTGAGCGCTCCACTGGTCCTACAGCATGGGTTTTGCCCATAGTGGTGGTGCCAAAAAAGGACAGTGGAGGTGCAGTGCACATTAGTGTTGATATGCGCCAGGCCAACAAAGCAATTGAGAGAGAAAGACATCCTGGTCCACACATAGCAGGCATGATTATGCAACTCAATGGTGCCAAAATCTTCTCCCAACTTGTCCTGAACAAAGAATACCATCAACTCGAGTTGGAAGAGAACTGCAAGTACATCACTATCTTTTTGACTCATGTGGATTTGTTCAAATCCAAAAGGTTGAATTTTGGAAAGTCGTCTGCTGCAGAAATATTTCAGCATGTTATATGTCGAATAATTCAACCTGTCATGCATGCTTTTAATAACAGTGTTGACATACTGATATTTGGAGCAATTCAAGAGGCGCATGACAAGGCTCTTACACAAGTGTGCCAATTAATTGCTTCATGCAGGTCTTCCTCTGAATGCAGCAAAGTGTAAGTTTCACAAGACCAAACTTAAATTCTTTGGGCACATATTCCCTGATGGGGGAAAGACTCCTGACCCACATAAAATGCAAGCACTGTCAGCTACTTGCCGCCTACAAGATGACACCACGCTGTGATCCTTCTTAGGCATGGACAGGTATTGGCCAAGGTACATTTGTTACTTTGCTAAAGTGAGTGCCCTATTAAGAGACTCAACAAGATGTAATGTCCCTTTCCAGTAGGCTGCTGAATGTGATCAAAGTTTCAAAAGAATAAAACATGTGATTGGGAATGCAACCAAGATGACTTATTGTGACCCCAAGTTACATACTGAGATCACAGTAGATGTGAGCTTGGTGGGGCTGGAGACAAACCGTACTCAACATAATGGTCATCTGAATGCTCAGAGACACATTGTGGCCTACGCCAGTCAAACCCTGTCTGACACAGAACATCCCTATTGTCAGCCAGAGGAGAGTCTGGCTGTAGTGTGGGCCTGCAAACATTTCATGTTTTCCTATATGGGAAATGTTTCACTATCATTACAGACCTCAAAGTGCTGCTCGCTATTTTTGGGAACCCAAAAGCCAAGATGCCCCCTCGCATTGAGAGGTGTGGTTTACGGCTGCAAGAGTGCAACTATGTAATTGTACACAAGCTGAGTAATGATCAGAACCCTGCTGGTTATTTTTCATGAGTACCTCTACATTATCACAGTGTGACATCCAAAATAGCCAAGGAGCACATTAACTTAATTGAGCGGGCCAGCATGCCAGCAGCCCTATCCATTAAACAGATTATTGCTGCTACTAATGCTGATAACAACATGCCTATCCTCAAAGACATAATTGCATCTCAGTCATGGAAGGGGAGCATTCAACCTTTTGCTGACAATGTTAAATTTCAAAAATTCAAAAATGTACAGGATGCACTGTCCATGACAAGGCAAGCTGTTGTATTGAGAAGCTTGAGAATCATCATACCGGAGAACCTAAGGCAGCCAGTCAGTAAACTAGCCCATGAAGGACATTGTGGCATTGTAGCCACCAAAAGAGCCCTAAGAGACCGAGTGTGGTTTCTGCACCTAGATGAACGAGTTGAGAGGGAACTATAAGAGTGCTATCTTTTCTAATGCCTTTCCCCCAAAGTGACTCAGTATTAATTGACAAAGTCTGACCTTCCTGCTAAGGTTTGGTAAAGAGTTATGATTGATTTCTTTGGGCCCTTAGGAAATGGACATATTCTCATGGTAATCATTGATGAGTATTTAGATGTTCCTTTAGTAGAGATGATATCATTGAGCAGGTTGATGATATCTTTGCAGCGTGGCGCATCCCTGCCATTCTCAAATGTGACAGTGATCTGCCATTAAATAGCAACGAATTTAAGGAGTTTTTAGTCTGAATAAATGATAAGCACCAAAAGAGTGCACCTCTGTGACCCCCAGCCAGTGGTGTTGTGGAATGATTGATGGTACCCTCAAATGGGTAATTTAGTGAGCATCAGTGGTGTGGGTTGAGGTAAACCAGGCCCTAGGTCAAGCACTACATGCTTATCTTTCAGCTCCTCAATCCACAACTGGTGAGAGTCCTGCCACCTTGCTGTTTGGAAGGACCATTCGGAACCAAACTGCCTCAGTGGACAGTGGACCGACCCTTGAATACTGATAAGGTTAGTGTCACAGACACTTCTCTAAAGTGTAAAATGAAAACTTATGCCAATCCATGTAGAGAAACAGTCTTCAATGAAGGTAACTGGGTCATGGTCAAGAAGAGACAAAAGCAGAAAATAGACATTCTCTTTGCTGTTGATACTCTGAGGTTAGTGACATGCACAAGACACATGGTGATGGCACATCATCCCGTAAAGTCCATCACACAGGACTCGTCACACTTTAAGCACCTACCTCAACATTTGTGAGTTCCTGCAGTTATGAATGAGTCAATCCCACCTAAGAGACCAGATCAAGCATCAGAACCTGTGCCATCAATGCACAACCAGATTGCATTTCAACTACCTCGTACCACTCAATCTGTCTGACTAGTCTGAGTGCCTGGATGACTTATTGAATAAATATAGGGGGCTGTTCCGACGGAAGCACTGCCAAGAGGCTGGCGGTGCTTTCCATGGTATTACGACCGCGGCGGAAGCTGCACTGCCCATGCCACTGACACGGTCCCGTGCAGCTTTTCACTATCTGCTATGCAGACAGTGAAAAGGGCGACGGGTGCAACTGCACCCGTCGCACTGCCGCAACACCGCCGGCTCCATTTGGAGCCAGCTCCTGTGTTGCGGCCGTGATCCCCGCTGGGCTGGCGGGCGGAAACCAGGTTTCCGCCCAGCAGGGATCTCAAAATGACCACGGCGGGAGTGTGGCCGCATTCGCGGCTGCCCGGCGCCAAGGTTGTAATGAGGGCCATAATGTGACTATTGTTTATACTTTTTTATTTAACGAAGGCGGAGGGGAATACTCTGTCACAAACATGACGCATATCCCATCCGCCATATTACGATCTCATTATATCCTCTGGGGATCGTAATATGGCGGACAACATATTTCTCTTTGCTGACATCTAAATCCGGCCCTTAGTACATTTATTTTAGGACTGGAGTTAACCAAGCCCTTTTGATTTACTCAAATTTTATGTGTAGCATAGTTAAATAAGGGGGACTTCTGAGGATGCTGTTGTTGCTCTATATTAGTTCTGGGAAGCTTACTCGCATTAACCCTTTTTTAAATCACAGATGATTTAGTCTACAATACTTTTTTCAGGGGATCAATTTACTACTTTTCAGATTTCAGCAAGTAATTGCACATATTACATTCCTTTGTATTGCAAAGCAGAAGCAATTTACTCCATGGAGATCACCGAACAAAAATAAAAAATATTACTGTGATTACTTTATCCCTGCATTTTATTACATATTGAGATTACTTTGATTACTCTAGCATGCCATATATACCAAGAGATTATCATGATTACTTTGCAACATCCGAGATTACAGAAGGATTGTCCAGTTTATATTGTTCTGCCTTATACTGCAAAAGGGGATTGCTCTGATCAGATCTCCTCGGTAGATTAAAAAAGTTTAATCTGGACTGGTTTGGAGGCCAGAAGACGGGCAGGGTCAAGTGGACTGCAGCTGTGTTGTTTGCTTCTGCTGAAGTTAAAAGGAAGTTCTTTAGTTATATACATGGCTACTAGAATTATGTGGCAGAGAGGACCAAATTATGTGGCAGGGTTGACCAATGTATGTGGCAAGAAAAGTCCAGATATACAATGCCAATAGCTCTAACTCAAGCAAATGCGAGACCTATTGCATTACAAATGCTTGTTTTCCTTCCTTCCTTCCTTTGTTTCTTTCTCCCTTTCTTTCTCTCTTTCTTTCATGCTTTCTTCTACCTTTTCTTTCAGACCTTCTTTCCTCTTACTTTCCCTCTTTTGTTCCTCTTTCTTCATTCCTTCATCGGCCAAAGCCAGACCTACTGTTTACATTGTATTGTCCACGGAGAGCAAGTGAAGGAAGACACGAGTCATAAACCAATACACAAGAACATATTACAGATGTCTGCCCCAGAGTAAATAACCAGACATAGAACTTGCATTTGTTGATTATGATGTTATCATTGGAAATAACGTTGCAGCGAGATCTTTATTCAGATCCCCTTTTAAAGACTCAAAAGATGGGTTTGGTGTTTTATGGGAGGAATTGAAGTCCACGTTTTCGGCGGTATGATTAATAATCGCTCTAATATTATGAGCTAGCTTCTATTGTTCACGTTATGAAGAGATTCAACATTCCGAGCGCAGCAGTATGTTCATTTTCTTATTGTTTCTCTGAGGGCCTAATGTCCAAGGCTCCCTGGAGCTCCCTTACACCTCACCTCGTCTCAGACTCTGCAGAAGACCTAAAGTTCTGCTGTTTTACAACTTGCATTGCATTGGTTCCTTGAACACCTTGAACACTAAACTGTTAATTCAGTCACACAACTGGGACTGGCTTCTGCTCATATCATTCACTATGCACCGGAGGAGACGAGGGCCGTCCCGGTAACAGTGCTACTTTATCCTGCTTATAAACAAGGTGGTTGTCAAGGGCCCTTCAGGTTCTGTGCAAATATCTTCCCTCCGCCTCACTCTATAGATGGTTTATTTTCCCCAGCAACCTTTATCAGGAGGCTTTACGTCAGCATGTATGCTTTACAAAAACCCAACTTAAAATGGCATGTACTGTGAGCATGTTTGAGGAATAAACAAGATTAGATCTCTTCCTCCAGCTCATAGTGCTAATGTACCCTGAACAGGGGTCTGTGGGACTTTAATATCTGACATATCAGGGAGTCAAAAAACATAAGTATTACTACACCCCGTTCAGGGGGCCTCAGGACTGACAGGGGTCGCTTGACCTCAACCATCAAGTGTCCTGAGATCCGTCCAACTGTAGCACCGCAAACTTGGCCATGTGTAACCGCTTCTGCACTTGACACTTACGGTAGTGGGGACGAGCAGTCACAGGCTTCTCAGGGAGGTAGGAGTGTGATGTCCAAGCTCAGCATTCAACGGTCATCCAACAGACACAGTAACATTAATGCTCGTTTTTTTTGTCTTTTATTTAAAAACGTACTTGGTGGTGACCGTGAATAAGATCTTTCCTGTTCTGCTGCACATGCCACGTCCTCTTGCTAATCCCCTCCCATGACACCTTTGTGGATCCCTCAGTACTTGGGCTTGTTCACACTCACAGCCCTACTGCTATAAATGTGCTGTGCACACTACACACACTTGATATATGAGATGCCAGCACGAGGTTCTGGGCATAAGCATAACATCAGAACTTTACGTGACGAGGGACTGGTTAGGCCTCACTTCCAGTGGCATAGGTAGAAAAGTCTTGTCATACTATGAAGCCGTCAAAAACACAGTATGCTTCCACCACAGCTTCTACCCTATACATAGGACAAAGACAGTAGTCCCCTGCCCACGAGGCAGGCATGCTTGGTGCATTCCTTCAACTCTCCAAACAGCTTCATGGTCTTAAATGGTCAGGGACAACCTTCGACCTCTACACACACTTGATTAACATGGGCCAGGGCCTTACTAAAAGTCAGGATCCCAGATATGAATGCAGTCGGTCACTCAGGGCAGGGGAACACACCCTTCTACCATGCAGGGAATATTTCCATCCCAAAAGGTATGCTAACCTTTAAATTCTACATTTTTTGGAGTGGGATAAAATAGTAACAAATTTCACTTTCTTACCATCCCCCCGTTGGTAATATGTAGCTTATTATGCGACCATGGGCTTTGTTGCCAGGTTTTTGAAAAGTACCTCTTTCAAATTTTCATGGTCTCAAGTATTTTGGACAGCTAGCTGATATACCTTTCTTCAGCATCTGAACCACAGATAACCAAAAGTTGTATGTCAGAATATCCTATACAAAAATATTGTGTAAGATAAATATTTTATCCTAAACATTTAAAAAAAAAAAAAAAATCTGTACACTATTAACCAAAATGTTGCCCCATAGTTTATATATTGACGATTAGGGGCCTGACTCACAAAACTAAACTTACCCTTTTGTGTAATTTGTGATTGCTTTCTGTTCACAAAGGTTTTTACCAGTAGAATCTTTAAGAATGTGAAGTCTCTGCACAAAAAAAGACAGGAAGGATACTACTAGTAAACTACTGTCAGTAGCAAACAATTGTAAACTTACACAAGAGTAAAGTGTAAGATCACAGTTTACCTTTGTGAATCAGGCCCTGGATCATCTATGAATATTGTGGATTGCCAGGAGTATTCCTGAGAGTAGGGGCGGCTCCTCCATATGAGTGGAGGAGCGTCATCCCGCCCCCTCGCCAGCAGCAGAAGCTGCAAACTTTTCACCAAGAAGGGATAATAAACTATGTTTATTATCCCCTTGTAGTCGAAGGGGCGGGGCCGCGGGGTGACGAGCACCGAGGGGAGTGCACTGTGCACTCTTCTCAGAGTGCATGTGTGTTTGGCCGGCACACACACATGCGCTGTGGGCTCTCTGCAGCCCAGCAACTGTGTTGCTGGGCTGGAGAGAGCCTGAGCAGGCAGCAGAGAGCCTGAGCCTGAGCAGCAGTGCACCCCCAGCCAATACTGACGCTGCTCTGAGCAGCGTCAGGATTAGCCTCAGGGCAGGCTGGGAGCCTGTGCCTGAGGGATGAGACGGAGGAGAGGAGTGGGCCGCGAGGAGCAGGTACGTTTTTATTTTATTTAATTTTAAGACCCGCTCCCACTCTCCACCTCCCCTCCTACTCATTAGGGAAAAGAGCCGCGACTGCCTGAGAGGCCTTGTAAATCCTGTACAAGTCATAAATCTATTCCATAAATGTGACCATCGCAAAGGGAGTCAGTTACTGACTTTTCATTTGGGCTTTGTGAATCAGCCCTCAGTGATTTTCCCAATAAATATTAAACTGCATACTTGTAAGAATAAAATAAAAGAATTTAAACTTCCATCACAATGTATTTTGTACTGCACTAGTAGAGGGCTTAAGCAAATAACGGTCATCCCTCTCAGTGTTGAATTTGGTGTAGAAGTTTAGTAAACATGTTTATTGCTGTCATGCACAGTTTTCTCTAACATATTTTCATTTTGTTTTTCTCTGTTAGGAACAGGTGCATAATGAAACAGTGCTAACACTCAGATCAGAAGTAGCATCACTGAGGGATGCATTGAAGAAGAAAGACGAAGAAATGCAGTGGAAAATGCACATGTTGGGCAGATTTCTTCTGGTTAGTCTAATTTGACAGATGTTTATATTAATCTTTTAATGGACTGTATTCTTTTTTAGGTCTGTCTTGAGACAACTGTAGCTATCGTGCAACAGCCATTAGGTATTGTAAATGTCTTCTACCTATTGACCACTCTACACTTATGTTTGCGCGTCAGAGCCTTGATAAGTAAACTTACAAGGAGACGCGTTTAGGTTGATGGCCTTTTGCACCACGTTTGGGGACTTCCCAGTACGAGATGTCTTTTTGGCATCACAAATCAATAGATCAATAACCCAGTCACTAATTCCAATAACTAATGAGCAACCCAATCAATAACATTTAGCAAGGATCAATAAGTTGAACACACCATGACATTTTAGGCATGAACAATCACACCAGTTTAGTTAAGTGTTAGGATATTTATTTCCCTATTAGTTACAATCTAATGTCATTTCTGTTAATCTCATTAGCAATTCATCTCATTGGTAATTCTTCAGATTTGCAATTAGAATGCAATTAATCAATGCATAGAGAATATTCATTCAGTATTAACATGTCATTAATAAGAAGCAACTTAGCAAAGTCTCAGTAATACATAATTCAACAAAGCAAGAACTCAGTCATTTGTCTATTTGCATAGGATATTTGTGAACACCTTAACTAACCACAGATTAGCATTAGCATGTTGGGCTTCATGCAAAACATTTTAGCAAACACAAATTTGGAAAACATCTAAAATATGGCTTCTATCAAAAGAGCACTTGGTACCTAGAAAGAAAAGTCAAACAGACAATTACAATTTTGCATCAGATAGTTACCAATCCAACAGATCAGCAAACAGCGACAGTCTTCGTCCTCAGGACATCAGTCGATTCGTCCTCAGCAGAGATAGGACGGGGCAAAGTCTTGATATAGCAGAGCTAAGGAATAGGATCTTCCCTCATATGGAGGAGAAGTAAGAATCAGGTAAGAAACAGGTATATGATGGTTTAAGGTAACAGGAAGAATAAATGGCAAAGTCTCAAAAGAATGGCCCCCTTTCTCCTTGGGTCATGCGGTTAAATCAAAACTGCCTAATTTGCCCTTAACTCCTCATTGGATAATAATTGGTGCATCATTATCTCTGTCCAATTTCGCCAGAATTTTCCACAAACCACAGTTCTCATGTCGAGGACTGGTCCCTGTTATTGACGTCTTCATTGGTTGGAATATCAGGTAAGAAAAGTTACACATTTGAGCTCCAGTCAGTGTCTCCATTGTTTTCTCCTACTCCAGTATCCTTGCACCTGTTACGAATTACACTGTTGCATTCAGCAAGAATGTCTCCTTGAACAAGTCGGTTCTCATGAGAAAGAATTTACTACGGCTACACACACATAACTTCTGGAAAAGTACAGCTTTGTTTCCTTCAGGAAAACAGCACATTACACGTTAGAAAAATACAGTTTAATATGAGACCAGGCAGCTAGGCCCAGACCCTCGCTAAGCTAAGGCCTATTAATTAATAAGCAAACTCTTGATATATATAACTCTAGTTATGTTACGCTAATAGAAATTCAAAACATTAGTACAAAATTAATTCAGAATTAACAATTTTCATTAGTCTTCGTATACATTGGTAGCCACTCCCCGTGGGCACATTTCAAAGGTGTGCATTATTTTCTATGTTAACACATTTTCTATGCAGCTTTATCACACAATAGTTTGCAAGCTCCTCATGTTAATATTGCTTTTTAAAGACACACTCCAACACTTATCAGCAATTGGTTGATTGTAACTATCTGTCATGCGGTATGGAATTTTCCACTTTACTGGCATGCAGCCGTTTTATTGGAACAGTTTACCTTAAATTTGTATAGAACCCTTTTTTACCAGTTACACTGGCGGTTCTCTGAAGCAGAAGGACCCGTGCTACTGCAGAAACAGGGCTGTGGAAGTGTGTAGTTTGCAGCACTCTCATCTCATGGTCCCTTCAACATGACCTCATGTCTTCCCCACTGTGGGATCTGCCAGTGTCGAATAGTCGTGCACCATATGCTTGACTTCTCTCCAGACGTGTCTCCAGAAGAGAATCATGGCATGTTAAAGCACTTTTCAATCAGTGTGCCAGAACCTCTCTCCAATGCACTCTCTTGCCCTAGATAGAGGTGTAGGATAACCAATGTTCAGAGCCACACAACCACACACATTGGTATAGGACTGCACACTGACAGCTAGCATGATCGTAGAGGAGCTACAATGACAGCACCTACTGAAGAGAAAAAGGAAGTACAATGCAGATTGCAAAGTAATAGACGGGAGACTGAATATAACCGTGGAAAGTGTTTTAATAGTTAAATATTGTGCTCCATTTCAGCACATAGACACTAGCTGAGTTCTGTCATGTTGCAACATGTTAGGCATGTGTATTTTATGCAAACTAAGGGCCTAACTTAGAGTTTGGCAGAGGGGTTGCTCTGTCACAAACGTGACGGATATCCCGACCACCATATTACAAGTTCTATAGGCTATAATTGAATTGTAATATGCCAGACGGGATAGCCGTCACGTTTGTGTTGGAGTAAACCCCCTCTGCCAAACTCTAAATCAGGCCCTTAATTTTCAATTTCCGGGACTTGTAGTTTGTTTTTTCAGATTATAAATGCTGGATTAAAGATATTGCAGTATAAAAGGTGCAACCATGCTGGATGATTTCTTCATGCCTAACATGGTACAACTCGAGGCAAAAAGAATATGTAGTCCAAGTTAATGGGCACTAACTACATAATGCCACTTAATAACACCAAGGAGAATCATATCAAAATGTGTACATGGTAAGGAGTATGTTTGGTATACACAGGCATAGCTGGCAATAAATAAGTGCTCTGTTGATAATTGCAGACAGTCCTGTTTTGTTTTTAATCTACAGTAATTTACATGATGTGAAGTTCAAATTTAAACATATGCTTGTAAAACTAACGCAAAACATACAAGTTCTGAAATGCAAGGTGAGCAAGTGAGCCTAAGAGCAAGGGATGGCATGATGTGGCATATATAATATGTGCCCACATGGCAGTTATGCCCTTGAATCTGTAATGGGAATTGTTTGTATTTCCTACACATGGAAAGAAATAGAAATCATGTAGAGACTTCAGTTTCTTCAAACATAATGCATAGACTTGAGTGAGGACAGCGCATGGGCTTCACATGGAGGGTAACAGTAACTGTTTACGGTGCTTGGTGCTTGCACATCTTTGATGCTCACCAATGCAGTGCTGCATGTAGGCTGTTCTGTGTCAATGAAATTTCAAGTTTCACTTTCATACAGAGACAAAGTTGTAGTGCGTCTTTTTTTTGGAACATCTCTTTCTCAGGGAGCAGCTATGTAAGCGGAGTGTGTTGTAGGTGTGCCACTGCAACATGACTGGGCCTGTACTGCCGCTCACTGCATCCAGACCATTGAAGCCTGAGAGGCCAGCTTTAGTAGCACATAATGTGAAGGGATGTGTGTGTGTCCCTGCAATGGTAGAAGCCCTTCAGGGGGTCGCCTCTCTGGTTGGACCATATTTGAGGGTGAGAGAACACCCTGGTAAATGTTCCTGGCTGAGGCAGTCCTATGTAGTGAAGAGGTTGTGTGCATCATGTGTGAAGAGTGACTATAAAAACATCTTAGACAAAGTTGTCATATTACCTATGCCCATCACTGCCCATATTTTGCTGTTAAGACATGAGTATTCCTATGGATTGGTCACCAGGCTTTCAATGATCATTGATCACCTTCATGAAACTCATGCCTTCCCGTGTCTATTATCCAAATCTCTGTGACCGTGAGAAGTTCTTGGAATAGGAGCCCTCAAGTGCTGCCATTCTCAGGTGATCATTTATGAGTCTGTGACCTTCCCCGCAGCAAACCTCCTCATGAACTCAGCGAAACACTAAACAAAGTCATTTAAAAATGTTCTGTGCCTGGAGAATTTTATTTACAGCAGAACATTTAGGCCCTTATTATGAACATGGCGGTAAACACCGCTGTGTTCATGCTGGCGGTCAAAACACTGACCGCCAGTGTCCCCGTATCCCCGCCGGCTATATTAAGAACATTCCTGTGGGCCGGTGGCCGGAAACATTGTTTCCGCCGGCCGGCCCACAGGAAGGCCTGGCCCGGACATTGTGCGGCGGGTGCAGCTGCACCTGTCGCGTAGATGGGCACTGCAGCGGGGCCCCTGCACTGCTCATGCCAAGTGCATGGGCACTGCAGGGACCACCAGGGGTGCCCCGGTGCACCCCTTCCGCCAGCATTTCCCTGGCGGGGAAACCCGCCAGGAAGAGGCTGGTGGCTGAGGAAACATTATCCGAGGGGCAGCACCGCTGCCCTGTCGGATAATGTTTCCGCCCGCCGCCAGGCTGCCTGACGGAGGCAGATGGGTAGTGAGATCGGCAGCCCTCATGGGGTGCATTATGTGGCAGTGTGGCCCGCCATGCCGGCTTTCGTTTTTACCTGCCACCGCCGGCATGGCGGGCCACACCGACATGTTCATAATGACCGCCTTAGTCACCAGCTAAGCATTGTTAATTTCAAAGCCAATAGGTAGCTTAACTTTTGTTGCATTCAGAGTGTGTTGCAAAGCTCAATATACATGTAAATAGATAGCAAAGGATAATACTAGGTTGTCCATGATAGCAGATAATGTTAGGAACCCAGGCTGTGCTACTTTTGTTTTTACTCATCATTCGTGTGCATTGCAAGTTTCCAAGAATGACTGAGGCAGCAGTGATTCACTTCTCTTTTCATGCTATCATTTGGAAATGCACTGACCTTATATCACCCAAGAGGATGATTTTCAAATCAAGTCATGCAGTGAAGTGGAAAATATTTTTGGAGAAAGAAAAGAAAAAATTATCGAATGGGCTTTGGCATGAAGCAGATGGGGATAGTTAAAGAAAACTGACAGTTTCTGCTCTCGAGATAAAGGGCTAAGCTGCGTTGAGCATCTACCTGATACTTCTTCCAGTGTTTGACAGTGAAGCCCAGTTCAGAGATCTGCAGCATCCTTTGGTCACTAGTGAAAAGAGAGTACGACCGTAACCTTGCATACTCATGTTTTGTTCACATTCTCCATTCTTTTACAACCTCTGTTTGCCTGCACATATGTACCCAGTTGCATTATCCATACCCTCTCATTTACGCACCATTTCCCATTCACCCATAAATCACTAATTGCATTTTCGGACAAACTGATCAAGAAGATAAAAAGTTAATTAAAGACGTTGTAGGATTCAGGAAAACTACAAGTGGCACCAGTGCTTAATTAGGAATAAAAATAAATGTCAGGGCCTAGAATTTTCTTTTGGAAGACGGCATGTGAGCCGACCCTAGCCAGCGTCACCACTGCCCTGTGAGATCCCAATCAGTGTAACATCATGTATGATGAATACTGTGGAATGTGCATGGAAAGGCTTTGGCCGTTTCTCTAATCAGAATGCACTTATTATTGCAGGGTTGGTGGTCAGAAGGGGGAACGAGCATAGAGCGTCTGCAGTTCTTAACCATAGAGACGCTAAGCAGAGTAGCACTCTAGTGGCTTGCAGTAGGCTGGCCCTCTCTGTAGTGTGCAAAGCTAGGCCCACTGTGCAGGGCAGTCCCCCAGCAACCACATATTTGTTTACAGAGGTAAAAACTACATCACCTAATGCTCTAATTTTGATGGTAGCTTGGTCGAGCAGTTAGACCAATCTTGGAGAAGTGCAAGGCATTTGCTGTACTCACAGTAACAATCATGGAACTCATACATTTGAAGGAATAACTCAAGACCAATTTATAAAAATACTTTAGATTTTTATGTATATTTTAAGACCAACATTATCAAAATTGGTTAAGTACTTTTGAAGTTATGGATTTTTGAAGTTTTAATAAATGCAGTCTTTCTGTGCGTAATTACGCACCATCGGAATCAATAGGAAGACACTTTAAAAATTCATAAAAAATCACACAGTTGCTTTACGAAGTTCCGCTTTTGCAGGTTGGTCGCAGTTGTTGGTGGGCACATTATGCCAGCTGGAGAAGTTCGAGCGGCTCCCGGTTCCGGTGGAAGCAGGGGTGGAAAGTATCTAGTAGCTGGTGTAAGGTCACTGAGGTGTACCACTTAGAAAAGGTCTGCTCTGTTCCTTGTTGTCCCCTTGGAGTGTCGAGGTCGCAAGGAGTGAGGGACCCTTGGGACACAGCAGGGTCTTCGTTGCAAGGCACATAGCGGCAGGGTGACCTGCAAGAGGGGTGCCTTACTCTTAGTAAATGCAGTGTATGGTGGACAGGGCACACAGGTAGTGTGCCATGTCGAGTTTGTGTTTTAGGTTTACACCAGGACACTCAACCTGCAATGGCAGTGCTGGATAAACCTGGATGCATGGCCCTAAAGGGTGGCACAATCAGTGCTGCTGCCCTAAGGGGCCTACCCATAGTACCCCATGCCCTGGGTACCTAAGTACCCATTTACTAGGGACTTTTAGTGGTAGTTAAGGGTGTATCCGATGGTGCCAATTCATCACAACAGTTTTAGGGGAAAAGCTCTGGCGCAGGGAACCTGGTTAATAGGGGCCATGGGCACTACCACTTATAGGCTACATCAAGCATCAGGCAAAATGTGGGGACTAACCATGTCAAAAAGAGGCCTTTTCTCACATGTTCAGGAGCCCATAAATGGCGGCTGCAAAGTGGGCGTGAGAGTGAGTTTGTACACTGTGTTATATTTGCTTTGATGTTCATGTACTGATGCTAAAATTGATTGAAGGTATACGATTTAATTTTTTAACAACTTTTAATGAGAATTTTTTCACTTTTTAGCAGGAATTCTGTTGACAATTTTGTGAATTATTTTTAGGAAGCTAAAGGCACTTATTATTGCAGGATTGGTGGTTGGAAGCGGGAACAAGCATAGAGTGTTGGCAGGACTTAACCATGGAGACGCTAAGCAGGGTAGCGGTCCAGTGGTTCAGGAGCCCATAAATGGCAGCTGCAAAGCGGGCGTGCAGCAGATACGTCGAGTAGGCACACCACTGGCATGCCAAAGGCTGACCAAAGGCAAGCCCTGGCCCCTCGTCTAACCACATCACAAATGATGAAGTATTCCACCAGTGCCTTACTCTCACTTAGGCCTATGCCCCTAGTTACAGAATGTCCAGCATTAAATGTAATAAAAGAGGAAATATACTGCCCCCAATGCAATTACACTTTAACAAGTATGAAAGCGTGACTAATACAAATCCAAGTGCTACCAAATGGTATATCAGGCTTTTAAATTGTAGATCTCTTCCTTGCCATAAATATGAGTTACTTGCACAAATAGAAGAGGAACAGTTTGATGTGCTGTTTTTTACCGAGACGTGGCTCCAGGAAAGCTGCATACCTGATATCATTCAGTCTCTTCCCCCTGGATATCGTAGGCACGATTTGCTACATAGAAAGGGTGGAGGCATCACCATTATTATAAAAGAGGTCTATAAATGTGTTCTGAACCCTGTTAACGTATCAAAGTGTGAAAATGTTGGTTTTACCATCAACCTCTCAGACACATTCTCTGAAAATTCTAATCTATATACCCCCTGGGCAATGTAAAAGGTTTGTGGAAGCCTTACCTGGGGTAGTCGGTGTCCACATAATAGAAAGATCGAATTTTACTTTGCTAGGAGACTTTCATTTGCACCTGGAGGAAATCAATAGTCCCTGGATCACAAATTTCTTTCAGGATCTGGGTTGTTTGCTTCTTACTCAAAGACTGGAAGGGTCCACTCATGTTAAAGGGCATCTTTTAGGCCCAGTTTTTAGTAGAGATCCAAGTCTTAAAATTAAATGCCTGCTCCCATAGACCTGGACAGACCATGCCCTTATTTCCTTCACGTTAGAAGGGCTAACACCTCCAACAGGCTCCAAAGTTACTATGAACCAAAGCTGCAGATGGTATAAACTTAACAAAGACAGTTGGCTCATTAGGTAATGATCCTCAGGTTGCTAACAGTATGGTTAATAGGTGGATCAATGACTCCCTGGGTAAAATGATTCCTATAGATAATCTACAAAAAAGGATGTAAAAGAACTTTGCCGCCTTGGCTCAATAAATTCTTAATCTCACTAAAAAGGGAATATAAAAAAGAAATGGAGAAACAGTGGAAAAGGAAATGTGACCCGAGTCTGAAATCTGTCTACCACCATCATCAAGAGATAAAAAAGGCACAAGAGACCTTGTATGAAGATCTTGTACGTAAAGCAGCCAATGCTCCCAAGGAGATATTTCAGATAGTAAATTCTCTTACTGATTTTAAAAATGGAAACTCATCCCCACTATTTCTCAGAGAGTCATTGCATTGAGTTAGCCACCTATTTTCAAAACTAAGGTGGCAAACATCTGTAGTGAACTACAAAAAAGTATAGTGGTCTCCTGCACTGACCACCAAGCCTGCTCACTGATGAGAGGGACTGACTGGATAACATTTCTTTAGTCACGCAAGAAGCACTCCTTGAGTTGTTTGGGAAGGTGAAATGAGGCTTCCCACTAGACCCTGCTCCTCTTCACATTCTTTTACAAGGAAGTCATGAGATTCTACTTACAACAAGAGAATAATTGAACATCTCAATCTCCAGAGGTTTGAGCGCAGCTTTTGACACCGTTGACCATCAGATACTGGGACACAAGTTGAAAGAGATTAGCATAGGAGGCTCCTCTCTTGATTGGCTTGTCATTGCTAACAGATGGAATATTTCAGGTCTGGGAGCCTCTCTACTACTGTGAGGTGGTTCCTTTGAAGAGTGGAGCCCCACAGGTCTCATTCTCTTTAACATTTATGTTCAACCACTAGCCTCCATTGTCAAGGAAATTTGACTGTCCATTATGTCATTTGCTGATGACACTCAGTTTATCGTCTCTCTTGCCCCAGATTAAGTGTCCCAATCTCAGTTCGGTGCATGCTTGGAAAACGTGGCACATTGGATGGCAAATTGTTCTGTTAAATGGGGACAAAACCAAACTGTTATTATAAAACAGCCCTACCCCAGTAGCCTTACTACGATGGCCCTACTATCTTGAAACAACACCCACTCTGACCTCACCTATAAAAAGTCTAGGAATGTGGCTGAATAGTTCTTTGGCACTGGATGTCTAAGTTAATTAACTCACTGTGTCTTGTTTCTTTCTGCTTAACACTCTAAGGATAATATTGGATCTGTTACCTTTTTCTTGAAGAAGAGTGGTAGTCCAGGCATTGATCTCTTCTTGCCCGGATTATGCCAGTTCTCTATATCTGGGCTCCCTCAAAGCAGTCCATAAAAGGCTACATGTGTTGCAGAATGCTGCAGCTAGGTCCATTTATAAATTACCTAAAGGGTCCTCAGTTAAGAAAGCTCTGATCTCACTTCAGTGACTTCCATTGAAAACCAAAACCACATTTAAAGTGATTTGTATGACTCATAGGGTAATAAATGGGAAAGCCCCCCACATGACTAGAGCCCTTATGACATTATATAATGCAAGTAGAACTTTAAAATCCTCCAACAGGGGCCTACCAGTCCCTCGCATTACTAAAGCCCAATGGGGTGGAAAATCCTTCTCTTATCTGCCTCCTAAACTCTAGAAGCTATGTGTTGGGCTTGGCCCTTTCTGCAGGGTCATCCCCAAACTTTTTGCCTTCCTCCTCCTATTTTCGCAGAATTTATTTTGTTGCCCCTGTGACTCTGCACACATCAGCACTGCTAATCAGTGCTAAAGTGCTTGTGCTCTTTCCTCTAAACATGATAACATTGGTGTATACACAATTGCCATATTTAATTACTTGTAAGCCCTAGTAATGCAACACTACCTGTGCCTAGGGCCTGTAAATTAAATGCCATCAGTGGGGCTATATCACTGATTGTGCTTCCCACTTAAATATCCCTTTAACCATGCCTCAGCCTTGCCATTGCAGCCTGTGCGTGCAGTTTTGAACTATCACTTTGACCTGGTCAAAAGAACTAGTTTTCCTGGCCCAAACCTTCCTTTTTTAATACATATAAGTCACCCCTAGGGTAGGCCCTGGACAGCCAAGAGGGCAGGGTGCAATGTATTTAAAAAGTAGGACATACACTTTTTACGTTTTACATGTCCTGGTAGTGAAAAACTGTTAAGTTCATTTTTCACTAGTGCAAGGCCTTTTACTCCCATAGGATAACCTTGGAGTTGCCTCATTACATTTTATAACTGCCATTTCTAAATGGGAAGAGATACCAGTTTAGGTTTGGGGTCTCTGGAATCACAAACTTAAATCCTAACTTAAGGTGAAGTTGAATTTTGAATTGCAATTCTGAAAATGGCACCTTTAGAAAGTTGGCATTTTCCTGCCTTAGCGATTAAGGGCCAGATGTAGCAAAGGTTTTTCCCCATTCTGTGTCTATGGCAAAAAGTGTTCATACATATGGCCCCAAGTGCCTTATGGAAAAAGTATTTTTCTTGTCGCAAACTGTCCGACTCTGATGTGGATCCATGCAAATTTTTCTAACCCAGGATTTAAGGTACTTTGTTCAGCAGGCCTAACTGGGCTGTGGTACTGCTATCTGACCTGTAGCCGACAGGGGAAGGGAACACCTGAGAGTGGAGAGATTATACCGCCTTCTCTATATTCCGTGCATGGATGTCTGACTCAGCGTGGTAAACTACACCCCCAGATATTTGAAAGTGTTAGCCGGTCATTTGGGGAGGTTAGGCGTGGTAAAATACTGTGTTAAGGGGGTGCTAGGCCTTAGTAGAATATGTTTGTCCTGTCCCAGTTCACCCTTAAGACAGACACTCTGCCAAAGGTTTCCAGCTCTCTTATAACCTCACCTGTGTTGTCTTCTTCGTCTCTAAAATATAGTAAGAGGTCATCGATACAATGGGGGAGATTGTATCTGTTACTCTGCCATTTGGGATTCCTCATTGCATGCAGATTGTGCATAGTCAAATTGCGGGGGTTCCATTGCAAAGGCAAATATAAGTGAAGAGATGAGACAACCCTGCCTGGTGCCACAGTATACCTGGTGCTGCTCTGAAATCATACAGCCTGTATGCACTCTTACTGTTGAAGGATTGTAGAGAGGTTTAATCCATTTATGAAATGCTTCACCCATGCTTAAGTGGTCTAAAACCTTATGTAGGAATCTCCAGCTAAGAGAAACAAAGGCCTTCTCTCTATCAACAGTAACTGCAGATTTGACCCTGTTAGGAGGTGGGAGTGGTCCTATTCAGCAATTCTCAACAACCTCCAAATGTTCTGGAACGTACTTCATACAGAATGGAATATCATTGTGGGCCAGCATGCTACTTCAGGCGGCAGCCTGCTGGCCAGGATTCTCCCCAGTATTTTAAAGACCCATTTAAAATGGAGAAGGGGGGGGGGGGTGATATGACGATTGCCTCTCTGGAGGTCTGCTGGATTTCAAAAAGGGTGTGACAAGCATCTCCTGAGTAGTGGGTGGGAGACATGTTTGTGTGAATGCCTCATTGCAAAGCTAAATTAGCTTGGCACCCAGTTGTTCAGTGAACGATCCATAGAATTCAAGTTGTAGGCCATCTGCTCCTGGAACTTTCCCATGGGCTATCAGAGAGATGGTGTCTTTAACCTCTTGTAGTGAGATCTGGCATTGTATTTCAATTCTATCTGCAGGTGTCATCGCAGGGAAGGGAATAGCAGCCAGATAGGTATCCACGCCTTCCCTCATGGTCTGTGTGGGGTGGGCATCTCCTATTGTCATACATTCATCAAGGATAATGGCCTCCAGATTCCTACCATGCCCCCATACACAGCCAACTGATAGTTACTGGGAGACACCAGGGATCTGAGATGCGCCTGCAGTCAGGTCTGTAGAGGGTGCATATTGTGATCTCTATCCATTCAGCCATCAACTCAAAGAGAACCATCAACTAGATCGTAAGCACCCAGGCAGGACCACGCAATTCACCCAGGTATGGGGCTTTCTGGGGATCAGAGAGAGAAAAGTGAGGCAATGTGTGCGCTTCAGGGCTCCGCAGTCAGGCTTCAGTAGTGCTCCAGCACCCATGCGGTATGGTCCAGGAAGGCTCCTCCAATGATCATCTTCCCTGCTCCACTCCGGCTCAACTAATGGGGCTAGTCAACATGTGCCATGCGTAGGCATTTGGGCCCCCTTGACCTCTTCTAGAGTTGTGTCTACATCTGCAAGGGAGCTCTCCAGTTCTCAGAGTTTGTCAGGAGTGTGCGGTTGCTGCGATGAAAGTCAGCTTCAGCACCCAACTTCCATACTGGAAGGACATTTTGAGATACATCGTGGGGTCCGCGCGAGTACAACATGTTAGTACTCAGGAAGGGTCATCACTTTCCTTAATTGCTTGAGCTGTGCTTGGTGGTGGCTTCTGTGTTGCATATTCCATAGACGTGCCCGTTGAGCCCAGGCCGGCACAGGAGCTGACTGAGTTGCGTCTGCCATGTTTCATTGCCAAACCCCCTCCCACCTTCAAATTGTCATTTTGTATCTTTTCAATATTTGATCAAAGTGAGGGGGTCAGAGAAAGGTTTTGGCTCCATCAAACCAACTCTGTCAAGGCTTGGGAGCCAGCAGTATACATTGTGAACACAAGCATGAGCCCCAACTCCCTTAATCTCTAAGTAAAGTACTCACATTAGGATACCTAATCTTTTTGTGATGAGAACCAGTAACCATTCAGGAAGGGCTAAACTGTTTGCACATCCTCCAGAACAGTTTGCACTCTATTATGGGGTAAGTGACTCTAATAGTGCATATTCTGTGAGTCATAATAGCATTCCTTGCTTCCTGTGCCAAGGTTTGGTTGGATGACGCTAGTAGAATCTGTAGATCAGAATAGGGACATACGCAGTCGAAGCTGGTTTCCAGGACTGAGCACACACTGGGTAGCCCTTCAATCTTTAGTGCTGAAATTACCCCCATAAGAAACAGTATTCTACAGGTCTTTGTATTCAGTGTGCCCATTTATGTCAATGGGGCGTGAGGAGGCATTAAGGAGAAACAATCTAGGATAAAATGTTTTCATTGGGACACGTGGAAGTTAGTATAAAGTTTCAGGTGCCTAGTAAATGGGATTTATTTTGTGTATGATAGACAAGGGTACAAGTAGTTTATGGACTAATTTAGACCTGACACTGTCAATTGATAAAATAATGTATGGTTGTTACCAGACCTTGTCTCTGATCTTGTAATCAGGTTCAGGTCATCTGTGTTTATCCGTCTGCTATTTCATTCTGTCTTGTGCTAACTGCTGAATACTCTTAACTAGCTCTTTAACAGCTATTTGTTGCTGAAGGAGGTTCAAGACTGCTGGTACCAAAGTGAAGGGCTTTGTTATTTCAGCACATATTCAAAGATAGAACCATTACATGAAGTTTATTATTATAAGCAAACTTGGCAAAGTGAAGTAATGATACCCAGTTAGTACCGGTTGGCCACAATTTATCTAAGGTATGGCTCCAAGGTCTGATTGGTCCTCTACATTAATACATTGATTTGGGGTGGAACCCTGAACATAAAGCCAGGAAATAACCAGAGCAGAACAAACTAAATGAAAACAAATGAGGTATAAATTGTGACACTAGGATTTAAGGAAGGCCCACATGACCATAGATGTTTCTAATTAAGCCGAAAGCCTTTGTTTTGCACGTGGGAGATTTTGCAGTGCACAAAATTGGCCATTTTGGAGAAAGAGTCTATTGTGTCCATACTTACTCTTCTTCCCTCAGAAGGGACAAGCTCTGCTATAAAATCTGAGGTCACAGTATGCCAGGGTTTGAGAGTAGGTGATGGAGGCTATGATGAGGGATTTTTGTTTGGGTACAAATAGAACAGGCTTTAATGTACTACTTAAATATCTGATACTGTGGTTAGCCACTAAAATCTTCAAGTAATAAGTTCAAAGTATTCTTACTACCTTTATGACTGATGAGCATGGCAGGGTTGTAACACAATTCTTTGTAAAGTATTAATTTGAATGAATAAAGTTGTTCAGTAGAAGATTAACTCATATTTCAGATACAGCAATAATACATTCATCAATTATTTGATCTTCTTTTGGCTTGTCAATTACTGTATTGGATGAACTTCCTCTAAGAATTATGTTAAAGCAGGTACAATATGTTGGTCTAGATGAGTGGTTTGGGATACATATTCCTTCTGCCCTGGATACTGTCTGTCAAGATCATCAGCTATTCCATGTTTCACTTTGGTAATTAACGTGATAGTAAAATCATATGGATAAAAGAAATAAACCCCACAAGCTTGCCAGCTAGTTCTCACTGCATTGATCAAAGCGCTTTTAAGATTTGATGGTTGGTTCTGATTTCAAAATTATGTCTGGCACTCCATAATAAATGTCCCCATTCTGCACATGCTTCCTTCACTGCTAACGACCTCCTTTTCTACACTGAGTAGCTAATGTCCGGGTTCCTATCCACAAGGCTGTCAAGATAATGTACTATACTTACTCCCAGGTATCTAATGATTTCCCTCGCACTTTTTCCCTCCCATTTCATATTCCACAGCATTATCTCAGTCTTAGCCTCATTGACTTTATATCCTGATAAACTTCCAAAGAAAGCCAATTCCTGTTCTATGTGTGTTAGTGAATGTCCAAAAGGTACAGCATCAGATCTCCCGCTTATAGCTCGACTTTCCTACATATTTCCCTGCACCTGAAAGGAACTATCTGTGTTCAATCTCAGACTTTGCGCCAATGGTTCTATATATAATGCAAACTGGAGTGGAAATAAGGGACACCCCTGCCTGATTCCTCTGATGATTTCAAGTGTAGCAATTAGACAACCATTAACCAAGACCATCACCATGGGTGAAATATACATTTTCCATATCAACCCAGCCATAGCACTTCCAACCCCCAGTTGTTTAAGCACCAACATCAGATACTCCCAATTGACTTCGTCAAAGGCTTTAGCTGTGTCAAAAATACGAATGGCCAAAGGTACAGAGCATTCAGCGGCAATGTCAATAGTACCAATCAGGCTGTGTGTTAGTTCCCTCAGTTCTCTTCCTGGCAAAAAACCTTGATTTTGATGTATTACACTACCAACTACTTTACTCTAATGGTTGGCAAGGATAGTCACAAAAACCTTATATTCACAGTTTAACATGGATATCGGTCAGTATGACTGGCACTCTTGGAGGTTCTTGTCCGGCTTCAAATTCAATGAGATAGTGCCTCATTCCATGATGAGGGTATAGAAGATCCTTCCAACAGAATTGAATTAAGCAATTGTACCCAGAACGGAACTGCCTTATTTGCAAGTGCCATAAAGACCTTGTTTGTTACCCTATCCGGGCATGCTGCCTTTTCCTTTTTTATTCTCTTAATTGCAGCTAATACCTCCGACCCACTAACATCTTGATACAAACATTCTTGGACTTTACATGAAATAGATGGCAACTCTCTAATTTCCAACAATATCCCCTTACTTCGTCTAAGTCAAACATACTGGATTCTGAAAATAATCTTTGGAAGAAACTTACAAACTCCCCTTTATTCCCCCTGTTATCCTCTAACAAAATCTTTGTTTCCTTCTCTTGTATCCCTCTTATATAATTCCTATTTCTGTCTCTTTTAGCAATCCATGCTAACAACTTCCCACAGCACTCTCTTTACTTTTGCTTTACTTTTTGCTTTTGCTTTATTTACAAAAATAAAAGCACAACACAATATCAAATGTAAAAAAAAAAGTAACTAGTGCCATTCATATACAATTCAAAAGATATCCAATCTTGGTCTGAGTACAAATAATACAAGGATAAAAATGCAATATCAATTACAAAATGTACAGATGCCATTCATATGGGTCATAAAAATATCCACCCTTAGCCAAAGTGCACAACCAGATGGACAAGAAAGTGATCATAGGCAATCACCAAGTATGGGGCTATGTCTGGAGTTACAGTTTAGGTGAGTCACTCTGTAAATACAAATATAGCTGCAAAGCTATAGACCAAAATAATATCTTAGGAAGCAGAGATTCAGACATAAAACATTACAACAAAATGCCCTTAAGGCATAAAAATAAAACCTAAATACAAAAAATTCCAATCATAATGGAATGCACAACTTAACTGAATAAAGTGCAAGTGCTCCAACAACGAGGCAGTTAAAATACATGCTCTAGGGGCAGAAAGACCATAGTACGCTATAAGGAAAAAAAGTTGACATTAAATAGAGTACAGTATAATATCAAAAGGGCTGTTTTTTGCCAGATCAGTTATATGCTCTCTAAGTACTTGGCAACGGCAAAGACAACAACCAGAGACATATCCACTCTGCACAATCTAATTGTTACCCTATACTGAACTACACCCAGAAGGGGACATAAGGGAGCAGTCCAGTGCTTACGCTGTAGTACCTTGGGCAAAAAAATTAAAGGTGGGCGGCAATTTCAACTGCACTTTTGCAAACTGGACACATTTTGCCACCTCCTTGCTGACCTTTCCAGTTAACAGTCAAGGTAGCAAGCGGTAAAGAACCTAACCTGAACCTTATATAAAGGCTTTTGTGAACGGAGGTTCAATGTTCATATAATTTTCAAAATAGGAGGTAGGCTTAAAGCCTACAAAATGGTCAGTCATTTGGCCCAAGCCTACCTGTTTGCAGTTTAGCTTCCTCAAGCTCGTAGTAAATAGCGTTGAGTTTGTTATTTGCAGAACATGGAATGGTATCAGGGAACCACCAATAGTCATGTAAATTCATAGAGTATAAAGACTGTTTGACATATTGCAGCCAGGGCAGCCAGATCCCTCTCAAAGATTTATCCAAAACTTCTCTTAAGCCCACCCTATAACCCCAAAAAGTCCCAGTAGAGCCTAACAAATAGGTCAAGAAATGGCCGAGGAAGTCCTAAGTCAGCTAATGTACACCATAGTTTATCCTTAGGAGCCATGTCAAAGGCCACTTTGAGGTCAACAAAAGCGACGTAAAGGCTACCTCTTTTTGTATCCACCTCTTTACACCTTATTCGCTGGAAACTAAAAACTTGATCAATTGTATTATTTTGGAAGGAAAACCAACCTAAAACTGTATTAACATTTTATTCTCTTTGACCCAAATAAGAAGCTGATCTAATAAAAGTTTACAGAAAATTATTTGACTTGAGCCAGTGAGGCTGATTGGGGATAATTGGCAGGGTCAGTTTTCGAGCATTCTGCCTCTTTCGAAGAGGTTTGGATCTCACCTCCTACTAAAATGGCATTAGAAACACTTGTAAGGTAGGGGGCCCAAATTGCTGGTTCGGATTTGAAAAGACCCACCGATATTCGATCTAACTCCAGCGGCATTCCTGCCTTCTGAGATCTTATAGCCTCTGCCACTGTAAATGTCCAACCTTTGTTAAGTGTTTCTAAATTAAGCGTAGATTTAGGGGAAACAAGGGTTTGTTGAAATTTAAGAGATTCCCGGGGTCTCTAAGGTCAAGGGATTGTAACCTTATAAAGATTCGAAATGAGTCACTCAGTTTTGGGGAAGAATATGAGATGCTGGCTTCATCTTAAGGGTTTTAGCGCCATGAGCTATTGTAGGCTAAAGGCTACCTGATCCCCTGAGCGTGTTGCAGACAAAATGTCACTCCAGATAGCAGTTTCCCAAGCAGATTTTGCTTGTTTTGAGACTAATTTATAATCTGCTCTGGCAGATTTTATTTCCTGCATGAGCCCACTTTTAGCAGCACTGAGGAGTGTACTCTTTGCTAACCTACAGCTCTTGTCATACCATGTGGGGTCAGCTCTCACAGGAACTGTCTTACATGGGAAAGGTTTAGTGGAGTGACTCATTTTTAGGTTTTCAGAACATCTAA
The DNA here is from genome assembly GCF_031143425.1 of Pleurodeles waltl. Lineage (NCBI taxonomy): Eukaryota > Metazoa > Chordata > Amphibia > Caudata > Salamandridae > Pleurodeles > Pleurodeles waltl. Next base: position 728,351,364 of record NC_090438.1, read on the forward strand.
GGTGAGCTTCCAAATTCATTTCCAGGGCTACCTCAAAATTAGCCATATGTGACAGAATAGGAACCAGCTCTCGGTATAGCAAGGCGTACTTAGATTAATTGACCATATCGCTCTCCCACTTAATTCACCTCTGGTTATTACTGACCCAAGGGACGCTATGAGGAAGTCGAAGAGTCCCCTTGCCGCTAACGCAAAGGAAGAGGTGAAGAGGAAAGTGGTCACTCTCATATCTAGGCAAGACCTCCATATCAATAAGACTCCCCCAAAACTGGACATCAAGTAAAAAGTACTCAATATGGCCCAAGTAATTGTTCCTTTTAAAAGTGGGACGTAATCCCAAATCAGATTTGGTGCTACTGTTGCATGCCCTCAAGTGACAGCTCGTACAAAGATTTAACATCTGCAGGTCTGCTCACAGAAGCGTAGGCAACCATGGGTTTGATATTTACGGAATACCCCAAAACTGATCTTCTTCTCCAGTTACTTCAAAATAGAGTGCAGGTGTTTTGACACATACGTTGAAATCCCCAGCCACAATCACAACTGCTTCTTTCCTTAAAGGAGTGGAAATATAATCAATCAGAAGGTGAAGGACTTGGGTATCAGCTGTTTTGGAAACACTCATACTATATACATTAAAAAGAAAACATTTTCTTTTGTCTGGGGTAGAAATATCGATCCCTGCAGAACAGGTCAGGAGAGTTAATGATTAATTGGGAAACATGGAACCCTAAATAAACATTGATCCAAATTAATAACCCACCAGAGAATCTACCTGGTTTGGACTTACAAGCTGGAACATGAAATGTTTTAAAATTGGACCTGTGAACGGGCAAAGTCTCACAGTTTTCTTTAACCGATATTATATCAGCAGAGTGTATAAATTCCCCCCAATCCTCTTGGATGAGCTTGGGGCCCAGCCCCGCCATATTCCAGGAGATCATTGACAGGATGTTAAAGGATATAGAGGGCGTTTTGTCGGGGGACCAGCAAGATGGACTTAACCTACCACTACTTACCCTGCATGTGGCTCTACTGTATTAAGGAAAACATCCCACCTATCCTGCCTTCGGTGAATAGAATGTGGCCCTTGGCCTGCTGCTATGGGGACCCTACAATGGTTTCCCCAATTGTACCCTTCAGAACACAAGCTGGGTTTTGGATTCAAGGGGGTTTTAAGAGAATGAGTGGGTATTTAGCTGGTACAGGAATATGAAGGTTAATGCCCCATTCTTCAAAGACAGCTTTTTCTGCCCAAACGGCATTCTGTTGGGCTTCCCTTTTCCAGAATGTTTTAGTCACATCGCCAGTTGAGTTTAACAGAGGCGGATCAAATTTGACCCAGTCCAAGTTGTCAGAAGTTATATTCTTTAGGGCAGGAATATGAGAAAACAACCCCAACAAGTTCCCTCAATTGATGGTGTCCATTAATCCCCTTGGGAGTGAACCAAGGAATAAAGAGGAGTGTTAATTGGGGGCTCTCCTCCGCTTTACACTTGGGAAGGATGGGGGAATAGTGATCCTCAAACTGTAGTATTGGAAGACCCAAACAAGCGGCTAAAAGCTGTGCCGGGGAGCTATTACCAGCTGGATTATGGGTGTCAACTCCTTCTTGCTTACCAAATAGTGCTTTCCAACAGGTTGAGACCAAGTGGAGCCTGGTGTTTTCCATAGACCGGTCAGCCCTCTCTCTCCCATGCACCATGGGGGTAGGTATAGTTCCACAAGGCGATGGAGACTCTTTTCCAGTCACTTGGTCAGATATAGGTCTATGTGTTAGCAAGCCCTTTCATTAGCCCCTGTAATTCAGATTCCTGAAATTCAAGCTTGGCGAATCCTGGGTCTCCCATTCAAATTGAGTACATTGGTCCCCCTTTTCACTTTCCGTGACCACCATCTCGCCCATTCCTTTGATTCCTGTGTTCGGGGTGCAGACACCTTCACCTAGGCATGCCGCTCTCCCACAAATCCAATTCACCAGTAAGCTTATGCACCGGGTGGTCCACTGGATGGTTGTCTGTCTCCTGGTCCCCCCGATCTGATTTGGCTCTTTGGATTTGATTGCTACAGGGCCATTCTGGGCTGTAGCTGGTATGCTGGGTAATGGCAAGGATTGAGATGATGCCTGGTGTAGATGGGCAAAAATTGGGTAGAACTTCCCAGTGTTCATGGTCATGGGCGCTTGCGTTTTATTACATCTAGCTAGTTTATCAGACAGAGGTTTTCTTTCAAGCAAGCGCTGCTTTTTAAATAGTTTTTTTAACCTTTTTTTTTTGCCCTTCTTGCTAAGCAGGAGGATAATTGTGGCTCAGATGGGGATCCGGTTTCTGTTTCTGTAGTCACTTTGAGTCCCCTTACTGTGTTCTCTGGAGCAACCTTGGCCTGGGGCTCGCTTTGGCAGTCTAGTGAGATATTAAAAAGAGAAGAAGAACCACCCAACTTGACTTGCGCATCTGGTTGTTGATTATGATAAGCTACCAGGGAAATGGCCACCTTAGGGGAGCCGCAATTAGTCTTCTGTTTGACCTACTCAGCCATAGTAACAATCTGTGAGTTAACCTGCAACTTAACCTGGTGTGATTTATTGGTTATTGAAAGCCTTTCAATGAACCGACCAGATTCTCCAACAAGTGGAGGTACAACCACAGCACTCAATGTACAAGCGCATTCATTATGCTGGGGGTAGCATAACAAGTTAGCATGGAGTTGTCTTGTTCATTATCGGAATTAACCAAACAAATCGCTCCACCAACTAAGAATAGCCATGCATCACCACCCACAGAATCGAGGCGATACAGTGTGAGAAAGGTCTGGTGCACATCATTTTCCATTTTGCTTGACTGCAACACGAGAGTCCTGGCTATGGTATCCTGTGTTGCTCCTATTGCTAAGATCTCTTGAGTATGTGGCGGGGCCTGCATTGGTAGCATTGGCTCAACCTTTTCCACCAGGCCTCGTGACATTAGCGGTGTCTTCCCCAGAGTTTCATCTATTTGGGCCTAAAATATTTGAGAGAAATGGTCTGACAAAATTCCCAGTTCCTGATCAGTAAAACTCCCTCTTCCTAGGGGTGGGCTAAGAGCCCTTTAAATTGGAAAGGGATCACTTGTTTTGGATGGCAAAGCCATAGAGCTTTCCACTCCAAAGACCAGTCCACGGGGTGATGGGCTTAAACGGTTGTCAAAGTCATGATCACATTTGAACTTGTGGATGTACCTGGGTTACACTTGTTAAAGCTGGCAGGCCATCTACATTATCTGTGTTGCAGGAAGAGCTAACCCTATTCTGGCTCTGACATACAGCAGGCATCTGCTCTTGTGTCTGTTCCTGCCCTTCTGTAGAATAAACACCAAAGAAAGGTAGAGGAGGGGCAGGACACAGAGGAGAATCCATTGTCAAATCAATAGGTGGGCTGCACGATCTCAAGCAAGGGCACAATTATGATCTATGATCGGAAGGGAGCCCTGCCTCAGCCACTTCTTCATTTAACTGCTTTGCAGATTCTTGAGGTTCTTGAGATGGTTTAGATGAACTACTAGTTGAACGCTCCAAGATGTTGAGAAATGCCTGTAGGTACCGTATCCGAAATAGGTTCTTGGACTTTTACACCTGATTCCATTGCCATATGAAAATAGTGTCTTATTGAGTTCTAAGAAGAAAAATGTGACTCCAAAAGTGGAGAAAGAACACAGTCCTTGCACCGGCCCATTTACACAATACCGGGGCTAGGTGGACCGGTAGAGTCAGGGTGAGAGATAATGTGGCCCCTAGTTCACAGTTCCATCCTCCAAGGCCTTTTTTCGTGCTGGCTGCTTCCGTTTCTCCATTCTCACAAAAAATCACACTTATGGCAGCAGCAACTACTCAGGTTTCCAATCCCTTGGTACAAGATCCTTGCTGGCAAAGTTAGAAAGATAAAATAACCCACTCTGCGCTGCCTCACCTCCTCACCTCCTTGCCTTCCAGACTACTGCAACAATGGAGGGGCAGGAGCACACAGCCGATATCACCAGTGTTCAGTCTACTGCTTCCTGTGAGGAGAATATTATTTTGAGGGCCTTGGTGATCAAATTAGAGACAAATGTTGCCCAGTATAAACGCCAGTTCTCACCCAGTTTTCATCCAACTTTTTCACCCAGCTGCTCTTTCCCCCTTTCTCACTCAATTTCACTTAGGAAAGATATGGGCTGGATAAAACAGGAGAAACAAGATGAGGCGAGATTAGGCTGAATGGATAGATAAATGAAGTGCTGATTATGGCTGACTGGGGTGCTAATTTTGAGTCCAAGCACAAAAACAAAAGTGAATGGAGTGGTGGGGGTGGACCTGGCGCAGGCCCAAGCCACACCGGCCTACTGCCAGCTGCTTCTGCTCCACCGGCAGGATCCGCTGCACTAAGCCTACTCCTCTCCCTCCTCGCCACAGGCCTAACTCCATCGCCTTATCTGCATCATCTCACACAGTTGCAGGGCAGGTGGGCCAAGGAGCTCAAGGCCCCTGCACTCGCACTAACAGGCAGAGGAAAACCTGGAGTGCGACAAGCATCGGGTAGGCAAGGCGACGGCAATGGCACGGAGGCCCATGAGCGTCCTGCTACTGCAAACAGCTTGCAAGCACACTCACAGGCGGGATGGTGGTAGAGTGGGCCCCAGGGTTAAGACAAGCCCTTACAGCTTGCTGGATGCTGGAGGGAGCCCTGCCTGGCCTCCGGCTGCCACCCCTACGCTCCGATGCCGGCAGTCACCTGGCTCTGCGATTCCTCTACCTCCGCCACTCCGTCAAGCATGTTGCCATGATTCCGTATCCACTCACCATGCTTCTCGGCTCCGTTCTCTAACTTGATTCAAATCATGTAGTTAGCCCAAAACTCTCTTTTCCCGCCTGGCCCCATCTTTTGATAACTTGTGTTGTTTTCTTCATGGCTTCACAGCTGTAGGGGAGTGTCCGTACAAAACAAACAGCACTCTCCATATTCAAAGGTCTTCTCTTTGCTGGGTTACCATCGCTGCCTCTCCACACTCTCAATTATATCCCGAAAGTCTGCACGGCACTGGAATAGTTCTTGTTCTGTTCTCCTCTTATTTACCTTATCCAGCCCTGCAGATTTCAGCCTCCCTTCTACCATTCTTCCTCAAGTTTCAGCAACTCAGTTCTCTCTTTTATATTCTTGGACACCACTAAACATTTTAGTATCCCAATGGGAACCCCGATGTCTGCAGTACCTGGGAGTTAAGATATTTCATGACCCAGCCGACTTGCTTGATGAGAATGTTGGGAGAGCGGTTGGCGCTCAGAGCGTCTGCTGACATCTGTAAGACTCTTCCCTATCAGTAGCAGGACGCATTGCTCTTCTTAAAATAGTGGCACTCCCCCGGGTGTTGTATTTCTTTGTAGTTCTACCCATATGGATTTCTTGGGTGATATTCTGATTGCTCCAACAGCTGTTCCGAGTGCTCCTGAAGATTGGCTATCCTCCAGCTGAGGATACCACAGAATTTCGGGTGTTACTGCAATGTTGGAACAGGTGCTTATAGAAGACACATACACAGGTCCTGTATTCACCTGACATGCCCGAGATATGTTGAACACACTACTGTACCGGGGGTAATGGTGAGGCCTAGCAGATTGGGTGGCTGCAGGTGTGATGCGAGTGGGGACTTGTTTCGTGCAGAGGAACTTCACCCCTTTGAAGATTTTCACCTGGAATTTGACTTGCCCCAAGGGCACTTCCTGCTCCACAGTGCAGTGACAGCATCAGTTAGAAAACATTGGGGTGCGGGCATGTCGAACCATATCATCATAAAAGCTGTCACATCACATCTGGCAATTTTAAAGTGGTTACCTGTTTGTATAGGTTGATTAGGGAAGACATGCTGCAGCCACTAGACACCTTACAGACTCGTTGGGAGGAGGATCTGGGAAATCCAGTACCCAAGGGTGACTGGATGACTTTGCTGGAACGGGTTTCCAAGGTGTCACGGAATATCCTCTTTAAATTGATCAATTTATATATTTTCGATAGGGTGTACCTCCCCCAGGGAGAGTGAAAAGGTATTATAATACATTTGGGGCAATGTGTCCAAGATGTGGGGTGGTTGGAAGGGATTTCTTACATATTCTGTCAGACTGCCCATCGACAGAGGCCAACTGGGAGGAGGTCACAAACACGATCACAGACATTACACAAAAGGAGGGTCTCCGCTCTTAAGGGCATTGCTTTTTGAGCTGGTTTCCACATACCGCTAAGACCAGGGTCACTAGCAGGTTCCAGGACCTGGCCTTCATTATGGCAAAGAGGGAAATTATGAGGAATTGGCAGGCTGCTAGGGGGACCTCAGGTCACAGTTCGGCATGGGGAACTTGAAAGGTGGCCAGGTTATGAAAGTGAGATGATGCGCCGGGAGTCCAAACAAGGGTGGGGTTCATTGGTAGTGGTCAAGCCTGGAAGGAGTTAGTGGACTGTTCGAAGGACTCAGATCCCATGACCCAGGAGGCATCTCCTGGCGGTCCAAGGGCCCGACCCCCTGATTAAAGCTTTTGCCGCACTTGCTACCCTTCTTATTGATATGTGCCCCACTGAGATAGCTCCCCGGCTTAGTCTGTCACTCACTACTTCCTGTACCTTGCTGCATTGGACACTTATTACTGGGAACAGTGAATTTGTTGTATTGATGTGAGGGCACAACTCTGGGCTAAAGGGGAAGGATTGGGGAAGATGTGTGTGGGATTTGCGGGAGGCCATGAATATGTTCTGATAGTGTTTTGTACAACGATTCTGCTTTATGGCATGATGTTTGTTGTAGCTTTGAAACTTACTAAATGACCCTACCATCAAGGGGTTCATGTCTGGTTTGGGGAAAACCGCCAGAACCGCTTCCGGCAGGGAGAGGGAAAGTATGCCTGCAGAGTATGCCGAGTTGAAAACTCAAAGAAGGCACATGGGAGGCCTGCATTTTAGGGAGGCACAGTGTTTCCAGGAATGCTTGGCTCCCTGTTGTATCTGCTGCTACCGGGACAGTGTAGGTAAGTGTAGTAAGCACAGAAGGCAAGGTGAACTGCATCCTGGGAGTTGACTAGACTGCCCGTTGTGTCCTGGATAGCTGTAATAGGGACCCTGTGGGAACTGAATCATAGGAGTCAAGGCAAATGCATGCCCGCCTTGTCGTCCTCAGAATGTTTCCTTGTCAAGTATTCCTTATGGTCTAGGGCAACCAGTTTTTCCAAAGTGGCCTTTCACACAGACTGACTTCTGCCAACAGGGCAGCAGTAGCCCGGTCTGCAGATAGTCAGTTCATGTGCCCTAATTTCTGTCCCAAGGCTTTGAAGTTCTCTACGTAACACCGTCTTGGTGCCATAGACATTTGTTAGGGCTAGACCTTTGAGAACCACCTTAAACACATCCTACTGTATCCGAGTATCTGAGGCAGTACCCTCATTCTCCTCAAAGTACAAGGTGATCTGGTCAGAGAGCGAGGCATGGAACGCCATGTCCAGTAAGGCTTCTACAGGTAGGTGCCAGGTCGGTATGCATGGACGGCCTCAGTCCCACGCCAGTCAGAGCTGGAGGGGGCTATGATCAGAGGAGGTTTGTCTAAAGCATTCAGTCCTAGTGACACTGGCAAGCGCAGCAGCGCTGCAATACAAGAGATTGATTCTAGTGTGGAGGTTGTGCAAAGTATAAAGATAGGAGTACTCCCTAGCTGTGGGATGTAAACAGCTCAGGGTGTCCGATACCTGAATGTGGGGGATCCATTGTTGCAAGTGCTTCGATAAAGCAATAGACTGCACTCCTGGGGAGGTGGGAGCGGTCTAACTGCTCCTCCCAAACACAATTGTAGTCCCCGCCCAAGTAGCAAGGTGCCAATGTGTCCCATAGCAATGCTGGGGAAAGAGCGCCTGATTGGAGTTAGGGGCATAGAAAAAGTTGAGGGACCTGGGGAGCCCATCAAGCTACCCCTCTGATATCACGTACCTCCCATCTGAAGCTATCTGAGTGTGTAACATCAAGAGTGGCACCCCATAGGCCACCCAGAATAAGGTCCCTCTGGCATTCTTGGAGTACATTGTTCCCACCACCGTGCCTCACCATCTGTTATGCACCCCCGCTAGGGTTGGAGCAGAGGTGGGTCTCTTGGAGAAAAGGCTACATGAACCCCTTGCCTCCTTAAATACTGGTGGATATGATACCTCTTTACATAACCAGCCCTTCCCCTAACGTTACAGGTCATAAGCTGGTATCTCAGCCCAGTTAGCAGGTCGCAATCATGCAATGTATATGCATTGGGACCTGACAACCCCAGCTCCTGCAACCTCCTGACCCCCTTCATCCAGCCCCCACTTAACAGTTGTGCACACCTGTACCTAAGCAGACAACCTACATAACAAAGAAAAGCAAATCCAACAACTCAATCATCCCATTCCGGGCCAGTACAGCAACAGGTGCCCAGCCAGCCGAACTATGATGCAAAGAATCCTAATCATGTAACCGTCATATATCGTAACCACTGTACCAAGCAGGGCTTAGGGTAATGTACAAAGGGTCTACTCATTGAGGGATCTCCTGTGTCCAGTCCCCTGCTGGATATTGAAGTTCCCGGCTGATTCACCCTCTCCCCCCAGTAGGTGTACTCACAGTTCCTTAGGTGAGCTGCAGCTCACAACCACATTGGGAGACCTAGAGAAGGTCAGCTGCAACTCTTGGAGTAATGACCGGACCATCCTGCTGTAGGGGGTCTGCCAGAGCGAGGTCCGATTCAGATGCAACGTTCTCTGGTCACTCTGATGCAGCCCCGGGGTGATGGGGTCAAACTGTGTTGCTCCGCAACTGCGACTGCCTAGGCCCTCTCTATGGATGCCTACTCTTTTGAGGGGCCCACCTTCTGGCCACTGTTGCGGCCTATGTCTACTCCGTACCACCCAGTCTCTCAGTCCCCCTTCTCCCGTGGAGAGTGGGGTGATGCCCCTGAATTCCAGCCAAGTCCAGTACTCCCCAGGATCCGTGCAGAAAAAGGTGTGGCCTTCGTGCATTATCTTAAGAATGGCAGGAAATTGCTAAAAACGCACTTAATGTCATGGTCGCAGAGTTGTCGTTTCACCTCCAGAAAGGAGGTCTATCGACTTTGTACCTCTATGGTGTAGGCAGGGAACATGTTTACCTGAGAGTTGCCAATAGACCAGGACCCCATGGGCATGCCACCTGCAAAATATGGTCTCTGTCCCTGTAATTGAAGAGGTGGGCAACTACTGGTCTCAGGGGAGCACCAGAAGGGGGTAGCCTACCCAGTACCCTCTGGGCGCGCGCCTTCAAAAACAACCTCAACAGCTTGCCCCCCAGCACCGTTTGCGACAGTCACTCCTCGAGGCGAGCCAACGCCATTCCATATCACCATCCGTGCGCCATATTTAAGTAACGACACATGGGGATAAGGAATGGCTAGTGTAAAAAAATATATATGCTAACGCTGGGGTGGCATTAGGGAGAATGGCGCTAGTGGGTGAGAAAAAACATTAGGCTGGTGAGCAGAAACAATTCTGCTTCTAATCAGCCTAGCGTCATTTTCTGGCACACAAGCAGCCAAAAAATGACTCCTATCTAAGATGAGGCAGGAGTCATGCCCACCACCACAATCCCCACCACAGGGAACCAGTGTCCCCTGGGCAAGCCCAAAATGCCCAGTGCCAGGCAGGGGGCCCCATGTAAGGGGCCCCCAGTGACACAACATACTCATACACAAACAATGACCTGCAACTTACCTGGGATGGGCTCCCTCCTCCTGTGGTGTCCCTGTGGTGTGGGTGGTAGTGTTGCTGTGGACTGGGGTGGGCATCTTTGTCCCCATTCCATGGTGTTCCACCATGGAAATGGGCCTACCTGCACTCTTAAACCTCGTCTGACTCAGGCGTTCAATAATGGCTCTAAGCGAGCTTAACACCATTATTTAAGTCCGCCTCCTCATTGCTCGTGTTTTCTGCACCAGGAGGTAAATATGGAGCTAGGGGGTTAGTGTTGTGTTTAGGACAGAAACGCCTACCTTGCATCTCATTGACACAGGGTGGGTTTGCGCATCCTAAACATGGCGCTAACTCCAATATTTTGACGCTAGACGGGTCTAGCGTCAAATATAGAAATGGAACTAAAGCAACACTAACCATCCATAAATATTGGCCTAGGCCCTTCGGTGAGCTCTGGGAGCCCACAGTCCTCACATTATTGCAGCCTGCCTGACCCTCCTGATCTGTGTTGCATTTCTTAAGATAGCTGACTTTCTCCTGTATGGCTTTAATACAGAAGTCTGCCTCCACTACAGCCAGCCTGAGAGTGCCCAGAGTAGATTCTGAGCTCTCCTCCTGTTCTTTTAGCTTCTTATGATCTTCTCGCTTGGTGCCCATGTCTATCCCCAGTGTGTCTATTTTAGGTTACAGGGTGGATTTTATATCCAGAATTGCTTTCAGGATTTTGGCCAATGTACAAGAATGGCCCAAAAGTATGCTCTTCAGTGGGGCGTCCCCTTCCATTACACCATCTTCTGCCCAGGTCATTGCCATTGAGGCCTTGTCGCGATGTGGAAGAACCATGGGAGTGGCTTGGGGCAAGCACATCAGTGAACAGGAGATCAAGAGCAAAAGGCCCACTCTCTGGGCCTTTGGCTGGACTCAATGTTCCTCTAAAGCGGTGGCGACAGAGTGGGGGAGGGGCAGAAGTAGGACGTCAGCACATGTACCAAGGACCTGTGAGCATTGTAGTTAATAGTTCAGCTATGAGTCACTGGAAGGGAACAGCAGGTGTCTATGCCCAATATGGGCCTGTAGCCAACTGAGTGAATCCAGGAGCTGCGATCACCTGTCAGTCAATACACTGCTACTGGAGGGCCAACAATCCCAGAGGCCCTGCACACCAAGGGTTGCTGACCTTCCTGGTGGTCTGAGGCCTCCTCCCCTATCGCCGGCAGAATCATATAGAGATGCGTATAGGAGCAGGTGGATGCAACATTTATGCATAATAAAAAATATTCTCCTGTAAGGGGAACATATTTTCCCAATGGGGTAACCCCCTCAGTAACACCTCATATCCCACACTATATATAAGTTTGCTCCTGCCTTTTTCTTTGTTCCTATTCAGTCTGTGAATGTACCTGCAAATGTTTGTCATTATCCATTAATTCATACTCTTAAGCTTGTAGTTGTTCACACATTTTCAAAAGCATGCCTACCTTGGAACACCCGTTTTCTGACATTCGCAGCTGATAAACTACCATGTAAAATTAAGGTTCAAACTAGATCTGGCAACCCCAACTAGAAGGTGAGTAAACAAATTATTCCACAGATCTTCTATGCAAAGTTTTTTTTTAGGTATGTGTTAATTAATGCTGCTTGTGATGTCCATTAATACCAAACCTTTTGTAGATATGAGAATGGACTAACATGGGAAAAGAGGAAATGTTGCCTTTACGGGTGGTTAAATGAAGAGGTAGCCACCATTATGCTTCAGAAATAGAGCTTGACTGTTACAATATATCAATGTGGCATCTGTGGTTCAGCAAAAAGAGGTAAATGAGCATTATGCTTTAGTAATGGAGTTTAGCTGTTACATCTCCATGCTGACAGGGCATCTGCTGTTTCTATTGTTGCCACTGTAAGAAAGAAATTCCCTGTTCACTGACGCCATTCGAGGCAGACATTTGTAGGAACAGCCTGTGTTTGTTGCAGTATAAATATTATTGTGCTGCCCGACGGTAACAACTCCTCACTTTCAAATTGACTCAGTGGCTCTTACTTTTTATGCCTTACAGACAACTTGGTACATGAGGCTCTGTATGTTTGCTGCTGTGTGTTAGTGTCTGTAAGTGCATTATGCTGTCTGCACATGAGTGGCTTTTTTGTGCTTTTAGCTGTTTTGTGATTCCCAAATACAATTAATAGATAATACATATATACATACATAAATGGGCTATAAGTTAGCCTGTTGTGCAACTCTCAATATATTAGGGTCACTCCTGGTAGATCCCCTTATCCCTGAAAGGTAATTACAGCCTTTTCAGAGAAGAAGACAACGGTGAGGTGTTGCTCACTCCTCTCCTGATGAGTTAAGCTTGAGTGGAAATGATTGTTAAGAGTCAGACAAGTCTGTCACGGAACCTCCCATTCATATTTGGAATGATTAGAGCCCCACACCATTTCCCCGACTCCAGCATGCACACACAGTAGGTGGTATTTTTCTAAATGATTATTATTTAACAGTATTTGTTTGCAAATTAAGTTAATTAGAATGATTGCAAATATAATAACCTTCTTAGCAACAATTATGCATTTCTGATGGATACTCCTAACTACAGATACCTCACCTTGTGAATACTCATTGGTTCCAGACTAAATCTAGAAAATGTTCTTCAGCAATTCCTTTGCACATTGGTAGGTGGTGTCATGTGGCTCGGCGTCGACTCATCCTTGCCGCACTTTGAAGAGAGCAAGGCCATAGCATGCTACCTTGGACTGGTACTGACTATGCTGCAGTTCCTACAACAGTTTCACCCCTTTCGAGGCTCTGAAAGGGGGTTCCAGCAGGAGGCCACATCAGACTTTGCCTGCAACAGGTGACCTCCTAGATCTTTCTAGGCAGAGATCGGTGATCAGGCCACTGGTGTCCAGGTCCCCAGGGAAAACAAACGTCCCAGTACACCGTCCCTCTCTCCACAGCTGCCATAACACTGCTTTAAATTTCTCCGACCGCACACTGTTGCCTGGTAGGAGGTTAGATCACTTTTTACCTCAGCGGCTTACAGTGCTCAGAACGAGATCGCATCTCAACAGACTGATGTGTGCTTCAAATTGTCCAGTTAGATACTAACTCCCCTTGCTCTCCACCCCTCCAAACATGCCTCCTACACCGCAACACCTCCTGGATGACCACTTATAATCATGCAAGGGGAGACTCAGGCTCTCTGAGAGAAGTGAGCCGTAAAGAGTGTGTTGGCATACGAGGTCAGAACTGATTGTTATTCCTGTTACTTCTTGGTGCTGAAGAAGGATGCTGCCTCTGTCCTATTCTCGACCTTTCCCTCTGACCTTCAAGTCTGGTGCCAGGGCTATCCACAAGGTGAGTAATCTGTGGTTAAGTCGATTATCCTGGATCCACCAGAAAAAGCATTACTAAATGTAAGTAACTTTTTACACTAGGGCAAAGGTCAAATATACCCTAGTCATATTTCATCACTTATCTGTACACAACTAGTTTTATTGAATTGGTTGTCATGTTAGCATTTGAAAAAACATGTCAAGCCAAGCACACGTCTGTTAAATGCAAAAAATAAAAGCAAGATGGCCTACTCTCCGCTTTTAGACCTTGCACTTGCACCGCCTACGCACACGATCTGAATACAAAGTCAAGAGTATTTAGCACAAAACACATGCAATCGGGCTTGAATTGCATTTAACACCGGTAAAACACAAGTGCCTTTCCATCCTCGTCAAGCCCTCTTTATCCATTGCTTTCTTCATTTGTCATTTACATTTTGCTTGTGCCCATCACAGCAAAGGCAATGGGCCAGCCCACTTTAGCCATGGGCTTTTTAGCATTATAAGTGAAAGCATGTTGCTCTTGTGCTTGCACACCCACGTAAAAAGAAGTGCACTTAAGTGGCTGGGGATGATGGGTTAATACTTTAGTTTAACAGTTTTATTTATTTCCATTCTTTATCCATTTTTAAATATGTTATTGTCATCATTGTGTATTTAAACTATGTTTTAATGTTACAATTTTTCAAAACAATTGCTACTTTTAGTTGTGTTAATAAGAATCATATTTTCTTGTGATGCATATTAACTTTAAAAAGAGTTTATATAACTGTCCTACGAAGCACCCACCGTTCTAATTAAATTAAATTATATATAGATAGATATTTTTCCATATTCTCTCTATATAAACATTAATGCTTTTGCCATTAATTTCATGCCTCGTAAACTCACAGTCACTCAAGTAGGAAACGTAAGACATCTAGCTCAATGTTTCAGAAACATAGGGAAAAAATAACTTATTTCCCTCTACCCCCTCTTCCCTTCCTTTAGTTCCAGATGTCTCACCGCCATATTTCATGTCGTTTCTCAGCCTAATGGACTCTTCTCTACATATATAGCTTTTTATTCAGAATATGCTTATGGGCGTGTTTGCTGTACTTCTAGCGGAAGGCTTGCTTCCAAGTGGTCAGGGCCACCCCCTACCCTTTGTGAAATTATTTGTTAATCAATTGCACGACTTATAGTCCTGGAGATAAAAAACATAAGAATTTAAACTTGCTAAGGTTTTGTATTATCGGGGACCATCTTATCCCGAATTTATGTTCCGTTTGGTGGAGGTAATGCCTGAGTAGTTCCATCATTAGCATACAAAAACCTGTGAAACCACAGCACCACTGGTTCTATTTCTCATATAGAGCAACAGAACCAGTCCTATGTACTCATCTCCTCCAGTGAGTCTTAGCAGAGGTCCAGAACGATCGGTGTAGGGCAGAAGGCATGTAAAACGCAAAACATTTTTACCATAGCCTAGACGCGCCTTCCACAATGTTTGTATAACAGAGCATGAACACCATATGTACATTATGCTTCAGTTTTCTGCTTAAGATTTCCAACATGGGTCTGGTGTCACAGCTGATTCAGAATGAAGGAGTCATGGCTTGCCGCGGGTGCTCTCCATCACTCCCATTCACCTATGGTCCTATGCATTATTGACTGCCCATTCCACCCCTTGCTCTGGGCACTGCACTCATACGCACTTGTGTGATAGGAGTCATTCTGTCCAGGACTGTGACTGTCACATGTGTGCTACCCAGTTATGACCCCCATCAATAGCACAGCCAATTTTTGTACCCATGCAGGCACCCCAGAAGCTGTGACAGCATTTTCTGTTGGAGCGACAAGCTACAGTGGAATTGGAGGATCCACCATAGAATTCAAAGTTTCAGGTGAATTTGAGGAATCTACAGCAGGATTCAAGGAGCCCGGTTGGCCATGCTTTTGGTTTTCCTCCCTGTTGATTAGAGGAATCATCAGCTTGCGCTCTGCTCTTCACCTATATTCCTGGCTCTCCAGCTGAGGCAATCTTCAAGCTGGATAGCAAGTTCATCTTCTCAGGCGTTCTCTGCTTGCAGTACATTTTGTCACCTCTTCCGCACTGTCACCTCATAGAGTTCCCTTGCATCCTTGGAACTCTTCAAAGAAGTTACTTGTATCTTTGGAATTCTTCATCCTCTTCCAGAACCATCTTTAGATTCCTAAGGTTAGTGATTAGCTAGGGAGAGTTAGATGTATTTATTTTGATTCTGAAACTATTGGAACTCTGCCTAGCCTTTTAAATTGTGCTGTACTAACTGTTTATTCGACCTTCCCTGAGTTAATTACAAACCCTGAGTGGACATTTGTTTTTATCCAATGCCTCAGCCTGAAGAGCCTTAATAACTGTGTATAGGATGGTTTTATGTGGTTTACATGGAAAACATGCTTGAACAAACTGGTTCTCACAATTTTTATTTGTCTCACTCTTTTTGACAACTTTTTCTACGAGAATGGCTTTCACCAGGTTGATGAAAATCTTTCTCATGGAAAGATACATTTCTTCTGGTGCATTCCTATGTTAACCCCCTGGAATTTGTTACTAGGGGCACAACATCTAGTCACAATTCAAACAGATCATCGAAATCTTCAAGTACTTCAAAAGCAGAGTAAGAAAGTAGTCAACGGGCAAAATGGGCTTTCTTTTTCCAATTATTTGATTTCTGAATAACATTTATTCCTGGAACACAGAATATTATAACAGATTGTCTATCCAGGCAATAGACTGGACATTTGTCCCCATTCATTCAAAGAAAATAAAAGTTTCTCCCATCTTCTGTTTTACTGACTGCTGCATCAAATTCCTTCTTAAAACAAATGAAGGAAAATACCTTAAAATCAAGCCAACCATATCCTTGATAACTGGATAAGAAGTAACAAATTCTAGCTCAAGATGGTCTGATTTTCTTGACATGAGAATCGTTCCTATTATGAGACTTTGGTGGTTGATTTAAAGTTTGACAGAGAGGGTACTCCACTACCTAACTGAAGGGCCGCCCACTTGATTTACAAACGGGCGGACCATCGCTGAAATACTTGGACGTCTGATTTAGAGTGAACGGTCATATAGCCAGTTTCCACTGTCCATCTCTGATGAGTAAATGCTGATGGTAAGGGGTAGTGAAAACTGCAAAATGACCCCAAAACCATGGGAGAAAACCCCTACAATGTGAGGGGTCATTAGTTTTTGTATTTTCCAAAACAAAATCTTGCTTTGGGATTTTGTTTTTGAAATATAAAAACATGTTTAAAGTTTGACGGGTGGTACTATTCTGTTGACAGAGCTGTCCATCAAGCTTTTATTACTTTGACAGGAACTACTATGACAGCAGTTTCCCCCAATGTTAAGAGATGCCCTTGGATCACGTTTACTCCAAACTATAAATCAGACACATAGGGCCAGATGTAGGAAGCCTTTTGCGAGTCGCAAACTGCGAAAAACGCAGTTTGCGACGCGCAAAAGGCCAAACGCGATGCACAACCGCAAATTGCAAGTCGTACCGACTCGCAATTTGAGGCTGCATCTCGCAAATAGGAAGGGGTGTTCCCTTCCTATTTGCGACCGCATCGCCATGCTGAGTTGCTTTGTGACCGCGAATGCGGTCGCAAACCAACTCGCAGTTACCATCCACTTGAAGTGGATGGTAACTCATTCGGAAAAAGGGAAGGGGTCCCCATGGCACCCCTTCCCCTTTGTGAATGCAAAAAAAATATTTTTTCAGAGCAGGCAGTGGTCCTATGGGCCACTGCCTACTCTGAAAAAAACTAAACCAAATGGTTTCGGAAGTTTTTCTTTTTGCAGCTCGTTTTCCTTTAAGGAAAACGGGCTGCAGAAAGAAAAAAAAAACTGCTTTATTAAAAAAGCAGTCACAGACACGGTGGTCTGCTGTCTCCAGCAGGCCACCATACCTGTGAGTGCATGGACACGCTATGGGGTCGCAAACTGCGACCCACCTCATTAATATTCATGAGGTGGGTCTTTGCGACCCCCATAGCGAGTCGCAGAAGGTGTCTGAGACACCTTTCTGCATGCACTTTTGTGAGTTGCAATTTGCGAGTCGATATGACTCGCAAATTGCAAGTCGCAAAATAAAACTTACCTACATCTGGCCCTTAGTCTCATTGTATTATAGTTGTGCCACAATTCTATCACAGTTGGGCACGAGAGTTTGAAAGTCACACAAGATCTATTCACAAAATGATCTAAAGGATTACATACAACCTTGTGAAGTTTGTCAACAAAGTTAAATGGATCTACAAAATAAATTTGGTTATCTACAGTCTCTGAAAAGATCTTGGTTTTGGTAATTTATTTACATCAACTTCTTATTGGATCTTCCACCAGCTGAAGGCTGTACAGTAATTATGCCCACAGTGATTTATTTTTCAAAGTTTGCACATTTTTCTTCTTTGATGAGCAGAAATGGCACAAATATTTCTTACTGACAAGTTTAGACTTCATCAGCTTCCAACCAAGATCATTTCACACTGTGCGTCCTCATTAGATCTCTAAATTATGTGCTCAAGCCTGCTAGGAGTTAAAGATTCACAAGGCTCTTTCATCCACCTTTAATTAAGAGACAAATGGTCAAATACAAAGACTAAATTAATCTCCTAAGACAGTTTTGTAAATGCCAACCAAAGAAATTGGAAATCTAATGTGTCTACTGTGGAGTTTACTTATAACAACTCTGTTAAATTTTCTTTGGGATTCTGTCTTTTTTCTTGCCATCAATAGATTGCACCCTAAACCCATTCCTGCAGTTTCTTCTGCACTCATCGAAATTTTGAAAACCATCAGAGAGACCAAAAAACAGCTTGTCAGATTCTGTTATACGGGCCACAGTACTGGGATCCATCCTGCTATGGCTCTGAAACACTCCTTTAGCACTTGACTCTCTGTGGTAGCGATGCCAAACAGTTACAGGCTTCTCATGGAGGTATTGAAGGAGTGTGGAGTGCTACATGCGCAAACCTCAACAGTCAGCACAAAACTGATCCAATTCATTGTTTTACTTTATCAAAAGAAAATTAGTTTAATCTATATGCTTAAAACATAATACTCCCCAGAACAGTTAAAAATTAGAAATAAGACTATGATGTTTATGGTACAGAACCTTGGATTCTTCCTCACCTCGAGCCCTTTCCTGTGTGCTCCCACCCTACCTTTGGTAATTCTAGACAGGTCTGCCCCTGGGTTTTAGATTTTCTCCTGGGTGATATCAAGGCTCAAGTGTAGATTATCCTTTAGTTCAGTGTGCAGGACTTAGTTAATAAAAAAGGTTCTCTCTCAGCACAGTCTCACCACAGCACAGACATCAGAGTCCTTTCCCAGCAGTTCGTGGGGACCTACAGCACACCCTCCTTGTCAGGACTAACCTGTGTGAGATATTCCTCAGGAGCAGAGGAATGAGCCCAATTCACTCCTTGTCCTGCATACACAGAAAAACACTCTTCCTACAAAACAGAATTGCAGAGTAGGGTAGGTCACCGGTAGTAGCCAATGCTGGGCACCTTATACTTCCCTAGTGTTTCAAAACGCTCCTGGCAAATTGCCTTAGATCATCCATGACTACTATGTTGGCAAGAAACATGTTGACCTTCCTTTATAAAGGTCCCTTGAGATCAGGCTCATCACAGCTAACAACTGCTGTTTTCCAGGATTGCAGATTGGGGTAGATCGTGGATAGTAGCCCGCATTTGGTGCCTTCTATTATGGGATCTCCCATTAAATGTGTCTTAGGAACTGCATACTCTTTGTCTAATGGGTTCAGGGTGCTTCAGGTCGGCAAGGCAAGACTTCAGGTGATGCCCCCACCCCCTTCTGTAAAGCTTGCTGTTGGGCAGACACTACCTCAGGTTGAACAACAGTTTTCTCAATACTGTGTAGAGCTCTCCCTTACTTATGGGGAGAACTTTTAACTAGAGCAAAAAGTAGGTCAATGGCTTCCACCTTTATTCTTTCGAAGCAGACACGGGATGTGGATTCACTCTCTGCACTTACAGAACTAGTTTGGGCTGGTTCTTCTTTCAAGAGCCATTTCCTGCCTGCTCTCCAGATATAGCCTTTGTGTAGATAGCAGCAGGGTAGTATTTGGCCTGGGACTTCCACAATAGAGGCAAAAAGAGGTGTGGGGTTTCTACACCTGACTAGCAACAGGCACACTGAGCAGTGATCGGGAAAAGGGGAAAATGTATTCCTCAAGGGGTCCCTTTCACCTTAATAATAATGACTTCAGTCCTACCATTCACCCCACCATATGGCAGTGCTGCAAGAATACTAGTCAACGGTTCTACAGGAAAACTAATCAGCAGTCCCTCTCAGCAAAATACCTAACTGAATTTCTAAAGGAGCCTTTTCTCCTCTGTCCTCACTTCAGTGTGTCTGTCTCTTCCATCCAACTTCATGAATATTAGCATTACAGTTACAATGTGTGGGGAAAAAATCCGGCCTCCATCTTGTGCACATAAACAGGCCAGGAATTACCAAATTTGAACCCTCCGGCCTCCATTACTCTGTCTCACTCATACATACAGTGTATGTTCCATACAGGCCACATACACAGACCCACACAACATACACTTGGGATGTTAATGCTCTGATGTGGGTTAGGTCATTGATGTGGAACTTTACATGAGCAGGCCAGTAAACCTTCACTCCAGTAACACAGATAAAAAAGGCCAGTCCCAACTATGGACTCACAAAACACAGTACACTGACTCTAGTGCTTACTTGATAAACCCATAACAGGGTCATAGTTTACTAAAACTAGACTAAAACGAGGTTGCACTCATTATGCCCCTCCAGATCACAGGACAGATCTAGGACCTCACTCGTCAAAACACAGGCCTAGGGTAGATTGGTGTGAGAGCTAAAATCAAAAACAAGGATGCCAGATACTTAAAGTCGGGCACTCTGGGAACAGGAACAAGACTGTACACAATGAAGGGGGACATTCCCATCCAAACAAAACTCTTGTTAAATTTTGAGAAGACTCAAGTGACAGAGCGGGCAGACCATTAAACATCACATAACTGCTCCAAACTATAGGATTTGATGCAAGGTCTGGCTTTTTTCTGATGCTCATGCATCAACTATCCATAGATACACACTGCATTTTGTAGTACTACAGGAGCACTGCTAATTTACTACACAATGCCATTCATTAACCTACAAGTGTAAATCTCCATCTTTCCTATCTTTTCTATTTGGAGAACCTCATACATATCTGTAAATTTACTTCTTACTAGTAAATGTGGGAAGGACCAGGGGAGTGGTTGGAAAAAGGGGACTAGGTACTACTAAATGGGAGGTGTGAGAAATTGGTTGGTGGTTGAAGGCGGTATAATCCTACTCAAGCAACAGCTACAATCCTTGTGAGGGGGAACCACAAAAACTCACTAAATTAACCTGTGCTTAGCCCTCTAGTAGCTTGGCACAGAAGTAGTCAGGCGTAACTTAGAGGCAATTTGTAAAATATTAATGCAGCACACAAACAGTAATAAAGTGAAAACACAACAAAAGAAAAATTCCTCACCAGTTTAGAAAAGTAGAGTAAAAGTTGATAAATTATTTGACACCAAATGACAAAAGTCCTATCAGTAGAACTAGAGATGCGCAATTTTAAAGGTTTAGATAAAATAGTGCTTAAAAGCAAAAAAACATCAACTTGGTTATCTGGTCACGCCAGACCGAGATAAAGTCACAAGTTCAGGCTGATCGTGATGGAGAGCGGGCCTGATACTGGGACCAAGTTACTCCTGCTGAGAAATGTAACTTAAGTCCTGGTTGTGGAGCGTTGTGCCACACAGCGGTGGCCCCAGGAGCAACACAAGGTCCGCCTTGAAGATACTTTGCTTAGCGGCATTTCCAATGAGCTGCAAGGGCAGCAATGCAGACTGTTGAGGCTGAGTCACACTGCTTTGGTTCCGATGAGGCCCTGCAAACAGCTGCATCAGATTTGCGTTGCACTGCGTTGGTTCTGGTAAAGACCACAGCTGTGCTGGAAGAGCTTCTTCAGCCCCACTTACAAGGGTACAGGACTGGGGAGGCACCACTTGGGGTACAAGGACTCAAGGCAGGCAGAGGCTAGGTGCAGGGTTCAAGATGGATGGAGCCTTTTCTGTCCCTGAGGCTCTGATCGGGAGGAAGCTAGCCCCTGGCGTCTACCTGGTATCCATTTTGAATTAGAAAAAACTTCTGGAGTCATCCTCCTACCAAAATGTCTGAAATGTCCGGCCTTTCTGTCCTGATCCTAGTCTGTCTGCAGGCATAATAGGCTAGAGTGAAGTCCTTTGTGTGTGAGCTGGGCCAGTGCCTTTGAAGTGCAGGTGTGGTAGATTAGAGCTCCGCCCTACCCCCACCCCTTAAGCCAGGATGGTTCATCCTGCCAATACCCAAGCCCTCTATCGTGATGCTGTCTGGGAGGAATACACAAAGGCCATCTGCCAACTACACATGGTCATGTAGCCTAGGATCAGGCTGCAGGCACCAAATGGTTAGCGCAAGGAAATGCTAACTTTCTAAAAGTAGCATTTTCAGAATTGTGACTTGAAGTCTCACTTTAACATAAAAGAGGATTTTAAATTACATTCATCAGAAACCAAACATGACTTTCCTACCTGTTCCTAATCAAACGTTATTACTTATTAAATGTAATCTCCCAGCTAAAGGAGATCATGGCACGATTTATGACCTGCCCCTGAGGGCTAACTCTCCCTAAAGCCACATGGGATGTAGGACGGACAAAGCCCCCCTACATGTGCCCTAGCTAGAACACTCAATGCAGCGGGTTGGAAATGTGGCACCCTGAACCACTGCTCACCTGAACCTCCTCATTGTTTCTCAGAAGGGGCATGAAAACACTTTCCTCCCACCTTATTCTGGGACCTGTCTGTAGCTTCCTTGGCCTCCCCCTCACTCTGTAAATCCACACAGTACTAATTTGGTCGTTTCTGACTGTCCTTAAATCTCATGGAGACAAGGATGGCTTTCATAGGGGCATACTTCATCTGGTCTCCCATCTTTAGTATGACCAGGGTGTCCCTCCCCACTGTAGGCAAATACATTCAGAGACTTGGCCCCCCCTACCCCCAGTTCTCCTCTGGGATCTTGTGCATCCTTAGGGCTCCTCATAGGCTAAGAACCACTTGCCAATATCATCCCCCACCACCTAGCTAGGTGCTAGGTCTTGAGAAATGTAGACATTTTTATTTCCATTGGACACTGTTTTATTGCTTTCACTATTACTGCTGGTGTCTATTTACTTTTCCTTGATTTCCTGCTCTCTGATGCTCCTTTAATAAACCAGACACTCCAAAGAAAATGTCTCCTCCATAGCCAGTTTGTTTTCAGCTAAAGCTCTTTCAGGTACAGCCTTGGCTTTTCTCTCCACCGGCTCCAGTTTGAATTTGGCTAGCTGTAACTTGAGCTCTCTCTCAGCCCTTTTGTCCTCCAGCTCCTCTGGGGACAGGCCGCAGGAAGACACACTGCTCAATGTCCTAACAATGGGCACCACTCCTGGGGTTGAGTTGCCCTCCACCTCTGGGTGCTGCAGCTCAAGACCTGCACCCAGTTCCTTCTCTTGATCCTTCACATCATCCTCCCACTCCTGGACCTCTGTTGCTGTTGCCAGTGATTGATGATTTACAGTCCATTTTCGTTTCCTCGCTTTCCCGCATTCTACCGGTTCACAAGGCATTTCGCTCTGCCAATACTTTTGCTCATTGCTTTCTAGTTTTTGTACAGCATTCCCATTAAAAATACACCACCAAAGGGATTGCTTCACAGTTGCTCACAGCAGTGCACAAGCACATTGTACTCAGTCCGTAATTCATCACCGCTGAGACAAATTGAGAAAAGTGCCAGGGGAGAAAGAGACTGTTGAAAAGTAACCAGAAAAGACGTTGATAACCTGATTTGACAAGATATCCTGATTTGACAAACTGCTAAACTGGTTTTGACAAATTATCCTGGAAGTGAGACTGAAAGCTGTAAATAACTGCTGAAAGAAGATTTTCGTTTTAGATTTTTGCTGCATAATTTCAAATATTTCTCTTCTGCTTTCTGATTCTTTACAGATCATGAGCAACATTAGTCAGCAGGGTAGGAAGAGCAGGTGCTGTAAATACATGATTATTGGTTTGGACATTGTGTGTGGGATATTGTTTGTGAAATTGATTGTGGGTATGACTGTTCTTGACAAAAGGGAAGCCAACCATACTTCAGCTTTAGGGACAACTACTGCGTTAACAGCAATAGAGAAGTTTAGGTTAGATGAGAAGTATCTGCATGTAGATAATGCCCATGTGGAACTTTCTTCTAATGACTTCTATCACTTATTGAGTGAGTATGTTGAGACAATGGATGCGAAGAATTGTTTTGTGTGTACACAAATGTCTTCATCAGTCGAAGAAGGAGTTAACTATCATAGTTTGTCTCTTACTTATGGGATAAGCTATTGTCTGTTACTAACAAGATTTTATAACGCGGAGTACATTCAGTACTTTTACTACAATCATGATGTTGTGTTTTCGTTTGTCCCTATAATTAGGTACTTGAGTAGAGTAGCTAAGGATAATGGCATAGTAGTTAGGGGTTTCTTTGAGTCTACATTAACTTTTGGCACAGCTTATGTGCACAGAAATAACCTGACATGCTTGCTTACACCTTTAGAAAAGAGCTTCTTAGATCACACAGATGACAGGAGAAAGGCATTGAAGGAGATGTTAGAAAAAGGTTTGAATAAAAGGACTTTTAGAAATGATTATGCTTATAGTGCAATAAAAACACAAGGGAAATTAGCTTTAGATGCACAACACATAGGGAAGCTTTGTGTATAAAGGCCTAAATCTCGCACTATCGAATACAAACAAAGAAGGGCTAATATGTCGGGAGTGTTTAGAGAAAAGTTGGTCCTGTGTACGGTACTCCCATCATAATACCAAAAAAACAAAAGTACACAGTTCCAGCCAATATACTAGTACAAATGTAAACAGTAAGTAATAGAGTCTATGAGTCTGCTCTTATTAGAACAAGAGCCCTCACTCACCAAATGGTGACCTGCTTCATCATCGGGCTTTTGCTCCTCGTCAGGCCGGCACAGCAATGCCTGATGGGCCCCTCGTGGGGGCTCTTTGCCGGAGATCTTTTGAGTGTAAAGAATGCCGGTAGCTGAGTGTTAGTATGTGGGATTGGTATATGGGTATGTGAAAATAAAAATGGCTAGAGGTCTGGAAATATCGTATTTAATCAACCCAGACCCCTGTCATGATTAAAAACAGAGTGTGGGTAAGGATTAGAAGTAATGTCTAGTCCACCCTCAGAAACAAAAAACTGTCAGTCCCTGAATTAGGGGAATGTGGAGAGTTAGAGTACAGAACTAACTATACTTCTATCATCGGGGTCAACATGTTTCTCGCAAAAAATGTCTGTTAAGATCGGTGCGATTCGTCAGGACCAAACAACTTACCTAATCCACGTTATAACCCAATACGGGATTTCTTCGTACCACAAAAACCTACAAAGAGCAAAAAAACAGACTCAAAATACAAATATAACCATGTGCACAGTGAGCTCATTCCGGTGAGAAACCCTAATGTGCAGTGTATCACACAGTGAAATATAAATCAAACGACTCCTCTCAATTCAGAGGATGAATCCTTACCCTCCTTGTATTAAAGGATGGGCCCCATTGGGATAGCGATAAGCATCAGTGGTCCAGGCTTGTATAGTCAACTAAGTATAGATATAGATGACATGTCATACATACCAATTATAAATATCTCAAGGATTATAAATCCATTCAAGCTATTCAGGACAAACTTAAATCATGGCTCAAACATGTCTCATAACAGAAAGTCGTAAGTAAGAGGATACAGGTAATCACCATAACTATGTGGAATATTGTTAGTCAATTCAAATTGTCAAAATAATCTTAAATCACAAGTCAAACATGTCCAAAAAATGTGTATAGTGTAGACAATCGCCAGTCCAATAATGTACACCAATAGTATTAATAATAAGGACACAGGGTCATGGTAGTGTCCAATGTTTAATGACAGCCCCCACCAAGGATCAAGAAGGGGCAAAGAAAGTGGTCTGCAATATAGATAGTTACTCTTCTGCTCCTTAAAGAAAGGTAACATAGGACTTACCCCGCTCGTGTGGCTACCGGGTGGATAACCTACCCCTGCTCCGCGTCCCAGAAAAAGTGAGACATAGCCGGAGAGGGGTTTATAAATGGTGGTGGGGCATCAAGCTAGAAAGAGGACTGGAGAAAAGCGGCGGCCATCTTGAAGGAATTCCCTAACAGTAAAAGAGTGGCGGACATTTTGTAATGGGGTTAGGAATAGGAAATAGTGGCAGCCATATTGTAGAGATGTTTTTGTAACAAAGAAATGGCAGCTATATTGTAATGGAATACCAATAAAGAGGGGGACCTGTGGTCAAACAAGGGTGGCAACCAATCGACCACCATTTAATTCTCCTTCACTTAGTTCTTCTCTCCTTGTTGTATTTTCTTCTTCCTCGATTGCTGTTTCAACAATTACTTCCTTTTCCTTTTCTTGCGACTCCGGCCACTTATCTCCTTTCAGTGGACCTTTGGTTAATGTTCTTTTCAGAGTTGAACTTGAAACTTCTTGTTGATCTTTGATGTTTTCTCTTGACAGACCTGCAACAGGTACAGGAGGAGTCAGACCACAGTGACTTTGATACGCCTCACATCCTTTCCCCTCGGGGTCTGGCAATTGCTCTGTTTGTCTCTCAAAATCATTTCCTTCTGGGAAAGCCCTCCTCTGACTAGGCTCTCCTTCTGCCTCAATTGAGATAGGCGCTCCGTCACTCTCCTGGAGGAATTCTCCTTTGTCTGTCACAGGAGTGACTGAACCGTTCTTAATGGGCTCAGATCCGGTCTCAGTTCCTCTTTGTTCTCTTTCCGGCCCTGAGACTTGCTCTGCTGTTGGTGGTACTCTCAACAACTCTTCTTCATGATCCAGTGGACATGCCACTTGCTTCGTGTGACTGGCATGGATCTAGTTTGGAACTCCAGCGCACTTCACAGATGTGGTAGTTGTCAGAACTACCTGGAAAGGTTATTTCCAACGAGGCTTCAAACATGTTTTCCTCACGTGTTTCTGGACTACAACTCAGTCACAGGCTCTCAGGTTGTGCCCTGTGTCATGGATCGGTGGCAGTGTGGTGGCTTCCACCTGCTGAGAGAAGGAGCAAACCACATCCACCAGACCTTTGTAGTAGTCCAACACCATATTATCTGTAATGTTGACAAGTGCATTTGCAGCTACAACTGGCAACCTCATGGCTCGGCCCATAAGGATCTCATGCGGCGACAATCCTGTTTTCCTGTCTGGTGTTTTTTTCATTGTCATCAGAACTAAAGGCAGTGCGTCATACCACGTCAGATTCGAGGACGCACACATCTTTACAACTGTTGTCTTCAAAGTACCATTCATTTGTTCCACTAGTCCTGATGCTTCAGGGCGGTAACTACAATGCAACTGCTGCTCAATGTTCAATGCTGCACACAGTAATTTAATTACTTCATTGTTGAAGTGATTTCCCCTATCTGATTCTAAAGAGATCGAAAACCCGAAATGTGGTATCAGTTCCCTAAGCAGTAGTTTCGCTACTGTAAGACTGTAATTTCTCTGTGTGGGGTAAGCTTCAATCCATTGACTAAAGATACAACCAATCACCAAACACATATCTTAAATCTCCACACACAGGCATTTCAATACAATTCATCTGCGTTCTGCTGAATGGACCTCCTGCTCTTCTAATGTGGCTCAAATTAACCACTGTCCCTATCCCTGCGTTTAGTTATTGGCAAATGACGCAACGATGGCAAACTGCGTCATCAACCTGTCTAAACTTTGGGTTGAACCAATCATGTTTGAACAACCGAATCACGGCGTTCCTCCAAACATGTGCTTGATCATGATAATACCTAGCCATTTGAGACAAAAGACTGTTTGGCAAAACCAATTGACCCTCTTCTAAAACCCATAACTCATCTTGTCTTTACACACATTTCATTTTACTCCATGAACGTTTTTCATCCCTGTCAACATTTTTCTGCAACAATTTCAATTCCTCTAGGGTATCAATTACTTTCAATGCAAAACTTGGACATGTTTCGTCTTCTTCAGGTAACAGTTCCCACTTATCTTTGAACGATATACAGTTCAATGCGCAAAACTTTGCAACTTGATCCACATATCTCCCAATGACACGAAGTCCTGCGACTTCAGATGTGCACTGAATTTCACCACTGCAATCTTTTCAGGCATTTGAATAGCATGTAACAGTTCTTTAATTATTTCACCATTCCTCACAGGTGAACCAGAAGAGGTCATGAAACCTATCTGTGACCAACACTGGCCAAAATCATGTACTATTCCAAATCCATACTGGCTATCCATATAGATTGTAACTTTCAGGTGAGCAGAAACATGGTACACTCTTTTAAGGGGTACCAGTTCCGCTACTTGGGCAGAATACACTCCTCAAAGCCAAGAAGCTTCTAAAATACCAGTAATTGTGCACACGGCATAGCCTTCTCTCAGTGCGCCTGTATTGTCCCTTAGACAAGAACCATCAACAAAGATAATTTGGTCATTCTCTTCCAATCGGGTATCTCTAATTTCAGGTCTCAGTTTTCTGCACAAGTCAAGTTACTTCAAGACAATCATGCTCAACATCTTACACCTTTTGAATTTCAACATTTTCATTAGGAAGTAAGGTTTCCGGGTTCAGCAGTGTACGTCTTTTCAATGACACATTTGGTGACCCTAGAATACTTGTTTCATATCTGGTCAATCTTGCACCAGTCAAATATTGGGTTTTCGTCCGTGTAAGTAGTATCTCAATAGAATGAGGTATCATTATAGTCAAAGGATATCCCATCACAATGCCCTCACACTGTGTACGGCTTTGACCAATTGCTGCAACTGCACGCAAACAACCTTGTAGGGCTGCTGCACCTGGGTCCAAAGTAGCTGAAAAGTATGCTACTGGGCTGTTTACAACTTCATGGGCCTGTGTCAAGACAGACAAAGAACATGCATCACTCTCATGACAAAACAATGTGAAAGGTTTCGTGTAGTCAGGCATACCCAAAGCTGGAGCCTTGCACAGACTCTCTCTCAATTCAGTGAACACTTTCATTCCAGCCTGGTCTAACACTATGGGATCAGTGACTTCCTTATGAGTCAGCTTCTGCAGTGGTCTCGAAATGACTAAAAAATTTGGAATCCATCGGCGACAGTAGCCTACCATCCCTAAAAACATCCTTACGTCGCTCGGTGTGGTCGGGGGATTCATCTGCAATATGGTCGTAATCCTTCCTCTGGATATCTTTCTCGATCCCTTCTCAATCTGCTGACCCAAGTATTTCACTTATTTCTGACAGTATTGCAATTTAAGTGCACTTTATCACCATTCTTTCCCAAGTTATTCAGTAAGGCAATCGTGTCATACTTGCACTCGTTCCCTGGTTTTGGACGCAATCAGCAAGTCATCAATATATTGTACCAAGTCGATTGGAAAGGTAACCCCAACAACTTCACATTTTTCTTCAAGATCTGATTGAATATGGAAGGGGACTCTGAAAACCCTTGAGGAATTCTGCACCAACAGTAAATTCGGTCCAAAAACTTGAAACAAAAGAGAAATTGGCTGTCCTCATGAAGAGGCACAGAAAAGAAGGCCTGTGACTCATCAATGACAGTAAACCGTTCAGCATCACATCAAATCTGAAACATTATCACAGCTGAATTTAGTACCACGGGGCAACATTTGACCACAATCTCATTTATTTTTCTCAAGTCTTGGACAATTCGATCCTTTCCACAGGGCTTTTGCAAACCCATTATCGGTGAATTACATGGGCTGCTCAATACTGCCTTCAAAATCCCTTATTTCACAAAGTCTGCAATTATCTGGGCGACCTTCATAAGGACATCGTGTGGCATGTGGTACTGGGGAATTTGAGGTAAAACTGCATGCGGCTTTACAGTAACTTTAACTGGTTCAACTCCCTTTATCAGACATATCTCTTCTCCAGTCAGATCACACACCTTCTCCTTAACCGTTCCCTGCAAATCGGGATGAAGCTTCTTCACTGTGAACATTGGAAAAATTTAATCTGAGGATATTCCTCATTTGTAGTTTCACATTCGGTCGCTGAGGCTTAATCATCTTCATCATCGCTGTTCCTCTGAATCTCAATTCCATCATTTGAACAAGTAATTAAGCATTTCGTTTTACACAACAAGTCTCTTCACAGTAGGGATACTGGACTTGAATCACAGACCACAAATTTGAGTAATCCATGAAAGTTGCCAACTTTAACCTGAACCAGTTAGTGTCAACCAAAAATGAAACCCTGTGACCCATGACTTTTCCCTTCACATAGGGACCTCTCTGAGCTACTTCTAAGGAGGTTGCAAGCACACATGGCATCTCACCTGAACTTTCATTCATCCAATCATCATTTATTCCAATCTCACTGTGTAACGGGAATTGGTGTACTGTGTTATTACTTTGGTTAAACCAAAAACGGCTTCACTCACTTACAGCTACTCTTTCTTTCTCAGTCTCCCAGATTCGCAAGCAAAATGCGACCCGCAAATTTTACTCTCAACTGATCAGTGGGTCTGTCCTGGTGCACATAGGCCAGATCTCAGTTGAAATTTTCTTTCACTCACTTTGACACACACTCTGACTTGTCGACCACGTCCGATCGAACTACTAAACCAGACAGATTACAACATAAAACATCAAATGTCTCATACACTTTTCAATATACTCTGGTGTCTTAGACCACGCAGGGTCCGTACATCAATAACCATGCGGACAATTTTTGAGCACAAAGCACCACACAAATGTGAAGTTCGACGACTTCCCTACTCTCACACTGCGGAGTACACACCCTCCTTCTACAACTTCATTTTGAGTACGCAAACTCCCTAAACCCTCACAAACACTAGGATTCACCTGCGATTTGCATAAGCTGTGCAAGCACAAAACCCTACTAAATTCATACTGTCACTAGAACGCCGAGAACATCCTCAAACAACCATCAACAAGATCCGAGATTCTGGGAAAGTCATTTCTGGACCTAAGGGAACATTGTCTCTCCAATTAAAATAATTGAAAAATAAAATCCAAATCTCAGTAATAATTAATTCTCAAAGGACCAAATCATCAAGCTGCTACATCTCAGTTGATCTTTATGTCTTCCTGCTACCACCTCTGGGACCATCAATCCTGCTGCTATCTCTGTTAATACCTGTTATTCTATTCCAGGCGTCTATGCTACCATATCTAGGAACACCTATGACGGGCTCTTAAGGAGACTAACAATCAGTTTCTGCTATTGTCTCTGTTAGTACCTGTTACTCTGTTCCAGACGTTTATGATGGGCTCTTAAGGAGACAAACCGTCCATGTCTGCTACTATCTCTGTTAGCGCATCTGACCTTAATAAGTAAACTTACAAGGGGACGCGAATAGGTTGATGAACCTTTTGACTCGCTATTAGGATGTTCCCACCATAGATCCAGTACAGTCAGACCAATAATCAATGATCAATTGATAATCAATTACATTTATAATCATTGGAGTCAGTAATTGTTACACACCATGACCTTTCAGTCATGAATAACCACACCTTTTAGTAAAAGTTAGAATATTTATTTCCCCATATTAACAATGCTAAAGTCACGTAAGTTAATCTCAAAATCAAATGATACACATTTAGAAACAACACTGGCTGTCCAAACCTGCGAAAGAAACGGAATCTAATCAAAGTTTAAGCTACCACACATTCTAAGGTTACAGTGCAAATTAATAAGAAGAACAATTGCGCAAACTATATCACATACATCTACATTCAGTAGAGAAATTCATCAAACATTATTCCCTATTGGCAGATTTTCATTAGTGAGAATCCTTATCAAACATCAGATTATCATCAGCATGTTTGGCTTCATGCAAAACAATTTAGTAATACAAATTTGGAAAAAATCTAACTATGGCTCTATCAAAACAGTGCGGTTGGTACCTAGAAAGAAAAAGCAAACAGGCATAACAAACACATGGGTACAATAATACCTCTCCTCAATTGGTTCGGCAAGCTAAAATAGTCTTCGTCATCAGGACATCAGCTCAGTCAGCAAGGCATTAGGATTGAGCATCAAAGTTCAGAAAACACAAAGGTGGTCATTACAACCCAGGCAGTCGGTGTTAAAGCAGCGGTAAAACCGCCAACAGGCCGGCGGAAAAAAAATTGAATTACGACTGTGGCGGAAACCGCCAACATAGACAGCCACTTTAACACTCCGACCGCCAAGGCGGTACAAACAAACACCACGGCGGTAACCGCCAACAGACAGGCGGAGGACAATGTACCGCCCACAGAATTACAACAGTCCAATCCGCCACCTTTTCCGGGGTGGATTCACCACGCACAAAAACACGGCGGAAACTGGACTTGGAAGGGGAAATGCTCACCTCTACACACCCCACGAGGAACCAGGACGCCATGGAACCCAAGCTCCAGATTCTTCCAGCCTTTATCTTCCTGCTCCCCTACCAGGAGCACGAACGCCGGCGGCCAAGACCACTGTGAGTACTGTACCTACGACACAGGGGAGGGACAAAACAGTGACACACACACGCAACACGCAACACTCCCACCCCCACCCTCACCCACTACAACACACACACTAATACATCATGAGACATTACAGTTACACCCCTAAACCCCACTGGAAGAATGCAAGGACAAAAGGAAATGAGTTGAATGATTGTAATATATTCAAATACAGTAATCAAAAATATATACATATATAAAGATATGTACACTATAAACAAATATATACACCAAGAATACAAGTCCAAGGTATTCCACTATCATAGTCCATGGACCACTGGGCCCAAAAGGCATGGGCGAGGCACACACTCAATACCCGAACAAGACGGAGAGAACACTGCTGGGGCATCAGATAGAAAAAAACAGGCACCTCAGCCGGTTGAGTGCATGACGCCAGATCCACGAGGGGGCTCCATGCCCACTGTTCAATCCTGGGGAGTGCAAAGCCACAGTCTCTCAAGTCTCTACAGTGGGTGGTTTGCCCACTGCTTAATCCTGGGGAGTGCAAAGCCACAGTCTCTCAAGTGGATATCATTCCCCACCCTGGTTCTGGAGGGGGCTTGGTGCCCAGATTGCTTCATCCTGCCAAGGACAGAGATAGTGGATGGGATACTCCACTGGTTCTGGAGGGGGCTTGGTGCCCAGAGTGCTTCATCCTGCCAAGGACAGAGGTAGTGGATGGGATAATCCACTGGTTCTGGAGGGGGCTTTGTGCCCAGAGTGCTTCATCTTGCCAAGGAAAGAGGTAGTGGATGCCTTTCTCCACTGGTTCTGGAGGGGGCTTGGTGCCCAGAGTGCTTCATCCTGCCAAGGACTGAGGTAGTGGATGGGATACTCTACTGGTTTTGGAGGGGGCTTTGTGCCCAGAGTGCTTCATCCTGCCAAGGACAGAGGTAGTGGATGGGATACTCCACTGGTTCTGGAGGGGGCTTTGTGTCCAGAGTGCTTCATCCTGCCAAGGACAGAGGTAGTGGATGCCTTTCTCCACTGGTTCTGGAGGGGGCTTTGTGCCCAGAGTGCTTCATCCTGCTCGTGGCGGCCTCAGTAGCGTCAGAATCTTTGGCACTCACTCACCTGCGGTGCTTGTTGCGGCGGTGTCCTGGGCAGCGGTGCTTGTTGCAGTGGTGTCCTGGGCAGCGGTGCTGGTGGCGGCGGTGTCCTGGGCAGCGGTGCTGGTGCCGGCAGTGTCCTGGGCAGCGATGCTGGTGCCAGCGGTGTCCTGGGCAGCGGTGCTGGTGGCGGTGGTGTCCTGGGCAGCGGGGCTGGTGGCGGCGGTGTCCTGGGCAGCGGGGCTGGTGGCGGTCTTGTCCGCCGTGCAGATTTTCCCAGACTTGCCGGTTTTACTGTGCCCCTTCCCCACCTTGGATGGTGGTGCAGCTGTTTCCACACTCCCAACTGTACCCCTGGGAGCGGCTTTGGTGGCTGATTTCTTTCCTCTCTCCCGCCGGGCACTGGCCAACGTTTTGTGCTTTACAGGTGGGGGACTGTCCGTGCTCTGGCTCCTTGCCACACTGGCTGCCCTGCTGGCTGGCGCACTCCAGAAGCCGGTTACTACTGGCACCACTGGTCCCGCAGATTTTGTGGCTGAGGTGCTGGGTTGGGACCTGGAGAGGCGGGCCCTAGGAGACTGAAGGGGTGGGGGAGGTGAGGGGAAGAGGTCAAGGTTGGACAGGAAAAGTTTTTGTGGAACACTGGGACAGGTAGATGGAGGGGGTTTGGGAGTGGAGGAAGAGGAAGTGGTTGTAGGAGGTGTAGGTTTGGTGACTTTGGGTGAAGGTGAATGGGCTGGAGGCTGTTGTGAGGTGGATGGCTGTTGGGTGAGTGTGTGGTTGCATTTGTGTACCTTGGGAGGTGGGCTCACAGAAACACTGGTCGAGGACACAGGGGATGTGTGAATGGTAGTGGGGGTGGTGACTGCACGTAAGCGGGGTGTGGTGGTGGGTGTGCTAGTGATGGACGTAGTGGCTGAGGATGTAGTGCATGCAGCTGTGAGTGGAGATGAGACAGGGAGGGAGGAGGGAGACGAGGAGGAGGGGGACACAGTGAAGGCAGTGGATGTTGGTGTGTCTGCATTTGTATGATGCTTGCGTGAGTGCCTGTGGGATGTGTGGTGCTTATGTTTGCCAGAGCTTCCCTTGTGTGTTGACGTGTGTGCATGCTGGTCTGATGGTGTGCTTGGGATAGGCTGAGGTACAAGGGTTTGGGTCTGGGTGGAGGAAGTTAGAGGGGGAAGTCTAGAGACAGGGTCAATGGCTGCCATCAGTGCTGAGGCCAGAGTCTTAAAAGCTCGCTGATAGGCTGCCTGACCAGAATGAATGCCCTCCAGGTATGCATTGGTTTGTTGCAACTGCCTCTCTACACCCTGGATGGCATTCAAAATGGTAGACTGCCCAACAGTAAGGGACCTGAGGAGGTCAATGGCCTCCTCACTGAGGGCAGCAGGGGTGACAGGGGCTGAGGTGCTTGGGGTGAAGTAGATGCCCACCCCCCTGGGTGAGCGGGCACTGGACACACGCCTAGGGGCTGCTAGGAGGGCAGTGCTGGTAGAGGGGGTGGCGGCTGTACATGTAGATGCGGGGGACACAGATGGGCCCGCCACCGCAAGGGAGCTCCCATCAGAGGAGGAGTCAGTATCGCTGGTATCAGCTCCTGTCCCCGCCGTGGAGCTCCCCTCACCCTCCGTCTCACTAGTGAATTCAGACTCCGTTGTGTCGCCCTCCAGGGCCATGTGGGATGCAGCTCCCTCCTGCTCCGGTGCCACTGCTCCTCTGTCTGATGATGCTAATGCACACAAGAACAGGGAGACCACAAAAAGGGGGGAGGGAGACAGAAGAAAGACATGTTGAGTGCATGCAATACCGCTACCGTTGGCGGACACTACATACACAGAAGCCCCCTGCACTACGCCGTGCACTTGGAGTTCCCTAATAAATCCCAGGGACATGGGTTACAAGGCTATGCCCGATTCCTGCACACATGGATGTGACAGGAGCCTGACTAGGTGTAGTTGGCACTGTACACAGGTGGGCTGGGGTGCCACAGGGCCTGCCTTAAGAAGGGACCTTGCCTAATAAACTCGCCCTGGCCTAGGGGACCCCACAGCCCACCTCCCCCACCCAGACACCTACAATGTGCGCTGAATCAGCAGAATGAGAGTGTACTCACCCCCTTGTGGCTGCTGTGATGCCCTCAAGCGCCCATCCAACTCCGGGTACGCCACCGCCAGGATTCTGAACATCAGGGGGGTCATGGTGCGACGGTCACCCCTCCCACGTTGGGAGTCCATCCCCAACTGGGCCTCCGCCGTCTTCTTGCTCCAGCGGCGAATGTCCTCCCATCTTTTCTGGCAGTGGGTGCTCCGTCTGTGGTAGACCCCCAGGGTCCAGACTTCCTTGGCGATGGCACGGCAAATGTCCTTCTTCTGGTGGGCGCTGACCTACAGGTATAGTACAGGGGAAAAGGAGAAGATATTACCGTCTGCACCGTCACAGTCATTGGCCCGCATCCCTACCCTTTCCATGACTCACACGCACTCACTGTCGTTTCATGCACGCCTCATTCTAACCCCCCCCTATCTTTCATCCACACCACTCCACACAGGTATTTCCCATACAGCATGCTCACATTGTACTTACCTGTTTGTCTGGAGGACCGTAGAGTAGCGTGTACTGGGGGAGGACCCCATCCACTAGTTTCTCCAACTCCTCCGTGCTGAAGGCAGGGGCCCTTTCCCCAGACACACAAGCCATTGTCTTTTCCAGACTGATGTCACAGCAGCACTTGCAGTGTAGGTCCTCTCCCGTCGAAGATCAGGTATCAAGTGATTGAACAGATAGAAAATGGCGGTCGCGTCCGTGGCGGTGCGTACCGTCACCGCTGGCGTACATCGCCATTGGCTCCTGGGGCCCATTGGGTCCAATGTTAACCAATGCAGGATAGCGCGGCGGTCTTCGACCACCTACCGCGACGGTGTACAACGTCAGCGCAGTTACCTCATATCCCCTTGTCCCTCTTTACAGGTCAGGCAGCCGCCATTTCATGGGCCCACATGGCATTATTTTGGACTGCGTCACACATCTAGGCCTTGCTTAAACACTAATACAGGCATATGTCGATTTGCTAATATTTTCAGATTAAGCTGTGTTTACGTTCCTCAGAGTTGGTTGACTCTCTGCTCGCTGTTCTCCTCCATAGGCACCGCCCGCTGGGGCATGTAAGGAGATGGCGGCATCCTCCAGTTTACAGACTGCTGGTGGACCTGTCGACAATGGAGGAGCGACTTGTGATCATCACCTACAGACTTGATCGTACCACAATCCTGGAACTGTGTGCCCAGTTGGAGCCAGACCTGATGTCAGCTATCCGCCATCCCACAGGAATCCCCCCTCAATTGCAGGTCCTGTCAGTACTCCATTTCCTAGCAAGTGGGTCTTTTCAAACTACAGTGGCCATAGCATCAGGGATGTCCCAGCCTATGTTTTCCAACGTGTTGTCCAGAGTGTTGTCTGCCCTGCTGAAACACATGCGGAGCTACATCGTTTTCCCTCAGGTGGAGGATTTGCCTACAGTGAAAGGTGATTTCTATGCCTGGGACATATCCCCAACATCATAGGTGCCATTGATGGGACACATGTGGCCTTGGTTCCCCCTGCAGGAGTGAACAGGTGTACAGAAACCGGAAGAGTTACCATTCGATGAATGTGCAGATGGTGTGTTTGGCAGACCAGTACATCTCCCATGTGAATGCCAAATTTCCTGGCTCAGTGCATGACGCTTATATTCTACGGAATAGCAGCATCCCTTATGTGATGGGGCAAATCCAGAGGCACCGTGTGTGGCTATTAGGTGAGGACATGGACCCAATACAGTGTGACTAGGTGTCTGGGGATGTCCCTAGGAGTTAGTGTGTGTCTAACAGTTGTTTCTCAACATTTGCAGGTGACTCTGGTTACCCCAACCTGTCATGGCTACTGACCCCAGTGAGGAATCCCAGGACAATGGCAGAGGAACGCTACAATGAGGCCCATGGGCGAACTAGGAGGGTTATAGAGTGGACCTTCGGCCTCCTGAAGGCCAGGTTCCAGTGCCTCCATATGACAGGTGGTTCCCTATTCTACTCACCAAAGAAGGTGTGCCAGATCATTGTGGCCTTTCTGTAAGCTTCACAACTTGGCTTTGCGACGACAGGTGCCTTTTCTGCAGGAGGATGGTTCAGATGGAGGTGTTGTGGCAGCTGTGGAGCCTGTGGACAGTGAAGACGAGGAAGCAGAAGAAGAGGACATAGACAACAGGAACACGGTGATCCTGCAATACCTCCAGTGAGACACAGGTAAGAAGACAACACTGCCTGCTACATCTGATTTAATTCCACTACCTCTCATCTGTCTGTCATTTTCACACAGTGTATGGTCACTGAGTTGTCACTTTCCCTTACGATTTCACAGATGTGGGTCCCACTGTGTGACATCTGCTTTGTTTCCGCATGGACTAGAGCTGTGTGACATAGGTATGTTGACATTACATTTGATATAGCATTTTGCCACTGTTATTGCTAATGCACATTTTCAAAAGCACAGACAGACTCCTGATTGTTTTGTGATTTAAGAGTGTTTATTCAAGTGCTCAATAGTTGAGGGGGTTGTAAAATGGTCAGGGGTGATGGTGGAGGAATGTCCATGTCAGAGTCCAGTCTATTAGTCTCACAGGTGCATTGTCCAAAGGGGTATAGGAAATGGAGCTAGGGCAGTTTAAGTATGGACAGGGTGACAAAGTGGGACAGAAAGATGACAATCAGGGTGGTCTCATTTCTTGGCGGGGTCTTGGCATTGTTCTCTGTCTTTGTCCTGGATCTCAGGGACCGCTTGTGGGGTGGTACTCCATCTGCCGGGGGTGGGGTGCTGGTGTGATGGTCCTGTGGCGGTGCCTCCTATCCACTAGTGCCAACGGAGGTGGTGGGCAGTTCATCGTCCAGGCTAGTGTCAGGGACCCCTTGTGCCACAGTGTCCCTCCTGGTGTTGACGACTTCCTTCAGCACCTCTACAATGGTGCCCAGGGTGGAATTGATGGATTTGAGTTCCTCCCTGAACCCCAAATACTGTTCCTCCTGCAGCCGCTGGGTCTCCTGAAACTTGGCCAGTACCGTTGCCATCGTCTCCTGGGAATGGTGGTATGCTCCCATGATGTTGGAGAGGGCCTCGTGGAGAGTGGGTTCCCTGGGCCTGTCCTCCCCCTGTCACACAGCCGCCCTCCCAGTTCCCCTGTGTCCCTGGGCCTCTGTCCCCTGGACCATGTGCCCACTACCACTGCCGCCAGGTCCTTGGTGTTGTTGGGGTGGTGGGTTAGCCTGGGTTCCCTGTAGTGGTGGACACACTGCTGATTGACGTGTCCTGTGGACAGAGATATGGGCCCACTGGGTGGGTGCTGTGCTGGTGTTTCCAGAGGGGGGAAGCTCTGTAGTGGCCTGTGCCAGTGTGAGGGGAACCGACTGTCCCAAGGTCCCAGATGGGCCGGGCTGGTAATCTTGATCCAGTTGGACAGAGCTGCTGTCATCACTGTGGGCCTCTTCTGTGGGTGGAGTGGACATATCTGGACCCTCCTGTCTGGTGACGTTGGGTAGGGGTCCTGCAGGGGTGTAAAGACATGATTATTGCATCTGTGTGTGCCATGGTGTGCAATGGGTTGGTGACCGTGTACCCCAGTGCTTGCATTCCAGTGTAGGACCTTGTGTGATAATGGTTTAGGGGGGTGTATGGGTATGTGCAGTGGCCATGCTTTGGTGATGGGTGTCCATGCTTTGGTGTTACATGCAGGGCTTGGGTTTGGGATGTGTGGTTTGTGATATTGGGACATCTGTGAGGAGTTGGAGTGATGGGGGTGAGGGTGGGGGTATGTGATGGCATGCAGGTAGGGGGGTGAAAGTAGTGAAGAGTGACTTACCAGAGTCCATTCCTCCAGCTACTCCTGCGAGGCCCTCAGGACGCAGTATAGCCAAGACCTGCTCCTCCCATGTTGTTAGTTGTGGGGGAGGAGATGGGGGTCCGCCACCAGTCCTCTGAACCGCAATGTGATGTCTTGAGACCTCTTCCTGATGTCATCCCTAGTTCTTGGGTGCTGCCCCACTGCGTTGACCCTGTCCACGATTCTTCGCCATAGCTCCATCTTCCTAGATATGGTGGTGTGATGCACCTGTGATCCGAATAGCTGTGGCTCTACCCGGATGATTTCCTCCACCATGACCCTGAGCTTCGCCTCAGAGAACCTGGGGTGTCTTTGCGGTGCCATGGGGTGGTGTGGGTGATGTGTGGGGTGGTGTGTGTTGTGATGTGTGGGGTGATATTTAGAGGTGTGTTGTGTGAGGTGCTTGGATGTTGTGTGAGTGATGGTGTTGAGTGCCTGTGGATGCTAGTTTGTAGATGGTGGTGTCTCTCTCTCTGGCCTTCAGTCACAATTGTTGATGTAAGGGTTTGTGGGTGATGTGGGTGTGTGTTTTATATTGTATTGGGTGTGGTGTGTGTATGTGTATCAGGTGTGTGTATTTGTAATTGTCCAATGTGGTAGTGTTTTGTAAGTGTGTGTGTATTTTGAGCCCGGCGGTGTGTACCGCCAATGGAATACTGCGGTTGAAAGACTGCCTCGTGGATTCATGGGTTGTGATAGTGTGAGCGTATTCCTGTTGGCGTGACAGTGTTGGTTTTGTTATTGCCAATTTATCACTGACCTTTGGTGTGGCGGACTTTTGTTGGTGTCTGGATTTTGGCAGATTCCGAGCTGTGGGTCATAATGACTGTGGCGGAGTTCTGTGGCGGTGTGTTGGCAGTGTTCTGCACAGCGGTAAGCAGCTTTTACCGGCAATGTTGTAATGACCCCAAAAGTCTTTAAGCATTAAAGTTAAGCATTTCTCTTGTCAAGACGCACAAGAAAATATTGACCTTTCGGGCTGCAAGCGAATGGGGAATGGGCTGTCTCCCTCGGTGCAGTCCTGTTAAGTTAAATTCCCTAAAACTATTTCCCAAGTCCCTATTGGTCAAGGGATCCCATGTTCACACTTTGTCCAATAAAGCTTCAAATCTATGAATTCTACCACTGCTCCGTTTACATGTCGTTGATTGGTTTCTCCTGCAATGTCCCCATCATCCGGCTCGTCAGGTAACAATATTGTTGCAGCTTATACTCTAGTCAGTGTCTCCATTGTTCTCCTCCTCAGAAACTCAGTCTTACACACATTACACTCATACTGTTACATTGTAGCAAGAACAGCATCTTCTAGTAATCAGTTCTCATGAGAAAGACTTTTAGCTACGAGCACATTTACACAATACATTGGAAAATTACAGTTTAACTCTGTAGGACAACCATTTTATTCAACTTTAAGAAATACAGCTTGACATGAGGCCGAGCAAATAGGCCAAGACCTCCGCTAAGTTAAGGCCTACATTTAATAAAGCTAATACATAATACATAACACTTTATATGACACATTACTACATTAGTCAAACACATACTCAACATTTCACATTAATAAACTATTAACATGTACACTTCGTGAACATTGGCAGCCACTCACCGTGATCACATTTTCAAATGTGTGCATTATTTTTCTATGTTATTACACTTTCTACGCAAATCCATTACTCAGAATACATGAAAACTCATTAATACTTTTTTTTTAATTTATTTTTTTATTAACATACCTGCGCTAACAACTTCAAGGACAGAGGGACAGAGCTTTCTTTGTAATTGTCGCCAGAGAGTGGAATAAACGCTGGATGAAATTCAGAAAATCTCCGAATTGCTCCCGTTTCAAAAGGATAAATCGTTCTTTTTTAAGCAAGAGTGTTCTGTGGCCCCTCGCCAATCCTACAGTCTTTTCCACATGGTGCGGATAGCTTATCTTTTCTTTTTCCTTCTCTTGTCATTTTGTCATTTATCCTTTTTTAGGGGCAATGAAGCTTCGGCGTGTGTGCATTTTACAATATCACATACAAAGAAATACAAATACTTACCTCTGTGCATGCAGTTAAGCAATGTGGTCCCAGTGACTCGCCAATTCAGCCTTCCTTTATATTGGTTTGTGTGTTATTTTAGATCAATTTGAATAAGGTTCTAGTTTTGCCAGGCATTTTACTTACTTTTAATTCTTTGTGTAAAAAAATAAATAGAAATCTTAACTGCATAATGGAAGGTTTGGTTTGTGTAAGATATAAAGGTAAGGTGAGGAACGTTAATGAAACAATAATTTCATAAATCTGGGTATATTTCATTTTGCAGGATATGAGGTCAATGCATTCGGATTTATCAATGAGAGTTCCTCCATATGAAGCTGACTGCTTTAATTCCACATGTGTGCAGAGAGCTACTCAGCTTCTTTCTAAAATTAACAATCTTCTAGCGCTGACAGAGGGGATACTTGTCTGCCAGGTAACATAATTACTTTACATTTGTTATCTGCTATTAAATCATAATGAACTTTGTTAAATTCAACTCGTATTTATTTCTCCACCACAGCATTTTCTTCGATATTCAGACGCATTAAACATTTCCACTTTAGAAGGTACAAATTTAACATGAGAAATATATATATTTTTTTAATTAATTTTACAAACCATAAACTCTTATCGGAAGGCAGACTTTTTAAAAAATACATTAAATTATAAATAAATGACTCTTTAAAAAACAAAGCATAGCAAGAAATGGTGCAGTCAGACTGACCTTGTTAGGAGCAATCTTTGACTTCTGAGTCTCTAGACATGTCAATTCAAGCCCAAGTGCTGCTAGTTTTTCAGCAGCACGCCCTATTAAGCATGCCAGCTGATGGTGTTTCTCGTTACAATTCCTCGTCAAAACTATATTATCAGACTGTTGAGAATGTACTGCAGCCTCCCTTGTACTGTGACCCGAGGCACTGGGAGCCTTTCTCTGCCCTGAACTGCATCTAAGTCCTCGAGGCAGATCTTCAAAGACAAAAGTCGTGCAGAGACCTGCCTGGGCGCTTTCCCTTCTGAGTATAAAAGTTCTTAATAGCCAGGATCAACGTTATGATAGATGCATGCACAAGAGGCTGATATAGGATATTCACTAGTAATCACCATAACACCAGAGAGTGTTTTCAGAGGGTTGTGCTCTGCACTAAACAGCTAGAAGATGTGTCCTTTATACAGCAGGTGAAGCAAAGAGATCAAACTGCACCCTTGCATACCCAGCATTATGTTGAATCCCAAGAATTAAGGCCTCTTCTAAATTGCGATTCACTTTAGAAAGTTATACTTGTTTTGTTCTGCTGTCTGCTTCTCTGGATGCTGTTCCTGGCTTCTGCTCTGCTGCCATGTTTCTTCACTGTTACCCGACACGTGCATGCTCCTCTACCTTTTGATTTGCTGGTAAGTTTCGGTTTCAAAGTAGCTTGTAATTTCTCCCCAGGAATACTCAGTGCACCAGGACAAATGCTCCACGTTAGTTAGATTTTTTTCGCAGTTGGTTCACACCTACCTTTGGCGCTCTGGGACTGTTGACCTACGAAGAACAGTTCAACACCAGTTTCTAAATGGCCTCCAACAACTTCTGAAGACCACCGTAATGCCAACAATTACTCGAATTGGAAAGCTCCATCTGGTGCCCTGGGAGGGTCAACCGGATCAGAGTCCAGAAACCCACTCTTCAGAGACAGTGCACAGGGGCTCCTGTGAAACCTGCAGCCAGGACACAGACTGTGCTTATATTGAGTATTTTAATATGTACCACTGTAAGATTAATTGTTCAAATTTGTCTGCAAAGTGAAATCAAAGGAGTACTTCACCATGCATAGTATGTCAGATAAAAGGGCGTAGAGGCAACTTCAGATTTTAGAGATTATACCATTCAAGATATGTATTATATGGCAATGTTACTGTCTGTTTCCGAGCAGGTTACAGAACCTGTGATTTAAACAGACTTTTGAATGATTTAGAAGTTAGTACTAATTTAGCTATTGATATAGGTATGAAGAAGAAATCCTATGTTACTCCCCAACTTCCAAGTGAAAGCACCTGGATTTGTTTCTATAAGGCTGTGAACTTGGATTTAGACAAATGGTCATAAGGGAGGAAAGGTAGGAAAGCTAGGACATCTAGAAAATATGGGAAGCTTTCGAAACAGGAATTAAAGGCATTACAGGAACTGAAACGTGCTTGTGAAGTGATCATTAGGGAAGCTAATAACGGAAGAAATATTGTTGTCATGAATAAGAAAGACTATGAAATGGAAATGGTGTCACAGTTATCAGATCAACAATGTTATGTCAAGTTAGATAGTGCCCCCATTCCATTGGTTGTTACTGCTATTAACAGAAACGTTAAGGATTGGTTAAAATAAAGGTTTACCTGTGAGGAGGAATACATGTGCCTGAAAGTACCCATGTTTACCTTGCCAAAAAGTCAATCATAAACAACTCTTGTTTCCACCTGGCTGTCTAATCATATCTGGGACTGAATCACCCACAGAGAAACTATCAGGATATGTTGACGTTTTCCTGAGACCTTATGTAGCAAATCTTCCCTTGTATATTCAGGATAGCAGACACGTACTAAACTTCATGAGTGATGTGAAACTGAAGCGATGAGATGACTCTGGTCACGTTAGATGTGGTTTCACTCTAGACCAGTATTACGCTTGGGCTTGGAAGCACTCAGCTTTTTTTTTAACAAAAGACTAGTAGAATATATGGATCAGACACATATATTGCTGGATATGACTAAATTGATTCAAGAGAATAACGTTTTTTTTTAATTAATGATACATGGTATTGTCAACAACAGGGGACAGCAAGGGACTCCAGATTTTTGCCTTCGTACACAAACCTCTTCATGGAGTGGTTCGAA
This sequence comes from Pleurodeles waltl, assembly GCF_031143425.1. NCBI lineage: Eukaryota > Metazoa > Chordata > Amphibia > Caudata > Salamandridae > Pleurodeles > Pleurodeles waltl. The sequence goes on from NC_090438.1 coordinate 728,394,996, forward strand.
AGAATGCATGTCTGGGTCCCTGGAGGCTCCCAGTGGGTGGACAAAATTAACTTTTGGGGCAGATTTATAGATGATATTGGACTAAACATGTGTTGGTTAGAGAGGTGTTATATGGAATAAACAAGTATCGACTTTAATGAAAATTTGGGCATTTTGCTTTATGGTTCTCTGGGATGTCTCATTTCATTTGGAACAGCTCACTAAGGCCCTCATTACAACCCTGGCGGTCAGTGTTAAAGCGGCGGTAAGACCGCCAACAGGCCGGCGGTAAAATAATTGGAATTACGACCGTGGCGGGAACTGCCAACAAAGACAGCCACTTTAACACTCCGACCGCCACGGCGGTACAAACAAACAGCTTGGCGGTCACCGCCAACAGACAGGCGCAGGACAATGTACCGCCCACAGTATCACAACCTACCAATCCGCCACCTTTTCCGGGGATGATTAACCGCAAACAAAAACACGGCGGAAACAGGACTTCAAAGGGAAAACGCTCACCTCTACACACCCCACGAGGAACCAGGATGCCATGGAGCCAGAGCTTCACATTTTCCCAGCCATTATCTTCTTGCTCCTCTACCAGGAGCACGAACGCTGGCGGCGAAGACCACGGTGAGTACTGCACCTACGACACAGGGGAGGGAAAAAAACATGGACACACATACGCAACACACAATACCCCCACACTCCCACCCTCACCCACTACAACACACACACAAGTACATGTTGATACATTACAGTTACAACCCCCAACCCCCCCCCCCCAGAAAAATGCAAAGACAAAAGAAAATGAGTGTAACCATTGTAATCTATTAAAATCCAGTACGCAAAAATATATATACACTATTAACAAATATATACACCAAGAATAGAAGTCCAGGTATTGCTCCATTTAAGTCTGTGGAACTCTGGGCCCACACTGCATGGTCGAGGCCCACACAAGGTACCCAAACATGACGGAGAGAACACTGCAGGGGCATCAGATAGAAATAAAACAGGCAGCTCAGGGGGAAGGGAAAGGGGGGCACCTCAGCCAGTTGAGTGCACGACGCCAAATCCACGAGGGGGCGCCGCGCCCACTGTTCAATCCTGGGGATTGCAAAGCCACGGTCTCTCAAGTCTCTACAGTGGGTGGTTTGCCCACTGTTCAATCCTGGGGAGTGCAAAGCCACAGTCTCTCAAGTCTCTACAGTGGGTGGTTTGCCCACTGTTCAATCATAGGTAGTGCAAAGCCACAGTCTTTCAAGTGGATAACAGTCTCCACTGGTTCTGGAGGGGGCTTTGTGCCCAGAGTGCTTCATCCTGCCAAGGACAGAGGTTTTGGATGTGATACTCCACTGGTTCTGGAGGGGGCTTGGTGCCCAGAGTGCTTCATCCTGCCAAGGACAGAGGTAGTGGATGCCTTTCCCCACTGGTTCTGGAGGGGGCTTTGTGCTGTCGTGAGGTGGATGGCTGTTGGGTGGATGTGTGGCTGCGTTTGTGTACCTTGGGAGGTGGCGTCACAGACACACTGGGAGAGGACACAGGGGATGTGTGAATGGTAGTGGGGGTGGTGACTGCACATGAGCGGGGTGTGGTGTTGTGTGTGCTGGTGATGGAAGTAGTGGCTGTAGATGTACTGCATGCAGGTGTGAGTGGAGACAAGACTGGGAGGGAGGAGGGAGATGAGGAGGAGGGGGACACAGTGGAGGCACTGGATGTTGCTATGTCTGCATGTGTGTGATTTTTGCGTGAGTGCCTGTGGGATGTGTGGTGCTTATGTTTACCTGAGCTTCGTTTGTGTGTTGGGGTGTGTGCATGCTGGTCTGATGGTGTGCTTGGGGTAGGCTGAGGTACAGGGGTGTGGGTCTGGGTGGAGGAAGTTGGAGGGGGGAGGCTAGAAACAGGGACAATGGCTGCCATCAGTGCTGAGGCCAGAGTCTGAAAAGCTTGCTGAAGGGCTGCCTGACCAGAATGAATGCCCTCCAGGAATGCATTGGTTTGTTGCAACTGCTTCTCTACACCCTGGATGGCATTCAAAATGGTAGATTGCCCAACATTGAGGGACCTGAGGAGGTCAATGGCCTCCTCACTGAGGGCAGCAGGGGTGACTGGGGCAGGGCCTGAGGTGCCTGGGGCGAAGGAGATGCCCACCCTCCTGGGTGAGCGGGCACGGGGCAAAGGCTGAGGGGCTGCTGGGAGGGTGGTGCTGGAAGGGGAAGTGGCGGCTGTACCTGTAGATGCGGGGGGCACAGATGGGCCCGCCTCCACAAGGGAGCTCCCATCAGAGGATGAGTCTGTGTCACTGGTGTCAGCTACTGCCTCTCGCCCTCCGCCCCACTGGTGAAATCAGACTCCGTAGTGTCGCCCGCCAGGGCAGCTCCCTCCTGCTCCAGTGTCACTGCTCCTTCGCCTGATGATGCTAATGCACACAAAAACAGGGAGACCACAAAAAGGGGGGGGGGGGGCGACAGAAGACAGACATGTTGACTGTATGCATTACCGCTACCGTTGGCGGACACGGCAGACACAGAAGACCCCAACACTACACCGGGCACTTGGGGTCCACTATGCAATCCCTGGGACATGGCCCACAAGCTATGGCCGATATCTGCACACATGGATGTCACAGGAGCCTGACTAGGTGTAGTTGGCACTGTACCCAGGTGAGGTGGGGTGCCACAGGGCCAGCCTGAAAAAGGGGACCTAACTAACACACTCGCCCTGGCCTAGGGGAACCCACAGCCCACCTCCCCCACCCAGACACCTCCACTGTGCGCTGAATCAGCAGAATGAGAGTGTACTCACCCCCTTGTGGCTGCTGTGATGCCCTCAAGTGCCCATCCAACTCCGGGTACGCCACCGCCAGGATCCTTAACATCAGGGGAGTCATGGTGCGACGGGCACCCCTCCCACGTTGGGAGGCCTTCCCCAGCTGGGCCTCTGCCATCTTCTTGCTCCAGCGGCGAATGTCCTCCCATCTCTTACGGCAGTGGGTGCTCTGTCTGTGATAGACCCCCAGGGTTCGGACGTCCTTGGCGATGGCACGCCAAATATCCTTCTTCTGGCGGGCGCTGACCTACAGGAATTGTACAGGGGAAAAAGAGAAGTTATTACCAACTGCACCGTCACAGTTATTGGCCCGCATCCCTACCCTTGCCATGTGGCACGTGCACTCACCGTCTTTCATGCACGCCTCATTCTCCCCCCCCTATCTTTCATCCACCCCACTCCACACAGGCATAGCCCATACAGCATGCTCCCAGTGTACTTACCTGTTTGTCTGGAGGACCGTAGAGTAGCGTGTACTGGGGGAGGACCCCATCCATGAGTTTCTCCAACTCCTCCGATGTGAAGGCAGGGGCCCTTTCCCCAGACGCACGAACCATTGTCTGTTCCAGACTGAGGTCACAGCAGCACTTGCACTGTAGGTCCTCTCCTGTCGAAGATCAGGTATCGAGTGATTGAACAGATAGAAAATGGCGGTCACCTCCGTGGCGGTGCGTACCGTCACCGCCGGCGTACATCGTCATTGGCTCCTGGGACCCATAGGGTCCAATGTTAACCGATGCAGAATTGCGCCGCGGTCTATGACCGCCTACCGCGACGGTGTACAACGCCAACGCAGTTACCTCATATCCCCCTGTCCCACTATACAGGTCAGGCAGCCGCCATTTTAGGGGCCCACATGGCTCTATTTTTAACTGCGTCACACATACCTAGGCCTTGCCTCAACACTCATACATGCTAATTTCGGATTATGAATCGTGTTCTGTGTAAACTGTGTGTACGTACCTCTGAGTTGGTTGACTCTGTGCTCGCTGTTGTCCTTCATAGGCACCGTCCGCTGGGTCATGTGAGGATATGGCGGCATCCTCCGGTGTACAGACCGCTGGTGGACCTGTCGACAATGGAGGAAAGACATGTAATCATCACCTACAGGCTTGATCGTGCCACAATCCTGGAACTGTGTGCCCAGTTGGAGCCAGACCTGATGTCAGCTATCCGCCATCCCACAGCAATCCCCCCTCAAGTGCTGTCAGTACTCCATTTCCTTGCAAGTGGGTCTTTTCAAACAACAGTGGCCATAGCATCAGGGATGTCCCAGCCTATGTTTTCCAACGTGTTGTCCAGAGTGTTGTCTGCCCTGCTGAAACACATGCGGAGCTACATCGTTTTCCCTCAGGTGGAGGATTTACCTACAGTGAAAGGTGACTTCTATGCCCTGGGACATATCCCCAACATCATAGGTGCCATTGATGGGACACATGTGGCCTTGGTCCCCCCCGCAGGAGTGAACAGGTGTACAGAAACCGGAAGAGTTATCATTCGATGAATGCGCAGATGGTGTGTTTGGCAGACCAGTACATCTCCCAGGTCAATGCCAAATTCCCTGGCTCAGTGCATGACGCTTACATCCTGCGGAATAGCAGCATCCCTTATGTGAGGGGGCAACTCCAGAGGCACCGTGTGTGGCTATTAGGTGAGCACCTGGAACCAAATCAGTGGGAATAGTCGTCTGGGTCTCGGGATATCCCTACAGGTTAGTGTGTGTCTAACAGTTGTCCCTCACCTTTTTCAGGTGACTCTGGTTACCCCAACCTTTCATGACTACTGACCCCAGTGAGGAATCCCAGGACAAGGGCAGAGGAATGCTACAATGAGGCCCATGGGCGAACTAGGAGGATTATAGAGCGGACCTTCGGCCTCCTGAAGGCCAGGTTCCAGTGCCTCCATATGGCAGGTGGTTCCCTATTCTACTCACCAAAGAAGGTGTGCCAGATCATCGTGGCCTGCTGTATGCTTCACAACTTAGCTTTGCGACAGCAGGTGCCTTTTCTGCAGGAGGATGGTCCAGATGGAGGTGTTGTGGCAGCTGTGGAGCCTGTGGACAGTGAAGACGAGGAAGCAAAAGAAGAGGACATCGACAACAGGAACTCGGTTATCCTGCAATACTTCCAGTGAGACACAGGTAAGAAGACGAACCTACCTACTACATGTAATTTAACACTACTTCCTCTCTACTGTCTGTCCTTTTCACCCAGTGTATGGTCATTGAGTTTTCACTTTCCCTTACGATTTCACAGATGTGGGTCCCACTGTGTGACATCTGCTTTGTTTCCTCATGGACTAGAGCTGTGTGACATAGGTATGTTGACATTACAATTGAAAGAGCATTTTGTCACTGTAATTGCTAATACACTATTTGGAAATCACAGATAGACTCCAGATTGTTTTGTGCTTTAAGGGAGTTTATTTAAGTGCTCCATATTAGAGAATGCTGTAAAATGGCGAGGGGTGATGGTGGAGCTGGGGCAGTTTGAGGATGGACAGGGTGACAGGGTGGGACAAAAGGATGACATTCAGGGCGGTCTCATTTCTTGGCGGGATCTTGGCATCGTTCTCTGTCTCTGTCCTGGATCTCCGGGACCGTTTGCGGGGTGGTTCTCCCTCTGCAGGGGGTGGGGTGCTGATGTGGTGGTCCTGTGGCGGTGCCTCCTGTCCACTAGCGCCGGTGGAGGTGGTGGGCAGTTCATCGTCCAGGCTAGTATCAGGGGCCCCCTGTTGTGCCACAGTGTCCCTCCTGGTGTTGAGGACTCCTGGATCTGTGTTCCTCCCTGAACCCCAAATACTGTTCCTCCTGCAGCCGCTGGGTCTCCTGAAACTTAGCCAGTACCTTTGCCATCGTCTCCTGGGAATGGTGGTATGCTCCCATGATGTTGGAGAGGGCCTCGTGGAGAGTGGGTTCCTGGGCCTGTCCTCCCCCTGTCGCACAGCAGCCCTCCCAGTTCCCCTGTGTTCCTGAGCCTCTGTCCCCTGAACGGTGTGCCCACTACCACTGCCCCCAAGGTCCCTGTTGTTGTTGGGGGGGTTGGTTAGCCTGGGTTCCCTGTAGTGGTGGACACACTGCTGATTGATGTGTCCTGGGGACAGAGGTATGGGCCCGCTGGGTGGGTGCTGTGCTGGTGTTTCCAGAGGAGGGAAGCTCTGTGGTTGCCTGTGACTGTGTGAGGGGAACTGACTGTCCCGATGTCCCAGATGGGCCGGGCTGGTCATCTAGATCCAGTTGGACTGAGCTTCTGCCATCACTGTGGGCCTCGTCTGTTGGTGGTGTGGACATGTCTGGACCCTCCTGTGCGGTGACGTTGGGTAGGGGTCCTGCAGGGATGTAAAAGCATGATTATTGCATCTGTATGTGCCATGGTGTGCAATGGGGGGGGGTGACCGTGTACCCCAGTGCTTGCATTCCTGTGTGGGACCTTGTGTGATGATGGTTTAGGGGGGTGTATGGGTATGTGCAGTGGGCATGCATTGGTGATGTGTGTCCATGCTTTGGTGTTGCATGCAGGGCTTGGTGTTGGGATGTGTGATTTGTGATATTGGGACATTTGTGAGGAGTAGGAGTGATGGGGTGAGGGCGAGGGTGGGGGTATGTGATGGCAGGCAGGTAGGGTGGGGGATATAGTAGTTAAAGTTTTACTTACCAGAGTCCATTCCTCCAGCTACTCCTTCGAGGCCCTCAGGATGCAGTATCGCCAAGACTTGCTCCTCCCATGTTGTTAGTTGTGGGGGAGGAGTGGTGGGTCCGCCGCCAGTCCTCTGTACCGCGATGTGGTGTCTGGATACCACAGAACGCACCTTCCCCCGTAGGTCGTTCCACCTCTTCCTGATGTCATCCCTATTTCTTGGGTGCTGTCCCACTGCGTTGACCCTGTCCACTATTCTTCGCCATAGCTCCATCTTCCTAGCTATGGAGGTGTGCTGCACCTGTGATACGAATAGCTGTGGCTCTACCCGGATGATTTCCTCCACCATGACCCTGAGCTCCTCCTCAGAGAACCTGGGGTGTCTTTGCCGTGCCATGGGGTGGTGTGGGTGATGTGTGGGGTGGTGTGTGTTGTGATATGTGGGGTGATATTTAGTGGTGTGTTGTGTGGGGTGCATGGATGTTATGTGGGTGATGGTGTTGTGTGCCTGTGGACGCTTGTTTGTAGATTGAAGTGTCTCTCTGTGTGCTTCGTTCTCAATTTTTGGTCGTAGGGGTTTGTGGGTGATGTGGGTGCGTGTTTTATATTGTATTGGATGTGTGGGAGTGGTGTGTGTATGTGTATCAGGTGTGTGTATTTGGAATTGTCTAATGTGGCTGTGTTTTGAAAATGTGCGTATTTTGAGCGCGGCGGTGTGTACCGCCAATGGAATACCGCGGTTGAAAGACCGCCGCGTGGATTCGTGGGTTCTGATAGTGTGGGCGTATTCCTGTTGGCGTGACGATGGAGGTTTTGTTTTTGCCAGTTTATCACTGACCTTTGGTGTGGCGGACTTGTGTGGGTGTCTGGATTTTAGCGGATTCCGGGCTGTGGGTCATAATGACCGTGGCGGAATTCCACTGCGGTGTGTTGGCGATCTTCTGCACGGCGGTAAGCGGCTTTTACCGCCAATGTTGTAATGACTCCCTAAGGATCTTAATTTGCGTCTCAGAAGAAGGACGTGGAAAAGATAAATAGTAGATTGTAAAAATAATAGAGTAGTCGGGGAAGGGCCATTATTTTCGAAAAGCGCTAAATGAACAATTAGTGCCAGGGGAAGGGTTTTCCAAAATCCATTCATGGAAGGGAAGGAAGATGCCCTCGACATATTGCCCTGGAGGAGATCCTGCTCAGAGTGGTGTATTCTAATACCTAAATAGCAGAATGCTGTGCCCTCCCAACGTAAAAGGCTCCCGCCTAGATCAAAAAGGGTGGACAGAAGATTGAGAGACAGCAATAAAGTACATGATTTGGTCCAGTGTATTAGAAGATTCTGGAGGCTGCTACACAGTCTGCGAGTATTTTCAATGTATAGAGGGCTCAATAATTTGAACAAAGAAAGTCTTCAACATACCTTGTTACTGACTGGATCTCGTTAGGAAGAGGGATTTCCCAGGACAAGCTGGACATTCTATGTTTTGCCACCAACGGCTCCAACACCAGGGCAAAAAATAGATGGGAGAAAGTGCAGCCTTGGCATGTTCCCCGTGTGGCTTTGAATGAGATGAAGATGAACCTGCCCACCCTAACGTGTTCAGTGGGATTAAAGATAAGATTTGTATTGAATAGATAAAGAGGAGACTACATCCAAATCATCTTAAGCACCTCAAATTGCAATGAAAGGAAAATATATCAAAGTGATTCTCAATTGCAATGTACACAGTGTGATTATATTAAAGAAAAACTGTCAAAGCAAAGAATAAAAGTCAAAATTCATCACCGTAGGGCCTATCACTGCTCGTCATCTTTCTCATGCTAGCAAGTTGATGACCCCTGTTCAACTATGAGAAAGAGATTTTCCACCCTCCTGGGACAGGTCAGGCAGTTGACGTCCACTCCTGACTGAAGTCTCGGAAAATTCCCCCTCACTGCTGCCCAGGGACACCTTTCTTTAATTCTCTAAACAACAAAAACAATTACACTTTTAAATCGTGCACTTCCAATATCCAATTCCACTCCCAGACTGCTGACTCAACAAAATGTTTTGCTTTCACTAATGACCGAGCTGACATAAAATCTCTGGAATGCACTTGTTAGTTTAAAGAAGACATTTGTTATTACTTCACCACGAGATTCCTGAGAGAGGAGATTAGTAGGTTGGAGGCACACGTTTAAAAATAGTTGCAGCAATGAAAGGAAAATATATCAAAGTGATTCTCAATTGCAATGTACACAGCAAATACATGTGATTATATTATAGCATAACTGTCAAATCAAAGAATAAAAGTCAAAATTCATCACCATAGGGCCTATCACTGCTCATCATCTTTCTCGTGCCAGCAACCCCTGTTCAACTGTGAGAAAGAGATTTTCCACACTCACGGGACAGGTCAGGCAGTTGACGTCTACTCCTGACTGAAGTCTCTAAAAATTCCCCCTCACTGCTGCCCAGGGACACCTTTTATAATATTCAAAACATGCTGGCTACTGTAGGTCAGAGTTGGAAGAAACACCGTCAAAAGTTGGCCAAGTTTTCAAGGCTGTCTCTTTCAAAGCCAAAAAAAACAAAACATGCGCTTCCTTATCATGTTAGTGTTCGATGAGAGAAAATACGAAAAACACAAGCTTGGGTTACCATCTGGAAAAACACAGCTCATCTGCAATGTCTCAACTGCAATGTCTAACACCACGATAAAGCCAATAGGCAGCTAAACTGAATACAAAATGTAATGTCTAATGCCACGTTAAAGCCAATAGGCAGCTAAACTGAATACAGAATGTAATGGCTAATGCCACGTTAAAGCCACTAGGCAGCTAAACTGAATACAAAATGTAATGTGCTACTGGTGAACATTGAACAACTAATATGCAAAGTGGTGAAACTCAAAGTCAGTGGTCAAACATACTTAATTTCAATACAAAATAAATATTCCCAGCAAAGGGTGTTGTAAGCTTTTTTTTAGATTTAGGCTGAGAGCAATAGACCACAGGGAGGGAAGAGGGGCAGCCTCTAGAACCCTGTAAAGGTAACTGAGATTTAGGGAGGTGTTTCTGTGGGGGATGAAGCTGTTCTGGTCCTAGTGAATGAGACACGTCAGGAGAGGAAGGATATGTGTAGCAAGAGTTTTACTGAAAATCTTATAATCTGAATTTAATATGACAGTGGGTCTATAAGAGGAAGGATCATTGGCTGGATGTCCTGGTTTAAGCAAAAGGACAAGGAGAGCCTTTCTTTGAGATAATGGGAAGTGACCTTCTTCAAGCGCACTGTCATAGACCCCAAGAAGCTGGGGAGCCAAAAGGTCCACAAAGGCCGTAATGAATTCCTTTGGTAAGCCATCTATCCCAGGCATTTTACTAGCAGAAAGATCACAGATTGCCACTTTTATTGTTTGAGAAGTAATAGGGGCCTCTAACTCCTCCAGTTCCTGGCAATTAATATGAGGGAGCAGGATATCAGCTAAGAATGCCACAATTTGATAGGGAAACATTAGCAGCTGTTTTGGCATAGAGAGTTTTGTAGTAAAAACGTAAACCCAATAGAATCTTTCTGTGGGACACAGAGTGATGTTAAAGGAGTTTGGGAGAAATAACAGGCAGGAAGCCAATCGAGGAGTCTTCCTGCTCTGTCCCCCTCAGCATGAGTGCAGGCTATATATTGTGAACAATCAAAATGGTGCTGCTTCTCCCACAATGCATCTACTGCTGCTCAGTATTTAAGTCAGATTAAAAAAGATCAATTTCTTTTGCTTCTCTGATGCCTGAAGTCACTACACCGAAGATCATAATCAGGACCCCGGGCTTCGGGGACCTCCGGCCGCTTGAGGGACACGTACCACCTCCAGTCCTCCAACACCAAAGAACGTTGCATTGGTGATGAAATGTGCACCCTTTCAAAATTGCCCTTGATGCAATTCAAAATAGCCATGGGCTGACCATCACAAAATGTGTAATTTGTGTCCCGACTACAGTTATACCTGTTGTGCATCGTGCTTCATCTTCAGATCCAGGAAAGCACTCAGCTATCAAAGGCAGAGGCACTGGATACACCAGAGGATGTAGCAAAAGCAGTCCACGAAGACCTCTAACATTTTCAGATAAAAAGAAGCATCAGCTACAAAGAACAAGAAGATGCAAGACTGTATGCTCTCCTGCCCACAAAACCAATCCAGCAACCAGTGTACCAGTGAACCAGAAGACCCAGTGTCTTACAGGGAGTTCAACCACAAGGAAACGGAGAACCTCGAGCTGATGCCGAAGACTAGCGGCCCGCTCACCAAGCATAGGGTTGTTAGTATGTCATCGGCCCAAGGTCCATACCAACAAAAGAAGTCTCACACTGAGGTAAAGCACCATCCCACAGGAGTCGGTGGATGAGCCCCAAGCACAAACTAAAAGAAACAGGAAGCCAAGTGCCCCCACTGCCTTCTCGCTCCGGTCAGCACCAGCAACAATTATTGAAAATGAGCAACGTTCCCATCAGTTCTAGCAGCTGAGCCGCTCCAAGCGCACCCAGCACTATCTGTCCCTCACAAAGCAAGCACCAAAGTCTCCATTTCTGACTGTGCACAAACCTCTGTTGATTCCAAAACCTTTGTAGATGTTGAAGCCCTCCTCAACACTGAAGCTGAAAGTGATGCTAACTTCGAAGCTTCCTTCAACGAACACTCAGAGTCGAGATGTTGAGACTCCTATCCTTGAGAAATGTCAACAAGAACTTGATGCCAAACAGAAGTGCCTGTTCATCCACCCTGTTCTGGACAAGATCTCAGTGAAGACACTTCTACCTACACTTCCAGAACTTCTTCCCCAAAAAAGGAAACTGGCCTTTGAGGAGGAATCTTTCTCCAAGTCTTCCTCCCCAGAGCTTGCACCAATGAAGCAAAAGGACAGAGCCACCAGTCCTTTTCCTCTGCCAAAACACCCTCCTGTACTTCCGCCACACCCTTCTCCGCCACCTATGTGGCCATACACACCACCCCCACTGCCTTATCCAGAGTCAACAGAGGGGTCCCCTCTGTCAGACTCAGGCAGTCCTTATGGCTCCTTTGACCCTTATGATCAGTTGCCAGGGACAGGTCCCACTGACAGGTGATCCTACATTTGGAACCCTATCTTGTAAGGGACTCACCCCCTGACAACACCATACCTATCATGAGGTAATTCATAGAGCCGGAGCCTTTCATAAAGTGGACATGCGTGTCACCCAAGAGGACAATTGCTTCCTTGTGGAAAATGCACCATCCGTTTTTTAGCGGTGTTCAGGGGCTTGCTGAAGTTTGCTTTAGATAACTTTAAGGAGCCTATCAAAGCCATACCCTAAGGTTTGAAAAGACATTCAGACACTTCTCTAGTGATCTGGTATACATCAAGGGCCAGTTTTCTTCAGACTCTCTGCTAGTTAACACCTCCCACAAGCGCCCCTCTAGCCAGGCCACTGGGGATGCAAAAGATTGTTTCGGTTGGCAAGAGGGTAGCAGTGGGAGCAGCAAGTCATTGTCAAATAGCCAATTCTGTGGCACTCCTATAATAATACAAAAGGGTCTAGTAGGAGGGAGATGTGAAAACTCCTCAAACATTTCCCAGACGAGTACAGGTGGAGATACTGTCTGACGGTACAAGTAATCTCTTCACTTTGCTTTAAAGGCTACTGACACAACCTCTATAGGCCTTATCTTCATCTTCAGGTGCCATGCCTAGCTCCACATATTTGGGTTCAACCCAAAAGCCAGCAACATCTCCCCAACCCCCTGTTAGACGGGAGCACATTTTGTGCCCTCAGGGTGTGAGATGCTGGCTGGGAAAAATTTTTTATATACGGAGACAGCAAAGTTCATGGAGGTGATCAAAATCACACCTTCCAGGAGCTCCTGTCATAAACAGCAGCCCTGTAAAGAAATAAAGGCAAGCACACAGCATGCTAGGAGGGGCTACAACAGAGGCTCCTACGGGAGTAACAATAGAAGTAAGGGCAGGAGAACTGCATCATCCAAACAGTCACTTGCCCCTCTTCCCCCAGTGGCACGTCCATTGTCGGGGAGGATATACAACTTCCTCTCTCTTTGGGAGGAAATCACTTTTGATAAGTGAGTTCTAGCAGTGGTCTAAAATGTCTCATGCCTCGAACTACACACATGGCTTCCCATCATACCAACCTGTACACACGCGCTCAGCAAAGAAGACCCCCTTCACAAAAGGGTGTCATAGAGACATGTCCCCTGCCACATCAAGGGAGCTGCTTCTACTCTCTTTTCTTCTCATCCACAAAAAGGACATTTGTAACAAGCCTATCCATAACGTTAGGCCTTTCAGAATATTTTTGCATGACAGCTCAGCAGGATGTCATCCTTCTCTTTCAAAAGGGCAATTTCATGATGACACTTGATATTAAGAACATCTGTTTCCACATACCCATTGACCCTGCACATCGACTGTACCTTCTGTTTGTGAACAACATTACCAATTCAAAGTGCTTCCTTTCAGGGTCACCACAGCTCCAAGAATGTTTACAAAGTACCTAGCAATGGTTGCTGTGTATTTGCAAAGGAAAGGCATTCATGTCTTCAATGACTGGCTGAAGAATAGCAGCAGCAAGCTGCAGTGTCTAGCCTACACAGCTAAAGACAAACAGCGGTGACCCGGCTCCACAGCCTAGAGTTCACCATAAAAGCCACCAAATCACACCTGCAACCTCTGCAGATACAGCCATTTCTAGGTTTTATGTTAGACACAGTCCGGGGAAAGCTTGCACCACCCAGTAGAGAGTAGCAATTTTTCAGCCTCTATTACCTCTTTTTCAGCCCAGACATCAGCCCACTGTAAGAACAGTGATGCATCTCAAAAGATGGTGACTTCATGTATCTCCATTGTCCCCGATGCAAGACATCATATGTACTTCCTGCAAGAGTGCCTCATGGCTCAATAATCTCAAACAAAGGATCACTGGGAAGATCTAGTGTTGGTTCAGAACAGGGCTCACAACTCTTTGCAGTGGTGGAACAGCTACAATCTGTTGTAAAGCAGTTTTTTTGCAGACCCTGTACTGAAGGTGACTATTACAAGAGACATCACTCTTTCTGGGTGGAGTGTGCAGTTCAACAACAGCACCATTTAGGAGATGTGGCCCTCTCAACAGTATGGTCGCCACATTTCCTACCTGGAGCTGCTAGCCATTCACTTAGCTCTGGAGGCTTTTTTTACAGTCACTTGAGGCTAAGTAGTCCTCATCAAGACAGAGAATGTGACAGCTCTCTACTCCATATAGAAACAGGGTGGCACACCCTTCTCCCAACTGTTTTAGCTAGTGCAGGGTATTTGGCACCGGGTTCTCTGCCACAAAAATCACATCTTCACGGAACACCTTCCAGGTAGTCAACAATTATGCAGACCTGCTCAGCAGCACACACAAACAAGTCCAGGAGTGGGAAATCCTACACAGGTACTTCCAGTGCTGTGGCACTCCACACATAGACCTGTTTGCCACCTCACAGAGGGGCGTATTTATACTCTGTTTGCGCTGAAACAGCGTCTTTTTTTACGCTATTTCAGCGCAAACTTAACTCCATCTTTATATTTTGACGCTAGACCCGTCTGTCAAAATGTTGGAGTTAAAGTAATTTTTGGCCTGTGGAAATCTACCTTGCCTCAATGAGATGCAAGGTAGGCGTTCCCGGGCAAAAATGTCTCTAAGGCACATGCCCCTTATTTATCCTCCCGTGCAAAAATGGTGCATGGGAGGGAGGTGAGCCTTATTTAACGCCTGGCTCAGGGCAGGTGTTAGCGGACCTGCGGGCCTTTTTCCATGGTGGAACACCATAGAATAAGTCCACATGTACCCTCCCCAGGCCCCAAGGACCCTACACCAGAGGGACAGCGGAGGTGGGGGACCCCATCCCAGGTAAGTAGAGGTAAGTATTTTTTAAAGTGCCATCGGGGCCCTGAAATGGGCCCCCATACATGCAGTGGGTGTAGTGACCATTCCCAGGGGACCCTTATCCCCTGTGCCTTTGGGGTGGTGGGTATGACTCCTTTCTTTTCGAAGACAGGAGTCATGTGGTATTGTAGTTTTAGCTGGGTAGAGTCATCTTTTTTTACTCTAACCAGCCAAACTAAATTTTTGGGTGCAAAACCCCCTTCTCCCATACTGCCACCCCCACCTGACTAATGTCATTCTCCATAATGTTAACCCACCCTTTGCACCAAATTGCACCATTCCATAAATAAGACGCCCGGCCGGCATCTTGGAATGGTGCTAGCCATGGTATACTTTTTGATGCTAAACTGCGTAAGTATAAAACAGGGCCAAAGTGTCCAAAATTTACCTCTGTGTACCCACACCCACTTTCCATGGGTAATGCACTATGGATGAATTTGTCGGATATAGCTGCTTACGCTTTTTCACCTCTGCCACTGCCTTACTACGTGATGAGAAAAATTAGACAAACATCACTGACATTCATTCTGGTAGCTCCAACCTGCGTAACTCTAGTACCCTGCTCCCCTGGAGATGTCCATCAGTCCTCACTAGAGACTCCCACTCAGGACAGACTTTCCCACACAGAGAGAGGTTAGAGTCAGGAATCTGCACCCCAGTCAGCTCAGCATTGTGTACCTGAGGTCCTAGAATTCAGGTACTTCAATCTTCATATGAAAATATGTCCATCTTAACCTCTTCTGTGCCTTGGACAAGATCATCTCGTCCAAGGCTACAGTTCCCCTGTGCCTTGGACGAGATCATCTCGTCCATGGCACAGGGGAACTTGGGGGCGCGCTAGCGCGCCCCCCGTGCACCCCCCCCTCCCCCCCCAAGTCGGGGATGGAAGGGGAAGACCTTCCCCTTCCACCCCCGACCCCCTCACCCCCCCCGTGACGTCAGCGCGCGCGCGCGCTGATTAGTCACAGGGGCCTCCCTCGTCGCGCTGGAAGCTCTGCTTCCAGCGCGATTGAAAGAGAAATGCAAAAGCATTTCTCTTTCAATCACTTGGGAGGCCCGGAGGGGCTTCAAAGGGAAGGAAAAGTATTTCCTTCCCTTTGAAGTCTCTCCGAGGGTTTCAAAAGCCGGATTGCTTGCAATCCGGCTTTTGAAACCCCACTAGACACCAGGGATTTTTTTATTTATTACTAATCTTCACATAAGGGAGCGACCCCTTGGGCAAGGGTCGCTCCCATGGGGGGCATTTTTTCAGGAAGGCCTTTTCTGCCCCCCCTGGGGGCAGATCGGCCTATTATTATGCCGATCTGCCCCCAGGGGGGGGGCAGAAACCTCTAGGCACCAGGGACCATTTTTTTTTTTTTATGTTTCATTTTTTTTTTTTAGGTGGGGAGCGACCCCTTAGGCAAGGGTTGCTCCCCTTGGGGGAAAATTATATTTAGGCCATTTCTGCCCCCCTTGGGGGCAGATTGGCCTATTTTGATGAGGTCAATCTGCCCCCAAGGGGGGCAGAAACCACTAGACACCAGGGAGCTTTTTCTTTGCGTGAATTTCACGCAAGGGGAGCGACCCCTTAGGCAAGGGGGGGGGGCAAATTTATTTTAGGCCATTTCTGCCCCCCCTGGGGGCAGATGCCCCCAGGGGGGGGCAGAAACCTCTAGGCGCCAGGGCAATTTTTTTTTTTTGTTGTTTCTTTTTTTAGGGATGGGGCGCGACCCATCAGGCAAGGGTCGCTCCCCTGGGGGGCAAATTGTATTTAGGCCATTTCTGCCCCCCTTGGGGGCAGATTGGCTGATTTTAGGTCAATCTGCCCCCAAGGGGCAGAAACCACTAGGCACCGGGGATTTGTTTTTTGGCGCCAATGTCACGCAGGGGAAGCGACCCCGTAGGCAAGGGTCGCTCCCGGGGGGGGCGGGGGTTGGGGGGGGGGAGAAATTTATTTTAGGCCATTTCTGCCCCCCACCTGGGGGCAGATCGGCCTATTATTAGGCCGCTCTGCCCCCGGGGGGTGGGGGGGCAGAAACCTCTAGGCGCCAGGGCAATTTTTTTTTTGTGTTTTTTTTTTTGTTTGTTTGTTTTTTTAGAGATGGGGAGCAACCCATCAGGCAAGGGTCGCTCACCAGGGGGGGGCAAATTGTATTTAGACCATTTCTGCCCCCCTGGGGGCAGATTGGCAGAGTTTAGGTCCACCACTAGGCACCGGGGATTTGTTTTTTAGCGCCAATGTCACGCAGGGGGAGCGACCCCATAGGCAAGGGTCGCTCCCGGGGGGGGGGGGTGGGGGGGGAGAGAAATTTATTTTAGGCCATTTCTGCCCAATCGGCCTATTATTAGGCCAATCTGCCCCAGGGGGGGGGGGGGGGGCAGAAACCTCTAGGCGCCAGGGCAAAATTTGTTTTTTTTTTGTTTGTTTTTTTAGAGATGGGGAGCGACCCCGCAGGCAAGGGTCGCTCCGGGGGGGGGGGGGGTGAGAAATTTATTTTAGGCCATTTCTGCCCCCCGGGGGCAGATCGGCCTATTATTAGGCCGATCTGCCCCCGGGGTGGGGCAGAAACCTCTAGGCGCCAGGGCAAATTTTTTTTTGTGTTTTTTTTTGTTTTTTTAGAGATGGGGAGCAACCCATCAGGCAAGGGTCGCTCCCCAGGGGGGGCAAATTGTATTTAGACCATTTCTGCCCCCCTGGGGGCAGATTGGCAGAGTTTAGGTCAATCTGCCCCCAAGGGGGCAGAAACCACTAGGCACTGGGGATTTGTTTTTTGGCGCCAATGTCACACAGGGGGAGCGACCCCGTATGCAAGGGTCGCTCCCGGGGGGGGGGTGGAGGTTGGGGGGAGAGAAATTTATTTTAGGCCATTTCTGCCCCCCCTGGGGGCAGATCGGCCTATTATTAGGCCAATCTGCCCCCGATGGGGGGGGG
Organism: Pleurodeles waltl; assembly: GCF_031143425.1. NCBI lineage: Eukaryota > Metazoa > Chordata > Amphibia > Caudata > Salamandridae > Pleurodeles > Pleurodeles waltl. The sequence continues at coordinate 728,412,292 of NC_090438.1, forward strand.
CAGAAACCTCTAGGCGCCAGGGCAAAATTTGTTTTGTGTTTTTTTTTTTTTGTTTGTTTGTTTTTTTAGGGATGGGGAGCGACCCATCAGGCAAGGGTCGCTCCCGGGGGGCAAATTGTATTTAGACCATTTCTGCCCCCCTGGAGGCAGATTGGCAGAGTTTAGGTCAATCTGCCCCCAAGGGGGCAGAAACCACTAGGCACCGGTGATTTGTTTTTTGGTGCCAATGTCACGCAGGGGGAGCGACCCCGTAGGCAAGGGTCGCTCCCGGCGGGGGAGGGTGGGGGTTTGGGGGGCAAATTTATTTTAGGGCATTTCTGCCCCCCCCCCCCCTGGGGCCGGCTGAGCTACAGGCCAAACACCACAGGTAGGCACCTTGCAAAAAACACCTCTGTTTTCTGTGAAAAAATATGTTGTGTCCACGTTGTGTTTTGGGCCATTTCCTTTCGTGGGCGCTAGGCCTATCCACAGAAGTGAGGTACCATTTTTATCGAGAGACTTAGGGGAACGCTGGGTGGAAGGAAATTTGTGGCTCCTCTCAGATTCCAGAACTTTCTGTCACCGAAATGAGAGGAAAAAGTGTTTTTTGGGCCAAATTTTGATGTTTGCAAAGGATTCTGGGTAACATAACCTGGTCAGAGCCCCGCAAGTCACCCCATCTTGGATTCCCCTGGGTTTCTAGTTTTCAAAAATGCACAGGTTTGGTAGGTTTTCCTAGGTGGCGGCTGAGCTACAGGCCAAAATCTACAGGTAGTCACTTCGCAAAAAACACCTCTGTTTTCTTCCAAAAATTTGGATGTGTCCACGTTGCGCTTTGGGGCGTTTCCTGTCGCGGGCGCTTTGCCTACCCACACAAGTGAGGTATCATTTTTATCGGGAGACTTGGGGGAACGCTGGGTGGAAGGAAATTTGTGGCTCCTCTCAGATTCCAGAACTTTCTGCCACAGAAATGTGAGGAACATGTGTTTTTTTAGCCACATTTTGAGGTTTGCAAAGGATTCTGGGTAACAGAACCTGGTCCGAGCCCCGCAGGTCACCCCTCCTTAGATTCCCCTAGGTCTCTAGCTTTCAGAAATGCACAGGTTTGGTAGGTTTCCCTAGGTGCTGGCTGAGCTAAAGGCCAAAATCTACAGGTAGGCACTTCGCAAAAAACACCTCTGTTTTCTTCCAAAAATGTGGATGTGTCCACGTTGCGCTTTGGGGCGTTTCCTGTCGCGGGCGCTTTGCCTACCCACACAAGTGAGGTATCATTTTTATCGGGAGACTTGGGGGAACGCTGGGTGGAAGGAAATTTGTGGCTCCTCTCAGATTCCCGAACTTTCTGCCACAGAAATATGAGGAACATGTGTTTTTTTAGCCAAATTTTGAGGTTTGCAAAGGATTCTGGGTAACAGAACCTGGTCCGAGCCCCGCAAGTCACCCCATCTTGGATTCCCCTAGGTCTCTAGTTTTCAGAAATGCACAGGTTTGGTAGGTTTTCCTAGGTGGCGGCTGAGCTACAGGCCAAAATCTACAGGTAGTCACTTCGCAAAAAACACCTCTGTTTTCTTCCAAAAATTTGGATGTGTCCACGTTGCGCTTTGGGGTGTTTCCTGTCGCGGGCGCTTTGCCTACCCACAAAAGTGAGGTATCATTTTTATCGGGAGACTTGGGGGAACGCTGGGTGGAAGGAAATTTGTGGCTCCTCTCAGATTCCAGAACTTTCTGCCACAGAAATGTGAGGAACATGTGTTTTTTTAGCCAAATTTTGAGGTTTGCAAAGGATTCTGGGTAACAGAACCTGGTCCGAGCCCCGCAAGTCACCCCATCTTGGATTCCCCTAGGTCTCTAGTTTTCAGAAATGCACAGGTTTGGTAGGTTTCCCTAGGTGCCGGCTGAGCTAGAGGCCAAAATCTACAGGTAGGCACTTCGCAAAAAACACCTCAGTTTTCTTCCAAAAATTTGGATGTGTCCACGTTGCGCTTTGGGGCGTTTCCTGTCGCGGGCGCTAGGCCTACCCACACAAGTGAGGTATCATTTTTATCGGGAGACTTGGGGGAACGCTGGGTGGAAGGAAATTTGTGGCTCCTCTCAGATTCCAGAACTTTCTGCCACAGAAATGTGAGGAACATGTGTTTTTTTAGCCAAATTTTGAGGTTTGCAAAGGATTCTGGGTAACAGAACCTGGTCCGAGCCCCGCAAGTCACCCCATCTTGGATTCCCCTAGGTCTCTAGTTTTCAGAAATGCACAGGTTTGGTCGGTTTTCCTAGGTGGCGGCTGAGCTACAGGCCAAAATCTACAGGTAGTCACTTCGCAAAAAACACCTCTGTTTTCTTCCAAAAATTTGGATGTGTCCACGTTGCGCTTTGGGGCGTTTCCTGTCGCAGGCGCTAGGCCTACCCACACAAGTGAGGTATCATTTTTATCGGGAGACTTGGGGGAACGCTGGGTGGAAGGAAATTTGTGGCTCCTCTCAGATTCCCGAACTTTCTGCCACAGAAATATGAGGAACATGTTTTTTTTTAGCCAAATTTTGAGGTTTGCAAAGGATTCTGGGTAACAGAACCTGGTCCGAGCCCCGCAAGTCACCCCATCTTGGATTCCCCTAGGTCTCTAGTTTTCAGAAATGCACAGGTTTGTTAGGTTTTCCTAGGTGGCGGCTGAGCTACAGGCCAAAATCTACAGGTAGTCACTTCGCAAAAAACACCTCTGTTTTCTTCCAAAACTTTGGATGTGTCCACGTTGCGCTTTGGGGCGTTTCCTGTCGCGGGCGCTTTGCCTACCCACACAAGTGAGGTATCATTTTTATCGGGAGACTTGGGGGAACGCTGGGTGGAAGGAAATTTGTGGCTCCTCTCAGATTCCAGAACTTTCTGCCACAGAAATGTGAGGAACATATGTTTTTTTAGCCAAATTTTGAGGTTTGCAAAGGATTCTGGGTAACAGAACCTGGTCCGAGCCCCGCAAGTCACCCCATCTTGGATTCCCCTAGGTCTCTAGTTTTCAGAAATGCACAGGTTTGGTAGGTTTCCCTAGGTGCCGGCTGAGCGAGAGGCCAAAATCTACAGGTAGGCACTTCGCAAAAAACACCTCAGTTTTCTTCCAAAAATTTGGATGTGTCCACGTTGCGCTTTGGGGCGTTTCCTGTCGCGGGCGCTAGGCCTACCCACACAAGTGAGGTATCATTTTTATCGGGAGACTTGGGGGAACGCTGGGTGGAAGGAAATTTGTGGCTCCTCTCAGATTCCAGAACTTTCTGCCACAGAAATGTGAGGAACATGTGTTTTTTTAGCCAAATTTTGAGGTTTGCAAAGGATTCTGGGTAACAGAACCTGGTCCGAGCCCCGCAAGTCACCCCATCTTGGATTCCCCTAGGTCTCTAGTTTTCAGAAATGCACATGTTTGGTCGGTTTTCCTAGGTGGCGGCTGAGCTACAGGCCAAAATCTACAGGTAGTCACTTCGCAAAAAACACCTCTGTTTTCTTCCAAAAATTTGGATGTGTCCACGTTGCGCTTTGGGGCGTTTCCTGTCGCGGGCGCTTTGCCTACCCACACAAGTGAGGTATAATTTTTATCGGGAGACTTGGGGGAACGCTGGGTGGAAGGAAATTTGTGGCTCCTCCCAGATTCCAGAACTTTCTGCCACAGAAATGTGAGGAACATGTGTTTTTTTAGCCAAATTTTGAGGTTTGCAAAGGATTCTGGGTAACAGAACCTGGTCCGAGCCCCGCAAGTCACCCCATCTTGGATTCCCCTAGGTCTCTAGTTTTCAGAAATGCACATGTTTGGTCGGTTTTCCTAGGTGGCGGCTGAGCTACAGGCCAAAATCTACAGGTAGTCACTTCGCAAAAAACACCTCTGTTTTCTTCCAAAAATTTGGATGTGTCCACGTTGCGCTTTGGGGCGTTTCCTGTCGCGGGCGCTTTGCCTACCCACACAAGTGAGGTATAATTTTTATCGGGAGACTTGGGGGAACGCTGGGTGGAAGGAAATTTGTGGCTCCCCTCAGATTCCAGAACTTTCTGCCACAGAAATGTGAGGAACATGTGTTTTTTTAGCCAAATTTTGAGGTTTGCAAAGGATTCTGAGTAACAGAACCTGGTCCGAGCCCCACAAGTCACCCTATCTTGGATTCCCCTAGGTCTCTAGTTTTCAGAAATGCACAGGTTTGGTAGGTTTCCCTAGGTGCCGGCTGAGCTAGAGGCCAAAATCTACAGGTAGGCACTTCGCAAAAAACACCTCTGTTTTCTTCCAAAAATTTGGATGTGTCCACGTTGCGCTTTGGGGCATTTCCTGTCGCGGGCGCTTTGCCTACCCACACAAGTGAGGTATCATTTTTATCGGGAGACTTGGGGGAACGCTGGGTGGAAGGAAATGTGTGGCTCCTCTCAGATTCCAGAACTTTCTGCCACAGAAATGTGAGGAACATGTGTTTTTTTAGCCACATTTTGAGGTTTGCAAAGGATTCTGGGTAACAGAACCTGGTCCGAGCCCCGCAGGTCACCCCTCCTTAGATTCCCCTAGGTCTCTAGTTTTCAGAAATGCACAGGTTTGGTAGGTTTCCCTAGGTGCTGGCTGAGCTAAAGGCCAAAATCTACAGGTAGGCACTTCGCAAAAAACACCTCTGTTTTCTTCCAAAAATTTGGATGTGTCCACGTTGCCCTTCGGGGTGTTTCCTGTCGCGGGCGCTAGGCCTACCCACACGAGTGAGGTATCATTTTTATCGGGAGACTTGGGGGAACGCTGGGTGGAAGGACATTTGTGGCTCCTCTCAGATTCCAGAACTTTCTGCCACAGAAATGTGAGGAACATGTGTTTTTTTAGCCAAATTTTGAGGTTTGCAAAGGATTCTGGGTAACAGAACCTGGTCCGAGCCCCGCAAGTCACCCCATCTTGGATTCCCCTAGGTCTCTAGTTTTCAGAAATGCACAGGTTTGGTCGGTTTTCCTAGGTGGCGGCTGAGCTACAGGCCAAAATCTACTGGTAGTCACTTCGCAAAAAACACCTCTGTTTTCTTCCAAAAATTTGGATGTGTCCACGTTGCGCTTTGGGGCGTTTCCTGTCGCGGGCGCTTTGCCTACCCACACAAGTGAGGTATAATTTTTATCGGGAGACTTGGGGGAACGCTGGGTGGAAGGAAATTTGTGGCTCCTCCCAGATTCCAGAACTTTCTGCCACAGAAATGTGAGGAACATGTGTTTTTTTAGCCAAATTTTGAGGTTTGCAAAGGATTCTGGGTAACAGAACCTGGTCCGAGCCCCGCAAGTCACCCCATCTTGGATTCCCGTAGGTCTCTAGTTTTCAGAAATGCACAGGTTTGGTAGGTTTCCCTAGGTGGCGGCTGAGCTACAAACCAAAATCTACAGGTAGTCACTTCGCAAAAAACACCTCTGTTTTCTTCCAAAAATTTGGATGTGTCCACGTTGCGCTTTGGGGCGTTTCCTGTCGCGTGCGCTTTGCCTACCCACACAAGTGAGGTATCATTTTTATCGGGAGACTTGGGGGAACGCTGGGTGGAAGGAAATTTGTGGCTCCTCTCAGATTCCAGAACTTTCTGCCACAGAAATGTGAGGAACATGTGTTTTTTTAGCCAAATTTTGAGGTTTGCAAAGGATTCTGGGTAACAGAACCTGGTCCGAGCCCCGCAAGTCACCCTATCTTGGATTCCCCTAGGTCTCTAGTTTTCAGAAATGCACAGGTTTGGTAGGTTTCCCTAGGTGCTGGCTGAGCTAGAGGCCAAAATCTACAGGTAGGCACTTCGCAAAAAACACCTCTGTTTTCTTCCAAAAATTTGGATGTGTCCACGTTGCGCTTTGGGGCGTTTCCTGTCGCGGGCGCTTTGCCTACCCACACAAGTGAGGTATCATTTTTATCGGGAGACTTGGGGGAACGCTGGGTGGAAGGAAATGTGTGGCTCCTCTCAGATTCCAGAACTTTCTGCCACAGAAATGTGAGGAACATGTGTTTTTTTAGCCACATTTTGAGGTTTGCAAAGGATTCTGGGTAACAGAACCTGGTCCGAGCCCCGCAGGTCACCCCTCCTTAGATTCCCCTAGGTCTCTAGTTTTCAGAAATGCACAGGTTTGGTAGGTTTCCCTAGGTGCTGGCTGAGCTAAAGGCCAAAATCTACAGGTAGGCACTTCGCAAAAAACACCTCTGTTTTCTTCCAAAAATTTGGATGTGTCCACGTTGCCCTTCGGGGTGTTTCCTGTCGCGGGCGCTAGGCCTACCCACACAAGTGAGGTATCATTTTTATCGGGAGACTTGGGGGAACGCTGGGTGGAAGGACATTTGTGGCTCCTCTCAGATTCCAGAACTTTCTGCCACAGAAATGTGAGGAACATGTGTTTTTTTAGCCAAATTTTGAGGTTTGCAAAGGATTCTGGGTAACAGAACCTGGTCCGAGCCCCGCAAGTCACCCCATCTTGGATTCCCCTAGGTCTCTAGTTTTCAGAAATGAACAGATTTGGACGGTTTTCCTAGGTGGCGGCTGAGCTACAGGCCAAAATCTACAGGTAGTCACTTCGCAAAAAACACCTCTGTTTTCTTCCAAAAATTTGGATGTGTCCACGTTGCGCTTTGGGGCGTTTCCTGTCGCGGGCGCTTTGCCTACCCACACAAGTGAGGTATAATTTTTATCGGGAGACTTGGGGGAACGCTGGGTGGAAGGAAATTTGTGGCTCCTCCCAGATTCCAGAACTTTCTGCCACAGAAATGTGAGGAACATGTGTTTTTTTAGCCAAATTTTGAGGTTTGCAAAGGATTCTGGGTAACAGAACCTGGTCCGAGCCCCGCAAGTCACCCCATCTTGGATTCCCGTAGGTCTCTAGTTTTCAGAAATGCACAGGTTTGGTAGGTTTCCCTAGGTGGCGGCTGAGCTACAGGCCAAAATCTACAGGTAATCACTTCGCAAAAAACACCTCTGTTTTCTTCCAAAAATTTGGATGTGTCCACGTTGCGCTTTGGGGCGTTTCCTGTCGCGGGCGCTTTGCCTACCCACACAAGTGAGGTATCATTTTTATCAGGAGACTTGGGGGAACGCTGGGTGGAAGGAAATTTGTGGCTCCTCTCAGATTCCAGAACTTTCTGCCACAGAAATGTGAGGAACATGTGTTTTTTTAGCCACATTTTGAGGTTTGCAAAGGATTCTGGGTAACAGAACCTGGTCCGAGCCCCGCAGGTCACCCCTCCTTAGATTCCCCTAGGTCTCTAGTTTTCAGAAATGTACAGGTTTGGTAGGTTTCCCTAGGTGCTGGCTGAGCTAAAGGCCAAAATCTACAGGTAGGCACTTCGCAAAAAACACCTCTGTTTTCTTCCAAAAATTTGGATGTGTCCACGTTGCCCTTCGGGGTGTTTCCTGTCGCGGGCGCTAGGCCTACCCACACGAGTGAGGTATCATTTTTATCGGGAGACTTGGGGGAACGCTGGGTGGAAGGACATTTGTGGCTCCTCTCAGATTCCAGAACTTTCTGCCACAGAAATGTGAGGAACATGTGTTTTTTTAGCCAAATTTTGAGGTTTGCAAAGGATTCTGGGTAACAGAACCTGGTCCGAGCCCCGCAAGTCACCCCATCTTGGATTCCCCTAGGTCTCTAGTTTTCAGAAATGAACAGATTTGGACGGTTTTCCTAGGTGGCGGCTGAGCTACAGGCCAAAATCTACTGGTAGTCACTTCGCAAAAAACACCTCTGTTTTCTTCCAAAAATTTGGATGTGTCCACGTTGCGCTTTGGGGCGTTTCCTGTCGCGGGCGCTTTGCCTACCCACACAAGTGAGGTATAATTTTTATCGGGAGACTTGGGGGAACGCTGGGTGGAAGGAAATTTGTGGCTCCTCCCAGATTCCAGAACTTTCTGCCACAGAAATGTGAGGAACATGTGTTTTTTTAGCCAAATTTTGAGGTTTGCAAAGGATTCTGGGTAACAGAACCTGGTCCGAGCCCCGCAAGTCACCCCATCTTGGATTCCCGTAGGTCTCTAGTTTTCAGAAATGCACAGGTTTGGTAGGTTTCCCTAGGTGGCGGCTGAGCTACAGGCCAAAATCTACAGGTAATCACTTCGCAAAAAACACCTCTGTTTTCTTCCAAAAATTTGGATGTGTCCACGTTGCGCTTTGGGGCGTTTCCTGTCGCGGGCGCTTTGCCTACCCACACAAGTGAGGTATCATTTTTATCAGGAGACTTGGGGGAACGCTGGGTGGAAGGAAATTTGTGGCTCCTCTCAGATTCCAGAACTTTCTGCCACAGAAATGTGAGGAACATGTGTTTTTTTAGCCACATTTTGAGGTTTGCAAAGGATTCTGGGTAACAGAACCTGGTCCGAGCCCCGCAGGTCACCCCTCCTTAGATTCCCCTAGGTCTCTAGTTTTCAGAAATGTACAGGTTTGGTAGGTTTCCCTAAGTGCTGGCTGAGCTAAAGGCCAAAATCTACAGGTAGGCACTTCGCAAAAAACACCTCTGTTTTCTTCCAAAAATTTGGATGTGTCCACGTTGCCCTTCGGGGTGTTTCCTGTCGCGGGCGCTAGGCCTACCCACACGAGTGAGGTATCATTTTTATCGGGAGACTTGGGGGAACGCTGGGTGGAAGGACATTTGTGGCTCCTCTCAGATTCCAGAACTTTCTGCCACAGAAATGTGAGGAACATGTGTTTTTTTAGCCACATTTTGAGGTTTGCAAAGGATTCTGGGTAACAGAACCTGGTCCGAGCCCCGCAGGTCACCCCTCCTTAGATTCCCCTAGGTCTCTAGTTTTCAGAAATGTACAGGTTTGGTAGGTTTCCCTAGGTGCTGGCTGAGCTAAAGGCCAAAATCTACAGGTAGGCACTTCGCAAAAAACACCTCTGTTTTCTTCCAAAAATTTGGATGTGTCCACGTTGCGCTTTGGGGCGTTTCCTGTCGCGGGCGCTTTGCCTACCCACACAAGTGAGGTATCATTTTTATCGGGAGACTTGGGGGAACGCTGGGTGGAAGGAAATTTGTGGCTCCTCTCAGATTCCAGAACTTTCTGCCACAGGAATATGAGGAACATGTGTTTTTTTAGCCAAATTTTGAGGTTTGCAAAGGATTCTGGGTAACAGAACCTGGTCCGAGCCCCGCAAGTCACCCCATCTTGGATTCCCCTAGGTCTCTAGTTTTCAGAAATGCACAGGTTTGGTCGGATTTCCTAGGTGGCGGCTGAGCTACAGGCCAAAATCTACAGGTAGTCACTTCGCAAAAAACACCTATGTTTTCTTCCAAAAATTTGGATGTGTCCACGTTGCGCTTTGGGGCGTTTCCTGTCGCGGGCGCTTTGCCTACCCACACAAGTGAGGTATCATTTTTATCGGGAGACTTGGGGAAACGCTGGGTGGAAGGAAATTTGTGGCTCCTCTCAGATTCCAGAACTTTCTGCCACAGAAATGTGAGGAACATGTGTTTTTTTAGCCAAATTTTGAGGTTTGCAAAGGATTCTGGGTAACAGAACCTGGTCCGAGCCCCGCAAGTCACCCCATCTTGGATTCCCCTAGGTCTCTAGTTTTCAGAAATGCACATGTTTGGTCGGTTTTCCTAGGTGGCGGCTGAGCTACAGGCCAAAATCTACAGGTAGTCACTTCGCAAAAAACACCTCTGTTTTCTTCCAAAAATTTGGATGTGTCCACGTTGCGCTTTGGGGCGTTTCCTGTCGCGGGCGCTTTGCCTACCCACACAAGTGAGGTATAATTTTTATCGGGAGACTTGGGGGAACGCTGGGTGGAAGGAAATTTGTGGCTCCTCCCAGATTCCAGAACTTTCTGCCACAGAAATGTGAGGAACATGTGTTTTTTTAGCCAAATTTTGAGGTTTGCAAAGGATTCTGGGTAACAGAACCTGGTCCGAGCCCCGCAAGTCACCCCATCTTGGATTCCCCTAGGTCTCTAGTTTTCAGAAATGCACATGTTTGGTCGGTTTTCCTAGGTGGCGGCTGAGCTACAGACCAAAATCTACAGGTAGTCACTTCGCAAAAAACACCTCTGTTTTCTTCCAAAAATTTGGATGTGTCCACGTTGCGCTTTGGGGCGTTTCCTGTCGCGGGCGCTTTGCCTACCCACACAAGTGAGGTATAATTTTTATCGGGAGACTTGGGGGAACGCTGGGTGGAAGGAAATTTGTGGCTCCCCTCAGATTCCAGAACTTTCTGCCACAGAAATGTGAGGAACATGTGTTTTTTTAGCCAAATTTTGAGGTTTGCAAAGGATTCTGGGTAACAGAACCTGGTCCGAGCCCCACAAGTCACCCTATCTTGGATTCCCCTAGGTCTCTAGTTTTCAGAAATGCACAGGTTTGGTAGGTTTCCCTAGGTGCCGGCTGAGCTAGAGGCCAAAATCTACAGGTAGGCACTTCGCAAAAAACACCTCTGTTTTCTTCCAAAAATTTGGATGTGTCCACGTTGCGCTTTGGGGCGTTTCCTGTCGCGGGCGCTTTGCCTACCCACACAAGTGAGGTATCATTTTTATCGGGAGACTTGGGGGAACGCTGGGTGGAAGGAAATGTGTGGCTCCTCTCAGATTCCAGAACTTTCTGCCACAGAAATGTGAGGAACATGTGTTTTTTTAGCCACATTTTGAGGTTTGCAAAGGATTCTGGGTAACAGAACCTGGTCCGAGCCCCGCAGGTCACCCCTCCTTAGATTCCCCTAGGTCTCTAGTTTTCAGAAATGCACAGGTTTGGTAGGTTTCCCTAGGTGCTGGCTGAGCTAAAGGCCAAAATCTACAGGTAGGCACTTCGCAAAAAACACCTCTGTTTTCTTCCAAAAATTTGGATGTGTCCACGTTGCCCTTCGGGGTGTTTCCTGTCGCGGGCGCTAGGCCTACCCACACGAGTGAGGTATCATTTTTATCGGGAGACTTGGGGGAACGCTGGGTGGAAGGACATTTGTGGCTCCTCTCAGATTCCAGAACTTTCTGCCACAGAAATGTGAGGAACATGTGTTTTTTTAGCCAAATTTTGAGGTTTGCAAAGGATTCTGGGTAACAGAACCTGGTCCGAGCCCCGCAAGTCACCCCATCTTGGATTCCCCTAGGTCTCTAGTTTTCAGAAATGCACAGGTTTGGTCGGTTTTCCTAGGTGGCGGCTGAGCTACAGGCCAAAATCTACTGGTAGTCACTTCGCAAAAAACACCTCTGTTTTCTTCCAAAAATTTGGATGTGTCCACGTTGCGCTTTGGGGCGTTTCCTGTCGCGGGCGCTTTGCCTACCCACACAAGTGAGGTATAATTTTTATCGGGAGACTTGGGGGAACGCTGGGTGGAAGGAAATTTGTGGCTCCTCCCAGATTCCAGAACTTTCTGCCACAGAAATGTGAGGAACATGTGTTTTTTTAGCCAAATTTTGAGGTTTGCAAAGGATTCTGGGTAACAGAACCTGGTCCGAGCCCCGCAAGTCACCCCATCTTGGATTCCCGTAGGTCTCTAGTTTTCAGAAATGCACAGGTTTGGTAGGTTTCCCTAGGTGGCGGCTGAGCTACAAACCAAAATCTACAGGTAGTCACTTCGCAAAAAACACCTCTGTTTTCTTCCAAAAATTTGGATGTGTCCACGTTGCGCTTTGGGGCGTTTCCTGTCGCGTGCGCTTTGCCTACCCACACAAGTGAGGTATCATTTTTATCGGGAGACTTGGGGGAACGCTGGGTGGAAGGAAATTTGTGGCTCCTCTCAGATTCCAGAACTTTCTGCCACAGAAATGTGAGGAACATGTGTTTTTTTAGCCACATTTTGAGGTTTGCAAAGGATTCTGGGTAACAGAACCTGGTCCGAGCCCCGCAAGTCACCCTATCTTGGATTCCCCTAGGTCTCTAGTTTTCAGAAATGCACAGGTTTGGTAGGTTTCCCTAGGTGCTGGCTGAGCTAGAGGCCAAAATCTACAGGTAGGCACTTCGCAAAAAACACCTCTGTTTTCTTCCAAAAATTTGGATGTGTCCACGTTGCGCTTTGGGGCGTTTCCTGTCGCGGGCGCTTTGCCTACCCACACAAGTGAGGTATCATTTTTATCGGGAGACTTGGGGGAACGCTGGGTGGAAGGAAATGTGTGGCTCCTCTCAGATTCCAGAACTTTCTGCCACAGAAATGTGAGGAACATGTGTTTTTTTAGCCACATTTTGAGGTTTGCAAAAGATTCTGGGTAACAGAACCTGGTCCGAGCCCCGCAGGTCACCCCTCCTAAGATTCCCCTAGGTCTCTAGTTTTCAGAAATGCACAGGTTTGGTAGGTTTCCCTAGGTGCTGGCTGAGCTAAAGGCCAAAATCTACAGGTAGGCACTTCGCAAAAAACACCTCTGTTTTCTTCCAAAAATTTGGATGTGTCCACGTTGCCCTTCGGGGTGTTTCCTGTCGCGGGCGCTAGGCCTACCCACACAAGTGAGGTATCATTTTTATCGGGAGACTTAGGGGAACGCTGGGTGGAAGGACATTTGTGGCTCCTCTCAGATTCCAGAACTTTCTGCCACAGAAATGTGAGGAACATGTGTTTTTTTAGCCAAATTTTGAGGTTTGCAAAGGATTCTGGGTAACAGAACCTGGTCCGAGCCCCGCAAGTCACCCCATCTTGGATTCCCCTAGGTCTCTAGTTTTCAGAAATGAACAGATTTGGACGGTTTTCCTAGGTGGCGGCTGAGCTACAGGCCAAAATCTACAGGTAGTCACTTCGCAAAAAACACCTCTGTTTTCTTCCAAAAATTTGGATGTGTCCACGTTGCGCTTTGGGGCGTTTCCTGTCGCGGGCGCTTTGCCTACCCACACAAGTGAGGTATAATTTTTATCGGGAGACTTGGGGGAACGCTGGGTGGAAGGAAATTTGTGGCTCCTCCCAGATTCCAGAACTTTCTGCCACAGAAATGTGAGGAACATGTGTTTTTTTAGCCAAATTTTGAGGTTTGCAAAGGATTCTGGGTAACAGAACCTGGTCCGAGCCCCGCAAGTCACCCCATCTTGGATTCCCGTAGGTCTCTAGTTTTCAGAAATGCACAGGTTTGGTAGGTTTCCCTAGGTGGCGGCTGAGCTACAGGCCAAAATCTACAGGTAATCACTTCGCAAAAAACACCTCTGTTTTCTTCCAAAAATTTGGATGTGTCCACGTTGCGCTTTGGGGCGTTTCCTGTCGCGGGCGCTTTGCCTACCCACACAAGTGAGGTATCATTTTTATCAGGAGACTTGGGGGAACGCTGGGTGGAAGGAAATGTGTGGCTCCTCTCAGATTCCAGAACTTTCTGCCACAGAAATGTGAGGAACATGTGTTTTTTTAGCCACATTTTGAGGTTTGCAAAGGATTCTGGGTAACAGAACCTGGTCCGAGCCCCGCAGGTCACCCCTCCTTAGATTCCCCTAGGTCTCTAGTTTTCAGAAATGTACAGGTTTGGTAGGTTTCCCTAGGTGCTGGCTGAGCTAAAGGCCAAAATCTACAGGTAGGCACTTCGCAAAAAACACCTCTGTTTTCTTCCAAAAATTTGGATGTGTCCACGTTGCCCTTCGGGGTGTTTCCTGTCGCGGGCGCTAGGCCTACCCACACGAGTGAGGTATCATTTTTATCGGGAGACTTGGGGGAACGCTGGGTGGAAGGACATTTGTGGCTCCTCTCAGATTCCAGAACTTTCTGCCACAGAAATGTGAGGAACATGTGTTTTTTTAGCCAAATTTTGAGGTTTGCAAAGGATTCTGGGTAACAGAACCTGGTCCGAGCCCCGCAAGTCACCCCATCTTGGATTCCCGTAGGTCTCTAGTTTTCAGATATGCACAGGTTTGGTAGGTTTCCCTAGGTGGCGGCTGAGCTACAGGCCAAAATCTACAGGTAATCACTTCGCAAAAAACACCTCTGTTTTCTTCCAAAAATTTGGATGTGTCCACGTTGCGCTTTGGGGCGTTTCCTGTCGCGGGCGCTTTGCCTACCCACACAAGTGAGGTATCATTTTTATCAGGAGACTTGGGGGAACGCTGGGTGGAAGGAAATTTGTGGCTCCTCTCAGATTCCAGAACTTTCTGCCACAGAAATGTGAGGAACATGTGTTTTTTTAGCCACATTTTGAGGTTTGCAAAGGATTCTGGGTAACAGAACCTGGTCCGAGCCCCGCAGGTCACCCCTCCTTAGATTCCCCTAGGTCTCTAGTTTTCAGAAATGTACAGGTTTGGTAGGTTTCCCTAGGTGCTGGCTGAGCTAAAGGCCAAAATCTACAAGTAGGCACTTCGCAAAAAACACCTCTGTTTTCTTCCAAAAATTTGGATGTGTCCACGTTGCGCTTTGGGGCGTTTCCTGTCGCGGGCGCTAGGCCTACCCACACAAGTGAGGTATCATTTTTATCGGGAGACTTGGGGGAACGCTGGGTGGAAGGAAATTTGTGGCTCCTCTCAGATTCCAGAACTTTCTGCCACAGGAATATGAGGAACATGTGTTTTTTTAGCCAAATTTTGAGGTTTGCAAAGGATTCTGGGTAACAGAACCTGGTCCGAGCCCCGCAAGTCACCCCATCTTGGATTCCCCTAGGTCTCTAGTTTTCAGAAATGCACAGGTTTGGTCGGTTTTCCCAGGTGGCGGCTGAGCTACAGGCCAAAATCTACAGGTAGTCACTTCGCAAAAAACACCTATGTTTTCTTCCAAAAATTTTGATGTGTCCACGTTGCGCTTTGGGGCGTTTCCTGTCGCGGGCGCTTTGCCTACCCACACAAGTGAGGTATCATTTTTATCAGGAGACTTGGGGGAACGCTGGGTGGAAGGAAATTTGTGGCTCCTCTCAGATTCCAGAACTTTCTGCCACAGAAATGTGAGGAACATGTGTTTTTTTAGCCACATTTTGAGGTTTGCAAAGGATTCTGGGTAACAGAACCTGGTCCGAGCCCCGCAGGTCACCCCTCCTTAGATTCCCCTAGGTCTCTAGTTTTCAGAAATGTACAGGTTTGGTAGGTTTCCCTAGGTGCTGGCTGAGCTAAAGGCCAAAATCTACAGGTAGGCACTTCGCAAAAAACACCTCTGTTTTCTTCCAAAAATTTGGATGTGTCCACGTTGCGCTTTGGGGCGTTTCCTGTCGCGGGCGCTAGGCCTACCCACACAAGTGAGGTATCATTTTTATCGGGAGACTTGGGGGAACGCTGGGTGGAAGGAAATTTGTGGCTCCTCTCAGATTCCAGAACTTTCTGCCACAGGAATATGAGGAACATGTGTTTTTTTAGCCAAATTTTGAGGTTTGCAAAGGATTCTGGGTAACAGAACCTGGTCCGAGCCCCGCAAGTCACCCCATCTTGGATTCCCCTAGGTCTCTAGTTTTCAGAAATGCACAGGTTTGGTCGGTTTTCCTAGGTGGCGGCTGAGCTACAGGCCAAAATCTACAGGTAGTCACTTCGCAAAAAACACCTATGTTTTCTTCCAAAAATTTTGATGTGTCCACGTTGCGCTTTGGGGCGTTTCCTGTCGCGGGCGCTTTGCCTACCCACACAAGTGAGGTATCATTTTTATCGGGAGACTTGGGGAAACGCTGGGTGGAAGGAAATTTGTGGCTCCTCTCAGATTCCAGAACTTTCTGCCACAGAAATGTGAGGAACATGTGTTTTTTTAGCCACATTTTGAGGTTTGCAAAGGATTCTGGGTAACAGAACCTGGTCCGAGCCCCGCAGGTCACCCCTCCTTAGATTCCCCTAGGTCTCTAGTTTTCAGAAATGTACAGGTTTGGTAGGTTTCCCTAGGTGCTGGCTGAGCTAAAGGCCAAAATCTACAGGTAGGCACTTCGCAAAAAACACCTCTGTTTTCTTCCAAAAATTTGGATGTGTCCACGTTGCGCTTTGGGGCATTTCCTGTCGCGGGCGCTAGGCCTACCCACACAAGTGAGGTATCATTTTTATCGGGAGACTTGGGGGAACGCTGGGTGGAAGGAAATTTGTGGCTCCTCTCAGATTCCAGAACTTTCTGCCACAGGAATATGAGGAACATGTGTTTTTTTAGCCAAATTTTGAGGTTTGCAAAGGATTCTGGGTAACAGAACCTGGTCCGAGCCCCGCAAGTCACCCCATCTTGGATTCCCCTAGGTCTCTAGTTTTCAGAAATGCACAGGTTTGGTAGGTTTCCCTAGGTGCCGGCTGAGCTAGAGGCCAAAATCTACAGGTAGGCACTTCGCAAAAAACACCTCAGTTTTCTTCCAAAAATTTGGATGTGTCCACGTTGCGCTTTGGGGCGTTTCCTGTCGCGGGCGCTATGCCTACCCACACAAGTGAGGTATCATTTTTATCGGGAGACTTGGGGGAACGCTGGGTGGAAGGAAATTTGTGGCTCCTCTCAGATTCCAGAACTTTCTGCCACAGAAATGTGAGGAACATGTGTTTTTTTAGCCAAATTTTGAGGTTTGCAAAGGATTCTGGGTAACAGAACCTGGTCCGAGCCCCGCAAGTCACCCCATCTTGGATTCCCCTAGGTCTCTAGTTTTCAGAAATGCACAGGTTTGGTCGGTTTTCCTAGGTGGCGGCTGAGCTACAGGCCAAAATCTACAGGTAGTCACTTCGCAAAAAACACCTATGTTTTCTTCCAAAAATTTGGATGTGTCCACGTTGCGCTTTGGGGCATTTCCTGTCGCGGGCGCTAGGCCTACCCACACAAGTGAGGTATCATTTTTATCGGGAGACTTGGGGGAACGCTGGGTGGAAGGAAATTTGTGGCTCCTCTCAGATTCCAGAACTTTCTGCCACAGGAATATGAGGAACATGTGTTTTTTTAGCCAAATTTTGAGGTTTGCAAAGGATTCTGGGTAACAGAACCTGGTCCGAGCCCCGCAAGTCACCCCATCTTGGATTCCCCTAGGTCTCTAGTTTTCAGAAATGCACAGGTTTGGTAGGTTTCCCTAGGTGCCGGCTGAGCTAGAGGCCAAAATCTACAGGTAGGCACTTCGCAAAAAACACCTCAGTTTTCTTCCAAAAATTTGGATGTGTCCACGTTGCGCTTTGGGGCGTTTCCTGTCGCGGGCGCTATGCCTACCCACACAAGTGAGGTATCATTTTTATCGGGAGACTTGGGGGAACGCTGGGTGGAAGGAAATTTGTGGCTCCTCTCTGATTCCAGAACTTTCTGCCACAGAAATGTGAGGAACATGTGTTTTTTTAGCCAAATTTTGAGGTTTGCAAAGGATTCTGGGTAACAGAACCTGGTCCGAGCCCCGCAAGTCACCCCATCTTGGATTCCCCTAGGTCTCTAGTTTTCAGAAATGCACAGGTTTGGTCGGTTTTCCTAGGTGGCGGCTGAGCTACAGGCCAAAATCTACAGGTAGTCACTTCGCAAAAAACACCTATGTTTTCTTCCAAAAATTTGGATGTGTCCACGTTGCGCTTTGGGGCGTTTCCTGTCGCGGGCGCTTTGCCTACCCACACAAGTGAGGTATCATTTTTATCGGGAGACTTGGGGAAACGCTGGGTGGAAGGAAATTTGTGGCTCCTCCCAGATTCCAGAACTTTCTGCCACAGAAATGTGAGGAACATGTGTTTTTTTAGCCAAATTTTGAGGTTTGCAAAGGATTCTGGGTAACAGAACCTGGTCCGAGCCCCGCAAGTCACCCCATCTTGGATTCCCCTAGGTCTCTAGTTTTCAGAAAGGCACAGGTTTGGTAGGTTTCCCTAGGTGCCGGCTGAGCTAGAGGCCAAAATCTACAGGTAGGCACTTCGCAAAAAACACCTCTGTTTTCTTCCAAAAATTTGGATGTGTCCACGTTGCGCTTTGGGGCGTTTCCTGTCGCGGGCGCTTTGCCTACCCACACAAGTGAGGTATAATTTTTATCGGGAGACTTGGGGGAACGCTGGGTGGAAGGAAATTTGTGGCTCCTCTCAGATTCCAGAACTTTCTGCCACAGAAATGTGAGGAACATGTGTTTTTTTAGCCACATTTTGAGGTTTGCAAAGGATTCTGGGTAACAGAACCTGGTCCGAGCCCCACAGGTCACCCCTCCTTAGATTCCCCTAGGTCTCTAGTTTTCAGAAATGCACAGGTTTGGTAGGTTTCCCTAGGTGCTGGCTGAGCTAAAGGCCAAAATCTACAGGTAGGCACTTCGCAAAAAACACCTCTGTTTTCTTCCAAAAATGTGGATGTGTCCACGTTGCCCTTCGGGGTGTTTCCTGTCGCGGGCGCTAGGCCTACCCACACAAGTGAGGTATCATTTTTATCGGGAGACTTGGGGGAACGCTGAGTGGAAGGACATTTGTGGCTCCTCTCAGATTCCAGAACTTTCTGCCAAAGAAATGTGAGGAACATGTGTTTTTTTTAGCCAAATTTTGAGGTTTGCAAAGGATTCTGGGTAACAGAACCTGGTCCGAGCCACACAAGTTACCCCTCCTTGGATTCCCCTAGGTCTCTAGTTTTCAGAAATGCACAGGTTTGGTAGGTTTCCCTAGGTGCCGGCTGAGCTAGAGGCCAAAATCTACAGGTAGGCACTTCACAAAAAACACCTCTGTTTTCTTCCAAAAATTTGGATGCGCTTTGGGGCGTTTCCTGTCGCGGGCGCTAGGCCTACCCACACAAGTGAGGTATCTTTTTTTTCGGGAGACTTGGGGGAACATAGATTAGCAAAACAAGTGTTATTGCCCCTTGTCTTTCTCTACATTTTTTCCTTCCAAATATAGGAGAGTGTGTAAAAAAGACATCTATTTGAGAAATGCCCTGTAATTCACATGCTAGTTTGGTCACCCCGGTATTCAGATATGTGCAAATAACCACTGCTCCTCAACACCTTATCTTGTGCCCTTTTTGGAAATACAAAGGTTTTCTTGATAGCAATTTTTTACTCTTTATATTTCAGCAAATGAATTGCTGTATACCCGGTATAGAATGAAAACGCACGTCAGGGTGCAGCTCATTTATTGGCTCTGGGTTCCTTGGGTTCTTGATGAACCTACAAGCCCTATATATCCCCGCAACCAGAGGAGTCCAGCAGACGTAACGGTATATTGCTTTCGATAATCTGACATTGCAGGGAAAAGTTACAGAGTAAAACGTAGAGAAACATTTATGTTTTTTTCACCTCAATTTCAATATTTTTCTTTTTCAGTTGTTATTTTCTGTAGGAAACCCTTGTAGGATCTACACAAATGACCCCTTGCTGAATTCAGAATTTTGTCTACTTTTCAGAAATGTTTAGGTTTCTGGGATCCAGCATTGGTTTCATGCCCATTTCTGTTGCTGACTGGAAGGAGGCTGAAAGCACAAAAAATTGCAAAAATGGGGTATGTCCCAGTAAAATGCCAAAATTGTGTTGAAAAATTGGGTTTTCTGAATCAAGTCTGCCTGTTCCTGAAAGCTGGGAAGCTGCTAAGTTTAGCACCGCAAACCCTTTGTTGATGCCATTTTCAGGGGAAAAACCACAAGTCTTCTTCTGCAGCCACTTTTTCCAATTGTTTTGAAAAAAACGAAATTTTCACTGTATTTTGGCCAATTTCTTTGCCTCCTTCAAGGGAACCCACAAAGTCTGGGTACCTCTAGAATCCCTAGGATGTTGGTAAAAAAGGACGCAAATTTGGCTTGGTTAGCTTATGTGGACAAAACGTTATGAGGGCCTAAGCGCGAACTGCCCCAAATAGGCAAAAAAAGGCCTGGCACAGGAGGGGGAAAAGGCCTGGCAGCGAAGGGGTTAAAGAAAGCCTGATGGCCCATAACATGGGCCTGTTATGCGCAAAATGGAAAAGGTTCACACACCACTGTGTTTCCAAGAAACTGGACCCTGTAAAGAACACTGTACAGGAAATTATCTGTTTCCTCTCACACATGCAGAAATCAGGCCATGCCTATCTCCATTTGCCTACACTTAGCTTCAATTGCAGCCTGCTAGCAAAAACAGGGAGCACATGACCCTCCTTAGAATGCTGGTTGTTAAGGCCTTCATGGGAGTTCTCAAGAGGGTTATACAACCCTAGAGGGCAACGGGCTCTCATATGGAATTTCATAGCAGTCCTCACCAGACTCATAGGACCACCTTTTGAACCTCTACATTCGTACAGTCAGTTCTTGTCCTGGAAGGTGGTCATCCTGGTGACCATTACCTCTCCCAGATGCAATAGAGAAATGCAAGTGCTCACTCTACAAAAGCCCTTTATCCACACCCTGAACAGCTCTCAGGTCTAGGGGTGCAAACAGTCCATTAATGTAATGTTCACATTGCCATGGTCGTCAATGTCAGTTCAATCCTGTATTATTTGGGGATCATCATCAGGACTAACAGTGTATATGTGGTGCAAGAGAAATTCATGTAAAAGGATATCCAAGAATTCAATTTTCTAAGGATATCGAGAGAGTCTTATGTTTGAGTAGACAATTATCACTCTCAATATTGTTCTATTGCCTTCTGTTTTTCACACAAATGCCCCTTCTACTTTGTATTGTTCAATGTGTGTTCATCCATACAGTTGTGAAACGTACTGTCAGTGCACACAATGTTATACTAAATGCATGGGTCAAATTTTTGTTTGTTTCTCCTGTCATTAATGCATTTGACCTATTCCAGTACTGCTCAGCTCTAAAAATGTTGTTCATTGTTCCAATTGGAACCTCTGTTTTTGTTGTGATCATTTACAAAGCCAGGCGCACCTGCATCCAGGACAACATCAAATTGCAGACTTAGACGTGTAAAGGTACCAGGCCTTTTCCATCCCAGTATCTTGAACAACATTCCTGTATCCACCTGGACCACCGCAAACCTACTCCAATTTAGGAAAGAGGTGAAGACGCACCTCTTTCAAGAATACTACATTACAGTGCATTAACTATCCACAGCTCAACTACCTCTTTTATCACTTGTTGACTTTAAGCACTTTTCATTTATCAAAGTAAAACATTGGATTAGACATTGTTACTTCACTTCTGGGTATCTGTTAAGTGATGAATTTCTGTACTGCCATACTGCTTTCGCTAGTTTGGGGGTACACAAGCTTATCAGAGAAGCCTTTGACTGCTCATCATTGCTGCCCTTTAGAGTCAAGGGCTGACTTATTTATATTTGACCCAGTTGCAGAGCCATAGTAGGATGAGCCCGGGGACATCAGAGTCAAGCAATTACATCCCCCATGGTTGTGGACCAGTAGCCTATGTAAATAGTAAGCTGTGGTCCCTAAAGTGTCTCTTTTAGGAAATCTGATAGACTTGAGTGTATGGCTTTAAGAAAATGGATTATTACTCAATGTGGGCGCCTTCAAGGAATAATCACAACCCTTGTCAGGGTGAACCCTTAAATTCAAAAAAGTAACCTGAGCTCAACTCCCTAGCTATGGCACCCAGCAGCTAAGCTTAATTAGGGCAATGTGTAAAGTATTTTGCAGTACCAAAACAGTATTAAAGCCAAAGCACCAATCAATACAATGCCAAACTGAATTAGAAATCTAGGTAAATTGCAATGAATACAATTACACCAAATGACAAAAACTTAATAAGTGGGCCCGGAGATAGGAACTTTTGAGGTTTAAAGTGAAAATAGCACCAAATAATACCAAGCATCAAGGAGGGGCAACTGATCGTCATAGACCACGTTTTAGGTGTAGATACAGGCTGACTGAAAGAGCACAAGTCGGATACACCATCCAGGTTTGACCCAGTCTGAGGTTTTATTTTGAGTCTTAGTGCTTAATTTATACATTGGCGGATGGAGTATCATCCCTCAGCATGGCAGAGTACTTTACGACTGCCATGTGGAGGGTAAACTATCAGTCATATTTAGAAATGTCAGTCTAGCCAACGGACATCTCTAGCATTTCCTGGAACATGACGGGCCGTACATCAAACGTTCAAGTTTTTTTATTTTCAAAAATAAAACCCCAAAGATGTATTTTGTTTTTAAAAATACAAAAAATGGCCCCCTCACCACTGCAGCCATCTTTCATGGTGAGTGGGATATTTTGCAGATTTTACTGCCCCTTGCCTTCAGAGTTTTCCTGGTGGTGATGAACACTTCCAGAACTTCTTCCCCAAAAAAGGAAACTGGCCTTTGATGAGGAATCTTCCTCCAAGTCTTCCTCCCCAGAGCTTGCACCAATGAAGCAAAAGGACAGAGCCACCAGTCCTTTTCCTCTGCCAAAACACCCTCCTGTACTTCCGCCACACCCTTCTCCGCCACCTATGTGGCCATACACACCACCCCCACTGCCTTATCCAGAGTCAACAGAGGGGTCCCCTCTGTCAGACTCAGGCAGTCCTTATGGCTCCTTTGACCCTTATGATCAGTTGCCAGGGACAGGTCCCACTGACAGGTGATCCTACATTTGGAACCCTATCTTGTAAGGGACTCACCCCCTGACAACACCATACCTATCATGAGGTAATTCAAAGAGCCGGAGCCTTTCATAAAGTGGACATGCGTGTCACCCAAGAGGACAATTGCTTCCTTGTGGAAAATGCACCATCCGTTTTTTAGCGGTGTTCAGGGGCTTGCTGAAGTTTGCTTTAGAAAACTTTAAGGAGCCTATCAAAGCCATACCCTAAGGTTTGAAAAGACCTTCAGACACTTCTCTAGTGATCTGGTATACATCAAGGGCCAGTTTTCTTCAGACTCTCTGCTAGTTAACACCTCCCACAAGCGCCCCTCTAGCCAGGCCACTGGTGATGCAAAAGATTGTTTTGGTTGGCAAGAGGGTAGCAGTGGGAGCAGCAAGTCATTGTCAAATAGCCAATTCTGTGGCACTCCTATAATAATACAAAAGGGTCTAGTAGGAGGGAGATGTGAAAACTCCTTAAACATTTCCCAGACGAGTACAAGTGGAGATACTGTCTGACGGTACAAGTAATCTCTTCACTTTGCTTTAGAGGCTACTGACACAACCTCTATAGGCCTTATCTTCATCTTCAGGTGCCATGCCTAGCTCCACATATTTGGGTTCAACCCAAAAGCCAGCAACATCTCCCCAACCCCCTGTTAGACGGGAGCACATTTTGGGCCCTCAGGGTGTGAGATGCTGGCTGGGAAAAAATGTTTTATATACGGAGACAGCAAAGTTCATGGAGGTGATCAAAATCACACCTTCCAGGAGCTCCTTTCATAAACAGCAGCCCTTTAAAGAAATAAAGGCAAGCACACTCATGCTAGCGAGACCAGCAGTTCTTCCATCAGCATGCTAGGAGGGGATACAACAGAGGCTCCTACGGGAGTAAAAATAGAAGTAAGGGCAGGAGAACTGCATCATCCAAACAGTCACTTGCCCCTCTTCCCCCAGTGGCACGCCCATTGTCGGGGAGGATATACAACTTCCTCTCTCTTTGGGAGGAAATCACTTTTGATAAGTGAGTTCTAGCAGTGGTCTAAAATGTCTCATGCCTCGAACTACACACATGGCTTCCCAGCATTCCAACCTGTACAGACACGCTCAGCAAAGAAGACCCCCCTTCACAAAAGGGTGTCATAGAGACATGTCCCCTGCCACATCAAGGGAGCTGCTTCTACTCTTTTTTCTTCTCATCCACAAAAAGGACATTTGTAACAGGCCTATCCAGAACGTTAGGCCTTTCAGAATATTTTTGCATGACAGCTTAGCAGGATGTCATCCTTCTCTTTCAAAAGGGCAATTTCATGATGACACATGATATTAAGAACATCTGTTTCCACATACCCATTGACCCTGCACATCGACTGTACCTTCTGTTTGTGAACAACATTACCAATTCAAAGTGCTTCCTTTCAGGGTCACCACAGCTCCAAGAATGTTTACAAAGTACCTAGCAATGGTTGCTGTGTATTTGCAAAGGAAAGGCATTCATGTCTTCAATGATTGGCTGAAGAATAGCAGCAGCAAGCTGCAGTGTCTAGCCAACACAGCTAAAGACAAACAGCGGTGACCCGGCTCCACAGCCTAGAGTTCACCATAAAAGCCACCAAATCACACCTGCAACCTCTGCAGATACAGCCATTTCTAGGTTTTATGTTGGACACAGTCCGGGGAAAGCTTGCACCACCCAATAGAGAGTAGCAATTTTTCAGCCTCTATTACCTCTTTTTCAGCCCAGACATCAGCCCACTGTAAGAACAGTGATGCATCTCAAAAGATGGTGACTTCATGTATCTCCATTGTCGCCGATGCAAGACATCATATGTACTCCCTGCAAGAGTGCCTCATGGCTCAATAATCTCAAACAAAGGATCACTGGGAAGATCAAGTATTGGTTCAGAACAGGGCTCATAACTCTTTGCAGTGGTGGAACAGCTACAATCTGTTGTAAAGCAGGTTTTTTGCAGAACCTGTACTGAAGGTGACTATTACAAGAGACATCACTCTTTCTGGGTGGAGTGTGCAGTTCAACAACAGCACCATTTAGGAGATGTGACCCTCTCAACAGTATGGTCGCCACATTTCCTACCTGGAGCTGCTAGCCACTCACTTAGCTCTGGAGGCTTTTTTTACAGTCACTTGAGGCTAAGTAGTCCTCATCAAGACAGAGAATGTGACAGCTCTCTACTCCATATAGAAACAGGGTGGCACACCCTTCTCCCAACTGTTTTAGCTAGTGCAGGGTATTTGGCACCGGGTTCTCTGCCACAAAAATCACATCTTCACGGAACACCTTCCAGGTAGTCAACAATTATGCAGACCTGCTCAGCAGCACCCACAAACAAGTCCAGGAGTGGGAAATCCTACACAGGTACTTCCAGTGCTGTGGCACTCCACACATAGACCTGTTTGCCACCTCACAGAGGGGCATATTTATACTCTGTTTGCGCTGAAACAGCGTCTTTTTTTACGCTATTTCAGTGCAAACTTAACTCCATCTTTATATTTTGACGCTAGACCCGTCTGTCAAAATGTTGGAGTTAAAGTAATTTTTGGCCTGTGGAAATCTACCTTGCCGCAATGAGATGCAAGGTAGGCATTTCCGGGCAAAAATGGCTCTAAGGCACATGCCCCTTATTTATCCTCCCGTGCAAAAATGGTGCATGGGAGGGAGGTGGGCCTTATTTAACGCCTGGCTCAGGGCAGGTGTTAGCGGACCTGCGGGCCTATTTCCATGGTGGAACACCATGGAATAAGTCCACATGTACCCTCCCCAGGCCCCAAGGACCCTACACCAGAGGGACAGCGGAGGTGGGGGACCCCATCCCAGGTAAGTAGAGGTAAGTATTTTTTAAAGTGCCATCGGGGCCCTGAAATGGGCCCCCATACATGCAGTGGGTGTAGTGACCATTCTCAGGGGACCCTTATCCCCTGTGCCTTTGGGGTGGTGGGTATGACTCCTTTCTTTTCGAAGACAGGAGTCATGTGGTATTGTAGTTTTAGCTGGGTAGAGTCATCTTTTTTTAACTCTAACTAGCCAAACTAAATTTTTGGGTGCAAAACCCCCTTCTCCCATACTGCCACCCCCACCTGACTAATGTCATTCTCCATAATGTTAACCCACCCTTTGCACCAAATTGCACCATTCCATAAATAAGATGCCTGGCCGGCGTCTTGGAATGGCGCTAGCCATGATATAATTTTTGATGCTAAACTGAGTAAGTATAAAACAGGGCCAAAGTGTCCAAAATGTACCTCTGTGTACCCACACCCACTTTCCATGGGTAATGCACTATGGATGAATTTGTCGGATATAGCTGCTTATGCTTTTTCACCTCTGCCACTGCCTTACTACGTGATGAGAAAAATTAGACAAACATCACTGACATTCTATCTGGTAGCTCCAACCTGCGTAACTCTGGTACCCTTCTCCCCTGGAGATGTCCATCAGTCCTCACTAGAGACTCCTACTCAGGACAGACTTTCCCACACAGAGAGAGGTTAGAGTCAGGAATCTGCACCCCAGCCAGCTCAGCATTGTGTACCTGAGGTCCTAGAATTCAGGTACTTCAATCTTCATATGAAAATATGTCCATCTTAAAGAAAGCCTGATGGCCCATAACATGGGCCTGTTATGCGCAAAATGGAAAAGGTTCACACACCACTGTGTTTCCAAGGAACTGGACCCTGTAAAGAACACTGTAAAGGAAATTATCTGTTTCCTCTCACACGTGCAGAAATCAGGCCATGCCTATCTCCATTTGCCTACACTTAGCTTCAATTGCAGCCTGCTGGCAAAAACAGGGAGCACATGACCCTCCTTAGAATGCTGGTTGTTAAGGCCTTCATGGGAGTTCTCAAGAGGGTTATACAACCCTAGAGGGCAACGGGCTCTCATATGGAATTTCATAGCAGTCCTCACCAGACTCATAGGACCACCTTTTGAACCTCTACATTCGTACAGTCAGTTCTTGTCCTGGAAGGTGGTCATCCTGGTGACCATTACCTCTCCCAGATGCAATAGAGAAATGCAAGCGCTCACTCTACAAAAGCCCTTTATCCACACCCTGAACAGCTCTCAGGTCTAGGGGTGCAAACAGTCCATTAATGTAATGTTCACATTGCCATGGTCGTCAATGTCAGTTCAATCCTATATTATTTGGGGATCATCATCAGGACTAACAGTGTAGATATGGTGCAAGAGAAATTCATGTAAAAGGATATCCAAGAATTAAATTTTCTAAGGATATCGAGAGAGTCTTATGTTTGAGTAGACAATTATCACTCTCAATATTGTTCTATTGCCTTCTGTTTTTCACACAAATGCCCATTCTACTTTGTATTGTTCAATGTGTAATCATCCATACAGTTGTGAAACGTACTGTCAGTGCCTACAATGTTATACTAAATGCATGGGTCAAATTTTTGTTTGTTTCTCCTGTCATTAATGCATTTGACCTATTCCAGTACTGCTCAGCTCTACAAATATGTAAATGTTGTTCATTGTTCCAATTGGAACCTCTGTTTTTGTTGTGATCATTTACAAAGCCAGGCGCACCTGCAGCCAGGACAACATCAGATTACAGACTTAGACGTGTAAAGGTACCAGGCCTTTTCCATCCCAGTATCTTGAACAACATTCCTGTATCCACCTGGACCACCGCAAACCTACTCCAATTTAGGAAAGAGGTGAAGACGCACCTCTTTCAAGAATACTACATTACAGTGCATTAACTATTCACAGCCCAACTACCTCTTCTATCACTTGTTGACTTTAAGCACTTTTCATTTATCAAAGTAAAACATTGGATTAGACATTGTTACTTCACTTCTGGGTATCTGTTAAGTGATGAATTTCTGTACTGCCATACTGCTTTCGCTAGTTTGGTGGTACACAAGCTTATCAGAGAAGCCTTTGACTGCTCATCATTGCTGCCATTTAGAGTCAAGGGCTGACTTATTTATATTTGACCCAGTTGCAGAGCCATAGTAGGATGAGCCCGGGGACATCAGAGTCAAGCAATTACATCCCCCATGGTTGTGGACCAGTAGCCTATGTAAATAGTAAGCTGTGGTCCCTAAAGTGTCTCTTTTAGGAAATCTGATAGACTTGAGTGTATGGCTGTAAGAAAATGGATTATTACTCAATGTGGGCGCCTTCAAGGAATAATCACAACCCTTGTCAGGGTGAACCCTTAAATTCAAAAAAGTAACCTGAGCTCAACTCCCTAGCTATGGCACCCAGCAGCTAAGCTTAACTTAGGGCAATGTGTAAAGGATTTTGCAGTACCAAAACAGTATTAAAGCCAAAGCACCAATCAATACAATGCCAAACTGAATTAGAAATCTAGGTAAATTGCAATGAATACAATTACACCAAATGACAAAAACTTAATAAGTGGGCCCGGAGATAGGAACTTTTGAGGTTTAAAGTGAAAATAGCACCAAATAATACCAAGCATCAAGGAGGGGCAACTGATCGTCATAGACCACGTTTTAGGTGTAGATACAGGCTGACTCTGAAAGAGCACAAGTCGGATACACCATCCAGGTTTGACCCAGTCGGAGGTTTTACTTTGAGTCTTAGCGCTTAATTTATACATTGGCGGATGGAGTATCATCCCTCAGCATGGCAGAGTACTTTACGACTGCCATGTGGAGGGTAAACCATCAGTCATATTTAGAAATGTCAGTCTAGCCAACGGACATCTCTAGCATTTCCTGGAACATGACGGGGCCGTACATCAAACGTTCAAGTTTTTTTATTTTCAAAAATAAAACCCCAAAGATGTATTTTGTTTTTAAAAATACAAAAAATGGCCCCCTCACCACTGCAGCCATCTTTCATGGTGAGTGGGATATTTTGCAGATTTTACTGCCCCTTGCCTTCAGAGTTTTCCTGGTGGTGATGAACAGTGAAAACTGACCTGTATGTCTATCCACCTAAGTTAGGTGGGCGGACATGCACGTCAGCTTCCGATGGCCCTTACTCTGCCAGGCCATCAGAGGGGTATAACCACGGCCGAGATGGAGTAGTCTACACCAAAGGTCTCACTGCATGTAAATCGGGTGGGTGGAGCATTACGTTCAAACAGAGAACACTTTTCAATAACATATAAATTAGGCCCTCAATCTCAAAAATGGAAGTCAAAATCCTTAGCTGTGTGAGGCAGCAGGCTGTGTCCAAGGAGAGCTTCACAATGTTGAGTAGCCACTGGACGAGGCTGGTTAAGATGGAAAAGTTCAGAGCAGGAAAAATGTAGTGCCCAGGTTGTCTTGCCAGTCAAATAATTATACCACCTTTGTCCAGTCAAGCTGCCTACATTCAGACTTAGGGTCTGATTTAGAGTTTGGCAGAGGGGTTACTCCGTCACAATGATGACCGTTATCCTGTCGGCCAAAATACAAATCACATCATATCCTATAGGATTTACATTTTGATGGATGGGATCACCATTGTAACAGAGTAACTCCTCCGCCAAATTCTAAATCATGGGCTTAGTCTCTTTTAAGGAGCTCAGAGTCCTCCAGCAGGGTAAGGCTGCTGACTGTATCTGATGAGGGCTCCACGAGGGTGGATACCTTCTGCCCAAGGTCCCTCTGACTCAGATTTACCGCTGTGGTGAAGCTCAGTGGCTTGGCAGGTTGGTCACAGTTCTCCAGAAGTCTTCAAATCCAAATTGTTTCTAAATTACAGGTTTTCAGGGGTGAAAGGAGAAGTCTAGCCAACCAAATATAAGGGTTCCAGGACCTCAGGAACAGTATTTGAACTCACTTCTGAAGAGGCTACCAGCAGTTCCAAGTCAGTTCCAGTTGTTACAGGTCAGCTGGGCATTGCTGAAGGAAAATAATTCCTGTAGCTTTTTGCAGCCATGTAGCCAACAGGAAGCCAGCCAGTGGATCTTTGGAGTCCACTTCTTTGTCACGGGGAGCACGTCCAGGCCTTTTGGACTCCTCTCAGGTCCATTGACAAGTTCAGTACTCCTCTGTTCTTGTTCAGCAGTGTTCTGAGGAGATTGCAAGGGGATGCCACATTTGTGCCTGGCACTAATTTGTGGATGGATGGGTGACCTTTGGCACTGTCTAACCAATGGTGTGAAAGTTCCTAGGGATAACTACCCACCTTTGAAGCAGTTCCTAACTGCTCCAATGGCAAACAAGTTCACAGTGCCCCTCACCCCTAAAAACCAGAATGTTGAAACCTGTCTTCCTTTATACTGAGCCAATGTGCCCACCCAGAGATGTGGCCAGGGAACTGAGCAGCTGTTCCTATCTAGTCACTTCAAACTAGTCCTGGGGGCAGCTCAGCCCCAACTGAGTTTGGTGCCTCTCTAACTGGGAGGAAAATGAAGGAGTCTGTCCAGGTGTCATCTGATGTAAATTAAGCACAGCTCAAATGGCCTTTGGCTCTGATCTGGGAGTAGTTTTTATACCTTGCTTTGGGCCAGTCACCCGCTGGTTGACAGTTGAAAGGCTCCAGAAAATTAGGCTTCAGGAGTTTCAGGCAAGAAAAACATAACTTTAAAAAAGTTACTTTTATGTGATATCTATGAGAAATCTGACTTCACCATTGAGTTGTGGTTTTAACAAATACTAAAAAGAGTTGTTAAATCATTTCTCTAAACTAGCAGAATTGTTCCTGTATGGACCAACCAGCCGTCAGATAGCCTTTCTACAATGAAAATAGCTTCTGGATGTGAGCCACTGTTAAGGGCATGTCAACTTTACATTTTAGCATGCCCTACTTTTAAATACCATGCACCCTGCCTTGTGGACCACTAGACCCACATAGAAAAAACTTATTAATATTTAAAAGGAAGGTTTTTACCTGTCAGAAGGGATTCATATTGATTGCTTTTAGGGCATCTGTTACACTCAAACTACAATAGTACGCCTGAAGCCATGTTGCACTGCCACTAAAATGAATGACAAAAAAGGTGCTGCAGCCCACTAGTGGTATTTAATTCCAGGTCCTGGGTACATTTTGTAGCATATACTAGGAAATTATAGGTTAGCTAAATATACCAATTATGAATATGCTAATTCAACCATGTTTAAAAGGAGAGCACAGGCCCTCAACACCTGGGTAGCAGGGATAAAGTGCCCAGTTTCTAAAGCCAGCAAAACAGATAGGGCAAGAATCAGAGCTTGCAATGATGCCCCAAAATCCTCTGGGGGGTATATTTTTTGCTTTTCTGTCGGCTTTTTGGTTATGTTGCAGACTTCAGAAGATTTTTTAATATTTTTGATGAACATCACGGAGCTGGTGATTGAGAAACCCTGGTGTTTATTGTAATAGTTTAAAAAAGAGGTCCCATTACCTTTGGGTGGGATTCAAGGATGCAGTTCTCATAGACATCTCTGAGTATCAAGGATCTTCAAATAAAAGCTCTTTGCCACTACAACAAATGCAGTGTTGAAACTTGGCATTCACACCTCCTTGACCTATTTTGCGAGGGAATGTCCTTCTGATCAACTAATCAGATAACTTTCATTTACCTTTTCAGCTTGTTACCTGTTGAAGCTTCTAATCAAGATAAAGCTGCACGGGGTAATGCTTATTCTTATGATTTCAAATTGCCCAGACCCTGGCGGTACTCTGGCTTCATTCATTTATCACAAGACTCTTGCAAAGGGCTTATGTGCAGACTACATCCCCTCTCTTAACAAGATCCAACAGCCTTCTTTCACTGAACGTGTTCAGCTGGCTTGCATGTATTTATTGTATATCATGACAACCTGGGGATCCTGACAGGGAGGTGAATCTTCCAGATACCATAGCCTTATGTCTTCAAGTGGAAGAGAATCTGCACCTTTTGTTTGGATAAGCAGATCGATAGAAGGATGTTTCATCAAGAGATAATACTATGCTGTTTCATTCATCTGGCAGAACCTTTTTTCTATTTCTCTTCATTTCATACAATTCTTTTTTTGAAAGATTTCAACAAAAGCAAACACAGAATACATTAAACATGGATATACCAATGACCTGCGATACTTTTCTAATAGGGTATGCATTACTGACTTACTACGTACACCAAATACCCTTCTTGAGCATCCTTTTTAATATTCCTGCAATCAAAGAGTTTGTAGATGGGCTGAAGAAAATTCAATCACTAAAAACAAGTTCCTTTTCTCCATGAAAAATTGAGTCCTTCTAAAATTAATGGGTCCTCTCTTTTAGTCTGTCCAATCTTCAGCAGCTTTCGGTGAGCTTTTATTTTGTGTTGGCAATCATACAAGCCAGGAGGGTAAATGACTGTTCCCTTATGAATGTTGCGGGTCATTGAGAACTCGCCCCCTACTACTTTTGTCTTGGGTTCATTTAAGATTTGTTCATGCTATTCATTAAGATTGCCCAAGAAGACTGAGTGACGGATGTGAAAACATTATCAATATATCTAGTTTTCCTAATTGTCTTTGATTCCATAAATAAAGTCTCCATCTTACCCCTTAAATCTGAAGCATAGTACTTTTAGGGCTTTATTTAAGGTTTGGCAGGCTGGCTACCTATCTTCTGGGATGGAAAATTCCCCAGTGTCCACCACACCAGCCATAGTCTATCCACTAAATCTGTTTGCAGCTGAGGAAGCAGCTCTCTTTCAATAGAAGTAAAGCGACAGCAGCAGTTTTGGTAAAAACATAAAATGGCAGCCAACCCACCATGCCGTATGTAATGATGGATTGGCTTACACTTTTAAAAATTTTACAAAGACAGACCCCCTTAATTGTATTTTTAGGAAATGTTAACTGAATTTCCTTTGACAGACTGGGAGTTTTCTTCCATCACATGAGGGATACTGACCAGGACCGCCATGAATGGTGGTCCTTGGAAGGAAAAGACAGAGCTGACATCGATCAGAAGGCGTGTCTTAAACAGGATGGACCATCTGATGCCATGTCTTCTTACGAATGCCAGTAAATGCCTTACAGGGAGGGTTACACCAGTGGAGTATTCAGCAGTGACTATGCTACTGTGAGAACTGCTATTTCTGATAGAGACTTCTAACGGCAGATTCCCCACCTTAGAATATGCCTCAGGCATTGGAATAGATACAGAAAGTAGTACCTCCGCACACCAGTAGGTGGCAGCTGTGACTCCGTACCAATGTATTCCACCCGAATTTGATGTGTGCTAGTCTATATAGGCGCCACACTTGCACACTGACATCATTTCATTTCTTTCTGCACTAACAGACACGGATGTGGAGCTAACCCTGGGATCTTGAAACCACTTGTGTGAAAATCTTTTGCCAGTGTGCAAGCAACATTTCTCTCTCAACAGATCAAGCGAGCTTAAGCCTTGTGGGGAATGTCACGGACAGATGTCTTTAACTGGTCCCTACTTGGTCTGCCTATGGTGCTTGGGGTCGTCTCATGACTCCGCGGCCTGCAGCAACATCGACCGAATGCAACCAAAGGCAAATCAGGGACCAGTATGCAGTTATTCACTTCTCAACGACAAAAGAACCACTCATTTGAAGTCATGGAGAAGACGGGTTCACTCTCGAAGGCGATCCCGTGACAAGTCGTCCAAGATATCACCATCTTCAGGTAAGTCCAAGAAGAAAGAAAGGAAAAGTCCAAGTGGTATTCGACCCCAATGGGCACATCATTCATCATCTTGCCTCAAGAGCTTGCCCCCGCAGCCATTCTGAGGAGCCTGTTCCTGCACTCACCCCGCACCAGCTCAACTCTGTAACAACTCAAGGAATTTCATGAGGTGATGATTGCGCAACCAACCCACTCTGGAGCTCCTTCGGCTAGTAAAGTCAAACCAAATGCTTCCCATGCTGCGAATCCGCATAGGGGATCAACACTTGGGTTTGAGTTTTCTCATCCACCAGTCTTGTTCTACGTCCTGTGAATGCACCATTTCTCCTGGGCTGCTACTTCAATATCTTATAGAACACAGTGGCTCAGGTTTTACAACTTATTCATGAGGAAGTGCGGGCTGTCCTTTCTCAAGCCATGCAGGATGTTAGTGATGCAGCTAAATTCACAACTCACTGCAGTCTTGACACTTATGACTCATTGGGCAGGGCAATTGGGACCATTGTCTCTATCAGGAGACACATATGGTTACGGTCCACTGGTTTTCTGGTGACATCCAATCAGGCCACATGGATATGCCCTCAGTGGTTTCTAACTTTTTGGGGCCAGGGCAAGTTTTGCACAGGACCGCTTCAAGGACAGCAGGGCCACATCCCTCTCCCTTGGATTGTCAGCTGCTCCATGCAAACCGTCTTCCCAATTTTACCTCCTCCATAGCGCTGATAGAGGGTTTCAGCATCATCAGCAGATGCTACTGGCTGAGCAGCCACCCCAGTCCCTTTGTATCCTGTGCCGGGATTCTAATTGAACACATGGACAACAGAGGCAGACTACAGTGAATGCCTTAACATTGTTGGGGTTCCAAATAAACATGCCATAGTCACACCTGAGTCCTTCACAGTGCTCCCTTTCATTGGAGGCATTCTGGACATGATGCAATTTTGTACCTTTCCTTCAGAACGGAGAGTCCATTCGGGCTATGCTTCCAATGTTTCAGCCTCTGTCTTGGATTTGAATGAGGATGAAGATGAGGCTTCTGGAACTGATGGCTTCCTGTATTCTGCTAGTCAAGTACACCAGGTGACATAAGAGTGCTCCACAGTGGGATCTGAATCCCCAGTGGGCACAGCACCAGGGGAATCTCTCCTAGCTAGTTCACATTTCGAAGGAGACTGTGAAAGATCTGCAGAGGTGGCTACTAGACCACTATTAGGTCAGGTTTAGACCTCTCTCCCTTTGCCACCCAGAGTCGACAGTGCTGACTGATGCCTTACTTCTAGGATGGGGCAACCACCTGGGAGAGCTGAAGATGTTCAGGTTTTAACAGACAACACCACTGCCATGTGGTATTGCAACAAGTGTGGATGGTCGGGGTTGTGGACTCTGGGCCAGGAGACCTTGCTCCTCTGGACATGGCTGGAATGCCTTGGCAGTTTCCTAGTGGTGTACCACATGGTGGAATCTTTGAACATCAGGATGGACAAATTCAGCTGGTGACTCCGTCCAGGTCGCGAATAGCTGTTACATGGGGAGATGGTGCAAGGTCTCTTCTGTGAATGGTTGATCTATTTGCCTCCACT
The DNA here is from genome assembly GCF_031143425.1 of Pleurodeles waltl. Lineage (NCBI taxonomy): Eukaryota > Metazoa > Chordata > Amphibia > Caudata > Salamandridae > Pleurodeles > Pleurodeles waltl. The sequence continues at coordinate 728,446,609 of NC_090438.1, forward strand.
GAGAACACACAATATCAGCACTTCTGTGTGTTGGGAGTTTCCAAAGCGGAGCTTGCTCTGAGAGGCATTCCGCTTAGAGTGAAACTCAGGACTCTTGTCCACCTTCCCCCTTATAACGCTCCTTCCTCGAGTTCCAAAGGAGATCAGGACCAATTCATCCTAGTGGCTGCAGATTGGGCATGGTATCCAAAACTCCTGGGTTTGAGCATCTGTCCTCTAATCGGGCTGCCTCTCCAAGAAGGACTTCTATGTCAGCAGCAGGGCTGGGTCCTGCACCCTAACCTGCGCACGTTCCACTTCTGTGCTTGGAGCTTGAGCCCTGGCAGCTGAGTGCCTTTGACCTTTGACCTTTCGCCTGAGATCGGAGATTTCATTATGGCTGCCAGTCGTCCCTCAACCAAGTAGATATATGCCTTTGGGATAAGTTTGTTGCCTCGTCTACTAACAACCTGGCAGACCTACCCCGTGCTAAGCTGTCTGAGGTTTTATTGTTTGGGTTTTCCCTAGTCCACCAAGGACTTATGTAGGGCACTGTTAAAGGGTACCTTTCGGCTATTTCAGCCTTTTTACAGTTGGCAGGCTAGCCCTCTTTGTTCAAGTCACTAGTGGTCATGAGGTTTCTTAAAGGCTTCACCCTCAGAACAACCTTCCTGGTTGCTGTAATGTTGGCATGGAGACTGAGTGAGCTTTAGATTCTCTTGGTAACCCCCCTTACACTACTTCCTGCCTAGACAAGCTGGTTTTTAGGACTTGTGCCTCCTTTTTGCCAAAGTTGGTGAATCTTTTTCACATTGGCCAGACTGTAACTCTTCCAATGCTCTTTACTCCACCTCACGCTACTAAGGAGGATGAGAGACTACATTTGCTGGATGAGAAAAGGCTTCCACATCAATCATAGCGAAGGCCAGAAAGAGGATAGTGAGCTCTTCATTGGATTTATTGGAGCTAAGAAAGGCAAGGCAGGGCAGAAAAGGACCACCACGTGCTGGATCTCTCCATTAAGATCTGCTGTGCTTTGGCTAAAAAGCAGCATCCAGAAGTCTTATAGGCCCATTCCAACAGAGCCAAGTCAGCTATCATTGCATTGGTACGTGAAGTGCCTGTCCTGGACATTTGCCAGGCAGCTACATGGGCATCTTACCAGACGTTCATGAAGCACGATTATCCTACAGTCAGGTCTGCAGAAATTAGCATTTTGTACTCTCAGTCCTGCAAGGCTGTTTAGTTTGAACAAGTTTGCATGCCCACCACCTAGGAAGCATTGCTCAGGTATCTATTCTAAGGTGAGAATGTGCAGGTAGAAGTCTCCATCAGAAGAACAAGTAACTCACCTTCAGTGATGCTGTTTGTGTCTAAGCGCAAATTCCTCACCAACTCTCCCATCTTCCAAGGTATGTGAAATTTACTCTTTCACTAAAAAAGATCGGAATCTAGGAATCTGCACACTAGTCACAACAAATTTGATTTTTCACTCTACGTCTGTAGGCACGGAAGAGTCTGAAAAGCAACTGATGTAAGCGAGCATGTGTGACACCTATATATCTCCTCGCACATCACATCCGGTGCGGATGATGTCAGTGTGAAGTTCCATGCACCACCACTGTCCTGCTTGCAGAAGTGCTGCTTTAAAGTTTTACAGGTCCAGTCTGACATCTTGGGAATATTTTAAGGGGAGGAATCTAAGGTTAGATAGAGTCTCAACCAGAAAGAACGTTACCATAGGTAAGTAACTTGTTCATCTGAATTTTAAAGAAAAGTTTGGCATATATGGCACCTGCTACTTTTTGACCAATATCTAAATGTGGCTCTTAGGCCCTTACTTCTACTCCACATTCAATATTAACTGCTCTGACAGCTGATAACAAGCTTTTATAAATGTGCTTCTCTGTCACAAACTTATGTGCTAGGGCTGCCCAGTTTCTACATTGCTTTTCTCACTGAAGTATGAACTTTTGATCTTTCATATCAACAATTGCATGTTTATTGGCCTGTTCCTGTCGGATAATGGTATTTTCAGACGATCTTGCAGTAACTGACACAGTCTTGATAAAACCATGAACACAATGCAGTTAATCACTTCTCTCTTTCACATCCAGGTCCGAATATTGACATAAGCCAGATCTTAGAAGTTAACTTTCTGACTTTCACTCTCTATATTCTAAACACAGAGTGATCTATCTGTGTGTAATTTTGCATAAGATACTCCAATTATCCCCTCTTCCCCAGAAAATGATATATATCTTTAGAATTTGGGAAACCCTCTCTGACCCTTCTGGAGTGAATCAGCTTAGTTAAAATGTTGATTTTGCCTCAATTTCTTTATCTTTTTCGGTATTGTCCCATCCTGTGCACCGTCTCAGGCAAGACTATCTTTAGTGTTTTATCTTTTTTACCCTAAAAAAATATGCAGAGCCTAGGAGGTTTCTAGAGTCAAAGTTGAGTTGGGAGTTATTTCTTGTGTCTTGTGAAGCACAGAACAGATATCCCGTCTGCTGAAATATATCCCATTATAACCTATGGGATTTATATTCCGGCGGATATCCATTATATCCTATGGGACTTATATTTAAGAGGATGGGATATCTGTCACCATTGTGACGAAGTAACCTCTCTGCCAAACTCTAAACCCAGCCCTAAGTCTGAACATAGTAGTCTTCACCACAACTTCATCCAGCTGTTCGCTGATGATGACTCTTCCTCCTTGGACACTGCCTGCAGCCCTGTCTCACTGAACTTTACGTTCTCAAAACATTTTCCTCAAAATTTCTTCTAGGTCCGAATATGTGCGCCAACCGGGCCGAATTTACTCTCTGTATCCAACCCACACTCCATTGCGGTTTGCCATATTTTTCAAATTTGACCCAGCCTTGCACAACTAAATGTCCACAGTTGGTGCTTTTATCTTTTAGGTGCTAGTTTTTACTTTAAACTTTAAAAAATCACTCCAGTTGTACTTTTTGATTTTTGTCATTCTGGTGTCAAATAATTTATTAGCATTTACTCTATTTTTCTAAATTGGTGTGGGATTTTTCTTTTCTTGTGTTTTCACTCTCATTGCTATTTGTGTGCTGCATATCATCTTTACACAGTGCCTCTAAGTTAAGCCTGACTGGTTTTGTCTAGTCATAGGTTAATTTAGTGGCTTTTGCAGTTCACCCCAACAGAGATTGTGGCTGTTGCTTGAAGAGGGGTCACCACCCATTCAACCAACAGCACACTTTCTCACAATACCCATGTCCTATCCCACAGGGAATTGAAATGGGCTTACAGACTGAAAAAGACTGAAAGATTACATCGAATATAGCCAAGTTTGATCCATCTATTTACCCCTGAGAATGTAAAGTGGGTCACATGTTAAGCCACCGGTCATAGTTCTAAGTGTGTTAATAATGGAGTCACAACACATATCGACAATTGTTTAAATATGTCTCCCACTCATTCCTTTGGAAACAATCTGTTTAAGGGATCCCAACTGATTATAAATACTACTGATCATTGATCTTGTGCACAAGCAGTTGTTGAGTAATGCTGACTTCTTTATCGTAATGTATATACCCTAAGGACTAGACTGTCCAGCTCTCCATGGTAACTTGATTGTCATATGAATTTACACTTGCCACTAATTGACATTGTGATGCCCTGTTTGATCTTTAGGGACCCTCTGCTTCGGCGGTATTATTTTAATGTATTTGAGCTTGAACCTTTCTTTGTTGAAATTTGCAAACTATGTGGAAAATGATATGCCAAATTTGGTAAATACATAATTATATGGTATACACCACTTCTACAAAATAGCTCTGATTGCCATCCATTGTTTTACGAAATATGTATTCTTGAAAAGTAAACAAAACCTAAACTTTTTAATACCAGACAGTGGCCATTGTTAGCTGTACCATGAAGAGAGCAGCTTCAACAATTTCTTCTTTTCCAGCCAGAGTGTGCTTTCTACCAACCAAATGGTGTTTTTTTTGTTTTTTGTTTTTAAAAAGCTACATTCTTAACTACAGAATTAAGCAATGTTCTCTTCATTGTATTAAAGGTGGCCAAATACTACAGTCAAGTATTTCACTTACTTTTTACAGTACACAGTTTTCTATTTGAAAAACACATTTTTAAACTGTACACCCCGAAATAAACATGTAATAAAAACATACAGGTATTGTGTATTGTGGTGCTAAATTGCAAACTCACAATTCTGGTACAATTTGCGAAACACCCTACCTTCAGCCTTATCATTTATCAATCAATCAATCATGCTTTTGTATTGCGAATGCTATCAACCAGCGAGGTATCTGGATTCAGTGCCTAGTTGAAGAGCTAGGTCTTAAGCTTCTCCCTGAAGTCTGTTAGTGAGGGGAATGTCTGGAGGTAGGGTGGCAGTTCATTCCAGGCTCTTGCAGCAATGTATGAGAAGGCGCGGCCACCACAGCGGCTACGATGTATGTGGGGAGTGAGTGCGAGGGTCAGAGAGGCAGAGCAGAGGTGTCTGGAGTGTTGGTGGGATTTGAGACATTGGTTAGTGTAAGAGGGTCCGTGGTCATGGAGGTCCTTGTAGGCATGGGTGAGGATCTTGAATAGGCATCTTCTGGAGGTTCCTCACGCAAATGGTGATGTGAGTGCATCCAGAGAGGTCCAGGATGAGATGGGCTGCCGCATTCTGGACGGTCAGCAGTCTTCTGAGTAGCTGGGTGGAGATACGGGCATAGAGGGAATTGCTGTAGTCAAGGTGGCTGGTGACAAGGGCTTGAGTGACGGTCTTCTTGGTTTTCGTGGGGCTCCATTTGAAGATTCTGTGGAGCATGCGGGTGGTGTGGAAGCAGGAGGATGCGACGGTGTTGACCTGACATTTCATGGTCAGATGACTGTAGAGGATAATCCCTAGGTTGCGGGCGTGGTCTGTAGGGGCAGGGTTGGGTCTGAGTTGGGTCAGCCACCAGCTGCCGTCCCAGGCAAAAGTGTTGCTCCCAAAGATGAGTACTTCTGTTTTGTCAGACTTCAACTTGAGGTAGTTTGTCTCTCATCCAGTTAGCTACGTTGGTCATGGCTTTGGATTCGTTGGTTTTGGTGTTGGCTGGGTCATCGGTGAGGGAGAGTATAATTTGCATATCATCGGTGTAGGAGATGATGCTGATGTCATGGGATCTGACAAGGTTTGTGAGGGGGGTCATGAAGGCAATGAACAGGGTCGGGCTGAGGGTTGATACTTGCGGTACACAGCAGATGATGTCTTTGGGTGCTGAAGTATTGGGGTGCATGTGGATGCTTTGGGTGCATCCTGTGAGGAAGGAGGTGATCGACTTGAGGGCATCTTCTTGTATTCCTGCGTTGTGGAGTCTGTTGATAAGGGTGTTGTGGGAGACTGTGTAGAAAGTTGCGGAGAGATTGAGTAGGATCTGAGCAGCAGTTTCTCCATGGTCGAGGAGTCTTCTGATGCCCTCTGTGACGACGATATTAGAATTCTCAGTGCTGTGGTTTATGTGAAATCCTGACTGTGAGGTGTCCAGCATGTGGTTCTGTGCTAGGAAGGTGTTGAGTTGGAAGTTGATGGCTTTCTCTAGAACGTTGGCCGGGAAGGGGAGGAGTGTTATTGGGCGGTAGTTTTTGAGGTCGCAGGGGATGACGGAGGGTTTCTTCAAGATGGGTCTGACATCGGCATGTTTCTAATTGTCCGGGAAGGTTGCAGTGGAGATGGAGGCATTGATGATGCTGGTGAGGTGTGTGCTGATCCCGTTGGTCCCAAGGTTGTAGAGCTGGTGGGGAAAGGGGTCTGTTGGTGCCCCAGAGTGGATAGAGGTCATGATGGCTGAGGTGGTCGAGGTGGTGAGCGTGGTCCAGGGGGTGATAGTCTGGCTGACATTATCCTGTTTGTTCGGGTTGCCAGTGTTAGGTGTAGCTGGTTGGGAGTTGAGACTGTGGTATATGTTTACGATCTTGTTGTGAAAGACATGTGAGAGGGTGTTGCTGAGGTCTTTGGAGGGATGAATGGTGTTCTCTGTGCCTGTCGAGTTGGAAAAATCCTTGACTATCTTGAAAAGTTCCTTGGTGCAGTTGACTGCTGATTTCATGCACCTGTCAAGGGCTGCTTTCTCACCCTCTTTCATTTGTCAGTGGTAGGAGTGGAGGGGTGTTTTGTAGGTGGCTCTATCAGTGGGGTTCTTGATGGTGCGCCATCGCTTTTCAAGTTGGTAACATTTGCGCTTTGCGGTTCAGAGATCTGTGGCGAACCAGCTGGGTCATTTGGAGGTCCTGTTGGTTTTTTATGGTTTCAGTGGGGCCATCCTGTTGGTGCTGTCTGTGATCCAGGAGGTGAGGTTCTGAACTGCTTGGTTGAGATCAGCAGTGCCCTCTGGGTGGGAGGAGGAGCAAGCCTGTGTCCATTGGGTTTCAGTGACCTTGGTCCAGGAGCAGTGAGAGGGGATCTGCTACTCAAAGGTGTTGTTCTGGGCTTCTGTGATGTTAAAGTGAATGATGGTGTGGTCGGACCAGGTGAGTTCAGTGGTGTGGCTGAACTTGATTCTGTCTCTGGAGATGAAAATTGTGTTGAGTGTGTGGCCAGCGTAGTGAGTGGGTGCACTGACCAGTTGGGGGAGGCCAATGTTTTTGAGGCTTTCCGGGAGAGTGAAGACGTTGATGTCGTTGGGGTCATCAATGTGGAGGTTAAAGTCACTGAGTCACTCTAGGGCGGCGATGAGGCTGGGGATGTCATTGCAGAAGGTGGAGCGAGATCCAGGAGGTCTGGTTACGAGGGTGCCTCTATTGTGGTCTTTGGGTCAGGTTGGAGAAGAAAGTTGAGGTGTTCCATGAGTGGCCTGGGGTCATCGTTAATAATGGAGCATCTGATGGTGTCTTTGAAAATTATGGTGATTCCTCTGCCTTGCTTGTTGTGCGGTTGTGTTGTATCATCTTGTAGCCATCGAGGGTGGCGGTGGAGATATTGGGGTTTCCAGAGGGTATGAGCCACTTTTCGGTGATGAAGGGGATGTCCGTAGAGAGGCTTGTGATGGTGCCCCATCTATGTTGTGTATGCAGAGGGAGCGGGCGGTGAAAAGGATGCATTGTAGCTTGTCAGTGGCTCTGTTGGTCTTCCTGGTAGGAGCAGCATGGAGCTCCCTGTGGGCGATGGTGCAGGAGAAGAGGCAGTGACGGCAGAAGAATGGTCTTTTAGTGGAATGTGGGTGGTGGCGGTGCATCTGCTTTGACGTCTGGGGTCCAGGACCAGGAGTTCCTTGGCGGAGTAATGGAGGCTGGTGGTGGGTGCAGGGGTTTGCCTGGAGGTGCATCAGCTGTGCAATCTTGAGTGGTGTGGCGGCCACCATGGAGGTTCTGGATGGTTACGGCATGCGACAGGCGCCAGAGGGGAGAGTGGGGGGAGCGAAGGGCAAGCGAGGTGCAGGTGCAGGTGTAAGGAACGATGCAGCTGGAGGAGCCGGGAGCAGTACAGAGTAAGGAGCAACGCAGCAGCAGGGAGCGGTGCAGGGTCAGGGAGCAGCACAGGGGCGGGGAGCAACGCAGGGCAAGGAGCGAATGCAGGGGCAAGGTGCAGTGCAGCAGGAGAGGAGGCGCAGGGGCAAGGAGCGATGCAGGGCCGGGAGCGGCGCAGGGTAAGGAGCAACGCAGTGGCAGGGAGTGGCGCAGGGGAAGGGAGTGGCGCAGGGCAAGGAGAGGCACAGGGCAAGGAGCGGCGCAGGTGCAGGGAGCCGCACAGGGGCAAGGAGCAATGCAGGGACAAGGAGCGATGTTGGCGCAGGGGAGGTATAGGGGCAAGGAGTGCCGCAGGGGCAAGGAGTGCCTCCGGGGTAGTGCGATGTAGGGGCAGGGAGTGACGCTGGGGCAAGGAGCAATGCAGAGGCTAGGAGCGGTGCAGGGGTAAGGAGTGACGCAAGGAGCTTGCAGGGGCAAGGAGCGATGTGGGCACCGTGCAGGCACAGGGGCATGGAGTGATGCAGGGGTGAGGAGTAGCGCAGGGTAGGGGAAGCACAGGGGCTGCGCAGGTAGCTGAGGACGAGAAGAAAGAATGGTGGCCCAGCCCAGCCTCCTTTGGGCTCCAACAGGGGTGGACAGGCTCGCTCTTGGCCTGGCGCGTCCCGCAGTGCGGGACCTCGCTGGCGGCTTTAACCCGTGGGGAGGCGGGAGAGATGAGTGTTTGTCCCTCGCCCAGTGGCGAAAGCTCCTGGGGGGTGTGATCAGGAGGCTGACAGCAGCATTGTCTTGCGGTCCTGGGAGGCAGGAGGGCTCTGGGTCGCAGAGAGTGGTGGGAGGGTTTCTTTGGAATCCTGTGCCGCAGGACCTCGCTGGCAGCTTTAAGCCACGACGAGGCGGGAGCGGCGAGTGTTGGCTCCTTCCCCAGTGGTGGCAAAGGCTTCTGAGGGATGTGGTCAGGAGGCTGGCGGTGGTGATGTCCAGAGGTCCTTGAAAGGCTCTGGGGTGCAGAGGGCAGTGGTGAGTTTCCTGGGAATCCCGCGCTGTGGGAGCGGCGAGTGTTGGGCCCTCCCCCAGTGGCGAAGGCTTCTAGGGGTTGTGGTCAGAACGTTGGTGGTGGTGATGTCCAGAGATCGTAGCCCTAACCATAATCCTAACACCCCCAGCTCTAACAATATCCCTAGCACTATACTAATTTAAGCCTAGCCCTAATACTTAACTTAATACTTACCTGACCCTATAAGAAGAGGGCAATGGAAAGAAGATCAAGATAGGGGCGATATCATGAAGGTCGATGTTATCCTCAATGAACGCACGTTACATCAAGCAGGTTTTATAAAGACATTGGACATCAGGTTTGGTTACTCAGTTACCTTTTCATAGACTTTGTAAAATAGGTTATTAGCACTATGAGGAGATTATGTGGAAATTATTAAGTATGAGTGGGCAACTATTAGTACTACTTTTACTGTTAGTATTAGTATTGCTATTAGTAGCATATGTAGAATAGTTCAGTAGCACTAGTGACATTAGCTTTATTTGTAGCAGCCTTAGTTGTAGTCATAGTAGTAGTACAAATAACATTAGTTGTAGGTATTAGTATTCAGAGCATTGTTAGTGCTACTTGTAGTAATGTTAATAGTAGAAGTTCAAGCATTAGTTGTTCCAATAGTAGTAATAGTTATAGAAATAGTACAAAGAGTAACAGCACTTGACATATTTCTAAAAGGAGTACTAGTATCATTACTGCTTGTACTGATAGTATTAGTTGTAGTATTAAATGCAGTACTGTTGATGTTATTGGAGAAACGTGTACTATTCGTACAAGTAACTGTGGTAGAAATAATGGTAGTAGTACTAGTTGTTGTACTAATCACAACACTACATTGATCCATTGATAAGAGAGTTAATTTAAGATGAGAAAACATCCCATTTTCACTTATATATTTATTGAAATGTAACATAGTATTTTGAAGTTTCAATATAAAAATAAAAAATGTCTTTGATGAATTTGGGTTGTAAGAAAGAGCATAGGTTCCTTTAGACTTCCGCTGTTCAATTAAACTGTGTGTTAACTGCACATGACTGGCACTGGAACTTTAACCTCAGGGCTCTCAAGAGTCTTGTCTTGTACTCCTTACCTGTGTCCTCTGTACACTGTCTCCTCATGACTCTCCCCTGTCTAACATTCTGTCAGCTGGCATTAGCAAAGAAAAATCACCATGCTGAACATGTGGATGGTGTCATTTTATCTGACTGGGACGGGTGAAAATTGATTCATGCAAACCTAACCTTATGGCCTACCAGAAAAGGCATCAGAGGCCTTCTTGGCCTGAGACATATGATAAGCCCTGTACATTTAGTTCCTCCAGTTAGGTGGTCCTTTACTTCTTGTTACCTGAGCTTGGTGCTGAACAGTTTGGTGAACAGGCCTTTTAAGTCAATGGCCTTTTATGATATTAAACATCTTTAATGGAAGACATCCTTGCTGGCAGCATCATGAGTCAGGTCCAGAAGTCAGCTACAGGCCCTGTGTGCCTCAGAACCTATCATCTTAATGTAGTGTTTTTTTCTGAAGATTTTTTCATCCTCATGCTTCATCAGCTGAGGAGCTATTGTGCAATCTGGACATGAGCTATGGTGCAGAGTGATAGACTGCTAAGGCTACCCTTTTCCGACAACTTAATGTATCACCCGTTGGTGCATGCTGCATAACACCACATCCAGTGTCATAAAGCACTGTTCTAGGGCTACAGTGTAATCTGGTATTTTCCAGGAAAGTACTGTGACAGACATGCTAGGCAACTCTGTTGCTTACCCCACATGCATTCTGTTGACAACACACTTGGGGCTTCTTTTCAGAGTGATGCCATGAAGTTCTCTGTGATATGGTTGGCAGGATAAATCTGCATGACACTGCTATGGAATCTATTTATAAGTTGTGAATGGGAAAGGATTACCAATTAATAGTAGGATGAAGTTATTTCAAGGTTACCCTTTTCTTCTTAGTCTGTAGGGTATTCACCATTACCATCACCTGCCCACTGATCAGGTATTGGCCTAAAACACACACTGATTCACTTATTTTCTTCTTCAAAGGAATGGGTGAGAGCATGCAAATGTTTAGGGTTGTGGCAGGCTGCATATGAAGCTTTCATGTCCTGGACATAATTGGCACTCAGAGCTAGGTTGAAATCCATTTCCAGTCCTCCCAATATGTGGCAGGGTACTTACAAGTTGATAGTGGAAAGGTGTCGCTGGACTAAAAGTAACATTGACACAAAAAGGTATCTGAATGTTATTTACTTTACAAATGAAAATTAGCAGTATATTATTGTACTGTCTACATGTCAAGAATTTTCATTGATGCTTATTTTTGTCAAATATTTCTTTTTTCTTAGGACTCCAATAGCCAGTTACCCAATGAGCATTCAAACGAAAACTGCAAGAATGAAAGGATCATTGAGCTTAAAGAAAAAATTAAAGATTTGAACAATAAAAAGGAGAATTTGGCAAAGGAGGTACAGCATCTTTAGGTTATGCATTCTTAACTGCAGTTTGTTAGTTTTTCACATGCTACAACTACATACACACATACAATAAAAAGCCTTACATTTCTTTGTAAAACAACTTTGCTTTAATATATGCATCATACCGCTATACTACAGCATAACCAGAAAATTGGCATGCCAGATATATGGCAGCACATGGACACAGGACTGGAGTCAAAGATGCCTCAAACCATACAAGCATGGCAGGGTTGTAACAGGTTAAGATTCAGCAGCAGGGGAAACTACTGAACTAAGAACGATGACAGCATAAAAAGAAAATAGTGATCCATGAACATGCACTGTCCTTCTCCCAGTGTCTAGCAGAGGAGATTCAGGATGGCTAAATCCATGCCAGAATTTCAGGATGACTACGTAAGATAAATGTAGCTACAATGAATCTAAACGTAACTCATTTTATTAGTAATTATACTCAAATTTGCCATGGACTCAACTGTCCTGGACCTTTACTTGACATCCCTGGTCTTGTATTGTAACTCTGGGCTATCTGAGTTTATCCATCTTCCATCCAAATTGACAAACAATCGGTTAGACTCATGAACAGCAATCTGTGACTATGGACAGAATATGGTAAAGGACTATAGGCCACTAAGTAAATAGATAAGTACTTTATTAGGGAAAAGCTCCAGCCATCACAGAGCAGGAGCAAAGCCCAGCAACTGTCATCATTGCTTCTCTTCAACAGTAAGCATTCTATATGGAACACACCACTAAAGGAGAAACCATTAGAAAACCGAAGAGAAATAATAACAATACCACATACTCCCCTCCTACAGGACAACAAAGAGGAGAAGATATAAAAAAAAACACACTGGAGAGAATGAAATAAGATAACAACACAATAGCAAAGAGCAGTAAAGTCTCTGCAAGCACAATCAAGGATCACACATTAAGGCCCTCATTTTGACTTCGGCAGATGGAAAAGTTCATCCTCCAAAGTTCCAATGGGAAGGTTGCCGCCAATGTGGCTGCCTCCCCTCCGGGATCATTACGAGTTTCCCGCTGGGTCAGCAGGAAACAGCCTACAGCATTGTCTCCGGCTCGTAATAAATCCGGTGGCAATGCTGTAGTGTGTAGGCTGCACCAGCATTCTTCGCAAATATCACTGTCTGCAAAGCAGACAGTGAACATTGTAACAGGGCTGTCCGGGTGGGGTCCTGCACTGCCCATGCCCCCCTGGGGCACCCTGCACCTGTCTCTGCCAGCCGTTTCATGGCAGTGCTATCGCCATGAAACCACTAGTGGAGAAGGTAGTTGTAATCCCCAGGGCAGCTCTGCTTAGGACCGCCAGCACCGCCACACTGTTGTGCCGACAAAAAGTGGTGCTGCTGGCGGTCCAACCGCAGCGCTATTGCTGCAGTCATAATGTGGTGGTCAGACTGCTGCATTGGCTGTGGTCCGACCGCGACCTTGGCAGTCATTGGACTGTCAAGGTCGTAATAAGGCCCTAGGTCTTTTATTGTCCTTTTTCCTCAACACAACTACCCAACACATGTTTTGTCAGGCAACTCCTTCAGGGCTTGGAAACACACATAATAAGTACAAAATGTACAAACATTAAGTACAATGAAGCCAGTACTTTAAATAACCCATTATCATCACCTAGTTGTCAATCATAATTCTCCATCCACATATCTTGGTGGTTCCAGAATAATACACTTCTTTTTTGTCTTTAACAACAAGTCTTAACAATCACTTGTAAGATATTACAGTAGCTATTCACGAGTTCTAGGCATACTTTTAGGCAGAATCAGATTATTTATAGACTATACACCAAAGTACTCATAAATAACTAACAGTGTATAGGCTATATAATGGGAAACCACACCTGGAAAGTGATGCACATTCTGTGTATATTACCCCTATACTATAAAGAAAGTATCTCACAAAGTCCAAAACCTGAGAGACAAAAAGGTGTTATCCAAAACGTATTATAATTTCACATTGTTAATATAAATTCTGACCAGCACATAGATATCGAACAACAACCAAAAGCTTCATGAGTCCTGTGGGGTCATTAAGGAATATTCATGTCAGGAAAGGGTCAACGTGTCAAGTAAAAACAATTGTGGATCCTAATGCGAGTACCTCAATTTTAACCAATTCAAATTGTATAATAAAAGATCGTTATTAACTGAAAGTTCATTACAAAAATTTCAAATCCTGGCCGTCTTACCTCTTAAGAAAATCATTCCTATCTCCTATAATGGCCGCACATACATACTTCAAGATGTCATCCTTCTCCATTTCAGCCAACCATTCATCCTTAGATACACATTCTCCCATAATGACACACACACATTCATTTTCATCATCATTCCACCATGTATTATCATCAGCATTGTTGCACTGATGCACTGAGATGCCTGTAATAATCTGGACAATCAACAACAGCTTTATCAACTCCAGGCATATACGTTACCAGTCTTGTAGTGCTACCAGTCTTTTATAAGTCCAAGAAGGAATGCAGCCTAACCCCTTTTTTGTTTTAAAAAAAACCTTCTTGAAGAGGTTTGTGATTTGTGTGAATAACAAGTCTAACTCCCCACAAACACTGCTTAAATTTCTTTATGGCCCTGTATACAGAACAAAGCTTATTTTTTGATGGTAGAATGCCAGACTTCAGCTGCCTTCAAAGCTCTAGAGGCAAAAACTACCATGACATTCCCATTCTGTCTTTGCTACAATAGAGCACGAACACCTTTATTACTGACATCTGCCACAACCCAACAAGGCAAAACAGGAACAAAACTTTTTAGAGTTTGACCTGAAGCTAGACTTGACTTTATATTTGAAAATTCTTTCTGACAATCTTCATTCCAAACAAATTGGATCCACCCTTCCTAAGTAAACCCTGAATGGCACTGGAACAGCTGGCAAAATTGGGAATAAATATGGCGTAGGACTCCCAAGAAAGACAACATTTTAGGTCGAGCGTAAGCGTTTGACTTGTTGCATACTTTTAAGTATACTTTTACTGTGGGTTCCAGCGATTTTATTTGTTGGTTCCAATGTCCTTTAAAAATCCGTGCTTGCTAGTGGTCAGTTCTGCTTCTTTGTCTTGCCTTTTTCACTTTGGGAACAGCACCAACTACTGTATAATTGCACTATGTCCTGTTTATGTCTTCTGTAGGGGACTTTTGTTTGTATTTGCCTGTTGGTCTGACACTGTGGGTGTGTGTTCAGTCCCTCCTCCCCACCAGCTCCCTCTGCAAACATAAAACCAACAGCAGATGGAGGCTTTTCCAGTTGCCCTTGTTTATCTTAGCTCCCACGTTTGGCTTGGAATGGAGAGCTTTCATTTCCTTGTTGCCTCTTCCATAGCCAGAAAAGACCAGCTGCTGTGCTCCGATTGGAGCTGCATCAAGGGTGTGCCCTGCTGATTAATGACTGAAAGCGCGATGTTTGAATGAGTATGATACCACAAGACTGCATTTAAATTCAGCAAAAATGCAACTTACAGTTTATTTAAACAAACTAAATTCACTGTAAAAAACAGGCACAAAAACGTACAGAAAGTACTGCCAGGGCAGCTCTGGGCCCCACAAGGCTATAACTGGCATTGCCTCTTTAAGGGGTCCCTTGAAACCGCCCTCACTCTCTACGTGTTGTCCTTCTTGTACTCCTGTCCCTGCTAGCGGATATAATGATGCCGTCAAAAGCAAGTCCTCAGTTTCAGCTCTAATGTTTTATGCCTAGAAGACAGAGACAGATGTTGTGTCGCTCGTATGTAACATTACATAGTGATGATATTAATATGGAGCTTTAAGCAAAATAGTTTTATATTTCGAACTGCACAGTTTATGGGATGTCACTTTTACGTGTATGGCGTTCTACGTTCAGAAGCTATTGGGGTGCTCCTTTTTAGCTACCTTACAATTGGTTTTATTTGCACCTCTATTGTACTGTTAGCAGAAGCCCCAGAGACGTTTATCACATTGTTCTAATAGTCAAATTACTTGTTTTGCTCCTGGTCAATCAAATCAGCAGTCATTGCTTTGTACATGCTTGGTAACCGATGCTATATTTTCAGTATTTGCACATCTCCTTTAGTGTGAATTCTTAGCGGCTTATCCTGTTGGGCTGTGTGCTTCTACAGGGTTTCTTGGAGACTTCTTAGAGTGAAATCCAAGTCATCTGAAGATGTGGTTTGAGTATTATGTTCTGGTCAATATCGAAAAAAAAGTTTTGCTTTCCTTCGTAAACGATTGTGTAGATTCCTTATTTTTGATAAATACTTTTAACTGCATCCTGAATTCACCCAGGGACACTTTGGCACTACATTCAAGGCACTGATTGCTAAGCCACAAGAACTCAATTTTCCTGTGATTTGGTGACCCAGCACCCTGAGCAGATTGGATACCCTTTCCACTCGGCTGTACATGGCATTTACTCTTCTACTAATTGCCTGATTATAGCCGCTGGTGATACTTTTGTGTGATTTTTCATGTCTCAGTAGCTGGGTAGGTCTTTGTCGGACCGCAAATTGTTAGTGTGGTTCAAGGTAAATACCAATCCACATTCTATCCCTACCTGGGGGCTACAGTTCTGCTTTGTTTGAGATCTAGTGTGTAGGGAGAGTCTGAAAGAGATTGGCCTGTTTTTAGGTTGGTTGGCTGGACGTAGTGCTGTCAGCAAGACATGTTGTATTCAATATGGGCTTTTAACCACACCCACTCTTGCCACTCGTTCTTTGTTGTGCTTGTCTTAAATGCTTCTTTTTTATTGGTGCATTTTGCTAAATGTTCTCTCCTTTGCGTGCAAAGTTCCCACCCAGGAGATTTCACTAAGAGAAAATTTTTGTTGGTCATCACACTGTCACGCTTCCCCCTGTTACAGCGTGTGATGGCCCCTCTTTCCTCCTCCCGTCTGGTTCTCTTTCAAGTCAGTATGACGCAGCACAGCATGGTTCTGCATGGCGCTGTGGTCAAGCATGGTTCTCAAAAGGAGCAAGGCACTAGATGAAAGAGGCATGGCACTGGAGTGAATCGCTACGCTTGTATGAATGACGGCATCCCCTGCACAGCACCACGATGTAACACTGCACTGGTTTGCAGTTTTTGCTGGGTTGGCAACAGATGCACAGCTGTTCCTGAAGCACCAACGTCTTCTTAACCTGGGTTTATCGACACTCAATCTCTATCTTTGGAGCAGTAAAATATGTAAATTTTAAGTAAACTGTAAACACTGCTAGGACAAGCAGCTGGCACAGCCTCCTCCAGCGGCCCACTTTATTTTCCTGGGGAGGGAGAGAGGTGGGGGAGAGAAGGTGAGGTGCTGTCCCGGAGAGCGCAAGAACCTTTGAGTCCTGACAGGCTCACCTGCTGAGGGGCGATCATTATCTCTTGTTTATGTTGTGGCCAGTGGGGCCCAAATCACACGATGCTGTCAGGACATGAGATGACTCAAGCCGACATTTCCTAAGCGGAGGCAGGCAGCAGCTTCTGCATTTCAGGAAGGGCATTTATTTTTTTAGGGTCGAGCCTGCGTCGCATGCGCTCGCAGATGCGTATCACTAGCGAGACGCTTAAGGTATTAAAAAAGGGCTCGGAGCCCCGTCAACGTCACGTCAGTGTCTTTCACTGGCAAGTTGGCTTGCCTGTTAGAATCTGCTTCCTTTGATTAGTGGAAGGCACGCATACGTCATGCCTTTTCCGGTGGTTTGCCCTCCTCGAGCGCAGCGACCAATTACAGAAAACATGAGAGACTCGCTGTTTTCTTCAGGTTTGTGGACTACTTTTTCTCTATTCTTGCAGCGCGATCTTGTTTGGCAGAAGTCGAGCGCTTCGCATACTATCGACCTTGTAACACAGTTAATTGCACTTTTGCCGGTTACGTTTAAAATTGCACTTTTGCCGATATGTATTATTACGTGTGAACTGTAGCAGCGCGATCGTGCTGTTTTTTTCTTTTTTTTTAAGTGGCTGCATGAACGTGCTTTAAGGCGCTTTCGAAGGAAACCCTTGTTGAATAATACAATTTATTAAGATCTCTAGCTCACTAAATCTGTGCTCAAGCCATACTTTGTACTGCACTGGGAATCTGTTCTAACAAGACGTCATCCTTAAACCGGCTCATGCTGAGTTACGCTGTTAGTGGGTAGTAAGAATGACACACTGGGGACGTCTGATAGACTGATATTTGAAGAGATGGGTGGAAACTGTAGAATTATTCTAGGCGTCTAACACGTCCAAAGGGTCGCCGAGCTTCATTAGACTTTTCGAACTGTTCTTAATCCGAATCCATAATCAAAGTTTTTATCTCTTCCCAATACATTTTCTGAGTTTACTCTGTGTGCCCTTTATCGTCCAATGTACCTCTTCAACAATCCCTGCACACGTTATGCTTACAGTATTACTTCATGTTAATGAACAGTTGACAAACAGGGATCCGCTTCTCCACGGTAAAGTAATCAGTGCAGAAAGCCACGGTGCCTATGTGTTTGTTCTCATCTTGTGTTTGTTCTCATCTTATTACGGCTCCCATACATCCTGCTAACATCTTTAGAAGCTAAATACATGCATGGAAGATATTTCAAGCACATTTCTTTCTTCAGGGTATAGTACAAAAATGTGATCATTGAGACACCATTGTGGGCGAAGTTATTTGGGGAGGGGCAGAGGCTTTGTGTTCCGAGGCAGGTGGTAGGCATCCCTTTGTGAACCCTAGAAATCATCACATCACAGCAGTGGTTCCCAACCTTTTGACTTCTTTGGACCCCCACTTTATCATTACTGGTGCCCGGGGACCCCCACTGAATCTTTATTGAAATCCGGGGACCCCCCAATAAGTCATTAATGACAGCTGGGGACCTAATCTGTTAATATTATTTAATTTTCTCAGCAGTTGCGGACCCCCTGAGGAGGCTTTGCGGACCCCCATCGGTCCCCGGACCACAGGCGGGAACCACTGCATCACAGCATTGTTAAAAATCATCACTAGTTCTCGGGGGAGGAGGAGGTGGGCAGCCACACTTTTAGTGGGTCAGTAGCAGCACAGTAGAGCTATGTTCATGCCCCACTGCGGCAGTCCCAACATTCTCTCCAGGGGCATACCTGAGGAGTTCTTATATTTAGGAATCTTCAAACAAGCAATGCGGGGCGATGCAAATGTTCAAAATAAGTAATGATTTTATAGTCCAATTTAAAATGGTATTGTCCAATTTAAAAGTTGTCTTGAGCGTTGCTCCTCAAGAACGGTGCAATTAAGGAAAACGTCTGCATTTAAAAGTTCATAGGGCCAGTAACAATAATTTAAACTTGAAATGCATTCAGTATTATTGACTGAATCTATTTTTTCCCCTTTCTGCATTTAGTTCTACGAAAGTTTTTTATGTGTCCTCTCTCAAATATTCCAAAACACCCATGTGCTGAGTACCGGCACTTTTTTATTTTGAGAGGGAGAGTATCTGCACTTCTCAAGAAAAATGTAATACTTTTAATTGGACAGTACCTGCACTTCTCAAAATCAAGCACATATTCTGATACAGAGTACTTGCACTTCTATTTTTCCATTTCAAGCATTGCCCATAACTCCTGTCTTATTCTTTAGGAATCGTTCTCCTGCATTTGCCACGCTCCTGCAAGCTCTCTCATCTTCCATTTTCTCTCCCTCTTCTGTTCTTCCTACTTTCTCTCATTATTCTCTCACTAGTTCGATCTACTTCGCTTTTTACATTTCTTTCTCGTGCTTTTTCCCTCCGTCTTCCCCTTCATCTCTCTTCTTCCTACTCCAGTTACATTTCTCTTTATCTTGTGCACTATTAACATACTTTTTAGGTCGAGCACATCAGCACAGCGTGTTGGTTTGTATCTGGGCTTTTAACCATGCCCACGTCACGCCCATCACTTTCACTCATTCGTGGGTTTTCCTTTCAAAAATCCTTTGGTTTCGTTGGTAAATGCTTTACATTTGTCCCTCCTTGAGGTGGTTTTGTTACCGCTTTGTTACTTTATGTTTCCTGTGTTCCAATAATTAAATCATTCTTTGAGATGTGTTATGTGTTTATTGTGACTAACGCTACAGAGCTGCCTGTTAAATCAACAGCACTCCAAAACATATTGCTGTTTTTCACACATCTCCTTTACAAAATATGCCATTTGCACGCAGAGAATGTAATAAGAATGTTTGGAATATGCTATCGAGCTAGTAACTAGAACCACACATTACAGGTAGACGTATATTTATATCCTCATGATCAAGAGGTTTGAACCACAGCAGGCCGATCATTAGGGTCAAGCGCAAAGCCCTCCCATCCTGCTGTAATCTCTCTTTGGGCTTCTACCCACGCCCATTTTACCTCAGCCACTTTCATTGGTTCGTGGGCTTTCCCTTTTAAAGTCCGCTTCCCTTCATTAGAAAAAGGCATTCATATGTCATGCCTTTTCTGGTGTTTAGCCCTCCTCGAGCTCAGCAACCACTGAAAACATATGAGGCTACGTGTTTTCCGTATGATTTCTGGACTACTTTTTCTCTTTATTTCGCAGTGCGATCGCGCTCGTTTTTTTCCAATTAATGTGGCAAGAAAAGTCCAGTTAGGAGTTTACAACGCTAATAGCTCTAACTCATCGAAATATGAGACCCGTTGCATTGTAAATGCTTGTTAATCATTGCCTTGCAGCGCGGTACCCTCACCCAGCAGGGTTTCAGGGCGCTGTGCACTGCATAGCTAACAAGCTAGGGCAAAGCTTACCAAGGGCTGGCCTTGGTAAACTGGTGTGATGTTTACATTTATAACTGAAAACATCTGCCATCAAAATAAAAAGAAAGTAAAAAGAGAGAATACATCTTTACATAAATATTTCGCAGATGCGAATGCTATAAAAATAAAATTGCATTAAAAAAATGAGTGCTTTTAAAGTTAACGAGACAGTACCGGTGCCTTCTAGTAATAATATAAAAAATATAATAAATAAATAATGGCAATATTTTCATTTTTTGCTGCTGATGAAGGAAAAAGGTAAATTGACGTTATATGCGGAGTACTAGAATTATGTGGCAGAGAGGACTAATTATGCAGCATGGTGACCAATTTATGTGGCACGAAAAGTCCAGTTATGGATTTACAACGTCAGTAGCTCTTGCTCAAGCAAATGCGAGACCTATTGCATTGCAAATGCTTGTTTCTTGATGGGATCAGTTAGATCAGAGATAGTCCTAATTAGGACACCCTTGGGGTTAGCACCATCAGCAGTGATAAAAATGTCCCAAATACGTGTTCTCAGGCCGACAAAACTTTTAAGGGCCGGAGTGCTGTGCAGGCAGAGAAGAGCAAGGCTGAAATCCCAGGGGTCTCAGTAGGTAAGCTCTGACAACACGAACGTCCGGGGGTTGTGCGTGTACACAAGAGAGCAAAAACGAAGATGCTGTTCTACACCTCCGATAGTGGGAAGGCTCGCGAAAAATGCTCTCGCACAGGACGAAGGCAAAGCCAGGCAGGGTCTGCAGGACAGAGCGCTCACAAGGAGAGCAAGGCAGGTATTCCAGGGCAAGCAGACAGTTTAAAAAGCTGAACATCACACTCCCGGGAGCCAAAGCAATATAGAGACCAAATTGCTTGAGAGGTGGCAAAACAACGGGGCAGAATAAAACTATTGTAAAATAAAACGTTTAAGCACATGGAGCAATAAGAGAGGTAGCAAAACAACTAAATATGAAGGCAGTTGTACCTTGAGAGCTCCAAAGGGCAAGGAACATGGGAAGGGAAAGTAGAAGAAGCTTTTCTAAAATTCTGAAGAGATCAGATGGGAACACGTTTGTGATAAAGGTGTTGAAGTTTCTCCCAGCACAAGCGGGTCCTAAGGAGCCACTCGCCGCCAATGTGACATTTGAGAGAATAGGGCGAAGGACCATGGGCCACGGAGTAAATAGATGAGCCCTTTATTATAGCGATAGATGCTCCAGCCACCGCTGATTAGGCAGGTGACTGCCCAGCAACTATCATCATAGCATCTCTTCAGCAGTAAACATTCTGTATGTAACATACCACTACAATAGTAAGCAGGGACACAAAGGAGAAACCCTTAGAATACTGAGGAAGAAAACCACAGACTTGGAACCGATTTGGCAACAACATCCTGATGCATTCCCCCCATAGACCTTAAATTGTCTAAAACCACACACATTCACCACAAATGACACTCCATACATTTGTACAGTTTGGTGGGAAAGTCACAATAACCAGTCTTCCTCCTGGGAAAACTAATATACATGCTGAAAACAAACAATGGGCAATGACTCAGGTACATGAATGTATCAATTCCATGAAAAATCAGCAATTCAAAGATGATGCTCGGTAGTTCTAGGACCTTTAGCCATCCAGCATGGCAAAAGTCCTTGCCTTTTGGAATCACTTTGCATATTGTTTTTAGACCTGGAACGATAGTAATCCACTCACCCTGTGGAACTGTGGTCGATATTTTGCCTTCCTCGCTCTCTTTTAACCTTCCCCTTAAGGCCGTGCATGGCCCTGCCACTGCTCTCTTTTGGCATCAGTCTTGCGTTGAAAATTCTCTGTTAATGTGGTGCGCCTGGTATCAGTTTCCAGGTCATGGCTTACCTCCAGAAGAGTGGCAATCCCAGCTTCTGGGTCACAGTCTGGTATCATCATCTGTGGCTGTATTGCCATGTCCTGACTCACCTCCCTTCTTGCCACACTTTTGTCCATGCTTCTTGTATGCTAACTCAGTAAGAACACTGCAAGTAATTGACCAGAAGTGCCACTTCTATATGTTATCTAACTAAAAGCAAGACCTTAGAAAGTTTTTTTTTAACTTCAAGGGAAATCTCACACCCACCTCAGTTAGGTGAAAGGTTTTGTGCGGCCAGTTTACACCTCTCCCCAATTAATCGGGTACCTACTGCTAGGATTAACAAGCATGACTCAAACAGGAAGGAAATTCTGTGAAAACGGCACAATACAAAAAAGTAATAGCACAACACACTAATAATGCTTGCAATATGACAATTTTAGGTCGGCCTATAGACAGCATTACATGTCTGGGAAAACCGAGTGCTAACAATACTTTAACATACACTTAAAGTAAGCTTTGGAACTGTCCATTGCTCATGATTTAATTGCTGCCTTGTGTACCTCAGTGTGTTTTAATTGGATAAGTTGCATCCTTCCACTGCTGACAAAAGAGAACTATTCCTCTTCTTCCATATTTCTATTGCATTTGACTTTTAGCACTCCATTGGAGGGATTGGCCCTTCCTCTCTCTCCTTAATGCCCTAACTCTTCTCAGCTTGTCCTGCTTCCTCCTCTTCCTCGTTCCTTAATCTCTCCTGCTGCTGCCTCACCAACCTCCCTGATTACTCTCACTTATAGCTCTCCTCTTACCCTCTCCAGTTAGTTCTTACAGTTTATCACTTTCCTCTCCTCCCTCTTTCCCCATAGCCTTTAAGGCCTCAATTTCTCTCTCCCAGTCTTATACCACTTCCTGCCCATACTGGTGCCTACGCTTTCAAGAAAGCAGCTAAAGAAGTATTCCTTGAGAACAAATTTCAATATTTTTCGTGAGTACTAGTGACTGGTACCTATGAATATTATGGCGACCCCTTCAAAAACATACAGAAGATTCACATATAATCTGATTAACGGTTTTCACAATCATAGCCAAGCATTCAAACATTTATTAAGGCTATAGAAAACAAACACAAATAATGAAACTTTCTAACATGAATATGCACATGTGCATTTTAACTCCAAGCCTTCTCTACAATCTGCTTCATCAGTATTAAAGAACAGTTGAAATGTTTTTGATTGATCCTCTCCATTTTCAAAGGAAACATTTAAGGGCATCTAACTGGTTCATAATTCTTTGGTAGCCTGTACTTGAAGGGGCAGTGATGGAAACCCATGGGAGATTTGTGTGCAACTCAAGGGACTAATAGTAACAACTTGATGTACTAAAGCCTGGTGCAGTAAGACTTTATATCAGACTCAGAGGTCCTCTAGCAACAGCTTAAGATACTGCAGCCACCTGCTATAGCAAGCTTTTGTTGTGTCACACAAAAAAATCTCTAGTACTACAGCTGGGTACAGAAAGCATTTGTGTCCGACTCATATGACCTTCTTTAGTGGCTTCAAATAATGCAGCCTGCTACAGTAAGCATTTGTGTCTGTCTCAGTGGACCTCTAGTAACAGCTTAAGATACTGTGTTCTGCTACAGTAAAGATGGATGAGTCAAAAAGCCTTTACTGGTGGCTTACACTATGGCATCCTTCAACTGGAAAGTGCGGATTTCGACTTTTGGAGGGCATGTGAATGTGCTCTTTATAAATAGCCAGACCTAAAGGCTTTGCCAATGCATTTTTTATACATTGCAAAATGTAGGCCAATCTGGAGATCATCAGACACAATATTTTATCTCTGAAGTACTTTGTCATTTCTCTTATGCCCATTAAGCTTTTAAAATCAGGGGCTGCAAACGTTTCTTCAGTAGTTTAATGATAGCTGTTTCACATTGAGGATGATCAATACAAAATCAATACAAAAGCAAATCATTTTCAATGGAAAAAGCATATACATCTAATAATATCTTCTAAAAAGTGTGTATCTTACAGCAGCTTCAAAGCTTTTGGTCTGGTGACCTAAATTGATTAGTATAGAATGCCTTAAGGGTTGAGTTATATGAAGAGTTTTGACAGTCGACACTAAGAACAGCGATGCATTGATCAAGTGAGATTTCTAGATAATATGTTGAATGTTTCCAAACGTGAGGAAAAGCTGCTGTTTATCATGTTTTCCCTTTATGTTCAGTAGGCTCTTTCTTGAATGTCTTCTTCCAGGTCTTCCAGGTCTTGGAACAACCTTCTTCCCTTGCCTATGTTTTGAATGGAGTTTGTGGTTAAAGCAAAAGCTGTGACTAAATGTTGTTATGCAGAAGGTATGATGAAACTAAAAAATGCCCATCATTGTTTGCATCTTTGCTGAGAGTTGCACCATGAGCTTACCAGAGATCTCACAAGATCAGGGGAAGACTTTGCTCCTCGCATTGTCAGGTAGCATCTTGCTGGATGGCACATGCTGGTTAAGTGTCATCACTGCCTAGGCCACTCAGGAGTTCCTGCGCTCGCAGTCACCTCAAAGGTTGCTCCTCAAAATGAGTGGAGCTTCAGACATAAAGTGTGATGGCAGGTCTGTGGAATTCGTTGATAGGCAAAGAATGTAGAATGTTGACTTTTTCCTCGTCTTCCAGACCAACGCTATGAGTTTCAGAAAAATTACATGGGTAAGATGGTGGTCTACCAAAGGTTCCCAATCAATGATGAACTACAGTCTTGTTCTGTGATGTCAATTCCCTTTTGAATCGTATATAAGGAGGTATTCCCAAAAGATGTATGCATTGTAACACATTTGTTCCCTTATTTTCTATGAATCCTTTGCCTCCTTCCTTCTATTTTGTCCCTGATATTTGCTTCCAGTAGTTGAATCTTTTTGTGGATCTACTTGTGGATATTGTTGCTTTTTTACTTTACCTGATGTCAGAGGAAGTTTGGGGGCATATTTATACTCCGTTTGCGCCGGAATTGCGTCGTTTTTTTGACGCAATTTCGACGCAAAACTAACTCCATATTTATACTTTGGCGTTAGACGCGTCTAGCGCCAAAGTCCATGGAGTTAGCGTCATTTTTTAGCGTGGACACCTACTTTGCGTTAATTACATGCAAGGTAGGCGTTCCCGTCTAAAAAATCGACTCCGAGGCATGTGCGTCGGATTTATACTCCCGGGCCAAAATCACGCCCGGGAGTGGGCGGGTCAAAAAAAATGACGTACGGCCGCTTTTGCGCCGTTTTTTAGCGCCTGAAAAAGGCAGGCGTTAAGGGACCTGTGGGCTCTGAAGGAGCCCAGAGGTGCCCTCCCATACCCCCTGTCACCCTTGCCCACCCCAGGAGGACACCCAAGGCTGGAGGGACCCATCCCAGGGACATTAAGGTAAGTTCAGGTAAGTTTTTTTTTTGTTGTTGTGGCATAGGGGGGCCTGATTTGTGCCCCCCTACATGCCACTATGCCCAATGACCATGCCCAGGGGACATAAGTCCCCTGGGCATGGCCATTGGGCAAGGGGGCATGACTCCTGTCTTTGCTAAGACAGAAGTCATTTCTATGGGGGTTGGGAGTGAAAAAAAATGGCGCAAATCGGGTTGAGGTGAAAAAATTGCCTCAACCTGACTTGCCCCATTTCTTGACGCCCAAGCCCCATATCCCCCTACGCCGGCGCTGCCTGGTGTACGTCGTTTTTTTTAACGCACACCAGACGGCGCCGGCGGCTAACGCCATTCAATAAATATGGCGCCCGCATTGTGCTTCAGAATGGCGTTAGCCGGCGCTAATTTTTTTGACGCAAAACTGCGTTAGCGCAGTTTTGCGTCAAAAAGTATAAATATGGGCCTTGGTGCCTTGCTGATAACTTCACTTGTTATTCTTCATCTTTAATAAAGGTCTACAACATTTTGATTGAGATGTTTCATCCTTGTAATGTTTCCTACTATCTGAGGCCCTCTTAAGGAGACACTTGATTTCTTTCATTTGTATTATTTGTGCAGGGTGACATCATGGCTTCTGGAAGGTTTCACCCTTTGCTTGGGCAGCCATGAAGGGGATTCAACACACCTCAACATTCAGTCCCACAGCTCCTCCTTAGGTGTGCTTATGCTTTAGATCCTTCCCAGGATCTAGCACAACATTTACAACAATTACACCTTAACAATTTGGTGTTAACACAGATAGTAGCATTTCAGACTACAGATATCCCAGTGGTCCCAAAAAGCGGCCCATGTTTTTCTGGGCACCCAGTGAAAATGGGAGAATATTATGAGCACTTATGGTGCATTTTGCCTTTTGCCCAGCGCAGCATAGTCCTGATTGAGCGGGCTACCTGATTGGTTAACTCCCTGGCCCTGCCTTGGCCTGGGCAACACCTTCAGTACAAAATTCTGTTGTTGTTTGCAGACGTGATACTTTTTTACTACCATTTACAATTTCTGAATGTACTTTCTTGGCATATTCTACAGAGGAAGCATTGTGTGGTACTCAGCAAGGTGGAATGGATGTACTTACTTATGTGTCTGGATTTGTAAATTTTCAGCTGGAACTAGCTGGGATGAAAGTACTCAAATTAATGTCCTTCAACTGGTTTGAAAGAAGAACTCACGGTCAACTTGATCTGTTCACACCACACTGTACTACTTTAATTTCTGAATTTATGGATTTACTGGTATTGACAACACAGATTACTAGAGAGAAGAAAGGAAACAAAGATGTTCTGAGGAAGTTATGTTTCCAGTTTCTTCATCTTGTTGATCAGAGATGTAAGTGGGCCCATTCTATGAAGAAACACCTAAGCAAGTAGAATCAGTGAGGTGTCCTTTAACTTAAAATGAATAAGGGCACCGTTAAAAAGCTGGTTTGTGTCTATATAGTGCTGATGCTGGACATGTGATTCAAGCTTGTGCCAAACAACCTCCGAGTAATTCTGCAAGAACCCAATCATCCCCTGAGAAGAAAACAGGATTGCTTCCATATATTGTGCATATGAGTAATACTGATATGTCATGTGTTCCTTCTATCGATTTCTATGAGAACAAAGGAAAGGTTATTATTACCTTCGCATTGTTGGATAGTGGTGCTTTTAGAATGGTTGTGTTAAGACTGGGCATCTAAAAATAAAGAGCCTGGCTATTAAACTGTATTTTGAAGTATGTAAAGTAGTACTACAGTAATACTACTTATGTACTATGACATGCAGTCCACAAAACTACAGGCGTAGACCTCAGCCTCCTCCCCGCCTTTCTTCTCTGTGGAGATATCTTCACCACATGTCCAGGGTTCTCTGCACATGTCGGTACATGTTTTTATAATGAATATTCTAGGGACAAAGGGCTGTGGCTGAAACATGGGTAATGAATACTAAATCGGACACGTTTAAGGAAATAGAAAGAGAGGTTTAGGGAGGGACATGACACACTTCCATAGAAATCAATGAAGGCACCTAATAATAATAGGGAACATGGGAAATAATGGTAGTTTTTGTTTTTATAAATTTACCATTTTTTATTACATACTTATTTTGGTTAATATTTTTAATTTATAACTTCCTTTTTAAAGAATATATTACAAAAAGGCTTACAAACTCTTGGAGCTCACTTACTGATGCAAGAGGGAAGAGATGAGTCCGGATTTCACCACCCATCTACATTGATATTCATTGCAACAACAACAAATCATATGCAGGCTGACTACATATGAAAATAACCCACACACCAAACAATTTCTTTCCCTTCACTATGTTGATGAATGCCTTAGTAGCTTTGTCTCTCGTTTTGAGGAATCGTTATTTGAGGAGGAGAGAGAGGGTGTACAGGCAAAGGGTCATCATGTGTATTATGCCCAAGGAAGTAGTCATTGCCAGATACAGCGTCTCACCTGAAGAGATCCTTGGCATTTTTGCACACTGGGAGCATGAACTTGATTCACCTATAGCCAACTCACAGGCTACTCCTGCCCATGTCATAACACTGGCTGCTCTTCATTTGATGGCTATTGGATTGCTCCACTGGGTCTGTTTGGACAAAGTAGGGATATCAAAGACATGCTAATTTTGCTGCCTGCACTGGGTACTGGTATGCGTCAGCGGAAGAGTGCATCTGTTCACTGCCATGCCACAGTCACTGGAGATAAGCGAATGGTGGCAAGGACATTCTACGCATTTGCCCATTGACTTTGTGTCTTAGGTGGCATCAGTGGCACTTGGGCCCCCTCACCACAGAGAGTACATTTACCTCCCTGGACACGGCTGGCACCGCATGAATTTGCAAGCTACCCTTTTTCTCTGATGCATAAGCTTGTAGTTCTAGAAGCACACAACAACTGCATCTTCCATCGCTTATCTTTTGAACATCAGTTGGATGCTGGGAATTTTCTGTGACATGTGGCTTGTCTGGGGGTTACATGTGCATCTGGGAGATGGTTTTTGAGACATGCATGATCATTACTCACTATATCTAGACTGTCCTATTCTCAGTATTTATGTGGATTTTGGTAATGTTTTATTTGTGTTTTCCAAACCTTTTGACATCAGTGGTTATCTGTGTTTATTCAGCTGCATAACCTCTAAAATAGACAAAAACATTGAGGTGTAAGCTCGATTGGCTGGTGCCCAGGTGTGGCTTGTGATCATCGTTGGTGTATGGAGATCGATCCACACCTTGATAAAAAAGAAGGAATACTACCAGTGAGAAGAACAAAATCATTACATTTCCCGACCTTACCAACCATCCATCCTCCCATTGTTGGATTGCCTTTCTAAAATATACTATCTTCTCCTATGTGATTGCTATCCAAGGGCTTTGCCGATGCCTAAGGGGGCCACACAGCATATATAACCAGAAAAAAATACATTGGTGATAATGCAGAATAGTAGTTCTTCCCTCCTGCAGGCTCATGCCAGACTTAGAAGCATCCAAGGCACACAGGGAACGTATGGAATTAAGAGACATTATAAAACCAGGGCTGATTGGGGGCAAGGAGGGGAAGTGCCCCTCCCCAAAGAAGTCACAGTAGATGTGGCTACTACTAAGCAAATGCCAAGCTCTGAGTGGCAGCCGAAAATCTTTAAGTGGGAGAAAAGGAGGCTGTTAAGGCCAACAGCAAATTCTATCCTGGCCAAAGGCTGATGGCATCAAGCTGACAGACAATCAGGAGGTGAAGGGCCAACAGGGCTCGCCTTTAGAGATAAAGATGCAAGCCTAAGATACTGCCATACCCAGATATAGTCATTTAAAAACAGTGTGGATAAAATCTATCAGTGTTTCAACAAGTTCCCAATGGCACATTCTCTTGGTATCCTACATTATGAACAGCATATGGAACAACCCAGGGAGATCTCTCCAGCTACCCCATGGGAGTCTAAAGATGTAAATGTAGCAAATGTATGAAATTAAATCGATGAGGTAGTCAAGGCTGCCAATGTTGTGTCACCGCAGAGTGGTGGACTGGAAAGGGATGATATCTGGAGCCCCTCTGGCTACAGCTAGATTTGAAAGATGAGTGGGCCACCATTTAAACAGCTCAGGGAAATCTACGTAAAGTACCAATAAAACAGGAGGAGGAAAAGGTGGTGGCTTCAAATTTAGGAATGCCAACAAGCAATTGTGTGAACTCTAATGCAACAATGGTAGACTTGATCAATACTCCGACTCCCAACCCACTAGCCTTGGCAAGCTGTATCAGCCCACATTTGCAGAAGCAAGAAAAATTCTGGACAACAGGTGGCTGGCAATGGAGAAAGCATTAACAGCAATGGGCCAAGTAGAGCTATTGTATACAGATAAATTGGGCATTCAGACCTCAGTTCCCAGTTAGTGAATTACATGTCTACCATTGAGTCAAAATTGGAAAAGGTAAATTATCTGAACATTAAAGCACAAAAGTCTTGCAGAGGCTCTGAAGAGAGGAGTTTTTGTGTGTCTTTTATGCAGAAACGTGCATCCCTTCCAGAAATAATGATGACTTTAGTTCAGGATCTGAAAGACAAATTAGCAAAGAACAACAGTGTGCAAAGAGCCAACACCCCTGCAAGTGAACATCTTCCCAATAATTCTGTTTGTTGCCAAAATGCAATCAATCTACTTCCTCAAATGTTTCAAGTCAAGATATGAAGGCCCACAACAATGGAGTTGGACAAGTTAAAAAAAAATCTTCAGGCAGTAAGTGATTCACCTAAGACCTAAGACTGGCAAAGGCTTGAGAGAGGCCCCAACTTCTAGAAAGGCTACCTCACTTTCCAGGAAACATAAACTACAAAAAAAGAAAAATGTTGATTTACATATGTCAAACAGGTCACTGTTACCCATCTTGGAGAACTTCTCAAAGACCATGAGCCAACACAGACTGTCATAACAGACAGAAGTCCAAAATTGCACATGAGGCAACTTTATCTGATTCTTGTAGCTGCCCACTAATATCTTCAGGAAAAGCCCAATTTTTTTCCCAATGGTGGTGAGTAATTAATATCCAAAGGTAATAACTGCCCTAATTCAGCTACGAAGATGATGAACAGAGAAAGTTCATAAGACAGAGAGAAAGGTAACAAAACAGTGGATCTTTAGAGAAGTGAAACATCGGCTGAATCAGCTGAATCCAAAAACCCACTGAGTGTTTAAAGCAGCACAATATGAGGAAGCACTCAAGAAAATAAAGGTCCAACATCGCAATCTTTGGGTCTTATAAAAGAGACCTCTTCAATAGAATCAAATAGTCCTCATTTAGTGATAGAGGGGGAAGCAATGCCAAACAAATCAACAACAACCCAAAGAGTTATGCCTTACCCTCCTACTATATACTGTCATGCAAAATGGCCAAGGCTCGGTCCCACACCATTCCAGAATCATTCAGACATTGGTCAGGGTTCAAATGGGCGGCTGCTTTTAGGGGCAGATAGCAGACAAAATGTAACTCAGCTTCTGCAATGGTCCGAGTAATGGAATGTATGTAGGGTAACTATATAGAGCCACAGGGGGCAATCAGCCCATGCGATAAACCAGCAAAATGAAAAATGTACTAATAGGCCAATGTATCACAAACGTTACAGCCCACACAGCACTAAAAACAGAGTGCTGTTATTTTACCCAGAATATAAATCCCAGGGAAAGGCAGATATTCAGAATCAGCCAAACATCAATAAGCTCTGTAATACTCTACCAGATGTAAGGAAACTATCTTCAAAATACATAGTATCAATAGCATTTAAGCTAAGAATGAAGGGGAAGCTGAATGAGAGAACAGAGGTTACCTTTGCCAGGAATTAATTATGTAGATGGATTTAAACACATAAGTAGTAGCAGGCTGGGGCATAAAGTTAATGATACCGCTAAATATGTAATGGGGAGGGCACAAGTCATAGTTAACTGAGGGCACGTTTGAGTCACTAGAGCTAACTACAATGGTGTATTTCAGTGTTTTTGTACATTTAAAAATTATGTTGTCACTGAAAGTTTCACCTAACTATGGCGTTACTTTAAACTTTGTTTTTTCTGTGAACTTGTAGTTTTTTTAAAAATATAAAGTAATAATTTGTTATGATGTATAAAGTCAGCCCTCCCGCCTTGCATGGCCTCTAACCTACGGCCGTGCACAGCGGGGGTGTTGGTGTCAGACTCTGCTTTGAGCCCCACACAGGCAGTCAACCTCACGCTCCAAGTTGGGCTGCAGGACAAAGCCTGCTGCCAGGCCCTGTTTCAATCCAGACATAGGCAGCCAACCCTACGCTGTGCATGTCGTTCGGTTGTGCACAGTGGGAGTGACCAACCCACCCGGAGTCAGCCAACTACATGCTGGGCACACCCTTTGGCTGTGCGTGGCGAGAGATGGGCCACAAGTCCTGGCCTGCAACTAGGCCTAGTGCACAACCCCTCGCCGCAGGCAGCCAAGCACACGCTGTGCACAGCATTCGGTCCTGCTCTATGGCCATGCCATATGGCCACCCTACCCAAAAGGTGCCAGCACCCTCACACAGAAAACAACCCACACCGTGCCCAGCCTTTGGCGTTCACTACATATGGTTTGCCTTTTTGCCACAGGGACCACATCCCCCAGGACCAAAACATATATATTATAAGGAGGGGGCATGCAGACTCCCTGCCTGCCTGAGTGTTAATTGGCCTGGAGACCCGATCCCCAGGGACCAATTTCCATTGAAAAGGTGAAGTGGAGTCATGTGGAGCCCCTTTCCAAGCCTTTTGCGGCCCTGGAAACCCTACGCAGGGCCTCTGTAAATTATAGGTGGATACACATCCAGGACACCCACCAAGCAACACACATTATGGGGATGGGGCACATGATTCTCCTCACTGAGCATTCTCTGGCCCTAGGGACCCTATCTCCTGGGACCAGAGGTACAAACCACATGCTGATGGCTGTCAGGGGAGCCCAGGGCTCCCACAACACCAGCCGGCTCCCTGCATGCTGTGGGATCCAGCATTGCTCCCGTCCAGAGGGAGCAGCTGTTTTTCTGCATGCTCCCTTTTGGCAGAAGGAATATCTGTTCTGTTTTCCTGCCTACAGGAGTGTGGTCACTACTGCAGGCAGGGAAACAGAACTGAAGTCTGCACCCAGCCGGTGGGAGCATGTTTAAATCTACAGTCGGGTAGGAACAGACTTGCCTTCCCTACCTGCACTCCTACCGGCAGGGAAGGCATGTTTAATCCTGTCTGGCAGGAGATTTAACAAGCATTGGTTTTCGCCAAAATCTATTGGGTTTGTCAATATTTTTTCAAATGTTGCAGAGTAGTTGAGCTGCTGTGCAGCATAGCTTAAAGTATAAAAAAGCGATATGAAGCGATCAGTGCTGGCTGCGTCATGACACTCGTTTTTTTTAACTTTAAGTCATGTTGCACAGCAGCTGTGCTGCTGTGGAACTTGTTAAAAACTATAGCCAAAGCCAATAGATGTTGCAAAGGCAAAATGTATTGGCCTTGCCAATTCTTGACAATACTCCTTTAATGACTGCCAGAAAAGCAGTTATCAGTATGCACAACTCTGCTGTTTTTCTCCCTAGCACAGAACACCAAGTGGTCCGAAAACTCAATCAAAAATTTGAATTAAAGGCATGCCTAGCATGTTTTTGTGTGTTGTGCGTTATCATTATGTTAGAAGCAGCAGCATTACTCTGATGAAAACAGACTTCAGTGTCAACCTTATAGAATGCTCGCTGGTACGACCAGGGGACCACTTTTATACTTCAGCACAAATGAGAAAGGTCACATGTGTTTACTGTGTGATTACTATTTCTCCCGGGGGTCTAGATTTTATTTGAAAATCCCTGTGCCTTTGAGCTCCAGATAACCTACTCCGTGAAACTTTTGAAAAATAAATATTGCAAAATTACAAAGAGCTCTAGATGCATGCATGTAATTTTGTCATGGAAGTCCTTTACTCGCCAGTTTTATTGTAGTTTTCAGGTGCACGTCCTAGTGTGTTTGTGTGTTTGTGTCTATGCATGTGTTTGATGTGTGCACAGGCGTGTGTATGTGTGTGTATTGTTGTTGTGCCTGTACTAGAGTGCTGTTTAAGTATTTATATTTCCATGTATGCAAGTGTTTAAGTAAGTGTTGCACAAACATGTGCGTTTGTGTGCGTGCATGCGGATTTATGTGAGGATATTTGGGTCCATTTATTAGACAGTACAGGGCTCTTAGCAAACTTGTATGTGCTAAAGTCATTTATTGGGTGAGGGTTTGGCAAGCCAGGAAGGGGTATGCAGAGACTGGAGTGCAGTTGTGGGAGGAACAGGCAAGCAGGGAAGGGGCATGCAGTGATGGGAGTGAGGGGCGGGCAAACAATGAATGTGAAAGTAGCATGCAGCGACAGGAGTGAGGTGGTGGGAGCAGCGGGCAAGCAAGGGAGAAGGGGCATGCAGTGACGAGTGAGGTGGTGGGAGGGATAGGCATGCAACAAACTGGAATGCAGGCACTGGAAAGAAAAACAAACATCTCAATGCAACGGGGGCTCTCATTTGCTCGAGTTGGAGCTACTTGCGTTGTAAACTCCTAACCTAACTTTTCTTGCCACGCAAATTAAAAGAAAAAAACACAGCGCAATCGCGCTATGTAAAATGCAGAGCAATCGTGCTGCAATTGAAAATGGAAAAACTGGGCGCAATCGCGCTATGTAAACCTCAGCACGATCACGCTGCGAGGAAAATTAACAGATAAAGTAGTCTGGACCCCAGGCTCAAAACATCAAGCCTCGTATGTTTTTGGTAGTTTACCGGTGCTGTGTAGGCGGGCTAAACACCGGAAAAGGCATGACGTATGCATGCCTTTCACAAATGAAAGCAAGCAGATTTTAAAGAGCAAGCCCAGGAACCAATGAAAGAGACTGACGAGACCAGGGCGTGGTTTGAAGCCCAAAGAGAGATTACAATATGGACCAAGCGCTTTGCGCTCGCCCATAAAATAGTACCTTTATAAGTGCATGACTAGTAGAAGGATACTGGCCACTGGAAGCAGTATGTGGTCCAAGCTCCACAGCAAAAGCGAAGAACTGAAGCTGAGCAGGAAGCTGTAGGCAGGAGGCCATGACCACCAGGAAGAAAGGAGATAAGAGTAAAAAGGGAGCCAACCAAAGGTAAGTAATGGGCAGACTCTAAGCCCCTTTTAATTGTTTTTTTTTTTGTTAGAAGAAATTTCTCCAGCATGGCAGAAGCAAAACCTAAAAATGCTCCTGCCAGGAAGGAACAAACATATACTTCCCTGGCAGCATCAGCGCGAACAGGTAAACTACTGTGTCTGGGGTGAAGATTCAAGAAGAAGGGCTGGAGTCCATGCTTTAAAGAAAATGCTATGGATTTGTGGATCCTGTATGAATTTGCAGCAAAATAATAAATACTTCATTATGGTCCTTATGGGACCCCACCACTACCCTGCCCGATGTCTTTTTTGTGTTTTCTCAGGACTCTGGGCTTCGTTCCGATTTCTAAGATGACTGCTGCTACTTTCTGGTTGATGTGGTGGCAGCTAATCAGATCTCTAGCAACACTACTAAGCCAAGTCCTCCCTGGACCGGAAACAAGCATCCTGGGACTGGTTTCAGGGTATCACCCTTCATCAGCCAGGCTAGCTTGAATCCAGCGGCACAGTGACCACAGGACCAATGTCTGGGCATACCCTTCCCACTTAGGGCAACTTTAGCAACAAAAAATGATGATGTACGGAGTGCTGAATAATGCAAACACTCACCCGCAGTTACAGATCTGGGTTTAACCCATCGTTCTTTTGCTCACCATTCCACGCCAGTTTGGACCCAGCCGTATGCAAATCAGTCTTGACCCTGCGCCTCATGGGAACAGTCCAGCACCAAACTGCCAAGCCAGGTCCTTCCTGGACCAGAAACAAGCATCCTGGGACCAGTTTCAGGGTATCACCCTTCATCAACCAGGCTAGCATTAATCCAGTGGCACAGTGAGCAAGGGACCCACGCCTGGGCTTACCCTTCCCACTTAGGGCAACTTTAGCAACACAAAAGGAATATGGGCGGAGTGCTGAACAATGCAAGCACTCACTCCCAGTCACAGATCTGGGTTTAATCCATCATTCTTTTGAGCACCATGCCACCCAAGTTTGGACCCAGCCATATGCAAAGCAGTTTTGACTCTGCTCCTCATGGGAACAGTCCAGCCCAAACTGCCAAGCCAGGTCCTCCCTGTACCGCAGACAAGCATCCTGGGACTGGTTTCAGGGTATCACCCTTCATCAGCCAGGCTAGCTTGAATCCAGTGGCATAGTGAGTGCGGGACCCACATCTGGGCATACCATTCTCACTTAGGGCAACTTTAGCAACACAAAAGGATGATGGACGGAGTGCATGAGATCACTCAGGACCGCTGAGCCTCTACAGCGTGAAATGTAAATCCGCCTGAACAGACTGACATCCAATCATGAAAATCACTCTTCCAGGACCAAGATGTAGTTTTCTGCCGAATTTTGTGTAAATCTGCTCAGTGGTTTTGGCTGTAGCTGCGTCTAAAATTCCTATTGAAACATGAATGGGGAAAACATGTTTTGGGACCCTCTGTTTTTTCTCGACTCTTGCTGGGCAGATCAACTGGAAACTTTCATTGTGGAAACTAGTAAGAAAGTAGCACTTTTTTGGAAATTGTTATAGCAATTCAACAAAGTTTAAAGTAGTACTCTAATTAGGTTTTGAAATGAGATAAAAATGTATGTTTAAAAACGAAAAAACAACTGAAATTCATGTTACACTTTTCCTGAGTTAATTATACCTTGTGCTCCCCCCATCTTCCACATACCCCTTGCCAGCCTGTGCACCTTCCCTACGCAAATACCTAACCTGCATTTTCGTCCCTTTTTATTTTAATTTCAACTCATCATGAGTGATGTAATATGTGAGGTCATAAGCTGTGCATGGCAGAGCTGCAAGTTATAGCTAGCTCATCAACCTATAACTTGTGAATTTCCTTGGTTTGATTTTGCTTTTTAAACATATGTTTTAATTTCATTTCAACACCTAACTGTAAAATC
Source organism: Pleurodeles waltl (assembly GCF_031143425.1). NCBI lineage: Eukaryota > Metazoa > Chordata > Amphibia > Caudata > Salamandridae > Pleurodeles > Pleurodeles waltl. The sequence goes on from NC_090438.1 coordinate 728,482,643, forward strand.
ACTTCATCCTTTGTGTTTTTCACTGAATTTCTGGGGATTTTTGATCATATTTAAACTTGAGCATGCACCCAAGCCCCTTGGGCAACCTATAGTTAATTAACCTGCTGCAAACTGCCTTCATCATTCAACTGTGTGCATCAGGATGGTGGGTGCATGCACCTAACCCCCACAGGTACTCCTGTGGTAACTGACACATAGGTTCTCACCCTATGGTACCAGAAGGTTACACCGTACCAAAATACCATGGGGTGGAAGCATGTACAGTGGCTCCTGTGGGGAGTACCTTGGTACCCGTGGCCCAGAAAAATAATATTTTTACCACTTGAGGGAGTGGGTCCCTTTGGGTCACCCCCTACAATTGCCTGTGGATCATGGGGTCCCTTCCCTAAAACTTGTGCCTTTTTTCACAAAGTTTTTCTGGACACAGACTTCATCATTCAGTCCTGTAATAATAGCCACAATATTTTCTTCAGAGTTGTGTCCAATCAATCAGTTTGCTCAGTACCATGGTACAGACAATGGTAGAGCAGTACTGAAATGGCCGACGGGACAAAAAGCTCCCTTGGTTAATATGATAAATGAGTTATGCATGGAGTTAAACATGGTTGGGGAGTCCAATAAGAGACAACAGGATGAGAAGAAGCATATAGAGGACAAAATCACTAAGATGCAAGTGGCAGCTGCATGCCACGCTTGTGATAAGTCAACTAAAATAGCTGTCTCCCAAAAACTATGACCCACATCTCCCACACTTGATACTGCATCATTTTGTTATTCGTGAATTCATATCCACTTCTTTGGGAAGATCAAAATGTAATATGCCTCCTTCTTGTGTATATTTTTGTGTCCCTAAACACCTCCTGCCTGAAGTCCGCTGGGGCCTGGTGTCCCATCTTTCCACATTCTCGCCAATTTGAGTATGGTGGGTTCCTCTGTCAGGCTGGTTGTGCAAACTGAGGAAGTTGCATTGACACTATGCCAATGGAAGATTGGTAACGGCAGTCTTTGAGACTTCCATAATGTGAGGGTGAGCACATGGATGTTGATTGGGAGGCAGTACCTCTTTAGAGATGTTGTCGTTGGAGAAGTGTGTTGACAGAAATTATATCCATGTGGTTTTTGATATGTTTACAGTGGTACCTTTTTTGCCTTTGGTTAGCATTTGGTTAACCATGGACCAAAATTGTTTGGAGTTCTTTTTTTTGGCTAACAAATAAGTGATTGGTCTAGAATTCATCGTTGTCTTTTCTCCTGGATTTTTTAGATCGAGCTTCTGAAGTTAGCCCTGAAAGGTTTTAGCTTCAGTTTTGCAATTAGAGAGAGAGGATGCTGCATGAGAATGCACATATTGCTATTCACTTCACTGTTCAGGGCCTTCTGTTCCTTTGTCAACTCGATTCTTGCTGAGGGCTCAGATATCTATGTGCGCAGGTTGTGCTTAGTTGGATAATTCTGGAGTGTGTGATCTGTGAGGAGTAGCCATTGTTTCATCGGAGAGATGATACATGCAGCAGTTGCTCGATACTGTGGTCTGATCAAAATGGTTACGTCAGAAACAATCTCTTTTTCCCATTTCACCCTTTTAAGATTTTCAGTGCGTGCTCCTGAACTGTGTGGGGGCAGTCTCCAATGGTGGAATGTAAATTGTCGGGGTAATCTGCTACACTCTGTGATCACTTTCAAGTTGATCCCCAAGGGATGAGATATCAATCGCTCTGGATAGGGAGTCTGAGCACATGGTGAAGTAAATGTTGGAAATAGACTTTTCTGATGCTCACGTTCAGCCAGGAGGAACATCCTCGATCGCTTGCCTATTTAGAAACCTGAGGGGCAGAATTTCCCAGTCCATTAGAAAGGAATATATACTAGTTTCCTCCTTTGGTTTTTCACGGGTGCTATTTGCAAAGGGAAGTCATATGTAATGTCTGGGTCATTGGCTTTTCGTCCTATTGCACCGCAAAACAAGTTTGTATTGAAGTCATCAGATAGCCTGATAGCAACCAGCGGGATTTATATTTTTAGCTCTGTTATGATTGATAGCTGTCTTTTTAATTTAGCTCATTTTACTGCTATGTTGGGTTTTACATAAACATTGATGATTAGCAAAAATTGCTTCTCATTGCTGTGGGTGAAGCTGAAAGTCATTGCTTGCATCCATGGTTCGGTCAAGGGATCCCTCTGCAGTAGAATGCAAAGATGAAGAACAATATATTGGTAGGCTGCCCATTGGACTTCCGCAGTTGCTGGACCTTAGGTCAGCCAATGAGGGAAGGCAGCAGTCCCAACCCTCCTGGGACTTCCCAGGTTTGGGACTTCTGCCTTGCCTCATTGGCTGACCTAAGGTCAATGAGGGAACTCAGCAGTCACAACGCTCCTGGGACCTCTGAAGCATCCCTGTCAGAGCTGCTGCTGTAAGTTTTATGTTCATTTTTTGTTTGGTGTGTTTGTGCATGTATGAATGTAGGTGTATTTGTCAGTGAATATTGTGAATGTGCGTGTGTGTGCATGTGTGAATGAATGAGTGTGAGTGAGGTGTATGTGTGACCCCCCCATCCCCTGCTCCCTTGTAAAATTACCAGCCACCACTGGCTACTGACTGACTTCTTGGAGAGGAGTGGTGCATCGAGCTTCCCCTCAGCAGTTTAAGGCTCTGACACACTACAAAATAGCTGGCTGCACGTTATTGCCTTAGGAGGATCGTGAGCAATAGCCCGCTCAAGCGTTGCGTCTTCTGAGGCTGAAGCATTTGGTGGTGTTCCTGCAACTAAGACGGTTGCCTTTTTTTGTTCGTGTTTGATGAATATTGGATAAACCATCCCTTGACCTGCTAGAGTTGAGGCCCTTGTGTAGCTTGTTGTGTTGTTTCCTTTGTCGTTTTCGGCATTGTTTGCTCAACTTTGCCATGTTTGCACTACATGGGGCGGGTGCCATTGCAGTAGGCTTTGTGGGTGATTTTGAAGGCATTCTGTTGGTGGAGGATAAGACCTCGTCCTAATGGAACAGATGAGTGTCTGAACTGTTTCAAGCAGGTGCGGTTATGGTGGGGTTTGCAAAGAGGCAAAGGTATGGCTTGTTAAATATTCTCTCTTTTGGGGACAGGAGCGTGTTTGCCCTGGGATCCTTAACCATTGGAAAGTTAGCAGCCTTGCGAACACCATATTGAGCTTCTCTATTTGGTTGAAGTGAAACTGCTGAGTAAGCTGAGTTTTGTAGATTGTTCTCCCTTACTGCATGATTTGGTGTGCAATACTTTGTCCTGAGGTCTTGAAGTACAGCTTCAATGGGTGGTGGCAGACAGGACAGTTTATTCAGGATAGGAGAACATAGGCATGGTCCATGAGGCCTTTGTTGTGTTTCTGAGAAGCAACTCTAGAGTGTGCATGTTTAATTAAGTTGTTTAGTGCTTCAAGCTTCATGTCGATGCCTGTGATTAGGGTGGCTACGGAGCTTAGGATGTCCACTTGGGCATCTAACTTGTCCAGGTGGTAAGTCATGGCATCAACCATTGATTGTATGGTGCCAAGCAGGGAGGACCACCTGTTAGCATTTTGTAGAGGGGGGAGGGAGCGGGGGTGAGTGCTTCACCACTTGTGGGCAGAGTACCATAGTACCTCTCCTTACAGCTCCAACCCTGCTTGGAATTTCGACAGAACTGTGCCGCTCTGCCTGGGAACGGCTGGGATCATGATTGGGTCTTCGGACTGAGATTGGGCCAGCATCACCTCCTCTGGTTCCCTAAGAAGGTTTAAGGAGGATAAAGGTGCGCCAAGAGAGCTGGTCTTGAGACGATGTGAGCAGTCAGGCCCATGTGCAACTCATGTTGCTGAACTCGATTAGAGCTTACTGACCATGCAAGATTGGGCCGTTCCCAGGCAGAGCGGCACAGTTCTGTCGAAATTCCAAGCAGGGTTGTAGCTGTAAGGAGAGCCTGCACCTGATGATGCAACGTCTGCATGTCGGGGACCGAGGAGGCTGTCACAAAACTCCAAAGTGGCCTCAGCACTTGGGAAAGTTGAGTTTTAGTCACACACCTGGAAGATCGGCCATTTTTGTTTTTTGTTTGGAGGGGAGGCAGACTTGGATTTAAGTTGTGCAAGCACGTTTAATGCCTCCTCAGCTGTTACACCCTCCTGCAGTGGACCCTCAGAAGAGGAGAGGTTGGCATGATTCTCTTTACACAATGAGGGCAGTATTTTCTAAAAAACGTTTGTGAACTGGGCATTGAACTTGCCAGTGAGGCGATGGAGTTGACGTCCATGATTTATTCTGGATAAGAATCTCTCTGCTTCTTCTGTCGTTTGACGTCTGTGGTAAGAACCCTGGTGCTGCATGATCTGATTCTAGATACTCAGCCATCTGCTTCTTGGATGGTGGCTACCACGGATAGTTGCTTGTCCTTTTACTGTTGCTAGCTGAGTCTTTCTAAGAGTGGGGCTTTGCTAAGGTGTGTTTATTATTGCCTGGTTACCGGTGGCCCTGTAGCTTGTAGCTTGGTGGGTACTAGGCAACCCGTAGCCCTTAACCCTATGCACCAGGCTGCTGCTGCCTGAGAGGGCCGGATGTGGGAAGTTTGCTGTGTGCTGCTCATACAAAATGTGAGGGACCAGAGAGACCAGGTGGGGCTACAAGGGACTTGGTGTACACCCTGGCACACAACCATGCCTTTGTTGCCCAAGTGCCAGCATTCATGTTTGTTTGTTATCTCTTACGGTTTCCCAGTTGTACAGATTCTACCAATTAGATCGTGGAGGCTCACGTCAACAACAAATGACAGCTAGTAATAAAGTTAATGGCGAATAGTAAACTAGGTAACTGGGGCCTGCCTTTTTTTGTTAGTTTTGGGCCCCTAGTAGAATGCTGAGATGCAAGCGGTGGCAGCGCAGGAATTGTTGGGCGTGTCTTGTCGTAGATGGGAGCAGGAGCTGAGATTGAGGGAAATGCAGGAACTGCAAGTTGCACCAAGACCTAACTGGGCCGCCTCATTGCATGTGTGTCCTCCCCTGGCATGTGCCCCCTACTGGAGTCTCACGATGCTGTTATATAGTCATACCTGTATGCCTCTTTTGGAGCCTTTGGGGCCTTGGAGCCGGCATCTCCTCTGTTCTCCTCAGAGGAAAGGTGATGTGCAGCCAGATCTGCAGTAGCAGATGGCAATTTGCAAGCCACACTCAAGGTCCTGAAAAGGGAATAATGGCCAGTGGGAGCAGGAGAATCAGGACGCAGATGATGAGGGAGTGGGTCTCGGGAAGGAACAGTCACCCACCTCTGGCCCTTCCAGTCCTGCTCTCTATGATTGCTAAAGCCGCTCCTGCTTGATCCTGCCGCTATCTCCGCAGCATCCGCACACCAGCTGTGTTGGAGAGCCATGCCCACTGCTCGCGTCTGCTTTACATTTGCTACTCAGCTCACCTGATCATTGGTGAATGGTGGAAAAAATTATAAGCACAGACCTTTTCCTCTCAGGTGATTAGTGCGCTATTCAAATCAATATAACCTAACATTACTACATAACATCAGTGCTGACTTTGGTCTCATCTATTTTCTTGTGGGTTAGCTAGATTCCCTGGTTAGCACTTCTTTGAAAAAACCTTATTCACCCATCCCCCCCAAAATCTCCAACTGATCCATGCCGCATTTGGGGGTAGGACTGCTTGTATCTGTGGCTACAGTAACACTTGTGCTTTCAAGATTAATGTAATGTTGTAAGCCAGTTGAACATTTACTTAGTGTGGACATGTACATGCAGTTCTAGTATTATTGCATCATGATATTCACTTGGACAAATCCCACTGGAAGGTGAAATGTGCCTCTTAGCCTGCATCTTTCTCTTTGCTGGGTTTCCATACAGGGCAATGGGCAAGTATAATCTATTTTACAGGTATGCCTGCACTAGCATATCTACTACATAACAACTTTAATATGACTTGGGAATTGAATAGCAAACATTGACAGTCCCACTAAACCACCATTAACTCCCAACTGCAAATATGCAACACAGATTGCTCTAAATACCTTTTGTAAGCTATCTGTGAGATAAATTGTAGGATGCATAATGCTTACCTATATATGATATATGTGTGTGTACGTGACATACCTTTGAACTTGTCCAGACTCTACCAAGGGTGTAGCCAGAGCCATTAGAAAAGTGATTCCATTAAAGATAATAGATATGTTCAGTTTTTGGTAGGTTGAGGATGTTTGCATAGAGAGTGATCCCATTGAAATAAAAGGATGCATTAAGATGTTGAGGATTGAGATAAGTTTGAAGAAGATGAGAACCTTTAAGGAGGATGGATTGAACTATATACCAGGTTGAGTTAAAAGATTAGGAAAAAAATAACTCACCCAAGACTTCTAATCAGAGGTTAGCAATTGGGCATTCAGGTCTGGGTAAAATACTGCAGGGACACAGTAAAAGTTGGTGAGGCAGGACTGCATAAGGCAGGCTGGGTGCTGGGACATGGACCCCTCAATGCCCTCTGCCTTGATGCACACTAACAATTGAGGTCACCTCAGTGCGTCTCCACCTCATGTAAATTCCTGTCATTAACCCCCAGTTGAAATCAGTCCTGGGTGATTCTCACTATTCCTTTCCTCTCCATGCTCGCAGTGTAAGCCGCCTCTATCCTGGTGACCCTCTGGCCACCCTTCTGCTACTGGAACGTTGTGGACAGACCTGCACAGCAGCCAGCCACGAGCGATGGATTAATTACGCTGTTGTGACTGGAGCTGGAAAAATAGCAGTAGAACCCCACACTGCAAGGTAGGGCAGAGCAGAATCTCTCAGGGTGAGCCTCTCCTCCTTGTAGTGCGTGTGGGTAGAAGACCTTCAACTTAAGTGCAAGAGACTGACGGGGGCCTTTGTTTCCCTCTCAACCTCTGCTCTTCCTGTGGTGTGAGAGGGTAGTCTCTGAGGGCCGTGCCACAAAGTGGGGTCAGCCATGAATTGCAGCTGGTTCTGATAAGGCTTAGATGAGGCCTGCTGGCAGGCAAAGCACTGCCTAGGTCTACATTGAATAGAGCAACGCTGCTTTGCAGATCTTGTTGGAGGGGAAGAGCACTGAGGGCTGTGACACAGCCCTCTCCGACCCTCCACCCCACCCATGATTGAAGCCTGAGTTTATAGTGCCATGGTTCTGATCTGACTGCACTAACAGGAGTTTGTTCCTGAGCCGGTGGAGTGGGGGATAGCCCTAGAGAGCACATAATAGATTAGATAAGATTCACATTGGGGTGCTGAGGTGAGATTGGAGCTGAGATAATATCCACATCATAAATTGGCTAAGCATACATTAGCCCCCCTATTTGGGAGAGTTATTACAGCTGGGGGGGAGAGGGTAGAACCCCACTCCTTACGGGGTGCTGCTGATGGCCCAGGCTGTGCTGCATAGATCTGAGTGGTGTGAAAAGCAGAAGTCACAGCAGGTATGCCACTATACACATCTCCACCTAGCTCCCACTCTAAAACATCACTCGGTCTGCCCGCACTGTGGAGGGGCATGAAGCTGATTCATGTCGTGGTGTGGTATGGGGCATTGCATCCATCGGAAATCGTTATGCTCCCTACCATAGTATTTCATAAATCTCCCTCTACAAATGCTCACATTTTTTTTCACATGTTAGACATTATGTTTGACTCCCTTTTTTGTACTGCTAATCAGCTGCAGAAACGACGTGAGTCAACCCATTCTCTCCTGATTCACTGCATCAATCACCAAGAGATTGTCTGCTTGACACCTTGGGTGAGTTAGGGGAAGGGGACATTGAGGGCTAGAGAGAGGAAGATTGAAGCTCTTGCAACCAGATTCCGCCCTCATTATTTTTACATACAGTGATTGAAATTGTTTGTTTGACAGATTCTATTTTTATGTTCTCAAGGATAACATTTGAGGGAATTGTACACTATTTGGGAAAAATCACTCTGCTTCACTGTTTTAACTATAGTGACACTCCATTATACACCAAGGGAGGAAACTGCCTTAGGTGTAGTTTACCTTCCCCTTGGCCTAGAGAGACCATTGACGTCTTGAACTAAAGTATAACCTGTGCAGGAAAATAACATTTGCCAAAATGATAACTGTACATCTTGTGGGTCATTCAGAGTTTTCATATTCCCCTGGTTCAGCTCAGGATCAGAGTCCAGGACTGTTGTCACCCTGGTGTGCCTAGTAATTACATTCTCTCCAGCAGGGGGAACAGAGGCTACCCCCACACAAAAAGAGCAATTAACACTACTTCTTCTTGCTCTTGAGGAGGAAAGGGGTGGGGCGGAATGCTCTGTATCAATCACCCAGCTGTCACATTGCCGTTCAATCAATCAGTTTTTGTATAGCATGGCTACTCACCTGTGAGGGTCTCAAGGCACTGAGGGATGGGGGCCAGGAGGGGGGAGCCTCATCCGAAGAGCCACATCTTTAGGTTCTTCCTGAAGATGGTGAGCGATGGGCTTTGTCAGAGGTGCAGGGGGAGGTTCCAGCTCTTTGCTGCGGTGTAGGTGAAGGGTCGTCTTCCGGCAGTGGTTTTATGAATGCGAGGGACGGTGGCCAGGGCCAGTTGGGTGGAGTGTAGGGATTTGGCAGTGGTGTGGGAAGAGACGCAGTGGTTCAGGTAGACTCGTCCTACATTATGTATGGCCTTGTACGTGTGGGTGAGTAGCTTGAAGGTGATTCGTTTCTCTAGCAGGAGCCAGTTGAGGGTCCTCAGGTGTTGGGAGATATGTTCTCGATGTGGGAGATCCAGGATGAGTCTGACAGTGCCCTGCTGGATGAGTTGTAGTTTTTTTATGTTTCTAGTCAAGGTGCTGGCGTAGAGGGTGTTGCCCTAGACGAGCTTGCTTGTGACTAAGGTGTGGGTGACTGTCCTGCGGCAGTCTACTGGGATCCATGTGAAGATCTTCTGAAGTTTTCAGACTGTGAGCCAGCAGGAGGAGGCGATTGAGTTTACCTGGCGGGTCATGGATAGGGAGGAGTCGAGGATGATGCCTAGGTTGCGGTCGTGCTCAGTCAGCGCAGGGGGGTGCTGAGGAATGTGGGCCACCAGGAGTCGTCCCAAGCTGAGGTGGCATTTCCGAAGATGATGATCTCAGTCTTGTTGGAGTTGAGCTTGAGGCAGCTTTCTCTCATCCAGGTGGCGACGGCTTACATTCCTGAATGGAAGTTCCATTTGGCCGTGTCCGGGTCTTCGGTGAGGGAAATGATGAGTTGTGTGTCATTGGCATATGACACTATGTTCATTCCGTGGCTTCTGACGATAGCTGCAAGAGGGGCCATGTATACTTTGAACAGTTTGGAAGTCAGTGAGGATCCTGAGGGGACTTCTCAGTTGACTCCTGTGGGTCTGGATGTGTAGGGCGGGAGTCTGAACCTCTGGGTCCTCCCGGAGATGAAGAAGTGGATCCATTCCAGGGCTCTTCCACGGATTCCTATGTTGTGGAGTCTGGTGCATAGAGTGCTGTGGGATACCATGTCGAAGGCTGCTGAGAGGTTGAGGAGTATCAGCACTGTGGTGTGGCCGCGGTGTAGGAGTAATCGGATGTCATCGGTGGCTTCCAGGAGGGCTACCTCCATGCTGTGGTTGCTGCGGAAACCTGACTGGGAACTGTCCAGGGAGTTGTTGGCCTTGATGAAATTCTGTAGTTGTGCGTTGGTTGTTTTCTCCAGTTCTTTGGCAGGGTAGGGTAGCAGTGAGATGAGCCAGATATTCTTTAGTTCTAATGGGTCGGCCGAAGGTTTCTTCATGAGAGGGCGTATTTCGGCGTGTTTCCAGTCTTCGGGGAAGGTGCCAGTGTTAATGGAGCAGTTCATTGTGTTTCGGAGCTCAGGGCGATGGACGAGCTGGCTCTGATGTACATGTGATGTTGTCAGTGGTCCGTGGGGGCTCCAGAGTGGGTGCTGTTCATGATGCTGATTGTTTCCTTTGTGGTGTGTGTGGACCAGCTGTGGATGGTCTGTGTGGGTTCTGCGTGGGTTCTGGGGGGGTGGGTAGGTCGCAGGTGCTGGTGCCAGGATTTTCCATGAGGAAGCTGTTGTAGATGTCCTGGATCTTGCAGTGGAAAAAGGTGGTGAGTTTGTCGAAGAGGTCCTGTGACGGGGGATGCTGGTGGCTTCGGTGGGGGGATTCATGAACTTGTTGATAACAGACAAGAGTTCCTTAGAGTTGTGTGTGGAGGAGTTGATGTGATCCTGAAGTGCTCTCCTTCCTTGCATTCTTGATGTTTCGGCGGTGGGGGGTGGTTGCGGCTCTGAAGAAGGCGAGGTCTTCGCTGGTTTGGCTGTTCCTCCATTTTTTCTCTAAACGTCTGCGGATACGCTTTGATTCTTGGAGTTTGGTGGTTAACCAGCTGGCTCTTTTAGGTATGGGTTTGGCTGATGTAAGCCGAAGGGGGTCTAGAGTGTCAGCGTATTCTGTGATCCATGTGTTGAGATTGCACGCTGCTGTGTTGGCATCATCGGAGGGAGGAGGGAGGGATTTGGCGAGAGATGAGGTGAGTTGCTCACTGGTGATTTTGTTCCATTTCCAGTGGGGGACGCGGGGGGTGTGGGTGTGGAGGCTAGGTTCGGTGATTGTGAAGTGTATGCAACGGTGGTCGGTCCAGCCTGGGGAGAAGATGGTCTCGATGGTGATCTGATTGCTTTAAGTGAAGATGGGGTCCAGTGTTTGTCCTGCGATGTATGTGGGTGCGAAGACCAGCTGTCTGAGGGTGGCGAGGCTGTCGAGGAGAGTGGTGGTGTTTGGGTCAGCGCGGTCCATGAGGTGAAAATTCATGTCGCTGTGGAGTAGGTAGTCGTCTAATGCCACGGCCTGGGGGGTAGCAATGTCTACAATGTTGTCTATGAATGCTGGGCTGGGTCCGGGTGGCCTGTACACCAGGGTGCTGAGGGTGGAGGAGTTGTGCTTGAAGTGGACCAGGAAACGAAGTTGTTCTATGGTGGTGCACTGTTCTTCTGGGACGTCCTTGACATGTAGTGAGGACTTGTGTACCATTGCGAGTACTCCTACCGGGTGGGTGTGGGTGGGCCGGATACTCCTTAGGATGCTGTATCTGTCGAGAATGGTGATGTCTGGTCAAGAGGTGGGGTTTGTGCAGGTCTCGGTAAGGAAGGCGATGTCCAGTCAGGCGGTCTCGATCAGAATCCAGAGTTCGGTGGGGTGTTTGTGGAGGGAGCGGATGTTCAGGAACTGGCAGTTGAAGGGGTTGTGGCGGATGTTGGTATCTCTGTGTGCGGAGAGTACCTTCAGCTTGTTGAGGCTGGCGCTGAAGTTGCAGTTCCTGCAGATGAAAGGTCCGTAGGTGTCCTTGAGATGATGATGCAGCAGTTGCTGAGACGTCCAGTGTTGAGGGGGAGGAGGGTCTCGGCGTCGTAGTGGAGGCTGGCCAGGGGGTGGTTTCATGGAGATCCAGGGTTCCTGATGCTGGGCCTGTTCCCGGTGCAGACAGACTTGCCTATGGTGCACCAGCGGCGTTCCCGCTGCGCGCGGACGCCATTAATAAGGGAAGGGGCGGATGGAGTGGACAGCTGGGAAGCGGGAGGGCGGTAAAGGTGCTTCGAGGGGGGCTGGGCTACAAGGGCCAGAGCAATGCAGGAGGGGGTAAAGGAAAAGGAAGAGAGATTGAAGAAAAGGAAAAACTAGTGAAAAAAGGAAGAAAAAGCAAGAGTGAAAAGAGAGATAGAGAGAAAAATACTTACTTGTGATGGCCACTAGACCACCAGGGATGAGGCTCAGGGACGAGCCTGCGGTGGAGGAGGGCCTCGAACTGAGAGTCGAGAGCCTCTCAGTTCATCCCAGGCAAAAGTCAGAGGCAGCAGCAGCACCCAGAGGACCTGGGGAGGGCAGCCGACGCTGACCAGGAGGTCAGTGCAGTTGCCCTCTCACAGCGCTGCGGCCACCATTAAGAAGGGAAGAGTGGTGGGTGGAGCAGTCAGCTGGGAGGCGGGAGGGTGGAAAAGGTGCTTTGCAGGGAGGAGAGGGGGCAGGGCCTCAAGGTCCGGAGCAGTGCAGGAGGGGGTCAGAGGAAAAGGAAGACAGATTGAAGAAAAGGAAAAAGAGTGAAAAAAGGCAGAAAAAGCAAGAGAGACAGAGAGAAAAATGCTTGTGATGGCCACCAGACCACCAGGAATGAGGCGCAGGGACAAGCCTGTGGGTGGAGGAGGGATTCGAGTCTGGAAGCTCTCAGTTCATCACAGGCAGAAGTCAGAGGCAGCAGCCAGAGGAGCTGGGGAGGGCAGCAGACGCTGACCAGGAGGTCAGTTCAGTTGACCTCTCACAGCGCTGCGGCCTCCATTAAGAAGGAGAGGGGGCGGGTGGTGTGGTCAGCTGGGAGGCAGAAAAGGTGCTTTGCGGTGGGGAGGGGGGTGGCGCTGCAGGCGCTGGAGCGGCATGGGAGATGGGTGAAGGAAAAGGAAGAGAGAATGAAGAAAAGGATAAACGAGTGAAAAAATGTCAGAAAAAGCAAGAGTGAAAAGAAAGACAGAGAAAAATACTTACTTGTGATGGCGACTAGACCACCAGGGATGAGGCACAGGGGCGAGCCTGTGGGTGGAGGAGGGCCTCGAACTGAGAGTTGGGAGGCTCTCAGTTCGTCCCAGGCAGAAGGCAGAGGCACCAGCAGCCAGAGGAGCTGGGGAGGGCAGCAGATGCTGACCAGGAGGTCAGTGCAGTTGCCTTTTCACAGTGCTGCAGCCGGCATTAAGAAGGGGTGGGGGTGGAGTGGTCAGCTGGGAGTTGGAAGGGCGGTAGAGGTGCTTCGCAGAGGGGTGGGAGTAGGGCCGGAGCGGCGCTGGATGGGGCAAAGGAAAAGGAAGAGAGATTGAAGAAAAGGAAAAAAGAGTGAAAAAAAGGCAGAAAAAGCAAGAGTGAAAAGAGAGACAGAGAGAAAAATACTTACTTGTGATGGCCACCAGACCACCAGGGATGAGGCGCAGGGGTAAGCCTGCAGGTGGAGGAGGGCCTCGAACTGAGTCAGGAGGCTCTTAGTTTGTCCCAGGCAGAAGGCAGAGGCAGCAGCAGCAGTAGCAGATGCTGACCAGGAGGTCACTGCACCAGGGATGGGCCTGCCCAAGCCCACTGAAAAAGGAGAGTGCCCAGATAACTGAAGCCAAATCACTTGGGGACTGCCTTTGAATTCTAGTGTGCATGCCTCTGGCAGTAATGTCAGCGAGGGGTGGACCTGAGACCCTAGGATCTGATGTAACAAGTGACTCCTCTAGGACGTCATTCTGGATTGTCCCGATATGATGTGCAGGAGTGTTGGAACAGGGGTGGAGAGGTGATGTGGCACCCCAAGATTAGTTAGGAGTGCCTATATTCTGGAACCTTGCTTTCCCCTTTATAAACTCTTGCATAAGGGGAAACCCCTCTCTTCTTGCCTGCAAACTTTCTACCTGCTTTGCTGCTGGATCCTGGGACTGCCATGGAGTAATGAAAGGAAGAATCCCCTGTCCCTCACTTAGGACCGAGGACTCTGTTCAGTTCACTCCAGGACCAGTACCAGGAGTAAAATGAGTCAAATCAGAACAACGGGGCCTGAGTTATGGCATCTTATAGTTTGGTGACCTTTGACCTGATTTTCCTCTGACGCGTGTGTGGCTCCGCTGCCATTTCATCAATCTGCCCTGGGGTGGATTAGTGCCCAGGGGACAGCGCAAGAAACTGCACTAATGTTGGGGGGGAGGATGTGCGTGCAGCCCCCTCCCTGTGTTCCCATCCCCTGGGTGTATTTATGAAAGAGAGGGCTGGGTCCCCATCTCCGGACACCCACCACTGAATAATGTGGGGAAGCACTGTTGCACTTTCCCGTCAGCAGCTGGAGAGGCCCAGGACCCCATCCCAAGTCCCCGGCATATGGCAAACTAGCTACCCCTGCATACATCTGCTTGCAGGAGCGGGCAGACACAAAGAAGGATTGCCGAATCCCAGGGCCACACGCAGAAGGCCGTGTAGGGATCCGGCGAGGGCAGCTGGGGTTGGGCTCCCTGTGCTGCTCTCCAACATCTTCCAGTTCTGTGAGAGTCAAGTGCTACAATGGGATGTTTGGTTCCCATTGAGGAACTATTACTTGTACTGGCCACACAACTAATAGCTCAATTTCCAAGAAGCTCCAATTACACAGACAATTACATAACATCTCTAAACATTACTGCAGACATTCATAGTTTCACGATGGAGTCTCACCTGCATTCTGTATTTGCAGACGTGACTCAATGCTAAACTGGGTTGTTAATTCACAACCATTGTATGCTGCTTTGCAAATTATTGTTTTTGGCATCTTCCTGGAATTAGTAAATTCTTAATCCTTTCTTGCTGTTTGATCTCCTCTTGCCAATGATTAGTTTTGCAAAATGTTAAACCTTTTCTGAAACAAAAGATTCCTGAAGAAACAAGTGTCCTGAAGATTTGTTCGAATTAAGATTTTTCCAGTTAGGTTAGCATCATTAGATGCGCGTGCACACGTTAGGCTAGAATTTTGGAGTTTACTGTTTCATTTCCACAAGAGTGACTTTTATTCTTTTTGTATTCTAAAGAAGTATTCCTTCAGCTTTAATTCAGATGTGTGTCCTGCAGAGGCTTCCTTTTCCCAGCTGTGCTGCCATAGGAGCTTCCTCTTGCCAGCAGAGAGAAAGCCACGTGACACAACAGAGTTTAAATGGGGATGCACCTTAGATGGCTGGCGCATATTACATAATGTCTGAAATCTTGCTAAATACTGTGAGATTTCAGAAATCTAGTCATGTGCTATACCACGTTGTTGGGGCAGTACGCTGCCCCACTTACAAGCACTCCTCCAACATTAGCAAACTCAAACAAGTTAAGTGTACTGGACAAACCATAGACAATACAGAATGAACTAGGGCTCCACATGACACATGGCAGGTACTGAAAGCAAACAGAATGTGCAAGTAAAGTCCGATGAGACCAAGGATGTGACAAACAATGTTATCAGTTGATTGTTGTAGGTATCTTTGGCATAATGGTTCCCACCCATGCATAAGTACTAGACCAGATCTCACATTACTGTTGTCATTTTGTATAATAATTTTAGAATATAGTTATGTAATATTGTGGGCATTCTTGACATGATGCTGTACACCCAGGCAAAATGCTGACCCTTACTGGCAAATCATGGGTATTATTGTCATTATGGAGCTCATGCAAAGTATAATTCTGATCCTAGTGTTATTGCGTTTCTGGAAACCTTTGCACCAGTTGTGTGCCAGGGCAAGGCAGAGTAAAAGCAAGATTGTTCTGTTAACAGCACAGTAAATGTGAAATAGCTTACATCACTAAACATTACAATCCTCCTATTAATGGAAACATAGATGATTTCTTACGTTAATGCCTAACCACTCACCTAAAGTTTATTCTTTTCATTTTAATCTAACTGTGTCTTTGTATTGCATAATCTCATCTTTTTTCTTAGGCCCTCTTGTTCTAATCTTTTGATATTCGTGTTCATCAAGCATTTTACCAACCCTCAGCTCTATATCTGACTATCATTATTATAATGATCGACAACACGCAGGTAACTTTATTTTAAGGATTCATGGTTCGTTACAGGAGCCAATGTCGGCGAACCAAAGCCCCAAGCCGTTGACCACCTCCAATTGCAGCTGTGAAACCCTGTGCACCCTGCATTCCCTTATGATGTCGATCTACATTAAATCTATGCATCACACATCTTTCCCCTTATCAAAACAAAAAAACAAATACTTAATATTATTATTTTTTTCCTATAGGAAACAATACATAACAATATATACATACACAAAATTGTTTTTCAAAATTGAAGTACCATAACAACTACTTATTTACTTCCCATCACAAACTCATTGAAATGCCCTGGTAACTACCTTTCTCTCTGACTTTTTCGCTATTCTCATGATCCCTATACTCACTCCCATCAACACCACCAGAACACACCTCATCTGTTCGCACTATGGAATCGTCTCCCTATAAGTACCCATTAGCTTCATCTGGATCCTTCCACTCCTTTCCTTCGGGAATACTACATGCTTTAAACAAACTCACATGCTGCAAATTACGTATTATCCTATCTTCAAGTTGAACAGCACCATCCAAAACCTTCACAACCTTCATAGGACGTGACTATCTAGCATCCCCTTTATTTATCAATCCATGATTCCTCATGCGTACATACTGTCCAACCACCAACCTTGGCATTGATTTTCCATTGTTAACTCTCTTCAGCCCTTTACCTTGATACTCTTGCACCCGTTCTCTCACAAAACTGAAATCATTCTCATCCAAACCCCTTTATTTTCTGTTCCTTAACCACCAAGGAGTTAATTTAGAAGATGGTTTCCGACCCCTCAATAGCTCAAAAGGTGTTTTGCCAGTAACTGAATGTGGTGTAATCCTGTAAGATACCAACATACTTTGGATGGCCTCCTTCCAGGATAAATTAGATGCCAAGGCTAATTGTATGGCTTCTTTGACTACTTTGTTCAACCTTTCGACCTGACCATTTCCCTCAGGATGATACAATGATACCGTCACATAATTTACCCCACAGATCTTTTTAAAAAATGGCATCTTTTCAGAGGTAAGTTGCACTCCATTATCCGAAACAATAGTTTCTGGAATGCCTTCCCTCGCAAATACATCTTTTAAAAATTCAATAACTGTATCAGTAGTTATATTACCAACCATACGAATGTCCGGCCATTTGGAAAAATAATCAATTAGGACAATAGCATATGCTTCCTTAGCAGGTAAAGTAACGAACGGCCCCATAAAATCTATCACAACTTTATGCCACGGGCCATCTGGCAGTTCAACCATTTGTAATGGCACCACTAATGGTTTCACAGATTTTTCACTCAACATACATTTACTACATTCTTTTACCCAATTGTCCACCATACCATCCAGACCCGGCCGGCAAAAGATTTCTTTAATCTTCCTTCTAGTACTTGCTATGCCGCCATTGCCATTGTGCCCCAACCTGACGATAGTGCCACGCATACCATAGGGAGGCATAATTTTATCACCTCTTAATATAATATAATTTGACACTGACAATTCCTCTTTGAACCTCCAGTATGTGCTGCATTCACCCTGCAAACTCCATTCCGATGGCCACCCATTCAAAATAAAATCCCTTACTTTCAACAAAATCCATTTCCTTCATCCACACACATATCCCACCATCCATACTCCCGTTTTGCAGAACCATCACATCATCATGAGTGAACGCAACATCACACTCACCATCGTCAACCTCTTCAACACTTCCAGGAGATAGTGGTAAACGAGATAAGCCATCTGCCACACAATTCCTCTTTCCCGGAAGATGCAAAACCTCAAAGTGATACATTTGTTATTTCGAAGCCAGCCTTGCTAACCTTGGAGTAAGGTTCCTTCCCCCTACCGAGCTCAAAATGTTAACCAGGGGCTTGTGATCCGTACAAATTTTAAATTTGCGCCCCCACATATACATTCTAAATCGCTGTAGGGCCCAAGTAGTAGCCAACAACTCTTTTTTAATTACAGAATAGTTCCTTTCTGCATGAGATAAAGTACGAGATGCATCTGCGACTACTCATGAGTTCCCTTTCTTTTGTTGCGACAATACTGCTCCAATGCCATATCCACAACCATCCACTGATATAGTACATTTAGCAGTTCCATCAAACGATCTTAGACAGAATGCATTCACAATTTCTTCCTTTATAGTTGCAAATTCCTTGGCATGTATTTGTTCCCAGCAAATTGTCGCATTTTTCCTCAGCAAGGCATGGAGGTTCTCCACTTTGGATGCAAAGTTTTCCACAAAACGAGAATAAAATTCTGCTAACCCTAGAAATGATAGCAATTGTTCCTTGCATTTAGGTTCTGGAGCTTCACGAATAGCCTCCACATGACTAATCTTAGGCCGAATACCATCCTTAGAGATAATATTGCCTAAATATTCACCTGGCTCTCACCAAATTTGCACTTTTGATCTTTAACAGTTAGTCCATAGTCTCTCAGAGCATACCACCTTTAAATTACTGTCATGCTCGATTCTATCTTTTCCATATACTAATATATCCTCTTGAAACACCTTTGCATCTTTTACATTTCAAATAATTTTGGATAACTCCCTTTGGAAAACTGCAGATGCACTAGCCAATCCAAATGGCATTCTTTTATACTGGAAAATTCCTTCTGGTGTAATAAACGCTGTACAATGTTTAGACTCAGGATTCAAATGTATTTGATTATATGCACTCTCCAAATCAATAGTTGAAAATACTTTACCATCTCCAAAGGAGGACATCAATTACTGCAAATTTGGCAATGGAAATGCGTCTACCCAAATTACATCATTGAGTACCCGTAGGTCAACACACAGCCTAAGGTCCCCACTAGACTTCACTGAAATTACAATCGGAGAAACCCAATCTGAGCATTCAGTGGGTTCAATAATATCCTTGTTACACAAATCCCGTAACATTTCCTTCAATTTCCCCTCTATAATTAAAGGGAACATTCCTCAACTTTTGTCTTACGGGAAAGGCATTCTCTTTTAATACAATTGTATGTTGGACATTTTTCATACTTCCCAATTGACTGCTAAAAACTGTTGGGAACATCTTCTTTAAGTCGGAGTACTAATCATTCTGCACTTTATCCATACTCACAGTATACACTGGCGGACTGGCATTAGGGTCTACTTACGCCCCAATTCATATATGTGGGCCAAACTAAAATTGTCGTCCCATTTTCTGTCGACCACCTCCAACTGCCACCGCTGAACCATGCGCACCACGCATTCCCTTATGATGTAGATTGAATGTAGATCTAAATTCGATCTACGCATCACAATTATGTTATAAACAACCACTTCGCTAATCTTAATCATTGCTAGCATTGTGACACTCAGGGAAGCAAATGTGTTTTCATAGCAAGTTGTTTAGTTATTCGAAGCAGCATCTAATGTATTGCTATTTGCAGCTGTGTTCTAGCCAGTGTTCTGGTATGGTACGTTTGAGACACAATCCCCTGAACATAGGGTCTTTGAGCTACCAAGATTTCTAGCCTTTCTTTTCTAGGGTAGAGTTGCTGGCACAGTCATAGCAACTGAGACTTGGTGTGTCAGATATCCACAGTCGACAGGTGGTAGTTCTGAAGGCAGGCAGGTGGAGGGTCCAGGGTGAGGGAGCATTTTCATCCTTTGCAGGAATCAATGCCCGACGAGGTCAGTGGATGTTTGGACCCTGCAAAAGGGTGTGCAGAACCAAATAACAAAACTTACAATACTAACTAAATACATTACACAGTATGACCAGTGTGGGCACACAAGGAAAACTCTAGTCAGGAAGAAAGTTAAGGGGTTTATTACAAACTTAAGCTTAAAGTCATGTAGACAATTCTCAAGCCAAAGTTATAGAGATACAGTATCACCAAGGGCTGACCAAGGCAGCAAAATAAATTCCAGTGGACTAACAGTAAAAGAACTAGGCATTCAACAAAGGCAATACAAAACATCCATAAAATTATCTGGTGAATAGAAAACAAGCACAGTTTTAATAAGCATTAAGGCATGTCAATTCATCAAGGTTCAGCTAGTTTGGGCAAGGGAAAACCCTACAGATTAACCAATCAGATTAACAAAATACTCTAACTCTCATTTTTATTGAGACAGCTCGAAATATCAGATGTTGATCAGGGTAAGCTCTTCTCAAGGACATTTTCTCACACAGACACGGCTCTCAGCAAGCGGAAGGGGCGGGTGGCGCGTGGGGAGAATTTAGGAAAATAAAAATTAAATACATTTTTTTTCAAAAATAACACTTACCTCCATCGCCGTGCCACTTTGCTCCATCCGCTCCTCATCTGGCTGCAAGCACAGGCTTCCAGCCTGCCCTGCGGTCAATCCTGACACTGCTCAAAGCAGCGTCATGATTGGCTGGGAGCCCTCAGCCAAGGCGCTCCCAGGCAGATTGGGAGCATGTGCATGCTCTCTCCAGCCCTGCAACTGTGTTGCTGGGTAAAGCCTACTGTGCATATGTGTGTTTGGCCAGCCCGAGATGGCCAGCCGAACATACATGCGCACAGAGCTCCCCCTTGGTAGTCGTCACAGCCTGTGGTCCTGCCCCTTTTACCAAAAAACAATCATAAATACAGCTTATAAGCACTTTTTTGGTAAAAGGTTTGCAGCTGCCACTGCTGGCGGGGAGACAACGCTAATCCACCCTAATGGAGGACTGCCCCTGCACACACTATGGGGGTCATTCTGACCCTGGCGGCCGGTGACCGCCAGGGTCACCGACCACGGGAGCACCGCCAACAGGCTGGCGGTGCTCCCGAGGGCATTCTGACCGCGGCGGTTCAGCCGCGGTCAGAAAGGGTAAACCGGCGGTCTCCCGCCGGTTTACCACTGCCCAACAGAATCCTCCATGGCTGCGGAGCGCGCTCCGCAGCCATGGGGATTCTGACACCCCCGGTGCCGCGGGGCCCCCGTAAGAGGGCCCCGCAAAGTATTTCAGTGTCTGCAAAGCAGACACTGAAATACGCGACGGGTGCAACTGCACCCGTCGCACCCCTGCAACTACGCCGGCTCAATTCTGAGCCGGCGTCCTCGTTGCAGGGGCATTTACTCTGGGCCGGCGGGCGCTCTTTTGGAGAGCGCCCGCCGGCCCAGAGGAAATGTCTGAATGGCCGCCGCGGTCTTCTGACCACGGTGCGGTCATTTGGCGGCGGTACCTTGGCGGACGGCCTCCGCCGTCCGCCAAGGTCATAATCAGGGCCTATGTGTAGAACAAAGACATCTATTACCAAGCTAGTCTTCTCATGGGAAGGGAGTCTGAAAGAAAGGTACATCTTAGCTCGATGACTTGACATTTTCTGTGCAGTCACGAACACAGGGCCTATAAGGCCTCACTCAGGCTAATGTGTGTGAATTAAAACAGCACATTAATACATTCAAGTAGAACTTTAATATGAAAACTGTAAATTTGACATTAATAAATCTTCATTAGTATTCATGTTACAGTAACGTTAAGATGAAATAACATTGTCAATATATTTCAGTTAGTGTGGCGCAAAACTGCATTTCTCTATTTTTGCATATGAATTTAAAACACGTATTATCAAAAATCTAATATCGTTTCAATGCAGGCTATTAGTTTAGGCTCTAAAATATACCATAATGACAAATTAATTCTTCAAACGTGTAATTTAATTACAATACCGCCTACATTGCAGTGATTAGTCTAATATGAATTCTCACTAAAATGGCTTCTCAGTGCATCACTCTACAGACAAACGATTAGTACTTTGGCGTAATGCATGAAGTGTCACGTATAGATGATCACTGTGACATGTAGCAACATTTCTGCTAGAAAAGTCCCAGAACATGAACGACGTTCCACGTGCAGGTGATGTTGTCTTTTCCATTTAACAGACACCTTGATGACCCACTTCATGTTCAATTAGAGTTTTAGCACCTTGTGGACCGGTGTTCAGGTGCTAAGCACTTTGTGAACCAACTGGCCACCCTTTGATGGAGAAGATTTGAATCCCTTGCTCAGTACCTGATTTTCCTTTGTTGTGCGATCACTCAATCATGTCCACTCAACTCAGCAGAGCCCATGCTTTACTTCTTTGCCTGTAGGCACTCGTGCACTTCTGTTTAGGTAGGGATTTATGGTGAGACTCATTGCCAGTGAAAACATCGTGGCACACCTCTTTAAATGTAACGACAACCAGTTGCTTATACTTCAAGGTGACGCTATATTTAATGGCTTGTAAGCTACTTGTGAACTGCTTCCTACTTTTTGTAAGATTATAAGCCAGATTAACATTTTACCAATTCTAGATATAGATGCTGAATAAAGTTTATTATACCTTATCTGCTGAAAGCACTTACTGAATCAGTTTTATAACTTCAGAAATCGCCAGCAGAAACTTAAGAGTAATCACTTGGGCCACCTGTAAACATGTGTAATCACGTGAAATAATACACTATCTATCAGAATCCAGCAGTGACTTGTTCATAACCAATTACAGTGCATCATAACACCCTTCGCAACATTCTCACCACAAAAAAATATTTACACAAGGAAATCAAAATAAGAATGCTGCGTTAATATAACGCAAGCACAAAGTAAGCAGTGACGCCTCAAGTGATGGATGGCATTTTATGAAAAGGTTCTATAGAAGGTTCTATAGAAGATCACAAAGTGCTCTGACACCTGAGCTGGTACTTAGTATTTCTGGTTGTGTTTTACATTATCCCGTAGAGCATTTCAGAATGAATAATGCTCTCAATAATTTAATGCATTTGTAAGGTATAAAAAACATCTGTGCAGCAGCTGTCATAGCAAAGAGAGAAAACCTGTTAGTACAACACACAAGGTACACATATTTCTTGTAGATGAGACGTGGACTTTACACTTGAATAAATGCACATTAATGTGCTATTTTGATTCACTTTTGCCTCTACTTATGCTTTTGCTATGTTTATTATGCATTGACATGGTTTTAATCAACTGTTCAGTAAATTTTGGCCATCTTCCCAAAAACATTTGTTTAGGCCCCACTTCAACAGATGGGTCCTGTTCAGCATAGGAAATGGGTTATCCTATAATACCATCTGTATCCGGTGCTGTACAGTTGTTCATATGTATTGCTGAGGGACTCTGCAGCGGAACCTTCATTCGTAGCTTGGCAAGAATCATTGAAGATTGGCTGGATGTACCTTCTCAGTTATGTAGCTTTTCAAACTTAGGGGCTGTTCCTTGAAATGCACTTACTGTTCCTGTGTGAGTGCGCTATATGAAGCGCCTGCATGTTATCCTACAGCTTGTCTGACTCCTGAAGCTAGCTTATTTATTCTGTCACTAAGGCCAGCTTGGTCTGATAAATAGAATATACCAGTGACTGTGTTAAAGCCTTCCCACAATGGGTTTTTCCTTTTTAAGCTTTAGCCTTAACCTCTCCCCTATGGTTGTGAATTATCTGTTTGTTCAGCAAGTTGTTGAGCTCCTGTTTCCACAAATTCTTCATATTCTTAGTAAAAAAGAGAAGACTAATCTCACGGGCACATACGAATTTGTAACATCAAAACAGATTTTAAATCAACAAGGTGTACAATTATTCCATATGTAGACCATTTGGGTTCATAAACCCTGGAGTTGTCCACACTTTGGAACTATCTGCATTTTAGGTTGTGTGCAGTGCGTCGCAATTTCAGCTGTAATTCCCTCACCTGTGCATTTCCACCACAAAGTGCTGTGTTTCAATTGATTGATACAAACCGCAAACTACATGAAATAAATGTTCATCATCATTTGTTTCAAGCAGAGAAGGAAAATTATCTCATATCTAAGTAAAGTGTTTTTCATACCCTTTCTATTCTTTCCTTATGTATTCTCGAGTGTCATTTAAAAATACCGGTACAGTGTGTACAATCAGGAAAATACATAGCTTTCTTTTCCACCGTATTTAAATGTAAACTCTATGTACACGTTCAGTGGCATCTTTCAAGTACTCTCTTCTGCTGTATCAGTTCTAAGTCATTATCTCATTTGCCAGGCTACTACATTATGCTAACATCATGGTTAGTAACACTGCAAGAACACGATTCACGACTGAGCACAGGGGTGAGCAAACTGGTCATTCTTTGTATGTTCCTTATAAATGTGAAGCCATAATTTCTGTCCTACTTCAGGGAAATGTACTTTATACACAGGAGGGGATAATTTTTCATAATGACATATAGCCCGGTGTTGGGAAATGGCCCTTGCCTTCCTCCTCCTCTTTTTCTGACCTCCTTTTTGTTGGCTTTAGGACTCTGGGATCTTTACCACTGCTAACCAGTGCTAAAGTGCATGTGCTCTCTCCCTTAAACATGATAACATTGGCTCATACCGAGGGGGGCGGAGCTTGTCAGTCTGCTAGATGGCCGCAAGTTTATTGAGCTCTGTCGGCTGCCGACAATCCTTAACGATCCTGTAGCCCCTGATAGCTTTGAAAACCTTGCCCCCAGGCCCTCCCTGACACTCACATTCCCAGGATTGAGTGGCTTGGTGGAGTCAGGGGGCCAGATTGCCAGACTGAGGGTGCGGGCTGCAAGGTGTGGTGCTGGTGGGCAGGCATGGCTTCTGCAGCCTGTGGGTGCCTTGGGACTGTTGACGCCTCGGGCCCGGGCGCTCTATTCCTGCGGCTGGGCTGCCATGGAGGTGGCGCCCGCCCACTGGGTAACCTGATGCCGGGGCCCCTTTGGAATGCCCGGGCCACTTGCGCCCCTGGCCACTGGGCCTAGGTGGGTCGTGACCCTCTGCACCCTGCGGAGTCACTCTGGCCCGGGGCACAGCAGAGGAGGCTGCGCGCTGCATATACAGGCCAATTGGGGATGCGTGACTGAAGTGAACTCATCTGAGATGCCTCAATGACTTGGGGGGGAGCTGTGGCGTCCCTCTTCCCCCTCCCCAAATATCGGCCCTGACACCCGATCCTGTGATGTGCTGATCTGGGGTTTTGCCACAGGGGCCTTCACTAGCTACCCCGGAGTGGACTGGGCTGGAAGGTGTACTGCAGCCTCATACAGAGACAGTAAGTGTACAAGCAAGCACTTTCAACATATGCTGCTAGATGTCTACATGCTAGAACATACATGCCAACAACAAGTCTCCTAACTCATCCTGACTTCTCCAGAGTGTTTAACCATGGGTGCTCCGGAATATTAAGAGTGGTGTAGGTGATACTGCTCTATGAACTAGCACAGCACATATAGTTAAATAGCTGGAACTTGAGGGGGGACACAAGAGCTGCCTGATTGTTTGATGTATAAGGACATACTGTCTGTGACTACACTTTACCACTTGATGGCCCCTCGAGTTGCAGCGTGCGACCAATGCCATGCGTAAAGCAGATAAGACCCAGGCCAAGGTCCATTTTGAGCAGCTCAAGTCACATAGAGCATGTGAAGAGCAACTTGATGACACAAGACTCGATGCAGGAGATCCTGACTCTAAAGCAGAGCCTGGTCTAAAACAGCCTCTCAAAGCAATTCAACATAGTCTTACCACAATTGATGGCAGAATAGACTGATTATCTTTTGGAATGGTTAGAATGATTGGGAGGCTTGATAAACATGTAGAGTGCCTCAACATGACTGAACTCTGGATCTTTGACATAGAGGATGATCGTGCCACCATATCTGCGACACAATCCACGATGGGCAAAACACTTACTGTCCTTCAGGCCAAAGTTGAAGAGCTAGAAGCCCAGTCCCTTAGGAACAATCTCCACGTGGTGGGTATCTCTGAGATGACATCAATCGTCGAAATGGAGAAATTAATTGAATAACTGCTTACCATGATATTGGGTCTCAAAGCTTTCTCCAACATGTTAATGGTTGAGTGAGCGCATTGATCATTGGCACCTGGGCCACCTCTGGGTGCTCCTCCTAGGCCGGTGATAGCTGAAATATGAAACTACAGGGATCGGGATGTGGCCTTGAGAAAATCACAGGAACTTAAGACATTACGCCATGAGGGATCACATATCTCTCTTTATCCTGGCTTTACTCAACAGGTCCAAGAGGCACGACGACTATTTCTCCGGGCGAAAAGACAACTTACAGATTTTGGTCTGGACTACCGAATGCTCTATCTGGCTGAGTTAGAAGCCATGGTGGATGGAAAGCCAACGTTTTTCAGATCACAAACAGCTCTCGCTATTCCTGAAATGCAGGGCTGCCACGAACAGCCAACAAGACTCATCTGACTCGATTCCTTGATGGGAGAGGAAAATGGGACTGGTTGTTCAACATTGCAGTCTGCTTCCACTGACCTCTTTTCCCTTACAGGTGGTTCTGTTTCAATGCCTTTTACTGACGGGGTGGGGGCGGGAGTTGCTCAACCACTGAACATATTTCCAGTTAGACTGAGAGGACACCACTGGTTAACTATTCGCGTACAGGTGAAATGTTCCGTGGGGACAACTCAGATGGAACACTTGCTAAAATACTTAGATTGTGGTATTGTGTGATTTCCATGCTCCCGCTTCTCACATCAATGTGGGTTGATAGGAGAGACTACTAGATCGGGGACTGCAACATCCATCAAGATGGACCCATCACCCTAGTACATAGAAGGGGCTTAATAGCATGACAGAAGGTGGCCTGATAGGAGCACTAAGGGACACGGCCTGGCAACATATGCCCTAATGTCTGCTCCACACTGCCGTAGGAAGGGTTTCCTCATAACGAGGATGGGTGGGATCGGGCGGGATTCTGTATGTAAAGACAGGCGGGTTGGGGGGCAGCCTGTCGTGGGTGGGTGGAAGGTACCAGTAAGTATGTTTGGTATTGTTATTGTTTTTGTAAGTGTTAACCGACAGTGGATGATAACTTGTACAGCACATCGCACACTACTTGTCATATGGCAGAGCATAATGCAGAGCCTGTTGGTCATGAGAGAACCGCTCTTCTGAAGCTATTGACGTGGAATGTCAGAGGGCTATATGATAATAGAAGGTACGGAAGGTGATGGCCTACTTAAGACGCCACCCACTGTATTGATCTGGCAATTTTACAAGAAACACATCTTGCCCTAGACAGTGCTGTCCTTACCACACGTAGACTTCAAGGTCAGTTTTTGGCAGCAGGTTTTACCTCCCACGCACGGGGTATTGATCTGGGTGATGAAGACCTTGGGGTGCACCTACGGGAACTAGCGAAGGAACCTGGTGGCAGATACATTGTAGCCCGTTGTACCAAGGGAGATCTTGCATTTTGTTGGTGGGACTTTACTGATCAAATTACGATGATCCTCACTTTTACCAGGGGTTGTCCGCAAAACTGGCTACATGGGAGGCCTCCCAGAAACATGGGTGGGGGATTTCAACTGTGTGTTAGATCCGACAGTGAATTGTTCGAGCGGTCCCCCCAGACGGCCCTCTGCTGCGGCTCGTGTGATAACTACTACAGCAGCAAGCACTGGCCTGGTTGATGTTTGGAGTCACAACTTTCCCACAAAGGGTGGTTACACTCACTATTCAGCAGTACATGACTTGCAAACACGCATTGGTTTCTGACTGGGGGTCAAGAGCCTCATATCCAGAGCACGTGTAGGCAGACCCTGACCTAGGATGTACTCAGACCATGCACCAGTGATCCTGACTCTGGAGGTGAGGAGTTGCTGTGTTACCCTATTCACGTGGCACTTCCCACCATACTAACTCCTAGACTTGGCCTTCCGAAAGGACCTTGCACAAGCCACAGAAGAATTTTCCCACACAAATGTAGGCTCAGTCACTAAATTTAGTACAGTGTGTATACATTCATGCAGTGGCAAAGCAAGCAGGAGTATTGAAGTCCTTGCAGGGGCGTTTGGCAAATCTAGAGCGGGAGATAGCACATTTGGAGGCGGAACACCTAACATCTGGGTATGGGTGGTTGCTTGGCTTCATTCAGGAGACGTATGCCTTGGCCCGCACATATGGGGAAGGGGATTGCCCTGGGGCTATGCTGGCGGCGCTTCTACGCCCCAACAGAATAAAAGCCAGAATTCTTGAAGTACAGAATGAGGGGGGCAGACTGCTGAGAGACCCAGTTGACGTTGCAAATCGGTTCCGTGATTGCTATTCTACACTGTACACATCCAAAATAACTTCCGACCCAGCTTCAATATTAGATTATCTCGAGCACATACTTCTACCCTTGCTGACCAATGAAAATAGAGAACACTTAATGGCACCTCTGCAACCAGGGGAGATACGCCAGGCCCTCAAAGGATTTGCGACCGGTAAAGCCCTGGGCCCTAATGGGCTTACAGTAGCCTTCCACAAGGGATATCAGGACCTTTAAATAGCACACCGGAAGGCACTATTGAAGGAAATGGCTGGGGCTAAAGAAATGCCACTCTCCATTGGAGAGGCATTAAATATTACACTGCTTAAGCCTGGCAGACCTCCACAACACTGTTACTCCTATGGACCACTTCTTTGATTAAGGTTGATACCCGAATTTATGCTAAATGCCTCACGAATAGACTGGTGCTGATTCTGCCAGCGGTGGGGAAGTCGGAGCAGGCGGGATTTGTCCCAGGCCGCAGCCTCACACCGAATCCTAAAACTCTGTTTGCCACCATACAACACATATACCCTACGGTACGAGCAGTGGTTGTCTTTTTAGATGCCAGAAAGGCATTTGACTCCGTTGAGTGGGTCTGCATAATCGAGGTGCTGCACCGCATGGGGAATGGTGAAGTGTTTCTCCGATTGGTACAAACCCTCTATGCCTCTCTGACGGCTCGAGTGAGAATCAATGAGGCAGTCTCCGACCCAATATCGATCTCCAGAGGCACAAGGCAGGGCTGCCAGCTTTCACCCCTGCTGTATACACTAGTGGCAGAGCCCTTGGCACGTGCGTTGCATGAGTACCATAGCCACAGGGGAGTTTGCTTGCCAGGCTACAACTTAATACCATTTGCTTACGCAGATGACACCTTGTTACATATCCGAGATCCAGCTCACAGTCTCAGACCTTTTCTGGGAGGTTGTGCATTTTGGCGGTCTCTCAGGTTTGAGAATTAACTGGGATAAATCTATAGCATTCCCTCTGACCCCAGCCAGGCCCCTTTACCATTAGATTTCCCCCTCAGGTAGGAGACAGACTCCAGACATTACCTGGGAATACAGATTCACACGGACCCTGTGACTGTCGAGAAAGATAACTATGGGAGGGCTATAAAAAAACGAACTGAAGCAATAGAACGTTGGATCAAACTACCACTCTCATTAGCAGGATGCATTGCCATTATTAAAATGGTGTTACTTCTGAGGTTTTTGTTCCTTTTTCAAAATATCCCCATACTGTTTCCAAAGCATGTATTCTCCAAAATATGGTCCCTCCTGATCTGATTGACTTAAGTAGGAAAACAACCAAGAGTTCTTTGCCATGTCTTGACACTGCCATACGAGCTGGGGGG
Organism: Pleurodeles waltl; assembly: GCF_031143425.1. Classification (NCBI taxonomy): domain Eukaryota; kingdom Metazoa; phylum Chordata; class Amphibia; order Caudata; family Salamandridae; genus Pleurodeles; species Pleurodeles waltl. The sequence goes on from NC_090438.1 coordinate 728,511,586, forward strand.
ACTGAATGTTCCTGAGTTGGCAAGGTACTGTAGAGCAGGCCACTCCATATTTGCACACACATGGAACCATGGCCCAACAGGCTTGCCAGAGTTACATATGGAGTGAGACATGTCAGCACCCCACCCTCTACCTTATCAAATATTTTTGCCCTCTAAGCTACGACACGACGTGCTTGACTCTTTGAACACCACCACACATGCCTGGCATAGTTTTATGACTAAACAGGCTCTCCTCTTCCTATACTCACCCCAAATAAAACTCGAGTGGTGTGCATAGTTTCCCTTGGGTGGGAACAAAGGAGCAATCACATCACTGCAGAAACTGGAGGATTTTTTTCACAAGGGGGTGGTGCGATCCTGAGAATCAATTACAGAATGAGTAGAGGTACCTACACCACGTTTGCTTTACCAACACTATAGAGCACGGCATGCAATGCATGACTTCCTGGGAGATGAGTTACTAGAGCCACCAGACATGCAGGCAATCTCCATGGTCATAGAAGAGACCTCACATAGCAAATTAGTATCCAGTCTATATATGTAGCCTCAGGAGGCAAGTAGACCAGGAATAATAATAAAGGTTAGGTTGGATTAGCAAAGGTACCTTGATATAGCTTTAACAGATACCCAGTGGCAATACTGCTGCTTGCGACCCACTCCATTTCTCTTAATGGGAGGCACAGAATAATTTATTTTAAACACATAAATCGGCTATACTATACACCCAGTGGGCTGTTCAAATATAGTCTGCACCCTACAGCCGACTCCCCGAGATGTGCTGAGTGGGAGGCGGGCTTTCTACACATGGCATGGACCTGCCCTGGGATACAACAGTTATGGGTATGTGTGTTTGCGGAATTGACATACATCACAGTAGTCCAACTGGCTGTCACACCTCTCTTGGCATTCCTTGGCTATGATAGAGACGTGAACAAGGGAGTTAGGAGACTGGTGGCCATGGGCCTCCTACTAGCAAAGCGCAGAGTACCCATGAGATGGGACCATAGCCCCTTACCCACCTTAAAAGAATGGCATGCTGATATAATATGTTGCAGAAGCCAGACAGATGCATATAACAAATTAGCCCCACCTCAGAACTGCCCAGAAAACTACTTAGGACCATATCAAACATATTTAACTGGTAAAGAGATGGGTGAGCCTGAGGGTGAGAGATAGCATAGTTATATTGGGCATTAAAACATAAGCAATGTCCCCCTAATGTTTGTTACAAGACCAGTCTGGGGATGTATCGGCTGGTTTCACGCATGTCACTATTAGTAGTAATGTCGGAGGGGAAGGAATGGATGTACGATAGCCAATGGACCACAGTTACACTCAATAGGAATGTGATGTCATACTTTATGTACGATTCGATGTGAGGATTGTCGCACTTTGTTGTTGTCTATTGCAGAAAACTGTAAATAAAATTTAAAACAATAAAATAAAAACACATTGGTTCGTACCCAATTGACATATTTAATTGTAAGTCCATAGTTAATTGCACTACATGTGCCCAGAGCCTATAAATTAAATGTTACTAGTGGGCCTGCAGCACTGATTGTGCCACCCACATAAGTAGCCCTTTATCCCTGTCTCAGGCCTGCCATTACAGAGCCTGTGTGTGCAGTTTCACTGTCACTTCGACTTGGCATTTAAAAGTACTTGCCCAGTCTTCAACTCCCCTTTTTCTACATATAAGTCACCCCTAAGTTAGGTCCTCAGTAACTCATAGGGCAGGGTGCTATGTAGGTAAAGGCAGGACATGTACATGTGCGTTTTATATGTTCTAGTAGCAGAAAACTCCTAAGTTGTTTTCCACTGCTCCTTTCATAGGCTCATATAATGTTTGAGGGGTGGATTCTGATCAGAAAGGGGTAACCAGGTCATATTTAGTATGGCCAGAATGGTAATAGAAAATCCTGCTTATTTGTGGGGTTGGATTTTATATTACTATCTTAGAAATGCCACTTTTAGAAAGTGAGCATTTCTCTGCACTTAAAATACATCTGTGCCTTACAGCCTGTCTTCAATTAACGTCTGGGGTGGGCTGGTTGACAGCTTCCTTGTGCATTTCACCCAGACAACCACAAACACAGGCCACTCAGTCACACCTGCACTCATCTTCATACTGAATGGGTCTTCCTGGGCTGTAATGATGGAGGGCCTAACACTTACATTTGAAAGGCTAGTGGCCTGCCCTCAGACAATGGACTGCAAACCCCCTATTAAGATGCTGGCAGACAGACCTGTACTGAAAAGGGGAACGTGTGCACCTCAAAACCAAACCACTCTTTGAAGTCTCCCACACTTCAAAGGCATTTTTGGGTATATAAACTGGGTCTCTGACCCCACCAACTCAGACACTTCTGGACCGGAAACTGCAACCTGTCAAGAGGAACTGCCTGGCTGCCCAAAGGACTAATCTGGACTGCTTTGCTAAGAAGGACTTGGCCCTGTTGTTGGCTTGCTGCCCTGCTGACCTCTGGCTTTTCTGAGAAGTGCTCTCCAAGGGCTTGGATTGAGCTTGCCTCCTGTTTTCTGAAGTCTCAGGGCCAAAAAGACTTCATCTCTTCAGGACAATTCTTGTGAATAGACGAGCAGCCTGCCTTGCGACTGAGAAATTGCCGCACAGCTGAACAAGAAAAACGCATCTGGACTTCCCAAGTGGAAATTTCGATGCAGCGCCTGCCTTGCAACAGAAAATGTGTCACACAGCCCTACCGGATCGATGCACAGCCGAACCAGAAGGACACAGCTGGTTCCCAGAGTGTAAAATCGACCCAGCGCCTGCCGCGCAAAAGAAAATTTGATGCATCACCCTACCGGATCGATGCAATGCCTGTGATTTCTTCCAGCGCGCCCAGGATTTCCCGCATCATCCCTGGACGTCAAAAAGGTCCCTGCATCACAGTGAGGAACCAATACTGCGCACAACCCCCTTCCAGCGTGCAGCGTGGAAAGAAACGACACATTGTCTGTGCCACGTCAGAAAATCCGATGCGTACCTTATTTTTCCACCCATCTCCTCCTCTGCGGTCTACGTGCATGTCATTTTTTACGCAAACCAGGTACTTTGTGTAATCACAAGAAAACTGTTGATTTCTAAGAATTAAGACTCTTTTCAACCCTGCAAAAATTATATTTCAACTTGTGCCTATTGAAACTTTATCGTTTGACCTTATTTTATCTAGATAAATATTATCTATTTTTCTAATCCTTTGTGGTGTATTTTTTGTGGTGTCTTCACTGTGTTACTGTATGATTTATTGCACAAATACTTTACACATTGCCTTCTAAGTTAAGCCTGACTGCTCAGTGCTCAACTACCAGAGGTTGGGCACAGGATAATTTGGATTGTTTGTGACTTACCCTGACTGGGATTGTGGTCCCTACTTGGACAAGAGTGTATACCTTTGCCAACTAGAGACCCCTTTTCTAACACAGCACTTAAATCAAGCATAATCAGTGCTTCAGTATTGCCGGCACATCCGTAATACATCTGAGAGACCCAGAAGCTACGAAAGCTAAGAGAAGCCCAGATTCCATGCTATGATGTGAGTGGAAACATGACTGAGTTTGGTGTAGCAAGTTATTAGTCCCAATAAAATGCACCAGTTGTTGATTAACACATTTTTCTGCAATTTTGGCAAAAAACAGGAGAAGAGAGATGGGTCTGAAATTTTCAGGTTTAGATGGACCTAATGAGTGTTTCTTCAGTAGAAGGATCACAGTGGCATGTTTCCATTTGGAAGGAATCCTGCCAGTGGAAAGGGACAGGTTTACTAAGTTGCAAAGAACTGGAGCAGTAACCTCCATGCCACTCGTCAGGGTCCTGGGAGGGTGCTTCCGACGGTGACCCTCATTTTACCTTATGCGTTTATGCAGGATACGACATAGGTCAGAGGCTGACATAGATTTGAACTTTGAACTTAGATAGGCTTTCCTCCACCTCCGGGGGAACAAACCAGGTATCCTGGCATTCTACTTCTCTGCACTCCTTGGGAAAGGAGGCGTATATCTTATCCACTTTGTCTGTATAAAACTGTGCTATTTGATTGCAGTTCTCTTGGGATGGAGTGGTAGGGGAAGAAACATGCTCAAGCAAGGATATTGATTAAACTATAGAAAAGATCTCCTGGACAGAGTTTTGTACTAGAGGAATTTTTGGGGCATAAAAGCAGCTATGCAAGACTCTTATTAGTTTGTGATATTCTTTCAGGGCCCTTGATAGTTTATTCTGTCTTCCACTGCATAGTTTCTGTGCCACAAACACTCTAGCCGCTTACAAGCCTTTTTTTAGGCTCACAGCTCATCAGTAAACCATTCTGCAGATGGTCTAGAGTGATTGATCAAGACCATAGTCCGTGGTGCAATTATGTCTAAAGACCCATTGATCCAGTCCTCAAGGAGCCCGGACGCCTCATCGACACACTTACTACTAGGGGGATTGGGGGAGTCCAAGGAGCTTACAAAAGACACTGCTGTCATGCTGGACGATTTGCCGGTTTGATAGACCTACTATCAGAGCACGAGCCTTCTGAAGGAATGGTTTAAACAAGAAGGTGAGAACGAAATGGTCAGACCACACCACCGGCACTGCGGGTGCTGTCTTGATTTTCACTGAGTTTGCAAAAATCTGATCTAATGTGTGTCCCTGCCTATGGGTGGGGCTTCGTACCAACTGGGTGAGGTGGCATGTAGCTAAAGCCTCCACAAGGGATGAAACACTATGACAGGCGTCAGCCTCAAAAAGAAGGTTCAGATCTCCAAAAATTATAAAATTGTTGTACCGCAGTGCTAAAGATGTAACTAAGGGCCAGATGTAGCAAAGGGTTTTTCCCATTCTGGGTCAATGGGAAAATGTGTTTGTACATATGGCCCTAAGTCCTCTAAGGCAACAATAAAGCATGATGCAGTGCCCAGCGAATGATAAATCATTAGACCCGCTAAGGTGTCCGTATTCGTAAAGGTAAGTGAAAAGAAGTCTGCCTCACTGCCTTCAATTCCCATCTCCTTGAATGTGCAAGGAGAGAGCTTTTATAGATCAACGCTAACCCCCACCCTCTGCGAGGCCGTATCTCGCCTAACTATGGCATAGCCCTCAGGGACTGTCAACAAAATGTCAGGTGCCAATTCAGCCGTTAAACCGGTTTCCATAATAAATAGCACCTCTGGACGCTGATCGGTTAGCAGATCCCACAATTCGGCCTTGTGCTTTGGTAAAGGGCAACAAAGCACCCTGCATTGGGCCAATGGGATAGCGCTATAGCAGTTCTTCTCCTTAGTTAATACCGAGTGGGTAGTAGCGGGAAGGGGGTCGGAATCCCCATGGCGGCGCTGCATGCAGTGCCGCCATGGAGGATTCCCCCAGCCGGGGGAAATCCGGCGGGAAACCGCCGGACCCGGCTGGGCCACCGCGGCTTCACAGCCGCGGTCGGAATACCTAATGTAGCACCGCCAGCCTGTTGGCGGTGCTACCTCCGGCCTCCACCCTGGCGGTCTATGCCCGCCAGGGTCGTAATGAGGACCACAGTCTCTAATAAAAAGCAAATAGCCGAAATTCTTGTGTTTTTTAACATTGTTATAAGAACCTTATATAGAGGTTACGAGTCCTGCTAAATAACAGTTACTAAGGGCCAGATGTAGGAAAGTTTTGCGAGTCGCAAATGGCCCGAATCGCTATTTGCGACTGTGCAAAATCGGAAAAGGGATGCAAAAACCCAATTTCCAACTTGCAAAAAGCGATGCGAGCCGTTAGCGACTCGCAAAATGTGCGACCCCATTTTGCGACCCGCAAATAGCAAGTCGCAATTTCCGAGTCGCAAACCATATGCAGTTGCAACTCGCAAATTGCGACTAGTCGCAAAAAGCCCATTTTGCACTTGTAATTTACCACTAACTCAGAGCAGGTGGTAACCATAACCAAAGTATAAAAGGAGACCCAGAAGGCATCTGGTTTACTCAAGATGGCGGAGATATACCTGATAGCAGTGAGGAGGAGAGTCCACGCAGCCCAGCAGAGGAGGAGGAGGGGCCACAGACAGGAAAAGATATATAGAACAAGGCAGACTCTTTTTCAGCAAACTGAGGAAGAGATATACGATAAATACCGCCTTAGCAGCGCAGCCATACTAGAATTAATTGATTTACTATAACCACAGCTAGAACACCAGACTCTGCGCGGCTGCGCCATCCCTACGCATGTGCAAGTGCTATGCTCACTGCACCTCTTGTCCTCAGGGAGCTATCAGGGGGTCATTGCTGTGGCAGGTGGGGTATCTCAAAGTGCAGTGTCAAGGTTCCTCAGGGCATTCCAAGATGCCATACTCACACACAGGTCTCACTTCATATACCTACCCAGGAATGAGGCAGAAATCAACAGCACCAAGCTGGACTTTTACCGGATTGCCAACTTTCCCCATGTCATAGGATGTGTAGATGGGACACATATTCAAATATGCCCCCCTGCAAACCTGGAACATCTTTTCCGCAACAGAAAGTGTACCCACTCACTCAATATTCAGGTTGTTTGTGACGCCCATTATGTCATCACTGACATTGTAGCTAAGTTTCCAGGCAGTACCCATGACTCCTACATTTCTAGGCACAGTGGGATACACCAACGCCTGGAACGTGGGGAGTTTGGAGACGGATACCTCCTAGGTAGAGCTGCATACACTTCGTAGACATACAGACAGGTCACTGTGCACACCAACCAGGACTTTCTAACAGTGTAATGTTTGGGCCCAACAGGTGACAGTGCATATGCTCTACGGCCATGGATTATGACTCCGTTCTTAACACCCAGCAATGAATGTGAGAGGCGATACAACAATGCACATAAGAGGACCAGGAACCTTATCGAACGCACCTTTGGATTACTGAAAGCAAGATTCAGATGCCTCCACCGCAGTGGAGGTGCCCTCCAGTATACCCCCATTACAGCATTCAAAATTGTTGTCGCATGCGCCATCCTTCACAATATAGCCACCCGACGTGGGCTACCTCTCACCCCTGCAGACCCAGATCCTGAGGATGAAGAGCAAGAGCAACCACATCGCCATCATGGGGATCGGAGTATAGCTAATCAAGGCAGACTGAGACGGGAACACATCGCAAACCAATACTTTGGAAGGTACGTGTCAACTCCAACCATACTCACCTATTGACCAAAAACTCCATTTGTTAAGTGGAACAAGAAACTATTTAATTTGTGCAGAAATACAACTATTTACAAATAATAACTGTTCATGGTCATCTAAATGCAAACCATGCATGGGGCACATTGATGTCATGTGCCACATCATCAGGGACAGGGTTATGTCTATGTCCTACGGCGGCCCCTGCCAGCCTGGCTGGTCCCTGGTGGTTCTGCAGTGCTCTGCCTGGTACTCCCACTCCGGAGCACCCTAGTGTCACTGGCAGAGACACTGCTCACTGTAGAGTCCTCCTTGCTGTCCTGGGGTGTGTCCCCTGTGCCCCTGGACAGATGCTGTGCCTCCATTAAGTCAATCAAGTGTGTGATACGGCCCAGGCCCCTAGCCACATCTCCAGCAAAATGGCCCATTTCGACCTGGAGGCCAACTGTCCTTCTCGACAGGCCAGTGGTGTTCACAGCCAGTCTGCCGATTGATGTGGCCATCCTGTCAAGCCTCTGTAGAAGCTGACGGTCCCTGCGCCGCCCACCCTCGCCCTGTGACAGTAGTCCTGCCACCAGATCCCTCATGGACAGGGCTAGGTCCCCAGTGTTTGTGGCAATAACGTCAATTCTGGAATTTAGATGCTGCATGCTGGCCTCGTTGTTTCTGACAAAGCGGTGCAGCACACCACTAATCCGCCCTAATATATTGTTTTGCAGGCGCTGACCACGCAGGAGCTGTGCCTCACTGTTGGTGGTAGGTTGACGGCCGGACGCAGCCTGCAGCCCTGATCTCCTGTACCTGCGTCGCCTGCGCAGCGGTGGCTGCCCTGTGTGCTCAACTGTGCCACTCCTGCCTGTTGCTGGCGCAGCCTCCTGGAACACAGTTGCAGCAGGTGTGGACATAACAGGGATGGTGTTGGTCGTGCAGGTGGGAGTGGTGGCGGCTCCTGTGCTGTCCTCATGGGGCTGGCTGCTGTGGGTTGTGGTGGTGTCTTGTGGGAGACCTGTGGGACATGGGGAACACACTGTCAGTGTCTACTATCTGTTGCACACTTCCTAATAAACATTTGCCTATGAACTGCCTACTTGACTACATTTCCCATAATGCATCATTCTGGTGTTTGCAACCCTGAAATGGAGCTATCTTGGTTGAGCATGCCCCTGTGTACATGGTGGGTGGGGGTATGGCATTGATAGGGGTACAGGCATATCACATGGTACTCACCGGTTGATGTAGTGGGCTCAGAGGTGTCCAGATCTCCAAATCCTGACACTGCCTCCTGCTCCAGGGTCTCCTCCACCCTTTCTTCTAGGGGTGTGGGTGGTGGTACTGATGATGGTCCCCCTCCTGTGCCTCTCATCTCCCGGAGCCTTTCAGCCACCCTCTCCTTGGTACGGGAGCGGAGGTCATACCACCGTTTTTTTAATCTCTTCCACACTCCTGTGGCTCACCCCCAGGGAGTTGATTTTGTCCTGGATCTCCTGCCAGAGTTGTCTTTTGGTGGCTTCTGGCACATTGAGGGCTGCCTTTCCAAATAGTTCATCATAGTGCTGACAGCATTCGTCTGTCAGCACCTCCAGCTCCTTCTCTGAGAATTTTAGTTTTCTTTTTCTAGGAGTTTCTTCCATTGCAGCTGCTGTTCCTCCTGTGTGCAGTTCAGCAGTTTAAAATGGGTGTGGTTCTCCCTCCTCCCAGGCATATTAGTTAACTTCCTGGCTGTGATGTCATCATCATGTGCCAGGAAGTGTTTCCAGAGTGTTCTGGAGTGGTTTCTGGAGTGTTCTGCAGCACCTGCAATCAATTTACATGGTACTCGCAATTTGCGACCTCGCAAACAGCGGACTCGCTCTCTGCGTTGCGACTCCGGGTGCGAGTCGCAATTTCTACACTAACATTGTACCTGCATTTCTATTAGCGGCACGCAATTTGCGAGTCGCACTTACTCGCAAATTGCGTGTCGCTAATTTTTTCGCACCTACATCTGGCCCCAAATCACTTGTCATCAGTCTAATCTAAACTAGTAGGTGAGATAGCCCACCAGGATAAAGTATCTACTGCAAGGAGGTATGAATGAATCACAGGTTGAAATTTTGACAGTGTTTCTCAGTTGCTTAACCTACCAAACCTTATTAAATGAATGCTATTACTTTTGATATTGTTTATAGATTTTATTTATAAGTGCATGCAAAACTCGGAGTCTTACTTTCCATTATTTACTGTTTTTCGGTCTGCTTAAAAGGGCAAATATTAGGTTACTTTATATGATCAACACAAAAACAGTTAAGGGTTAAGGAGCATTACTGTGAGAGTGCTTGGTACATGTTGATCTTCCTTTCTACAGCATTTGTTTGGGTACAGATTGTGTGCTTCCACTGGAAACTAGCAGTTGTATGGCACTGTTTACCTTGTGGGAAAGCTTATATTCAAAACCAGTAGGCCTGAGTTGTTGAGGTGACAAGACAATAATCTAGATGTTGTGCCTAATTGTTTCATTGAGCAAAGTTATGTCTAATGCCATAGGTCTGATCATGTTAATATAAAAGGATTTAATAAAGGCAGTAGGCCTGGCTTATTTTTTGAGAAAAGCCTTTATGGTTGATTTCTTATACCGTGTTAACTCCTGCTGATAGGTATTTAATTAGAAGAAACCCCACAGATGCCTTTGGTAGGCAAGTATTTGGGTGGATATTTTGTTGCATGGAAGATCACTCATTACTACAGTCAGCAGTGGTTTTGATGCTACTCCCTCTAACAAATCCTTGGGCGAGAAGACTTGTATGGTGACAATCCTTGGTAGGCAGTCTTAGGAGCGATTATATATTGTTTTGTCAATTGTAAATGTGCACATATTTGTAATTTTATGACTGTACGCCTGACGGCTCTCTTATGGAAAAGCTTATAGCTGAGTACAGTAGGATTGAGATTGTTACTTAGACAAGCCCGAAATGTGGGGTGTAGCTTGACTCAGTGGCAAAAGTCATGTCAAATGTAATACCTATCACCTGTTATGACAAAATAAGTAGGCCTGGCTTATTTTAAAAAGCATATAGTACAGTGGCAAGGATTTTGTGGTGTTGGTTAGCCCTCTGTGAAAAACTGTGGAGGTAGATTTGCACTTTCCTCATTCTTTGTTAAAGGGGGTTGTATATTGTTCTGCTACCTGTAATTCGTACATATTTGTAATTTTGTGCATACTGTAATCTGTGGGTGTTTAAAGGTACTTTTTAGATATGGCACGATAACTTTAGCTGTCTGGCAGGCTCCTCTACTAAAAAAATATAATTAAAAATACATACATATATACATGGGTAAATTTCTGCCAGCCCTCTTCAGCCGCTGATATGTTTGAGTCCTATTCATATTCTGCTTCCACCCATAAGAGCACAGAGGATGGGGCAAGTCCACTGAAACCATTGCCTCTATTGCAGAGTGAATGATGGTGTTTTGTCTGATTACATGAGAACATCGTTTTTAAAATAAGTGTGCTTCAGTATCAGGAATGGATGTGTATTTTATATTTTCTGCTGTTAGGTGATCCTTTTAATTTCTTTCCTTCTGTGTCCTGCTAGTCCCCAGGTAGTTCTACCATTCTGCTTGCTTGCCTCTCATTTTATCTGCAGTGCACGGCTTACCAAACCGTGTGGACATCTTGGCTTGATATTGTTCAAAATGTGTGATTGTTTTACGTTTCCAAGATAGCCTCTATGTTTAGACATAATATATCAGTCTTTTTGGTTTGGTACAACAATGATACACTATGCACTAAACCATTTAAAGCTAGCCTTCTGGCGCAATGTTTACTGGGTGGCCATCCTGGACTGTTATTGGGCATTGTGTATCATTGTTTTTCAGTTCCAAGACAGCTGACACTATCCTCCTAAACATGGCTGCCTTGTTGGAACTTTAAACAATGATATATTATTCACAGTAGCATTCCTTTGTGGCCGCCCATTGCATTGATTCATTTTTCATTTATTCTTTTATTGCAAGTATATACTGTACATGTGTAGGTGGTGGCACTTTTTATTTTTTCTACTTTTATTCTTTTAATTTATCTCGCATTTGCTTGTTGAGTGTCGGTGCATTGTATTGTGGCTGGGTGAGTGTCTAAATGCAAGAATTGATTAGTGGGTAGAATTGATTCATGAGTGTGAGGATGAGTGACAGAGTCCATGTGTAATGAGTTATTAAGTGCCTAAATGTACTCGAGATTGAAAAGGCACTTTCAGTTCTAAACCAGCCCTATTGGCCGTGCCAGGGCTTATTTGTAATAACTTTGCAAACAAGGCAGACATAGTGAAGATTATTTTTTTATGAAACAGTTTGTGTATAAGAATTCAGTACAACTACGCTTTGAAAGATACAGACTCTGTAAAAAACTACTTTTAGCAGGACCCACCCTACAATTTTGTGCAGGCTCATTCTTCTACAAAACATTTTTCTGTTGGATACTATCATCACAGAAGATGAAAAATGTTCACATCTTTACAAAATACAGCATTTTCACTTCACTGGCAGAAGCTTATTTTGCATATACCCATTTATTTAAAGCACTTCAAGCCTGCAAGACTGTATCAGCAAGCACTATATAGAAACTAAACACAACAATGTTCTTCTCAGTTGCAGGAACGTAGACTAAATCTATCAACTTTAAGAGATTTTGCCAATGAGAAAGCTTCCAGAGAAGAAGCTACTGAGGTGAGTTCATAGTATTGTAGATTTCTTGATGACTGGGTAAGAAATCAAAATTATATTATTTATTCTGCTATAAATGTATTAAATATATCATTATTGCTACTAAATCAGCAGCCGAAATACACAAACAAGATGTCATTGTGACACTGATATTACAACAGCAGTAAAAATATAAAAGCTGCTGCACCCTAAGAGTCACCCTTATTGCTTTCTGTGAGGATTGCTTGGAAGGATATCAAAGAATTAGACAATCAATAAACTGCTATCCACGCAAAGGTCTATTTAAGCTGAATCAGCTGCAGACTATAAGGAAAGAAACTAAAAACATTAGGGGGGGCATTAAGGAAGGGGTAATTCTAGCTTTTGTTTCTATAATAAAATGATGATCTCCTCTAGAGTTTGAGGAAAACTGCATTTGAATACAACCCACAGAGGCTATGTTTGTGGAAGTTCAAAGCCTTTCAGCAGCATTCAGATCAGTTTGTACAGTGTATTTCACTAATTTTAAAGGCTATACAGATGGATACATAGAACCCTTAGGTCGACCTAAAATTTCCTGTCAGTTGCCATCCAAAGAAAGTTCTTCAAAGCCACCCCAACTATAGTAGAGTGTTAAACATGTGTGTGCCATCACCAGCTTGCTGAAGCACTAACGTTCAACAATCTAGGGTAGTAACATAGACTGCATGAAAAGATAAGAAAAAGATTAAGCTTGGGGAGAAAGGCTATGATTGCCCTAGTCCTCTACTCATAAAATGGAAGACAGGAAAATATAGTACGAAGGTTTATCCAGGAATCGGGTATTATAAAATAAAAAGTAGAAGAATTCCAGTATGTTTGGGAAAGAACACAACATACATATTTGGGAGTAAAGGTTCTTAAACACACTAAGGCATATGCATCAGAAACCCTCTTGGAATGATGTCAGCTTAAAGGAGCATCTCATAAAATCCAAGAAATCATGGTATTGGCCAGACCACTAGGAGTGTAAGGACAGATTTAACAGGTCAAAGGGAAGTAACCTGGGAGTGTGAAATCTATGGTTATGAATATTATTAAGAGGTGACAAACTAAGATCTGGCTATGTCTTATGACTTAGCTTTGTCTGTGAGATTGCCAGCAGAAATTAAATATCTATAAACATTGAACTAAGGTATGTCTTACACTTTGAAACAAGGTCAGAAAGTTGGTCACACTTATTAGATGTAGTGCAAGGGAATCTAGACTTACTTTTGTCCGTCAGCGAGTCCAGAATCTTCAAGCGGTTATATAATTCAGAGGTCCCAGTTTAAGCCAAAAGGCCTGGCCTAAATAAGGAAGCGTGAATGCAAGTTGATGACCTAGTTCCTTCGTCGAGGAATGAGGGACATGTGGCAAGATTCACTGGGGATACTTTGAAGAGGTTTGAAGCAGGGTTCACCCAGACGATTTACTTATCAAAAAGCAGATAGTGTCCAGCCATAGGATGATTACACAGCTGACCTTGTCTTGTATGGCTGGCTGCCACAGCAGTCACCCCAACCACTCTGGCTCACATCTTCCTTGAGAGCCATGTTTTTAGATGGTCCAGTGACTACTGTCCTTTTTCAGGCTCACATATGGAACTGCCTCTGCTCAGCTGTAGAGAGAAAACAAGAAATGACATACCAAGAAGCCTCCTTGAAGGCTCAATTTGCTTTGAACGATTGTAAAGCCCGGTTCAGCAGTGGGCCTAGAAAGATAGCCTGAATTGTGAAAGATAGGCAATCCAAAATGTGTACTAGCATTCGTAAGGAGTATGTACAAAGCTCTGCCTAGCGCACCTTCCTAATCTTAAACAGTTTAGAGGACACAAGCTTTAACTGACAGTAAGTTGACCTGTGCCCACTGATTAACAAAAAGGAAGAAACTGACACCTATCTATATGTAGGTAAAAGTAAGGGCTTGGACAGGACCTTCTGGAGCTGCTCTGCTGCAGGTAGGAAGTAAGTAATTGGACACTTGAGTGCCTCTGGACCTCTGAAAGACATATCCCAGCTGAAAACACCCATGAGCACTGTGGTCTCATAATTGAGGTAAGCTTATGATAAGGACACCTTTCCTTCTCTCATTGGACCAATCTGCAATGTTGTTGGCAAGGAGACAGGTTGTATGTTGAAATCAGCCCAAAGAGTTTTGACATCTAAGCAGGAATTGCCCTAGCTTGATGTTTGAGGTGACTCCAAAGCTTTGAAAAATGGGTTGGGTCATCAGTGAGGCAGCACCTGATTTAGACTTTGACAGATGAGTTACTCGATCAAACATGTGAAGGATATCACGTCTTCCTTATTACAAGTGCATTATATCATGTGGCACTTGTAATAAGGCACATGGGAATCCGTCATATTTGTGATGGGGTACCCCTCTGTCAAACTCTAAATCGGGCCCTTTCTCTTGACAGGCTTTGGGCCCTGATCCAAGTCTTCCCCAAGAAGGGTCATGATCTTTAGGCCAACCTGTAGAGTTGCTAATAAGTGAGAGTTCAGAGTGGGGCATGTGCATACAGATCTTATTCAGAAGAGACCTTCTTTAAGGATGACTACATAATCTGTATTGAAAATATTTCTCTTTTTGGGGATGAAAAACCACTCTGGAGAGAAGGGGTGCTGAACTGCCAAAGGGCAATGACTGGGGGGCTTACAGTGTCCTCCATTGCTGCCATGTGGGTATGGGAAGGGCTAATTGAGGCACGTTTCAGGAGTGCTATCTTGCAGGGGTCTTGAACTTGTTCTCAATAGCCACAAAGGTGTTAGTCTCCAATCTGGATTCCAGGGGTAGAGCTATAGAGGAATATAAGGGCTTATAGACAGAGGTTCCATATTAGAGGGATAAAAACACCATGGGCCATATTTATACTTTTTGATGCAAAACTGCGCTAACGCAGTTTTGCGTCAGAAAAATTAGCGCCGGCTAACGCCATTCTGAAGCGCCATGCGGGCGCCGTATTTAATCAATGACGTTAGCCGGCGTTAGCCGCCGGCGCTGCCTGGTGTGCGTGAAAAAAAATGACGTACACCAGGCAGCGCCGGCGTAGGGGGATATGGAGCTTGGGCGCCAAAAAATGGGGCAAGTCAGACTGATGCAAATTTTTCGCCTCAACCCGATTTGCGCCATTTTGTTCGACTCCCAACCCCCATTGAAATGACTCCTGTCTTAGCAAAGACAGGAGTCATGCCCCCTTGCCCAATGGCCATGCCCAGGGGACTTATGTCCCCTGGGCATGGTCATTGGGCATAGTGGCATGTAGGGGGGCACAAATCAGGCCCCCCTATGCCACAAACAAAATAAAAAAAAATACTTACCTGAACTTACCTTAATGTCCCTGGGATGGGTCCCTCCAGCCTTGGGTGTCCTCCTGGGGTGGGCAAGGGTGACAGGGGGTGTCCCTGGGGGCATGGGAGGGCACCTCTGGGCTCCTTCCGAGCCCACAGGTCCCTTAACGCCTGCTCTGACCAAGCGCTAAAAAACGGCGCAAAAGCGGCTGGACGTCATTTTTTTTGACCCGCCCACTCCCGGGCGTGAGTTTTGCCCGGGACTGTAAATACGGCGCACATGCCTCGGAGTCCATTTTTTAGACGGGAACGCCTACCTTGCATATCATTAACGCAAAGTAGGTGTCCACGCTAAAAAATTACGCAAACTCCATGGACTTTGTCGCTAGACGCGTCTAACGCCAAAGTATAAATATGGAGTTAGTTTTGCGTCGGAATTGCGTCAAAAAAAACGACGCAATTCGGCGCAAACAGAGTATAAATATGCCCCCATATTCTTCCACCTAGAGAAGTAGATTTAATTTTAATTTTGAATCCAGATGTACCCTACAGTGTTCATTGAACACTCACTTATAAACCCAATTCACACGGTCAAAAGCCTTTTCGGCGTCTAACAGAATTAACGACATCAGTGCTCTAAGAGCTTGAGCATAGTCTATCATTGCTATGACCTGCCTCACATGGTCAGTGGTTCCTCTGTCTGGAATAAAGCCATACTAGCAGGGGGAAACCAGTTTATCAATCACTTGGGACAGCCTAGTGGCAAGAACGTTCACATATAGTTTAGCGGCCCCGTTAATTAAAGAGATAGGGCAATAAGATCTCGGTAATAACGGATCTTTCTCTTTTAAAAGAAAAAAAATTGCTATATTAGCTGGGAGCCACAATGCTGGAGCTAATGCACTGTTGTGAACTGCCTTAAATAATGTAAGAAGTTAATTGCTGAATTCCTGAAAAAACACCTTTAAAAGTTCCACTGGAATCATATCTGGGCCTGCCGCCTTACTGTTAGCCAACAAATTCAGAGCAGCTACTATAGCATCAGATGTTATAGGCGCAGCAAGTTGACCCCTCTCATCATCCTGCAGTCGACCCAGGGGAATTTTATCAAGATATGAACTAAGTTTGCGTTCTAGCGTACTAACATCCTGGGCCTCCTGTTGATATAGTATATAATAAAATTCTCTATACACCCTTGAAACTGCTACATTTCTCCTTACTATCTGTCCATCTTTATCCTTGATCACATTAATAACACTATGCAATACTATTTGCCTGGTTTTAAAGGCAAAGGTTTTGAAGGGTTTATTTGTGGACGATCCTCTCTAAATACAATATTGATCTTGCTTTTATCAAGGCCATCCAGGGGCTATATCAGACCCCCAACGCAAGAGTTCTATTGTCCGGGGTAGGATCTGAAACGTTCAGTATTACAAGGGGCACAAGGCAGGGGTGTCCCTGTTCACCTCTGCTTTTTGCGCTTTATATTGATCCTCTTATAAGGAAGCTGCTAGATAATAAATAAATCGCACCAATGGAAATGATTGAGGGGGACGTTAAAACCTTAGCATATGCAGATCATATGGCTATAGTATCACCAGACCCAGAAACATCACTAATAGAAATAGAGAAGGAAATGCCCAAATTTGGTGAGGTATCTGGATACCTTTTAAATAGGGTCAAATGCCAGGTACTGGTCAATGAATGGGCAACATTGGAGGACGAGGGCAAAGCAGCGTAAGTAACTTATTTAGGAGTCAGGCTAAGTACTCATTTGGATAACATTGTTCTCAGTAATCTTGCCCTGTGCTTGCTAAGACTAAAAAGGAACTACATGGTATGAATAATCTGTATCTTTCAATAGTAGGACGATGCAATGTCATTAAAATTATTTTTCTACCTCGGGTCTTATATTTTTTTATGACCATTCCATTGGAGGTTGACAAGCGCTGGTTTACTCGTATGGAGGCATTAGCAAACACTTTTATATGGTCTTTTTCTAGACCTCGGTGAGCTTTTAAGTATTTAACTCTCTCCAGAGCAGGGTGGGAGGGCCATACCTAATTTCCACCTATATTATGGGGCTGAGGTTTTGCAAGTCAGTCCCTAATCATACATGATGGTCTCAGTCAATCATCAGGGCAGCTCTGCCCAACTATATAGAATATGATCTGAGGTAGTTCAGCTAATGCTGCTTTTATGAGAATCGTGGAACCAAGCTACTTCAAAAAAGTTACATTTAAAACAGTACGGGCGGCATTTAAGTTGTGTACACAAATCAAGCAGAGAATGGGAATTGGGCGTCTCAGCTATTATACCTCTTTGTGGAGCACCCCTATCCTTCCCGGGATATTTTGGGATAGAGGATGTGAAAAATGGACACAAGGTGGGGCTAAAAAAATAGGTGACTTATAATGGTCGGAAAATAAAATCCTTCAGTGAGTTAAAGGAGGAATTTGCTCTTGAGAGTAGAGACTTTCTTAAGTTTCTGCAAATTAGGATTTTTTTTACATCTTCATCCAGCAAAGGTTTATTGGGGGACAAGCTCGTCATTATGGAGAGGCCATCCTCCTAGACCTCTCCGCAGCCTTTGAAACTGTCTGCCACCGCACACACCTCCACAACATGGGAATTCGCCACAAAGCCTTAGACTGGCTCACCTCCTTCCTCACCGACCGGACCCAGAGAGTCCGCCTTACACCTTTCCACTCCATCGCTACCAAGATCATCTGCGGAGTCCCCCAAGGGCCCCCCCTCAGCCCCACACTCTTCAACATTTACATAATCCCCCAGCCAGCATCCTCCGACCACACGGAATCACTATCCTCTCCTACGCAGATGACACCCAACTCATCCTCTCCCTCACCCGCAACCCCACCACTGCCAAAACTAACCTACACGCTGCTCTCCTCGACACCGCCAACTGGATAACAACTAACCACCTCAAGCTTAACTCCAACAAAACCGAGATCATCATCTTCTGCCCCAACAAAACCATATGGGACGACTCCTGGTGGCCCACCGCCCTAGGCCCCGCACCCACCCCCTCAAACCACGCACGCAACCTCGGCATCATACTGGACCCCTCCCTCTCCATGACTCAACAAATCAATGAGACCAGGAAGACAGTCACCCATGCACTCATCAGCAGCAGACTTGACTACGGTAACGCCCTCTATGCCAGCACCACACTCAAACTCAAACGCAAACTCCAGAGAATCCAGAACACAGCCGCACGCCTCGTCCTTGGCCTCCCCCGCCACAAACGAATCTCACCACACCTCAAATCTCTTCACTGGCTCCCCATAGACAAGAGAATCACTTTCAAGATCCTCATCCATGCACACAAATCCCTCCACAACACCAGCCCGACCTACCTCAATGAAAGAGTGAACTTCCACACTCCCACCCGCAACCTCCGATCAGCCGACCTCGCACTAGCTACAGTCCCCCACATCCACCGAACCACCACAGGAGGCAGGGCCTTCTCCTACCTCGCCCCCACAACCTGGAACTCCCTCCCCACCAACCTCCGCAAAACCAAAGACCTTCTACTCTTCAGAAAAAAACTCAAGACATGGCTGTTCGAACAGTAATCCCCCTCACGCCCCCCCACTAGCACCTTGAGACACTCATGGGTGAGTAGCGCTTTATAAATTTTTTTTATTGATTGATGGAGGCTCTTGAGAATATAGCAGGCAATAGCATCCGGAAACTTTACTCGCTTTTATTAACTTTTAGTCAAGATGACTTGAGGCACTGTATAGAAAGATGCGGGTGGTGGATAGGGGCCTCTGAGACCTCATTTTTAGCTTCTCTGGAACAGGCTCAACGGACACTGCTTGCGGCTTGACCACAGGCCCAACATTATAAAACTGTATTTAATCTTTATTATACCCCTGCCAGAATCTCCAAATGGGGGAAGTCTAAAGGGATTTGCTGCCCCTGGTGTAATAGCGTGGGAGCAGACTTAGTTCATATGTATTTTAGCTGCAACAAGTTTCAAAACCTTTTTCTGACATCACAGAGTTTATGGTGAAGATAGATGAACAGATAGACGGTCTAACATCACAACTTGTACTACTGGGGATTGATGAAGAGGAGTGCCCAGGTCAATCGCAAGGTTTTTTGTTTGTGGCTATGGCGGTTGTTCGCTGTTGTATTGCCTCAGACTGGCTCAACTTTGAACCCCCAACGTTCAATTAATGGCTGGCACGTATCCTTTCCATGTATTACCTTGAGATGGACTTGTATGCTTTAAAAGGGCATGATCATAGGAAACTAGGTTTGAAATTGTGTGCTCCACTGACCCAATGGGTAAGCCAAACCTAATGGTCTCTTTATGTATGGTGCACTTGTGGTGTTTGAATTTTGAGAACGCTGAGTTTTTCTGAATTGATGTTCAGTTTTTATGTGTGTGCTTTTTTTTTTGTTTAGTGGACTGCTGTACCTTGTTGTGCGCTTAAATTATAATAAAACAAGGAAAAAAAGAACACTCACTTAAATGCTAGATTAATCCCCACATAGCTTTTCTTCTCTCTTTGTAACTTATAAGCATCAGGTACAGCAAATGTGCTCTGAGCAGGTGACAATATATTAATATTCACATCACTCAGTGTCAAAATCAAGATGACTGCCCAGATGTCACAAATCTTTGTTTCAAGCCCTCAACCATAATCTCACACTACTATAAGAACAGTTCAACATAAGTTGATTGACAGTAGACTAGAGAGCTTACGATGGGCTCTACACCATGTAACCAAAATTGACCAAAATTGGATCTAGGGGATATGCTGCAAGTGCCTGTGGGTGCAGGCACTCATGTATGATCTGGAGTGTCCGGAGAAGGAGAAAGAGAAAAAGAGGACACAGGTTGAAAAACCAAGTTACTCACTTCTCGCATGTCAATTCAGTGGAAAGAAGCACTTTCTTTTTTTCACTGCTGTGACATCAAAACAGTGAAGGGAGGTGCCTGTGTTCTATCTGGTCGTGAACTACAGCATCCCTGGATATATCCAGACAGCAATGAGACAAGGAAAAGTATATGGAGCTCCTACAACAACAACCTTTTTCCAAGTCAAAGCAGTGAAAGTGCAAGCTTTGTTCTTTACTGCTTTGACATCAAAGTAATGAAGTGCTAGGCTCATGTTCTGGCTGGCTATGATCTAGTACATTCCCACATATCTGCAGATCTGAGGGTGGAAAAGAAATATAGGTTTCACTCCTGCATTACCAACTACCTTCAGTTTCAGCTGCAGGTCTCTGCAGACACACGCAGACAGGAAAATAGAAGCCACACTTATAAGCAACTCTCACAGAGCTGCTTTTAGTGTAGCACTGGCCCTCTCTTATCAGATTGAGAGCAGAGAGGCTTGCTTCACTTTTGGGATGATGGGGGAGGCTTAGATGGTAGTGTGAGAGGGAGGCAGGATGCCAGGTACTAATATACTTTATTGACAGAGATAAAGAGAGAACATTCTCTGGGATGTTCTGGGGGTGTGACAGGAAACCAGGTAAACTTACATCTGGCATCAGCCAAGCCATATTGATTTTACTAACATTACTTGTGTGATATACAGGGTCAGATGGGGTTTTTAGTCCGCCCTCTTCATCCATTGGTGTGGTATTGTGCAATTCATATTTTTCTTCCATCCACTAAGGCATAGTGCAGTGAGTCAGCCTACTTCATCCTTCGAGTAACTGCACCATGAGTAATGGAATTCGGCTCTCTCCAACTGAGCATATCCACACACAAAGTAGTTCCCTTCATTGCAAGGACTACTATGGCAATGCATGTTTTTTGGGACCAAGAAAACTATTTTGGTTTAACCCATTTGTTTTACATTGCTGAGGGTCCAGCGGCTTCTCCAACAATAAAGTTTGACTAAATAATGACAAAGCAAAACAATCATTGACAGAGCTAAATGGCTGGTAGCCAACAACAGACCTACTGGGTTTTCCAATGCTAGTTTTATATTTGGTTGGATGTACAACATGTATTGTTGAAGCTGGATGGGTGAGTGGCAGGACACAGGGACTTTTTTTATAATTGTGGGAGAGGAAGCTAAGCCAGAGGGTGGGAGTTTGACAGATGTAGAGTCTTAATTCTAGGACTTACACCTAGTGCGGGGCAACAAATTAATTCAGGTCTGAGAGACTTCCAGCCACTGTGAATAGTGCAGGCGAACCGTTGTGCTGCAGTGTGAGGATCACACTTTCATCTCCCTTGGTTTGTGCAAAGCTGGATCTCGAAAGGTGGGAGAGTCTGTGCAGTGTTGTATATGGGTGGCAAACCATGATAGATGAACGCAATCAAATGCCATACTGGTGGGAATGTATACTCCATTATGAATGCCAAGTGCTAAGAAGGGAGGGGTTCTGGCACTGAACCATAAATCTATAATAAGTAGCAGTCACATCTAGCAGGCTCAATTAGAATGTGCCATACTTCATTGGTCAAGGAAAGAAAGAGGGTGGGGACTGTTACCCAAAGGGGAGTGTATGAAGAGGGCAGATGAGAATAGGAGGTGGGAAGCTGAAGACTGGGTGAATGGTAATGACTTAAAGACTTCCTTTGTTTTCCTCAGACAGGTTGTGTACCAAACTTCCAGTGTAGCAGGGAGGAAATAAATTATTAAAAACTAGGATCCATCAGGACCTCTAAGTAAAACCTGGTATGGAATATATTATTCAGGCAATTTAGAAAACAAGGATTATCCTATGCTTCTAAGGGACTGGGAACTCTAGAGAACCTTTCTAATTTTTCTCAGATATGGGGCAATGTTGCTGAGGAGGAAAAGGACTGGAATATAGAGTGTGGGCATGAAGTAATATTCCTAAAGTGTAGAAGAATTGAAAAAAGTGTATTGTGGACACTGAAAAGAAGTGTAATAAAGAAACATTTCCCCCTAGTGCGAACATGATTATGATTGTGGCACATGGGCACAGTTTGGTTTCAGAAGTGGCAAAAGGATAACACCATCATGGACACTCTCTTGAAACAACTTGCAGATAGACAAAAGCAATTGAAGCAGGCCATGTAACTTCAGCAACAACAAGTACAAAGTGATTGGCAGACTCTCCAGTAGGGTACAAAGGTCCATGGTTGTAGAAGATAGACATCACAAAGCTACAGTGCAGTAAACAGACGTTACTGCAGCAGTGCACTCTGATTCTAATGTACCATCATATTATTACAAAAGTATTTGATGATCCTCTCCATTATTTACTGCATTTAAAGAGTGGCCTGTAGTATTGACTGCCCTCAGGAACAATAGGACCAGTGTATAAAACTCCTGATGACTGGAGATATACATATAGTCCATCATGCATCCATTCTAAATGGTATCATGGTTTATCCCTTGATAAAGCAAGCTACATTGAGGAGAAAAGGGGCTAGGGCATAGAAACTGGACGGCAACAGCTGTGGACCTTTCAAATTTTTCTCAGATATGGTGCAATGTTACTGAGGAGGAAAAAGACTGGAATATAGAGTGGGGGCATTAAGTAATATTCCTAAAGTATATAAGAATTGAAGAAAAGTGCTTTGTTGTATTGCGGGCACTGAAAAGAAGTGTTATAAAGGAACATTTCCCCCAGTGCGAACATGATTATGATTGTGGCACATGGACACAGTTTGGTGTCAGAAGTGGCAAAAGGATAACACCATCATGGACACTCTCTTGAAACAACTGGCAGATGGACAAAAGCAATTGAAGCAGGCCATGTAACTTCAGCAACAACAAGTACAAAGTGATTGTCAGACTCTCCAGTAGGGTACAAAGTTCCATGGTTGTAGAAGAAGGACTTCACATAGTCATAGTGCAGTTAACAGGCGTTATTGCAGCAATGCACACCGATTCTAATGTACCATCATGCTATTACAAAAGTATTTGATGATCCCCTCCATTTTTTACTGCATTTAAAAAGTGGCCTGTAGTATTGACTGCCCTCAGGAACAATAGGACCAGTGTATAAAACTCCTGATGACTGGAGATACACGTATAGTCTATCATGCATCCAGTCCAAATGGTCCCATGGTTTATCCCTAGATAAAGCAAGCTACACTCGGAAAAAAGGGGCTAGTGCATAGAAACTGGACAACAGCTCTGGCCCTTTGTTTAAACATCAATGAAACATCGCACCAGATGTATTATTGAACTATACATCTACTTGATAAATTGTTGAACACTAATACAGTCACCAGGAAGGATGCTCAAGATAAAACATTACTTGAGCAGTTTGCTGAGGTTGTACCAAGTGCCATACAAAGGTTGAAGAGACAACATACAAGCCTGTCTCTGTCCCATGTAGTCAAATTAGCTTCTTCACAATAATGAGCAGTAATGGCCAAACCTCAATCTTCACATCTGTTACCAGAATTCTCCTGTAACACCCTCAATGAACTCATGAACCTGGACCACAGAAGGACCAAATAACAGTAATTTGGTGAGAACAGAAGGACCGGACAAAGTTTTTGGAAAAATGTTTGACTAGTGATGAGTTTTCAGAGTTTTATTTTTGGGAAGCGGGCTATTAGCCTAGATTATGCCCTCACAAAATAAAAACTGAGCCCATGGACGTAAGTATGGTTAGTGAGAGTTATGCTGAGGTGAAGATTCTTTAGTAAAGACATACATATGTGCATACAGTTGCGTGCAGATTGTAGTAAGTCATGGGTTACGTGGCAGTGGTGTGGGGGAAAACTCATACCCATTACCTGTAGCCACAAAATACCTAAAGAAGTCCTTCCTGAAGTACAGAACTAAAGGTTCATGGATGACCGTACTCTATGGGCCGAATTCCTAACTGTAAATTACAATTTTGAGTACGTTTTTACTTTTGAGTACTATGTTTTGGTATTCACAAACTGCACTATTATAGTAACTTACACTTTTTTAGTAATTTACAGTTTTGTAGTCAGTCCAGCATTACACATGGCCAACCACTGGTATCTCAAGGGCGAAAGGATTTATAGACAGGTCTCTGGGTGATAGGTTGTCTTTTCAGCAAGAACGAGTGCATGATGATACTTAGAAGTATGTGTTGCTTCGTGTACGACAAAAACAGAGTGGCAAACTAATAACTAAGGGATTTTATTTCCAATGGAAGTAAAGCCTAATTTTCAGAATGGTCACACTACCAGGTGGCAAATCTTTCTGAGATATAGGCTTTCAGTGGCCCATAGCAAAATTATAGGTGGACATCAGGGAGTTTGGGAGACCCTCCAATGTTTCTTTTAGCCAGTAGTATATGCTGAAAATGTACTGTGCTGCAAGCATTGCATGGAAAGTCAGAGTGGTAATATAGGGTTTCTCCTGATTCCTCTCTCAGTGTCTGCTGTGATGCAAGTTCTATTCCAGACCACCAGCTTGGATCTGATAGGACCTCTCCAACCCTCAAGCTGAGGCTGTCAATATACATGACTCCTGTAGACTGTGCCACCAGCTACCTGGAAGCCCTGAAAGGCATAACTGCTGTGCACATATGTGACATTGTCATCGTTTATTTCACAAAATTTGGTCTACTATCAGAGATCCTCACCTGTAAGGGGACAGGTTTTATGTTTCATTTGTTGTCTCGAATGTGCTGGGTCTGGAGGATTAAGCACCTTAAAACTGCCTTTCACAAGCGGGAAACAAATGGTCTGGCAGAAAGATGTAACAAAACAAGGCCATCAGGCATATGCTCAGAAAGACTATTCAACCGAATTTTAACGATCGGGATAAGGTGTTTCCATTAATTTTATTCACTATTTTCTGTACATCTCAATCCTCCCTGGGCTTATGATTCAGACAACGAAAAGTAACGTGAATTATGTGACAATCATGCTGGGGTAAAGTAGGTGAAATAAAAGATTATAGGAAGTCATTTTTTGTAGCGCAATAAAATGTAAATATATGTAACTTATGAAATGTACACATTAAGCAGTTAGCAAAGCAAAAATGAAACTCATTTTTTCATAACTCTGAAGTGTGATGGAAACAAGCTTTTAATAGGATCAAAACAAATTAAGAAACTTCATTTGGCAAAGCACAAAGGATACATTTTTACTGAAACCCGATTTCCACACATTATCATTTGGGGATACAACTTGTATTTACTTAAAATAAAAAAGTCAATAGTGCAGGATACAATAATGTTTCTTTCATTTTATGGCATGCTTTTTTGGGAACATTGATATTTCTTTATCTAAAATGAAAAACATCTAGTTGATAAACTGTCAAGCTGATGCTTGCTGACAAAAGTATTATAATTCACTCTTGAGTTTGACAGACCTACACGTGATTTTTCTTGTGGCAAAAAGGGGCTTTATAATATGCTTCTATTTCATGACTTTAAGAAGCATTTCAACATCTATATTGATTACACTTCTGATGACATAATTAAAGCAGTTTGAGACTCAAGCCAGTAGAATTTATAGTGTGAGCTTTGCTGTATGAGTACTTATAATGTATCTTGCTAAATGTTTGACAGGCTACTGCTAAGGACCAAGACTGGAAAATGGAAGAAAGAGGAATATAAACATAAAATGTTCTATAAAATTTCAAAAATTAAAGGGCAATGTCAAATTCCAAACCCAGGATTTTTTTAACCGTCTCTAGTACCCAGGATTTTGCCAACGTGTTCTTGGAGAGGGAGCAACTTTAACATCCTTGATGAGAGAGAGAGGCTTACTTGACACATAATTAAACTAGAGCTCCCTGTTAAATGTGCCTCTTCTGATTCTGATTGATTTGTTTATAGCCAATTTAGACACATATTAGGCTCTAAAATGTGTTATTAGGAAGATTTACAAAATGATTTCAGGGGACAACTTGCACGGCCCTCGTCCCCCAAACCTTATTTGAACAGTTACAGCTCACTAGCTTTGCACTCTTACTGTGCATTCTATGCTGTTTATCCTTAGTATTTTTATTGCACCACAATCTCTAGTCACTGTTTTCACAACTACGCTTTGTTACCCCTCCACCAAGTTGCAACTGACCATGGCGCCCACTGAGGAGTATTTGGCACAAAAACCTGCTCCCACCACTGCATGCATCCCTAAGGAATTGGCACCACAACTGTGGCATAATGGTACCCAATAAAACAGGATTAAAAAGGATCCTGTGTGGAACCTTGGTTTCCAGTGCTGGAAAGTCAGGGGACCCCATCAGATCCCGGTACCGGCAGCCATTCCTGGGCCGGATCCGGGTCTAGCTGACCCATGGAAATAGGCAGAATTTGTCCTGGTGTCATTTTCCCAAACCAGGACAATTCAGCAGCACCCACAGTTTGTCTGCTTTACGTAAGGAGCAGCAACCTGCAGTTGGGAAGGGGGCCTTTTTATTTTCACTTGCAGCTGGGCCCAAAACAAAGGCCTGATTTAAAGGATCATCAGCCCTCTTTTTGTTCAAGTATCATCTTGGCTGTGAACCAGCGGGAGTGTAACTCCTAGATGCTATTGCAACAAGACAATTTTTGGTGGGTTTCGAAAGTCCAAGCAATAACTAAAATGCCTTTAAATTCTATATTTAACTTGTCACATTTTCTGCTCAAGACAGAAGTCAAATGTCAGGCGTTGTTCTCTGACAAATTGCTGCTTTTTAAACATGTGCATGAGTGTTTATAAACTCCTCTCACTTTGCAGTCAGAGAGTGAAGGGCATTATGTGACAGTCATGTTGGAGTACAGGTGTGTGAGAGGAAAAGATACAGGGTGTCATTTTTTGTAACACAAAACAAATTATAAATACATGTAAATGAACTGTACACATTCATCAGGTAGGAAAGCATAAATTAAGCAAGTTTTGTGATTTTGAAGTGTGATAGAAACAAAGACTTTAATAGGCTCAAAACAAAATCATGACAATTTACTTGGTGGTGCAGAAATGATAGTAAAAGAAACCAATGTCCACACATTACCAATTGTATGCAGTATACGTTTATCAGTAAATCTGTATATCTGTGCAGCTTTAGTGCCCATTTCGATGGAAAACGTGTTGTCTGTAAATGAGGAGCCCACAAAATGCTTTGACTACATTAAAAAATTGCCCACCCCGTGTCTGTTAAAGCTAGGTGGGTCATGAAAATGTGTTCTAAAAATTGGGCCATTGGTCTAAATAGTTTGATAACCATTGCTTTAGAGATACTATGATTTGGAGGCACATTTTTTACTTTTTTCAACCTCCGGTGTAAGAGATGCGAATGCCAGATGTATCTGTGTGTATTAGTAGTCATATAAATAGTGACTTAAATGGCACTTACTAATTTATGTGTATTTAATTCTTTTATAATACTATTCATCCCGGTCTAGGGTGTTAGAGCACTTTACATCACACACAGAGAGATAATAAATCATGCAAGTGTGTAAATCAATCTACATATAAGAAAATGAGGGTTTGTCAGTTGTGGAACTCACTTATCGTCCATACTTGTAGACATATTATGTCAAAAGTAAAAGGACGGGATAAATTGAAAGCCAGGATATATAACATAACCCAGAGACTGTGACTGTCTGCACTGTCTTACTTCCCAAAAAAACCTTCTTGGCAATCTTAGAATAATAATATATTGAGAAAAAACATAAGGCTCCAAACCCATGACTTACAATTTGATGCCCGTAAATAGATCACAGTGCTTTGTAAGCAGGATTGCAACTCATGAACTGGAATTAACAATGAAATCAGTATCAAATCAATAGCCTACCTACATAAAACAAAAATCTGTGATCTGCATCTTACACAATGTGCTTTGCGAAAAAAACTATGACTGGGCAAAACATAGAACCCTTCCAGAACTGAGTTAACCACTAGACTTATCTTATCACCATTATAATGAGGCTTTGTTGGAACTCATGGAGTTTACTGTGTGGAGTTACAAAAAATACCCACAAGATTCCACGGAACTCTACAAAAGTGTGGTGGAATGCTTGTCTGGCCATTTGCGCTGCTTTTTCAGGCCAGTAGCGTGTTCTGCACTAAAAATCAGTGTAAACCACGCCATGTGGTGCACAGGGGAACGCCCCTTTTTTTTCCAGCTTCTGTTCCTCTTTCCTTGCTGGCTGCAAATTAACCCACTCCAATTCCATCTGTTCTATCCTATTCCCAATACCAAGTCTTTTGTACTTACTTTGTTACTGTCTCATTCTCCCTGTGTTTATTTAGGTTTTGTTGACTTTTTGGTACTTAATTTTGTTTAATACTTTTCTAGCCTATCCTCTGTCTGTCCTCCTCTGGTCTCTCAGCTTTCCCTCCTGATATCTCCAGTCCCACTCCTCCCTCCTTCAAGTGGCAGAAGCATGCAGCATGGGTGCCACCTGCACACCATTCAGGTGGTACACAAGGGCAATGGTGTGGCCCTGCCCCATCTTTAGCAAGGCAGAGGTGGCAGCACTCATTTTGTGGGTGCAGCACCACCTCTTCTGCATGCTGGCATCAGGCGGCAGGCCCAGCAAGGGCTATGCCGTGTGGGAGCATGAGGTGCTGTTGGGGTGAGAGTGGCAGTGTGTGCACCACTGCACCGGAATCACTCACACCCTGCAGCAGCAGCTGGGCAGACGTTATTGACTGTGAAAAAGACCTGCTTAGCCTGCTGGGCGTTGAGGTTGCGGGGTTCAGTGAGTAAACAATATTTTTGCTTTCTAAAAATTCATTTTTTTTCACAAGTAGCATGATCACAGGTAAGGTAAGTTTACGTCATGATACAGTAGGGGGGTAGTTGTGCCAGCCTGACTGGGAGGATGTAGGAAGTTGGAACGTAAGAGGGAGTGGAAGTCAAATTAAGGATTCTGCCAGTATTCTGTTCCAGTATGAGCTAAGGCAGGTGCTTGGACTGATTTAAGGCATAATTGTCAACCCATCCTGTCACTCACTCTTACAAAGGATTATGAAACAAGGAATAGACTATCACATTTAAACAAGTACAATGCTGTGGCTGCCAAAATGTTTTTTGTGCAAAGTACCACCATTCATTGTTTTTTATCTTTTTTCCTAAACACTCAAGGGCAAAAGGGCATCTGGGCCGGCTGCCACCAGAACCACGGTGGGTGTGACTGATTCCATCAACTCCAACACCACCACAGCCGATAGTTTTGCTGCCCCCTGTTGTAGTTTTAATCAAATTATGCCCTGGTGTATACTTACTAGATTTTTCATGGTAGATGTTGTTTGTTATTCCTGTATTTCCCTGTGTTTTTTTCTATATTTCCTGTTTCCATGGCTGACTTTCTCCTGTCTTAACCTTTCACCTGCTCCTTTTTTCGTAAACTTCCCCTTGGCTCTCTTACATGTCTTGTGTAGTACTAACAGGGGAAAAGATGTTTGGTAATGTAAACAGTCAAAAGTACAGGGGCAGAGAGAGAGTGGTCATCATGGTCATGGTCCCCCAATGTTGTCTTATGTTAGCAGTCTCCATGTCAATGCAGCATGGCAGGAATAAGATTCCAGAACCAATACCATATGTCTTTCACATTTGTTTCTACCTCTTATCCATTTTTACCCTTACCTTATGTCCTTCCCTTATTATTGAATCCTTCTAAGCCTGGTTCCTTCCTATCGCTCCATTAGGAGAGAATGTTCTTGGTTGACTCAATGGCTACATGTTTTTTTTTTTTATGTTGTCAAGCAATAACCCAAACCTCCCAAAGTGATTACTTTTAGAAGAAGATACTGATAGCTCATCTAACTAAAGTGAAATACTGCTGTTGTACACTGTGCAAAATAGATACTTAGATGGCTATCTGGTATCTAAAATGGATGCATTATGTTTTTCATCAGGCGCATAGATCACCAGAAGTGCCATCACAGCAGGGATGTCGGTGGATGTGGGGGCTGTCCAGGGACAGGGAGAACTCCCAGTGGGGGCAGGGACAAATAGTAAGTCACCTTGCTTTCTTGTTGACAAACCTGTATTGGTTCAGTGAGGCAGATATCCTACCCATTTCCTAGAGGTCCAATCTGCAATGCACAAACCACTAACTAAAGACAAGGTGTGCTTCCCAGTGCCCACTCCATTGCATGTTAGTGCTTCATTTCATCATTCTGGCTGTCTGTCCCAGCCTACCTTCAAAATTAAATTCTGTCTTAGGATGTGATATCTGTGGGAAACATCCTTTTTTCCGACTTTTTTTTTCCGAAGGTCGTGGTTAACGAAAGCGCAACAACGCTTTTTTTAACCACGACTTTGGTTTTTTGTGCCTTAACTACGTATGTTCTGAACAACGAACATGCGTGGTTAAGGTACAAAGAAGGGACTTGGCGAAGGTAAGTGTGGGTTTAGGTTTTGGGGAGGGGGTGGGGGGTCAGGGGGTTTTAGGTTTTGGGGTGGGGGGTGGGGCGTTTTTGGTTTTGGGGAGTGGGTGGGGGGTCAGGGGGTTTTAGGTTTTGGGGTGGGGTTGGGGGGTTGGGACGTTTTTGGTTTTGGGGAGTGGGTGGGGGGTCAGGGGGTTTTAGGTTTTAGGGTGGGGTTGGGGGGTGGGGCGTTTTTGGTTTTGGGGAGTGGGTGGGGGGTCAGGGGGTTTTAGGTTTTGGGGTGGGTTTGGGGGGGTGGGGCGTTTTTGGTTTTGGGGAGTGGGTGGGGGTCAGGGGGTTTTAGGTTTTGGGGTGGGGTTGGGGGGGTGGGGTGAGGGATGTAGGGTGAATGGTGCCTATTGCTAATGATTTTATCAGGAATGCCTTTACAACGAAATATCGTTGTTAAGGCATTCGTGGTAAAATCATTAGTAGTAGCAACGAGGTCGGTGTTCCGACCTCGTTGTTAAGGCAGTAGTTTTTTTTGCAGTCGTTGTTTCGTCGTGCAGTCGATATCTGTGCCACATTTCTCTGCCCAAGTGCTGTTATATTTCATGTCTTCCATTACGAATTGACGGTTCCAATATTTTTCCTCCCATCAATGAATGTGACAAAGAAGCAAAAGAGTAGTACATGATGAGTGTGACACCCAACCATTTCATAGCTAAACCTCTACGTAGCCCAGTCCTTTTAACTTACCTCCCTGTGGGCTAATTTTCCCCACTGCCAAGTGTAGGTATTATTTTTTTAGAATAATCTATGTTAGAGGCCAGGGTGTAATGGGGGACTTAGGGCCTAATTTAGAATTTGGCAGATGGGATACTCTGTGACAAAATATTCAATTTGCTGCACTACAGTTCATCATATTCTTCTATGCACTGTTTACTGTAATATGGTGGATTGGATGTCCTTTTTCCACCTAGTGTGACCCATCTCCCTACCGCTATCAGCCTAAGCCACTTACTTAAGTTTGGCCTGAGGGTAGTAGAATAGAGAAAGGAGTTGGAGAAGAGCAGTTCTATTCTATTGGAATTAAAGGTTGATAACGTGCTACAGCTGGGCTGTCACAAAAGCATGCTGGAGAGTAAACAGACCTTCCAGCATGGTTCCAGTAATGTTCACAGTCAAGTATTAACTGTGCAACACATAAGATATATTAATATCTCTATATATGCACCTCACTCATTAAAGGCAGGTAATTAATTTAATGCACATAAAGTGTTTGTTCAATTTCACTATGAAATACTTTAAACCAAAATCACATTTTGAATTGATTATGTTGGTGCTCTGGCTTAACTATTCCTTTCAGTCAGTGCTATGATTAATTACCTAGCTATGATGTGATGCATGGGCAGGAAAAACTTGGCCCAGGCTGGGTGACTACTGTGTCATCAATCATCAGGTCCAATTCGAAATTAAATTGCAATGGCCCTAGGGAAACAGCAAGACAGTATAAACAAGTTTTTGAGCTGATCATCACAATTTATGTTATTCTGTGTTGTCATTCTTTCTTGATATAGCTACTCCTGCTGCTGGAGCCGGTGATGCCAGGCAACCAGCCCAGGTCCCAACATGGTAGGAGATAGCCACCCGGCTGCACAAACAGAAGTTGGAGGCAGTGTCAGCAGAATATTGCCTGCTGGTAGCCCTGGAGGAAGAAAAAGAGGAAGAACAGACCTCAAGTTTCATTGGCCACCAGCCAGGCCCGCCTCCAACTTGGCCATGCCACTGTCACCACCAACTGCAGTCAGGGTCAACTGCCATGTGTACCATCACCAGCCTCCTCTCCTCCTTTGACTCATCAACACCACGCTTCCTCCACAACATCCTACAAGAGCTGGCGCACTTGAGGTGTGCGATAGGCCAGCTCAAGCGTGAGACAGCACAGATCTGGCATGAGCATCAGAACTTGGCCTGGGAATCAATGCCCTCAAGGCACTTTTTTTGTTTTGGTGATAGGGCATGTTGTGGGTGTAGAAGGTGGGAAGGCCAGAAATTTGGGGAAAGGGTGGACATTGGACTTTGAACTTTTTGGGACTTTTTTTGGCTTGGAGAGGGGCTGGGCCTGTTGTACGTGGAGAGGGTAGCTCTTAAAATAAATAGGCTTTACTTTTTTTTTTGTCATCTTCAATATCTGTCTTTCATGTGCTAGTTAGCATATAATAGCATTAGCGAGTGTTACTGTTGGCACGAGAGTGCAAAACGGAGCTGCCCTTTGAAATCACACCTTATATATCTACTTTTCATCCTAGACTTTCCCTATCTGAAATCCCCTGCCATGTATGTATTCTCCAGTAGGTGACGTACCTCTTCCTACAGTGTAGTAATTTATAATACCCGTCACCAGAGTGGCACTGTCCAGGAACAGATTAGTGATTATTTCTGTTTCACTTGATGAGGTGTTGCAGCCCCCAATCAATTATACAGCATAGTAGTATGTTTAGTAGTAATGCCCTTGTCCTACCCTCTGTAACTATTTGCCAAGTAAGGAGTCTACCAACATACACAAAAATGTAGTATGTATTAGCTCTCCTTCCAAAGGACAATTTCATTATTAAGTCAGCAACTAGTTCTTCAAATTCACTTCTTACCTGAATTGATTAAGCGATGGTACCTCTCGCAACAGTCCCAAGTTTTATTGCATAGTTTCACAAAAGGCCTTCTTATTAATCGCATTATTAGTGTTATTGTGCTAGCAGGGAAGATAAGGTGAGGTCCCTCTCCCACCTATTCTAGAGGTGAATTCCAACTGTCAGATTATTCAGAAAGATCCGTCACAAGCAACTAGAGTGAAAGAAGACCCAGAGTTAGTGTTTAACCAAAGACTGAGACTAGGCCATCATGACAAGAAACCTTTATTACAAAACCTAGCAGTAGTAACTCTAAAGCCATGTGCGGTCTAATTTATAAAAAAAAGAATACAATTAAACTTACAAAATCCTCGAGTCAGTAGTTAGGAGTCATGAGGAGAAGGTTTGGTTACTTTATGTTGCAGACATTCTGTAACTAAAATAGGGACGGCCTCATTGATAGAAGTAAAGTTTGGCTCTTGGTGTTACTTTAATGACTCTTCCAGTGTAAGTTTATGACTAGTAACTTTTCCATCAGTAACTTTATGAGGAGTAACTTTGTGAGTACTAAGAAGATCCACCAGCGAGTTAGTGTCGTTTTCACCAAAGTCGCCCCCCCCCCCAAGTGTGTGATCCATTTTTGGTGTGCTTTTGTAAGTCACACCTCACTATATATCCCACAGCCTGTGGGAAGACAGTTAGGGATTTGATGAATGGGTGGGAGCAAGAAGTTTAAGAAAGTTGTGACGGAGTCAAACACTGCACCACAACAATATTCATCATGTCAGTTAGCAGCACACCATCATTGAATCTGTTGTGGAAAGAAAATGAAGTTCAGTTAATGCATTGCAAACAGTCCTTCAGCCCCAGAGACACACGTTATTATCTAATTGGTCTGTCATCGGCTTTATACCCTGGTGAGTCTTTTCTTTCATATCAGGAAGCACAGGAAGCATTTGTATTGGTTTCATGCACTATGCTAAACTCGAAAGTGTTTTGCAGAGGTGTGGCATGGTTTCCCAGCAACCCCCAAGCATCTAAGGTGTTAGGAGGATTGATTAATTGGGGAGAGGGGAGACATTTGATTACTTTTTTCTACAGAGCACTTTGGGAGGACATGGTGCTGCATTTCCAGCATGGGAGCGGGATTTGGGGGCCACAGTGACAGATGCTGATTTGGCTAAGGCATTATTACTAGTAAGCACTGTCTCATGCAACAATAGATTCAAGCTTCTACACTTTAATTTTGTGCATCGCACATATGTGACACCACATCACCTGAACAAGATGGACGCCACTAGGGTGGCCTGGTGCAACTTCTGTGGCAAGAGAGCTGACTCTTTTCTCCATCTGGCATGGTCCTCTGTGGGAGTGCAGCTGTTTTGGAGGGATGTGGTCACCAAGATTGTGGAGGCCAGGGGCTTGTAGATTGCCCTGACCCATTAGCATGTCTATTTGGAGTGGTGGATAAACCCAGAGGGTGGAAAATCCTGCACAAACTTGCACAGTTGGCACTTATGTTGGCTAAACAAAGGTTAGACATAGGATGGATGAGCTCCAGGAGACCCGAAGTTGTTCACTGACTGCTGGGTCTTATGTAATGGGGAGTAGTGGAGGAGCAACATATGGGTTTGTCACATACTGATGATGGGTTAACAACAGATTTGATGGCATGGGGTCAATTGTTCGAGCATGAGTTGCAGTTTTCAAGATAACCAACTGGGTCCACTTCGGAACTCTTTTATGCGAGTGGTGTACATGACTTGGTTACATTGTGTTACACATGGAGTGACATCTCGCTAACTCTGACACGTAAACTGTATTACGTACCGGTAACTGTATAAGTAACTCTAATAGGAAGAAAATGTATGGGGGATTTCTCACATCTTGCATTGTACTGTTCAAGTTTAAATTGCAAAATAAATAAAAAGAGTTGTTAAAAAAAAGAATTGGTCTGTCATCTAGGTTTGAAAAATACAAATTAGGAAGGAGTAAAACCACACAGTTCTAAAAATATGATTGTGAAAAGAAAAATGATACTGTAATAAATACCAAATTGGCATCTGCATTCTGCTTAGACGTCCATCTTAGGTTCTTGGCTGGACTGACCCAGTAAGGTGAGCAGCGTTGAAGTTTGAGTGTTGGAGTTTTCGTGCAGAAGAAGAGAAGGCCTGTGGATTGGAAAACAGTAAATATCAATATTGTAGAGTCAAGTAGAAGGCAAGCTTTGTGATGAGTGGATCAGGAGATAGAGCAAGAGCATAGGCTGCTGCAGTGCACTCCATTGCATGATGACTCGTGAGATTAACTGAGAACAGTTTTACAACCAACCCTGTACAATTAGTTGCATGTACCTGGATGATCAATCTCACAACTGTCATAACATTTAGCTGAGTGCATCCATCAAGTGACATGTCTGTCTCCAGTAACATTCCCACATCCAACCACAAGCCTGTCATTAGAGGAATTTTGCAATTCAGTCAACACACTTCTCAGCAACGTTCCTCTCTCTAGTGAAGTTTCCTTTTGAACTTGAAGTAGATAACTTCCTTCATCGGGTTTTTAAGGTAGTTCTGCCCTGAGTTTGTCTGACTCTGAATCCCGACTCCATCTCACTCCCAAGTCATAGGGCCAGATGTATGAAGAAAGCTCTCTGCGAATCGCAAATAGCAATTTTTAAGAAATCGCTATTTCTGAGTCGCAATATGCTATGTAAAACATTTGCGATTCGGAATTAGCGATTTCTTAAAAATCGCTATTTGTGGTTTGCGAGGCCCAAATACCGAATTGTAAAAATGTTGCGATTTGGTAATTGAAAATCGCAAATTGCAAGAACGCACACCTGGCAAAGGCTGATGACATCACAAGCAGGAAGAGAGTCATCCCAGGCAGTTTGCAGGTGCCAAACCCAAAAGGAGCAGTGAGAGAGACACAGCCCAGCCACAGGGAGCAAGTCTGTGAACAAGGCAGGACTGCACATCACCATGGACACCTCTGCACATGGAAAGAAGAAGGGAGAGGGGAAAAGAAAACTCCAGTTCAGTGAGCAGGAACTGGAGGTGCTCACTGAGGAGGTGATGAGGAGCCATGACCGTCTGTTTGGGAAGAGCTCACTCCAGGTCCCTGAGAGTGAGAAGCGCAAACTCTGGACGGACATTCAAGCTAAAATCTGCGCTGTGGGAGCTGCGCAGCGCTCAGTGGAGGAGATCATAAAGAGGTGGTATGACCTGCGTTCCCATGCCAAGAAGAGGGTGGCAAGAAGACTACAGGAGGCAAGGAGCACAGGAGACGGACCATCCACTGAGACACCCTCCACCCAGATGGAAGACCCGGTTGAGTCGATACTCCTCCCAGAAGCTGTCAGTGGGGTCACTGACATCGACACATCCGGCACACCAAGCACCAGTAAAGGTAAGTGCAATATTGAAATGTAACCCCATATGTGTATGTACAAATGCCCCTTACGAATTAGCAAGTAGTGCAAAGCATTGTGATAAGTAGTCCATTCCACATCTTAGAAGCGGCACAACAATGCCTTATGGGAGTGGTAGTCCACAACCCAGTGCTGAAAGTAGCACATAGAATGTAATTAGGCAGAGCGACACCCAGAAGAACACAGCACCCACTACATAGTGATATGATGGAACTGTACATTTATTACCATTGTTGAACCTTTGGTGATACATACATAACTGATAGGCTGCACATTGTCGTTGCAGGTGGCCCAGGCCCAGCAGCATCTGCAAGTGCCGTTGTGGGGGATGCTGGAACCCACCCTGCATCTGATTCAAACACCATTGAGTCACTGAATATTGCGCCTATCAGACGCAGGGCTAGGGCTGTACCGCTACCCGAATTGAGGCAGGACTAAGACGACATGCGGGATGATGGCCACACACCTTCCCCAGATGGCAGATCCACTGTTATGCAGGAGTCCCAGCCCCCGCGTAACTCAACACCCTGCAGGAGGCCTCAGTATGCAGGCGCACAGCACATGGAAGCAGGAGAGGGCCCATCAGTCTTCGGTGGCCTGGAATCCGCTATGCTGAAACAGCAGCGCCTGCAAAACAGGAAATTATCAGCAATGGAAAGGCAGATGCAGGCACACAATGCCAACATGTGGGGGCTGCATTGGAGGACCTTAATTCCAACATCTCAAAACTGCATGAGGGACAGATCACAGCTTCTGAGAACACCAGGGAGCTGACAATTGCAGTGAGGGAACTCTGCACAGAGCTGCGGCACGACAGACTCAGCCACCGCAGGCAGGAGAGGCGTTTTATGGGCATGTTTGGTGCATTCTGTCGCTCGGTCAATCTCCTCGCTACTTCAACAGCCCTCATATCGTGGCGTGCTGTGGCCGCACAAGTGGAGGCAGCGCACAGCAGTAGGGATGTGGCACAGGGACTGGTCCAGATCACTAATATGCTAGATAATATGCTGGGTAACCGGTCTGCTACACCCAGTGAACTTGGACTAGGGGAGACTGAGGGCTCATCTAGCCTCAGCAGCGTAGCAGTGCCCACCACTGATCCTAGGCGTCGCAGTGCCAGGCACAGCACTGCCACTGAGGCCAATAACAGAGGTGCCAGTGAGGCCACTGTGCACTCGAGTGGCTTGCGTGGCCATAGAAAGTGACTGTAATGGCCACAGGGAACTGTTTGCTTCTTGTGTGATACAGTAAACTATGAATCAATAGTGAGACACTGTTATCTGCTCATTTTAAGACACATATTATTATTTTTTTTCTGCTAGTGAAACTTATGTTACCTGACGTTAAGGTAATAAATGTTCTAACTACCAGTACACATGTCAGTGAAGTTGTGTTGGTATTACCTACATCTGAAATGGTTGTGCGTGATGTCAGCACGCCTTTGCCTGCCCTCTGCTGCACTGGTCCTGTCTGCTGGCTGTAGGGGGGGTATGGGATCATCATCCTCATCAGAGTCTGAATCAGATATTTCCACATGTATGCCCCTGGTGGTAGCTATATTGTGCAGGATTGCACATGTGGCCACTATTCTACAGGTCATCTCCGGGCTGTACTGTAGTGCCCCTCCACTTTTGTGGATGCACCGGAAGCGACTCTTCAGCAGCCCAAAGGTGCGCTCCACCACATTGCGGGTTGCCCTGTGTGCTGAATTGTATCTCCATTCTGCTGGCGTTGTAGGATTGAGGTAGGGCGTCATCATGTAGGTGCGAACTGCGTAGGGACTGTCTCCTGGAAGGAACAGAGGGTATAATGAGTAAGTGAGCCATCTGACGTCACAACGCCATCAAAGCACCAGTGTACAGAGGGACAATACCTAGTAGATATCCTTCACCAAACTCCCCAGCTAGCAGTCTTGTGTGAATGCTGCTGTGACGAAAGATGTATGAATCATGTGTGCTCCCTGGGTACCTGGCCACAAGATCAGTAATGGTGTAGGAGGCATTGCATATCACCTGTATATTCATTGAATGTTGGTATTTACGGTTGCGGTACACATACTCTGTGGCCGATGGTGGACAGATTGCAACATGTGTCCCATCTATGGCACCTAGGACGTGGGGGAACTGTCCTATCTGGTAGAAATCTATTTTTGTCTGCTGTATTTCCTGTGGGGTGTGGGGGAATCTGATGTACTGGTGTATCCTACTCAGCATGGCGTTGATAAATGCATTGAAAAATCTAGAGAGGGCACTCTGTGATACTCCTCCAGCTGCTGCTATGACCCCTTGATAGCTCCCTGAGGCAAGTAGGTGGAGGGAGCATAATACCTGCACATGGGTGGGTATGCTATGAGTCCTATGTGTTGTGCGCTGCAGTATGGGTTGTAGCTCATCTATCAGGTCAAGTATTATGGCTGAGTTCAACCTGTGCTTATCATATATCTCCTCCTCATCTGGTCAAAAAGGGTTATGCGCACTCTGAAAATGTGCTCCTGTCTCTTCCTCCCTCTCCTCAAACCTGCTAAGATCCTCATTCTCCTCACCATGACGTAGAGTGCAGCCATTGTGGGAAAGAGTCTGAGACATTCTGGGCCTCTTTATATAGGTTGCACCTGGTTACCACCTGGTTTCACCTAGTGGTAATATGCATGTGCAAAAGGCCATTCTGTGATTTTTTGATGCACCGAATTGCGACTTGGTTTTGCGAGTTGCATTTTGCGTCTCGCAATACCGAATCGCTAATTGCGATTCGGTATTTCATGTCGCAAATTGCGAGACGAAAATTGCGACACGCAAAACCAAGTCGCAACGCAAAAAATCGATATTGTTGCGATTCCTTATTTTTGGTCTGCGAATGTCTTTCATGCATCGCAGACCATGTTTTTTGCATTCGCAAACGGCCAAATTTAGCGATTCGCACCGTTTGCGAATGCAAATTCGTTTGATACATCTGGCCCTTAGTCCTCACCCAAATGAAATTGAGAGAGATAGCCCTAGAGTGCACTGCTATAGATAACCAAGAAGAGCAAAAGAATGTGAGCATTTTGTGTAGATTGTACTTGTTAACTAAAATGACTAGTCTCTGAACAACCTGAAAAATGTACAGGAGAGAGGGGACCATGAAAGTAAATCTAGCTAAGTTTAAATAAGAAAGGGCCAACCACCGTAAGGCAGAATCATCCATCACCCCCCAAACATTGCAAATCGTCTAAATAAAGTTCACAAATATTAGTTGAACACCACCACAATCAGTCCGTACCACTCAGACTCAAAAATGTATTACTTATTGGTGCAATAGTTACCTGTTCCAATCCAAGCATTTTGTATACAAGTGTCTATTGTTGTAGCCCCTCTTTTCCCATAGAAGCACAAACACACACACACAGTGGCCAGACAAAGGAGGCATGGTAAACAATGAAAACAATACCATAAATTAAGCAATGCCAACAAAAACGAAAATTGAGTCAGATAATGCAAATTTACAATACATCCTTCCAAGGCCTAAATTTAAAATATATTGCTAAAATATATATATTATTACTAAAATAAAATACACATTTTGCAGGGAAAAAAGTGAAATACAAAAAATAATTTTGCATAATTTACTCCAGTGGCATCCCAGGCCTAAATTATAAATGTTTTAAAACAACATATATCACAGAAATGGTTGTTTCATATAACCAATGATTAGTACTGGCTTGATGGTCTGTGGTCAGACTAGGCCACATGGTAAATAAAATATTGCTAATTGAATAAATATAGAGAAAATGTACTTAACTTTGCAATGTTTTCCCTTATGAAAGCTAAACAATTAAATGCAAAATATAGTAGGTCCCTACTACAACTCCAGGCTACCACCATAACCACAATCAAAGTAAAAAATGAAAAAAGTACACATTTATACTAGTGCATGCCCTCTATCCAACAACACCACTATCCAAACGTTTTTTAATTACTTGTTATGACACAAAACCAAAGACCTTAAAGAAAATCCAATGGTATATATGCAGCAGGAATTGCAGACAAAGAGAGTGATCCTTTCACCTTGAAATCCAAATGAACATGACCAGGAGCTGGACAAACCAGTGGGAGGAAGAGGAAGTTGGAGTCTCTATGCACTTCCTTCCTGTTGAAAAAAAATATACTAAATATAATAATAAATGATTTTTGCACTAAAAAACAACGTGTAAATATATTTTCAAGTTGATTTAGCTGCTCCTCGGTTAGAAACTCAATTAGAAACTCGAGAAGCAGCCAGTGCTGCTCACCGGCACTATTCTGTGAAGGCTCCCTGGCCTCCAGGAGTTATGCCAGCAGCCTGCAAATCTTGCTCGCAAGCCTGCGATACAGGAGCCTCTTGTTATCACATGAACATCCCGAGGCACCAATGGGACAATATTTCTGCCACACGCCGACTGGTGGAATTTGGCCAGAACTCTGCAACCTTACCAAATTTTGTCAACTCTGCAGCAGAATTAGATTTTGTTACTAGGTCTAATTATAATCCCCTAAGTATGGATGGGAACACGAAGATCTCTGCAGCAGGTGTGTTAGCCATGTCAGATATTTTAAAATGCAGCCTTTGTAGACAATTAAGTAATCTAGAACAGATTGATTATCATATATGTCCCTGTAGCCAATTTCTTGGCAGCAGATTTTTTCAAAACAAATGTAAAAGGTGACTTTCAGACCGTTTTTTCAAAATCAACCCCCTTCCCTCTATAACACCTTGACTCCCAACTTATGGGTTTCTGTTGTAATTTGTTTCCAATTCCAGCACTGCTCATTTCCTGATAACCAAAGATGGCAAAAGCGTCACCAAGCTAGACTGATCTGAGGGGGAAGCAGTGGACATCTCTGTGGTGCCCGGGCCTTACACCAAAGGGGCAGTTAAGTGGCTGTGCTATGGAATCTAGCCAGTGGCAGCAGTGGGGCTCAGTGTGGTGTGTGCCTTCCGGCTCTCCTTGTTTCAATGATTGGACCTGGCAAGGAGCGCACCGTACCTGCTGCTCCCCATAATATCAATGTGGTGAGTGCTTGGAGAATTCAGCACATCCCTCCCTCCTCCCCCATCTGTGTGCAATAAGGATGGTGGGGAAGGAGCTGGCTTCGGATAGGACCATTTGGGATAACATCATCAGGGTGAAGGCTGTTTTCAACTGAGACTTACAGAAGCTGTATGAATACTATAAGAGGTACATAATGTGGCACTGCAACCTCAATACCATGCTCAGCACCCATGGTGGTTGGCTGTATGATGATGAGCATGAGTCTGACTATCTTACATACTGCAGTGTTCAATGCATAATTGTGTCTTGCACATACATAGACTATACTGGTGTGCAGCCTTGTCCACGTGTACAACCTTTAAGATAAAAGAGTGAGTCTGGAGCTTACAGACTTATTTATGCAGGGGAGGAACCCAAAGAATGACACAATAAATTCTAATATCGATGGGAATGATGGGGGGTACTCAACTTAGCAGACTGACTGAACACATCCCAACTCTGTCTTTACACCATCAGTACTGTAAAACTCCAACTAGCAAGATGCAAGTTATTAAGGACAGTCCTGATCCCCAAGTTGAAGGGATGAAGATAGTAGGGATCATACGGATTTAGTGAAAACTGCATTGGGAGACCACACTAAAAAATACGATGCAATTCTGCAAGCCATTCTTGATACCAAAGCTGGCCTAACTAAAATAGATTCAGTAGTTTTAGAATTAGCTGCGGATTGACTAGAGAAAACTTATGGATATAATCCATGAAAACGAGTCTACATTGGCAGCTTCGATACCCACTGCACAGGACTTACAGTCACACGTTAAAGAGTTGAAAGAGGCTGTGACCTATTTGCAACACGGAGCGGAAGACACCTATGCCAGGTGGGTATTCCTGAAAGGATGGAGGAAAAGAAGGCAGAGGTATTCCTAGAAGACAGGCTGATGGAAAAAATTGAGGATGGCACACCCTCAAGCTATTTCTGATCAATCGGGCACCTAGGTCCCTGGGGCACCCACCTGCTCTTGAGTTCTTCCTAGATCAATGGTAGCCAGCCTGTTGGACTACCACGACAGAGATCAAATACTACAAGTAGCCCAAGAGCAGAAGCCATGAACAATGGACAACAGTAAACTGAGCACATTTCTGGGTGGTACCACAATACAGCGAAGGAGAAGATATTTTGTGGAAATCAAAAACAACTCATATGCAAGATTGAGATTTAATACTCTCTGCTTTACGCAGCAAAACAGAATCATAGCACAAGGGACCTCACATTTGTTTTCTGTGCCCAGCTAGGTTTGGTCATAGTTAAAAACCACAGAATAACTGCAAGTTTAATTCATGCCTAATACTGCAAATACACCTATAAAGCAATATGTAGGTAAAAGGAAAAAGGACCAGACATTAGGAAAGCCAACAAGAGAACAAGCACTACGTGAAAGGCACGCCTGCCTGAAGATGTAGCGAAATATGAATTCCTCCACAGTACCATATGTTATACGGGACCAACATATTGATGGAAACGGGAAGTTTGCTATATTAGATGGTAGACAAGATGAGGAGGGCCTTACAGTAGCATGCATATACATCCAAACATTAACCAGGCACAGCTCTATTACTCTCTTTTGCTGTAGTTGGCCAGGTATCATGACTCACCCGGCATTTGGGGCAGTGACTACAATGCAGTGCTAGATGTAGAGAAAGCTAGATTGATTGCACCATTACTGGGGTCGCTATAATGGCAGTGTCAGATACATTCCTAGCCTGGGTACTTCACTGATGATTGATTGATATTTGGAATAAACAGCATCCTGTCAATGTAGAATGTTCCTTTTACTCCCCCATACAAGGGATTCACGCTTGTTTAAATATGTTCTTGGTTGTAACAAGATTGGACAGATGACTATTCACATATAATGTATATATAGGCTGAAAACATCCGACCCACTCCTGATGAGTGTAGAATGGGTCAGGCAACTCCTTTTATTTTTTTTCAAATTATAATTATTGGCGTTTTATAGGATATA
This sequence comes from Pleurodeles waltl, assembly GCF_031143425.1. Lineage (NCBI taxonomy): Eukaryota > Metazoa > Chordata > Amphibia > Caudata > Salamandridae > Pleurodeles > Pleurodeles waltl. The sequence continues at coordinate 728,555,019 of NC_090438.1, forward strand.
ACAGATGACAGAAATAATCAACAAAATAACTCTGCATCTGTAAGGAGTGAACCACAACAAGACTATCCCCAACTACCCACCACCCTCCCCTGCTCATGTACAAAGGCTTGCAGACACTCTAAAATAACACAGTCATGTAATAACAATTAGCCTTTGAAGTCGAGGCACATTGCCCTAGAGGACACAGCATTCACCCCTAGCCTCTGGCAACCCCAAACCACACAGGTCATACATGGAGTCAGTTCTTTAGGTGGCCAGGCAACGCCTTTCAGAACCCTCCTGGCAAATGCCTGTAGGGACAGTGGGGGATCTATTCAGAAAACAAATAGGCTAGTACTTCAGAGAAAATGACGGTACAGCAGAAGACAAGCAAAAGGCATGGGATGCCTTCAAGTGGTTATTCAGGAGAATATGCCTGAAAACCACATATAGGCTTTTTCCAACTGCAACCCAGGAACTCAAGGCTTACAACCAAAATTGGGTTGGCTAGAAACGCTGAAGACCCACAAGAAAACATAGAAGTGCTAGACACAGAGAGAAAATATCGTACTTTGGTAAAGAGAGTAAGGGCAATCAATTGCAGAGAATATATGGCTAAACAACATAGATAAGCCTGGACGATTGCTTGCCTAGCTGAAACTATCTTAGGTAGGCAAAACACTCATATGCTTGATTTGTTCTAAAATGACATTATCTTTCACAGACAGAGGGAAATAAATGAGGTGTTTGCAATATACATAATTATACTCAGGGGCATATTTATACTCCGTTTGCGCCGAATTTGCGTCGTTTTTTTCGACGCAAATTCGACGCAAAACTAACTCCATATTTATACTTTGGCGTTAGACGCGTCTAGCGCCAAAGTTCATGGAGTTAGCGTCATTTTTTTGCGTGAACACCTTCCTTGCGTTAATGATATGCAAGGTAGGCGTTCCCGTCTTAAAAAATGACTCCGATGCTATTGCGTCGTATTTATACTCCCGGACAAAAATGAAGCCCGGGAGTGGGCGGGTCTAAAAAACCCGCATTTGCGCCGGATTTTAGCGCCTGGGTCAGGGCAGGCGTTAAGGGACCTGTGGGCTCAGAATGAGCCCAGAGGTGCCCTCCCCTGCCCCCAGGGACACCCCCTGCCACCCTTGCCCACCCCAGGAGGACACCCAAGGATGGAGGGACCCACCCCAGGGACATTAAGGTAAGTCCAGGTAAGTTTTTTTTTTTTGTGGCATAGGGGGGCCCCCCTACATGCCACTATGCCCAATGACCATGCCCAGGGGACAGAAGTCCCCTGGGCATGGCCATTGGGCAAGGGGGCATGACTCCTGTCTTTGCTAAGACAGGAGTCGTTTCAATGGGGGATGGGCGTCGTAAAAAAATGGCGCAAATCGGGTTGTGGCGATTTTTTTGCCTCAGCCTGACTTGCACCATTTCTGGACGCCCATACACCATTTTCCCCCTACGCCGGCGCTGCCTGGTGTACGTCGTTTTTTTTAACGCACACCAGACAGCGCCGGCGGCTAACGCCGGCTAACGTCATTCAATAAATACGGCGCCCGCACGGCGCTTCAGAATGGCGTTAGCAGGCGCTAATTTGTTTTACGCAAAACTGCGTTGGCGCAGTTTTGCGTCAAAAAGTATAAATATGGGCCTCAGTCTTTTCCCTAGATACAGCACAGTACTTGCAGAGGATATCAGTGGTTGGTCTGACACCAGAAATAGTAGATACACTGAAGCCACCACTAACCGTAGCGGATATGGGGAACACTATTTAGCAAATGGTTAAGTGCAAGACAACTGGATTAAATGGCCTTCCCCCAACATTCTGCTCTACATATAAATTGAAATTGATTCCCAAATTATTGTCTAGGAATATGAAACACTTTTATAAAGGGATCCTACCTATTACTGCCAGAGAGGCTGGAATAGTGGTGTTACCTAAACCCAAAAGGGGCCCACTTGATTTTCAGTCCCATAGACCTCTTTCATTGTTAAATACAGAATACAAAATACCGGGGAAGGCGATAGTCAGTAAATTAATGCCTTTAATATATTGACTCATCCATCCTGTCCAGTGGGGTTTGTTTCTGGCCATAACATTCTCATCAATCTTTGGTGTTTATTTTATGTGCTTGAGAAGGCTCCAAAAGACTGTAAAGATTCAGTGATTGCCCTCTAGAGAAGGCATTTGATACCTTATTGTGGCCATTGTTTTTTACATTACTATGAAGAATTGGAATGCGCCCACCCTTCCTTAGATGGATTAAATTGTTGTATACATGTGCATTGCCCTGTGTATGAACAGAACGGGTGATCTCATCCCAGTGGCCTCTACAGAGGAGCACCAGACAGGGGAGTTCACTTTCACCTTTGTTTTTTTGGTTTATCGATGGAGCCACTCTCAACTACACTATGCAAGAGAGTCCTAGATTGGAGGGATGCAACTGAGAAATGGATTAGACATGGTCTCACTGTGCACATACAATGCTCTTCTCTTTTGTAATGACCCTCTAAGTAGTTTGCCAGACATTTTGGAATTGTTAGGTGAATTTAGTAACATGTCTTGATTTAAAGTCATTTCCTGATCCACCTACTCACCGATCATATCAGTTTGGAGACACATTGAAGTGCAATGGGAACCTCTGACGTTTAGATATTTAGACATTCAATTCTGCCACTTAGATAAACAACGTCTGGTGGGCAAGCTTGATAAAACATTAACAGGAATTAAATAGTTTATTCCATTCTTGTATAGACTCCCTCTTTCGCCACTGGGCTGAGTAGCAATAATGAACATTTTAATATTGCCCAGACTGTTACATAATTTTGTGATGATGCCCGTGATACAGAGACAATAGTTTTCAGCAGAGATACAGGGTTTGTAATTAAGATTGTTATTGGGAACTGCCCAAAAGAGGCTTGTCATAGGGAAGTCAGCATGTCCTGTAGATAATGGAGGCATTGGAGTTTCCAGTATAGGCAGATACTTCTAATTTGCAGCGCAACTGCTCTGGTCAGTGCACTGGATGGATAATCAAAGTGATGTAGAAAGAACAGAAATAAATGCTAGTCTTCATTGGCTTCCATCATCCGGGGTGATCTTACTTGAGGTCTCTAACCTGTCCTGCTCTATCCTCAGAGCTCTTTGTGCAGCACAAAACCTATGGACAAGACATACACAGAGGGTGGGTACCTCTAAACTGTATGCCCTTGAGATAGTATTATGGTGCCTGACCAGATTTAGGAAAATTACAAGAATATTTGACAAAACAACATGGTCGGAGGTAGGTATACATACTCATTTGACTATCAATATAGTTTGATGGCAGAGCAATTCATGTTATAGGCAATCTGCAAAACTGACTTGGGGGAAGAACTAAATGAACCTCCTTGCTCTGAGGAAGGAATCTATGTGACTTTAACCAATGGTAGGTTTAGACATAAGGTAAATATCCAGTACTCAAAGCTGCCACCCACCTTATATATAAAAATCTCAGTATTAAAGGAAAGGTGGGAGGAATAGATAGGGAGTTGCCAGATAAATGATAGGGTGAGACAGTAGCATATGTTAAGACAATGGCTAGAGGCCCCAGATTTAAATGTACACAATTTAATTATTTAACTCAAACCTATTTATCACTTTAAAAAGATAGCACATCTCTACTATTGTGCGTTTGATGCCTGTCCTAGATGCCAAGATAATTTTTTCATGTGGTATGGGAGGGCCTTGTAATTAAGCAGTACTGGATAGAGATATAGGAACTAATTACAGAATTGCTGGGTGGACGCATAGACCTCAATCCCATCATATGCTTACTGGGATGCATGCCCATGTCCAGTGACACTAAACCTAATTTAAATGTTTTAGATTTAGTGTTGCTTACTGGCGAAAGAAATATAGCCAACAAGGCACCAGAGACCACAACAAGGCATTATGATTTTCAAAAATGGGCCATGGTCAAGTTAGAAGCTCTTGAAGGGAGAGCAGGCAGACACTGATAACTGGGACGCAATTCTGTTGGCAACACCAGTCAAAAACAGATGTGCAACTACTGTGAAGGGTACATGTCACTTGAACAGTCCATTTGTTACAATAATTTGTGTTCCACATGGCTTTTGGAATCTGTATCCATATTACTATGAAGCTGTGTTATGGAGGGGAGGGCCAATAACCTAATAGATGTCCCGTGTACCACAGTCTTCATTTTAGCATAGAAAGAAGACTGAGTCACAGGCGGTGCCAATATTAGTGTATTTGTATGATTTTTGTTTTCTAGACCAGGTCTGAATAAACAAAGATATCGTAGAGTAAGTGAAGTTGCTGTTTTTCTTTATGTCTATAAAAAAATTGTCAAATGTTCTTGCAGTGATACAAAAAATCTGTAATGCTGCAAACCAACTCTATCACCATGGTGAACTGTAACTCTGTATAGACTTTTCATATTGGTTTGCAATCTCAGTAAATAACTATATACTAAAAAGGTCTTCTCTGGTCCCCTAATGACCTTAAATCAAAAGTATAGTTCTTTCATCTGCCCTTACCTTTTCTTTTAACACTGCAACCAGTCCTCTATAGCTAGCATCAGTTGTTATAATACAATAATATTTTGGATCAACATTTGTTTACATTGTATCTGATTTTAGTGTTTCTTTACTTCATTAAATTACACATCACATTCCTTGTTCCAAACAAAATACATTTTTCTTTATCAGTCTTCTCATTTACATCATTTTTCTTGCAATGGTGCATGCAAACTTGGAATAAAATGCATTCATGCCAAGAAATGAGAAGAGCTCTTCCATATTCTTTAGTTCAGGCAAGTGCTTAATGGTCTTCACTACATAGCGTTTCAATTTAACATCTTTCCCTAATATTAAATGCACTAAATACTCATTTCAATCTGTCCACATTTACATTTATCTGTTTTTTTACATCAGACCATCATCTTGTAGGGTACTTAAAACAAAGATACAATTTTACAAAAAAAATTGCTAAGTTACTATATCAGGTGCCTCACATTTTTTTGGTCCTGTTAAGTCCACACATAATCAGATTCTTCTCCTTGTTTTTTTTAGCTGTCACTACTGGAGGCACCCATTATGTGGCCTTCACAGGTTCTGTCACTGTAGCCTTACATAACGTGGTTTTTATAATATCATCTCTGCACAAGTTGAAATGCCACAGACTGTTCCAGCCACAGGTGTTTATCTTTTTACATTTATTCTGTGATTATACTTCTTCAAAGAAGTTAGCTCAATCTGCAGCAAATCAGCAACTCATTCACAGTAAAAACAAATCTCTCATTCTTTTCAGTTTTCAATTATCGTACTAATCAGTAGGGGAGGAGCAACATTATGATCAAGCCCAATTCCCATTAATATTTTTATTTTCAGCCAACCTACGGTATTGTCACTTTTTACTGAGACATAAAACTAATTACTGATAGTCTTTTTTCAGTACATCCTAGCAACTGCCTTTTCATGTAATAGGTTCCCACCACCCCATAACCTCCTGGGTTTTACATCCACCTTATTCAAATAGACTTTGTTCACAAATATATATCTTTGTGTGAGAAATTGGGTTGTTGGTTGACTGGGGTGTAAACCTTAGTCAAACAGCAACCACAATCCTAGTCAGTGAAAGTGTCAGGCAAACCCTAAAATAACCTTTGCTGACCCTCTGGTAGCGAAGCACAGAGCAGTCAGGCGTAACTTAGAGGCAGTGTGTAAAGTATTTGTGCAAAACCTCAAACAGTATAACTTAATCCATGGCAGTTTAGAACTATAGAGGAAGATTTAATAAATAAAACAAGACTAAAACAAGAAAAATCCAATATGTAGAACTTGTGTTATGAATTTTTAAAGATTAAACTGTAAAATAGCGCTTAGAAGCAATAAGCCCAGTGAGGGATGTCTAGTCACACCGGACCAGGACAAAGTCAAATGTTCAGGCAGATCGTATAGGAAGGCTGGCTGGTTACAGGGACCCAGTAAGGCCAGTTGAACAAAAGTACCTTAATCCTGCTTGCGGAGAGCTGCGTTGAGGTGATGCGTTGAAATTCTCGACGCAACAGCAGTGATGCGTCTGTTCCAAGATGCAGCAAAGTTAGGGTGCAAGTTCCTTCTGCGTTTACATCGAGGATTCAGCGCCGGGGCTCACGATGCGAATATCAGGGTCGAGGATGCATTGTGCCGTCAAGGCACTGCATTGATTCTAATGAGCACAGAGGCTTCGATGCAGAGTTTTGGCATTGAGGCTGCTGTCACCAGGGATGCAAGGACTTTTCACCAGGAAAGGTGGTGAAGTGTCAGTTCCGAAAGTGATGCACTGGTTCTGTTCCATGCAACAATGGCTATGCAACAATTCTGCTCCCGCAGCAGAGGAAGCTTCAGCTCGTTAGAAACACCTTAGGCTCACTTCCAGGACTGGGGTGGCACCACTTGGCAGATCAGACACACACATGGCAGAGTCCAGATGCAGGAGCATGGTTTTTGGAAGACTTTTATGTCCCTGAGGCTTTGGATCAGGAGGCCAGCCAGCTAGCCCTTGGAGTATCTCTGGGCTCAAGTGATGCAGGTCCAGTCCTTCTCACACAGGCAGCGGAACAGCAGGCAGCAGGGGAGTTCAGCAAAGCAGGAGTCCAGCAAAGCAGCAGTCCCGAAGAGTGGCAGTCCTTCCTCAACACAGCAGTCCTTCTTCCTGGCAGAGTGGTCACAGGTCCAGAAGTGTACTGGGTTGGTGACATCAGAGGTCCAGTACTTATACCCAGTTAGGATTTTAAAGTAGGGAAGACTTCATACCAGGCCTTTGAAATGCACAGAGGCCCTGACTCACTACAGGAGGTCATTCAGCCCTTTGTGTGGGGGCAGGACATAGAGCCTGATTACAACTTTGGCGGAGAGGGTTAATCCATCCCAAATGTGACGGACATCCCACCCGCCGCATTACGAGTCCATTATATCCTATGGAACTCGTAATACGGTGGGCGGGATATCCATCACATTTGGGGCAGATTAACCACCTCTGCCAAAGTTGTAATCAGGCCATAGTCTGTTGGGGTGTAAGTGAGACTGCGGCCAGCTCCTCTCTTCCATCCTGCGACGATGGTCCTTCAAGGTCCTTCAAGTCACACCTAAGCCCCCATTGTGTGTGGTGGTCTAAGGGCAATGCACAGAGTCCAGCTGTCACCCACCCCAGACAAATGACCAGAGACAGACAGCAGGCACTAAATGGCTAAAGTTAGAAAATGCCAACTTTCAAAAAGTGTCACTTTCAGAATTGGAATTTAAAATCCAACTTCATCGTAAGTTGTGATTTTTAAAATGTGATTCCAGAGACACCAAATTCGAAAGGTTTAACTCTTCCAGGTTGTGAATTACACGTATAAGCCGTAATACAGTGATCCCAATGTTATCCTATGAAAGAGATTGGCCATGCTGTAGTGAAAAACTGCTTTGGGTGTTTTTCACTACAAAGACATGTAAAACTAAAAAGTACATGCTCTGTCTTTAAAATACATTGCACCATGCCTTCTCGGTTGTCCAGGGACTACCTTTGGGATGATGTATATATTTATAAAAATGGAAGTTTGGGCCTGGCAAAAGGGCTATTTGCCAGGTCGACATGGAAGTGTAAAACTAAACACACAGGCCTTACAATGGCAGACTTGAGACATGGTAAAATAGCTTCTTACATAGGTGGCACAATCACTGTTGCAGGCCCACAAGTAGCATTTCATTTACAGGCCTGGACACATGTAGTGTACTTTAATAGGGACTTATAAGTAAATTAAATATGCCAATTGGGGATAAGCCAATATTACCATGTTCAGGGGAGAGAGCACAAACATTTTAGCACTGGTTGGCAATGGTAATGTGCACAGAGTCCTAAAGCCAGAAAATGTGCAGTTAGAAAAGTAGAGGAGGTAGGCAAAATGATGGGGGGAAGACCACCCTAATGCTGTCAGGTCTAACAATATGTATGCAAGATATGATATTCAGTGTAGAACAATAATCAATTAGCATTTTAAGTTGTTTTTCGTTAAATCCATTTTATCTTTAGGGTGTCCTGTCTCGTTTTACGTGCAATTTGTATTACATTTTTATTGCGACCTTCATTACCCACTTTTACTTCTGCCCTACTTATTGCTCCTGCAACATATTGCACAACTTTCGGTCTACACAGTTTGCATGTTTGGTTACAGGATATGTTTATTATTTCTAGATAACCTTTCTGATTGCATGTATAGTGTGGTCATTTTATTCTGTTTACTACCCTTATTTTGTTACATTTGACTTACGTTAACAATGACTACTTGTATAATACACATCTCCCCTGCCTTGAGAGACTACACTGGTTACCCGTTGCCAGAAGATGCACTTTCAAGCTGCTTTGTATCACCCACAAAGCTATACATGGAACAGGACTGCTTTTTATCAGAAACAAAATAACCAAATACATCCAACAAAGAAACCTCCGCTCAAGATTGGCACCCCGCCTTAGAACACCACCATACAAGAAAAAGACTATAGGTGGTACATCCTTCTCCGGTTAAGCAGCCAAACTATGGAATTCATTACCCCCAACAATAAGAGCCACAGATAACTTTCTTTTCTTCAGAAAACTACTCAAGAGTTGTCTCTTTCCTTCATAACCACCATATTCAAACAGCTATGGACTGCATATGCCTATGTTGATAAATATTTTTTCTGATTATGTGTATATTTCTAGTTATGTATAGTTCTTTAGAAAATATGTATCGCAACTATGTCATAACAGTAAACTACACACACACTCTTTAAACCTGTTTACCCGTGGTTCTAAATATGTATTGTATGTACATATATGTGTGTGTATTCATGTGTGTAAGTATGTGTGTATGTGTGTATGTGTGTATATATATATGTACATATATATATATGTATGTATATGTGTATGTTGTTCTGTGCTTGGCATGTTCGTGGGTCATTGCATGGCTCCTGGGTGGGTTGTTATACTAGATATCTATGAATCCCTGCTCTCATCTTATATCACACTTATCTACCCATCATCATATGTCATGTCTCTATCAATCTATCCTCCATTCCCACTCTGACTCATCCCAAATCCATTCTGCTACTTTCATCTCCTAAATAACACTGCCTAAGCTCTTCCCTCTGCTTCCACATCTAACTCACCAAACCTGACTTTACTACCATGACCTCCCAAACAGCCCTACTATATTCACCCTCATTTATCTCACCCTGCTACTATGATCTCCTTAACCCCTTCCACGGACTATTCCCTCCTCCATCCGTTACTCATCCCAAGCCTAAAACCTATTACCATATACTCCCAATTAAGACTTCTGGATTCTTTCCTCCTCCACCCCTCCATTACTCCAGTCAACCTAACTAACAAACTCTCATATCCGCAGCTCAAATCAACTCATAATAATACTAAAACTGTACTCATACTTCCCAATACTAATCCATCTCTAATTCTTGTTGGGTTCTGGAGTAGCGTGCTACTCGCCGAAAAGCGCTTCAACGCCTCGTCAGGGGTAGTAAGCGCTATATAAATACTATTACAATACAATACAATACCATCCCTTCCTTGCTTAATTTGTTTTGGTGTGCTCCTTCTGTGCACTTCTCCCAGTATGCTGTGAGGTTCCTGTGCTTGTGCAGCTCCAAACTAAAGCTCTCCATCTCGCGCTGCTAATTCTTACATGCGCTCCACGTTCAAGTGCTCACTGTTCACTCAAAGTTCACAGTCACCACCCCACGTGCAGCTTTGAGCCCAAAGCTGCCCTTCATGCGCAGATGAATGTTGTGTGCAATCTGCATCACAGCACTAAAAATGTCACTAATTAATTATCCCTTTTACCAAGACTCAACTGTGAGAGGATGTGCTTGCACCGCAGCCGTTTATGTCTAATAAATGGTTTCGCTTGCAGTATTTTATTCTAGAAAATTTACCTTTCTTTGCATTTATGTTTGCAATGGTTACATTATCTGGGTGTTCTAGCCTTGCATACATCGTTTTCAAATTGCCTTATAAGATCAAAAGTGAAAAGGTTCATTTGAAGATCCTTGCGAATGTTGATATTTTTGTATTGCGAAGCTGCTAGACTGCGCTTGTCGCAACATGTGGAAGTAAAGGTTTCCGCATGCAAGAAGATATATCAAAAATATGTTTATTTTTCACAGTGTTGTAGTCACAACCGGGCTCATCACAGCTCTAAAGCTTCTCTCTGCAACTCTCTCTGAAGCGCCAGAGCAACCCAGTTTTTCACACGAACTTGAGTTTAAAGCTATCACAAGAACACTGTTCACGTGAAACTCATTTTAGTTTTATAAAATACTGTAGAATGCACACCATTGATTTAATTGTGTACAAGATCATTATTTTCAAGACAGTATTCTTTTTGCCCAACATGAATCCAGTAATAAGGATAACCCATTAGGTACATGTATTCATTAACACATAAGAAACAAACGTTGCAATAAAGCAAAAGGAAAGTGGTGATTTGTGCGCCCCAAGTGAATTTTGACCAACACCAAAAACAGAAGGTAACATCCAAATCGTGATTAACTGGTGTATGGTACACTGTTTCTAGATAGCTGCGGTGCCTAAAGACACCATATCAACACAGGAAAGTTCCTATGTGCAGCGAAGAACACAATGTTGTCCTGGCAATAATGTACTTGTACACGATTAACTCGATGCAGTATTTTAACTAAAATGAGTTTCACGTGAACAGTTCTCTCTGGAACTCTGTGATCGCACCAGAATGTGTGACATCACTTACATTTATTTTACCCTCTAGGGTACTACAGGGACACCCCAGGAAAGGATATTCTCAAATGAGCAGTTGGACATCATGCTAGAACCGACTGTTTGTAGCTCTTAAGGTATTGACATTAAATCCCTGCTTTAGGCCTCACACCATTTCTAGACTGACAGCATCCTTGTCCTAAATCAACAAGTCCTCAAGAAATGGATTATCAGACCATGAGATAGTCTTAAACAGGTAGGTACATGGAACTGAAGCTGTAAATGCCGGACATGGGCCAGAAAGTTTAGGGTTGATACAGTTTTGTTCTAGCACTGTTGCATCGAACAATGTATAAACACTGACCGATATTAAAATGATTAACTACTATTATTTACAGGTTATAGACTCAGCAGCCATTGATAAAGGCACAAGCCAGCTCCATTTACTTACAGAAACACTGGAGAAATATATTAAAGAAAAAGAAAATTATCAAAAGATGGTAAGAATAACACGTCTTAATATATATATTGTTAAAGAGTTTTATATTTAACTTCATTAAATCTAAACAAAATCCTTGTTTCATTTACAGCATTGGTATCTTTACTTGTTGCGTTTCAAAATATTCAATGCCATTATTTGCATATGAGGATACAATGTTTTGAAATTTCTAAATGGTGTCTAACTATCATATTTGTAAATAATTTTTGTAACACCAAAAACAATTGTAATTCATTGTGAGTAATCATTTAACTCAACAAAAGAGTTTGAACAATGTTAAGGATCTCCTTGTGATGGATTAAATACTAGATAGCACTGGACAGGTGAATCGTTTCACATTACTGTTTTGGTCATTGAGAATCACTGGTGATGGTGAGGACTGTTGGAAATGGCCCTCTCTACAGTGTCACCCCCAAACCTTTTGCCTTCCTTCTATTTTTTCTTGATTTTTGCCTTTGTTGGCCTTAAGACTGTGCACTTTACTACTGCTAACCTGTGCTAAAGTTCTTGTGCACTCTCCTTACAACATGGTTTAATTGGTTTATACACAATTGGCATTTTTAATATGCTTGTAAGGCCCTTGTAGAGTGATTTACCATATAACCAGGGCCTGTGAATTAACTGCTATAAGTAGTCCTGCAGCACTTATTGTGCCACCCACTTAGTAACCCTTCAAAACATGTCCCAGGCCTGCCATTGCAGCCTGAATGAAATGTTGACTTGGCATTTAAACCCCCTTTCCATGCCTTAAACTCCCCTTTTATTGCATATGTCACCCATAACATAGGGCTTAGGTACCGCATAGGTCAGGGTGCTGTGTAATTACATGGTAGGACTTGTACTTTTAAGTTTTACGTATTCTATTAGTGAAAAACTCCCAAATGTCTTTTTTCTTTACTGTGAGGCCTACCCCACCCATAGGGTTACATTGGGGATTCCGTATTACATTTAGTAAACTATCATTTCTGAATGAGAGGAGGTAGATATGTCACGTTTGCTACCTATGAACTGGTAATGATAAACCCTTTTTAATAGTAGATTAAATTTATCACTACAGGTTTGAAAATTCCACTTTTAGAACGTTGGCATTTTCCTGCTCTTAGCCCATCTGTGCCTGCACCCTGTCTTAGGTCACATGACTGGCTGTAACTGACAGTTAAGACTTTGTGAATTCCTCCCAGACAGTCACAGAATAATGGGATTAGCAGAGCCTGAATGGCCCATCGACTGGCAGGAAGGGGGGGGGGGGGAGAGCAGCTGAGCACAGCCCCACTGACACCTGAGTAGGCTGTTTTCCATATCCTCACAATAGGCTTAACAACCCTGTATTGTCAGTGCAGCTAGCTTGGAGCCAGGGCAGGGGAAGTAGGAAATTCCCAGAACTTCAAAGAACCTTTCCAAAACATCTCCCACCTTCTAGGAGTAGTGCACCAGGGTATCAAACTAGGGCTCTCAGACCCACTGTCCAGTTCACAATTGGACCTGTGTAAGGACTCTCAGAGGACGGCATGCTGCTTTGACCTGCTGTGCACTCTGCCAGACTGCAGCTGTACCTGGAAGGACTGCTTTGCTGACTGAAATCTGTCTTGAATCCTCAGAGGCCAGTCCTGCTGTTGATCCCTGCATATTCACTTGCAACCAGGACTTCCGAAAGTGACTCCAAGGGCAAGTTTGCTGGCTCCTTGTTCAGAGCCACAGGTACATAACAGGTTCCCAACATCTTGAACCACAGCTGGACCCAGCCTGAGTGAGTCCTGAGGCCCCAAGAAGTCTCCGTCCTCTCCTGGACCTTTGGTTATCATGCTAAAGGTGTCCAGATGGCCAATTTCCAAAGCTGAGGACATAATTTAGCCAAAAAGTGCTCTGAGAACCAATAGGGGACAGGGACCAACCTGCTTCCCCATCCTCTGGAGGTGCATTGGCAGTCACATCCACTTTGCGGCTTCTCTCGCTACGTTCTTCTCCGCAGCAGCAAATCCATTTTAGCAGTTTTTCGCCAAAGTGGTATCCAACCTTGTGGAATTTTCTTCGGCTACAGGCTTCTGCTTTGTCCCGATGGAGATTTTTTACTTCTATCTGGACGACTAAGTCAGAAGGTTAAAATCTTCACCACAGCTTTGCTCCATGGCTGTCTGATGACGACGCTCCCTCCTCGGACACTTCTACAATCTTGCCTCACTGAACTTCTACCTTCTCAGATACTTTTTCTCCAGAAAAGTCCAAATGTAAGTACTGACTGGGCTCAATCCACTTCTTGCATCTGAACCGCGCTCCATTGTGGTCGGCCTTAACTTTTGACTTTGACCTGGTCTAACGCGATCAGATGCCCTCTGTTGGTGCTTTTCTCTTTTAGCCGCTTTTTTTAACCTTAACCTTTAAAAATTAAAAAATGTACTCTATTTTTCTCTAAATTGGTTTGGAATGTTTATTGTGTTGTGTTTTCACTTTATTAGTGTTTGTGTGCTGCATAAAAACTTTACACATTGCCTCTAAGTTAAGCCTGACTGCTTTTTGTGCCATGCTACCAAGGTTTAAGCACAGGTTAATTTAGTGACTTTATGTGGTTCACCTTGCAAGGGATTGTGGCTGTTGCTTGACCAGGGATCACCCTCTAGTCAACCAACAACCCAATTTCGCACAAGAATTCAATACTAATGTGTGTAGGTCTAGTACTCTTAGCTGATGGCAGTATTGCCAACCATCGAACAATTCTGTGATGTGCTACAGCAGAGGGAGTCTACAAGAATGTGAGTTCATCTTTTTTAAAGCAATAGTTCTTCTTGTGCATGTTAAATGAGGTGTGACAGCCTTTATAGTCAGTGGGACAATTGAGCATGGCCATGAGTGAGAACACTGTCTTATGTCTTTTTCCAACTCACTCAGGTTCCTTTTTGTGTGTGCTACTTTATGTGCTTTCGTCTTTTCTCTCTACATACAGTCGCTCAGTGAGGTATCTGAATTTTCCCCTTATGACACATCCATAGTTTGCTTTCATCATTTCAAACATTCCTAGCTTTGTTGCATTGCTAAAACGGTTTCAGCATGTTCCTATGAATGTCTCAATCATTGGTGTTCAAGACAATATAAAATGTCGACCTGATGAATATACAATATATAAATCTTCAGATTGTGTAGATGTGGTGTTAAGAATAGAAGTCTACACTTGAAATATATACTATCCTTTTAGTATTGAGGTATTCACTGGTTGCATTTTTTGTGGCAGGTCAATGTTTGGTCACTCAATACTGTGACATATTTGCAAAGGCTTATGTATCGGTCATGATGCGTTCAGTGTTTACTGAGCACTGTATAGGGCTTCAGATACTATTGCACCCTTATTGGATAATCAAGGATTCCCTTTGTTTTCTTGATTCTGCACAGTATCCTGATTGAGCAGTCATGGCGTTCTTGAGGAGTTTAAAAGTTAGAAACGTAGATAAAGTATGAAACAGTTAGCAAATAATACTCTTAAATTTCCAATGAAAGCTATTACTTCTAAATGGAAATTGTAATTTATTTACAAGTGGATAGATTGGGACATTTCATTCAGATACACTATACAACCAGAAGGTGGTAGCAACTTAACCTGGAAATGTCCTGGACATAATACTAAAAATGATATTTCTTTTAGCAGTAATCTCAGGTAGTTAAGGATTCAGTCCTCACATAATCCTGTGGACCTCAGTGAAAAATTTGGTAGTTGGTTGACTGGGATATAAGCCCAGATCAACCAACAGCCACAATCCCTCGCAGGGTGAACCACAAAAAGTCACCAATTTAACATCTGCAAATCCCTGGGTAGCTTGGCACAAACGTCAGTCACGCTACACTTAGAGGCAATGTCTTAATTATTTATGCAGTACACAAACAGCAATACAGTTGAAACCCAAAACAATAAAAATTCAAAGCCAATTTAGAAAAACAGAGACTAGTTTTAATAGATTATTTGCCACCAAAACCATCAAAATGCAACTAGTAGAACCGGAGTAATTAATTTTTAAAGTTTAAGGTTCAGAATAGAAATGCCTCAGTTTAGGGAAATGGCCAACTGGGCAACTTTAGTACCACAATCAAGGATCCAGGAGTGGATGGAGACCTCGTGGGGGTTAAAGACTCACTCAGGCTGAGTCCAGGTGTGGGTTCAAAGATGGTTGGAGCCTGTTATGTCCCTGTGGCTCTGAACAGGAGGCCAGCAACACTAGCCCTTGAAGTCACTTCTGAAGTACTGGGTGAGGGTGAAGATGCAGGACACCACAGCGGGACTGGCCTCTGAAGGTTCAAGGCAGGCTCCAGGCATGCTAAACAGTCATTTCAAGTATGGCAGCAGTCTGGTAGAATGCACAGCAGGTCACAGCAGAAGGGGGTCCTCTGAGAGTCCTTCCATAGTTCCAGTAGTGAACTGAAGAGTGGGTCTGAGAGCATTAGTTTTATACCTTGGTGCCCTACCTTCTAGAAGTTGGGAGACGTTTCCAGAAGGGTTCTTTGGCATTCAAGAGTTCTCTGCCTCTTCTGCCCTGGATGCACTGACAATACAGGGTTGTTAAACCTATTGTTTGGTGGCAAAGCCCAGCCTAGTCAGGTGTAAATGGGGATGTGCTTAGCTCCACCATCCCCCCACCTCCATCAAGTCAGTTAATGGCCCCTCAGTCTCCGCTACTCCCACTGTTGTGTATCTTTGTGTATCTGTCTGTGGTGAATTCACAAAGTCTCAACAGTCAGTTATACACAGTTATGTGATCTCAGACAGGCTGCGGGCACAGGGGGCTAAAGGCAGGAAAATACCAACTTTTGAAAAGTGGCATTTTCATACTTGTAAAGATAAATCTGACTTTACCATTAAAGAGGGTTTATCATTACAAATTCATAGATACCAAACATGACACATCTACCACCTCTGGTTTAGGAATTCCAGCTATTAAATATAATAAGGAATCCCCAATGTAATTCTATGGGAGGGGTATGCCTCACAGGAATGAGAAACAAATTTGGGAGTTTTTCACTACAAGGACATGTAAAACTAAAAAGGTACACGTCCTTCCTTTTAATTACACAGCACCCTGCCCTACGGGCTACATAGGGCCTCCCTTGGGGGTGACTTATACATAATAAAAGAGGTGTTTAAGGCTTGGCAGGGGGTTTTAAATGGCAGGTCGACATGGCAGTGGTTCACTGCCTTCAGACTGCAATGGTAGGCCTAGGACAAGTTTTAAGGTGCTACATAAGTGAGTGGCACAATAAGTGCTGCAGGCCCACTAGTTACATTTAATGTACACGCCCTGGGAATATGGTATACCACTCTATCTGGGTAAATATGCCAGTCAGGCATATACCAATCAGATCATGTTTTAGGGAGAGAGCACAAGCAATTTATCACTGGTTAGCAGTGGCAAAGTGCACAGAGTCCTAGGGACAACAAGCAAAAATCCAGAAAAATTAGGAGGAGGGAGGCAAAACGTTTGGGGATGACCCTGAAGAGAGGGCCAGTTTTAACAACTTCTCAAGTGGTATACATTTTTGTTTGAAATGTTTTAACTACAGTGTAAAGTTTATGCTGAGATATTCCTTGGGTTGTGCCTCAGTTCCCCAGCAGATCTTTTTCAAGTGAGGTAACTCAGAGAGCCTGCCTTGTGCGACTGTGTTTATGTTCCAACCAAATAGCCTGCCATTCAAAAGTAAAGTGAACTGCATCTTCTCACACATGTCTCCGTGGCATAAAGCAAACTGTTCTGTGTCTACATCCTGGCTGTCCCAGTCATGTGTTGGTTTAGGAGAGTCTGGACACAGGTCAGGGAGACCAGTCTCACTTAAAACTGGTCATAAGTTGATGTTTTCATGAGCCAGTGGTGTGATAAGATGGATGAGAAACCACACTGCAATTAAAGGCGCTCAGACTGTGTTGTTGCAAAAATATTCATAAACACTGTGTCCATAGCCAAACCAAAAATGTCTTATTGCACTAAGGATCAACCGAAACAACTGGATCACAGCAGTATATAAGAGAAAGAATGAGATGGGTAGGAATTTTATAAGAAGTGGTTAAGGATTTCAGGACCAAACAGATCCTAGTATTTTGTATGATTTTTACAATCTCCACCATGAAGACACTCTACATTTCTACATTGTTCTATGAATGCCACAGTTAGATAAGTCTAACCTGGTTATTTAATGGCGAGATAGAACAGTGAAATTTCGAGTTCAGCACTGTGCTCACTGTTACTCCTCGCCAGAGTAGAATGAGGGGGCACATCTCACAGATGTTTGCCTGCTACCCTACATTTCTATCTTCCCCCAGATGTCTTTCAGAACCACATGCCGAAGGCTTGTCTATAATTCACAGATGTATTTGACATATATTTGACCCAGGCAGTAGTTTCCCTACCTTACCACTGGTCATACAATTGCTTAAGTGCCATTTCCATATGGACGGACCTTTGTCCTAAAGGAGAAAGAAAACATGATTCTCAAAATGTAGTAGGTAAGAAAAATACTATGTGGACTCCACCTCCTCAAGATATATCCCAAGTGTTTCATTCTTTTCTACCAATCTAACGTGACACTCCCTGTGTATCTTTTATTCCTTTCAGGCATAGAGAGGGATCATATGGAAAAAATGAAGGCTGTCATTAAAAGACCAGCACCCAAGTCCCCCAAAGTCCAGGCCTCTGGTTCACAAACTTTTAAAGGAGAATAATTTCACCCTCATGAGTTACGACTGTCCTTCCTACGATGTCCGTGATGGGTGGCGTGCTGCTGCTCAGGTGGTGGTCTACTCCTTTGGCGTATTCTGTGCAGCTCATGGCCAGGCCCACCCAAGAAGACGCCAGACCTCGCGGGCTTGGCGTATGGCATAGGTAACAAAGCAGACCCCTGGGCACACACATCTTTCCTGCTATTATTTTGTTGTAAAAAGAAATACAAAGTAAGACTACTTACCTGAGATACTTTCCAGAGATGCTTACCTTGGAATTTCTGTTGTAATTTTCTCATAAAAACTTCTTACCGGCTGGAATTGTCTGTTCTACAAATTCTCCTTCACTGCTACTTTATTGTTGTTTCAGGTAGTAGTTTGGGTCCTGCTTTGCAGCCAGGTCTCTTGCCCGTCGAGGAGCACTGGGATTGGTGTGTTTCTTTTTGCCACTTTACTACTCCATGGTTGGTATGAGGGTTCTGTGAAGGAGAGAGAAATAAGTGCTTATCAGCAGTTGAACTCTTCTACAAATTGGTAAGATGCATACATTATAATATGTTTAAGATGTAATACGTACTTTCCTTTAGAATTGCCCTGATATGAACCTGTCTTTTTCGGAATGTCTGAAACTCATGAGTTTGAAAAAAAAGGAATGTTGTAAGGATAATCTGTGAAATTTATTTTTTGTTCAACAGTATTGGTCTTAAAACCTGGTGAGATACATTTTATTTTGGAATTCAGCTACAAGACTTTCATTTTGATACTATTATTAAGAAGACAAGAGCAAGTTACACAATTGGTTATTGCAAAGTCTCCCCACTTTTGGTTCTCCCTACGGTGCCAATAGGTAATTGGGATTTTCAGGGAGCATTTTTCTTAACACCATTATATTATAATCAAGACTCCTTATTAATGTTTTCTCTTGTGTTTTTATAGGAATTAATGTATGAATTCACACACATTCCAGAATTAGATTATGGGAAAGAGGGGACTTGTTAGTTAAGCAAAAACAGGAATATTCATAGAATCCTAACTACAAATAAATCAAGACATAGTTAACTACCAGTGTTTCTTATTTTATTAGATACTTACACAACTGAGTCGTTGTGACCGGAGAAGAAGTATCCACATCCAGAAGGATCGTGTTAGCAGTGCACGTTGATTTTCTTTTCTTTTTGTCCACTTCCCCTTTCTTTTGAATGCTGCGTTGGTACTGGTTCTAGTATTGGAGCTGAATAAATCCAGTGGTTGGGTGGCGATGGGAAATCTCTTCTGGAATTGCCTCTTACTCCTACAGAATAGCATGACCTGAAGGAAAACGTGATGCATGTTAGTGCATAACTTTACTCCATGGAGCATCATTTGCATATGAAAGGGCGTTTGTTCTGAAGGAGAAAGAAAACAATATTTTCAAACTGTAATCTTTAATTGTAATAGGTATGTGAAAATCAGTGTGGACTCCACCTCCATAAGCTAAATCCCAAGCAGTTCATCCTTTGCCTCCATCTAACATAACTCTCCTTGTGTATCTTTTATCTCCTTCAGCCATAAAAAAAATGCAGACCGTCATTAAAAGACTAGTATCCAAGTCCACCAAAGAGCCAAAATCAGTCCATTGGTTCACAAACTTTCAAAGAGGTTATTCAAGGACTATTGAAGAATAACCTTGCATCTTATGCACTTCCTGAAAAAAAGACACATTCTGTATTTCATGTGTGAATACTGGGTTGATCGATGTTGATGCACAGAGCAATACATTTTTATACATGAATGAAGTTGCATCACCATTGTTAGATTCTCCAGTCGTGAACACTCCATCAACCGCTGCACGTAGGTACATGGTCAAGCAGGCTGTGAGACCTAGGCCTGAGGCTAATGACTGACAGGTCACAGGTGGGGTAACACGTAGCGGCAGCCAAACGCACAAGCAGGAAAACCTTGATCAGATCCCACATATTGGCAGCAATACCACAATGGTCCCTGGAGATTGGCCCCAATAAAACACACATGATCAGAGGGCTGTATGCATTCAGATGAGCACTATAAAGTTATATGCTATATGTAGTTAGGAACACATAGCCAATCAGGACACAGCACACGCAGTGACCACGTGCCCCTCAGGCCAGACATCTGGACATGTACTCATTGCTCGACATTGTGTCCACACCAGGTCGAGGCCCAGCTGTGTTCACTATCTGGAAGTGTATTTATGACTCCATGACAACAGTTTGTATTCTTTACCAAGAAAATAATGTCTTTTCTGGTTTTATTGCACTCAGAGAAATGTATAAAAACTTGCTTCAATCTGATGTATAGTGAGAGTTATTCCTCTGACCCCGATTCTGTAACTGCTCTCCCGCCCATAATATTTAATTAACTGGACCTTTCCTGTTTTGCCAGACACCTCTTGTCTTTTGTTTTTTAAGGTAAATTCTCATTTAAGCAATATTTTGGTGAGGCAGATAGGAGCTGGTTGATTCTTTGGAACCAACTGCAACCAAAGGAAGTGGATCCCACCCCCACAGATTCATATTTGTGCAACAAGATGGGTGAGGAGATGCTTCAATAGATTGGAAGTTCTGCTGAATCTGCAGGGCAGAGGTCCGTTCTGAAGCCGTAGTCACAAGGGTAAGAGACTACATCAGAGCCATAGTCCTTGCATTTGGTGTGTAGCAAACTAGGAAAAACCATAATCTGCCGAAGTCACATTCTTGATTGCCATCGTGAGGAAGGGTGATCAATTGGACCGCTGGGCGTGACACAGATGGTACGTTTGACCCCTGGGTGTGATGCGGGGTTTTGGGTTGCTGGCCGCTTGAACCGCAGGGGGTGACACAGATGATACGCATAAGGCTGTGGGTGTGGCATAGGGCCAGCCCTCTGAAGAGATGCCTTTTGCTTGTACCACTTGCCGTGATGCAGATGGTAAGATGGTACGCATAGGGCTCTGGGTGTGAAATAGGGTCCACATCTTGGTCTTATAAGGCTAACCTGGTTTTCCCAGTGCCACCGGGTTCTTAACACTGATGATATTTGAAAGAAGTGAGAAGTGTGTTCAGTTGGATGCTCGTCATGACACAGATGGTACACAGGACCACTGAGTGTGACAAAGGGTGAGTTTAGACATTAGGGAACTAGAACAATTGGGATCCAGGAGATTAGGCATAGCTTGTGTTGTGCTAGGAAATGCCTATGGTTATTGAAGGTATTCCTTTATTTCCCTACATAAATTACTGTAATATTCACCTCTGAACTGATATCAACAGATTGTCAGGTTCCCCTAGTCCTGCACATTGTGCAGAGCTTCCCTTGGCCACAGGATACGGTGCTCTAGGAGTGGGCTAAGATATTTCTGACAGGCCCCCCCTTTATTTTATGTGCCTTGTCAGCTTTTCTTGCTATTTGAAATGGTGTTGTTTTGATATTGTGATTCTGGTAGATTAATATGACTGTGTTTGCCTTAAGTGTTGTGTTTTGTCAATGATTTAATGTATTTTGAGGACATTGCTGATTCATACAAATAATTTGATGCCAAAGTAAAATTCCCAATTTTTCTGCCAAATTTCAGGTTGCTGTAAGTTAACAACTGCATGTTTTCGTAGGTTTGTGATTCTTCATATGTATTTGTTTGTTAAATGTTTATTTTGATGCATCTGTGAATAACGTTGAGCTCATTGGATCTAGGATTCCTTATGTTTATCCTCCCCCACCAGATTAAATCCAGTAATCCCACTGTGTATATATTTCCTCCTACCGGAGTAGATCCAGTTATACTCTTTTACATATTTCCCCTCTACCAGAGTAAAACAGAAAAGTTAGGACACGTATTACTTAAAAATCTCCTAAAACATAAAAACTGAAAGACTAACTATCATCTAAAAGACTACCCGAACCCATTATGGACTCCCCTTTAAAGCATATGTAGAGTAAGATCCCCACACAGGCTAAATAGCTTAGCAACCTCTTCCATGAGTTACACACACACACACGTACACCAAGGCACGCATGTTCCGCTGGCCAAAAGAGTGAACCTTCAACACCAATATAATTTAACACACAAGAACATACATACAAACAAAATATACAGGGCAAAAGAAGGACAAAAAAGAAACATACTAGAAATATAGGCCATCTTTGAGTAAGTCCACGCCGATAACACTGACCCGCAATCAGCAAAAAAACCTCTGTACCTCCGCTGCCATATGTAGGTATGAAGGTGCTCTCCTGAATGCCTGCAATCCTTGCATTAGGATACACTAATCCGTCAGTCGAGGGAGCCCAAGGGGCTACCACCAAACAGCAGGCTGCTAGGTCTAGGCATGGCAAAATAACAGGCACCAACACTTCCTGCACCACCCTCAATCCAGCACTAGAGCACCCTTAAGTTCAGCCCCCCCCCCACCATCCGTCATGGTCAGTGGACAAAGCCTCACCGTTGCAACAGATACATGCCCCTGTTGGTTCGGGAGAGCGAACTCAAGTAAAAGGGAGATTCATAGCAGTCTTGGACAGTGAGACAACCAGCAAGGGTGTGGAAACGGGTCTCGGTCCTTCGGGATCTGGTGGTGAGGAGGGAACCAATGGGTATGCACATGTATCTGAGGAAACCACGGAGAGCGAGCTCATGAGCAGGTCCTGACTTAGAAGAACAGCGCATAGCTCAGAGTGAAGGATCCAATCTCAATGAGAGTCAGAGGAAAGGCAGGCAGTAAGGACAGAGAGAGAGAGAGCTCACATCCTGGAAGCCCAGCGAGGGAGTAGAGCAGCATGCCCTCCACCTGAGGAGAGCGGGGATAGGTTCAGAGCCCCAGAATTCGAGGCAGAGTCAGAAGGGAGACTTTTGACGGGTGACTGTTTCTCACCAGAGCACCAGTGAAGGAGAGGGGCTGACCAGGAAATCAGGGACCAAGGTAGCCAGGTAGCCAGGTGCAAACCCAGCTCAGACGTAAGAGGACCAAGATGGCACCTTTGCCTGTGCACAAATACAGCAGCAACGAGGACATCTGCTGCTCCCCCTGAACACAAAGGACTGCTAAACCAACCCCCAGGGACATAGTAGCTCAGGAGGAAGGTGAGATCTTTGCCCAACCCTTTTGCCACCTGTTAGCCCGCTGGACCGACAGAAGTGATCAATATAAGAGACCCTGGCCACAGGAGGGATCCTTCAGACCAGAGGACATAAAAAATTATTGGCGGCATGCAAAGATGTAATGTTCTTTTTTTATAATAATGGAAGATAGCTCTTGCCCAGCAGGTCTGCAGTCGAGTCGCAAAGCGCACAACCTCTACAGTGGATCATTGCCTTCTCAGCTGCTGCACCAGAACCCCGAGCAGGCTCAAGAGCCACATATGCTCAAAACATGCTCCAAGGACTTTCATATCCGTACCCCTAACGGGATCCTGGGCCACACCTTGCTCCAAATACTTTTCATGAACTGTTTTTCAACCAAATAACTCCCATCACCAGAAGACCACGGACATCTTTGCCAGAGTCCTCTCAATGCCTACAATGTGCATAACCAATGCACAAACACATCCGCTCCCGCTTCTATCTGTAGTCTCAGGGTGGCGCTTAGTGTGTCTGTGGCTGTCTTTGTTAACAACAAATGGACCAGACATGGAGCTTCAGTGCAGGACCATCCATCTCGATGATATTAAGGGAAATGGGTTTTGTAGGGGAGGGTTAAATAACAGTGTGGACATACGGTGTCAGGATATCTGGGACACTGAGATAGAGAGGTACAGTTGGATACAAGGGAAGGGGAAACCCCTAATTGTACGGAGCTCACACTATATTCCTTATGTTTCAGAGGCAATGTAACCATTCCGCTGGGCACAAATGAAAACTGTTGCACAATACTGCACATTCCAGACATGCAGTGGGGCACCTCCACACAGATGGACGCCTACTGGCAGAGTGGCAAGTTTGCTTAGATTCAGCTCATCAATAGATGACGTGGCCTCTGCTCCCTCATCACCATACACGCCTCAACGCTGGTCATCTCTGAAGAACATCTCTCTCAACTGTACCAGCAATCGTTGTGGAAGAAAACAACACTGTTGCATCAGGCTTGAAGGAAAAGAACTGCTGATTATTTTGGCTGGGAGCAGTACAAGGACATTCCTGAGGAATGTAGATTGTTCACCGATGACCCGGTGGGAGGGTCTATAACCTTCTTAACCTTGCAGACAAAAGCAAATGACTGCTGGTTGCAAATAACCCTGTGGAAAATGCTCAAAATGATGAACAGTACTGAGCTCCGCCTTAATGCAATCAAGGAAGAACTGAGAGCCATCTGCCTCATGGTGATGCAACATTGGTATGTATTGGACTTGATGACTGCAATGGAGGGTGGGGTGTGTGCAAAAATTGGTGAATCTTGCTACACTTTTATACTTGGCAATGACATGGACAACATTACTCTGATTCTTGCCATTGAAGCATTGCACCGACTGCAGAAAGACATGCGCAAAGAGGGAGGTGCCCCTGAGCCCGAGTGGTTCACAAACTGGCTCTCATGGCTCCCCTAGTGGCTGCATATCGTTGTTGCCTGTTTTCATTGTGTTACTGTTTTTGTGTGGTTTTCTGCTGTAAAAACGCAGTCCCCAAATTGGGTAGGGTAAAAGTAGAGAGGGAAGTGGGAGAACAAGATACTGATAATGTGACTTCATTACATGTGGGTTTGATGTTGTAGTTGAAAATGTCAGCGAGGAGGTGAATTTTATTATTGGGTTGACTGATGTCGATGCACACAGAGAAACCTTCTTATACACAAATAAAGTTGCATCACCATTGTTAGATTCCCCCGTCATGAACTCTCTGTCAATCCTGGCAGGTAGGTATGTGGTCAGGCAGACTCCGAGACCTAGGTCTGAGGTTAATGACTGACAGGTCACAGGTGGGATAACAGTTAGCTGGCAGTCAAATGCACAAGCAGGAGAAGCTAGATCAGATCCCAGAGAAAGGCAGCAACATCACAATGGTCCCCGGAAGATTGGCCTCAATAACACACACATGGCCAGAGGGTTGCGTGCATTCCCAAAAACATCATAAAGTTATATGCCACATGTAGTTAGGAACACATATCCAATCAGGACACCGCACACTCAGTGACCACACACCCCTCAGACAGGACACCTGGACACTTACCCGCTGGCCCACATTGTCTCCAAACCAGGTTAAGGCCCACCTGCTTTCACTATCTGGAAGTGTATTTATGACTCCATGACAACTGTTTGCATTTTTTTACCAAGAAAAGAATGTCTTTTATGGTTTAATTGCACTCACAGAAATGTATAAAAACTTGCTTCAATCTGATGTACAACGAGAGACAGTCCTCAGACCCCAGTTCTGTAACTGCTCTCCTGGCCGTAATGTTTAATTAAATGAACCATCCCTGTTTGCCAGACGTCTTTTGTCTTTTGTTTTTTAAGGTAAATTCTCGTTCGAGCAACACAGGTTATAAAATTTGGCATGCTTTCAAGACTTTACAAAGTACCTTCACCACCTCACTGATCCTCAGACATCTGGAAACTGCTATATCTTTTTACCTGGATACATGTAACTCAAGATATACTGAAAAGGCTCTTCTCACAAAAACAAGCCCAGAGCTGCAACCATGGGGTTTACTCATGGAAATACATTCTGGCAGAAAGAAATCCTTCAAGTTTTTAAAAAGAGTTATTATGTCCCTTATGTAAAGACATGACTGAACATGCAAAACCCCCATTCACAGTGAATACCAACCATCTGAATCATGATTTCCAAAGAACAGCAGAGCCATCAATCAGAGGAAAACTAGGTGTAGTCATTGCTTTGCACATTTAGATTTTTATGAAATCACAAAGATAGATGATCCATCTTGCAGGTACAGCAGAGGTGAGATATTTGCTGACCAGATATAGCATGCGGCGTCCATCTTTGCCGTTCTGTTTGACCTTCAGTTCTGTTCTGTTAATATCTCTGTATCATGAAGTCACTTTCCGAAAAGACATAAAGCATTTCAAAAAGTTCCATGGATAATTGTTTTGAGAAGTGAGTCTCTTTCTGTACGCCACCAACTGTAAGTGTTCTCTTGGTGCGATGGTGGGGGGGTGTCTGGGCACTTAGGAATCAGAAAAACACAAACATTGCTCCATCAATATGCAAGTTTAATGACAACTGAACAAAATATGATGAAATGTGTTAGTAGCTGCAAAGTCTGTTCCACATCCAAAACCAGTCTGGCTGTGCTTTGGGATCTCTTCCTACTGTTCCATGCAGATGATGGCATAAGCTGTTCTAGGATTTTATTCCCAGGCCAAGATTTACCATTTCATTGCCCTAGGATAGTCTCTGTCAACGCTCTGGCCACAGTCTTTCTCTGACAGATCCTTGGGCCCATATTTATACTTTTTGACGCACAACTGCGCCAACGCAGTTGTGCGTCAAAATTTTTACCGCCGGCTAACGCCATTCCAAAGCGCCATGCGGGCGTCTTATTTATTGAATGACGTTAGCCGGCGCAGCGGACTGGTGTGCGTCAAAAAAAATGACTCACACCAGGCTGCGCCGGCGTAGGGAAAAATGGAGCTTGGGCGTCAAAAAATGGGGCAAGTCAGGTTTGAGGCAAAATTCAGGCCTCAACCCGATTTGCGCCATTTGTTTTGCCGCCCAACCCCCAATGAAATGACTTATGTCCCCTGGGCATGGTCATTGGGCATAGTGGCATGTAGGGGGGCACAAATCAGGCCCCCCTATGCCACAAAAAAAATACGGAAAAAAAAACTTACCTGAACTTACCTTTTCTTCCCTGGGATGGGTCCCTCCATCCTTGGGTGTCCTCCTGGGGTGGGCAAGGGTGGCGGGGGTGTCCCTGGGGGCATGGGAGGGCACCTCTGGGCTCCTTCTGAGCCCACAGGTCCCTTAACGCCTGCCCTGACCCAGGTGTTAAAAAACGGCGCCCATCAGGCTGGGCGCCGTTTTTTAAGGCCTGCCCCCTCCTGTGCGTCAAAATGACGTCACAGTATAAATATGGGGCACAGGCCTTAAAGTCATTTTTTGGAAGGGAACGCCTACCTTGCATATCATTAATGCAAGGCTGGTTCCCCCTTTCAAAAAATGACGCACATGGTGGAACTTTGACGCCCGCGGGGTCGGTCGTCAAAGTATAAATATGGGGCAGGGTTTGCGCCGATTGTGCGTCAAAAAGTTTGACGCACATTCGGCGCAAACAGAGTATAAATATGCCCTTTAGTCTCCAATACCAGATATTCACCCACTGAGAAGCACGGTTTGCAGAAGGAACTGAGAATGTTTTTCATTGTCTGTCTACTCTATATACCTGCTGAAAAGTGGCGTTCATCTGTGGAGAAGGAATTAGATCATGAAGCATTACTTCAGAAATTACACTTGCAACCTTCACCAGATTTTACAGATAATTTTGGCAAAGACAATTCACCCTTTTACAGCTCTCACTTTTTGCATCCAAAAATGCTCCAGATAATGATGTTGTGGTCCTCAATGATCCAAAGAATCACAAAACCTTATCTCACAGCTTGCTTGACCCATGCCTAGCAGAAGATACGGGTGGTGGTAAAAATACACGGAAAGACACTAGCAACTGGAACCTCAACACAAAATGCATGGTCATATTGTTGTCCATCACCCATTGATTTGATACATCTGTCCGAAACATCACGTTTTGTCAGACAGTGGAGATCCAGTCAGTTGCCACCTGATTATGAATTCCTCAGCATCTCAACATCAACCTGATATTTCACACCTCATTACTGAAACCAGGGACTGCAGAATAGCAGGTCCCATGTAAAAACATGGCACCTCTTCCTGTGATTGTGGAAGACAAGGAGCAATGTGGCATTTCCAGAAACCTCATATCCCACTGAGTTAAGTCATTCCAGTAATTGATAGACTGGAACAAATATGGTTGAGAGCAGGTGGTCCCAGGGCAGCAGATCCATGCTGAAAGGCTTGATGTGGTTTGTAACAAATGCTTGCCTAATAGGCCTACCAAGATGTTCCTAGGAGGAGATAATTTGTGGATGGGGGACAAGAGGATGCATGATGTTGGGGCCTAGCTCTCACAAGCTTTATGAGCTCCCTTGCTGTTTGTCACTTCAGCAAAATTCAAGCACCAGAGGCCCCTAGTCACATGTCATGGGCTTGAATCAACAATCAATACATTTGATATCCTTACCTAGTTTTAGACCTGTCAGCCTTGGAGTGGTCTTCACTCAAACATTTTGCCTTACTCCTCCTTTTTTGCTGCTCTTGTTTTTGTGATCATTAACACTTTGTGCAATTTACCACTGCTAACCAGTGCTAAAGTGTATATACTCACTCCCTAAAATATTGTGAAATTGGCTTGCACTCAATTGACACATTTAATTTACTTGTAAGAGCCTAGTAAAATGGTACTATATGTACCCAGGCCCTGTAAATTAAATGCTACTAGTGGGCCTCCAGCATTAATTGTGCCACCCACTCAGGCAGGCTTTTAAACATGCTCAGGCCTGCCATCGCAGCATGTGTGCGCAGTTCTAAACTACTATTTCAACCTGGCAAAATAAACCTTTTGCTAGGCCTAAACCTTCCATTGTAATACATATAGGTCACCCTTAAGGTAGGCCCTCGGCAGTCCTAAGGGGAGGGTGCAGTGTATTTAAAACATTGGGCATGTATTTGTACGTTTTACATATCCAGGTAGTGATAAACTCTTAAATTAGTTTTACACTTCTGCAAGTCCTACCTTTACCATGGGATAACACTGGGTTATCACATTTATTATGTGCTAACCTTCAATGGGAGTAAGTTGGAATATTGAATTTGATGTCCAAAGAATTATAATTTAAAACTCTCTTTGCTGTTAAAGTTGGATTTGAAGGCACAGTCCTGAAAATGCCTCTTTTAGAAAGTTATAATTCGAAACACAGTGGTTCTTATTGGATAATAAATGGATATTCAATGGAAACAAAACACAATGGTATTGAGATCACAACAGTGGTGGGAAAAAGAAGCCCCAATTATTGGGAAAAACAAAGTCAAACACTGAAATCAGTCTTTTTGCCAATGTATTTGTGCAAGGTTCCTTTATGATTTTGAAATGTCCCAAAAGATGTTGAACCTACAATTCTCATTAGACACACACATTTACACATTACAAAATAAAAAAAGGTTTCCAAAATATGGCAAAAATTACCTAGATTAGTCAATGTCTATGTTTGGGACCCAATTAAATTCAAAGCGTCACAATATTGGATTCGTTCCAAACCCAGTCAATGACTTTTTTACCCTTTTAACTATTAGAAGACTTCATCAGGACTAAATAAATAAAAGGGATACCTGCAAAAAGACAAACATACACTTATAAACATGTTGCAAAATTAAAGTATAATAACCAGAATCCAGTGGTGAGAAAATGTGATACACACTCACCTAGTATAAAACCAATGCCCTAGTGCACAAAACCAACCATGCTTTATACTGTATTTAAACAGAAAATAGTGTGTTAAGAGACTAGTTAGTGGCCACTGTCTGTCTATGGTGAACAAGACCAGTGTGGAAATAGGGAAAATGCAGCTTACCCTGAGACACAAAAGCCAAGCAAAACAGTATGGTCCAAGCGGCAGTGTAAATATCCTTGCCCTGCTCCTGGTTTATATCCAAACAAGTGAGAAGAAACGTTTAGTTGACATACTAATGTCACATGAACTTAAGAGTCCAGAGGAACCTCTTAGCTTACCTGTACCAAGCAGTGTTACTGGCGTAAGCCACCATGCAAACAATGTGCGATATAAGGACAGCTTTTTCACTCAACAGCCAACATAGGGTATAGCTGTAGCATCTGTGTGCAATCTCAACGTCCTGTAACAGAATAGAGGCATTGGGCAAAAGAGAGACTTGTATGGTGGTCTGTAATATCTATAATACACCAGAACTCATGTGATACAAACGGCGGGCTGGAATGGCCTTGCCACATCGGGACAGCCTTGATGCGCAGTGCACCACCAACAAAATAAGGACGGGCGTTGGAACGCTGACATCAATAATGCTGCTTCCAAGAGGGGGCATGGCCAACCTGAAAAATAAAGAAGGCTAGTGCAGTCCCAGAAAATAAAGGGGTGGAAATGGGAACAAGGCAGAACAATCTAAAATAAAAAATGGTACAGCAGGAGAACCTTAGTGTGATCCAAAAGGAATCCCTTAGACCTGGGTATTATACCGTCCCTCGAAAGATAAATTACACAGTGAAGGGGCAGACCCACGCTATGTATACATAGTCAAGACATTGATTTTTGTAGGAAGGTAAAGAATGAAATAAAATAGAATGTTCACTTGAAAACTGGGAGAATCACATCACCCTTGATCCCTTAATGAAAGAGAATACATACAGGTACCAAACAAATGAGGGGACTGATTTAAGAGCCCCTAGCTCCTCCTTGCGGCACATTAGCAACATTTGTTTTATGCTAATGTGGCCTAACGAGGCCAAAATCGCTGCACCAAATTTACAAAGTGGTGCAATGCATGCATTGCTACAGTAGGTCTGTGTCAGGCATAACGTATGCAACGAGGGCGTTCCCCCATTAGGAAGGCTAAAAAAATGGTGCAAACAAATCTAAAACATTTCTTTGTGTCATTTATTTCGGCACGTTTAACGCCTGCTCAGAGCAGACATTAAAAGGAGGCATGCCATTGTTTTCAGTTTGCCTCAATGGGCTTTGCAGGACTAGTTTCAACATTTTTCACGCTAATCCTGCAAAGCTCCGAACTAGCGTCACAAATTTTGAAACAAGTTCCCCTAGCTACCACTATGGTGCCCTGTATCTTCGATACAAGAACACATGGTGGTGTTAGGGTGGCGCTAAGGGGCGCTAGAAAGGTTGCGCTGCATTGGGTGCAGCGCCACTTTTCTTAAATCAGAGCCTGGGTATCACTTCATATTGTGTAAGCATACAAAATGTAGTATTAATATGGCACAATTGCTATCATCCATGGTAAAGGCAAGGGGACTCTCCATGGTAAAGGCAAGGGAACCCTTCCCGACACATGGGCCCTCTGACTAACCATGATGTAAAAAATGCTAGTCACTTGAAAATTTATATAACAGTAGGCAGTATGCATATACAATGACACCATAATGGGAGACTGAATTCACAGGGGCAGATAAGAACCTCACTATACTTCTGTACATCATACACCAATACCATCTTGAGGAGTCCATGCATCAGTATCATCTGGAAGAGTCTCAATACCATCACCAAGAGTAACGTGCACCCCGAGCTGATGAGCTCATTGACCATTTGGGAGCTGCCAAGTTCCTCAGCACATTTTATCTAACCTCTGAGTACTGGCTCATTGCCCTGACCAAGGGGACAAAGGAGAGGTCGGCATTCTCAACGCCAAAAAGGCATTAACAGTTCTGTGCCGCGCCCTTTGAGTTGAAAAACGCCCCTGCCACATTCCAGAGGCTGGTCAACCATGTCCTGGCTGGGTTAGAGGACTTCAGTGCCGCCTACCTTGATGGCATTGATGTCTTCAGTTCTAGATGGGAGGACCACTTGCACCACCTCCAGGAAGTGCTGAGGGCTCTGCAGAGTGCAGGCCTCACTATCAAGGCCAGTAAGTACCAGGAAGGGGTCTGTGGTGTACTTGTGACCCCACGTAGGAAGCGCCTAGGTGGCTCCCCTTCAAGCCATGATTGACACTATTCCAGCTTGGGCACCCCACAAGACCCAGACAGAGGTGAGAGCCTTTTTAGGTCTCACCAGATAATACAGGAGATTTGTCAAGGGATATGGCACCATTGTTGCCCCCTGACCGAACTGACTTCCACGTAGCAGCCCTGTCAGGTAATCTGGACAGAGGCGTGCCAGGCTGCTTTTGACACCCTGAAGGAGGCCATGTGCACTGCACCCGTGAACAAGACTCCTGACATTTCCAAAGAATTTGTGGTACAGACAGATGCCTCGGAGCATGGTGTGGGAGCCATGTTGTCACAGCTAAACGAAGCGGGCCTAGCTAAGCCTTCACCAGTACGAGGTTACTTTCCAGGGAACAGAGGTGGAGCACACTAGAAAGGTAAGCTTTTGCTGTGGTCTGGGCACTGAAGAAGCTAAGACCCTACATATTTTGAACTCACTTCTGGGTTCAGACAGACCACAGGCCCCTAAGACTGTAATTGTATTTATCTAGCGCTAACCACTCCTGACGAGGCATTGAAGCTCTTTTGGCGAGTAGCACGCAGCTCTGGAAACTCAAAACAGTCAGTGGTGGATTAGTATAGGGAAATATCAGTACAGTATTAGTAATAGTATAAGCTGATTTGAGCAGAGGATAGTAGAATGGGTTTGGGATGGGCCAGAGTGGGGATGGAGAATAGATTGATAGAGGTATAGGGTGATGGGGACTATAAGTAAAGCTTATGACAAGAGAGTTATTTTTTTCTTCTTCCTCTTGTACAGTAGTGTAGGAGGCTGGCCTGGTTTGTAGTGGGTACCAAAGGTACTTACACCTTATACCAGGTCCAGTTATCCCTTATTAGTGAAATGTAGTTAGTGTCTTCAAGCTAGGACCTCTCGGGTAGTGTGGGCGAGCAGCCAAGGCCTAACTAGGAGTCATGCAAAGCTCATGTAATACCACTGTAGTCCCACAGTACTTAAACACATGAAAGAAAATACTCAGTTTTACAAAAATAAAGGTACTTTATTTTGGTGACACAAATGCCAAAAATACTTTAGAGACTATACTCACTTAGGAGGTAAGTGATATACACAGTATATACAATAGAATGCAGAATTAGCTGTAAAAAAAGAAAACAGTGCAAATAGTGAAGATCACAATAGTTAGAAATTGGCAGGGGAAACAAAAACCATATACTAAAATAGGGTAATGCGAAAGTTGGTTTCCCACCTAGGCACGTTTAGTGTGTAAAGGGGTCTGGGAGTGTAAGAAAACACCAAAGGTAGGTAATAGAACCTACTCAGGGCCCAGGAAAGCAGGAGTAAATCACAGTAAGTTTCCTAGAACACACAAGAACAAGTGAGAAAATTATTCAAGAACCAGAAGAGACTGCAAGGCACCAACAATTGATTCCTGGACATGAAGACCAGTGGAAGAAGGGGACCAAGTCCAAGAAGCACTGAAGAGTCCAGGGCGAACAGGAGCCCCTGCTAACCCGGATGAAGGTGCAAAAAAAGAACCACTGGTGAAGAACAGTCAGTACTGCACCCTAGAACATGGATGTGGGTTCCTGGTTGGTGCAGATGATGTCTCACTCCAATTGGATGATTGCAGTCTGGTGTGCGTCGCTGGATTCCACCAACAAGCCTTGGCACGCGCAAAGCATGTGGTTAGCGGAAAATGGCGCTGCACGATACCAGGAGGGAACTGGTGGCCTCTACCCAGGAGGGGGAAACAGAGGGGGCTCTCAGCAACTTAGAGAGCCCTCAGAAGACCAGGCAGCGCACACAGGAGTCCCATAGCATGTGGACAAAGAAGGTGCAAAAGGAGGCCCACGCAGCACTACACAAAGGAATCCCATGCTGCCGCATAACCACTCAGGAAGCTGTGCGTCGCAGGATAGAGTTCTGGAGGCCAGTGCTGCACGGTTCACCAAGAACTTTGTGGAAAGATGCCAACAAGCCTTGGCAACTACAAAACATGCGGTGCACAGGGGTACTGTCTTGCCTGGGCAGGCACGCTCTTACCTCCACCAAAATTGGACAGCTGGAACTTAGGACTATCGGGATCACTTCAGTCCCCCACCCATGTTGCTGGATCCACGGACTTCTTCAGGAGAGGGGACTCACACCACCGGTCGTTGCTGGGGGGCGTGGCCTGGGACCAATGGAGCTGCACACATAGTGCGGCGCTCTCGGACCACAATCCAGGCCCGAAGCTTAAATCCTGCCATAATAATGACCGGAGGTCTTAAAAGTTGAAGAGAAGTGATTGGAGAATATACAGCACAAGTAGAGACCGAGGCGATACATTTTGGGGCAGAGTTTACCAAGAAAACTCCCGCCGACAACTCTGCGGCTGCCGTGACCTAAAATGGCGGCCGCGACAGAACAGTGAACCCGCTGCAGCCGCAGCCCGCGGCTGAGAAGATACGAAGGTCCCGTGGAGGTGAGGGCCCCCACATCATTCGTTGGAGGGTACGAGGGGCTCAGACACCTTCGCCACAAACGGCGAGAGCAACAGTATGAAGCGGAACATCAGCGAAAGCGGCATAGCGTGGGGCCTTTGGGCCACAATCCAGGCCGAAGTTTAAATCCTGCCATAGTGACAACCGGAGGTCTTGGGGATTGAAGAGAAGCGATCGGAGAATATACAGCACAAGTAGGAACCGCAGCACCCCACCCTGGAGCAGAGATCACCCGGAAAGCTCCCCCTGAAAACTTTGCGGCTGACGCAACCCAAAATGGCAGCCGCGGCAGAACAGAGAGCTTGCTGCGGCCACGGCCCTCGGTTGTGAGGACACGAGGGTCTCGTGGAGGTGGGGACCCTCACGCCATCCATCGAGGAACACAAGGGGCTCAGACACCTTCACCACCAACGGCGAGAACAACATTACGAAGCGGAACATCAGCGAATGCGGGTAAGGTGGCGCCGTCAGGCCACAATCCAGGCCCGAAGCTTAAATCCTGCCATAATAACGACCGGAGGTCTTAAAAATTGTAGAGAAGCGATCAGAGAATATACAGCACAAGTAGGAACCGCGGCGCTCCACTTTGGGGCAGAGATCGCCCCAAAAAACACCCCCCGACAAGTTTGCGGCTGCCGCGACATGAAATGGCGGCCGCGACGGAGCAGGAAACCAGCTACAGCCGCGGCCCTCGATCCATTGAAGAGCGCAAAGGACTCAGACACTTTTGCCACTAACGACTAGAGCAACAGTACGGAACATCAGCGAATACAGTGTAGGGCAGCGCCCTCGGGCCACAATCCAGGCCCAAAGCTTAGATACTGTTATAATAGCAACCTAAGATCTCAAAAAGTGAAGAGAAGCGTCTGAGACCTGTTACAATGGTAAAACCAAAAAAACAAGACAATCACCAGCGGGGGACTCCTCGCACACTGAGAATCCACCCCCAACACCTGCCAGAGAATCGTAAACGGGGCACGAACAACAAGAAACAACTCTGGACACTGTGCTGCTGGCCATTAAAGATTCCCGGGAAGCGCTTGAGCGTAAAATCGATAACCTCACCACAGATCTTTCCCTTTTGCGAGACGACCACCGTAAATTAAAGGAAACGGTGGGTTTGCACGAGACCACGTTGACAGGAGTGTTAGCGGCGCACAAAGGCTCATCCTCAGAAATTAAAGACCTGACCACCTGGCTGAAAACATTGGAGGCAAAGGCGGAGGATGCAGAAAACCGAGCCCGACGGAACAACATCAGATTGGTGGGGGTTCCGGAGGGGGCGGAGGCCTCCGCAGCTAATATAGAAGTATTCCTAGAACAGTGGCTCAGAGACACAATAGCATCAGAGGGCTTCTCACCATTCTTTGCGGTGGAACGTGCCCACAGGATCCCTGGCGGACCACCCCCACCAGGAGTCAGGCCACGGCCAATAATCGCTAGATTACTCTACCACAAAGATAGAGACTACGTACTGTCACAATCCCGCCAGCTAGGAGAGATTCAATTGGATGGCCAAAAGGTTATGATATTCCCAGACTTTACGAGAGAAACACAGGCTCAAAGGGCATCCTACATCGCAGTAAAACGAGCCATGCGTCGTGAGCATGGTATAAAATATGACATGCTCTTTCCGGCAAAACTCCGAGTGGAATACGATAACAGAACCCATTTTTTTCTCACACCTCAGCTGGCGATGGAATGGCTTGAATCGCTGAACATCCACTGCAGAGCAACCCGCGACCGGACATTCTGAAACCCCAGGAAGAAACGTAGCAGATCCCGGAAAAAGACCACAGAAGCGGCTTCATCGGAACGTCAATCACAACAGGAGATCCGTGATGCGGTGGAAACAGCAGCAGCATTAAGCGGGGGAGACTTCCACACACGCCGGACCCCAGATGCAACATCAGACATTGACTCAAACTGCGAACAGTCCTCAATATCCTCCCAGGACACTCTCGTCGGCTTGCCTTTGATCACCCCAGGAACGGCGGACGAGATTATCTGACCTCGCTAAAAGAACAAGTTGGCAAGTGAGCGGACAATTGTGGGGGAACCTCAATCTGTTTAGGGACATTGATAGGACCCAACCGTAAATATAGAGCTATAGGAACCTAGATGTCATTTCTTATCCGGCACATTACACATAATCGGGCCTGGGGGAGAGTCCGGGACGCTGCCTCTTGGTCTCTGGCACGCCTCCCTCCAATAGGTTGATAATTAGGATTACAATAGTTGTAATGGTTTGGACGGGGAGAGTTGTAGGTACCGGTCCTGGGGAGAGGGAGTTACAAAGGGGGTTTGATTTTGGTTGTGTTGTCTTCAGGGTTTATCAGGCACATCTATCTAGCAGCCCAAACGGTTCACACCTTAAATTACGAAACTCAATAGGTTTGTCCAGTAGTAGTAATAGAGCGGTGTTAGCGGACCGCCTCCACACCCCTCCCTAAACTATGACCACAAAATACAAGATAATCCCATGGAATGTCAGGGGCCTAAATAACATGTCCAAGAGGTACAAGGTTGACAGCTTTCTTAAACGAAGGGGAGTGCACATAGCTATCTTACAAGAAACTCACTTGTTGGAGCAGGAGATCAAGGCCTTGAGGGGACAAATATTCGCCACTAACCACTCGGCATTTGCAAGGGGAGTGTTGATATGGATCAGACCAGGCGTTCCATTACAGGTTCTTCATACCTTGATCGACACTGAGGGGAGATACGTAGGGATATCTGGTAGACTGGACGGGAGAGAGGTAACTCTTGCGGGACTATATGCCCCAAATCACGAACAGGGAAAATTCCTAGACAGATTATCACTGATCATGAGCACACTTCTCACTAGCACTACATTAAAATGGAGGAGACTTTAATTGTGTAGTGGATACCGCAATGGATAGATCGCACCCACCATTGTCACAATCCGTAACTCATAAAACAGCACTGCACTTCCAGCAGTGGCAAAAACACTGGCAATTAACGGATTGTTGGCGCAAACTTAATCCCCCCAATAGAGAATACTCTTTCTAATCAGCAGTTCACGACCTGCTTGTACGACTGGACACCGTTTTGGCATCTCCAGAGGTGCAATCTGTGGTGGCGAAGGCCGAGTATCTTGGCCGCACCATCTCAGATCATAATCCCTTATTGATCTCTTTGGCCTGGTGTGGCGAAAGACCTTTGATTCCCACTTGGCGCCTGAGAGCAGAGTCACTTGAAGACGAAGCTTTTAGAACCCAACTGGGCACGCAGATTACGGAATTCTTCGAGAACAATGCTGGAACTGCCTCGTCCAGATCTGTCGAATGGGAATCCTTTAAAACAGTGATCAGGGGATATTGTATTAGCACTACTGTGGGAGTACGGAAGGTGCTAGAGACAGAACTAACCGATCTCGAGAACTCCCTTAGGGAACTCGAACGTAAGCACCCATCACAACCCGACCTCTCAACACAACTAGAAGAGACAAGGGCTAGAATAATAGAAACTAACACTAGATTTTCATGTTTCCATTACAAACAATTCTTGCAGAAGCAACATACAGAGGGCGACAGAGCAGGCGCCCTACTGGCATGGCTGGCCAA
Organism: Pleurodeles waltl; assembly: GCF_031143425.1. Lineage (NCBI taxonomy): Eukaryota > Metazoa > Chordata > Amphibia > Caudata > Salamandridae > Pleurodeles > Pleurodeles waltl. The sequence continues at coordinate 728,592,694 of NC_090438.1, forward strand.
ACCGCCCCAACTTCAAACCATAGTGGTGGAGTTAGAGACCACCCCGGGTATAAAAGTATATGAACAGAAGGAGATCAATACCACCTTTCTTAAATATTACTCAGAGCTGTATGCGCCTCCCTCCGAAGTACTCAGCGACGCTCAATTACAAGATCTGGGGAACCTCAACCTCCCGGCATTGAAAGGGGAAGATAGAATAGCCCTGGCGACTCCCATATCACTTACAGAAATAAAGACTGCAATCCAGAGTATGGCAAGGGGCAAGGTACCGGGAGCAGATGGTTTCCCTCTGGAGTTCTACCTTACATATCAGGACTCATTAACCTCCCAGCTCAGCATCTTATATGCAGAGGCATGGAATAACAACAGCTTGCCTCCTTCCACTACAGAGGCAATAATGATTCCCCTTCTGAAACCTACCAAACCCACCACAGAAGTTCGATCATACCGCCCACTATCAATGTTGAACTTAGATTATAAAATACTAAGCAGGGTACTAGCTAATAGACTTCTACCATATCTGTCCTCATTAATCCATCAGGACCAATCGGGATTCATCCCAAAGAGAAGCACTGCCCAAAATATCAGTCGATTGATCTCACTCCTTCATGCCCTACCCTCTGACGCAAATAGAGCAGTAATCATCTCAATAGATGTCGAGAAGGCTTTTGATAGCCTACGATGGGACTACCTAGAACGAGTGATGCTACAACTAGGACTAGGAGAAGGGTTTGTCAAATGGACGAGGCTTCTCTACACAAACCCCACAGCGAGAGTACGCACTGGCCGTACAATATCCCCTTCCTTTGCCATAGGTAGGGGTACAAGACAGGGATGCCCGCTTTCACCTTTGCTTTTTGCATTGGCAGTTGAACCTCTCGCCCAATCAGCTAGGTCCCAGAGGTTCTACGAAGGCATTACAATCAATGCTTGGACGCATCATATTGCTCTCTATGCGGATGACATGTTACTCTTCCTCCGGAACGCAGAGACCGATCTACCAGGAGCAATGACAATGTTAGACAACTTTGGAGCTGCATCTGGACTCCGGATAAACTGGGGGAAGTCGTCCATTTTTCCAGCTGCTAGGGGTATCGAAGAACCAATGGACAATCGGGGTCTTCCGTGGTCCCCGTCCACATTCAAATATTTAGGGGTCAATATCTATCACTCCGCTGAGGATTTACTAGAAGGGAACATTCAGAGCACGATTAGGAGTATCAAAAACAGCATGATATTCTGGCAGACACTCCCGCTAGCGGTTACTGGGAGAGTTGCACTGATTAAGATGATAGTATTACCTAGAATGTTATATTATTTTGCAACCATCCCACTCATTATACCGAGGGTGGTATTTAAAACAATTTCGTCCTTGATTACAGGATTTATATGGGGAACCAACAGACAAAGGATAGCATTGCGCACCCTCCAGAGAACAACAGCAGAGGGTGGTTTGGCTGTTCCTGACTTTGAATTATACTATTGGGCGAGCCAACTCCAATGGCTGGCGCGATTCATCAGAGCACCCCCAGTGGGGGAAGCACTGAGAACCCCTCTCCACTGCCCCCGTGATATAATTCTGGGCATTCTACTAAACCCCAAGAAACAGAATAAAACACTTCCGATAGAATGGGAAGCATCACGTCACTGCTGAGAACAATACCTAAAACGAACACACACCAGAACACCGTACTCACCAGAGGCCCCCCTGATCTGTATAGGAACCGTCACAGGAAAACATGTAATAAGGGGTATCACCCAATTCATGGCACTTCAGATCGACACCATAGGGGCTCTATATAATAATGGGAAACTGTGCACTTATGCAGAACTGCAGGAAAGGTTCCAGATACCACCAGGGCTGTTCCTAACCTTTAACGCAATTGCTAGGACTCTTCGTAGACAATGGGGTACAGGACTAGAAGAGCCCCTCAGACATAACACCTGTGACCAAATATGCACTATAGGAGACCAAGGGAAGTTGGTATCAGGGATATATACATCTCTACTAACCAGCATATGTCTTCCCTTAAATAAACTTAAGACCAAATGGCAGGGGGAACTGGATGTTACAATAGATGACACACAGTGGACCAGAATAACCACACACATATATACAGTTTCCAGAAATGCCAGGTTTAAATTAATAAACATATATGTTTATCAAAGAGCTTACTTAACCCCCTATATGATATCAAAGATTTATGGTGTAGAAAATGCCAGCTGCCCCCGATGTGCAGAACTAGCAGCAGGGTTGCTGCACATGCTCTGGAGTTGCCCACTAATCGGGGACTACTGGATGGGGATATTTGAAGCACTCTCCACTTGCACGGGCAGAACATTATCCCGATCAGCCATGGTGGTGGTTTTGGGAGATTTCCCTCGCCCCAGCAAGCATAAAATCACAAACAGATTCATAGACCTGGCTTTGATACTTGCAAGGAGAGAAATAACTTCACACTGGAAAGATCCGAAGGGACCACAGATAAATCGTTGGAGCAATGCATTAATCAAGTGGGCGGAAACTGAAGGGACAGTATTACTAAGGGAAACACTCAGGGGCCTAGGAACTAGAGACAATGCTCAGCACTGGAACATGATACTGGACAATTTTAGAACACCTGACACTTCTAACTCTGATGCAGATTTACCAGAATCAGATCATGTATAGTTGATCAAGACATTCCTGTTGAAGATCGTACAAGAGACCAAATAAGTGATTCATTTGTGAACCGAACAAATACCTCTGTATAATTGATGGGAAGTGCGAAAGGGGAGAGGGAGGGGGAGGGGGAGTTACAAAAAGATGGGAAGTTATTTTGTTTTTGTATGCGTTTCATGCAATTATAAAGCAATAAAAGAGATCTTAAAAAATAAAAAAAACACTGGTCGTTGCTGAAGAGGGGGGAAACACCTAGAGGAGAGAACCTAAATAGCCCTTGGTCAGCTACACAGCTAAGCACCTATCAGAGGAGGGCTCTGACATCACCTGCTGGCACTGGCTACCCAGATGCTCCACGACCTTGGATTCCAAGATGGCAAAACCCAGGGACACTCTGGAGGAGCTCTGGGCAACACCCCTGTGGTCACTCCCCTTTCCTTTGTCTACTTTTGCACCAGAGCAGGGACTGGGAGTCCCTGAACCGGTGTACACTGGATTATGCAAGGAAGGGGCACTATCTGTGCCCTTCAAAGCATTTCCAGATGCTCTGGGAGGCTACCCCTCCCATGCCCGTTTCCAAAGGGAGAGGGTGTAACATCCCTTTCCCAAACCAATGCTATGTTCTGCCTTCCTGGACAAGAGCTGCTTGAGCAACAGGAGGGCAGAAACCTGTCTGTGAGGTGGCAGCAGCTGGGGCTGCCTGGAAAACCTCAGAATGCTAATATGGCAGTACTGGGGGTCGACTGTGGAGTCCCCAGAGTGCCTGGAATTATACAACCAATGTTGGAATCAGCATTGGGCTATCATTCCAAGATGTTAGACACCTTACATGGCCATATCCGGAGTTAGCATTTTGAAGCTGGACATAGGTATCAACCTATGTCCAGTGCACACATAAAATGGGGTCCTCGCACTCACGAAGTCTGGGAAAATGGCGTGGGTTCACTGCTGCTAGTGCAGGGGTGCCCTCACACACACCAGTACTTTGCACCCAGCCTTCAGGGTAGGAATGTCTGGTATATGGGTGACTTATAAGTGACCTGGTGCAGTGTAAATTACTGTGAAATGGTGCATTCACCTTTTTACACAGGTTGCAATGGCAGTCCTGTAGAAGCCTTTGCATGGGCTCCCTATGGGTGGCAAAAGTAATGCTGCAGCCCATAGGGATCCCCTGGAATCCTAATGCCCTGGGTACCTATGTACCATATACTAGGGCCTTATAAGGAGTGACCAGTATGCCAATGTGGAATGAAATACTGGGTTACCAGTATGCAGTGACAAAAATGAGAGGAGAGAGAGCATGAGCACTGGGTTCCTGGTTAGCAGGATCCCAGTGGCACAGTCAAACACACTGACATCAGGCACACATTGGGGGTAACATGCCAAAAAGAGGGTACTTTCCTACACAACCCTCTCTCCCCCAAACAAGGGACCATAAGGCTAACCTTGCCCAGATGAGTCTTCATTGTCTAAGTGGAAATATCTGGAGAGTCCATCTGCATTGGAGTGGTTACTCCCAGGTCTATGTTCTACTGTAAAGTTCATCCCCTGGTGGGAAATGGACCACCTCAACAATTTAGGGTTTTCACCTTTCATTTGTTTGAACCATAAGAGAGATTTGTGGTCTGTCTGAACTATAAAGTGAGTCCCAAATAGGTATGGTCTTAGCTTCTTCAGGGCTCAGACCACAGCAAAGGCCTCCCTCTCCATGGCTGACCAGCGCTTTTCTCTAGGGGTCAACCTTCTTCTAATAAAAGCAACAGGTTGATCCTGGCTCTCTGAACTGAGTTGAGATATCATTGCCCCAACCCCTACCTCTGAAGCATCTGTCTGGATAATACACTTATTTGAATAGTTTGGGCATTTTAGGACAGGTGCAGTACACATAGACTGCTTAAGCTCCTCAAAAGCTTTCTGACAGCTAGCTGTCCACAATACCTTCTTAGGCATTTACTTAGAAGTGAGGTCATTGAGAGGGCTAACAATGGAGCCGTAATTCTTAATAAACCTCTTGTAGTACCCAGTGAGACCAAGAAAGTCTCTGACCTGGGTCTGTGTAGTAGGGGGAGGCCAGTCTAAAATAGTCTGGACCTTCCCCTGTAGTGGTTAAGTCTGCTCCCCACCAACTAGGTGGTCCAGATAAACCACCTTTCCCTGCCCTATCTGGCAATTTGAAGACTTGATAGAGAGGCCTGCCTTTTGCAGGGCCTCCAAAACTTTCCATAGGTGGACCAGGTAGTCATCCCAGGTGGAGCTGAATACAACAATATCATCAAGCTATGCTGCACTGAAAGCTTCCAGACCTTGGAAGACTGTGTTCACCAGCCTCTGGAAAGTCGCAGGTGCATTCTTCAAACCAAAGGGCATAACAGTAAACTGATAATGCCCTCCGATGGTAGAGAAAGCAGTTTTTGGTTTAGCCACTTCTGATAGCTTGATCTGCCAATACTTTTCAGTCAAGTCAAAAGTGCTGAGAGACTTGGCAGATGCCAGTGTATCTATAAGCTAATCTGCCCTGGGTATACGGTGCGCATCAGTCTTTGTGACTGTATTGAGCCCTCTATAATCAATACAAAATCACATTTTCCCATTCTGAGAATGAGGCTTGGGTACTAGCACCACTGGGCTGGCCCAGGGGCTATCTGAGTGCTCAATCACTCCAAAGTCCAACATCTTCTGAACTTCAGACTTAATGCAGTCCCTGACATGGTCAGGCTGTCTATAAATATTGCTTTTGACAGGTAAACTGTCTCCAGTATCTATGGTGTGTTCACTCCAGTTGGTCTGACCAGGTGTCAGAGAGAAAAGTTAAGAAAATTGGCCTAGGAGGTTCCTACAATCCTCCTTCTGTTCTTCAGAAAGGCAATCTGCAAGAACAACCCCTTCCACTGAACCATCAGCTGCGGTTTTGGAGAAGAGATCAGGGGGAGGGTCACTCTCTTCTTCCTGTCACTCATCAGTGGCCATGAGTAGGGTTAAGTCATCCCTATCATAGAAGGGTTTCAGTTGGTTCACATGAAGTACTCTTAGAGGACTTCTGGGGGTGCCTAGGTTCACTAAATAAGTGGCCTAACCCTTTTCTTTTTCTCCACTATCAGATGTGGACCACTACATTTGTCCTGGAATGCTCTGGGTGACACAGTCTCCAGTGCCTACACCTTCTGTCCTGCGTGGTACTCAGATAGGACAGCCTTCTGGTCATGCCTTTGTTTTTGCAACTCTTGGCTTGGCTGAAGGTTTTTGGTGGCCTTTTTCATGTACCCGGCTATTCTAGATCTTAGCCCAAGTACATAATCCACAATATTCTGTTTGGGGGGCTTTAAGGCTCCCACCCCTCCTTCACAAGTGCTAGTGGACTGCTGACAGGGTGACCAAAAAGGAGTTCAAATGGGCTGCAGCCCACTCCCTTCTGGGGTACCTCCCTGTAGGCAAAAACGAGACATGGTATTAAGCGATCCCATCTTCTGAGCTCTTCAGGTAGTCCCATTATCATACCTTTGAGAGTTTTATTAAATCTCTCAGCCAACCAATTTGTCTGGGGATGGTAAGGTGTGGTGAACTTGTAGGTTACCCCAAACACTTTCCAAATTGCTTTAAGGTATACGGATATGAAATTACTACCTCTGTCTGACACCACCTATTTTGGGAAGCCCACCCTGGAAAAGATTTCCAGGAGGGCCTTTGCCACTGCAGGAACTGTAGTGGTCCTCAGAAGAATTGCTTCTGGATATCTAGTGACATGGTCCACTATCACCAAGATAAACCTATTGCCAGAAGCAGTAGGAGGGTCAAGGGGGCCAACTATGTCAACCCCAACCCTTTCAAAGGGCACCACAACCTCAGGCAATGGGATCAAGGGGGCCTTTCGGGTGCCACCGGTCTTACCACTGGCTTGGCAAGTGACACAAGAGCGACAGAACTCTTTTGAGTTTTCTGAATATGAGGCTAGTGAAAGTGAGGGACTAGTCTGTCCCAGGCCTTGCTTTGCCCCAAATGTCCATCAAGGGGAATGTCATGTGCTAATGTCAGAAGAAACTCCCTATACTGCAAGGGAATGACCAGTCTCCTGGTAGCACCAGGTTTTGGGTCCCTTGCCTCTGTATTAAGGAGATTGTTTTCCCAGTCTACTCTTTGAGAGTCACTGACATCCCCTGCTTCCTGTTTGACAGCTTGCTGTCTGAAACCCTCTAGTGTGGGACAGGTCTGCTGTGCCACACTCATCTCCTCCCTGGCAGCCCCCCCCCCCCTGCACCCAAAAGCTCAGCTGTGTCAGCCTGTAGCTCCTCTGCTATAGGCTGTGCACTGGGAGTAGACTCATCCCTATCAAAAGGGGAATCTTCAGTGAAGGGAGGGATAGCGGATAAGGGTTTACCCTTTCTACCCCAAGTTTTTAGGAGCACTTGGTCCATTCTTTCAGGATGCAAGTTTCCCTGTTTTCTTTGCTTCTTGGCCTGAGCCCATGTCAAAGTAAAGATGTGCCCAGGAATGCCCAGCATTGCTGCATGAGCTTCCAATTCCACTTCAGCCCAAACTGTAGCCTCCAAATCATTGCCCAGTAGACATTCTACAGGTAGGTTAGTGGATACCACAACTTTCATTGGACCAGTAACTGTCCCCCAGTTGAGATTCACAACAGCCATGGAGTGGCTAACAGTGTTTTTGTGGGCATCAGTCACTTGGTACTGATGACCAAGTAGTTGTTGCTCAGGGGCTACCAGTTTTGCAATCACAATTGCAACACTGGCACCTGTGTCCCTGTAGGCCTCAACCTAAACACCATTTATTAGGAGTTGTTGCTTGTACTTATCAATGTTAAGGGGACAAGCAACAAGGGTGGCAAGGTCAATGCCACCATCTGTGACTAAAACAGCCTTATTGGTTTCCCTAACTAAACCAACCCCCACTACATTACCCAGAGTGAGCCATGTAACACCCTTGGGCTGGTTATTTGTAGTATTTGTCCCACCACCACTGCTATTACTAGGGGCACTAGTGGAAGCAGTGGGGGTTGTGGTAGTGGGAGGTTTGGTGTTCCCCCTGGGACAAGTGGGATCACTTGCCCACTGGCCTTTGTTCTTACACAGGTAACACCAATGATTTCTATTCTGTTGGTTTGAAGGGGATTTAGACCAACCCCTAGAGGATTTTTGTGGGCCTAATGAAGACTCTTGATTTTTATCTTTGTTCCCACCTTTGTCATGTGACTTACCATCCTTCTTCTTGTCTCTGTCACCCCCTGTATGAGCTTTTCTACTCACCCTTGTTCTGACCCATTTGTCTGCCTTCTTTCCCAATTCTTGGGGCGAGATCAGATCTGAGTCTACCAAGTACTGGTGCAACATATCAGACACACAATTATTCAGAATATGCCCTCTCAGAATTAGATTATAAAGACTCTCATAGTCAGACACTTTGCTGCCATGTAACCAACCTTCCGAACCCTTCACAGAACAGTTCACAAAGTATATCCAATGTTGTGAAGACTCCTTTCTGGTCTCTCTGAACTTTATTCTACATTATTCAGTGGTTAAGCCACATCCATCCAAGAGTGCTGTCTTTAGAATACCATAATTGTCTGAATCCTCTTCCCTGACAGTGAGAAGTCTATCCCTCCCCTTGCCAGAAAAGGACAACCACAGAATAGCAGCCCACTGCCCCTGAGGGACCCTCTGTACTTTACAGGCCCTCTCATGTGCAGCAAACCGCTTATAGGTGTCATCCACCTCCTTGTAAAGGGAACAATTTTGTGTGGATTTCTGGAATCAAAAGTATTCTCCCTAACACCATAATTCCTGAAAGTGCTGCTGCTGCCACCATGGGGAACTAACCCCAACCCCTGCCTCTCTCTCTCCACAGCCAAGGACTCCCTATCTAGATCTGACTGTTGTTGCTGCAGCCTCAGCCTGGCCTCCTCCAGTCTCAGTTTCCTGAGCTCCCTATCTATGGAGTCATCACCTGGAGTTGAACCATGGGATCCCTCAGAAACGGAGGTGACATGAGAGTGGGCAGAGGTAGATCTTTCCCTAGCCTTAGTAACCCTAGTAACCTGACCTCTAGGTGTGAAGGGAGCCCTCCCAGAGTGACTACCCCTTCCACTGCCAGCTACACTAGATGGTTTGCTAGGGGGAAGATCTTTTGAGGAGCCCTCTCCTGAATCTTCAGGATGATCCCCTGATTCTAAAGGGGTAGAATCTCCCTCCTCCTCCTGGTTACCAGTCTGTTCCTGGTCATCCTGAAGAAGGAAACACAAAAGAAAATTCTTATTAGGGTTCTTCCCTACATCTAAGGTCCTTTCTGAGCAAAGCCCCTTGAGCTATTTGAAGGTCATGCCCTCATAGGGAGTACCCATGACCTCAGAGCTAGGCCCAGCAGTAGATATAGTGTAGTGAGTGTTTAGAATAGACTAAGTAAAAAGAAAAGACCTACTCTACCTAACTCCTAGTCACTTAGAAAGGAAAGTAAGAGACTAGATCCTGTACTAGGTATAAGTATGTATAGCTCTAGGTACAGAGTACACTTTCCTGTGGAAAGCACTGGTGACAGAGTGATAAGGCAATTGCAAGTACTTATCTCACTGCTGCAGCATCAATGTAGGCGGCTGGCCTGGTTTGTGTGGGTACCAAAGGTACGTACACCTTATATCAGGTCCAGTTATCCCTTATTAGTGAAATGTAGTCAGTGTCGGGGTGTTGTGGGCGAGCAGCCAAGGCCTAACTAGGAGTCATGCAAAGCTCATGCAATACCACTGTAGTCACACAGTACTTACACACATGAAAGAAAATACTCAGTGTTACAAAAATAAAGGTACTTTATTTTGGTGACACAAATGCCAAAAATACCTTAGAGACTATACTCCCTTAGGAGGTAATAATATACACAGTATCTACTCTAGAATGGAGAATTAGCTGTAAAAAAATAGTTAGAAATCAGTGCAAATAGTTAAAATCACAATAGTTAGAAAAGGGCCTAGGGGGAACACAAACCATATACTAAATTAGTGGAATGCGAAAGTCAGTTTCCCACCTAGGCAAGTGTAGCGTGTAGAGGGGCACTGGGAGTGTAAGAAAACACCAAAGGTAAGTAATAGAACCCACTCCAGAGCCCAGAAAAGCAGGAGTAAATCACAGTAAGTTTCCTGGAACACACAAGAACACGTGATAGAAGATTATACAAGAACCAGAAGAGACTGCAAGACACCAATGATGGATTCCTGGACCTGAAGACCTGTGGAAGAAGGGGACCAAGTCCAAGAAGCACTGAAGAGTCCATTGGAGAAAAGGAGCCCCTGCTAACCCGGATAAAGGTGCAAAAGAAGACCCACGGTGAAGAAGAACAGTCAGTACTGCACTCAAGAAGGCGGATGCAGGTTCCTGGTAGGTGCATATGATGTCCCACGCTGGATGTTTAGTTGCAGTCTGGTTTGCATCGCTGGATTTTGCCAACAAGCCTTGGCACATGCAAAGCACATGCTTAGCGGAAAATATCACTGCCTGGGACCAGGAGGGACCTAATGGCTTCTACCCAGGAGGGGGAGACAGAGGAGGCTCTTAGCAACTCAGAGAGCCCTCAGAAAGCCAGGCAGCGCACACAGGAGTCCCACAGCACGGGGACAAAGAAGGTGCAAAAGAAGGCCCACCCATCACTACACAAAGGGATCCCACGCCGCTGGAGAACCACTCAGAAAGCTGTGCGTCGCAGGATAGAGTGCTGGGTGCCAGTGTTGCACGTTGCACAAAGAAATTTGTGGGAGGATGCCAACAAGCCTTGGCAACTGCAAAACATGCGGTGCACAGGGGTACTGTCTTGCATGGGGAGGCAAGCTCTTACCTCCACCTAAGTTGGACAGCTGGACCTTAGGACCATCAGGACCACTTCAGTCCACCACCCATGTTGCTGCATCCACGCACTTTTTCGGGAAAGAGGACCTACGCCACCGGTTGTTACTGCAGAGGGGTGACTGCAGAAGCAGGAAAGTGACTCCTTCATGTCAAGGTAGATTCCTTCATTGTTCTGGTACAGGCTAAAGACAGGCAGCCCTCGGAGGATGCACAACCTGGAAACAGTTGCAGTTGCTGGCAGGAGCTGAAGATACAATGTTGCAGAAGTTGTATGTGCTTCTTTGTTGCAGTTTGTAGAGTTCCTGGAGGGTCCAGATGCAGTTTCATCAGTACAAGGTGAAGTAGAGGACGCAGAGGATTCCTGCTGGAGTCTTGCAATCCGAATCTGAGGAAACACCCATAGTAGAGACCCTAAATAGCCCTGAAATGGGGATTGGTCAGCTACACAGGTAAGCACCTATCGGGAGGGCTCTGATGTCACCTGCTGGCACTGGCCACTCAGACGCTCCCAGAGTGCCCCACCACCTTGGAATCCAAGATGAAAAACCCCAGGACACTCTGGAGGAGCTCTGGGCTCCACCCCTGGGGTGGTGATGGACAGGGGAGTGGTCACTCCCCTTTCCTTTGTCTAGTTTTGCACCAGAGCAGGGACTGGTGGTCACTGAACCAGTCTAGACTGGATTATGCAACGAGGACACCATCTGTGCCCTTCAAAGCATTTCCAGAGGCTCTGGCAGGGTAGCCCTCCCATGCCTGTAACACCTATTTTCAAAGGGAGAGGGTGTAACACCCCTCTCCCAAAGGAAATGCTTTGTTCTGCCTTCCTGGGCTCGAGCTGCTTGAGCAACAGGAGGGAAGAAACCTGTCTGTGAGGTGGCAGCAGCTGGGGCTGCCTGGAAAACCTCAGAAGGCTGATAGGGCAGTACTGGGGGTCCACTGTGGAATCCCCAGAGTGCATGGAATTATACAACCAATGTCAGAATCAGCATTGGGGTATCATTCTAAGATGTTAGACACCTTACATGGCCATATTCGGAGTTACCATTGTGAAGCTGGACATAGGTATTGACCTATGTCCAGTGCACGCATAAAATGGCATCCCCGCACTCATGAAGTCTGGGAAAATGGTCCTGGATGACGTGGGGGCACCTCTGCTGGTTCAGGGGGGCCCTCACACATAGGTACTTTGCACCCAGCCATCAGGGTAGGAAGGCCAGGTATATGGGTGACTCATAAGTGACCTGGGGCAGTGTAAATGACTGTGAAATGGTGCATGCACCATTTCACACAGGCTGCAATGGCAGTCCTGTCGCAGCCTTTGCATGGGCTCCCTATGGGTGGCAAAAGTAATTCTGCAGCTCATAGAAATCCCCTGGAACCCCAGTGCCCTGGGTACCTAAGTACCATGTACTAGGGACTTATAAGGGGTGACCAGTATGCCAATTTGGGATGCAATACTGGGTTTTGTCAAGTGACAAAATTGAGAGGAGAGAGAGCATAAGCACTGGGTTCCTGGTTAGCAGGATCCCAGTGACACAGTCAAACACACTGACATCAGGCAGAAGTTGGGGGTAACATGCCAAAAAGAGGGTACTTTCCAATAAGTAGGACTAAAATAAAATAATAAATAGATACATAAATACATAGTAAGGGAATATATGAGTAAGGAATATAATAATGGATATAATATTTTGAGATTTAAAGTTGTGTTATATGAACACAGAATTTCAAGATTAGCAATATTTGAGTTAACTTATGTGTGTACTTTTCTAACATTATTTTATCTTTCCACAATTTTCAATAGCAAAATTATTGCTGATACAGTAGTTAAGATAAGGTGCTTATTGTGATAGCTAAAATGAAAGCAGGGATTCATAAGTATATAAACTAACAATTTATCTAGGAACTATGCAGTGACCTATGAACATGTTAAGCACAGCATAATATACACATATATATGTATACATACACTTGCATCATATAAATACTTGTATATACATATATGCATATATATATTCATATATATATATACATATATATATATATATATATATGTACACACACACCTATATATACACATTTAACTGTGAGTAAATATACATTTGTTAGACAGGCTTAAAGAGTGTGCACATATTTTATTATTATGAAATATTAATTATACATATTTCTTAAAGAATTACTCATATCTAGATATATTCACATAATCAGATTGTAAATCTTTACCAACACAGCCATATACAGTCCATTGCTGTTTGGATATGGTGGTTATGAAGGAAAGAGTCAGCTCTTGAGTAGTCTTCTGAAGACAAGATAGTTATCTGTGGATCTTATATTTGGGGGTAATGAATTCCATAGTTTGTCCGCTTGAACAGAGAAGGATGTACCTTTTTCCTGTATGGTGGTGTGTTACGGTGGGGTGTTAATCTTGAACTGAGGTTTCTCTTTTGAAAATATTTGGTCATTTTTATTCATGATGAGAAGTGTTCCTGTTCCATGTAGTGCTGTAGATCCACACACCCTGCACACTCCCGCCATCCAGTGCCAGATGGCTAATGCAGATGAGGGATGAGAATTCTAAACTGTTGAGGTGGTTGATCTCCCTACAGGGAATGGACTTTACAGTGGAACACCTCCCTGGAACAGAATACACCCATGCTGATGGTCTTTCCAGGTTCTTCTGCCTTAGTGATGAGAACTCCCAAGAGGCTGGGTAGTTCTCCACACTTTTAGCTGGGAGGGACATGTCTATTTGGATTCTTAACTCCTGTTTTTATCCTGTGCTGAATTTCATTTTTGCTGACATTAGGACTCTGGGCACTTTATCACTGCTGACCAGTGCTAAAGTGCATGTGCTCCCTGTCTAAAATGTATTGGTGATTGGTTTATCCATGCTTGGCTTATTTGATTTCCTAGTAAGTTACTAGTAGAGTGCACCCTGTGTGCCCAGGACCTGTAAATCAAATGCTACGTGTAGGCCTGCATCACCCATTTTGCCACTCACATGAGTAGCCCTGTAAACATGTCTTAGACCTGCAACTGCAGTGTGTGTGTGTGTGGACAGTTTTAAATTGTAACTTCGACCTTGCAAATGCACCCACTTGGCAGGCCCAAACCTACCCTTTTACTACATGTAAGTCACTCCTAAGGTAGACCCAAGGCAGACCCATGTGCAGGGTGCAGTGTATTTAAAAGGTAGGACAAGAACTGGTGTGTTTTAAATGTCCTGATAGCGACATGCTGCTAAATTTGTTTTTCATTATTGCAAGAACTATCTCCCCTATGGAGTAATATCTGGATTGCCTTGAAATATCTTGTAAGTGTAATTTCCCATTGGGAGCAGATAGATATTTGGAGTTTGGGGTCTCTGAACTCACAATTTAAAAATACATTGTTTGGTGAAGTTAGTTTTAAAATTGTAAGTTTGAAAATGCCATTTTTACAAAGTGGAGTATATAGACAATGAGGCAGGTACCCTCTAACCCTTTCGATCAGGGTAGTAAATGAAAGTAAATTAATGGTCAGAGCAAGGGGGAAGTACACCTAGACTTCCACGGTAATCTAATAAACAAATAATTATAAATATACAATCTATGTAGCATCAATAGTGATTTGGTGCTTTTGTTATGTTTCTTCATTACATTTTATCACAGGAAAAAGGTTATACTTGTGTTGGTAGGTGCTCCTAATTTGAAAAACACAGTGAAGGTGAATATTGTGCAGAGAAGTGAAGGTGATATATACAATATGTACAGAAGGTGGTTTAAGAACAATATGGACTTCCAACGGCTCCGTCAATCCAGGAAGCCCTGAAGTCACATAAAATTGCTTTACAGTTTTTAATTTACTTTCAAAATCATGTTGACGTTTCAACCCCAAATGTAGATATGAATCAATGGTGGGTCATCATCAGGACTGGGAATAAAGTCTGGTTGGTAACACCTAGGGATAGTGTGAATATCCAAATTAATAAAGGCCTTTTTAATCGGTGTCAGTGATTTATTTGATGGGTGGGGCATAAGCACCCACCTAGGAAATCCAGTATTTAATTAGGGTCTTCTGTTCAGAGGCATCTTCCTAATGGGAAAATGACATGCACTAAGTACTCCATTTCGCAATGTGTAGTAGGAGGTATAGTCATAGGGTTGTCAATGACTACTTACATGTTAAGTAGTTCGATATGGACCGAAGACGTAGTGAAATTCGGTCTGGGGGTGTCAATCCAATTAATGCAGTATTCTGTATGATGTATTCAAAGGAGTTGAATCACTGGTAGCCATGCAATAATGTGGGTTGAGGTTCACGGTATCTATAAAATAATTAGTGAATATAGTTGTAAATGCAGGCCTAAGTATGGAAGTGTGGAGTGGAGCAGCTTAATAAAAGTAAGCACTTACTAGTGAATTATATTTCAGGAAGTCCACTCATGTAGCCAGGATAATTAATATGGCACCGCACGTTGACTCATGTAGCGGGGTTTCATTTAATGGAAGCCACACGTATGTCCGACGTGTCGGCTTATAACGAAACTGTCAACCATGTTGAAATGACCAAGGGCACCTCTCATTGGTCCACCAAGGAACCAATCAGGAGTGAGAAATGCATGTAGTGTGCCGGCAGCAGAGCAAGCGAAGCTGTCGGCGCAGGAAAAAGAAAGGGAATGGCAAGGGTTCCCTTTCTGGTCCACCGGAGTCGCGCATCTGAAATTGGGCTTATTCCAATGTTGTGTGCAGGAACTAGATGGAAACCAGAAAGGGAATAACATAAGGTCCCTTTCTGGTCCGCCGAAAAGGCGCGTCTGTAAATCGCGCTAATCCATAAGAGTTGTGCGGGAATAGAACCCGGTTATGTATTGAAAGGGTGAGCAGAGTGTCAGGAAATCGCGCTATTTCAATGAGAGGTGTATGGGAGTAAAGCCCGAATATGTATTTAAACAAGGGGGGAGTCCCTGGTGGAGATCAGTCTGTAAGCTACATGTATGACTGCCAATAGCCTATACTGTCTGGTTCCGTCTCCAGAGGAGGGATGTGAACAGTTAAGAATTAATAAAAGGAGTGTTGACTTATACGTAGCGTACAGAGGCATGAAAATGGAGCTGATGTACGTGGGCGTGATAGCTATTGTTAAGGCCCATCTGACTGTAGTCCGTATAGGGGCGAATATTCTGCAAGAGACGCAATGTCACAAATAGACCTTATAAGTATATTGCATGTCTGGGATATAAGTCTATGTGTCCAATGGACATGTCAATAAAGGTGACAAAGGTCCTTCATGCTGTGTTCGTGGATGTGGAGGCCAAATCTGTAGGAGGCTAAAGGCCAAGAGCAGGAAGGATAATTATTCGTGATAATAGTATCCGATGGAGGAGTGACGCCAATCTTCTATGGTGTTTAATCCCTCTTTAATAGTGCCACATTTTTCTATCCAAAATAATTCCCGCTTTGTTAAGATATATTCTTTGTCACCTCCCCTTGGTCCCAAGGAGATCTGTTCCACTATTTGCCATTTTATATCATCGCATTTGTGTTGTAGCGTTTCGTAGTGTTCCACTAGTGGTGCACCCATTGTTTTGCATTTTATCCTGCTTTTGTGTTGCAGGATTCTGCATTTAGCCTTCTGTGTAGTTTGTCTGATGTATAATAGCCGCAGGAGCACCAAATTGCATAGATTACATCCTGTGTGTTGCAATTGGTAAATGTGGGTAGGGTAAATGTGTAGTCTTTGTGGCAAAATTCTGTAGTGTTAAAGCTCATCTTGCATGCCGCACAATTGCTACAATTATAGTGGCCCACTACAGCAGGTAAATCCCATAGTGTGTTAATCTTTCTTTTGGGCATTTGTGGTAGTAGTGCACAAGTGAGGGTATCTTTCAGGTTTCTCCCTTTCTTGAATGAAAATAGAGGTGCATCTTGTGTGTGGGGATGTTCTTTAATTAGTGCTCAATGATGTAAAATGATTTTCTTGATGTCATTGCTGGCCGGGCTGTATGTGGTAACACATACTAGTCTGTTGCAATCTTGTTTCAATTGTTTGGGTTCTAAAAGCGCTTCCCTGTGATTGTACCAAGCTCGTTTCCTTGCTCTTTTCACAAGTCTTTTTGGGTAGCCTCTTTCCACTAATCTTTTGATGAGGATGTCGGATTCTCTGAAGTAGTCTGATCTCTTTGTGCAGTTTCTTCGATCACTAAGGAACTGGCCAAACGGGAGATTGTCTCTCAGGCTTCTCGGGTGGTGGCTAGAGTAGTGTAGCAGTGTGTTTCTCTTTGTAGGTTTTTGATTTAATGTGACAAAGAGTTTGTCTCTTTCTACCCCTATTTTAAGATCTAGAAAGGGAATGCTTTCTCTGTTGGACTCAATAGTAAACTGGATATCTTTAGATTTGCCATTCAGCCACATGTGGACATCCTGTAGTTGGATTATGGATCCACACCAAATGAACAATACATCATCAAAGTATGTCGACCATTTTTATATGTGGCGTAGGAAAGGATTTGTTTGGTTGAAAATGTTTTGGGTCTCATATTCTGCCATATAAAGATTAACCAAGTTTGGTGCAAAGGCAGCTCCCATGGCCACTCCCTTAGTCTGATAGTAAAAGTTGTTATTAAACAAAAAATAATTTTGCCCATAGCTATTTCCATCATGGAGATGAGGAACCAAGTCGGTACTTGTACTGGTTGTGTACGGGAGTCAAGTACTTTGATTAGTGCTCCTAGGGCTTGTTGTTGGGGAATGTTGGTATACAGGGATTGCATGTCCATTGTGACCAATATATCAATATTGGGGGGGAAATCTAGACCTTCATATAGCATGATAACGTGCATACTATCTCTAATTTATGCTTTTGTTAAGGGCACAAATGGTTTGTTGAAAAAAATCTAGGTCTTGACACAGTGGGCCTCATTCCGAGGCCGGCGGGCGGCAGTTGCCGCCCGCCTGGCGGGAACCGCCATATGGCCGCTCCGCAGCCGAAAGACCGCGGAGGCCATTCTGGCTTTCCCGCTGGGCTGGCGGGCGACCGCCAGAAGGCCGCCCGCCAGCCCAGTGGGAAACCCCTTCCCACGAGGAAGCCGGCTCCGAATGGAGCCGGCGGAGTGGGAAGGTGCGATGGGTGCAGTTGCATCCGTCGCGAATTTCAGTGTCTGCTAAGCAGACACTGAAATTCTTTGTGGGGCCCTCTTACGGGGGCCCCACGACACCCCATACCGCCATCCTGTTCCTGGCGGGCGAACCGCCAGGAACAGGATGGCGGTATGGGGTGTCGGAATCCCGTTGGCGGCGCAGCAAGCTGCGCCGCCATGGAGGATTCCTGAGGGCAGCGGAAAACCGGCGGGAGACCGCCGGTTTTCCCTTTCTGACCGCGGCCAAACCGCCGCGGTCAGAATGCCCTTGAGAGCACCGCCAGCCTGTTGGCGGTGCTCTCGTGGTCGTTGACCCTGGCGGTCAATGACCGCCAGGGTCAGAATGACCCCCTGTGTGTCTTACAGAATATTCGCCCCTATACGGACTACAGTCAGATGGGCCTTATCAATAGCTATCACGCCCACGTACATCAAATCATCAAATCAAATCATAAACATGTATAAAGCGCACTACTCACCCGTGCGGGTCTCAAGGCGCTAGGGAGAAGGGGTTACTGCTGCTCGAAGAGCCAGGTCTTGAGTCGTCTCCGGAATGCGGAGTGGTCCTGGGTGGTTCTGAGGTTGGTGGGGAGGGAGTTCCATGTCTTGGCCGCCAGGTAGGAGAAGGATCTCCCACCCGCCGTGGTGCGGCGGATGCGGGGGACGGCAGCGAGAGCGAGGTTGCCAGAGCGGAGATGACGGGTGGGTGTGTGGAAACTGAGGCGGCGGTTGAGGTATTCGGGTCCCTTGTTGTGGAGGGCTTTGTGTGCGTGGGTGAGGAGACGGAAGGTGATCCTTTTGTTGACGGGAAGCCAGTGCAGGTGTCTCAGGTGGGTGGAGATGTGGCTGTTGCAGGGTATGTCGAGGATGAGGCGGGCGGAGGCGTTTTGAATTCGCTGCAGACGTTTCTGGAGTTTAGCGGTGGTTCCTGCGTATAAGGTGTTACCGTAGTCCAGTCGGGCTCGTGACGAGGGCGTGGGTCACGGTCTTTCTGGTGTCGGCGGGGATCCAACGGCAGATCTTTCGGTTAAAGGTGGCGGGGAGTAAGGAAGAAAGATAGGAAGATAGAGGAGGGGGGGTTACAGAGGTGGAGGGGAGTGAGGAAGGTCAGAGAGAAGAGTCAGGAGTAGAAGAACCGAAGAGAGAAGAGCCAAGAAGAAGGTAAAGAAGAAGAGGAGCCAGGGGCAGAAGAACCGAAGAGAGAAGAGCCAAGAAAGAGGTAAAGAAGAAGAGGAGCCAGGAGCAGAAGAACCGAAGAGAGAAGAGCCAAGAAGGAGGTAAAGAAGAAGAGGAGCCAGGAGTCGGGAGCAGAAGAGCAGAAGAGAGAAGAGCCAAGAAGAAAGGTAAAGAAGAAGAGGAGCGGAGAGTCAAGGAAGGGGAGTCAGGCAGAAGAGGAGAGACCTGAGAAGCAGAGGATACGAAGAACACAGATGAAGAACACAGATGAAGAAAGAAGAAAGCACACGCAGGTCGCGGTGCAGAAGAGAAGGAAGCAACACAGATGAAATACATAGAAGAAGAACACAGAAGAAGAGCACAGATGAAGACTACAGATGAAGAACACAGAAGAAGGACAAAGAAGAAGAGAGAACACGCAGGACGGGGTGCAGGGAAGAAAGAAGAGCACAGAAGAACACAGATGAAGAGAGAAGAAAGAACACGCAGGACGGGGTGCAGGAAAGAAAGAAGAACACAGATGAAGAATACAGATGGAGAGCACAGAGGAAGATCAAAGATGAAGAAAGGAGCAGGAGAAGAGGTGAGTAGCGCGAGGCAGGGCGAGGGGCTGGGTGGGGGAGTACTTACTGTACTTTCGCAGGACTTGCTTGGAGGTTTCAGGAGCCTCGCTGGTGGAGCTGCAGCGGCAGGGGGAGCGACCTACCCCAGCTCCATTTTCATGCCTCTGTACGCTACATATAACTCAACACTCTTGTTATTAATTCTTAACTGTTCACATCCCTCATCTGGAGACGGAACCAGACAGTATAGGCTATTGGCAGTCATTCATGTAGCTTACAGACTGATCACCACCAGGTGCTCCCTCCTTGTTTAAATACATATTCGGGCTTTATTCCCACACACCTCACATTGAAATAGCACAATTTTCAGAAACGCTGCTCACCCTTTCAATACATAACCAGGTTCTATTCCCCACAACTCTTATGGATTAGCGCGATTTACAGACACGCCTTTTTGGCGGACCAGAAAGGGACCTTATATTATTCCCTTTCTGGTTTCCATCTAGTTCCTGCACACAACATTGGAATAAGCGTGATTTCAGACACGTGACTCCGGCGGACCAGAAAGGGAACCCTTGCCATTCCCTTTCTTTTTCCTGCGCCGACAGCTTCGCTTGCTCTGCTGCCGGCGCACTACATGGATTTCTCACTCCTGATTGGCTCCTTGGTGGACCAATGACAGGTGCCCTTGGTCTCTCGAACATGGTTGACCTTTTCCTTATAAGCCGACACGTCGGACATACATGTGGCTTCCATTAAATGAAACCTCGGCTACACGAGTCAACGTGCAGTGCCATATTAATTATCCTGGCTACATGAGTGGACTTCCTGAAATATAATTCACTAGTGTAGTGTAGCTATTTTTAATGTAGCTTTTTGTGCATTTGCTTAAAGTATTAGGCCTCTGTGCACTTTGCCCTATATGCATTTTATTTAGCTTCGCACTGTTATTTTACAATAACCAGTTTCACGGTCTTGTTTTATTTTTTTCTATCACACTGTTTAGCTTACTTCAGCACTGAAGTTCTCAAACAATACATTCTTGCTCGCTCTGTGCTTCAGTCAAGGATACAGTCTGGTACATTGCGGATAGACGTGGTAGAAGTTTAGTCTTTAGGGTTCGTAGACAGTACACATTCTTACGTAGGGACGTTTCTTAGAACACCGGCGTGTTAGTTATAAAAACACTTTCTAGTCCTGGTACACGTAAGAGGGAGATTCCAACCAGGAACCCACAACTAGATGCTGACTGCCATGTTGCAGATGCTGATCCAGATCACAGGCTTTTGCCAGGTATGAGGGTTGATGTCCTCCCGGGGGAACCTGAAAGACAGGCTTAGAGCTTAACATGCTGTGCTCAAAATATAACTTAGAGAGAGAACGTAACCTAGTTGCACTATGATAGCATTATTCTTATGTTTCACTCTCCTTGTTACTATTTCAATCCTACTATGTTGTATGGTTCTGGTTATTGCGGCTCACGCCTTGTTATCTAAAGTGCAGTAGTTTTATTAAACCAATCTGTAAAACTCAAACTGCCTTTGTCATTTATATAGGAGACCGCACTGTGTATGAGAGAACTGGTTGTGACCTGAGTGACCACGACTTCCCTGGGAAGCACTAAGATGTCATGCGCTCGGCTGCCCAATTGTCTCTTCCCTTTGGGAAAGATAAGGCACTGCTAGTTAGCCGGAGCTTACCCCGGATTTGGGGTGACAAGGGTCCTTCGCCGTGGGTCAGACTTAGTCCCCCACACTGTGAACGATCTTGCCGCCCAAAAATCCAGTAGTCTCATTAGGATAATGAGAGCCTACGCGACAGTAGTAAGTGCTTACTTTTATTAAGCTGCTCCACTCCACACTTCCATACTTAGGCCTGCATTTACAACTATATTCATTAATTATTTTATAGATACCATGAGCCTCAACCCACATTATAGCATGGCTATCAGTGATTCAACTCCTTTGAATACATCATCCAGAATACTTAATTAATCGGATTGACACCTCCAGACCGAATTTCACTACGTCTTCGGTCCATATCAAACTACTTAATATGTAAGTAGTCATTGACAACCCTATGACAATACCTCCTACTACACATTGCGAAATAGAGTACTTAGTGCATGTCATTTTCCCATTAGGAAGATGCCTCTGAACAGAAGACCCTAATCCAATACTGGATTTCCTAGGTGAGTGCTTATGCCCCACCCATCAAATAAATCACTGACACCAATTAAAAAGGCCTTTATTAATTTGGATATTTACACTATCCCTAGGTGCTACCGACCAGACTTTATTCCCAGTCCTGATGATGACCCACCATTGATTCATATCTACATTTGGGGTTGAAACGTCAACATGATTTTGAATGTGGATTAAAAACTGTAAAGACATTTTATGTGACTTCAGGGCTTCCTGGACTGACGGAACCGATGGAAGTCCATATTGGTCTTAAACCACCTTTTGTACATATTGTATATATCACCTTTACTTCTCTGCACAATATTCACCTTCACTGTGTTTTTCAAATTAGGAGAACCTACCAACACAAGTATAATCTTTTTCCTGTGATAAAACGTAATGAAGAAACATAACAAAAGCAATAAATCACTATTGATGCTACATAGATTGTATATTTATAATTATTTATTTATTAGATTACCATGGAAGTCTAGGTGTACTTCCCCCTTGCTCTGACCATTAATTTACTTTCACTTTTACAAAGTGGGCATTTTCGCGCTAATTGTCACTTTAAAAAATGCATTTTTTAAACTTGCACATGGTTACCATTGACTTCTAGTTGATGGTAATAGCATTTCCTGAATGCCCATTTTGCATTTAGGCAATGCTTTGTGCATGTGCTTAGGAAATCGCAAACAGGAAATTCCTATTTGTGATTTCCTATTTGGAAATCGCAAAATGTCATTTCTAGTGGGTAGAAATCACATTTTGTGATTCCCTATTAGCCTTTGTACATCTGGAAAGGCAATTTAGCATTTCTTAACAGACCAAAATTGCGATTTGGTCCGTTAGGAAATGCTAAATACTTTCGTACCTTTGACCCTAGGGATAGCTGGCAGTTGGTCTTTGTGTATTGCTCCAAGAGAGGAAGACTAAGGGGCAATAGGTGGTGGCAGGATGGGCCATCTCTGAACTGTTAGGTGGAGGACCTGTCACCAACCACACTTGCACATCACAAAGCCTCTACCTGAGCACACTCACAAAGGGTTTCACACTAATATTTTGTGACTGTAAACAAGCTGGGGCCAGGGCAGGGAGGCAGGACGTTGAAAACACCTGTTGGGGTGGAAACTTCCAGAACCTCTCCTATTTCAAACTGGTATAAATAATGGACCCTCAGACCCAACTCCTAGGACATCTCTGGACCTGTAGAAGATTCAGAAGGACTGCTGTGCTGCTCTGCAGAAAGGATTGCTAGTCTGTTGCCCTGCTGACCTGCTGCTGGAGTAAAAGGAAATGGACCTGCATCTTGATGCCAGGACCACCAGAGTAACTCTGCAGGCTAGTTGACTGGCCTCCTGATCAGATCCTCAAAGACAGAAAAGGCTCCAATGACCTTGAACCCAGCACCTGGACTCTGTCTGCTGTGAGTCCTACCCCCCACATAGTGCCTCCGCAGATCTGAACCCCTGGAAGTGGGCCTGAAGGTGCTATGGCAGCCCAGCTGTCATCGTGTGGACAGAACCGACGCAATGTGATGCCTCTTCTCACACATCCACTTTATAACCACCACAGCACGACATATCCGGATGGCAGACCTTGCATTGCAGCCCACAGTCTCCTTGGAACCACAGTTCTGTGAAGCTTCCTCAACACAGCCCTTGGTTTAGCATGCCCCTTGTCGTTAGCATCCTCAGTGACGATGCAGACCTCCACATCGCAGCCCCACAGCTTCTTCGGTACCACCAGTGTGCAACGCATCTATGACGCAGGACTTTGCATCACAAGTCCCTCATCAGCGGCATTCTTGATGACAGCTCCGCATCACAGCCCTGCAGCTCCTCTGATCTGCCACTGCGTGACGCATCCTTGACATGAGATCTCGCAACACTCCGCAACCAGGATTTAAGATACTTTATTCAGCTGGCCTAACTTGGTTCGTATATCAGACCTGTGCTACTAATTGGATTTTTGTTGTTTTGGTTTCTAAACCGGTGTGGGATTTTTTGTGTGTTTTACTTTCACTTTGTTACTCTTTGAAGTGCTACATAAATACTTTGGACATTGCCTCTAAGTTAAGCCTGACTGCTTTGTGCCAAACTACCAGAGGTGTAGGCAGAGATTAATTTGGGATTTGCTTGTGGTTCACCCTGATAGAGATTGTGGTTCCTTGTTTAGTAGGGTTTCACCCCCCTCAACGAGTGGCCTAGTTTCCTACACCTAACATGTCCGTGCCTCCCTTATGTTCTAGCAAGCCTCAGTGTGCCTCTCTTAATTCAGTCACCTGACCTGGTGGCCCTCCAAGCTTCAAGGGGTAACACTAGGTTGTTGAATGAAAGCTGAGTTACCTCTTCTAGTCTTGAAAGCTTAGTCCACAGCACAGCAAATCATGGAGAAACAGTATAGAGAGCTCATGCAGAATGCTCTATTAACACCCATGGCCATGGGGCATGTCCTGGCAAGATGTTCAACAATGTTTTAGGTGAGAACTACAAGATAACCCGGAATAGTCCTGTCGCATCCTGAACCCTACAAGGCTGAAGATGACCCAGGCCTTCCCTCTCACTCCTTCTTCCCTCATTCTTCCTGGCCCTAGGAGCATCTGAGGAGGCAGACATATTTGCACCGCACATCTGTGTAGGGAGAATTGAGCATGTTTCCCTTCTGCCTTGCACCCTGCAGGATAGACAAAATGGGCTACCATCCGTCCGCCATATTATGAGCACTGCTGGACTTCCACCTCAAGCAGAAATCCGGCAGTGTTCATGGTGGCTGACGGTGGTAAGGTGGCGCTGCTACTACCAGCAGTGTATGTGAATGTCGGGGTGGGGGGGTTAGTGTGTGTATGGGATGGTGGTGGGGTTTTGGATGGAGGGGGTGTCAGGTGTGTGTTGGGGGGGTGGGGAGCTGCCTAACGGTGACAGAGAAGGAATTCCCTGTCACTGGTAGGGCCTACCGCCATGGTTTTCGTGGTGTTGACTCCCACAGTGATACTGAGGGATTCATTCCCTCCCCCACCCCACCCTCACTCCTGAGCAGACAGAGGCATCAACAAGACAACAATCTCAATACATGAACAAAGGCATTGACTCATAAAGAGAACTGTATAGCCTGTATCGTCAGAAGAAAATGTAATGGGTCTAAAACATTTTTGGGAGCCTGTTAAACCTCATGCATGTTTGAAATAATAAACCCATAGTGGTAAATCCAGCCCTACAGGCTCCATTGGAATACTACAAAGATCAAAGAGCTGGGCTGGACTCTGGCAGTGGATCCTGCATACAAAACAGGTGAGTGGGCATCACTGCCCATCTTGGCCCTTGGGAGACTGGCCTCTTTCTTGACTACAAGATATGAAATCAAAGAAGATGCTAAGAAAACTCACACCAATGAGCGGCCATCTTTAGGGAATCCCTCTGGGGGAAGGAGGAAACGACAAATTAGATAGACACATCCGCACGAAAGTGGATCCTCTCCATCAGAAGTGTGCTTATAGCAGACAGGTGACAAAAATGAGCAACACAGCAACTCATAAAAGGGCACAATTACCCTCACCACGCAGCAATATCTCAGACACTATCTGATCGGGGAGAGAAACAGGGCCCCCAAGACTTCTCAACCACAGTTGACCAATAAGTAAGGAGGATGTGACGTGCAAACAGAAGACAATGGAAAGGTCCAGACCTCATTGACACCGCTGGACCCAATATTGGCCCAGATTCTGCCACCCATAGAGAAACACAGACAAACACTAAAAAAATAGCACCATTTGGGCGGAACAGAACTTCCTACAAGTGGACTCCATAGAGTCAATTAGAGAATATTGGAGATAGAAAAGACTGTGGACACATTCAAGGTGGAGGTAGCAGACCTTAAGGCCATGGTGTGCTCCCTCTCGAAGGGCACACATTTACTAGATGACAGACTAGAGGATTTGGAGGGCACATCTTGCCAAAATAATCTTCGGATTCTTTGGTTTCAAGAGCAGGTAGATGGCAATAACCCAGAACACTTCACAGAGCAATTGATCAAAAAGACCATGAAACCTAAATCTATTTTCACAGTAGACATATCCCATAGAGCCTTTGCCCCTTTGTCACTCCCTAGAGACAAGCAAAAGTCAGGAATACTAGAATCCTAAATTTCAAAGCTAGGGATGCCATCCTCCAACATGGCAGAAAGGATGGTTATCGACATACAAGAACAGTACCATAGGAATTTTCCCAGACTACACTCAGACAATTCAATAGCTCAAGAATTTTTTTGGTTGTAGTGAAGAAAGGTTAGGGCTGTGAATTTAAAATGCGTGCTCCTCTTTCCTGCTAAGTTACAGGTAATTTGGGATGACATGTTCATTTTTTCTCACAAACCCAGAGGATATATGGGAATGACTGGATACAAGTGACAGGTCTGGCATAACGTCGGAATACAGAAGGGAAGTTAAAACATGCAGAGTTAAACAACTACTCAACAAAACACCTATTAGAAACCCTGCACTTCAAACCTGGTCAGAAACAGCCCAAGAATTGCAATACAAAAGGATGTCATACTTGGACTGGAGAAACATAACTACACAGAAACTATGAACACACTTTACGGGGTCCATAGTAAACAAGCAGGAATGCCACATAGACCCAAATGCCAAGTCAATTACACCGCAAAGATGGGTACAGCAAGGAAGTAACCTGGACCTGATGTGGCATGTCAAGATTGGGGGGGGGGGGATAAAATGCTGGAAGAAAACAAACTGTATAGAATGAGTATAACCAGGCGCTAATACTTATTAAGAGAAGAAGCTATTGATTTAAGAGCCAAAATGATGTGCAACAGAAAGGGATCAGCAGTACTCGAATAGGAGGGAGCCTGTAAGTGGCAACTGGGAAGGTGACAGTCGTTGCAGGTGAACGCCCCAAAACAGGAGGACACGTAGATTAGGATAGCTAGTGTAGATGCTTTCTACTCAGCTGCTGCTTGTAGCCCATTCAGCATGTGCACGGCACACTGGATGTCACAAACCTTGCAAACAATTTCTAGGTTTGTTTTAGTTGATGATTTATTTTAGTTAGATTAAGTATTATAGGGTCTGAGATTTTGAACAAGAGGTAGCTATCAAGCTTGCTAGGAGATAGAATGAGGAGACACCTACAGTTTGTTTCCCATTGCGCTTACCTAGGGGCACTAGTGTTACATTGGCTACATATCAAACATTCTTGAAGAGCATTAGAGACATATCTTCATCTATGAAATATCTCCAAACGCTGTCCACACACAGATGATTTTAGCCAATGGAGATGCAGCTATAGAAAGCACTGGTTCACATGTCAGAAAATATGATAAAAAAAGATAGAGAAAACTATCATATTGGTTACATGGAATATAACAGACTTTAACAATTATGTGAAAGCCATAGAATGCTCACATATCTCAGGTAACATGAAGTGAAAGTTGGGTTCCTTCTGGACACACATTTGACATACGTTGAAGAGAATAAAGTCTAGAAAAATTGAGGGGTCCTTTGTATTCTTTCACAAACTCCACCTGTGTGACAGGTTTGTCAGTTTGCCTAGCACATGGGGTCTTCTTAGGCCAGTACTCCATTGTGGGTAGAGTGGGGAGTTTTGAATTGGTCTATTGATTTTAAATGGTGCATAGATAAGCCTCCTTGACATGCACACATTGACTAAAGATGATAAGGATTTCTTTTGTCTGAGGGGGTTCCCAAATATTTTTGAGGCACGAGGAGGGGTAGGGTAATGTTGTGTCATGTGTGTCTCATTGATACCTAAGTCATATAGGTGCAAGATTTCAATTGCATTCTAGATGAGAACATGGATAAGCACTCCCTCAAGATGCACAGTAAGATGACTATGTTTGGGGATATGTCAGGAATGATGGTTAGGATAGCTTGTATAGAGGTGAAGAACCAGAACCTTTTGGGCCTGGCGGCGCAGGGTACGCCTAAAATCTCCTTGGATTCACCTGCCTCAACTAACAGAGACACGGGACACTCTGTCAGGCGTAAAAGATCAGATTTATTAGCTGCAGCTAGTACAGTTGTCCAAGAAGTACACAAGGTATGTTCTCAGGAGACTGCCACTTTACTTTGTGGCGCACAATCTTATATACCGTATAAAAACCATTTATTAACTACATACACTCCCAGAACACATAGAAAGGAGCCAGTAAGAATAACGTAAAGATAGAACAGAGCCAATAGAAATGTCGGAAAACAAGACAGCACCAATAGAAGGAATTGGAAAACAAAGTATCAAGTGACTTAAGGTTGCCTCCCCTCCAGCTGTGTTTGTCACCCCTCCCTTGAACTAATTCATTAACCGATCCACAACGAAGTTGCATGTGGTGCGATAAGTTTGTGTGCGTTTGGAGGACAGTTGTGAAATGAGAGAATACTAGCAAAGGACAGCGAAGGCCAGACGATAAGATAAGATCGGCGGAGAATAGTGTGAGCCTACAGATAGTTGAAACAAGGATTAGAAAACCAGACAGGGATTAGTGTACTCGGTCAGACCTTAATACCAGCCTTGTAAAGATAGAGGCAGAAGGCTGTTTTGAACACCATGTTGCAGAATAAGCAGAAAAGGCAGAATGGACTTCGTTCGCTGTGCTGCCTGAGTGAAGGCAACATAAAATGGCGGCGGGCCACAAAATGGCGGGTCGATACGATCGTATTAAAAATCGAATTTCCTCAGACCCTCCTTTTGCCAGAACTCAGGCAAGATACACAAACTCATGTTAATCTGAGTCGATGTCTATGGCCATGAGGTCATCAAGCTGTTGCTGTACCATCATTTTGATATTCTCTGCTCTTTGTGACTTGGGTTTGGGAATACATGCAGTAGCACATAGGTTGCA